>NW_026526766.1:27249222-28449222 GCF_024362965.1 Panthera pardus
AAGCACTGGGTAGATGTGTGTAGAAACAGAGTCTGCAGTCTGCACATGCTACAGAGAAGCTGTTCTGAGGTGCTAACATCGCTCTGCGAGAAAGACAAAGGTATTTCTCTCAAGGAGGTAGGGATGCGTCTTTGTACACTTCTTTTATTTTTAGATTGCTTTTGGAGAGGTATCCGGATGAGTAAGCCATCTGTGTCCTGTCTTGATCTTGGAGCTGAGTCAGGGCCTCTGGGTCAGAGAAGAGACTAGAAACCAAAGAAACTGTTTTCATGGGAGGCTTTGTGAGGCTGTGAGCAAAATCAGAATTCTTTGGAGCCCAAAGGGTCAACACTCAGCACCTCTCTGATTCCCCAAACACGGATGACTTTTATTTGCCATAATAAGTTCTGACTTATTTGCATGTCGGGAGGGGAACAATGGTCCTTTTGGTATTTATTGGATAGCAGGTAATGTTACCAAATTTTCCCCATTAGTGCCAGTGATGTTGGAGCTAATTTTCTTGGGCATCTAAGCAAATGATCCTACCACCTGGAAGAAGTGATAATTTTCCTCTTCTTATAGCTATGCTTTGCATGTCTAGTTTACGGGTGATCACAGTGAAAGAAGGCATATTACAGCTAATCTGGGTGTAATGATGAAAAGGCTGCAGTGTTTCTGAGAAGGTGTGGGAACAAAGACGTGAGAACACAGGCAGAGGCAGGAGACAGAGCAGCTAACACACCATTGCAGCCTCTCAAGGGGGAAGGAATGGCATCCTAAACCATGATCGTGGCTACAGATCCGAAAACAAAAAAATACGCGCACATGCACACGCACACACGTATGCATTTTAAAATGCCAGACTGAGTGATTTTGGTGATGTGGTAGGTCGACAAAAATGACTCTCTGCGCTGCAACCTGAAGCTTGGTGGTCTACTTAATTGTTAACGGAAATTATTTTTAAGAGACACTGAAATTGATCATGTATCTGTAAAGAGGGGATGGGAAGTATTGTAATTGAAGTGACCAGTGTACGAACACATTTAATACTATGGATTCGAGAGAAATTTGCTGTCAGTTCAATTCGGACTATTACTTTGTGGTCTGAGATGTAATCTGGCCACGCCCCAAGCTCTGTTAATGAGCGTTCACACGATACTGTTCCAGCCTCCCAAGCCACTTTATGTGATCTCACTGGGGTCTCACAACCACCCTGCAGTGTGCACCAAAACAGAAAATGGTGTCTGTGGAGCACTTTACAACTGTAAAAACACGTTCCCCGATGCATCCTTTCAAGGTCATGTGCACATGCATTTTGGGCAACCTGCGATTCCCAACAGTAGCACCACTTGGCTTCTCTGGACACGGCATGCTGTTTTGTGCTCCCATGACTTGGCACGTCTGGTTCCCACTGGTGAAATGCCCTTCCCTGCCTTGTCCTGCCACTGGACCCCTGTCACATTCAGTATGGGTCTCCCCCTCTTCCCCGGGGAGCAATGGAGGTGGGTCATGGTGGGCGGGGGTTGGGGAGGCAAACACAGGCAGCGTGGTGCTTGGAAGGAACGGGCTTGGCTGGGCCTGCGACCATCGCAGGACTGGTGGGGTCACCTCCTGGTCTGTTTGATATGGCAGCACCTTGGCCATTCACAGAGATGCCAAAGGCATCTCAACAATGTAAAATCCACATCATCCCGAGCTCCGAAGCATCCTCCTGCTTTACTTCTGTTCCTGAACACTCACTCCATGACCCTGCCCATACTTACCCATATTTTGGTACATGGAGTGAACAGCACTCTCTTGATGACAAGGGACAGAGTCCCAATTCAAATAAGCTTAAGTGTTAGTGACTTTGACAGCCTAGAGGGTGAGCTGAGAGAAGGAACAGTCAGAAGAAAACCACCTTCGGTTTTCCCAGCTGGGGTGACAGGCTGGTCACCAGGTATTCCCAGAACAATCACTCTGGTCAGAGAGGTGACATCAATTGTCCCCTGAGGCCCTGGGGCTGGAGCCGTTTCTGGAAGTGTGGTGGGGGGCACAGACATGGCTAAGGGGGGAGGCTCTGACCTGGACCATCCCTCCCAGTTTTGTGTCTGGGAGTGTTGATTCCTCTGTGCTGTAACTATTGTTTCTTGTCTGTCCCTCACTCAGCCACGGCCCCTCAAGGATAAGGACAGTGTCTGGTCTCCATCGTGTGTCTCTACTCTAGCACAGGGCCTGGAATTCGGTAGTTGTTCAACCCATATTTGAAAATTAAAAGAAAGAATGAACGAACCTGTATGTCATAGTAGAGGCCAGATTAAATCAGGTGTCTGAACAGGGAAGCCCTGCTCAGGTACAATGACAACGCACATGGTCTCAGATATGTTCTGATGCAAAGTGGCATTTAGAACACTTGGGCTCCATGCCTCTGAGTGATTGTTTCCACTCGCTAAGTCACGGGCAACATGCAGAAGTGGGACGGGAGATCCCAGAGTCCCTTCCAAATGCTGGTGGACCCTGAAAGCTGCAACCTTCCTGACTCTTGGATAGTCAGCAGTCTCCTGCTGTGAATCTTGTCCCTCCTCACGCTGGCCCCGCAAAGACAGATTGGTCCAGAAACCTCTATCTTCCCCAGCTAATGTCGAAGAGCGCACATTACGGTCGGCTTAACTAAGAGAGTGTTTTTCCTTCATAACCTTCCTAAATGCCTACGTGGTAACCTCACTGTCAAAAAACACTTCAGTACTTTGTTTTTAACCATGCTGTTTGCAAATAAAAAATTAGGTTGACGTGACTTTCTCCTGGAACGTTGTTTACATTGCACTTTGCCCGTGAGGAATGTTTTGAATTCGAGCAAATTAAGCACTCTCCAAACGTGGTGTTTAAAATAATAAAGAACTTTCTGGAACATGTAAGAGGGGGCTGGAGGCTTTCCTGACAGCACCTGGGATCCACCAGCTGTTAACGTGGAATGTGGCCGCGGACCTTCTGTGTGTCTTTCCCAACACTCGCTTGGCAGATGTCATTACATTTGGCAACGGTTCTACAGTCCTAAAGAAAAGCGTTTCTCTCCCCATCACTTGCGGCACGGGGAGTGAAATTGTCTTAGTATCTGGCAGAGAGAAGTGTTGGAATTAAACAAAACCATAATCGTCGCCCTTAGAACATAGGTGACTGTCCCCAAGCTGCTAAGACCTCCCTATTCACAGAAGACACTATTTTGGAGTTTGGGGGAGGACCGGCCCATGGGAAGGAAAACAAGAAGAAAAAAGTTTCACCTGAAAGTTTAGTGGCTTTGTTTTGCCAGAGAGACTTTCACTTCAAAAGTGACTACAACCGTTCAGATGATTTGCTGACTTCTGGAAAGCTTTATGAAGAAATGTGTCGTGGCAGTAATGGGCTTATCATTGCTCTGTGCTGGTGATTTCACAGAGTGCTGGGGTTTCGGTACCAAACCTCCATAGTGAAGGATCATGTTAAACATTGGTGGGGGAGGGGGTACCAGATACTTCCATTACTTCTGTTCTCTTTTTAAAAGACACTTTGGGGGGCACCTGGGTGGCTCAGTTGGTTAAGCGTCCGACTTCGGCTCAGGTCATGATCTCACGGTCCGTGAGTTCGAGCCCCACGTCAGGCTCTGTGCTGACAGCTCAGAGCCTGGAGCCCATTTCAGATTCTGTGTCTCCCTCTCTCTCTGCCCCTCCCCTGTTCATGCTCTGTCTCTCTCTGTCTCAAAAATAAATAAACGTTAAAAAAAAATTAAAAAAAAAATAAAAGACACTTTGGAAAGTTATTATTTCCTTTTTAAAAAGTGAAGGATGGACTCACTATCTCAAATTAAAATGAAATTAAGAATTTATAATAGTAAAAGTGTTAAATTCTGCCCGAAGTAATGTACATATTAAATGCAATCCCCACCCTCCCCAACAAATCCAGAGATTTCTTTCTTTCTCACTTGGCAAATTGATTGTAAAGTTAATCTGTTTCATACATTTATGAAACTAGTTAAGACAGTTTTGGGAAAGAAGATAATAAGGGAAAGTTTGAGTAATCAGATATCAACAAATACTATAAAGCTTTGGGGTTTGAAAAAGCAGGCACAAAATAGACCACGTACTGGAAAAGAACAGGTTCAGAAGCTATCCCTGGTGACTATGGAAATTTAATATGTGACAAGGATGGTGTTTCAGGTGGGTGAAAACAAGAATAAACTATTCAATTAATGGTACTGCGACCAGTAATTAAACATTTGGAAGCAAAGCCAAGCCACTTAACACTATAAATGTGCGCAAAATCTAAGTAGGTTGAAGATTTGACTATTAAAAAGAAAGTAAAGCAAAGGAAGACAAAACAGCGAGGGAAAGTTACAAGTTTCCGTGACATTCCTGATGCAGGTTTTACATGTGCACACGTATGTGTGTATGCTTGTTTTCCATTTCAGCCTCTTTATTATTGTGAGAATGATCTAGGACCCAAATATTAACTTGTCACTCCCTATTTGAAACGCTGCTGTGGATCCAGACCACCTGCCTTAATGTGATCAAATATTGAGCTCTGTATCATCTTTGCTATCTTGACATACCCTCCATGCTTCAGCTATGCCAAATTCTCAGTGTTTGGACAAGTAACCACCTCCCTTGCTTCTGTGCTTTGTACATGCAGTTTCCTCTGTCAAAAACACTTTTCCCTCCCTCCTTCACTTGAATGGCTTCTATTCATTCTTTAAGGCTCAACCAAAACATCACCTCTCTGAGAATCCTTTGGTTATTATTCTGGGTCTATTGGTCAGGGAGAGAGACAAAACCAAATTCATTTATTCATTTATCCAACCATCCATCCATCCATCCATCCATCCATCCATCCATCCATTTATCCATCCATTCATCCATCCATCCATTCATTTATTCTAGGAATTGACTCACTTGATTATAGAGACCAAGATTATGCAAGCTGGAGATCCAGGAAAGCTGGTAGTATAATTCTGTCCAAGTCCAAAGGCCTAAGGAAAAATGGGCATTCCAGCTCAGGCAGAGAGAGAGTAAATTCTCCCTTCCTCTCCCTTTTGGTTCTATTAAAGTCCTTGACAGATTGGATGATGTGCACCTGCATTGGTCTGGCACTCTTCTTTACTCAGTCTACAGATTCAAATGCTAATCTCTTCCAGAACACATCCAGAAACAATGTTTTATCAGCCATCTGGGCGTCCCTTAACTTAGTCCAGTTGACACATAACATTAATCATCATTCCAGGCAAGCTTGGATGTGCCTCCATGAGGTTCAGGGATATCTCTAATGAACACTTACTCAACTAGGTTGTGATTACTAACTTTTGAAAGTCACATCTTGATAGATGGTAAATTTTTCTCATAGGAAACAAAAAAATTGGACAGAATGATAAAAAGTACATGGTGACAGTTTCTATTTTCTCCATCCCACCTTTCGTCCAGTCCCATTTCTCAGAGCTGACCTCTGCTAACAGTCTCATGGACCTCTTTATAGAGATTATCTAAAGTATAGATATAGATCTACAGGTCTCCCCATCCTTTTCTTATACAGGTGGAGTCCTAGAGTACATCCTGTCTAACATCTTGCTCTTTATATAATTATTTTTTACTTGTTTGTCTCCCTGAGCTATCACATAGACATTGGCATGAAAAACAAGCCCCAAAGTTGTTCAGTGTGCAACCTGCATAACTGTACACAGCAATCCAGACATCTTTCTTGCAATTAGCAAGGCATGTCACCCAAGCTGCTTCAAGACAAAGACTTGAGTCTTTCTTTCATTTCTATGTCCTTGCTGCCTGCTGCAATTCCTGGTGTATAGAACTTGCTGAATGAATGACCGAAAATCTCTAAATGAAACATCTTATCTTCTCTGGGCTACTAACATTCATGGTCACATAAAATCCTCAGTTCCATAACAGCAACGCAGCTGCAAATGTATCTTAGGGAGGTAACCACTTTTCCAAGCCATCTTTCAAACCCGGTTGACTACTAGAGCCAGTCTTTCGCTCTGTAACATGCCTAGATCTCTGTGAAGTAGAAAAGGCTTTGAGGATCATTAGTCCAGCTGCCCACATCGTGGCCTAATTTTACAATGATGACATCAGAGCTGAGAGAGGTAAGTTAGTGATGGAAGTAAGAATTCCCACTGGGAGTTAGCACTCTGAGGCACATCTATGTCCGCCCCGTCAAGATGCAATATGGAAGAATAGACAGAGCCGTAGACGTTTGGGTAAAGCTTTGGGAAACGCTGGGGATTCCCTGGAGAACACAGTGCTGCATAATAATGCATAATAATGCCAGGAAGTCTGCTTTGTCATTGAGGATGTTCAGGTTGTAAGTAACAGAAAGCCTAACTCATACTGCTTTAAAAGAGAGGAGAACTCATTGATCTATCTGGAAATCCAGCCGTAAGCTCAGCCTTGGGGTTTGCTTCAACCAGGGGCCCTGGCTCATTTCTCCGAGACTCCTTCGATTCTGCCCTGCTCTCTGTGTTGTCTTCGTCACCAGGTTGGCCGCCTTTTTGGTAGCAAAATTACCATTTGCCGGTTCACCTTCATATCTCCATCCTGCCAGCTCAGGGGTAAAGAGGATGCACCTTCCCGGACTTCCCAGCCAGAGTCCTGAAAATCACTTAGCTTGCAGCGGCTTGGGTGACATGCCTGCCCCTCAACCAGTCACTGTGGCCGGAAGGGAACACAACGGTCAGCCTAAGTTGGTCATGCCCTGCTCCTGAAGCTTTTCCCCAGACGGAGACCACGTGGGCCGGGCAGAGGTGGGGTGGTTGTGTTATGAGGCTCTGGGTACTGCTAGAAAATGAAGGGTGGGGATGGAAGCCAGGTGGGCAACCGACAAAGCCCATTCACAGTGTTTCCTGATACTTACTACTGTTAATACAGGACCCAATCCAGGGAAGCCTCCTTCACCACATGGATTTCCAAGCCCGCCCAGAAAAAGACATTTGTAAGCCAGTTCAATCAACCCAGTGAAGACACTGCAGGGTTTTTTTTTTCTTTCCCCATCTCCTTCTTTTCTTCTGCCTATTCTACCCCCACTGGGTACTGTCTTCTTTGGCCAAGCACCGCTAACACTTAGATCATGGGTCTCTAGCCCATCAGCTTCCATCTGGTACCACTGCCATCCCGACCAGGGCGTCTGCTACTGAGGGCAAGAGAGTATGTGTTTGTTTCATAGTCTGCAGAGAGGTCTCAAAGCATAGTTCAGTGCAAAGTGCACAGTGTCTCAAGCAGCTCTTAGGGAAATGGTTCCTACCATTTTTTTCTTCATGAGAAGATTCGAGGAACAAGTCTGAGGTCAGAATCTCATTGGTCAGACAGAACAGATGAATATAAGGGAAGGGAAGCAAAAATAATATAAAAACAGGGAAGAGGACAAAACATAAGAGACTCTTAAATGTGGAGAACAAACAGAGGGTTGCTGGAGGGGTTTGGGGGGGGGGTGGGCGGGCTAAATGGGTAAGGGGCACTAAGGAATCTACTCCTGAAATCAATGTTGCGCTATATGCTAACTAACTTGGATATACATTTAAAAAATGAAAGAAAAATAAATAAATAAAAAAGAAAAAGAAAAAAAAAGAATCTCATTAGTCGGCACTGAGTCTCTTATCGAGTCTTTGCTACTGAGCCCCACTTGGCTGCCTGGAAATGTCTTCTTTAGGAGGGAGGCTCTTAACAGAGGCATCCGTGCACTTGAGTGGGGAAAAAAATCATGTCGATTTTCAACATCTAGCTGCAATGCAGCATTTCCTTCAATTATGCATATAAGGAGCCAACCACAATTATAACCGCACTAGCTTTGACCTTGTCACCAATGGAAATCTCAGATACCCACATATTGTCGACCACTGCTGTAGATTCCTGGAGCTAGTAATACTCCGCAGCACTTCTGAATCATAGTGGCTGCTGAACCCTACCATTGGATCTTGCAATTTTAAGAACTAATAAAGAGGCACATGTAGGGGCACTTGGGTGGGTCAGTTGGTTAAGCGTCCAACTCTTGGTCTTGGCTCAGGTTATGATCTCCAAGTTCGTGGGTTTGAGCCCCATGTTGGGGCTCCACAGCTGGCATTCTTGGAATGCTTGGAATTCTCACTCTCTCTCCCTCTCCCTCTGTCCCTACCCCACCCGCATTGCCTCTGTCTCTCTCAAAATAAATAAGCAAACTTAAAAAAAAAGAAGCTCATGTATTAATATGTTAATGGTTGTTTTATTTTTTAATTTTTATTATTTTTAAATTTTTTTTAGTGTTTATTTTTGAGAGAGAGAGAGAGAGAGAGAGACAGAGCATGAGTGGGGGAGGGGCAGTGTCAGGGAGACACAGAATCTAAAGTAGGCTCCAGGTTCTGAGTTGTCAACACAGAGCCTGACATGGGGCTCGAACTCATGAGCCGTGAGATCATGACCTGAGCTAAGGTCGGGCGCTTAATCCACTGAGCCACGCAGGCTCCCCGCTGGTTGTTTTAGAAATGTTTTGATCCATGAATTTTGATATTATTGATTGGTAATTCAATGCCCTTTGCTTAAGTCATTTAAAAACGTTATTCCAAGAATGGATCTGTAAGTTTCTGCAGACTGCTAAAGGAACTCATGGCTCAGAGAAGAGTCCCAGCCTTTAGATGACTTATTTCTCTGTAGACATCACAAAACTGGTGCTTCAGTTCCTATGTTAAGTTTTCTTTCCATCTAGCAATCTTAATGTCTTCAGGAAATTCAGTTAGGATCTGATTATCCTCCCTCACTGCCCCTACCCTTCACCCTCTTGCTATCCCAGAGGGAAAGAGAAGACAGGGCACCTCATTGGCCATCACTTGCCACATTACCAGCGTCCCAGTGGCCAGGGGCTCATTATCAAGGCAGGTTGGGCTGGCAGACAGGAGCCTTCACGGACGCACCAAGTGAGTGCTTTCTCCTTCCAAACTAAAGATTAGTAAAAAAAAAAAAAAATATTCAAAAGCCCCAAGTGCCTCAGTTTCCTTCAAATCGGTTTGAGAAAAGCATTTCTTAACTTCTCAGCAATGTGGACACTTCTCCCCTCCCTACAATTTCCTTCTTAGAAGGAAGAGTCAGAAGGAAAAAGTTACTCTGCATGAATCTAACATCGTTGACGATCCAATTACTTCTTGTCCCCATATTTCCAGGGTTCCCATCTTTTAAATATATTTTCTCTCTTGCTTACTGTTCTAGTACAGATTTTCTGGTCCGTTTCTGAAACCTCCCCTTGCCTCACTCTGTCTCTCAGCCCTTCCCCTGCGTGTTAAAGAGAATTTCAGCGTTCAAACTAGAAAAAAAATCACCACATCAACATGTCCAAATGCTTATCACTGTGGTCAGCGGCACTTTTGTATAACAATTCAAGCTGCGTCCTCCGTTTAGACCTTGAATCATTTATAAAGGCAGGTCCCTCCTGACAACGTGGGGAAGAGAATAGGCTGCCTGCGTGGGTGGTCTGGGGCTCTGGAGCCCAAACTCTGAAGGGAACAGATGACATCATGAATTCACATGGCAAGTTTATGGAGCAGCAGCTCGGCCGCGCCGAGCAGTAGGCCCGGGGTTGCTTGCATTATCTCTACCAGAGAGAGTCACAGGACAGGGACGCTTCGAAATATTTTTAACCTTGACATTCAAAACGATTGCAAGACTCACAAGCATTAGCAGGACACTTCTGAAACTAGACCCTCAGGACAGGGGGTGGTGGGGGGAGGGGAGAGAATCGTGCACCCGAATGATTTTGCAAAGCTGGCACACCAGCCCCTTTGCCTGCCTGAATTGCTAATTCGGTGTCGTGTTGTTTTTTTTTTTTCCCCTCCTCCCCAAAGGACTGTGATTGGTCTTTTCCCAGACTTCTGTTAGGCATTCTGGGCTGGCACAGAGGGAAGCGAGAGACGCTGCTTTCTGCATGGACCTTGCAGGAATTTCAGTCTGGGATGAAGTTTATGGGAACACAAATTAAATCAGACACACATACACTTTTCACCAGATTTTCAGTTTATTGGAGAGTACCTGCCCCTCCCATGAGTGTTCATGAAGGCCAGTCCAGAGACCCCCTGAACTCACTGCTCAGAGTGGGTTCTGCCCAAGCTGAAGGGTCTGAGGTTAGCTGCCTTGGGCACTATCTTGATCTCTCGTCGTGACGTTCATCAACTATGATGTGCAGGTGCCCTTTCTTCCCTGTGACGGTCTGCCTGATTCTAAACTATTAGTCTTCCTTCCCTGGCTATGTGTCGTCATCTTAATAACCAATACGTTAGTTATATTTGGATATTTCCTCCAGTAATAGCTTGAATTTCCCCGCAGATTATCATTTGAAGCCCTTACCATTTCAAAATATGATAGCATATAAGTGTTTAGTGGGTCCAGCCTACCCAAGATTAAATCTTGGATCTGATACTTAAGACTGTTGTGACCTTGGGCAAGTTACTTAACCTTCTTGCTTCTCATTTCCCTCATCTGAAAAATGGGATCATAATAATTAGGATCTAACTCATAGTATAGTTTGGAGAGCAGATGAATGAATACATACAAAGAGCTTAGGATAGCAGTTGGCATATAGCAAATGTTGAGTCAATGTTAGCTCTTCTTATAGCCATTACTGCCATTTTCCTACTTGTGATTGACATTTTCTGGTGTCTTGTCCAAGCTCTTTCTGTGAAAATCATCTTTTCCTTCCTCATAGCACCTCATCTCCTACAGAACCCAAGAGATTTGAGTGCAAGAGTCTCAAACGCCCATGACTTTCATCCCCAACTGAAACTGGACATTGCCCCAGAATTCAAAATAGGAGGGAGGCTTGGGAATGGCTTATGGAGATCTATTACTGCTCAAAATGTAGCATGCAAGTGTAATCAGCAAAAGGAAACCTTGAGTCTCTTTTTCTCCTCCTCCTCCTCCTCCTCCTCCTCCTCTTCTTCTTCTTCCTCCTCCTCCTCCTCCTTCTTCTTCTTCTTCTCCTCCTCCTCCTCCTCCTCCATCTTCTTCTTCTTCTTAGCTTTCGTTACTTATTTTGAGAGAGACAGAGACAGTGTGAATGGGGGAGAAGTAGAGAGAGAGGGAGAAAGAGAGAGAAACCCAAGCAGGCTCCACACAGCGCAGAGCCTGACACAGGGCTGGAACTCACAAAACCTGAACCCAAACCGAGAGTCGGAGGCTTAACCAACTGAGTCACCCAGGAGCCCTGAGTCTCTGCTTCTGCCTCACCCACAGCATCGGAAGGAGCAGAAGGGACTCTGTGTCATAAAGAGGCCACACAAAGACACATTGCAGGCAACTGCTCCCCAGCTGTGCTTGAGCCTCTCTTGTCTTTGAAATAATAACACTCTGCCATCCACTGAGAGAAGGCTGGCCCCCTCGGGGGAAGCTGCCAGGAAAAATGGATCAGCAAATGAATGATGCTTTTCTAAACCTTGGTACCTGGAATAGTTCTAACAGCATTTGAAACTACTTTTTCATGTGGAACCTTGAATGAGAATCAAATGGGGGCAGGCTAGACCAGGAATCAAGAACACACACAGCCTTTGGAGAGAGACAGACTTGGCTTCCAATCCCAGCCATCCGCCAACTGGCTGTCATCTTCTGCAAGTTCCTCACCTTCTCTTGTCCTCAGTTTTACTACCTGAAAAAAAAAATTGAGAAAAATAGTGTCTGCCTTGTAGGGCTGTTTTGAAAGGTTAAATGAGATAATGTATGAGTAGAAGGCTTAAATGTTTACTAGTGTTCAAAAGTGTCACGTATGGGGAGGACTTGTTTCTTTCTTTTACTTACTACTTCAGAAGAAGTGGGTCAGAAGACGTGGGTCATTGTCTCTTCCCTTCTCTGGAGAAAAATGGAGCAAGTTTTTCTGTAGCAATAGACTTGGGATTCGGTCTTAAGTTCTATGATCACGTGAGAAAAGAGAATACGGCCTTGGGAGTGAGGATCAAGACGGTGCAGGGGTGGGAGTCCCCGGGGTATGGAGGATGGGTGGGACAGTGGGGAGAGCAACTGAGGGGTTCTGACGCCTGGGACGGCATCCTGGGGAGTTGTCCACGGGAGTAGGGACAGGACCTGGTGAGGGCATTGAGGGAAGGATCACAGGAAGGGCCATGACAAGAGTTCTCACCACCAGGCCACACCTCCATTCATCTCCTCCTCTAGGGACACTTGCCAAGTGCTGGTTCTATTTTCCACTTTTGGCAACTTCCTGCCACCAGCCTCAACTGACTCTCCAATGGGTAAAGATGCCCAGCGAGGCCTGCAGATCTGCTCCGCTGAATTCTTACTGGGCTTGGGTGTCAGGGCCCTGGTTAGTCTCCAAGGGTCCTTGTATGCTAAATGGAGCAGTGAGATGCCCCCCCCCCCCCCACCATGCAACAGGTGAGGCCAGACCTGGGTTGGAAAGAGTGAGGACTGACCGCTGAGCAGGGGCCACATTCTATGAACCCGCATTACATGTGGCAAGCCTTTGGCACAACCTTGACATGCAATTACGAACCCAGCTTGTTTAAAAACTTTTTAAATTTTTTTCAATGTTTATTTACCTTTGAGACAGAGAGAGACAGAGTGCCACTGGGAGGGGGGTAGAGAGAGAGGGAGACACAGGATCCAAAGCAGGCTCCAGGCTCCAAGCTGTCAGCCCAGAGCCCGACGCGGGGCTCGAACTCACAGACCATGAGATCATGACCTGAGCCTATGTTGGCTGCCCAACCGACTGAGACACCCAGGCACCCCTAAAAAAATTTTTTTAAATGGCTACAGGAAAACAGTTCTCTGAGGTAAAGCACCACCTAGGTTCTCATCTGACTAAATTTCTTCACAATTCCAGCATCCTCGGGGGTTGCCATCTTAAATATAGGTTACTTGCCCGAAGATTTGCAGATCTGATTCAAATGTAACATTTTACCACTTGGTCTTTCTTGAAAATTCTGGATAGAGTTTTTTTTAATTTTTATTTTATTCTTTGTTTTTCCTCAGACAAACCTGCTGGAAATGAAAGGCATTCATAAACTTCTTTTGAAAAATGGTCCTTTTTGGTCCAAAGACACCTCCTCCAGGATGCACAGAGAATGTCCAGGGAGGGTGGCAGGATGTGATGGCCAGATCACCCACAGGTTCCATGTTGTTTTTCCAAACACTTGTCTTTGCATCATGTACATCTCTCCAGCAAAGCCAACACCTCATTTCTAGAATTAGGTGAGAGATAATTATGTAGTGTTATTTATCTACTGCTGTGTAACAAAACAGTGCCAAAGTTAGCAGTTTAAAACAGCAAACCCGTATAATCTCAGGTCCTGAGGGCAGCTTAGCTGGATGGATCTGGCTCAGAGTCTCTGATGTGGTTGGAGGTAAGTCAACTAGGAGATGGATTGCTTCCAAACCCACTCAGGGGGTCATGGTGGGTCTCAGCTCCTCACAAGCTGGTTGGCTGGAGATGTCGGGTCCTCACCATATGGGCCTCTCCAGAGGCTGCCTCAGTATCCCTGTAGTGAGTATTCCAAGAGAGAGAGCCCAAGATAGAAGCCACAGTCTTTTATAATCAAATCTCAGAAGGACATATTGTCCCTTTTGCTTCATTCTGTTGATTGCACAGACCAGCTCTAGTGTGGAAGGGCCTCTATAAGATATGACTATCAAGAGTTAGGAGCCATTGGGGACCATCCTAGAGACTGGTTTGCATCAACAGGAAGTCTTTCACAATTTCAATATCGGTTCTCCTCAACACACACACACACACACACACACACACACACACCTACCACGGAAACTTATTTCCTCAGTTAAAAAAATTTTTTTTAATGCTTATTTACTTTTGAGAGACAGAGCACAAGTGGGGGAGGGGCAGAGAGAGAGGGAGACACAGAATCTGAAGCAGACCAGGCTCTGAGCCATCAGCACAGAGCCTGACGCAGGACTTGAACTCAGGCACCGCAAGATCATGTCCTGAGCCGAAGTCGCGTAACCGTCTGAGCCACCCAGGCACCGTTACTTCCTCAGTTTTTAAAAGGGCCACCATATTCACTTATGGTGGCAGGTTGTTTTTCACTTCAAACTTCAAACGCATGTCCTATAAATGTTATTTATTCAACGGTAACCCAAACACAGTGTTTCAGGCACAAAATAGAAAAGCGGTTAACAACCAAGAGGAGGACACCATATCGATGGGCCTGTGTTTCCTGCCACATGCTTCCATGTGAAACGGCACCGGGTCCAATCACATCGCGCTCTCTCCCTGTGCTGGAGCCCACTGTCGGGGTGGGGAGGACACTCGCTCTGGGCTCTGGTAAAGGGACACGTGAGAGAGAAGACAGGGGTAGCTGCACTGTTTGCCACAGGGAAGCCGGGAAGCTGCACACAGTAGGAATACTTGAGGAGTTCCTTTGAGTGTCTTTCCACACAACACTCCAAGTCTGAGATTTTTCTCAAAACGCCTCTTCATTTCAGAGCGAGTTGGAGACCAGATGATGTTTCCTGTGGTTTAAGGTCATAGCGCATTGTATCTCCCGTTTCCTTCTTTCTCTTTCTTCCCCCTCAACTGTCTCGCATAAAACCACACTCTCAATGATGTATCACAGGAAATAGTTTAATCCAACACACTGGTTTCACATCACACCTAACATTTTGAATCTGTTTTCTTTACAACTCTACGTTCTACCACTTCTCCCTACCTGTCTTGCCCTCGTTTGGTTAAAGATTCTGTAAGTAAATTTTTGTTTCGAGCTGGTGGGGGAAGCGTAAGAGTGGATCCATCGCCTCAAGCCAACTTTTAATTGTCAACAAGGGAGAGTCCACAAACTTATCTAGATTTTCTCTCTTGGTTCATATTTTTCTTGATACCCCCCTTCTCTCAGATTAATAAAAATCATAGAGACCAAAGTAGAGTGGTGGTTTCCAGAGGCTGAGGGGAGACAGAAATGGCGGGGGGGCGGGGGGGAATCAGTGTTTAATGCGTATGGAATTTCAGTTTGGGAAGACGAAAAAGTTCTGGAGACGGATGGCATTAATGGTCGCCCAACAATGTGAATGAACTTAATGCCGCTGTCCATTTAAAAATGGTTTAAATGATAAATTTTTGTATTGCATATATCTGACCCCAGTAAAAAGAGAACCAAAAAAAAAAAAATCAGGAGATGCAATTTAGTTTCAATGCAAAAGGAGGTATTCACAGCTTAACTGTGAGATTTGAAGTTCCTGGTAACTGTTCAAGTTTTACCATTAACCTGGTAGATAGTAATTATCTTTATACTCTTCTCATATCTCCATTAAACAATTAAACAGGAATGGAAATAATTTACATGTCACGTGTTTTGTTATAGGCCATATATAAACTTCCCAGCATGCTTCTCCTGGTGTCCAGAAATTGGCCCTCAGTTTTGGACACAGGAGGAAGGCATGGCTCTCATCCATCATACGTCAGTGCTTTGGAACTCTCACTGTGATACAGATTAGCTGGGGAGCTTGGAGGACCTAGAAATGCCTGAGTCCCCATCCCTAGGGAATCTTATTTAATTGATCTGGGAGAGACCCCAACCATCAGAGTTTTTAAAAGCTCTGTGAGTGATTCTAACATGCAGTCAGAGTTAAGAAGCACTGTTTAGAGTGGACATATACTCTCTATTGGTATTGGATATTGGAAATATTGGAAATCTATTGGATAACTCCGTTGGTTATCTTTTCTTCTGGATCTTCAGAAAAGAGTAAGTTCTGTCTTTCTCATCAGGTAAAACAAACGACCATTTCAAATTTTTATACGGAAGACATCGTAACTTGGACAGGTTCGGTCCTAGACATGAAACATACACGTGCACGATTTGCCCATGTTGGGATCTCAGCGGGATGCCTGGAGGAAACAGGAAAATGCCAAGAGGGAGCAGAGCCGGGGGCTGAGGAAGTTCCAGCTCCTGTATGAGTCCCCCAGGGCCAGCACATCACAGCAATGGAAGAGAAAGCTTGTTGCCCTCCCCAGGGACTCAGTCACAACAGGATTCCCATGCAAAGAGAATTTCCCAAGCCCAGAGGGAGAAAAGAATCCTGTTCTGGGTAATCCTGTTTGTGCCTATTTGATCTCATCAGTGGTATATCGTACCATATTTTATATATCGCTACGAAAGAAAAAATTATGGTCCCTATTCAAATATAATGCAATATTTCCAAATCACTTGGATTTATTGAAGACTGATTGAAAGAGTTTTTCTAAATTTATTTAGATAGAGATGATTATCTTATATCACTCTCATGCTTACGTAAGAAGAACAGAAACAATTAGCTGGCTCCTTAAACCTTCTTCACAACCAGTCTGTGCTCATCTGAATAATTTTGTCACCTCAAAGCTGTCAGTGCCCACGCTTTCTCCCCCCACAGAATTGTCCTTCGGGCCATCAAGAGGAGAGCATTGGTGACACAGTACTCCGTAGGGCTCCATGGGGATTGTCATCAGGACTTTCCTTCAAGGACTTTCCTCATGTCCCCTGAGGGGTGTGAGTGGAAGGCTTTCAGAGTCCAGCCAGGACTCTTGTGTTCTTTCCTCAAATGGTCCTCGTGATCCAGCAGCACCATCAGGAATCCCCATCGAGTTTCCAGGAAGAACAATGCGTGTGTGTGCCAATCTCCTGGCCTGCAGTGATTATGAGCTGTCACCAGCTGAAACACGCACCGTCTTCAGAGATACTAAAATACGAAAGGAACTGTGTATTTCAAATCGACAAAATATGGCATTAATGTCCACCACTAACCGAATGTCCATTGTGGGTCAGACATGACCTTAAAATGGTAGAGGTAATAGAATTCACTCTCCATAACAATCTCAGAGGGGAGCATTAAACATTTTATAAGAGGGGAAACTGCCGCTCAGGGATGCTAAAAAACACATCCAAACCACACTGCTAAAAAGAGGCATGATCAGAATTCCGTGGAGCCAAGGTTCCTAATGCCTGTTGTCAACGGACAGGGGTATGGAAAAGAGAACTCAGCCTTCAGGAACAGGACGCTGCAAGGCACCAGGGTGGCACCCGGTTGGGTGGTGCACAAGACAGGACTCTACCCCGGCAGGACACCAGAGAGCCAAGTACGGCAGGTGCAGGAGACAGATTGCGGTCCAGACTCATGGCATCCAACCCCAGGCTCACTTCCCTGATGCATCGAGTCCTGGCCAGGAGCGGTCAGGCCTGGGCCTGGCTGACGGGGCCTTATAGGAGTTCAAGGCCAGCTCAAAAGGGCAGGGAAGAGGGGCTGGTGGTGGAGACATCTACTTACTTTCTTGGTTTCTTATGTGGCATGGGACGGTGGGACCATCTCCGCTGAACGTGGTTGAAAATTGCTTTGAAGGAGCAAAACAACTTTCAGGCTTGCCCTTCGTTCCTATTGTCCCTTGCCAGAGAGAAATGTCACCAGGGTGACAAGACAGACTGTGCTGAGTGTGAGGAGGTGTCTGGTTTTTATTCAGTAGTTTAAGGAAACTGAACAATCCATATGACAAACAGTTATTAATACTGTCACAGTTTTTCCTTCAAGTTTATTTATTTATTTTGAGAGCGAGAGAGAAGAGAGAACAAGTGGGGGGAGGGGTAGAGAGAGAGAGAGGAGAGAGGAGGGTGGGAGAGAGGGAGAGAGGGAGAGAGGGAGAGAGACAGAGAGAGAAAGAACAAGTAGGGGAGGTGTGGAAAGAGAGAGAACAAGTGGGGGAGGGGCAGAGAGAGAGAAGAGTGGGGGGAGAGAGGGAGAGAGACAGAGAGAGAGAGAGAGAGAGAGAGAGAGAGAGAACGAGTGGGGGAAGGGCAGAGAGAGAGAAAGAGAGACTCCTAAGCAGGCTCCGAGCTGCCAGTGAAGAGCCTGACAAGGGGCTCGAACTCATGACTGTGAGATCATGATCTGAGCTGAGATCAAGAGTCTGACACTTAACGGACTGAGCCATCCAGGCACCCCAATACCATCACATTTTAAGTGCATAGCGTCACAGAGAACAAGAAAGACCGTCATCTGCACTTGGAAACTGCTGAAGGAGTCCTGATTTGTTCGGAATGTTAGACAAAAAGATCTGCCTTCACTCTACTTTTGGTTCTTAAAGTTCCTGGAGAAGGAGCAAACTTGTAGGTTAGAGCTAAGAAAGGAGCTTAAGACAGTTGAGTCTCCGTGCATGAGGCTCTTCCCTTGCGTTCCTACTCATGGGAGACTGGGTATAGTCTGGTTAAGAGAAGCAGCAAAACAAAGACTCATTTAAAGTCTATTAGTAATTATAATATGTGATATTTACAAGCACTTACTGTGTGCCACCCACTATTCTAAGCACTTGACATCTGTTAGCTCCCAAAAGCTCTGGGAGGTAGGTGTTAAGATGGCTCCCATTTGACAGATTTGAAAACTGAGGCTCTGAAAGATTGAATAGCTTGCCCACAGTCCTATGGCTAGGAATGATGAGAGGCAGAACCAGGGTCTGAACTCCGGAATGTACATTCTTAATAACATAACCTCTAAATTCAAATGTTGTGCATTGCAAATATTTGCTTTATGGCTTCTCTCCTGACAGTGCATATGGCATTGTCAGCTATTTGTAACATCAATTTTATTTTATGTTTGATGAGGTTTTACAAATAATTCGTCGTGGCTTTAAAATTCACACTTCCCTAACAAATAATGACGTTGAGCACATTTTCATGTGTTTATTGACCATTTATAGATCTTCTTTCATGACGTCTGTTCTAATTATTTGCCACCCTTTTAAAAATGGGCTTGTCTTTCTAGTTTCGAGTAGTAAGAATAAGTTGATACATGCTTTGTATATGTTCATACATTCAAGTTCTTTGTCAGGTATGTGTACTGTGAATATATATTTTTTCACCTTATGGCTTGCCTTTTAGTTTTCTTTCAGAAATCAGAGGTTTTAAATTTTGATAAAGTTCACTTTATCGTATTTCTCCATTTATAAATATGTTCCCTTCCCTAGTCTGAAGTTGTAAAGCTATTTCCTTATGTTTCCTTCCAGAAATTTCCTAGCTTTCGGTTTTGCATTTGGATCTATGATCCATTTTGAGTTAATTTTTGTATCTGATGGAAGGCATAGTTGAGGTTCATTATTTTGCACATGGATGTCCAGTGGTTCTATTGCCATTTGTTAAAAGCACAGGGTATCATGTCACAACACTGTATTGCTTAGGCACCTTGGTGTGGGCCTATCTTTGGACTCTTTTCTCTGTCCTACTGATCTGTTTGTCTTTAGGCCAACACTAGGCTGTCTGGATTACTACAGTGTTATCATAAATCATATTATTTTATTACTTACAAGTTGTCTAGCTCCTTCTTTTCCTCATGATACAGTGACACATGATTCATTCCAGGTCACACATCTAGGAAATGGTGGTCGGAAACCATTTCCTGGGTTACGACTCCAAGTCTAGGGCTCTTGCCCCCAACAGAACTGTGTCTTAGAGCCAGAAGGGAATTGTATAGTGAAACCACAGGGTTAGAGTAAATTTCTGCAGCTGAAAGCCTGAAGTTCTGTTTAACAGTAGCAAATATCTTCAGTCAACACCATAGTGGAAATTGTGCACTAATTTCAGTTCAATGATACAGATAGTATGGAATGCAGTACACTGGCCGACAGAAAACTCTCCAGAAGCCGAGGCACTTCCCCTAGATTTCAGCACTAACAACAGAACCCAGAACAAAAAAGATAAGACAGGGACACTTTTCGGGCACATGGTTTTCCGTGTATCTATATGTTTCATGTCTATCTGCCACTCTCTTTCCTTAGTCCGACTTTGAAAAGCCCAGACCAGTGTGGAATTCACTGTCAATGGTCTTTATTGTAACTAAAGCTCCGAGAATTCTTATGTGTTCCTGGGTGAGGGAGACAATTGGGCCAGCAACCATTGCAAACCAGTGTCCGTGGATGCATCCTTAGCTTTGGGAAGAAAGTCATTGCATTCTTTGCCATTGGCCTAAACATGACTTTTGCCTAACTGGTTTGAAAAGTTGATACTGCTTAATACATAACCACAGGAATTGAGGAAGAATCCATTTTTTTTCCCTCTTTTTCAATTTAATCTTGAAAAGAAATGACTAACACAAAACATTATGGTACAAGAATGGAGTTAGGATTGATCCCAATTTATGAAAAAATTACTTTATATCATTGTTTATTGTTATTTTTTTACGTAATTAAAACAAACAAGAAAACTGCTTACAAGTGAATAATTACATGTATAAGCATATAAGTAGGGAAGCATCTCATCAGTGCAGGTAGCCAACTGCAAAATTAACTCAATGATTCTATTTAGTTCTGGTTTCAAGTAACTAAGTCTTTGAAAACACCATGGAAGGAAAATACATAGGAATCAACTCCGTGATTTTTTTACAAGAATTTTGTATTTTCACTATTTATGGTTCACAATGCTGCTTAAAATCAAGAGTAAACTGTATAATGAATTTTGAAGATTAAAGAACGATTCCAAATGGTTCAATTCATGAAAGGTTGTTTGAGAAAATAAAAACAAAGATGAAATTACTAAATTAAGAAAGAAATTTCACATACCAAGTCCAATTCATAGGGCTTATTTTTTTGTTTTTTATTTTTTATTTAAATCCAAGTTAGTTAACGTATACTGTAATGTTTCAGTAGTAGAATTTAGTGATTCATCACTTACATGTAGCACCCAGTGCTCATCCCAACAAGTGCTCTCCTTAATTCCCATCGCCAATTTAGCTCATTCTCCCACCCCAAACCCCTCCAGTAATCCTCAGTTTGTTCTTCGTGTTTAAAAGTCTTTTATGGTTTGCATCCCTCTCTGTTTTTATCTTATTTTTACTTCCCTTCCTTTATGTTCATCTGTTTTGTTTCTTAAATTCCATATATGAGTGAAATCATATATTTGTCTTTCTCTCATTGACTTATTCCGCTTAGCATAATATATTTTAGTTCCATCCATGTTGTTGCAAATGGCAAGATTTCATTCTTTTTGATGGCCCAGTAATACTGCATTGTATATATATATATATACACCACGTCTTCTTTATTCATTCCTCAGTTGATGCACATTGGGCTCTTTCCATAGTTTGGCTATTGTTGATAACACTGCTATAAACATTGGGGTGCATGTGCTCCTTCAAATCAACATTTTTATATCCTTTGGATAAATATCTGGTAATTCAACTGCAGGGTCATAGGGTAGCTTTATTTTTCAGTTTTTGAGGAACTTCCATACTGTTTTCCAGAGTGGCTGCACCAGTTTGCATTTCCACCAACAGGGCAAAAGTGTTCCCCTTTCTCTGCATCCTTGCCAACATCTGTTGTTTCCTGAGTTGTTCATTTTAACCATTCTGACAGGTGTGAGATGGTATCTCATTGTGGTTTTGACTTGCATTTCCTGATGATGAGTGTTGAACATCTTTTCCTGTGTCTATTAGCCATCTGGATATCTTCTTTGGAAAAGTGTCTGTTCATGTCTTCTGCCCATTTCTTCACTGGATTATTTGTTTCTTGGGTGTTGATTTTTTTAAAACATTTATTTATTTTTTGAGAGACAGAGAAAGACAGAGAGTGAGTTGGGGAGGGGCAGAGAGAGAGGGAGACACCGAATCCAAAGCGGGCTCCAGGCTCTGAGCTGTCAGCACAGAGCCCAACTTGGGGCTCAAACTCACAGACGGCAAGATCATGACCTGAGTCAAAGTCAGATGCTTAACTGACTGAGCCACCCAGGCACACCTCTTGGGCATTGACATTGATAAGTTCTTTATAGATTTTGGATACCAACCCTTTATGTGATATGTCATTTGCAAATATCTTCTCCCAGTCAGTTGCCTTTTAGTTTTGTTGTTTCCTTCCCTGTGGAGAAGCTTTTTATCTTGGTGAGGTTCCAGCAGTTCATTTTTGCTTTTGTTTCTCTTGTCTCTGGAGACATATCTAGTTAGAAGTTGCTGCGGCCAAGGTCAAAGAGGTTGTTGCCTGCTTTCTCCCGTAGGATTTGGACAGTTTACTGTCTCCCATTAGGTCTTTGATCCCTTTTGAGTTTATTTTTATGTATGGTGTAAGAAAGTGGCCCAGTTTCATTCTTCTGCATGTTGCTGTCTAGTTTTTACAACACCATTTGCTGAAGAGACTGTCCTTTCTCCATTGGATATTCTTAAAATTTTTTTTAATATTTATTTATTTTTTGAGAGAGACGGAGACACAGAGCGGGAACAGGGGATGGACAGAGAGAGAAGGAGACACAGAATCCCAAGCAGGCTCCAGGCTCTGAGCCGTCAGCACAGAGCCCGACGCGGGGCTCGAACTCCCGAACCGCGAGATCATGACCCGAGCCAAAGTTGGACGCTCAGCCGACTGAGCCACCCAGGTGCCCCACTCCATTGGATATTCTTTCCATTTTTTTCTGTTTTAAAACATGTCCAGTTTTAATTGCCTCATTAGCATATCCCATGATTTGAAAGGTGAGATCTTGAAGAACAGGATACCAAAAGAGACATCAACAGAGAAGGTACTGCACACAACCCGAAACCATCAGGATTGGAAAGACACAACTCATTCTAACCTTGCCTTTTACAGATGAAGACTGAGGTCCAGACCGGTGAAGTGATGGCAACCTAGGTGATTTTGGGTTGGGTTAGCAGAGAGGAATTTCAGGAAGTGGTGAGGAGGGTAGAGGAAAAAAACCAATAAATTTGGTAAATAGAAGTAAAAGGAGTAAAGTTTGCAAATTTAGGGGAAAGGCTACCTCAATATGCCCTTGTGAAAAGACAAACAAAACAAGAAACAAAAATACTGTGGAATGTTTTGTATTTTTTGCAACTAAAAAGTGAAGTAAGCAGAAGTCCAACGTTTATGTAGTTCATGCACTGAAGGGAAGCCAGATGCCCAGGCTGGGGAGAAAAAAACCCGGGGAAACCTATGTGGAACCACATTTGGTGGGTCCTTCGACTTTTTTCCAAAGTGTGCAGTACAGAAGGCACACAGTCTTACAGTCTTACCCATGCTACTTAGTGGCATCACTACCCAAAAGGAACATTGGTCTGGGAATTTCCAGTCGATTTTTCTGCTGATCCATGTAAGATTTGGGATTCAGCTGTTGTAGTGGCTGGAGGGTTGGTCCCACCAAGAGTGTGGTGGTGGGTATATAATAATCACACATTTCATTTTGTTGGGTCAGAAATAAAGGTCATGGTATGCTGAAAGCATAAAAGCTTGTGATAACTCGGGTGAAAGAAAAGATATTTTGAGAATATTTAGAAATCTTTGAAATTTGCTTGAATTGCAAAGGAAATAGCAGAAGTCCAACGTTTATGTAGTTCATGCACTGAAGGGAAGCCAGATGCCCAGGCTGGGGAGAAAAAAAACCAGGGAAATCTATGTGGAACCACATTTGGTGGGTCCTTCAGACTTCTTTCCAAAGTGTGCAGTACAGAAGGCAGAGGGAGGAGCCTTACAGAGGAGAAACCTGACAAACATTCTTTCGGCCAGGTGATCAAGGTCAACATTAACAGTGATAGGTCATGTTCATGGTATGCCCTTGGTATGACGTGACAAGAATGTGCACTCCAACTTTGTGATCTTCCTCCCAATATCCCATAATCCCAGATTTACTAGGAGAAAATCCCCAGATAAATTCCTTTAATGAGGAATGTTGCAAACTACTTGACCAGTACTCCTCAATACTGTCAAGGTCATCAAAACCAAGGAGAATCTGAGAAACTGTGTTTGCCAAGAACCTAAGTAGACCTGAGAACCAAACATAATGTGATGTCCTGGAGTTCTGGAACAGAAAATGAACATTAGGGAATAACTAGGGAAATGAGAATAAAGTCTGGCCTTTAGCTGATAATAATGGTCTGAGGGGCACCTGGGTGGCTCAGCCAGTTAAGTGTCAGATTCTTGATTTCGGCTCAGGTCGTGATCTTACAGTTTGTGGGATTGAATTCCATATGCTGATAGTGCAGAGCCTGCTGGGGATTCTCTCTCTCCCTGTCACTGCCCCTCCCCCTGCTTGTGCTGTCTCTGTCCGTTTCAAAATAAACAAGCTTAAAAAAATAATAATGTTTTGATATTGATTCATTAATTGTAACAGTTGCATTGGTTACAAGATGTCAATAATAAGGTAAATTCGGTGTGAGGTATATGGGAACTCTCTAACACTGTTGTCTCAATTTTTCTCTAAATCTAAAACTGTTCTAAAAAAATAAAGTCTATTAAAAAGAAAAAAAAAATAAAGGCTACAAAGTGCAAAGACAATTTTGCCTGAGATGATCTTTGATGAGGGTGCCCCAATAATGCCTGTTACCAAGTTTCCCTCTCCTGGATGCATTTTTCTGTTACAAAACCAATGCTGGCAATGGAGACTTGAAGTTCTGTGGTGTTCCTAGGTGCCCTGCATTTGTTTTTATTAGATTTATCTTCTCTGCAAAAGTTAAGCAAACTCATTTTATTTAATGGAAGACAAGTAGATGTAGTTAAATCGGGGAAGGGGAAGGAAAACAATTGTTGACATCAAGAAAATCATTATATCCCCGCTTTTTCACAAAGGAAACTGAGGCTCTCACAGATTCAATGAAAAATCTCTAAGTTGTAGGTGTCATAAATGGCAAAGCCAGGGATCTTGTCCCAGGTGTGTTTCTTCAAAGTCCCTTCTCTTTCCACGTACTGTGCTGACCACAAAATGGACTCTCACAAACAGCACGTGGTTCTACGTTCTATTTCAGGCAATGCCAGCCAAGGAGGCGGCAAGCAACTCTGGGAGTGGCTCCTGTAAATGAGGAAATGGAATGGACAATAAATAAATAGGGGCGCTTGGGTGGCTCAGTCGGTTAAGCAGCCGGCTCTTGGTTTCAGATCAGGTCATGATCTCACTGTTCGTGAGATCAAGCCCTACGTTGGGCTCTGTGCTGACACCATGGAGCCTATCTCTCCTTCTGTCTCCACTCCTCCCCCACTCATGCTCTCTCTCTTTCTCAAAATAAATAAACTTAAAAAGAAGACAATAAAGAAGGAGAGTCATCTTCTCCCTTTTATAACACCCCCATCCCTTGGCTGCCAAGCGATCTGCAACTTGCTTCCACTCTTCTTGATGTTCTCTTCAGCCCTGTTCTTCTAAGGTCGTTTTCCAAGTTGTACTACTTAAAATGTATTTATATGCACTCATACATCCAACAAGCAAATTCAGGGGAGCCCTGGTTGAGACAAGGCTGGGTGTAGAACCCCAACTTTTGGCCCCTTTTCTAGTCCAAAGCCTACCACCCCTAGTTCTCTACTACAATATTTGTCAAGAACTTTGAGTTTATTACATTTATGAACATAGTGGGAAGTTTGGAGGGGGTAAAGGGAAGGGTGTGAAGGGTTCACACTGAGATCCTTCCAGGTCCCATGCAGGGCGGTAGGCCTCACAACAGCCACAGGTATGAAAATCCATGTGCGAAGGAGAAGCTATTTTAAACCCTTCAGGAAGGCAACATGTCATCAATTAACAGCCCAGGCTTTGTTCAGGATTAGAGCAGATGAGGCCTTTTATTGAGTACTTCCCAAAGGAAATGGTTCAAGGGACCCAAATAGAGGCTAAAGACTGTCTTCAGCTGATGCAAACCAGGGAGAATCTGTAGACCAGCACCATCTGAGTAGACCCAAGGTCTTCGGAGTTTTTACTGTCTTTGTGGTCCTTGCACTTTGTGGCTCAAGTGGAAGTTTTCATCTGTCACTAACCTTGGAGTTGGTGATTCGTTTGTTTCTGTTTTTGTGCCTCTTGCTTGGTGTCATTGGTGCAATTCCAGTAACCCGTGAGCACTGTCTGTGTAAACCTTGAGATGTATCAGGGAGCCAAGCTCCATGGAAAGGGGATGTCGAAGAAAAAGAAGAAAAGGAAAGAAATAGGACGAGTACAGAGGGCAAGTGGGAAAGGGGGATCCTCTGTCTCATCCATGTTAGTCCTTCCACATGGAGCTAAATTAAGTAGTTGACTAACATCTGTGAAATGGAAAATGGGCATCTGTAAACTCTAGACGGAGATGCCCATGCATAGGGAAGGAGCAGGTCTCTTGGAGGGTGCAGAAGACATTTCTTTCACCCAGATCCCACGCCAGGGCTGTCTCAACGGGGGAAATGGTGGGTGGAATGAGGGTCTCTTTGCTTCAATTATTTTCTGTCTTTCTCTCCCTCTTTTTCTCCACTTCTTCTCCTTGCCTTCTTTCTTCTCTTTTCCTCCTTCCCCCACCCCTCCACCCTTTGTGTTGTGCCTATGATTGATTCTGAGTTTTAACTGAATGATGCAACCTTGAGTAATTCCTCTAGATTAGATCTTCTCCCCTGTCATCCATGATGTCGATTTCTACGAGTTTCATCTTTAAGAAAATAAAATAAATAAAATCACAGATAAGAAAATTAAAATAAAAAGTGAACTATAAAAAGGATTAAACACTAAAATTAAATGAAAAAGGAAAAATTTACAAATTAAAAAGGAAACCTGAACTAAAACGAAGCACACCCACATTTCATTAGCTTTCTCTTCTCTCCTCCCTGGCTTCCTCATTTCTCAGTGCCTGGCAACAGCTGTCAACCTTTTTTGCTTCCATTTTGTCCATGTTGTTCATGTCTCCGCGAAGGCATGGCTCCGGAGCGCTCCGCAGGAAACTGCCCTGGGAAAGGAGAGTCCTACATCTGGGCCAGAGGCCTGTTCTCAGTTGACGCTGGTAAAGTCCTGTTCTTTGGGCCACTCCCCAGGCTTTCCCCCACTGCATCCAGTGTACGTGTGACTCTCCCCAGTCTCTGGCAGGGACACCTAGAAGATTCCAGCTTGAGACACCCTTTCCTATTACTCTCTTCTCCCCGGAAGAGCCCAGGATATCTTCAGTCTGAAGCTGGGAGATAATTCCTGGCCTGACAGCATTGCGTCTACCTCTGTTTTCATTAACGTCGGGGCTATTGCCCTGTGTCAAGTGTTGTTAGAGGAAGGGAAAAGCCACGGCAAAAGGGGAAACAGTGGAAGAATAGCTTCCACCAACAGTGTAATTAATTAAATGGCAATAAATAATAATTTGAGAAATGAGATACTTTGTGGTTGATTTTTATGACTTTTAAAACAATATAAGTGGTGGCAAAAACCGCCAACATCCACAACCACGAGTCACATTTTGGTTGTGGTTTCTCATTCTCTACAAAATACAAAATACTGCAAAAGATCATTTCGACTGTATTTTCCCCACAGAGGTTGAAACTGTCCTCCTTTAAATGATCCCTCGGCAATTTACACGTCTTTCTACGTTGGAATCGACAGTTCTGCTTGAAGACTTCCTTTGGTGATATTAATGTTAATTTGTAAAGAAACACCTTATAGTTATCAGAACAATTTCATGGGCCTTACCTCATTTTATCCCTCTGGTGGTTGGTATGCTCTTTGACTTATGTTTTCAGAAGGTAAAAGGCTTGTCCAAAATCTCTCATCCAGAACGTTCCAGGATCATCTAGATCAGGGCTCAGCAAATGGCAGTCATGGACCAAATTCTACCCACTGTGTATTTTTGTATGGCACATGAGCTAAAAATGAGTTTTATAGTTTTAAATAATTGGAGGGAAAAGAAGATTAAGTAATACAGGAAAATTACATAAATTCAAATTTCAGCATCCAACAATGAAGTTTTCTTGGAACTCAACCACGTTTACATATTATCTATGGCTGCTGTTTTGCTACAAGGCAGAGCTGAGTAGCTGTGACAAAAACCATATGGCCCACAAAGCCTCAACTATTTACTCCCTGGCCCTTTGCAGAAAAAGTTTGCCAACCCCTGTCCCAGATCAAGGGCTTATTCCATCACACAAGAGCTATGTCTCCAGAGTCCTCGCAGACCTGTGGACAAAGGCAAAAACCCACAGCGATCTAGTTTGTAAGCCCAGTAGAAGAGACTTAAACATTGGCCTGTGACAAAAGGCTAGCCCTTTAAATCTGGAGTGTTTCAGTTCTTCTGATTGGTGAATTGGAGACTGGGGTTCTAGCCTCCAGCCTGGCAGGCAGCTTCCTCCTCCAGGGGGTCAACGCAAGTGTGTCTTCCCAAGATCTTTGCCACAATGAAAGGGTGCCATTTTCCCCTAGCCCTCCTCCACCTCTTCCACCCCAGGAAAGAATAGTTGAACAGTTGGGTTGTCCTGACAGTTAGGAATGGTGAACTGTCCCAGCTTAGAGGCTGAGGAGGCAAGGAGAAATAAGTTTATATATTGAGAGAGAGACAGACGGACAGAGACAGAGACAGAGAGAGGATCCCAAGCAGGCTCTGAAATGTCGGCACAGAGCCTGATATGGGGCTCGAACCCACAATGCTTGAGATCAGTGATGGGAACCAAAGTGGGATGCTTCACTGACTGAGCCACCCAGGGGCCCCGCATTTGTTTCATTTTTAATGCAGAGTTATTTGACATAGTGTCCTGCTATTCCTGTACCCCGTTTCCACCTCTGGCATCCTGTCAGCTCCAGGTGGAGCGAGGGCTTTAGGCCAAGTGGGGAAGGGCAGGTGGGATGGAGAAACCAAACCCAGAAGTCTCGCTCTTCTTTCAACAGGACTTCTGATTCATTTTTCTCCCTACTTTTTCTGCCTGCATGAGAAAATATGATTTTCGCTCCCCTTTTCCGAGCGTCTATTATATGTCATTTAATTTAGGTCCAAATAGATGATCTCGTGTAACTGTCCCCATAACCCCGTAGGGTTTACAGAGGAGGGAACTGAAAACGGGGTTATTTAAAATCCTTTTCTGGTGGAGGCCTGGTGCCTGATCTCTGTAATGCCAACGTCCAGGTTTTTCCCACCAAACTTCAGGAACTCCATAAAGTGTCACTCTCTGACCCATGACACTCATGACATCCCCACCATAGAGAAGCATTGTCCCAAAGGCATTTCCTTAGAACACCAATTCCTGTGACCTTACAAGGAATCTGGAAAAAAAAATCTGTTTGGGGAACAATGGGTTAAAAAAAAAAAAACTTACTCAGATTTCTTCAGGACTTCTCACAGAGTTTGAAAAGCTCAGGCACTTGCCGCCTTTCTCACCTCTATGGTTTCAAGGCGTTATATTTAACTTCTCAGAACTTCAGTTTTCTCCTCTGAAAAGCAGGAAGAATAATATCTGCCTCTTGAAATATTATAAATATTACAGCTTTTCCTTTCTCTTCCTGTTTTCGGCCAGGTTCTCTTAATTTCTACTGAATGAAATTAATTCCAGCAGCCAGAGGGAATTTGGATGACTGGAAGAAAAAAAATATCATTCCAATAATAAAATAAGTTCACACATGTCTGCTAAAAGCAGAGCACAGCACACGTTTTTGGTTTATTGCATTGGTTTTCATAAAGGAACAATGCATCTAGGGTAGGGTACGTCCATGAAAAACCATGCTGGGAGCAAAACTGCATATTCGCACGCTGTCGTTAGGAGAGAAAACCATATGTGTGAGTACTGAATGGTGAAAACGTCCTCCTTGCCCCAGCAGCAGAGGGGAGATTTTGGAGCTGGTAAGCTCTGAAAGCCTTCTTTTTGAATCACACCACGAGGATGACTGGTTTTGCACGCATCTAGGTCAGGAGTCAGCAAACGTTTTCTTTAAAGAAACAGAGAGTAAGGATTTTAGACTCTACAGGTCATACAGGCTCTGTTCCAAAGACACAACCCTGCTGTGATAGCACAAAATGGCCACACGTAAACAAGTGGGCATGGCTGTGTGCCAATAAAAATTTATTTACAACGACAGGTGGCAGGCTGTATTTGGGCCTAGAGCTATAGTTTGCCAAGCCCTGGTCTAGATCTTGGACGTAGGTAGAAAAGGCTCTCAGCGTGACATCCTGTTCAGTTTTTAAAAAGCATCTTTGGGGGGCGTCTGGGTGGCTCAGTAGGTTAAGAGCCCGACTTCAGCTCAGGTCACCATCTCGTGGTTCGTGAGTTCGAGCCCCGCATCGGCCTCTCTGCTGTCAGCACAGAGCCTGCTTTGGATCCTCTGTCCTGCTCTCTGTCGCCACTCCCCCGCCGTGCTCGCTCTTTCTCTCAAAATTAAAATAAACATTAAAAAAAAAAAAAAGCGCGTTTCGTTTGTTCATGGGCTTGTGCTGCAGAACACTTACCATCTTTCAGAACTAGTATTCTAAAGAACCTGACTCTGGGAAAACTTCAGAGCTTTGAGTTTTGGAGTCCTCTCCTCAGAGAAGTGAACACAGAAGTAATAAAGTTGAAGGAGAACTGGGACTAGGCAAAGGAGTCCAGTCTCTGGGGGCTGGGCTATTTACTGGTCATGTAAGTTCAAGCTCTCAGACCGATGAAACTGGTCCCAGACCCGGGTCCCAGGCAGATCGCAGCCTGTCCAGCTGCTGACAATAGATGGAGCCTACAGAGCGAGGCAACCGTATGGCTTTCTCAGAAAGATTTGTTTTTTGTGTTAGTTAGTCAGGGAATGTCTGCAAGTAACCAAACACGCCTGAAGACCCTTTGAGAGACGAAGGACTATCAACACCAAGAGCATGGCTTCGGGAGCCATTCTGCCTGGATTCAGGGCGTCATTACACGCCTGGCCTGAGAAAAGTTGCCAAGAATCTCTATGCCTCAGTCTTCTCGGTCGTAAAACGGGAAAATCTAACTCACAGGCAAGAATTCAGTGAATTTTGCTTAAAGGGCTGGCATAGGGTAAACGCCGTGTAAGTATTGCTACCAGCATTAATTTTTTTTTTTATCATTACGGTTTGCTTATGTTACTCTCCTGTTACTATTATTTCAGGGCTATTGAGTCACCCGGCTTTACAAGAGCCAAGAGGTCATTACAAAACTTTGCTCTCCGTATTTTGTCAGCTGTCTTTCTGTTCGCTCTTGTTTCTGTGGAGACCTGTTTCATCTCATGACACACGTGGAGCCTCATGGCTGCCTTCAAATGGAAGCTCAACCCCCAGCCTACAGCCTCTGCTAGGCCGGCACACCACAGACAGCAGACCCAGTCTCCGTGCCCAGTTGTATGAGGGGCCCCCACCCCAACCTCAGGATCTCTGTAAGAAATGGCACCTTCTGGTCCATAGGGCTACCCCTTCTGTGTCTCTGGGTAGTCTTTGGTCTCTACAAAGAGAATGTGCTCAGCAGGTAGAAATAACGGACATGTCTGGTGCTGTGTCCTGAGGATAAGGTCATCCCAGGCACACTGGACACCCAGGTCAAGACAGCAGACAGTGGCTAGACTCTGAGTCATCAGTGGAGAGGGAATTTTCCATTTTACCCAACTGTCTAGGCTTCCACGGACTCAGGACCAGGGCAAGACTCAGCACACGGGTAGTAGGATTTTACAGCAGACCTATGGGTGGGCCACGGTGGGTGGTAACTGACATCATGTACAGAAATAACTATAATATAAACATGGAAGGATTCACTTATTTCGACCCATTTGCTCACTTGTTCAACAAATATTTATTGAGTGACTTCTAAGTGCCATGCTAAGGAATATGCAATTTTTTATTAATAGTAGAAACACACATTTTCTTAAAAGAGATGAGGAATATTTTTGTAATCTCAGAAGTAATGCTCTTAACCCAGTTCTCTATGTAAATAATCCATTTATTATGGTGCTCCTCTGATGGTAGCGACAAATCTTATTGGATGTCTTAATCATATGCTTTAAAAGTTACTATTATTCAACTGATTCACTATGATCCTTATACGAAACAATCCCTGGAAATTGGCAGTGATTCTACAAAATATTTCATACATACATTTATCTGTATCTATCTACATATATATATATATATACATATATATATACACACATAAAATATATAACATAATAAAATGAAAACCCATATATTCACCAATAGGCTTCAGAAATAGAATTATAGCAATTCCTCTGAAGCCTCCTGTGTGCCCCTCCCAGGTTGGGATCCCCATCCCTCCCTGAAAAGTAGACCGCTCTTCTGAATTTGGTGTGAATGAATCGTTCTCTTACCTTACTTCATAGGTTTTATTATATGTGACTCTATCCCTAAACAAAAAATCATCAGTTTGGTCTATTCTGGAATTTCAAATAAATGGGATCATATTGTCTCTGTTCTTAATCAATAAATAGATAGATATCCATTTATGTATTCATTCATTTGTTCTTTCATTCCCCCACAAGCACTTTTATAATTCTGTTATTAAAAAGAATAAATCTGTCAACTTCTTAGTCATGCTTCCTCGTGCAGGTGTGAGGCCCCTGAAACAGGAAGTGCTGACTCATCAGGCAGGTGCATCGTGTGCGTCTTGATATTTATCAGGTAATGACACATTAGTTTTCATTGGGTATTTGCGTTATTTTTCCGTTAAAAATACTGAATTTACTTAGCTGTTCTTTGATACACCATTCAGCATAGTTTTGTAATTTTCCTTTGAAGTCTAGCACAACTTTGGTCAAATTCTCTCCTAGGTACCTGAAAATGTTTTGCTGATGTCATACGCGGTGGCATTTTAAAAAATCATGGAAATTATGCGGTGGCTTAATCAGTTAAGTGTCCAACTTTCGCTCAGGTCCTGATCTCACGGCTCTTGACTTTGAGCCCGCATCGGGCTCTGCGCTGACAGATCATAGCTTGGAGCCTGGAGCCTGCTTTGGATTCTGTGTCTCTGTCTTTCTCTGCACCTCCCTTTCTTGCTCTCTTTCTCTCTCTCTCTCTCAAAAATAAATAACTATTTCAAAAATTATGGAACAAACCATTTGAGAGCTTCATTGTAAACTATATTCTTACTGTGTTGCATTGCTCTCCAAAGACATGGAAGTGGATGGGGTCACAATTCTAGATAGTTCTGCGTTTCAAATCTTTGGGTTCATGTCTTATGCTCTATTGTCTTCTCTATTGTTGTAATGTTGTGAGCCAGTGTAATATATGCTCGAATAACCGTACGATGTTTATTATGACTATAGGAAAAGTAACCATAAATCTATTCTGTGACATTTCTTTAAACTGTTCACGCTATTATTTCAAATTCTTCCAAGGTTCTCAAATGGTTGAGCTTGAAAGAAAATGATATCTAGATTAGTAAGCTCTTATTTTTCTAGTTAATAGTTATTTGTATCTGTTTTAAGTAATTATACTGTTGCTGAAAAACTAATTTAATTACCTGGAAAAAGGTACGTTCTTTGAAGTCATAGCTCAGAAAGCATTGTCCAGTAGTTGTAGCTTAATAAAATGGTAGGTAAAATTCTTAGGAGAAAAGGAATAACCTCAGAAGTATTACTCTTGTAAACCTAACTCAACAGAGCAATGGCCCCCCTCATGTACTGACTGCAGTGAGGCCGCATGTGTGGACATGACATCACAATTCTGGGACCATTTGGCTAATTTCTAGGTTTACAAGATTTGAAGTTTCTAATAAGCTATGTCAAAAATTTAGCAGCAGTAGGTAAAATTTGAGTTTAATAGAGGTGTGTTATTTGACTGTCTATGGAAAAGCCGTCCATCGTCAAGATAATTAATGTATAATGTGTGAGAGAATAAGACAGGTAGTTACAGAAGCTAAGATGGACATCCGCAAAGAAAAGACAGTGATACTGTGATACTGTTTGCTTTTTCACTCTCAGAATGACCGAGTGACATTTCGGTAGGATGATTACTGTTCTTCTCTCCTGCAGATTTTAATTCCTCACTCCCTTGCAGTTCAGCATGGTCACATGACTTGCTTAAGCCAATGAAGTGTGAGAGGAAGTGGCAGGACCACTTCCGGGTGAAGCACTTCATTATGTCTGTCTTTCCCTGACTTGAGGGACACAAGGGAGCAACACCAAGCCTCACGTGGAAGACAGCTGCCAGGATGGTTCGTAACACCTGCAGTGGACCCGTGTGAGCAAGAAATACACTTTCGTTGGTTAAGATTGTAGGTTGTTTGAACTACAGCATAGCCTGGTGGCCTGGGCACTTCTGTGTGCCAACGGTATCGACCCTGACCTTCTTCATGAATTTGAGAGCTAGCAGTCAGGATCTTGGATACCAGTTTCAGAGATCTTGAATTTCTCTCTTCTCACATGAATCTTGCCAAACTTGTGAGAGATGGGACTTGCCTCTATTCAAGAATATCGCACGCTCGCACTTCTGTGATAAGAATGAGGAGAGCGAAGTTATATAAACGAAAGGATTCCATTCTTTAAAACTGTAATTTGATGATCTTCCAAGGATTAAAGACATGTGCACGTAGCACTTATATAACATACCTTTATACATTTGCTATGAGCGGATGTGCAAGCTTTGTGTCTGCTATCCTAACTTCTCTAAGATCTGATGGCCTTAGAAAATAGAGACTTCTTAAAACAGAGCTCTGTACTTCTTAAGTGTATTTATTTATTTTTCAGAGAGAGAGAGAGAGAGAGAGAGAGAGAGAGTCGGGGCGGGGGGCAGGGGGAAGAGAGAGAAGGAGAGAGAATCCCAGGCAGGCTTCACACCGTCAGCACAGAGCCCGATGTGGGGCTCAAACTCACAAACCATGAGATCATGACCTAGGCCAACGTCGGACACTTAACCAACTGAGCCACCCAGGTACCCTCAGAGCTCTGTTCTTAGCCCATTTTTATAATCTTATAGAATTTATCAATAAAAAAGCAAAATGTAGCATTGATTTGGTGGCTTCCCTTCGAAGCTAGTAAACCCCCTTCCTCCTCTGCATACTTCATGTTTCTTGCCTTGTGAGAGCTATTTCTTCACATGGTATCACTGAACACTGAAGGCACTTTTACTCTTGGCATTGCTCATCCTTTTCTGATGCTCCCACCTCCAAGAGCATCTGTCCTTGCCTTTCTAGAATCCAGAGTTGACATACTAATAGCTGCCTACTCCCAAATGTGACACAAGCGGTCTTGTCTGCACCTTGCCTCCACAATATTGACAAATAAAACCCTTCACAACTCATAGGATCACAAGCAAATCCCTTTCTGCTTCAACAAGGAGGGGAAATTCTACTTTCTTTCTCTTTCCTTTCCTCCCTAATTTCTCTACCTCCACCAATTTCCCTCTCCTCCACACCCGTTCCTTCACCCTTTATCCCTGCACAGCCTCTGTAGTACATTCTTGCTCTAGAGCCAGGTCACAGGCAGTCACAGAATCGCTGGCTATGGCAAGCATAGAGGAGTGGACATCCAGGGAATCCCATTTACAGGATGACAGGAAAGCACAGGGATGGTACGTTAGGTCCCCACTGCCTCACATGCAGCGTCCAGAAGCCCTCTTGGTGGCCTGCACCAAGACCCTGGAGCCATGAGGGAGACCAGGCTAAAGGGGGCCAGAAGGACTAGGGACGCATTTTTCATGCAAAGAACTTTCATGAAGCAATAGCGAGAATAGACAAAGTCACTTGCAACAGTAAATATAGTTTTGACATTTCCTTTAGGTGAGGTGAGTCTCAAAAGAGAGGATCCCATGATGGTGTAGAACTATTTCCTTTTAATTTCATGTTTTTAAGTACTGAACAGTTTTCTAGAAATTTAAATTTTGAGTCTAATATGCCCTGAAGGATTTCTCTGATATTACCACCACTATCGCTGACTGCAATGTAATAATAGTGATGTTGCTAAGATTTGTGACGGCTTATGTGTGCCAATAACTACATCAAGCATTTAAATTGTCATAGAATTTCAGGGCGTCTGGGTGGCTCAGTCGGTTGAGCAACCGACTTCGGCTCAGATCATGATCTCACGGTCCGTGAGTTCGAGCCCCGCGTCGGGCTCGATGCTGACAGCTCAGAGCCTGGAGCCTGCTTCCGATTCTGTGTCTCCCTCTCTCTCTGCCCCTCCTCCACTCATGCTCTGTCTCTCCCTGTCTCAGAAATAAATACACATTAAAAAAAAAATTGTCATAGAATTTCAATGAATGAGGTGCTACGGTCCTCATTTTACCAATGAGGAAATAGCCCTTTAGAGGTAATATGGTGGTCCAAGGTCAACATTGGTGAATGGCAGAATGGAGACTCAGTCCTGGCACGTCCCATCTCAGGCCCCGGGGACTAAACCTTCCAGTGTGTGTGTATCATCTCTGACTCTTGAGACTTCACAGGCCACTTGGGAGAATGTCATATACTTGATCTGGGTCACCTTGAATTTTTTTCCTTAGCATCAAAACACAAAAGCAGAGCTCAGGACCTCTGGACATCTTCATTCTTGCACCTTCCATTGGGCCCTCCAACTCCCCTGTGACAACGAAATGGTGGACATGATCCCCAGATGGTCAAGGGAAGAGCAGGCCCAGGCGAGGAGGTGCGTGGCCCTGCGTGTTTGTGAACCTGGTGTCCTCACCCGTGATTTGAAGAGTTTGTGGTCTTCGCGGGTTCCTTCCAGAGTCTCCTCCAGATGTGAGACTTGGCGGCTCTATATCCTCAGTGTCTGGCTTTTATGTGGCCTCACATCTGGATACAGAGTGACTCTGCTTCCCCGAGGGGATTTTCCCTGGGTTCAAGGAACATCAACAACATTCATGGCATTTGGGGGCAGTTCTGGCGAGAAGACTGGAGTCCACGACTTTCAGTGGCCAAAAGTTTTTTTTTTTTTTTTTTTAACCTACGTAGCTTTTGTGCCTGTTGAAGTTAGTCCATCCCTGGACCCTCTTGTCCTGCTTTTTGCCTTTCCTTCAGGCCTCCTGGAGCTAGAAAATGAAGACCTCTGCCTTTGACATTTGGGCCGGGAAAAAGTGAACACTAATCTAGTAATAATTAGTTACAGTTTAATATGAGAGATTGGAATGTGCTCATTTTTCATCCAGGAGCCTAGTGAGAAAGAGCCAAGGGGAAGAGGAGACTGATGAGACAACATCAACCCCTGATACGTTCTCACACCATGAGAAGGCAGTGATCCTCAGACGCCTTTTTATGTCATATTAGGAGCCCTAGGTGACAGCTCTAAAAGAAATGGGGAAACCCAGCAAAGGTGGGGAATAAAAGAGTTTTCTTTGATTGTCCTCTTAGGCCAGGCACCTTGGCACGTGAATCACCACCTGTTCACTTCATAAAGACTGCGGTCTCACACTGGCCTCTCTCTTCAGGCTCAAGAAAGAGGGTTTGGGTTCAGATAACTGGCTCTGGATAAACAGCAGCTTGTTTATGTGACACTAGAGACGTATTTATTTTTCACTTCATAAAGGGGAGTGATGTCTGGAATAAGACATGACCGGACGCAAACTATACATATGAAGTCCAAACATTGTAGGAAAAACTCTTTCTGGAAATTTCCAATTTGTTCCTATGTAAAATTGGTGTTGGTGGTTTTAGTTGCCGTGGGGCTACTTCATTCACTTTCTGAAGAGAAAACACTGTGGAATGGAGAGGCCAATGTAAAGACATTCTGTGTGTGTGTGTGTGTGTGTGTGTGTGTGTGTGTAGTACAGCTGTAACATAACATATGCTAGTAAGATCAGCCTGTTTCTCACTAGTGGGAAATTCGGTATGACCCAGAAAGTTGCAGAGGGCAAGGGGAGAATCTATGAATAAGTTGGAAAGGAAAAGTGTTAAAAAATATCACTCTGCCCTAGAAAGGAAGGAAAATTAGGTGAGAGAAATGGCTTATCACAGGAGAGGAGAAACAGATGATGCCTCACAAAGAATGGCCCTGCAGTTCATCTTTGTCTCCTGATAAGTCTTAAAATGTGAACGTGCCGTCTGGACAGGGAGGGAGCACACCACTGGGGACAGACTAGTGATGTCCGATGACCCAGGCGTGTCAGATTGCTGGAGGCAGATGCCCAGCACTGGCCGTGGGAAGGAAGGCTGGGGATCAGATGCTGCCCCACCGAGACCCTGCATCACAGGCCAGTCGGGATGGTGAGCCAGGTGTCTGCTCTTATCCATCCTGAGTGAGACGGCAGGAATCCAGCGATGGGAACTGTCGTTAAATGGTAAGGAAACAAGGGTAGGACAAAACAGGGCGGGGCTTATTGCAGACCCAGAAACAGAACACAGAACTAGTCATGAATGGTTTTCAAAGACTTTACCAAGTTTTAAACTCTTACCAGCTCATCCAGCTTTGTGAACCTTTTCCTTTTTCCTTCCCTTATCAGCTGCAGGGACCAACTGAAGCAGAGACCCTGCCAGGGGCAGGCAGTCTGCCAGCCCAGCCAGGGTTTTCAGACTCCCCTCGGCCTCTGGGACTTTCTGTAGGTTTAAAGGTAGTCTTGAGTCATCTGCCTGGAAGCAAACTTTCTAGTTATAGCTCTCACAAACACTGCTTTCACAGGGGAAGAACAGGGGTTTAGCGTCCAAAGTGTGGGATTTCAGTCACCGCTATGATTTTACCATGAGGAAAAAGAGGGTGAATTGTGACATTTAAGAAATAATGCCATTGGATTCCTGGGTAGCTCAGTTGGTTGAGCATCTGACACTTGTTGTCGGTTCAGGTCATGATCCCAGGGTTGAGTTGGGCTCCACACTGAGCATGGAGCCTGCTTGGGATTCTCTCTCCCTCTCTATCTCTCTCTCCCTTTGCCTGTCTCCCCAGTTCACATGCCCTGTCTCTCTCTCAAATGAAAAAAAGATGCCATTCCCCTAAATACCGAAGAGTCCGGCGTTGAACTGAATGGTAGATAAAGAATATCTAGCCACTGAAGAGAGGACATTTCAATACGCAATGTTAGGGGTGTTACACGAGCAGTTAAAGAGCGGCAATTTTGGACTTAAATTTTTTAAATGCCAGCGTGGTGTTATGGGGACACGCAGGTGGTGAGTGCCGGTACAGTGGTTCTCAAAGTCGAGCAGACATCGGAATCACCTAGAAGGCTTATTAAAACACAGATGGCTGGGCCCCAACGCCAGAGTTCTGATTCAGTAGGTCCGGGATGGGGCTTCTAGCAAATTCCCAGGTGCTGCTGCTGCTGCTGCTGTTCCAGGGAATGCATTTTGAGAACCACTCTCCTAGCACATTTAGGAGGAAGATACATGTGTAAAATACATTTACATTTACCCCCATCTGCACCTGTTTCCTGGCAGGAAGTTTAATGGGCTATAATAAAACCAACACTTGTTGAGCTGAGCAGAGATGTCTGCTGGCAGCGAGGACCCAGGTGTTCTGGATTCCCGGGCTGTGCTGGTGGCTGGAATGAGCTTGGCACAGAGGAAAGGGACATAAAACATTAAGACAAAAGGCTAGCATGGGGGTGGAGGGGGGGTAAAGCATGGTGATGGCATCGAGGCGCTGAGTCCAAGCGAGAGAGCTTTGACTTCCAATCCCAGCTGTGACACCTGCCAGCTTTGCAAACGTAGCAAGTTATTTAACCCCGGTGAACCTCAGTTTCCTCCTCTGCAAAACTGGGGCCTCTGCGAGGCTCGCGTTTCAGTCACGATTCTTAACTGCAATCAGCTGAAGTCTAGTCTGGCTGATTGAAACAGGAAAGGAATTTATTATAAGGATATTGGGTCCTACAGGAAAAATGAACTGTTTTGCCAACAGATCAATGGTACGGGGAGGAAAGCTGAATGAAAGAGAAATGAGAGACAAGATGACCGAAGGCAACTGGTGGGTTTCAGCTGGGTCCTGATTCAAGGATCCAAACTGCAAAAGGACAATTGGAAATTTGTAATATGCTTGAGTATTAGACAACACTCAGGAATTAGTGTGAATTTTGTTTGGTGTAATACTGTCATAAGGCCTTAACAGAGGCAAATACACTAATTTATTTACAGGTGAAATAACACAATGTCTGAGGTTTGCATTAAACAACTTCGGGGAATGACGAGCACTGAGTAATGTATAGAATTCTTGAATCGCTATATTGTGCACCCGGAACTAATATAATACTCTGTTTGTTATCTATACCTGCATGAAAAAAAAAACTTCGGGGAAGCAGAGAATATGGAAGATGCAGGATTGATGAAATGTTGATCATTGCTATGAACACATGAGGGATCTATTTTGCTGTTGTGTGAGTGTGTATGATTGTGTGTGTGTGTGTGTGTGTGTGTGTGTGACTGTGGATGTATGTGTGTGCACTTGAAATTCTTTATAATAAAATGTTAAAACAGAAATCAGATTCTCTATGAGAGCTGGAGAACAGGGCTCAGACACATCTCATGACACAGGAGAGTGGGTTTGATGGGGACACTACTGTCATTGTCACCAAGCCCTGGATGTTAAAGCTTACACTTCCAGTAACGGTTATCTGATATTTCCGAATTGTATACTGGGAAGAGCCTCTGGCATTCAGACAACAAGACAGCAAATTCTCAAAGCTCAGAAAAGAGATTCAGGTGATGGGTGGCCAAAAAGACGAATAATGTCCACAACAGTCATATAAATAATGTCCACAACAGTCATATAGTAGGTGTTCGACCCACGCTAGTGCTCCCCTTTTCATCCCTGGAATGCAAACCTCCATCCTCTGTAATACGTTTTCTCCCACAGCATCCTAGATAGCTGGTTTTCTAATGCAAATAATTTGCCGATCTCCTTTTAAATGATCGAATTCACCCAGATGCCAGGAAGTTCACTCACTATCATAAGGTAAGAATGATTCAATTATAGGACATTCCCACACAAGGAACAGGTTCTGGGTATAAAAGCCAGCGTTTCAGCTGCCATTCAAGATGCAGCATCTACAAAGTGTGTCAAAGCTGTCTTCCAGACTAAGATTTTTGAGATGCTTGAAGAATCTTATAATGTGCCTCACATTTACGAAGCCCTGGCCCATGCCTTATTCAAGTTCCCTTTCACCAGATTAAACATACATAAAAGAAGCTTAGTCTATAACTTCAGGTGTAGAAGTATGACTTTTCTCCAAAATTCAAATTAATGCCAATCTCAAGCCCTTTTTCCACCAGTGCGGTGGCAGCTATCTTAGTTAACTTAAGGTTAGCCCATAAATTCCTCAGAGGGTCTGCCACATCCCAACAGCGACATAAAGCTGAGGTATTTAGGAGGAGGATGGCCTGTGGTCTTCAAAGTCACGTGTTCTGGTAGACACCTTCCAGACATTCATGCCTTCGCTTGTCTGCCAACGTGGCCACTTTTGGATAGCCTGCCCAGGACCAAATACTTTATTTTTTTTAAAAGTTTATTTACTTATTGGGAAAGAGAGAACATGGGGGAGGGGCAGAGAGAGAGAGAGAGGGAAGAGAGCAACCCAAGCAAGCTTCACGCTGTCAGCACAGAGCCCGAGGCGGGGCTCCATCTCACGAACCACAAGATCGTGACCTGAGCCGAAATCAAAGGTCAGGCACTTAACCCACTGAGCCACCCAGGCACCACCAGGACCAAATGCTTTAAATCACCTCTGAGGTCCTTTTCGCCACCAAGATTTCCCTGTTCTACAAGACATGCTCCTTGTGGGCCCTGAGCTCTACCAAGTCACAGATGGGGATCTGTTACCTGCTATTGGTGGCCAAGTAATGAATACACTAAAAGTTGCTTTTGCTCAGATTCCTAGTGGAGTTTGAAGATAAACATGGAGGCTCAGAGGAAGCTCTTGGGGCTGATTAGTTCCCTGCTTGCTGATTCACACCCACTGTCTTCACTGTTTTGTCTCAGAGCTGGACCCTTCCAGGAGGATGGAAAGCCAAGCATCTGAACATCCCCGATGAACGAGGTGATCCAGCCTGGCTCGTGATCATAATCTCTCATCACTGGGTCAGCCCATCAGGGTAGACACTGCCGTAGAGCAAGACTTCGTCCAAATACGCCATTTTGTACTCCTGCATGTTTCCTCCTCCATCCTGTTCCCGCCCCCTGAAACCAACCCGCTGGAGCCCCCACCGTTAGTACCCTTTACTCTTATGCCATGGCTGTCCACATGGTATTCTGTGCTGCCCCACTAGGCACCTTGGTTCTGTTCTAGGTCCCTTACTTCTTTTGCTGGGCAGCGTGAAGCTTCCTACTTGTATCTAGGGAGGCTCCTCTCACCAGCTCCTTCTCTAGGGTGTCTCCAGCTTTGCGACAGGGTTATATATTCTCTTGCCACCTTAAGTTGTCCTCTGCATGGGAGAGTAAGCTATTGGGATGGGGGTCCAAGTTCCCTGGAATAGGGGCCGAATATCTATCAGACCACTTATTCCGTTGCGGGAAGGGAGAGGACATTTTCTTGCTGTATTCCACAGCATTTAGCACACAGTAGGTGCTTGAAAGATAAACAGTTGTAAAGATAACTTTCAACCAAAAGAAAGGCTCTAAGGGAGGGAGTTTTAGACAGGCTGCGGGTGGAGGAAGACACATTTTTGAGCAAGTGTCTTCTGAATTATTTCACCGAGATGATTTTTTTTTTTTTTTAACACTTTGTAGGGTTGGCTCTAGAAGTGAACCATACACACTGATCCTGGTAAAAGTCCTAGACGTGAAAGCTGAAAGCTCCTTTACCGTCTTGTATATACCTTTTTTTTTTTTTTTTTTTTTTTTTTTTTAAATTGAGTGGGTTTTAAATGTGAGCCTGAATATCAGGCTTATGATAGCTCTGGAAATCAGTCAGAGGCTGGAAGAAATCAAGGTAACTTCATGAGTATTCTAAAGTGGGTCTCAAAGAAATGTGCTATGGTCAGTCTATCTCCTCTCTATCAGTTTAGAATAAATGCGCATTAACTGCAGATTCTGACAACTGATCCCAGCGGGGACAGGAGCTGTGGCTATCTTCCATATCCTATAGCCTAGTTCAGGGCTCAGGGCTCAGTCAAGGCATGCCATAAATAGTTGTTATTCCATGTTGAAATCATAGGATTTTGGACATATTCCGTTAATAAGATAGGTTATTTTTTTTAAGTGAAGTAGGTTTGACACACGATGTGACGTTAGTTTCAGGTGTACAATATGGTGATTCGACCACTCTGTAACTATGTGCTCACCACAAGTACGGCCACCATGTGTCGTCATTCGATGCTATTACAAGATCATTGATGATATTCTCTGTGCTATACTTTATTTATTTATTTATTTATTTATTTATTTATTTATTTTGAGAGGGAGGGTGTGGAGGGGCAGAGGAAGAGGGAGAGAGAAAATCCCAAGCAGGCTCTGTACTCAGGCACAGAGCCCAACTCAGGGCTCAGTCTCACGATCGTGAGATCATGACCTGAGCTGAAATCAAGAGTTGGACACGCAGCGGACTGAGCTACCCAGGTGCCTCTCTATGCGGTATCTTTTATCCAGGGATCCATCTTTGTATTTCTTGACTGTGGTTAGTAGAACTTTTGTAACTGCCTCTGTGGCCCTCGCTCTGTCTCTATCGGGCTGTGTTCCCTCAAAGAGATAGGGTGTGGTGTGGAGAAGCAGCTTTAGCATTTGTGGGGAACTGCAGGCTGGATGTTAGAGCTGGGAATGATGATATAGACCATCTCGGATGATCTCCTTTTGCCTGTGAAGAGACAGGTCAGGCGGGGCACTCGGGCTGCTCGTGCTGGTCTACCAGAAGTCAGGACTGGGAGGGCCACGTCGCACCCTTCTCCATGCTTTCTCCGGGGCTCCGCTTATCTGGCTCGTCTACTTGGAGGAGGCAGTGGCTGCATGGGTTCCCCTCTCCGGTGCATCGGCATTTCTAAAAACCATTTTTTTAATAAAAAAAATGTATTAAAGGTAGACAATTTACAAAACGAGAAAAGATCCGGGGGGAGGGGGGAGGAATCATTAAATATCTCTAATCCTATCACCCGGAACAAATAATAGAAAAGAATTATATTGCAATGGTCATGTGCCAGCTACCATTTGAACCTCCACACAGACTATATTTCACCAAAATGAAATCACCAGTGGACAAAGGAATAACAGAGTGCTGTCTTATCAACAGTGAACGTAAGATTCCATCAGTTGTGAGATGTATCTGATTTCAGATCTGTAACTATGTGGCAGGGGGTATGCCTTAGAATCAGTGAAGTGGGATACAGTATAAACTGGCTTTATTTTCACGGGAACACTGTGCATCTGTGAGCACAAGCCCATTTTACAGATGGGAAAATTCAGGCACAGAGAGGTTCAACAACTTATTCAAAAATCACAATATTTAACACTTATGAGTTAGTGTTAGAAGTACCACATGTTTGTAACGTATGCTAAAGTTTATCATAGCGTTTTCTTGCCAACTAGAAAGATTATGTTTTTTGAAAGATCTAGAATAGGGGCATTTTATATTCAAAGTCTTAAGATGTCATGGGAAAAACAGTGTTGAGTACTGAGGTTATGAATGAACATTTGCAAACTTTATAACATTATTTTGCTCACTAAAATAAAACTATGAAGCCAGAAAATTTTCAAAGTCTCTATCCCCAATAGCTTTAAGTATACTTTAAAAAATTTATCTTATTTTGTGGCAGATAAAATCATGTCTGCCTAAGAAACGCTTTTTCTCAGACTGTCCCTCCATCCAAACGTTCATAGCCTGCCTGATTTAAGACTCAGAATGGTAGAAGATTCTCACATTTTGGACCACTCTCTGGTCCTAGAAATTCAGGATAACTAGGATACTTACGATTTTTGAAAAATATCTATTCACCTGAATTGAATCTACCCAGTTTACCATAACAAAATTAATGTTTCCCAATCATCCCATCCTCAATATTTTTTAATTAAGTTTTACCTTTTAATTCCAGTGTAATTAACATACAATGTTCTATGAGTTTCAGGTGTACAATACAGCGATTCAACAATTCTATACATTACTCAGTGCTCATCATGATACTCTTTATCCCCTTCACCTATTTGATTATAAAACTTTGAATCAGTTCTGCTTTAAAATATTCCTCTCCCTCTGTGAAAATTCTGCTTCCGGAGCTTTTTCTACGTCTTGGAATGTTGCGCAGTGTGTTTTAACAAAGTAGAGTGTTCTTCATCATTTACAGCCTTTGACTTGTAAGTTGCATGAAAGTTTTGCAAGAGAGGTTTTTGGACAGCTGTTTTTCAAACGCTCGCAAATAACACCGCGTGGGGTGTGGAATGGAGCAAAGACAAAAGCCATTATTTTCTGATAGGGAAAAGTGGGGAGGTTATGAACAGCACAGGAAGGCAGGGTAAAGAGTAGAGAGGAAGAGGTGACGTAAACACTCTGTTCCCACTTCACTGATGAGCGGATGGGGGGCTGGCCAGGTTGGGTGATGTGCCCAAGGTCATGTGGCTGGGTCCTGTCCTTGGCAGGTAGAGGACCCAGGACCGAAATGCTACAGTCTGGTTCCAGAGACCCTGATAAGAAACTAGTGCTCATTTGGGTGTGGAAAAGTGAGCCCCCAAGCACTACTGTGGGATGGGAGGGGTTTGCCCACCCAGGTATTTATGAATTTGTGTCAATGAAACTACCTTTTGGTCCCAACTCCACTTTTGATGACTTGTACCCACCAAATGATCAGGAATGACGCTCAAAAGTGTGAAGATAACAGTGTTCGTTATCATATCGTTTAAGATATTAAGAAACACGGAAACAACTCGGATGTTCCATCATCATAATAAAATTAATTAATGGTACAGCTAATAAAATCTCACAGAAAAATGCTTGATGGCATGAGAATCTTTTCATCAGATTTTATTAAGAGAGGAAAACAAATCAAGGCGCCTGGGTGGCTCAGTCGATTAAGCGTCCAACTTCGGCTCAGGTCATGATCTTGCGGTCCATGAGTTCGAGCCCCGCGTCGGGCTCTGTGCTGACAGCTCAGAGCATGGAACCTGTTTCCGACTCTGTGTCTCCCTCTCTCTGACCTTCCCCCCTTCATGCTCTGTCTCTCTCTGTCTCAAAAATAAATAAATGTTAAAAAAAAATTTAACAAAAAAAAAAAAAAGAGAGGAAAACAAATGAACAGAATAGTAGGTACGGCATGGTGAGGTTTGACTTTAAATGACAGGGCACCTCTACTCTGCCCTTATAAGGAAATTACTAAAAAATCATTGCAGTATTTTTTTAATGTCTGTTTATTTTGAGAGAGAGAGAGAGAAAGAGCATGCCTTAGCAAGGGAAGTGGCAGAAAGAGAGGGAGAGAGAGAATCCCAAGCAGGCTCCACGCTGTCAGCACAGAGCCTGACATGGGGCTTGATCTCACGAACTGTGAGATTACGACCTGAGCCGAAATCAAGAGTCCGAAGCTTAATCGACCGAGCCCTGCAGGGCCCCCAAATCATCACAGTATTATTCAAGATGCTTTGTTGCAAGTAACAGAAACTCGGTAAAGATCTCTCCTGCTGTCTGCTTTCACCACTGTGATATTTCACTTTTCAGAGGGGCCCTAAGAAGGCCTCTAGACACTAGTCCATCGTGCAGAACATGAGCACGGTGTAGAATGTTCTCATTCCTTTCCTTCAGTGACAAGTCGAGGCATTGTGCATTGGTCTGCATTTTTCCATTTCCCACAACTTCCCACAACAGTACTGAGTACTGTTGCTGGGCCCAGCAAATATGGAAGAAAGTAAATCTATGATTTGGACCTCAAGGAATTTACTGTCTCTTTGGGAATACACAGTCTGTAGCCACATGAGTGTCTTGGGCTTTAGGAGAACAGGCAGGAAGCATGGGGCCTGGTCCCTGGAATGGAGATACTAACAAAGCACTGGAATAATCATGCAAGGGTATCTGTGACTAATGCCACAATGGAAGGTGCAGCCTGGCAGTGCTACAGAAGCAGAGAGGGTGAGTAGAAAGGTTTCCAGAAAAGGGAGACAGCTTTCCTGAAAAGAACGACCAGTTTGCCGAGCGAGGTTTCAGGGCAGGGTAGAATGCGTTTCAAGCAGACACCTGGGGAGGATCCAAAGCAGGACAGTCTGGAGCAGCTGTCTTAGGACAACCATCTGAATATTTAAATATACTAACGTTGGGGCACCTGGGTGGCTCGGTCATTTAAGCATCTGACTCTTGGTTTTGGCTCAGGTCGTGATCTCAGGGTTCATGGGATTGAGCAGCTAGTCGGGCTCTGTGCTGACACTACAGAGCTTCCTTGGGATTCGCTCTCCCCCTCTCTCTTTCTGCCCCTCCTCCCCTCATGCTCTCTCTCAAAATAAGTAAATGAACTACAAAAATGTTTAAATATAATGCTTTATTGTTGTAACAGTCACTGTGTGCAACAGAAATCCATCATGCTACTCTCATAACATGCCTGAGGAATGACATCGATATTTTTAATATAATTTGAGCTCCTACAAATCAATAAGAAAAAAAAAATGTAAAAGCCAGGGTGATGGATGTTTCACAGAATAATCGACAAGACAGGGTGATAGAAACGAAATAAGAGTAGGTGAGTTTCCGAAGGTGACCTCCTAGATTCAACTGATAAACCGCAAAGTTTAATGGAGTTGGGGATAATGATCTTCTAGCTTTTATTATCGCTCCTAAAAATACAAATGGTAAAAGCGGCATCATCAGAGAAAGTTGGCAACATGAGTCATTCATGATCCCCACAGCCACAGCGATTAAGTTAAAATGTCTCAATCTTGCCACGATAAATCAAAAAACAAAAACAAAAATTAAACACTGGCATAGGAAGGAAGTTCTTTATGACTAAGCATAATAAACTTATTTCTTAAGCTTTAGTTTCTAGTACATTCATTAATGAATAAAGAACAAGGCATTGTGAGGATGAATGATTAGTTCCAGGTGACACGTTCATTTTGGTAACTTCAAGCAAATTTGACTTCTGTCGCTTCTCGGGTAAGAACACTAAGTACATTTTTTTTTTTTTTTTCTGGTTTATTTAACCGATTCCATTGAGTGAATGGGAGTACAAAAACAAAAGCAAAATTGATTTTCACTACAGGAAGCATATCTGCTTGTTCCTAATGAGGCTGTTATCGCATGTTGGTATCAGGAACAAAGGCAGCCCTTATCTGGCTGGGGTTTATCCCAGGCCGGTTGGGGTCACCTGCACACACCCGATGCACCCACCGCCATCCCGCCCCCTCGTACAAACACCCACGCAGGTATGCCTGCCAGGTGTCCAAGGCTCAAGGTGTCTTCCTTGCTTCCTTGCTCAAGCAAGCTTCCTTGCTGCACAGAGTGCATGTGGTAGACTGTATGAGCGGTCCCTGACACCTACCTCCCTTCCCGGGGGACACCATCGAAACCAAGCTTAGCACACGAGTTGTGTTGGCCAATGAAAATCGAACAAAAGTAACATCCGGCACATCTGGACGGAAGTTTTAGGAGGCATTTGGGCTTTGTCACAACCCGTTTCCCTTTGGCCTGGGGCCAGATGGGAACTGGTGTAATCTCCCTGGATTCTCATAGACAAGACAAGTTGATGGGGCAGAGTTCTCCCAGCCTGTGAACAACAGACAAGCACCATGAATAAGACATAAAGCTCCAAACAAAAGGTTTGAATAAGACCGACGGGTTATTTATTTATTTATTTATTTATTTTTTAACCTTTATTTTTGAGACAGAGAGAGACAGAGCATGAACGGGGGAGGGGCAGAGAGAGGGAGACACAGAATCGGAAACAGGCTCCAGGCTCTGAGCTGTCAGCACAGAGCCCGACGCGGGGCTCGAACTCACGGACCGCAAAATAATGACCGGAGCCGAAGTCGGCCGCTTAACCGACTGAGCCACCCAGGCGCCCCTCCAGCGGGTTATTTAAAGTAACCTTAATTGTGACATGCCTATCTTCTTTGACATTGATTTTTGTTAATAAGACCTTCTTTTTTTTCTATTTTTAATTTTTTATTTATTTTGAGAGAGAGTGATAGAGGGGGAGGGGCAGAGAGAGATGGAGAGAGAGAGAGAGAGAGAGACGATCCCAAGCAGGCTCCACCCTGTCAGCACAGAGCCTGACATGGGGCTTGGTCCCACAATCCGTGAGACCATGACCTGAGCCAAAACCAAGAGTCAGACACTTAACCAACTGAGGTACCCAGTTGCCCCAATTTTTGTTAGTAACTCCTTCCAACCCTGGCCTTCTAGGCCAATTCTGATTAAAAACAAACCAGAGTGACCACGAAATTTGGGGTTGCTTGTCCTGCAGCATAACCAAGCCTATTCCAACTAGTATGCTGGGCAACAAAAAGAACATTTGGAGTCTCAAATGATCACTACCCCAACGAACTGGTCCCTGGGTAATAACCTGGGCACTAGGTCTCTGAGTCCCACCCAGTGCTTTGGACACTTAAATCGAGCCTCCCACGGTCACCTTTTGTTGAGATGGTCCTTGTTCCTGTCTACTCAGTCCCCGTGGACTCCAGCATGTTCCTTCCTAGCCCTGCCCATCCCTCTGCTCTCACAACCTTCGTTTCATCTCATTCCATGGGCCTTCTACCTCCTTAAACCTGGGAAACCTTAGAAGCCCCAGGTGACATAGAAAGCTCTGCTCATGTTTTCCCCAAAGATTGTCTCTATGCTGGAGCCCCCTGTATTTCCCTAAGCTATCAGGCTTCTGGAAGCAAATGCTAGGGAAGCAATACTTTTTCTCTGCTTTATCCCTGTCACGTCTCTCCCTGGAGGTATTGAGCCATAGCTAAGGTATTGGAGCAGAGGACAAATAGAACGTTGCTTAATACTTCACATTTGTTATACTGCAATGGATTTTTGACACTTCTCATTTGGAATAACACCTATGGTGTGTTATTTAAAATAACCTTAATTATGACACAACTTTCTTCTTGGACATTGAGTTTTGTTAATAAGTCCTTCTAACCCTGACTTCTAGGCCAATTTTGATTGCAAATTTTGAACAAAGGGAGTGACCATGATGGAACATATATCTACTCATTAAACGATGGATCAAAAATGGGATAAGCCCTATTTCTCAAATGCTCTGCGGACTCTTACAACAATTTCATTAAAAGGAAACCCAGCTTGGGGTGACCGGGGTGGCTCAGTAGGGTAAGCGTCAGCCTCCTGATCTCAGCTCAGGTCATGATCTCACGATTCGTGAGGTTGAGCCCCGAGTGGGGCTCCACGCTGAATTCTGCTTGGGATGCTCACTTTCCCTCTCTCTTTCTGCCCCTCCCCCGCTCACGTTCTCTCTGTCCCGAAACAAATAAACATTAAAAAAAAACCCAACGTTATTAAAGAACAACTTATTTTAGTTGCATACCTCTTGCCCTTGAGGCGTTGTAAATACGGAAACACAGAAGCAAACATTTCACAATCTGAGCAAATATCACCATGCCAAACGAGCAGCTCAGAAAAGTGTGAGCTCCGTGAAGCAGGATCATACTTACAGCTCACCATCATACACCACGCACAGTGACCAGCACGTGGTACGTGCTCAGTAAACTGCTGTTGAGTGGGTAATGAGGACTTCAGTGAGTGAACAGAAGCGAGAGAACACTTCCAGCTGGACCCTTGACTGAAGACTTCCTACGAGAGCCTGGATTCCAGATGGTCTTTCAAGGAAATGAGGAGAAAACAAATTAAAGTCGACTCCACCTTTTCCTCACATTTCGATCAACTTATTAAACATGGCAACTGTCGTCATTCACAGGTGGCCTAAACATAAGCCCCATTCCGTCAAATTTCCAAGGATGACTACTTACGAACTTAGCGCGGCGCATGCCCCCTGTCTGTCCCAGACTCTGCTAGAATCACCACCAAATAAGGCCGTTTGATGGGGACCTGATTCAACTACTGAGTTCATTCTGTGTCTTTAATTTGGGGTCGGTCCACTGAGAACAATTTTTTAAGTTTCCTTTGTGGTCAAAGAGGTGTTTACATGGCTAAATCACATACACGTGAAAAGTGTATAAAAAGAAACCCACTTGGAAATCTTCTTGTTATGAAATTCAAGAGCTTTTCGGAAATAACAGAGACATAACGTATGTATGTGTGTGCATGTGTTGTGAGCGTAGGTGTGTGTGCACACCCAGGTGCGTGGACGTCGGCAAGATTATAAAGCTTTGCTGTTTTAGAGAAAAAAAAGTTTTAATGCGTTTTCATTTATTTTAGAGGTGAAGGGGACGGTCAGACAAAGAGGGCGACAGAGAATCCAAAGCAGGATCAGTGCCGTCAGCCCAGAGCCCAACACAGGGCTTGAACCCACGAACTGTAAGATCATGACCTGAGCCGAAGTCACACGCTTAACCAACTGAGCCATCCAGGTGGCCTGAAAAAAAAAATTTTTTTTCTAATTTGCTCTCTGAAGGGGTGAGCCAGGCTAGAACTTCACTTTTTTTTTTTTTTTTTTTTTTTTTTTTTTCTATTTTGCAGTGCTTTACAGAAGAACCACATGCCCATCAGGCTTCCTTTTTTATTCAATATTTTTTGTGCGGCCCATTTGAGCTCAATTTTGTTCAGAGAATCAAGTATTCAACATTTTTCCCAAAACGCCATAATGAATGATCAGCATTCAGGATTCAAAGCCACTACGGCTCTGTATTTTCTTCAAGGGGTGGCAGAAATTTCACCAACTCTTTTAGCAACACTGAAAATTTGACCTTACACTTGCAGCACTTGTCACACGATACTTTAAATAATCTCCCAAATGTCAGCTGTAATGTTATCTCTCCCTGCTAAGACAATGGATGGGCCTAAAATTAGCTAGAAAAAGACAGCTGGGCTATCAGAGGTTCTTCAGGGAAGATGCCAGAAAATCTTGATGAATACCACCGTTCCCTCTGGAATTAATTTTCAGTTCTGCCATCAGGTGTGTTGATGGAAAGCGGTCATACAGTTCTAGCGATCGCCTTGGATTCCTGCGCTGTCCTTCATCAGGGCCTTTAATGAAGTCTGAGTGGTAGCCCGGTTGATGCCAGACTGGAATGCAGGGAGGCTGAAAGCTGACACCAGTTCAACGGAGCAAAGGGCCTTGCGCTAAGGTTGTCTCCATGACAACCCGAGGATTTTTCCTGGTGATGCATTTACACAGCGGGTTAAAGTTCTGTGAAATCAACAGCTGTTGTAAAAACAGTATATTAAATATGTTCAGGACAGTAAAATGTGCATTCTTCTCTGCGGCATTCCACTTGGGGAAATTCTGAAAATGCAAACTGGACTCAAGACAAAATTACAGAAGGCAGGCTATTTCTCAGGACAAATCTCTCTTTAATTCTTGTTTTTGAAAGGAAGTATGAGAAAACCATTGTTGATCCCTCTTCCCTGGCATTTGTTTCTTTTTAAATTATCTTTTCATACCAAAACCCCCAAATTATAACCCTAAATCCCTCTGTGCTGACCAGTATATCTGCAGTAAAGTCACTTGGCAAATAATTTGGGGGAAAGAAAGTGAGAGGTGAGCTGTGTAACAGAAATAATTTGTCATGCTTCTTATTTGGTTTTGTTCTTTTCTCCTCCAGGCCTTTTAGTTTTTCATGCTGACTAATTATTCTGACGGGTATTTGAGAAAAGAAAGAGAATTTTTCAAATGGTCCAAAAATACATTGATATTTTTAATAGAAAACTCTGTTTGCTTTTTGCAAACCCTGTGCCCCCAGGTTGAGGAGACAGGTACTATCAGATTTGCAAGAGGTAAACTGACCTTCTTTCGGAATTCTGCACGTCGGTGAGCAACTTCGTGGCAACTTTGTGAACAGAGAAGACCAACCATCCCCATACGCCCTGGACAAGGTTTTTTCCTGAGACGTTGGAATTTCATCGCTAGAATCGAGGTCATTTTGGGTTAACCAGGACTAGGTGGTTACTCTAGCGTTCAAAAACACTGGCCGGCCTCTGTTAATATGCCAGGCTCTATATGAAGGCGATGGGATCCAAAGTCAAATTGTCCTTGGTCTGTTCCCATCTCCCTCAGTAAATTAGTACAAAAATGCTGTGACCCAACTTCGGCTGTCTACCTCAGTGTGCTCATACTATAAAATATGATAAAATGTGTACCTTCATTTATGGGGAGTTGTGAGCCAAGACACTCTCAAGTAAATATATAGGTGGGACCGCTTTCTGTCCCAGGCTACTATCTGGGTTGGATTGAAGTGAGTATCTGCCAATGGCCTCCCGATTTCTTCTGTCTACACCAGTAGACATTGACCAGAGAGGCTCATTCACATGGTATTCCTCTTGGAACCTGGAAAATGGAGAATGCAAAGTTCATCTATCCTGACCAAATCATGACAGACCCAGTAAAACCGATTGTGTGGCATTTTACTCTCTTCTTTCCAGTTGGAGATTGAGTAGAGGAAAAATAAATCTGTGGACTCTCTAGCCAGAGAGAAAATTTGCTGGGAATATTTTTCTTAGTCAAATGAACGAAGGTGTATTTGTTGTCTGGCTACTCTGTCTAACGTAGGTCTGGGAAATTCAAAGACACATGACATACTCTCCCTGTCCTTGAAAGCAAATGCCATAAAATTGGTCGACTTCTGTTTATGAGTAAGGAAAAGAAACAGCAATACTTCTAAAAACATATCTCAAAAATTAAAATGGCAGCCAAAGGAATGTACATCTTCCATTGTGCTCTACTCGCTAAGATTTTAAGAACAAAATCTCCTGGCCTCACTGAATTCCCCAGCACGGTATTCCGAGTGGAATGGAATAGTTGGAATGGAATCCTTTGGTCAACCACACAGAGTAGAAACTCCACACTTGTGTATTCATTCATTCATTCACCATGTATTTATTGAGTGCCCACTGCATGTTAGGCATTGAGCTAGGCACTGAGAAAAGAGCAGTGGGGGGAAAAAACAAGACAAAGATTCTTGCCCTTGTGCAGCTTATATTCTAGTGAGGGAAAATAAACAAAAACTCTATGAACACACACACACAAATATTTTCTCATAAATAAACTCTTTAGGATTATTTTAACTTCCTTGTTTCTTTTTTTTCCTTTTTTTAAAAAAATTGTATTTTAGGGGCGCCTGGGTGGCTCAGTCGGTTAAGCGTCCGACTTCGGCTCAGGTCATGATCTCACGGTCCATGAGTTCGAGCCCCGTGTCGGGCTCTGTGCTGACAGCTCAGGGCCTGGAGCCTGCTTCAGATTCTGTGTCTCTCTCTCTCTGACCCTCCCCCATTCATGCTTTGTCTCTCTCTGTCTCAAAAATAAATAAAACATTAAAAAAAATTTTTTTAATTGTATTTTAGTTAGTTAACATACAGAATATTGGTTTCAGGAGTAGAATTCAGTGATTCCTCACTTACATACAACACCCAACAAGTGCCCTCCTTAGTACGCATCACCCATCTAGCCCATCTCCCACTGCCTCCATCAACCCGTAGTTTGTTCTGTATCATTAAGAGTCTCTTGTGGTTTGTTTTCCTCTCTTCTCTTCCCCTCCTTTCCCCTATGTTCATCTGTTTTGTTTCGTAAATTCCACATATGAGTGAAATCATACAGTATTTGCCTTTCTCTGACTGACTTATTTTGCTTAGCAGAATACATTCTGGTTCCACCCATGTTGCAAATGACAGAATTTCATTCTTCTTGATGGTGGAGTAATATTATAGATGCACACTACACCTTCTTTGTCCATTCATCGGTCAATGGACATTTGGGCTCTCTCCATAGTTTGGCTATTGTCAATAGTGCTGCTATAAACATTGGGGTGCATGTACCCCTTTGAATTTGTATCCTTTGGGTAAATACTTAATCATGCAATTGCTGGATCATAGGGCATTCCCATTTTTAGTTTCTTGAGGAACCGCCATACCACTCTCCAGAGTGGCTGCACCAGTTTGCATTCCCACCAACAGTGCGAGAGGGTTCTCCTTATAACTTTCTCATTTCAAACAACTTCTTCAGATGAGTTCACAGATAAGTTTCCCCTCAAATTCTCAATTATGGTCTCTTGACTAATACTCTGGATAGATGTTAGTTTTCCAGAAAATTACAATATGCATAACAGGAGGATAAAACTAGCAAGTAGGTGTTAAGAACTGATGTATTAAAAATTGTCTAGAGTTATTATGCATGTAAGCCCATACGGAGCTGATTACAGTAGGGCTTATTATAGGAGAAGTTACAACTCACCATTTCCTTAGGTAAATGAGCTGATGTTAGCAAGTTGACAAACTTCGCGACTAAAATGCACTGTAGAATTCTGGAACAGATTTTGCAGGTCAGTTGGCCCTGGTGGGATCGTTGCACTTTGTCTTGACGGTGGTTGAGATGCACTGCTTTTTGGAAACGAGTTCTAGCTAATCTGTGGCTAGATTTCCCATATACCACCAAAGAGTCACAGGGCTGGATGGTTTTGAACACTCACAGTTCTTAACGGACATAATAGTCCCAACAAAGAAGTATTCTTTACTTTTCATTCTCTTGACTCCCATGGTTGTGCTGCACACCAACTTATGGTCAATGAGTCCTTCTCGAAAGCCTCCATACCTGTAAACAAGATTTCACAAATTGACCTGTAACATCCGATTTACCATTCAGATAATTTTTCCATATGTTCTGGTAGTTTTCCAAAAGACCGACCAGAAGCTGGAGCATGTGGGAAACATTAATTTATATGAATAAACCAATGGATCTTGAGGATAAGTGACTGTATCTAATACTAGAGAGTCTGAATAAAAGCTGCTACAATGCTTCGTTTGTGACACATGCTGTCTTTTGGAATACGTATATGAAGAAAGATAGGGATAATTTGAATAAGCACCATATTCCACGTCCACATGTCAAATATTTTTTGTTTAAACCTCTTCCATTTGTAGCATGGGTAGGTGATAAGATTTTTATTTTATTTTATTGTTTTTAATGTTTATTCACTTTTGAGAGAGAGCGAGAGAGAGTGGTCGAGGGGCAGAGAAAGAGGGGAACAGAGGATCCGACTGGGCTCAGGGCTGTCAGCACAGAGTAGATGCAGGGCTCGAACTCACGAACCATGAGATCATGATCTGATCCAAAGTCGGACGCTCAACTGACTGAGCCACCCACGCACCCCAGGTTTTTCTTATTTTAAAACAAAGCTCCATTGTCAAGAGAATTCTATTTTGTTTGTTTCATAGACAAAAAAAAGAGAACAGTTAAATGTTTGTTCTTTATGAAATAAAAGAAGCTATTTTGAGAAAAGAGGAGCAGCATCTACTGTATCCTCAGTAAGACTATGATACAAAATTTGACTCCTTAAAAAGAGAATCATTTGAGGAGGACAGCCATGAAATTGAACCAAACGGGCACCTGCGAAAAATATCTTCTCCTAGGCCATCTCCTCCCAAGAATGCAATAGTTTTGAAGCATCTGAAAAGCCTAAATGATTTCCACGTAGAGCTAATGTTGCTAGAGGTCTAGTGCAAGTAAAGAGGACTTTGGCCTGTGGCTTCTTTTGGAGGTTTGGTTTGGATTTAAAATCCACTCGTAGAAGATAGGAATAAATATTTTTAAAAACCAGTTTCTGGATTTGGGAAGGCATGGGTGGAACATGAAGTCCTGGACTGAAAACCTGTGCATGTCCTAAAACCATCCTGCTGGACCAGTGTCCATATGGAAAGGGGACAATTGCACCCCTTGCAATTGATCTAAACAGACTCTGCCTCACGACGGAATTGAACGGTTGTGGGCTTGAGAGCAGGATGGAGAGCTTCTGGAACTTGCTTTCTCATTAGTTCATGGGCTTTGTTCCCTTAAGAAAATTATTTAACTGATCCATGAGTCTGTTTTCTCATTTGGAAGAGGGAGAGCCTGAGCCTTGTTCCCTTTCTGTGCTCTGGTTCAGCACAGGCAGGACAGGACCATCCACCTCAGGATTGTGCCCTTCTCTTAGGAGGGTCCCGGGGGCCTGCACTTGGCACAGAGAGCGTTTTGCCAGCTTCCAAGAGAGAAGCGTCTCCACTCTCAGTGAATCCTTTTACAACGGTAAAGCAGTAGCAGATGGGAGTGCTATCTGATATCTTTCTGATGATAGATTTAGTACCTTTCTTAATGGGGGATTGCAATGAGCCTTTAAAAGTCAGCCTGAGAAAGCACGCTTAAAAAGAACATATGCTGTTTTCTCAAAACCTAATTTTTCCTAAACTATAAACCTTTTCTAGATGGATTAATTTTGCCTATGGAGCAGCTTGTTGATTTGAAACGTACACAATTGGCCCCTTAATGTCTAATTTGCCCAAGAATTTTTGGATGTAAGTTTTCGTTAAGTTTCCAGGAAGCTACCTTGTAGTACAGCCAGTTTCCCAGAACCTAAAACAAATTAGATTAATCATGCTAGAAACTAAATAAAAGTGCCTTGTTGGGGCCTGTTTGGGCAGGCCCTAATACTCTCTCCTGTGGGCCAAGAGGAACAGATCACCTGGGAGCACTCAGCTGCCACCCACCCCGCACCAGAACAGCGAGATGATTCTGGGAGCCTCAGGGCCACCTCATTTCAGATGGCTCTCCAACTGTCCATCAGATGCCAGAACCTTGTTCTCTTACAGGAGAAGACGACAGGCAGGGTTTTCAATGATTTTTATTTACAGGTAAGCGTGGTTTTCCAGCACTTGAGCTCAGGACTACCAAGGCTTTGTTTTCTTTAAGGATCATCCCGAAGAGTTAGTTGCCCTTCTTCCTGATTTGCTGGGTATCTTTCCCACCCGTCGCCCTGCTCTCACTTCTGTAATGCACCAGCTTCTCTGAGTCTACGGGGGTATTTACAAGCCCTGGGGACCGCGTGGGCCTGACAGCATCCAACACCTAATTTGTTGTCCCTGTGGCTTTCTCTTCAAGCTGCAGAAACGCTTCCCGCATGCTGCATTGCTGCCGGAGGAACTCAGCCCTCCCTCTCCCCATGTGTTCCTAATCGAGGGCTCCCAGCGCACATGCACCCAGCCCACCGTTGCAAGGGGCAGAGCTGATCCCCAAGCACTGCCATTTGATCTCTCCCTTGCCCTCACCCGCATTCGGGAACTGAAAATATTTACTTTGTGTTGGCTCGACAAAACCCAGTAAATAGCAACCTTTGCCGCCCCAGCACACGCCAAAGAGCTGGAGGGAGGAGGATCCAAAGAGCCCCGGTTATGCTTACACCAGGGGGTTTCTGAGCTGGGGAATGCAAAACCCAGAGGCAGTCAAGTCTCAGGTTTCTTTTGCCTCTGAAGTCAGTACTGACCAGGGCTTTGGAACCAAATAAAAGTAGGATTGGCCCTCCCATTTTCATTGCTAACTCTTATTCTGGGAAATGTAGCTGGAAAGAGTTTTCTGATCATTTTCTCTGTTTCTACCACCAGATTGCTTGTTTACTGGAGGAGTCATCTAATAAATTTTTACTGAGCTACCCCCAACTTCTAAGGCTTTATTCTGCGTACCGGAGATCCGATAATGAACCAGAAGAATCTCCAGACCTAAGAAAATAAATCAATAGGATAATTTCAAATTGAGACAATGGAAAGAAACAAACTGGGGGGGGGGGTTGATAGAGACTAGCTGCAGAGCTTTGGTGATAGGCGATTGGAGCAGGCTTTCCTGAGATGTTAATGTTTGATCCAAGATAGAAAGGAAAAGAGGCAGGCATGCAAAAACTCCAGAGGCTCAGGTTTTAAGACAGGGGAACAGTAAATGCCTATTGGGCCAAGAATGAGCTTCATATGATTAAAGAATGGGCGAGGTGCTACGGTCCAGGGGCCAAGTGAACGAAAAGAATGGAGTCAAAGATAACTGTATCACTAGATCACTACTGTAGTTTTTCAAGCTACTGATCCTTACTACCAGCACATTACTTTTTTATTCTTATACGTGATGCTGAACCTATTTAATCACCAGGAGCATGTAACTAGCGCTTGGTGTGAGCACACGAATTTCTTGAAGTTCTGTAGAAGCAAAATGAAGGGCTGTTAACATCCTTCAAAGACGTAGTGAAATGGTGCAGTTCAGGAGGTGTGGCAATCCTATGGCCCATGGCCAGAGAGCAACCGGCTCTGAATTCTAGGTCGTTACATCGTGTATTTCTTTGGAATCCCAGTATTGCAGAACGCCAAGTCATCAGAGTGCTGGGACTCTTCAAGTAAGCCGAGAGTCAGTGCAAAGTGAGTTGACAGCATCACCCAAGATGGCAAGCGTAGGATTGGATTCTGCTAGACCAGATTGGCATTTTGCCTCTGCGCTCTCTCCCTGTGTCCCCGGGAAAGTGAGTTGCCTTCCTGAGCCTCAACCTCCATGTCAGTTAAATGGAAATTGTAACACCTGTTCCTAGTATAGATACCATGAGATAAGTATTTCTTTATTTTTTTATTTTTTTAATTTATTTTTTTATTTTTTTTAAATTTTTTTTTAACGTTTATTTATTTTTGAGACAGAGAGAGACAGAGCATGAACGGGGGAGGGGCAGAGAGAGAGGGAGACACAGAATAGGAAGCAGGCTCCAGGCTCTGAGCCATCAGCCCAGAGCCCAACGCGGGGCTCGAACTCGAGGACCGTGAGATCGTGACCTGAGCTGAAGTCCAACGCTTAACCGACTGAGCCACCCAGGTGCCCCGATAAGTATTTTTTTAAAAAAATCCCCAGGTATTTTAAAAACTCCAGTGTAACTCTTATGTCTCAACAAGTGAATAGAAAATGATTAAGTTATAATCACATGCAAATGAAGACCCAAATGGTGGCTTCCGGTTTGGGCGCTTGTTATTTGAGTTGACTTATTTTATTTTATCAAATATTTTATTATTTATTTTATTTTTTTAAATGTTTATTTATTTATTTTGAGAGAGAGAGAGAGAGAGAGAGAGAGAGAGAGTGGGGGCAGGGGAAGGGGCACGGAGAGAGGAGAGAGAATCCCAAGCAAGCTCCACACTGTCAGCACAGAGCCCACCGCGGGGCTCCATCCCGCGAACCGTGGGATCATGACCTGAGCTGAAATCGAGAGTCTGACGCTTAACCAACTGAGCCACCCAGGTGCTCTGAGTTGACTAATTTTAAAATGCACAGTGGTGTGTGGGAAAGATGAGCAAAAATGCTCTGACAGAATTCCAAGGAGAATCACAATTTGCAAAGAGAACGGCTTCTGCCTCTCAAGGGTGAAGTTGGCTGGGAAAGTGGGGACACAGGCAGATACAGCTGGCTCAAGGAGGGGTGCCAGGCACCCTGCAAATCTCATGAATTTTGTTTCCCGGTCTCCACCTGTTTCTAGCAGTATTTGCTGGCACAGCCATGCCTGCTGGGATTTCATCCTGGAGGCTCTTAAATATTCTTTCTGGCTGCTGGTATTATCCATCACAAGAGAACCATACTGACAAACGCTGGTAATTTTGTTACCATTGGGTTCAGTTTCTTCCTTCCTAAAATGTGTTACATGCTATAAAGGATCACTTTGGTTTCTTCAAATTCTAACATTAAACACTTCTCCGTGCAATATCTTCATGTACAACTTGCTGTTGTATGTAAAGAAATAATGTGGCCCGGAGAAACGGGTTAATTTCTCCTGCATTTCTTGAGTTCGCCACCAGGAAGCAGTTTCTCTGTGGATTAAGACATCAGGGGATTTCTCGTTTGAGAAGCTTCAGAACATCAGCCAGACTATTATGTTTATTTTCTCTCTTGGAGTGGAATTATTTGTTAAAAACTAAAAATGGAAAAAATTAAAAAAATATTTTACTAAAGAAACAAGAGACTGTTTTTAGAATAGCAATTTGTCAAGATACAATAAAAAATTTTAGATAGCTATGTATGGTGACAGATGTTAACTTGTGTGGTGATTATGTCACGTATATGCAAATATCCAATCGTTATGGTGTACACCTGAAACTAGTAAACTGTCTATGTCAATTACACCTCAATTACAAAACAAAATACAATGAGGAACAATTACTGTTTATATATTTCTGTGTCCGTGCACATGGTTACCACTACTGCAATTTTTATTTTTTTTTATTTTTACTTTTTTTAATGTTTATTTATTTTGAGAGGGGAGGAGGGGCAGAGAGAGAAGAGAGAGAATTCCAAGCAGGGTCCCCATTGTCAGCACAGAGCCTATCATAGGGCTCACGAACCATGAAATCATGACCTGGGCCAAATTCAAGAGTCCACAGCTTAACAGACTGAGCCACCCACATGCCCCAATTTTTCAGTAATTTTTGTCACTTCGTAGGACGTACTCGTTGCCTTAATTCTTCTTGAATATTTTTACTCCAATATGTGGATTTTGTATCAAGTTCCATGAAAAATACTGTTTGGGGTTTTAATAGAATCCCGTTAATCTATTAGATTAATTTAAGAAGGATTTACACCTTTATGATGTTAGTTTATTCTCCAGGGACTTAAAAACTCTTTTCATTAACTTAGGTGAGTAGTAGTATTTTAAAATTCCTTTATATTTTTCAATAAAGATATTGCTAAGTATTTTGTTTGCTTATGTAGCTTTGCAAATTAAGCTCTCATGATATCTTCCAACTAGTTATCTCAAATATGAATTAATGCTGTTAATTTTTAAAATTAATGTAAGTTAATTTTTAAAATTAATGTAAGTTAATTTTATGGTCGCTCACCTTACTGAATATGTATTAGTAATATATATTAATATATATCATATATATGCCTATCTAGCCATACGTATATATTTATGTGCACGTATATCAAAATCTACATGTAAATAGCTTCCACAAATCAATAAGGAAAAATGTAAAGCCTGATAGAAAACCCAACAAAGGATAAAAGCAATGAGTTTACAAAATAGGAAAACCAAATGGCCAATAAATATGAAAAATTGTTTTACCTCACTAGTGACCAAGGAAATAATATTGTATACGCCAATGCGAAAAAGGAGATATCATTTGATAACAATATAGTCTACAATAGCAGACGGTGGCAAGAATGGGGTAAAGGAGGAGCCCCATACTCCTTATATGACTCTAAGTGTATGCAATCACTTTGGAAAGCAATTGGACAGTATCTGGAATACTCAGTGCATACACACACCCCCACCCACCCCTACCTAGCAATTTTAATTCCAGTTATATTTCTTGAAGAAACTTTGGCATCTGTGTGTGAGGAGACACGGTATAAGAATGTTTAGTGAAACATGGTATGTGGTAGCAAAATCTCTCAAAAATCTAAATGTCTGTAAGTGCGATTGTGGGTGAATAAATCAGGCTATATGATGGAATACTGTATGGCCACCAAAAGGAATGAAGTTGATTTATAAATAGTGTCTTCCCCAAACCACTGGTGAATAAAAACCAATTAACAGAATCTTGCATACAGAATGATGCAGTTTTTATACATTGAAAGAACACAAATCAGTGCTATTCTTGGACCCATAGGTGTGGAATAAAAGTGTAGCCACATGGCTGTAGGAACAGCACACGCCGTCCTGATAGTGACCACCTCCAGCAGGGATGGAGGGATGAAGGGAAGGGAATTAGAGTAGAGAGGCAGGTAAAGAGAGAGAGAGAGAGAGAGAGAGGAGAGAGAGAGAGAGACTTCAGTTGTAATAGACTCATTTCTTTCATTAAAACTAAATCAAAGCCCAAATGACAATATGCTACCATGTATTATATTAACTGTGAATTTTAGATATGCAGGCGTATGTTTTTATATCCTGAACTTCACTGACATTTTAAAACTAAAAAAAGGGGCGCCTGGGTGGCTCAGTCGGTTGAATGACTGACTTCGGCTCAGGTCATGATCTCACGGTCCGTGAGTTCGAGCCCCGTGTCAGGCTCTGTGATGACAGCTCAGAACCTGGAGCCTGCTTCGGATTCTGTGTCTCCCTCTCTCTCTGACCCTCCCCCGTTCATGGTGTCTCTCTCTGTCTCAAAAATAAAATAAACATCAAAAAAAAAAGTTTAAAACTAAAAAAAAAATAACATAAAATGTTGCACTGGCTTGTGCTAAGCAGCAGGCCGCCCTCTCCAGTATCCCCTTGCCAATTTCACGTGTAGGTCACCTGTCTGTACACATCTGACCATTTACTCTCCCGGCTCCGTTGTATTGCTCTATTTACTGCCTACTTAGCACCTCTCGCTGTCAGGAAGCATCCCTTTTGCTTACATTCCAACCACCTGTCCCCCAGCCCTTCCATTAGAACGGAGCTGTAGGAAGGCAGAGTTCCTAGCCTGCCTTCTTCACTGCTCTATGTCACGCTGGAGATCAGTGCCGGGCTCATAGTAGGGACACATCTGTTGAATGAAATGAAAGCCGCAATGCAGAGCAAAGAGCAATGTGCTTCCTTAGCTCTTCTGTCAGCTCTTGGACATAGCTACCTGCAGTATTTCTCAGCTTCCTTTCAGGGTGAAAATGAAAAAGTCGTCTGTTTTCAGAAAGAAACAAAGATGAGGTTACACACACTCTTCTTTAACTTCCACATTCCTTCATTTTTCTTACTCAGAAAAAAAAAAAAAAGGTCTTTGGAAAATTATGCTAGGACATCGTTCCAAGTAACTTTCCTTGACCTCTTTTCCCCAGCCATGGTCTCCCTCACATGGTGGAGGCCTGGTCTGCCCAGCAGGTTCCAGAAGATTCTGTTTCTTGAAAGTCCCCAGTAACTCTGCTTTTCTCGGAATATTTAAAAACATACTGAAATAAGATAGTGGGTGGCTTGGGTGAAATGAGAAAAGGGGGTAAAACGGTGCAAGCTTCCACTTATAAAATGAGTAAGTCCTGGGGATGTGATGTACAGCATGCTAATTATAGTTAATACTGAGGTATTGCATGCTTGAAAGTTGCTAAGAGAATAGATCTTAAGATTTGTCTCAAGGAGGCAAAAAATTGTAACCATGTGTGGCGATGGATATTAACTAGACATTGGGGTGATCATTTCACAACATATGCAAATATCCAATCATTATCTTGTATACCTGAAATGGATACAATGTTATATGTGAATTGTATCTCAATTTAAGAAATAAGATAAAATAGGAAACGTATTTTTAAAAGCTTAATACTGTGATTTTTATCACATAAAAATAGTAATCACATATTTGCGCAAAATTGGTTTTATTAATGTTTGCCCTCACATTATTTTTGCTATTCCTTATTACCTTAGGTAGCCATTCCTCAATTTTTCCACTTACATTTGCATTTTAAAAAATCTTATTTAAAGCAAGTCATCTGTATAAAACATTGGATACCATTTAAGGATGTTATCCTTAAAAATATGAGCAATGTCATTCTAGTAATGATGCTATCATAATATTTACCTCATTTCTCTGAGTCCTCTAAGATTCGTCTCAACACATACACTGACTAGAGCTATATCTTTACAAATGCCACTGTTAAGGTGCTTTGCATAAGATGTAGAATTGTTCTGGCAGGATGCTTTAAGTACAAAGTTGTACAATTGCAAGTAGAAAAAAACTGCCGTGTGGCTCTTTAAAACTTTCAGGTGTACAACTATCTCGTTTCCATTCTTGGGACCATTGGGATGCATGTTTCTGAAAGATTTGTCTAGAAATCTCCTTTAGTAGGAGGCAGAACAGGCCAGAGTCCACATGCAACCTGGCCCTGAGCCACTGAGAATGAGGAAGAGGCCAGAGCAGAAGGGCCATTTGTCTTTGTTATTAGGAAATAAATCAACCTTTGTTTTCCTGGCCAAACTCAAGGAATGTCATTATTACCAAATAAATTGTGTCGTTACAAATCAATCAAGCCACCTTTCATTTAAATGTGAATCACTTTCATTGTCTGGGCTTCAAACTTGATTCCACCCCATGGAAACGAATGATGAGAGATGATAGATCATTCAAACTCTACCTTTGGGACAAAATTTTCTACGAAAGCAAGTTTTTAAAAATGTTTAGATTAGTCAACAAACTAACTCATCACTCAATATTCTCTCTTAATGGAGGGGTTACCACAAAGCTTTCCTGGTGGGTGTTAAGATCAAGTTGGCAAAAAGTTATAGGCCGTCTTTCTCAGATTATGGCAAAAATGACATGCCAGAGATACTGTGAATGAGGTATTTATGTCTCATTATGCTTTGCACGTTTTAAGATCTCTCCTTTTCCGATAAGAAGAAAACAGTTCTTGTTTGGAGGAACTTTCCTAAGGACGGAGTAGATTGATATCTGACTTTTAACTAAGTTTTAATCTATCTTTCCCTGATCAGGGAGGGACCTTCTAACTCAAACAGCCCTAGGTTTTAAGTTCTTCTGTGGGCATTTTTCAGATGGCGATAATTTCATTCGTGTACAGTTATAAGGACCATAATTCTGAACTAATGATGCTACTCGGCCCAAAGATGGCCCCATTTCCCCTCTGGTTCTCACACTGTCCTTTCTCTGTGACCTCTCTCCCACCTCTGACCTCCTCCCCAGTTTTCACCCTTGCTTTAACAATTGATTTATGATGGGCCCATGGAAGGGTCAAGCCTACTTTTATGGTTTGCTTAAAATATTTCTTTTAGAATGAGCATCAGAAGTGGCCTTCAATCCCAGCTAACCAGTTTCCCCAAGACCTCAAAAGAGCTTCCTTTACTGCCTGTCCATCACTGCACCTTATTTATATCTTTTGTACTTGTGAAGAGAAACTCATTAAATAAGGCAATTTTGAAACTTTTACCAAACTGAATAATTTATAAAAGATGTGCGATTTAGCTACCCACCCCCGCCCCCTCATGCCCGCCATGAGAATGTCTATGAATACATATGTAACTCAGGGGTAGGGCGGTGGGAGGAAAAGAGAAGAAAAAGCCACTAAGAATAATTTGAAGACTAGGATTATTTCTTTTACGGGATCTATTTTTCTTTGAGTGTGACAGTTTGATCTTCGCTAGGGCTGAAGCCTGCAGATCTATTGGGAATACTCTTACATTCATGGCCTCCACAGTAAATTTCACCCTTTTGTTTAATTTGACTTCCTGTTGTTGTTTCGATACACTAAACAATTGCCAAATTTAGCAATGCTTTTTAATGATCACTAGAATGGACCTTTTAAAATTTTTTTTAAACATTTTGAAGATTCTGAAGAGAGAAAAGCGACTTGCAAGGTATAGGACCATTTATTCTGAAACACAGACATGATCTGAAAGATCAAATAGCATCTAAAATTAGGAGGGTGGACACCAAGTTTTCTGGCCTGAAAGCGAATACAACCTTAACGTTCCAGTTCGAATCTTAAGATTGCTGTGAGTTATTTGCCACCTCGGGGAGCTTTCGTTAAATACCACCATATGATACTTCTAAAGGTGGCTTCCCCAAACGTATTGATCTCCCCTCCTCGGTCATTAAAAATGTGATTTATGAGGCTGACATTTTTAATAGGGCAAAGCTCAGAGGTTTATTGCGATGGCTTTCTCATTTCCATGTTGCCTTCGGCTGCTAGCAGGGCAGACAAGCTGTCCTGAGAACTATACTACTTTCTAATAAGAACACGGCTTTCTTTCTTTCTTTCTTTCTTTCTTTCTTTCTTTCTTTCTATCTTTTTTTTTTTTTTAACGAAATGGCAACCACTACGTATTTAAAGTGTTTTACACTTATTACATAGCAATGAATTAATTTTTCCCATTTCACCCCTCTCTTTCATGTACTGTGAGGTGCTCCCCCCGCCCCCAATTAAACGCTGTCATTTCCTTAGTGTGAGGCTTGGCAGGACTCCAGAAAGTGAGCAAGCTTGAGCTAGAGTCCGCTGCCAGGAGTCCGTGTGAGCTGAGACAAAAGGGTAGGTCTCTGACCCACTGCCTTCCTCGGCCCCGGGAAGGAGTCACAACCGCGAACCAGGAGCCTTTCACGCACGAAATCGCCAATCCAGCCATCTGAGTGTCAATGACCCAGAGTATGAAAATAGGACACATTAAGGGGCTGTGGTCTAGATCCTAACTTCCTGGTCTTTGTGGTCATGAATCTTTATGAATGGGAACAAATCTGTGTGCCTACCATCAAATTTAGATTCAGGCTTCTGGATTCTGCCCAGCAGAACTTTGGGGGGCAGGGGGTGAGTAGAGAGTCAGGAGCAGCAGGGGGTATTCAAATGAACCAATGGTGAGGGGCTGGATTCCTGCCCTGGATTTGAACCTTCGGTTCCCCTAGAGCCATGTGGCTCCCTACCCCACCCCGGCAAGCCCCGTTGCTTCCAGTAATGCATGTCTGATTTGCATGTATTATTTGCAGGGGGACGAGGAGCCATGAAGTTTTTTGAAAGGGCGAGCTATGGTTGTTTTGATCATGGTGTATTTAATTGATCACCATACCACGACTATGGCACAAACCCAGAATATCCGCTTCACGTCTTTCAGAGGTTGTTTGAATCGCAAGCTTTTCTTACACAGTCATGTCAATTGTGGGCACACTTATATAGCCACAGACACTAGGGGGTGAGGGGAACTGGCGCCCGTCTGTATGAGGAGTCTCCTGCCAACGAGAAACGGTTGCAGGTGGCATCTGTTAGGCTGTGCCTGTCCTACGCCACCAGGACTGCTCCTGAATTTTTTTTTTTTTTTGACTAATGCTTTCGAGGCAAAAAAATAAGGTACCTGTACTTATTTTAGGGTGGATTATAAAATGCCCCGCGTGCTTTTCACCTTCCATGCTTCACTTTCTGTTTTCACTTCCTTCGGGCAAGGAAACGTAGCGGAGTGTCAGCTGTCGCCGCGGGGAAACAGGTGCTGACCAGGCAACCTGCCCTCTGCGGTTAAGGACCCCTCCTCCAGGGTCCTCCTGGAGGAGGAGACTGACCGTGCACGTGCCCACGTTTCAGAAGCAGTCCTGGTTAATACCCGTGGCCCCGCGGATTGATTAGCAGCCCTTCTTCCGTTCTCCAAAGTGTGCTTTTTAGGACAGGGTATGTGGCCACCACACATCCACTTGGAATTCTCATTCTCGCGTGGCTGTGTTTCACTCGTGCAGACCTGTGCCTCGTGCAGAACTGTTCCCAGTGCTGCCACTGACTGGATCCCTGCAAGCTGTTTGCAAGCTGTACAGGCTGTTGAAGAAGTCTTGTAGAATGAGGATCATGAGAGCAAGAAAGCAGGTTCAAAGATTAGTCTTTTTCCCTTTTTAACAGAGCAAGTATTTATTGATCGCTTTTATTAAATTCCACCCCCTGTGCCAGAAAGTGTACTATGTGAGTCAGCAAGAGAAGAGATCGTTCTTGACCTGAAGGGATTTGACAGCTGGCTGCAGAAGTTCTACATGGACCCAAATGCTGCAGGATTCCCCAACCTTGGCACTATTGACGTTTGGGGCCAGATAATTCTCTGTCACGGGGGTGGAGCAGGGGGGCATCCTATGTATTACAAGGTGTTCAGGGGCATCCCTGGCCGCTACCCACTAGATGCCAATAGCACCTCCCCAGACCAGTTGTGACCGTCAAAAATGTCTCTGCTAAGTCCAGCTATGTAATTTGCAGGGCCCAGTGCAAAATGAAAGTGTGGGTCCCTTATTCAAAGAGCAGGGGAAACGTGATATGAAAGGTACTATAAAATACGCAGCTTTTTCTTCCACAGTCTGTCTCTTTCTCTCGATTTGCCACAATGCTTTAAAAAGCGTGCTTTTTAATGTCGTTCCAACAAGACAAATTACAACTTTAAGTTATTAGCATGAATTTCACTGTTCATACTGCAGAATCTCAGATTTATTGCAAATTTCTATCATATGCAGAATCACTGAAATTACACAACTCTTACTTCTTCCCCATTAGAACGACGAACATGCTGCATGAAATATGCACACATTCTACTCATGCTCTACCTTCATTCAGCTCCTTGCTGAGGAAGGAAGTTCATAAAGGAAAAGGAGCTAGGGGCTGCTCTAGCTTTTCCTTTCCTTCTACATCGTTATCGTCTGTGTAAGTGGTGGGGTAAGACTGGGAAGTAACATGAACAAGAAAGGAGATGATGGGGTTCCTTGGTCATTTGTGTTTCTTAGAATGCCAGCGTCTTCCTTCTTCACTCAAAGAAAGTTCTGGTTCAAACAGAAAGTGCAGCCTGCTGGGGCTGTGCATGTCCCTGCTTACTCAGTCATAGATGAAGCACCTTAAACTTGAACTACCTGGAGTCTGACTGAGCTCCCACTCAAAGTAGGCTCACCGGAATTCTGTGTTCCAGGGGCATCTTGACTGCTGGACGTGAAGGGGGTACTCACACGCATGCTTCATCATTCCATCAGACTTCTCTTACAAAATACAAGTTCAAAGATAAAATTCTTAGCAATTGTAAAGGGCAGCAGCTGAGCATTAAACCAGGAACAGGGCCCTTCTGAACATGTGGCCCTGTGCGAATGCGTAGGTCACACATTTATCAAGAGGGTCCTGGTCACCAGATTTTGCCAACTGTTCCCTAGGGAGCAAAATAACACTGGAATGAGAACCACCCGGGTGTAGGCTATACTTAGGGGCACGGTGAAAAAATATCATCATATGGATTTAAAATTTGTTAACTCAGGCTGAGAGGAATAAGGAAAACCTGACCAAATAGGTAGAATTTGAGGATAAGAGTTTGGAAATTCCCTGAGCTCATTCATTTCTGATGTCTCATTTTCTGTCTTTGGCAAAACACTATTTTGAAGGTGTTTTAACTTTTTTTTTTAGTGCATCATACTCGTGGAATATTTTTAATTTTTGCCTTAATAAAAGAAAAGTTTCAGTCAGTTAATACACCAATTGAGAAAGAAGTTATAAGAAAATTTGGCCAGCCATGCTTATAATTATACACTATATTTTACTTAGGGCTAAAAAAAATTTTTTTTGACCAATTCTGTATTTTCCCAGGAGATGAATTGCACTGGAAAGTTCCACATTTCTCTGTGTCATTAATCGTAATATGGAGTAGACAAGGTTGTGCAACTCCTTTCTGTTTTTAAAAAATCTAGCTAGAGGAATAATAATTAACATTAGCCCAAGAATCTAGGCCATGCTGAAGGCTTTGGCATCAATATTGGGGACATATATATATATATATATATATATATATATGTAAAAGTTCATTTATTTTGAGAGAGAGAGAGAGAGAGAAAAGAGAGAGCATGAGCAGGGGAGGGGGAGAGAGAGAGGGACAGAGAGAGAATTCCAAGCAGGCTCCACACTGCCAGCACAGATCCCGACACGGGGCTTGATCTTGTGAACACCGAGATCATAACCTGAGCTGAAACCAAGGGTCGGAGGCTTAACCAACTGAGCCACCCAGGCACTACCCCTTTCTTTTAAAGTTTAAGGAGTAAATGTTAAGTTGAAATATAAATATGAGAAAAGAATCAGATAAGAAAGTTAAGCATCATTTCTACCTGTTTGAGGATTCTCTGCTGAACATAAAGAGTGGTAGACAGGCAAAGGATTAAATGAAGACTCAAGGAAATCTTGTTTAAATCTCAGCTTCTCCCATCTACATGTCTGCATTTCTGTTTCTTAATCTGTACCGGTGGGAACAAGCCCCATTCTGTTCCCTCATTGGTTGCATTGAGAACATTTAAGAAAACAGTATGTGAAGGAGTTTTGTTAACTACCTACAAAAAGTATATGATTGTTTAATAACCTGCTGGTGCTAATTACATCAGAAGGACCTGAACACTTGCACGTGTAATCAGTTGTTTTCTAGACCATCTCTGAAAAGACAAGTTGTGTGTATTAGTCAGGATCCATAATGTTGGTTGCTGTAACAAACAACCATCAAATCTCAGGGGCTTAAAACAAATATGTTTATTTCTTAAATGTGTGCTGGTCTGATGCAAGTCAGATGGTTCTGTGCGACTCTCCTCCAAGCTGTGACTCAGGGATCCAGGCTCCTTCCTTCTTACGATGACTCTATCCTCAATGTATGGCTTCCACAAATGCTGTAGCATGGGAGTAGAGGAAGTTTAGAGTTCATGCAGGAGATTTCAATGGTCAGTCCTAGAAATAGCGTATATAACATTTGTGTACATTCTATTGCCTGGAATGCAGTTTAATGGCTTCAAACTAACCATAAAGGAGACTGAAAAATATAGCCTCCTTCAGTGTGCTCTTAAAAAAGGAACAATATGTGGTAAGAATCTATATAGTCTCTCCCATATTTCTGGAATACTGTGATGGCCCATCATAGGGCCAGCAATCTTATTGTTACTTCCCTATAGAGTAGGTCTTGCCAAGGGAAACCTGAGGAGTCACTGTTTATCTATCACTTGAAGAAATGTCAAGTTAAGCTTGTGTTTAAGTCCGCCCTCCATCTTACTGGATGGGTAAAGTACTATGCATATTCAAGCTACCTTCAAGGAAACATTTATTCAGAAAACGTTTGATTATGTTTAATGAAAACAACTGTGACTTTGCATTTGTAATATGTATTGGGCACAGAGCTAGGCGTTGGGTGAAGGCCAGTCAATACACATGCATGCACACATGTACACATACACACAACATGTATATTTATCAGCCCCCAACCTCTTATCCCAACCCCTAGCTCCAGGAACTGTAAAAAGCTGGGAAGTCAAAATTAGCTTCCATAAAATAACAGTGAACAAAACTGGGAAATCCACAACTAAGCACTGGATTCTAAGGTTCTGCCCATAAAGCAGTGGTTTTAAACTCTCAGTCCAGCTATTGAATTGATCTCATTGGCTTTGGACCACACGGTGTTTTGTTTAAAAAGTCTGAATGGTCATTTTAAAAATCAGATTTTATTATAAAATTCTGTTGGACCATTAGAAAATCTGGCAACATTGGGCTGGCATTCTCCCATGTTTCCAACCAATAGAGCAGCATGGTGGCTGGCTGCTTGAGATGGGGCCATGCCTCTCTTGGTCACCACCAGCCCCACCACCCCTGATCGAAGTCCCACAGTAGGGAATCATTGATTTCCACTGGTCATGTGCTCACAGTTTTGGCTTCCTCCTATTTAAGAAATATTTCCCTATAGTCACATCTCTATCAGAATTGGGAAATAAACACTAGAAGATCTTGAGTGTCACAAACTGTGGGGGACTGCTTTCTCTTTGTGGGATGGAAAGATGTTCTTAAATGTTTACTAGGCAAAAAGAGTATGCCTGCAACCAAATACTAAAATCTGCACCTGTTTTCCACTGTAAGCCTGGCCTGATTAGATACTGTTTTTTAAAAATAGTTTTATTGCGGTATAATTTATACATCATAAAATTCACCCATAATAAGTGTACAATGCAATGATTTTATTAAAGTTTTGAAATGTGCAGCCATCACCACAATCTAAATTGTAGAATTCCTCCAGCACAGAAAAAGTTCCCTTGTGCTCTTTTGCAGGCATCTCCTGGTCTCACTCTCAGCCCCGCACACCCACTGATCTGCTTCTCTTCTCATCCATCACACATTTTGAGTTCTCAAATCATGCTCAGAGTGCCACACAGTATTCAGAAAAGAAGGACATCATTCCAGTCGGATACAAGAAGGACTGCATTATGAAGGGGAGAAGATTTGGACAGTTTGTGTGAACAGTGACAAAAAAAGAAAGATATTCTGGGGGTTACTATCATTTTGCTTAAGGTTTCCTTCAGATTGGCTAGGTAACTTTTCTTTAAATATGTGATAGAATAACTTGAAATTTTAGGGAAACGTACAAATGACATCACACAACTGCATTTGTGCTTTCCACTGGTCATTATAAATAAAGCAACAGGGAGGCCTGGGTGGCGCAGTTGGTTGAGCATCCGACTTCGGCTCAGGTCATGAACTCACGGTCTGTGAGTTCGAGCCTCACATTGGGCTCTCTGCTGACAGCTCAGAGCCTGGAGCCTGCTTCAGATTCTGTGTCTCCTTCTCTCTCTCTCTGCCCCTCCCTCATTCATGCTCTCTCTCTCTCTCTCTCTCTGTCAAAAATAAACATTAAAAAAATTTTTGTAATAAAATAAATAAATTAAATAAATAAATAAATAAGGGTGATAGACAAACCAAATGTCTCCAAATGGCCTCTTCTTTTCCTCTCTACCTAGTGGGGAACCAGAGATCCTTGAAGACCCAAAGCAAGCCATCCACGTGCGCAGAACTATGAGAGATTCTACTAACTCCCAAGAATTCTCCTCACAGGCCTGAAGACACATAATCTGTATCCCTCATTAGACATTTGTGTGTGTGTGTTTTCTCAACATTTCCTGTATTTTTTCTTGTGCTATTCAGTTCTTGTCTTTATATAGAGTTTAGTTTAACATGTGTTTATCACGTCATTCTAAACACGCTTCCTAAGTGCTTAGGGACAATTCTAGCTTCTTCCACATTTCTGTATGCTTCGCAGAAAACTTTATGCTCTACCATACCGTTCTTATAATACATGTTTAATACAACTTGTTGAAGAAAAAAATGTCATGTATGAAGCACATTTAAGGATCATAATTCAGTGATTCTGCAGTTTCAAATGCAATGAAGATAAAATGACTTGATTGAGTCAGTATAGACATGATTTAACGAAGGGCTCTCTTTGTTGCAATGAAGACCACTGAAAGAGCCCTCAAGCAAGAGGGTGGTCTGCTCATTTTAGTATCTTAACAACTGAAGCAGAGCAACTGTTCAATTTATCCATTGCTCACAGCTCAACCATTTAATCAGCTAAACAAGGAAGTCTGGGCCAGCCATATTTCCATTGCTTCTGGGTGTTTTATTTTGCTTTTGTTTTTGCCTTGCTTGTTTTCTCTTGCTATCTTGGTGTCCCTCTGTGGCTTTATTTGTGTCTGTCTACTTCTCCCATCCCCCCTTGAGTCTCTCCCTCTGCCTCTCCCTCCCACCGTCCCTCTGTCTTGTTCTCTCCCTCTCTGTCTCTCTACCCCTTCTTCTTTCCCCTGCCCCTTTGTCCACTGGCATCTCTGCTGTGGCCTCTGTTTGGTCCTTGGTCTCTTGCCTTTACAGCAAGAGCATCCTCCAAGTTCAATGATCTTTTCAGAGTGCCAGCCCTGGCTTGCCTCACATAGCAAGCTCAGGAAGTCATTTGTGGGTTCAAAATGGCTCATCTGAGACATTCAGACAGCCTGTAACTTCCATTGAGATATTTGTGCTAATGAAATGGGGGTATGAGGCAGAGAAAAAAATAGTAAATTCTCCATACAGAAAGACTGAAATGTTGTAGAACACGTGGAAATGCCATGTTATAAGATCTTATTTGTTTTGACTCAAATGGGATTTATTTAACAAAGGCCATTTTCTAGGAAAATGTCTATATATTTAAATGAGCTATTCTGTATGAAAAGTATGTAATCCTCTTTTTTGATGTTTCTCTCTCAAAATACAAGGACAACACTTTTTAAAAATTCTGCAAAATTATTCTTTCAGGCCGAGATTTTAACTTGATTGGAGAAAATACAATTTAAATGGGATTTATTTTAAAATTTCTTTTTTCACCCACGTCTGGTAATCTCCATTAAGACACTTTGAGATCTTGGGGGAAAAAAGATTTTTAAAATAAATAAGTATATCTTCCTGGGGGAAAGTAATTCTACAGATGTCCTATCCTCACCCTACAAGTCTGTCCCCCCAAAACCCTCCAGCTTTCCCACTGTTTCATATTCATTAATTAGTCTGAGGTTTCTTCCGTGTTTCGTTTACAAAGCCACTTAAACCCACGCACCCATTTAACATATTTATGACCCCAGTTTTCTTTCTGTTCTCCGAGACTGTACCGTAATTGTTCTCTGGACCCAGGGACTGCAGAGAGCCTCCCCTGCTGAAAAGACACAACATAAAGAAGGAAATGAATGTGTGCGGGTTGAATACCTTCAACAAAACAACTGGGTGCAGTTTGGCCCCTGGCCCCCCTCCTCCCGGGGTCACTTTAATTGAGTGGAGCCTCACCCTCTATTGAGTGTATGGGAGACTATTAACTCTTAACAACGCTTCTCTCAGGTTATTTATTTATTGCTTAAATGATTTGTTATTGCTACTTGAATTTAATACACCCTCTGGGAACCAAGATGGCAGCATCATGTTACAGAAAAACTACAAGTTATTTTAAAACTGTAATTGACGTTTTATGAGAGCCATAAAATCTTTCTGAACAAATAACTTACCATTAGTCAGAAACTTCAGCAGGAGATCTGTAAAATTAAGGATAGGGTAGAACAGTACTGTACTTGTGTGTGTGTGTGTGTGTGTGTGTGTGTGTGTGTGTGCATATGTGCTGGGGAGGATGGGGCAGGAGGCAACCAGAGAAACTTCCAGTGACAATTTTGCATTGCTTCCACAGGTCTCGATTTAAATCATCACGCTTTGGAGTCAGAGGGATTTGGGAAATGGTGCAAAGTATTCCTAGGAAGGATGAACTGTATGCGATGAACACAGTTCGAGTGACCACCTCGGCTCTCTCAGTTTTCGCTACTAATTGAAACCCCTTCCCAGTGTCCTGTGGTCACGCATCTTAGCTTCGCTGGGTCAGCCGTTACTCGTTCGAATAACGTCTCCATGTCTCAGCCACATGTGAATTTTTCAGAGCTTCATAAGAGCCGTGAGAACCCATCGCTGACAGGTCTGGACCATCTCATTTCCGAGTCCAGTAGAGCTTAATGTTTTTAACATCACTTTGAGATGATAGCAAAGACTTGGGCCGAAAATTTGCAATTCCGAAAATAGCAAGTGCCAATGTTCTATTTCATGGGATCCCCCTCTGGGATTGAGGATCCACAGTCGTCCTGAGTGCTGGCTACTGACATTCATAGCTTCATCTCTAGGAACTGCCTTTGGCAAGAGTGAGGTCGCCTCCCCAAAGTTGCCCAAGTCCATCGAGAAGGTCCGGAAGCTCGCTTTCCTTGCCTTAATTCAGGATGATTCTGAACGGCCTCTCAAGTTCTGAAACTACCTGACGGATCAGCTTAGGCTTTGTTTGTAACCACATCACAGTTCAACTTCTCACTCTGCCCCATCCTGCTTCCCTCACCACCCGCTTCTAGCTGTTGAACCCTAGAGCATGCCCCACTAAGCCTTCCGCACACTCAGAATGTGTTCCCAGGGGAATCCAACCTAAGACAGGTGTTCGCTTTGCCTTTGTTGACCCTTTGAACCAACCTGATGCCCTCAGGAGCCAAGCACCTACCCACCAGCCCAGGAAGTCCCAAGGTTTTTTTCATAAACTGCACAGGAATGTATTTGTCTGGCTTCTAACCTATTTTTGCTCTGCGCTCCTCCCTGTGAGGCTCAGCTCTAAAACCCCCACCAAATCCTACTGCTGGCTCCCACAGTCCAGTCACATTTTTCTCTTGTTTGTACTTTGGCTTTTCCAACTGGCTTTGACTCAGAGCCCCCATGCTGTAGCTTGAAGGTGATTTATGTAGCCAACAGTTAGAAGCTCTTCACAATAGCTCCAGATGAGAGAGGAATCCAACACTGGTGGCTTCATGCTAGTTAACTTAACTGCTTAGTTAACTTAAAGCCAGTTATGTTAACCTGCTTCATCAGTGCTGACCTCCTTTCCCCACCAAGACCTCCACCCCGTCTGCTCCGCCATATCTTGAGGCAAGCGTGCCAGACGATTGAGATTAGGAGCTTTCGCAAAATGACACGCTATATGCTTCTCATGGTAGGAGAGCCCGATGTTCAGATTTTGTTGGGGCTGAATATCTTATAAGTACTGGCAGTACACTAGGCATCGCAAAGATTACACCACATAAAACTGAATAGAAGTGCACAGAAATAAGTAGCACCACCCAGGACTGACTCTGGGTGTGCCTGGTTGTGTAGAAGAACACATGCAAGAAGAATCTTAAAAATTAACTGGGACACTGACTTCCTCTTCTTCTCCAACATACACACACACACACACACACATGCACACACAACCTGTCAAACTGCATTTTCTGGACTGCTGTCTTCTGAATACTCTTCTACAGGATGGGCAACTGTTACATCTATGATGGTCCCTTCCATTTCCAAAGACCTCTCATTATTTGAAAGCTCTTTTCAGGGATGTTTTGAAATGGACCCCAATTTGTTCGAATCAGGTCTGGTAAGACATGCAGGCACAGAAATGACTGACACAAAGGAAGAAGTTTCTATACGCAGGGATCCCTAAAAAGAGGAGGCATGGCATGCCACACAGGGCCACACGGGGAAGCACCCGGGCTGGTTAGGAGGCAGAGGGAGTGAGGGGACCACGAGGACAAGAGCCCCTAATTGTGGTTTCCACAGGAAGGAGCCGGCAGCGTGAGCAGGTTTAGGATTGGCTGGGTTGAATACTTTCAGCAGGCTCTGAGGCTCAGGTGCTGTCCTGAGTTGTCTGGCACCTGGCTCTGGGATGAGGAGGGCAGGTGGACAGTGTCCCAGAGCCCATGAGTCCCATAAATGAGGTGGTTAGGGTGCAGTCTCTGAATTAGTTGGTTTGCATATGAAAGGCACACCCATAGGCAAATCATTTGCTGTGTCTAGGAATTAGACTACAAGCTGTCAGGGTGGAGACTGCTTAGGATTCACTCTTTCCCTCTCTCTCTCTCTTTCCTTCCATCACTTATACCTCTCTCTCTCTCTCTCTCTCTCTCTCTCAGAATAAATAAATAAACTTAAAAACAATACAGGGACTGGAAGAAGTGGTTTTTGTTAGATGAGCTGAAACTGCCTCCTTGTCCTTTCTCCACAAAAGTCCTAGTCCCGACGTCTGCTGCTTTGCAGCAAAACCTGGAATTTCCCTGACCGGCTCTCAGCTGTTTGAAGTCGGCCATCTTCCTATGTCCACTCTTCCTTCCCTTCCTGGATCCTGACTGCAAACCACCACCCATGCTCATCTCACTTGAGAGACCCCAGTTTATCCTTTTCTTCCCCTGTGGCCTGTACATTACCCGGCATGTGGGTGGGAACACCCTGGCTACTGGTTAGTGTGTTTTGAGAACATACAGGTATATCCTTAGGCTACATTCTTAGATGGGAATTATTTGCTCAAGTAGGGATTTGTAGTGCTATAGATATTGAGAAATTTCCCACCATGGATGTTACTCATTGCTTTGTTCTTAATGTATTTTTAAAATATATTCTACACGTAGCAAATTAAGGTGGATAACCAATCATTCTCCTATCTGTACTTCAATAACATTAAAATAAGAAATCACCAAAGTAAATTTTCCTTCCATAGTCTCTGCTCTTTTTACACATTTTACATAAATGAATTATAATAACCATCAACCCAACCCACTCTTATAAAACAACTATTGCCACTTTATTATCTGGAAAAGCAACGATAAGTCATTAAAGATCTGTGTTAATGAAAATCATGAATGCTGTAAGTATTTTGGTTAAATGAAAAATGATAGCACAACTAAGGGAGAAAAGTAGAAAAGTTGATATAGAAAAAGAAAAAATGATAAAGAAATATAGGATATATATAGAATATACAGTACAGAAGGAATACAGAATATAGAGAGAAAAAGAAAAAAATAATAGGGCAATTAGAGGAAAAAAAATAGAAAACTCGATAAAAGTCAACAGCCTGTTTATTGTAGAGGCAGGTGGGAAAGTCCAAAGTGGAGTGTTGAGATATTAAGTTTACAAACAATAGTAAGAACTTAGAACTTTTATTTCTTATATTTTTCCCTGAAATTCTCAAAGCACATCAGGAAAAACCAATATCAAGGGGAAGTGTGGATAATAAGACACATTTCCTCTGAGGCAGAAAGTACTGAATTCTTACAAAGACATTTGCTGTGTAGGAAGAAGAAACATTCTTGACTTTCCTATTTGGCACAGCCCCAACAACAGCCCATCTCTGAAATCCCATGATCTTGGGGGAATTTCCAGCACGGGCAAAATTACTTGGTGGTTCCTCTGCAGGGCGACTAATATATGGGTAAAATTGTTATTTTCTGAAGCTTAACTAACTCTTTGGGCATCCTGATGGCTGATTTTGAACTCCTCTTTGTTTTGTTTTCTGCTTAGATCTTAAAATTTCTTTTTCTACTGTGGAGCAGCAAGAGAAAAGCTCATCTTCTTCATGTGTTAGCTGACACTTAGAGGTGTGTGACCAGTAGACTAAAGCATCTTTTTTTTTTGTAGCCCAGGCACTGAGATTAAATAATGCAGTGTGCATATCATGGGTGTGCCTCCAGGGCAGCACCTGAATAGGGGAACTTCTCCAGCATCTTCTAGTCCGAGTATATTGTGGGGAGTGTAGGGGGTGCTGAGGAGGTGAGTGGAATACGTTCTGGCTCACTCCAGGCCTTTACAGTCCATTCTCTTGGCCACCCGGGATGAGTACCCCAACAGCATCTTTGAGTGCTCCGCTCTGGGAGGACTTACCACCTCATCTGTCTCAATTTCCACATGCTCCCAGGATCGGCTCAGTCCTGGCTTCAACACGCGCCTCCTGGTCTTTTGGATTTGTCTCTTCATTTACTGCCTCCCTCCCAATACAGCCTCCTCCAAAGCATTTCACTGCTGCCACATTCATCTTTTAAAACAGGTTTCTTGGTATTATTCACATCACCCCCCTGCTTTAAAGCTGTGGGTAACTACGGGTACCGTTGGCTACCATTGGCCGACTGCTTACTGTGAGTTCGTTCTTACAACTGCCAACTGCCTTCCCAGAAAGACTCATTTACGCAAGTGGAAACTGATGTGGCCCGTATTCATAGAGGTAATAAGTGGAATCCCCAGCCTTTGGTCTCTGATCTGTCTGATGTCAGAGACTATGATCTTAATGAGTGTGCAACCATCCTGGGATGTAGGTGCTGAAAAATCAGACTCAAGTTATTTCTTACCACTTGAGTTCTCTGCCTCATCCCAATCAAAAGTATTTTTCCTCTCTCAATAGGCCTTTTAGGTCCCTTTGTTTTCGTATAATCAGAACATTAGCTCTTAAAAGACACTATCTTACACTTCCTTCAATTTCTCATAGCACCAGTCCTCCCAGATCAGCAAAAGTACTTGGATATTTTGGAGACACTTATTCATGCTTCAAAGAGTATTTTTCATCGTGGATTCTCAAACAGCTTTCCCAGCTGCACTTCTGGGCTCTGCCTCCTTTGGGATGTGAGAGATGCTCTCTTCTGTTACAGAAGTGTCAGGAAATAGACATGCGGAAGCTTCACTCTGGGTGGGAACTTACAAGTGGGTAGAATTGGGGGCGCCTGGGTGGCTCAGTTGGTTAAGGTTCCAATTTTGGTTCAGGTCATTATCTCGTGGTTCGTGGGTCCGAGCCCCGCATCGGGCTCTGTGCTGACAGCTCAGAGCCTGGAGCCTGCTTCCCATTCTGCGTCTCTGTCTCTCTCTGCCCCTCCCCCGCTCACACTCTGTCTCTGTCTCTCTCTCAGAAATAAATGAACGTTAAAAAAGAAAAAAAAAAAGTGGGTAGAATGCTTGAAGCATTCCTTCATGTGACTGCAAAGAAGATAAAGGATGTTCTATAAAGGTGCATAAAATGCCATATGAAGGCAGACACAGCTATGCACGGGACTTTAGACTGCTCACGCAGACACCCTCATGCAGTTCAGTTGCACGCGTTGTAGATGAAGGAAAGGATACATTATCACTGTCATTCCTTCTGAGTGCTTCTATATGGTGAGGAACAGAGGTACAGTGGGCTGAAAGCAACGAAAACAGAAGCAGGCCTCCTGGAATCAGGCATATGTTCAAGATACAATGTAGAAGTCACGTCCTTGGAAATAGACACCTGCTGTTCCTTTCTGGACACTCAGAAATGGGTCTGATTCAGCATTCACTGCTCAACCACTAACTAACATCCCTGCCAGGCAGTGATTTTTTAAAAAAAAAACATTATTTTTGATGTTTTTATTTGTTTTTGAGACAGAGAGACAACTCGAGCTGGGGAGCAGAGAGAGAGGGAGACACGAACCGAACTGAAGCAGGCTCCGCGCTGTCAGCACAGCGCCCAATGCGGGGCTCGAACTCACAAGCCACGAGATCATGACCTGAGCCGAGGTCAGATGCTTAGCGGACTGAGCCACCCAGGTGCCCCTGCCTGTCAGGCAGTGATTTTGAATCTCGGCTGCACTTTGTAATTACCTGGGGCTCTAAGAGGCTGATGCCCAGGTCCCTTCCCCAGAGGCTGGATTTTTCCAAGCATCCCAGGTGATGCTAGAACACAGCTGGAGCTGAGGGTTACTGCTTGTCTACACCCTTGCTACCAAGTGTGGATTGTGAACCTGTTTCTGTGTCACCTGGAAGCTTATCGGAAATACAGAATCTCAGGTCCCACCTCAGAAGGATCAAGTGAGAATCAGCATTTGAACAAGATTTCCAGATGTTTCCACATTAAAGTTGGAAGAAACACAGGCCTGGGCTTTTTCTCCACCTATAACTTCTGACCCCCTGAACGTCCAGGATACTCAAGACTCCTGCCGACTCAATGCTTTCTACTTTCCCTGCTCTGGAATACGAACTCTATCTGCAGGTTTTTGATACAAGTCGCCTCCCTTTGTGCCCCCCAGCTCCAGTGATTTGTAAACTGAATCTTTCATGCCAGCCAGACAGAACCACCTCGAACCTACCGATAAGCTGCTTGGAAGGGGTTGTCTTGTCATCTAATCATTTCCGCCATGGCTGGATTGGTAGACATCCAGAGCTGGAGGCCAGCTTTCCTTGAGTGAGGGCCATGGGCTGGGTAGGTATCCATTGAAGCCTTTCCTCTCAAATTCTTCTCTGTCCACAGCAATTATCCTGGGAAATCACCATCATATTACACGCTGGAAGTTAGACCACATGGTGTGCTGTCTACAGCTAAAAGATGCTTTAAAGGGAGGAGCGTTGGGGCACCTGGGTGGCTCAGTCGGTTAAGCGTCGGACTTCGGCTCAGGTCGTGATCTCACGGTCCGTGAGTTCGAGCCCCGCGTGGGGCTCTGTGCTGACAGCTCAGAGCCTGGAGCCTGCTTCGGATTCTGTGTCTCCCTCTCTCTCTGACCCTTCCCTGTTCATGCTCTGTCTCTCTCTGTCTCAAAAATAAATAAACATTAAAAAAGGGGGGGAGGGGAGGAGCGTTCTGGTGTTAATGAACCGGGCCTCTGAGGGTAACCGGCTACTGGAATTATTCATCCTGTGAGATGGGCCCCAGGGTGAAGTTAAAGCAGCATCTTAAGTATTCTTGCCGAAGCCTAGCAGATATTCTCTGTTTCCATTCAAGTCAGAAAAAGAAGGCTGTTGATTACTTACAAGGTGTGCTTACATCTTTATCTAAATGCAAGATCAATCGTAGTGGTTAGGTAAGCCACAGTGTTATCTTTAGAGCCAGATGCCATTTGGAGGAAGTGATCAGCCATTAGGATTTTGCCAAGAGGACAGGTGTTGAGGTTGTCCCCCTGCCCCCGACTCTCACCGGGCCCCTCACCCCACCACGCCCCTCACCCCAGCGTGGTACAGCCTTCCTTCTCCAGTGAGGTGTTAGGGGCTTCTCTGACAGATCTCTCTAGTCCCCTGTATCCGCGTTTGAAAAGGAGACCCTGAGGAAAGGGGAGAAAAGCCACTGGAGACATTACAGAGACGGCTTGTGGTGGGTTGGTTTATGAATTCTGGGGGGGCAAAGGAAAAATCTTTCCCTATTGCAAATCATTTTTCCCACAGGATCATCCTCCAAAGATTTGTTCCAAATCCTTTAAACAAAGTAAAGAACCACCGCTCACCATTTTTGTGAGTTTTGCCTGAGATGGCTTACTGTGAATGAATTTAAGAATTTTTGTCTTTATAAGTATGTCAGCGGTTGTTGGCTAGGGGAAGATTTATACGCAGTTAATTCTGCAGGCATCTTTAAGTTGACCTAAAGATGTGCCTAGCTTTAGAAATAAAAATAATGTTACACTTCAGACTACAAGTTATGTAAACTGGTGCAGTCACTGTGGAAAACAGTATGGAGTTTCCTCAAAAAGTTAAAGACAGAAATACTATATGATCCAGGAATTCCACTACTGGGTATTTACTCAAAGAAAATGAAAACACTAAATCAAAAAGATATACGCACCCCCATGTTTATTGCAGCATTATTTATGTGCTGTTGAATTCGATTTGCTAGTATCTTATTGAGAATTTTTGCATCCATATTCATCAGGGATATTGGCCTGTAGTTCTCTTTTTTTACTGGGTCTCTGTCTGGTTTAGGAATCAAAGTAATACTGGCTTCATAGAATGAGTCTGGAAGTTTTCTTTCCCTTTCTATTTCTTGGAATAGCTTGAGAAGGGTAGGTATTATCTCTACTTTAAACGTCTGGTAGAACTCCCCTGGGAAGCCATCTGGTCCTGGACTCTTATTTGTTGGGAGATTTTTGATGACTGATTCAATTTCTTCACTGCTTATGGGTCTGTTCAAGCTTTCTATTTCCTCCTGATTGAGTTTTGGAAGCGTGTGGGTGTTTAGGAATGTGTCCATTTCTTCCAGGTTGTCCAATTTGTTGGCATATAATTTTTCTTAGTATTCCCTGATAATTGCTTGTATCTCTGAGGGATTGGTTGCAATAATTCCATTTTCATTCGTGATTTTATCTATTTGGGTCATCTCCCTTTTCTTTTTGAGAAGCCTGGCTAGAGGTTTATCAATTTTGTTTATTTTTTCAAAAAACCAACTCTTGGTTTCGTTGATCTGCTCTACAGTTTTTTAGATTCTATATTGTTTATTTCTGCTCTGATCTCTATTATTTCTCTTCTTCTGCTGGATTTAGGCTGTCTTTGCTGTTCTGCTTCTATTTCCTTTAGGTGTGCTGGTAGATTTTGTATTGGGGATTTTTCTTTTTTCTTGAGATAGGCCTGGATTGCAATGTATTTTCCTCTCAGGACTGCCTTTGCTGAGTCCCAAAGCGTTTGGATTGTTGTATTTTCATTTTCGTTTGTTTCCATATATTTTTTAATTTCTTCTCTAATTGCCTGGTTGACCCACTCATTTTTTAGTAGGGTGTTCTTTAACCTCCATGCTTTTGGAGGTTTTCCAGACGTTTTCCTGTGGTTGATTTCAAGCTTCATAGCATTGTGGTCTGAAAGTATGCATGGTATGATTTCAATTCTTGTAAACTTATGAAGGGCTGTTTTGTGACCCAGTATATGATCTATCTTGGAGAATGTTCCATGTGCACTCGAGAAGAAAGTATATTCTGTTGCTTTGGGATGCAGAGTTCTAAATCTATCTGTCAAGTCCATCTGATCCAATGTATCATTCAGGGCCCTTGTTTCTTTATTGACCGTGTGTCTAGATGATCTATCCATTTCTGTAAGTGGGGTGTTAAAGTCCCCTGCAATTACCACATTCTTATCAATAAGGTTGCTTATGTTTGTGAGTAATTGTTTTATATATTTGGGGGCTCCGGTATTCGGCGCATAGACATTTATAATTGTTAGCTCTTCCTGATGGATAGACCCTGTGATTATTATATAATGCCCTTCTTCATCTTTTGTTACAGCCTTTAATTTAAAGTCTAGTTTGTCTGATATAAGTATGGCTACTCCAGCTTTCTTTTGACTTCCGGTGGCATGATAAATAGTTCTCCATCCCCTCACTCTCAATCTGAAGGTGTCCTCTGGTCTAAAATGAGTCTCTTGTAGACAGCAAATAGATGGGTCTTTTTTTTTTCATCCATTCTGATACCCTATGTCTTTTGGTTGGTGCATTTAGTCCATTTACATTCAGTGTTATTATAGAAAGATATGGGTTTAGAGTCATTGTGATGTCCATAGGTTTCATGGTTGTATCGATGTCTCTGGTACTTTGTCTCACAGGATCCCCTTTAGGATCTCTTGTAGGCCTGGTTTAGTGGTGACGAATTCCTTCAGTTTTTGTTTGTTTGGGAAGGCCTTTATCTCTCCTTCTATTCTAAATGACAGACTTGCTGGATAGAGGATTCTCGGCTGCATATTTTTTCTGTTCATCACATTGAAGATCTCCTGCCAATCCTTTCTGGCCTGCCAAGTTTCAGTAGAACGATCGGTCACGAGTCTTACAGGTCTCCCTTTGTATGTTAGAGCACGTTTATCCCTAGCTGCTTTCAGAATTTTCTCTTTATCCTTGTATTTTGCCAGTTTCACTATGAAATGTTGTGCAGAAGATCGATTCAAGTTACGTCTGAAGGGAGTTCTCTGTGTCTCTTGGATTTCAATGCCTTTTTCCTTCCCCAGTTCAGGGAAGTTCTCAGCTATGATTTCTTCAAGTATACCTTCAGCACCTTTCCCTCTCTCTTCCTCCTCTGGAATACCAATTATGCGTAGATTATTTCTCTTTAGTGCATCACTTAGTTCCCTAATTTTCCCCTCATACTCCTGGATTTTTTTATCTCTCTTTTTCTCAGCTTCCTCTTTTTCCATAATTTTATCTTCTAGTTCACCTATTCTCTTCTCTGCCTCTTCAATCCGAGCCGTGGTCATCTCCATTTTATTTTGCAGCTCATTAATAGCATTTTTTAGCTCCTCCTGGCTGTTCCTTAGTCCCTTGATCTCTGTAGCAATAGATTCTCTGCTGTCCTTTATACTGTTTTCAAGCCCAGCGATTAATTTTATGACTATTATTCTAAATTCACTTTCTGTTATATTGTTTAAATCATTTTTGATCAGTTCGTTAGCTGTCATTATTTCCTGGACATTTTTCTGAGGAGAATTCTTCCGTTTGGTCATTTTGGATAGTCCCTGGAGTGGTGCAGGACTTCGGGGCACTTCCCCTGTGCTGTCTTGAATAACTTGCGTTGGTGGGCGGGGCCACAGTCAGACCCGATGTCTGCCCCCTGCCCACCGCTGGGGCCACAGTCAGATTGGTGTGTGCCTTCTCTTCCCCTCTCCTAGGGGCGGGATTCACTGTGGAGTGGCGTGGCTCATCTGGGCTACTTGCACACTGCCAGGCTTGTGGTGCTGGGGATCTGGCGTATTAGCTGGGGTGGATCGGCAAGGTGCACAGGGGCGGGAGGGGCAGGCTCAGCTCGCTTTTCCTTCGGTGATCCGCTTCGGGAGGGGCCCTGCGGCACCGGGAAGGAGTCAGACCCGCCAGAGGGATGGATCCCCAGAAGCACAGCGTTGGGTGTTTGTGCGGAGCGAGCAAGTTCCCTGGCAGGACTGCTTCCCTTTGGGATTTTGGCTGGGGGATGGGCGAGGGAGATGGCACTGGCGAGCGCCTTTGTTCCCCGCCAAGCTGAGCTCTGTCGTCCGGGGCTCAACAACTCTCCCTCCCCTTGTCCTCCAGCCCTCCCATTCTCCGAGCAGAGCTGTTAGCTTATAACCTTCCAGATGTCAAGTCCCGCTTGCTGTCGGAACACAGTCCATCTGGCCCCTCCGCTTTTGCAAGCCAGACTCGGGGGCTCTGCTTGGCCGGCGGGCCACCCCTCCACCCCGGCTCCCTCCCGCCAGTCCGTGGAGCGCGCACCACCTCTCTGCCCTTCCTACCCTCCCTACCCTCTTCCGTGGGCCTCTCATCTGCGCTTGGCTCTGGAGACTCCGTTCTGCTAGTCTTCTGGCGGTTTTCTGGGTTATTTACGCAGGTGTAGGTAGAATCTAAGTGATCAGCAGGACGCGCGGTGAGCCCAGCATCCTCCTACGCCACCATCTTCCTCCTATTGCAGCATTATTTATGTTAGCCAAGGTACGGAAACATCCCAAGTGTCCACAGAGGAATGGATCAAGGAGATGGCTTGATGGCTCCTTGGTGGCTCCGTTGGTTAAGCATCTGACTCTTGATCTCAGCTCACGTCTTAATCTCAGGATTGAGAGTTCAAGCCCCATATTGGAGACTCCACGCCCAGAGTGGAGCCTCCTTTTTAAGTAAAAAAAAAAAAAAAAAAAAAAAAAAAGACATGGTATATGTATGAAATGAACTATTACCCAGCCGTGAAAAAGAATGAGGTCTTGCCATTTGCAACAACACGGCATTATACCTAGAGTGGATATAATGCAGTGTGAAATAAATATACAATTTCACTCATATGTGTAATTTAAGAAACAAAATGAATGGGGGCACCTGGGTGGCTCAGTCGGTTAAGCTTCTGACTTCGGCTCAGGTCATGACCTCACAGTTCGTGAGTTCAAGCCCTGCATCAGGCTCTGTGCTGACAGTTCAGAGCCTGGAGCCTGCTTCGGATGCTGTGTCTCCCTCCCTCTCCCTCTCTCTGCCCCTTCCCCGCTCATGCCCCGTCTGTTGCTCTGTCTCTCAAAAATAAATAAACATTAAAAAAAAATTTAAAAAAAGAAACAAAACAAATCAACAAAGGAAAAAACAAGAAAACAGACTCTTAACTACAGAGAACAGACTGGTGATTGCCAGAGGGGAGGTGGGTGGAAGAATGGGTGAAATAGGTGAAGGGGATCAAGAGTACAGTTATTTTGATGAGCACTGAGTAACGTACAAAATTGTTGAATCACATATTGTACACCTGAAACTAATATAACACTGCATGTTGACTACACTTCAATTTAAGAGAGGGAGGAAGGAAGGAAGGAAGGAAGGAAGGAAGGAAGGAAGAAAGGGAGGGAGGAAGGAAGACTGGTACATATTACCTGTGAAAGATCAAGTGCTGCTTTCACACTGGAATTCAACTCTTTTGTTGATAACCTTTAGTCACTATTACCTGACAATCTCACTATAGACCCTGTTTGACTTAATTGGTCAAAGAATTGCCATAAATAAAATTTATAAATAAAGCACACACACACACACACACACACACACACACACACAAAAGCACTATCTGTCTATGTTTAGGATACAATACTTTATGTGTATAAGATATATATAAGAATATATATATATATATATATATATATTCCTAAAGATCTTGTTTATTTTTCAGAAAGTATCTTTAAATAATTCTTTCCATGTTACTTTGAATTTAATAAACTATTTTACAGAGAAAAAAAAACTCAGACCGCAAGTTAAAGTAGAGAAAGACTATGTTGTACAGTTTATAGTTAGATAATGTGAACCTCTGAGTTATCTGATCAAAGATAAATAGCCACTTTGATGAGAATCTGCAGGACAGATAGGGTCAGTGGGAAAGAAATATATAATGAAGGGAAAGAGTCTCAGAAATATTTTCTATACAGCATTATGCATAATTCTCCTGACAATTAGCATAAAAATATGACCTTGGCACGCATTGAGGTGATACGAATCTTCCTGTACACAATGGAAAGTGTAAGATGAGATTACCTTGACCATTTCTAGTTCAACACCCCTCCCCCATGCTGGGCTGGTACAAAATTTAATCTGAGTCACATGGGAGTGTGGCAGACTGTGTTTTCTGAAAATAGAGACCACCTCTCATACTACATGCTATACTTACAGGGTAGCTTTGAAAATCCTTCAAGCAATGAGGTTGTCGTCCCTCCGTCTGAAACTGAGGAGGTAAAAGTGATACCATGTGACTTCTGAGGTTAAGTTTTCCCAGGTCTCTTGTGACACTTGCCCTTGGATACCAGCCACCATGTGTGAAAGGAAGCCCAAACAGCCCGTGGAAAGGCCCATGTGGAGAGGATCTAAAGATCTGAGATCTTAGCCCACAGCCACCCGGGCTCCCAGCCCATAACAGAACCAGCTCGTTAGCCATGGCAGTGAACCATCTTGAAAGTAGATTCTCCAGCCCTAAGCCAAGCCGCTCCAGCTGAACTTGGAAGGAATAGAAAGGAAACCAAACCTGAATTGCAGAGTCATGAACAAAATGAGATTTTTTTGTTATGTCAAGCCACTAAGTCATAGGGTGGTTTGTCATACAGGAATAATTAACAAAAGGTCTTCCCCCAGATACCCTGCGCAGTTAGGCAAGCATCCCATACGTTTCAAGCAGAGCTAAATCCTAGGAAGAAAGAGCTCTGGTATTTGGGCTTCTGGTTAAAACTGAGGGACCATTGGCCAAGGCAATAAGGGGTCCTGAAGTCTAGCATCTTTGGTTCTTCTTTGGGTAGCAAATGAGAAGAGGGTCTGTCTACCCTCAGAAGACCACAAGCATCTTTCCACTGTCTGCCTCATCCCCACAACAGGGTCCATGGACCAGGGAGCTTCATCGCCTTCATCTCTTTCCCTTTTGGGGAACCTCTCTCCCCCATCATCTTGACTATGCTTCTCCATCTTCGCCTGTGAACAAAGGAGTCAGAGGACCTTCTTGGAAAAGAAGAGGAATGATACTGAGATGGGAAAACACACGCGTGTGCGTGCACATACACACACACACTGACAGCTCAGTAATTTACCTGTTACATTTACATTTTGTTGGGGAGGTCATTGAGGGAACAGTATGGCTACAAGAAAGAGAGAATACTACCGATAATTATAGGAATGAAAAAAAAAACATTATGGGACAGGTGATATTAAAGTACATTCAGGGATTAAATGTTTCTCAAAAGCTATGCAGGAACACATACCATACACACATTACTGGAAATAATACAGAAACTGACTAACTCTAGGAGAGTAAATGCAGCCAAAGTAACAAGACGGTCAATTAGATTTTAAAAAAAGAAAAGACGCTGAACTGGAAGTCAGAAAGTTGTAATTCTCATCTTAGTGTTTTTTCTTATCCTGGGAAAGGAATTTGTTCCACGGCTTAGTTTTCTCATTAGTGAGATGGAAGTTTGAACAAGGTCATCCTGAAGCCCCTGTCAGCCCCACAGCCCTACAAGTCCTCTACAAGTTGTGCTAATACAGGCTGGCCCAATTAATGACTGATCTGCTCATACTAGGAGAAAATTAGTTTGAATTTGGGTGCAAATATCAGAATTTTCTGCCCCTCTGCGGAACATTGTCAGAAGTTAAATTAGACTCACATAACTTTATATATCCCCAAAGTAGCCAAGAGTAAGCAAGATATGGGAAAAGAGTAGTGAACACACAAAGTTTTCTACGAATACTTGTTGACGACACGGCGTCATTTGTTCTAATTATCTATCTAGACAACAGTCCAGTGGGCAAATGCTCACTTACATGTCTTCATGCATGTTTGCATTCACATGTGTAATTGTGAGATGCTGATCAACTGGATAGTTCATGAAGGATTTTGATGATCATAATTTACATGCGTTCCATTGACAGATTATGAAGAAAATCCCAATCGCCTACATACAGTGTTAATTATTAAGGCAAATAATATTGTAAACTTTTTTTAAGTTTTTTTTTTTCTGCTTTGTCAAGGAATGCTTGTGTAACACATATAAGTGGGCAAAAACCCAGGAGGACGGTTAGTGAAGAAGGAAAACACTGGGGAGTCTGAGAGGCAGGAGATGACTTAGCTAGGAAATAACTATGAAGTGTGCAGGCTTGGAAGGATTAGAGTGTATATTAAGGACAGCATTGAGAGAAGAGTATTTTCTTCCCTCACTCCTCCTAAAGTCGACAGTGGTTTCCCAGTATTTGGGAATAAAAAGACATTTTCAAGTAAGAATGCGTGGCTTGAAGAATTTAATACCTTGTAACAAAATGTAATTTGGGGAAGAATAATTTTTACCAGGGATGAAATACTCATATTGTTCACATTTTTTAAAAATTAAAACAGCTTGCTGAAATGCTGTGTCTGAATGATATTTTTAGTAGCATGGTTTGTAACCGTAAAACACCGGAAACGATATAAATATCCATCAGAAGAGGATTCATGAATTCAGTTACAATCCATCCACATACGAGGACATTATATAACCACTAAAAAGAATAAGGAGATTTTCTTTTTTTTTTTTAATTTTTTCTAACGTTTATTTATTTTTGAGACAGAGAGAGACACAGCATGAACGGGGGAGGAGCAGAGAGAGTGGGAGACACAGAATCGGCAGCAGGCTCTAGGCTCTGGGCCATCAGCCCAGAGCCCGACGCGGGGCTCGAACTCACGGACCGCGAGATCGTGACCTGAGCTGAAGTCGGACACTCAACCGACTGAGCCACCCAGGCGCCCCAGGAGATTTTCTATGTATACTGTCACTGTGAAGAAAGCACAGTGCACAACAGTGTGGTTAACAGGTATTACGGTTTTTGAGTGCTCACTGCCTGCCAGGCACTGGGAAGATACAGCAACTGTTATCAGCAGCTGCCTCTGGTAGGTAAAAAGCCATTTTACACATGGGGAAACATAATGGTGAGGCACACTTGAGTGTCACACGTTGCTAACCTTCTATCCCTATTTTACCTTCAGCTTCTCCTATCTTCTTTACTCCCATTTGTTGGATTTCTTTATTTAATTATGTCGGATGGGATTCATTTAAAACATGCGGTAGAGAAAAAACAAAAATACTCCTCCAAAACAAGCAAGCAAACAAACAAAAAGCAAGAAAACAGGTATCTTCAAAGTTAGGGAAAAGCTATACAGAAGTCAATTGACATCCACTAGATTTTAAGAAAAGATTCTATAGTGAAGAAAGGTTTGGTGTCTTGTCTCCATGGATACAGCTCCCCCCCCTCCCCCCCATAATTTTGTACTGAATGTTGACACAGAGGTAGAGGCAGAGGTGGATATGGATGCAGGGGACCAAAACCATCCTTACAGAATAGCTACACTCAAGAATGATGGAGAAGCAATGCCCTATGAATATCATTTCCTTAAACCTCGGGAGCTTAGATAAGGATTCTGGGGATATGCTTGCCCTGGGAGAGAGATGTTTACTTACTTTTAGTAGAAAGGAGTGTATTTTATGACTATCTTGGTCCAGTCAGGTTGCTATAGCAAAAATATCATTCACCAGTGCCTAATAAACAACAGAAATTTATTTCTCACGGTTCTAGAGGCTGGGAAGCCCAAGACAAGAAATAACCACAGCTATGAGGACTTTACTAGGTTGACTATGCCTTTTCTCTTGGTGGCTTAACATATTTAAGTATATAAATAAAGATGCATTTAAGGTGACATTGAAGCTAGATGAAATAAAGCCGTCTATAGAGTATCAAGCCTTCAACAAAATGTTCTTTGTTGAATGAATGATGATACTGGTAATAATGGAGATGATAGTGGTGATGGTGATGATGGTGATGATGGTGATGATGATGATGGTGATAATAATTCTCATTTATTCTTTAATATGTAGCAGGGATTGTGCCATATTCTTTACTTACATTAGTTCATTCAGTCCTCTAGGGCAGGAATTATCTCTGTTTCCCAGGTGAGAAAGAAAAGGTCAGAGAGGACAGGAAACTCGAAGAAGATCACATTTTCTCTGCGGTTTTACCCCAGAGATAAGTTAGTGCTGATGTAAATCATGCAGAATATCTGAACTCAAACAGATACCACACAGGATACCTACCCCCACCCCCTGCCGCCTTTTTTTGGGTACCTTTCCCCTTTTAACTAAGAATCTCTTCACCAGTCCTGAGATCTCTTCTTTGCAACTGTAAATATGGGTACACTGGATGATTTCGTGTCAGCAGTTTTGGTAATCAGAAAAAAAAAAATGTGTGTTTCATTCATTTTGTTTATCCTCAGGAGGTCTGGCTAAAAACCAATGCCATATGGCTCTCTAAAATAGTGGTTTCAATGAGCTGGAATTTTAGCTAACACTGGGAACTTCAAGAACCCACAAACTATCCCATCCTTGCCACGGGGCGTAAAATATCTGGGTATGTCTAAATCATCCATGCAGACATCACCAGGCCAATACATGTTGGCCCAGAAAGACTGGGAACTATTTTTTCTATTTTCACGTCCACCTAGGAGGACCCTCTTCGCCACTGGTCAATGTGGTGATGCCACCTGGTTCCATTCACTCTGTGGCTTTTATATGACACAGAGCCTTTGACCTCAATTATAGCGTCAGGAACTTGACTCTTAGGTTCCTGGGAAGGCCTTCTAGTAAATTTGAGCAAGGATTAAAAGCAGACAGCAGCACCCAGAATATTTTGTTAGTTTCATCAGTGGAAAGAAGTAGACTTGAGGCATCAACTGATGAGTAATTTCACAGGGCAAACTGCTTCTGTTCACCATCTAGAGGGTCATGAGAAATCTGGCCAGACTGGAGGATAGTTTCCACGAATGATTCACTCCATGATGTTCTTGGCACTCTATCAACTTTTTGGGCCTTTCCTTGGAAATAATAGTGTTTGCTGATTGATGCTCACTCAGGTGATTTACCTCTTCTTAAATCCACCTAAGCAAATCTGGACTAAGAAGCAGTGAGTTTTGTATTGTGAATAGCATTTTCTAGCTGTTATTTTCATCACAGACCCCAGAGCACATTGAGCCATTTTGCGACAGAGCCTGCTACTGTCAGTTCTTCTGCAGCAGACCGTGTGGACACCGTACCCTGATTAGATGTGTGCCTCTCAATAAGGTTGGTGTTGGTATTAGTTTTCTACTGCTGCATAATCAGTTACCACAAACTTAGTGGCTTAAAACAGCACCCATTTATCATCTCACACTCTTTAGGTCAAAAATCCAGGCATAGTTAATGGGTGCACTGCTCAGGGTCTCACAAGGCTAAAATCAAGGTGTCAACCATGATGTATTCTCTGCTGGAGTTCACGACCTCCTCCAACTTCGCGTCCAGTTCCTTGCAGCCGTAGGGCTGAGTTCCCAGTTTCATCGCTCTCAACTGGGAGCCGCTCTCTACTCCGATAGGCTGTTCACAATCCTTGCCATCTGACCCCTTCTATCTTCCAAACAAGCAATGGGGACTTGTTCCTATGTCAAATTCCTCTCACACTTCAAATCTCTCAAGGGTTCAGCTGATCACATCAGGCCCAGTGAGGATACTCTCCCACTCTTTAGGCCAACTGTGCCAAATAACATCACCTGATCATGGGGTGCCCGTCTCATCATAGTCCCAAGCCACAGGGATCATACAGGGTAGATACACTAGGAGGCTAGAAGTTTGGAAGGCCACCTTAGAATTCTGGGTTTTGGTGCTACTGAGAAATATTGGTTCTGCTGAGACTCACAGGGAATGAGGCGAAGTCCTGTGGGTGAAGAATTTTCTTACGGGTGAGGTCATTCATCCAGATGAAGACTGAATTCCCTCGACAGGAAACAGGAATTGGGAGACCAGGATGGAGACAGATGGGGGAGGCAATGTAGGCTCCTTTTCTTGGTCTTTACTTCAAGAAACTTGAGTGTCTAAGAGTTCACTCCTGGGTTGTATTGGTCCAAGATGATTACCATCACTGGGCACGGTGTGGACTTTGGACAGAAGGGGATCCCTTAGGTGCATCACAGGCTAAAGATGAGTGATCGTCATTTTATAAGCTAAGATACTGCCTATTTTTTGTCTCTTTTGCTCTGTCCTCGCCTCAAGAAGTCTTTTTGAACATCACGCTGTGCAGTCAACTATGAGAGGGAGTACACAGGAGTTAAAGGAAGAAAAACTACTCTGAAGCTCACAGGGCAGTACCAGAAGTTTCAGCCAAAAACACCAAAGGGAATGTGAATCCCGGAGAGGGAACCAGGATTTGGCTCAGGCTCCTCTCTGACTCGTGCAATCTCTTCTGATACTTGACAAAGAAATTCTGGATTTCGTGTTATTAAAGAAAGTAGAGTTTTCCAACACAGTCACGCACATTAATATGCCTCTGAGAAAAAGGTAGAGCAATTGGTGGATTGCGCTGAGGCCCGGGGATGCGCCACGGTCAGTCACAGGTAGACGTTAGAGCCTCTGCCTCTCCACCTTCTGTGCCACCATAGTCAGTTCCAAGCCACCAGACTTGCCATTTAGTCAGTGGCTTTATAATGACCACTTGTATTACTCGTGTTCTGTATTTCTGATGCTTTGATATTTTGAGGCGTTGCTGACCCTCGAGGGACTGCCCCTCCCAGTCCCAGGGTTAACCAATTCCTAGAGTCAGCAAAGGGCTCACCAGCGCGTGTTTCCTGTGCGGACCAGCCCATCCAGAGCTCCACCTCCTTTCCTGGGCCCACGTTCCAGGGCACTCTACCCCTGCTCAAATCACACCAGGGCCAGGTTCCAGGCACCTAGACACATGCCCTACCCTCCAGAGTCTGCTGAAATGACTCGAAGAAGCCAATTCTAAACCTGCCTTGCCCATGCCTTCCTGCAGAAACCACAGTAAAGGCTCTTGTGCCCAGTTGCTTCCTGCTCCCTCTGCCTCCTGCCTGCCTGGCCCTGATGTTTCCCATGTGGCCATGTGTGACACGGTGCACCCCCATCTTGGGAGCTGTACGTATGTTTTCATCGGTACTCATGTCCTGACTTGTTGGCCTCACCATTTCTGATCCCACATTTTAAAACACCAGCTTCCTGCCGTGCTGCGGTTTCTCTGGTCCTGATAACGCAGCGACTTCCTTCTGCTGGTACCATTGCAATGTCCCCCCAGTAAAAGACATCCTTTGTGGGGCATTAAACCCAGTGGTGTATGTGAACAGCACGAACTCCAGACTTTTTTTTTGTGTTTTTTTTGGGGGGGGGTTTGTTTTTATGGGTTTTTTTGTTTGTTTGTTTTTTGGGTTTTTGTTTTTTTGTTTTTTTGTGGGTTTTTTTTGCTGGTTTCTTTGACCCAGACAAAAAGTTACTTGGATACTTTGTGCACAGAATTGTGTCATTTCAATCTATTTCAAAGCAGGAGGTCAGAGACATTTTTGTTTGTTTGTATTTTGAAAGAGTATTTATTTATTTTGAGAGAGAAAGAGAGAGGGAGAGAGCACAAGGGCGGAGGGAACAGAGAGAAAGAGGGAGAGTGAGAATCCCAAACAGGCTCTGTGCTGTCAGTGCAAAGCCCGACTCACGGCCTTGATCTCAAGAACCCTGAGATCCTGACCTGAGCTGAAACCAAGAGCCCGACATTTAACCCGCTGAGCCACCCAGCGCCCCAAGCATATTTTCTAATAGCAAACCCTCCTCCAGTAAATTTCTCGAACCACATGCTTTGGAATCTGCCTTTGAACAGAGCTGAGGGCGTGAGCACCAGGAGGGGACCCCATGGTCCTTCCTAGGGCAAGAGCTTCTCTTGTTTCAAATTTCCTTTGGCTTCCCATCAACCTCATTAGCATCTCCGGTTTTGGACATTTGCCAGGATGCTTTTCATTACAAGGTACAATGTACAAAGCCCCTTAAGAACACAGTAAAACCTTAGATTGTGAGTAACTTGTTCTGGGAGTGTTCCATAAGATGAGGTAACATTTCTAATACATTTTAACTTGGACAAACCCGGGGTGTCTTGCAATCCGAGTAGCACGTGATGCCAAAAATCACATGATCACAACTGAGCCAATGGTTCTTGAAAGTCGCTTTGATATGCAAGTGCTTTGGATTACAAGCATGTTTCCGGACCAAATTATGATCGCAGACCAAGATTTTACTCTACTTTTAACCACTTGTGGATTTTTTTTTATAGGATGTGATAAAAATTACCTCAAGTATCTCAAGTAAGCAATTTCATTGTATATATAAGCATATTTGTAAAGATTATAATTTTTTTCTAATATAAAAATGCAATCGTATCAATAGTATAAAAAGGCAAGTTTTGTTCCCCCCCCATTATGATTCATGCCCTGAGGGTGCTGTAAATTAATTATGTAACGAAATACATTATTTGTTGATCAATATATATCATTAAGTGATGTATTGTATTTTGTTTGATTTGGGTAAAAATATATATTATATTGCAGACTGAAATTGAACTCCTTGTCACAGCTTCGCAATCAACGTAAGTCTTTTAATGACCTGCGGTTTGGAGCTCTTACATTTTGCCTTAAAAATTATAATGTTTATTTCTTTAAAAAATAATTTTTTCCATTTTGCCTGGGAGACATGAGAGAAGGAAAGGTTTCAGGCCATTGCCTACAATCATTACACAAATGAAGTGGTGGGTCAGGGATCATTATTATTAAGTGTAAAGCTAGGATGCAAACACCAGTGGTGTCTTCTGTTTCCACATTGCATTTTGGAGTCCTTGGTGTGATGCAGAAGGATTTTTATCAGAGCAGTACTATTTACTGATAGGGTGGTGATCATCTGGAGGTAATTTTTGAGAATTATGTTCACTCTGCTTTACTCTTCACTAATCAGCTGTGTGTGACACCTTTGTTCCTTACGATTCCTCCTCAAACCAATAATCCACAAATTTTATATGACGAAAAAACCCAAGTAATTTTATTTTTTTTTAAATTTTTTAACGTTTATTTATTTTTGAGAGAGAGAGAGAGAGACAGAACGCGAGAGGGGGAAGGCAGAGAGAGAGGGAGACACAGAATCCGAAGCAGGCTCCAGGCACGGAGCTGTTAGCACAGAGCCCGATGCGGGGCTCGAACTCACAAGCCGTGAGATCATGACCTGAGCCAAAGATGCTCAACCGACTGCGCCACCCAGGCGCCCGAAAAAACCCAAGTAATTTTAAAACCTACTGATAACAGTAAGCATGGTCATTGACCTCCACCAACTGCCATGCACATTCCCAGGCTTTTTTGTTTTAAGGGAATCAAACCAAGACCTCATTTGCTGATTGTTTTTTTTTTTTTTTTTAATCAAACTTTAAATAAATCCCATAATAACTTCAATGACTTGATCTCCTGGGACATTTTCCTGATCCCCCAGAGGAGGGGTCTGGGATCCTCCAAGTAGAAACTACTAACCAGCGGGCTAAAGTTTGTGCTACTTAACAAGGCATGTGAGACCCTCCTGCTTTGAACCTTGGCGATCTCTCCAGCCACACATGCGTTTTCTCCCCAAACAGCCTGCACATACCTCGATGTTTCATACCCTCTAGCCTTTGGGTATGTGTGAAATGTCATCTCTCTACCACATTTTGCTGGAGTCCTGTGCTAAAGTCACCCTCTTTGCCTTCTCCTGCTCTTCAAGCTTAGTTGAGTATGTGCCCTGATGTGTTTGCTAGACTGGGAGCTTCCAGATGGCAGGGCCTTTGTTTATTTTGTAAGCATAGTGTTGAGCTCAGGTAGCACCCGGCAGAAAGTAGACACTGATGACATTTTGGTTGAATGAATGAATGAATGAATGAACAAGTGAATGAGTTGAAGGCAGGATAAATAAATAAATAAATAAATACTCGCACGCTGACTTGGGATTCCTGGCAGGGCATCCGTTCTGCTTTTTTTTTTTTTTTTTTTTTTTTTGAAAGCAGTAAAGAGATCGGCTTAAGAGACTACCTTTATGTTGGGTGACTCTGCCTCTGGCCAGACATGATTAGAACAGAGTGACATGTGACCATATGGAACCAGGCATCAGATCTCTGTATCAAGAGTTCGAATTAGCAGACCCAGAAGCTGTAGCCGGGATACTGTTGGACACTGGAGGTATGAGGTCTCGCAGAACCGGGGCCACAGCAAGTCAAAGCGGTGGAGAAGAGAAATCAAGAGATGTCAAAGAGGCCGTTGTACAGAGAGCCAGGAAGAGGTGGCTCGGGGTGGGGGGGGGGTGGGTTAGACTGATGTGGCGGACTCTAGAGCTCCTAAAATTGAGTCAATATCCTGCCTCTAGATCCAGAAAATTTGTGAAATACAGCTCCACACCTCCAAAGTTCAGGGTCTCCACGAAGTGTTGGAACATTCTAGAAATTCGAACATTCTAGAAATTCTAAATGAAACGGGATCAACTTTTAATGCTTTTTATAAGTATCTCTTCACAACTGACAAGCCCTGTCGAAGTGCAACCAACACCTCCAGAGAGAACAGGACTGATCACAATCACCGGCCACATGGTCTTGAATAAATGCCTTAAGGTACCTTTCTAGTCTGCACAAAATCCTCCTTTACCGAAATTTAGCTCTGGCGGATCGGCAGTTGTAACTAATTCACCCCTCCCATTTGTCCCTAAGCAAATTAAACATTTTGTGCTTTCCACTTATTATTTCCTTCCTTGTAAGAATAAATGCCCCAGAGAACATCCAGGAACATTTCACACCTGGTTGTTTAATGGTACATCCTTGGATGGTATACATTCGTGATGGTGCTGATCTGCTCCTTCGTGAGTAAAGTCCTTCTGTGGATAACAAAAGAATATCTTTTTGTTTTAATGTCAAGCTGTTCTTATTGAACTGTCAGATAAGACTCCCTGCCATACAAACTCTGTGTTCTTCAGTGATGCTCAGTGGGTTTAGTGATGTTCTAAAATGGCCTCGCACGCTCAGTCTGGGGAAGCATCTTTATTCCTGGCTACTCACTGCCAGTTGGCGCATGAACACCTCTGGGCACCTTTCTGAAGGGCATGGAATCAAGGGTCTCCTGCCTCTCAAAAAATCTCCTCTCTCCTTTCCTGAATCTGATCTCAGGGGGTCACCATAAGATCTTCGCAAGCACAGAGGGACCAGAGCCTATTGTGGACCTCGCATTGCCCAACAGTCTCTGCCTTGGGGTGTTATGCACTTTGATATGAGAAACTGTTGTGTTCTGAAGGTGTGACCTGACAAAGCCTGAGGTCTTTTATTCAACCATAAGAGTCCAGTGCTCTTTGCTTAAGAGCTGTGATTGGAACAAACATGAATTACTTCATTAATGAGGAGACCGTGGTTTCTCCATCTGTGCTTTTGATTCAGTAATGCTATTTCTGGCACCCTATCATCAAGAAAGGCCAGCAAATACCCAAGCAATTTCATGAATGGGGGTGTTTGGAGTGGCAACACGGAAAATCAGAAAAAGAAGAGAGGAATGTGTTTGGAAAATTATATTATCACAGTGATGGGTCACACAGCCTAAAGAGGTAAACAAATAAATATTAGCACACATAAAAGTATAGAGAAAGCAGTAATATCTGGAAGTACGGCAAAATATTTATTTTATCATTACAATAAGATTAAATCTACAGAAGTGAGTAAAAATCAGGAGACCACAAAAAATTTAAATCATTGCTTTAAGATAGATTGTAAAGTGAAAGGAATTATTAACGTTTTTGTGGTTGATATTGTTGATCATCAAAATTGAAAGCTTTTCCAAAAAAAAGCCAAATTTGCCCTTTGGGGGACCACTGTGACCCCCCCAGATACAACACACCTCTTAAAAATACGCTTGCCTGAGGCGCGCCTGGGTGGCTCAGTCAGTTAAGCGTTGGACTTCGGCTCAGGAGATGATCTCGTGGTACATGAGTTCGAGCCTCTCATCGGGTTGTCTGCTGTCAGCTCAGAGCCTGGAGCCTGCTTCGGATTCTGTATCTCTCTCTATCTCTGCCTCTTCCCCAGGGGGTTTCTCAGCCTCACTCTCTCTCTCTCTCTCAAAAATAAATAAAAAGAGAAAAAAATTTTAAAAAATGCCTACCTGAGCTCAACATAAATGATTACATATTGCATGATTCCATGCATATGAACTATTCAAAATGCACAGAGACAGAATGCCGATTGCTGGACTGCAGCAAGGGAGAAATAAGGAGAAATGGTTTAATGAAGTTGGGGTTTTATTTTATTTTGGAGTGACAAACATGTTTGAAACTACATGGTAGTGGTGGTTGCACAACGCTGTGAAGGAGGGTTCACTTAAAAATGGTTAATTTCGTCTTATGTGAATTTCACCTTGATATATTTCAAAATTTTTTTTTTTTTTTTAATGATGCATGCCTGGGCCTGACTCCAGACTTGCTTACCCAATGAGTGGGGGGATGGGCAAGGCTCTGTATTTTATAAAGTTCCCCACAGGACTCTGATGCTCAGTCAGAATTGAAAACCTGTCAACAGAGATATCCCACACCCTGCCTGCCTGATGTGCAACGGGAGGGGAATAACTATAAAGTCTGTATGAAATGCATAAACTGTATAAAGTGGTGCATTGGTATTGCAGCTTGAATTAGAGAAATTTAAATCTTTTGCTCGGACGTGGTGGGCACAAGACATATACCTCCCTTGACATCCTGTAGGTAGGCAGCCCGGTCACCTCGCTGATGGACTAGGAAGGGTTAGGACATGTCAGAGGTGTGGGGTGATGTGGGTGGACCACACTGGAGCTTCCCACCCGGCCAAGAGCACGCTACTGATGCTGCTTTGTTCCCTTTAATCTCGTGCGGGAATCCTTAGAAGTCTCTTGACTGCCACCAAGTTTTAAAATAAGGGCACCTTTTAAGAAGGGAACCTGGGTGGCTCAGTCGGTTAAGCGTCCTACTTCGGCTCAGGTCATGATCTCGCGGTCTGTGGGATCGAGCCTGGCGTAAGGCTCTGTGCTGACAGCTCAGAGCCTGGAGCCTGTTTCAGATTCTGTGTCTCCCTCTTTCTCTGACCCTCCCCTGTTCATGCTCTCTCTCTGTCTCAAAAATAAATAAGTGTTAAAAAAAAAAAAAAAAAAAAGAAGAAGAAGAAGAAGGGAACTTCCCTATCTGGAGACCAGAGGCAGTATTTTATCAAAAATAGTAAGGCCAGATTTACTTTGCTATCCTCGAAATTTCTTTTATCTGCATCCCATTTCCACCACCTGCACGGGTTTTATTGCTGAGCAGATCTTTTCGGAGCTGAGTGGCCTTCCATACATCTGAAGCTGTTCAAAGGCAGCCAGTGGGTAAAACCATAGAAACGCAAAAGTCTCCAAAATAGGTTCAAACACAGCACCTCCTGGCCAAAGAATAGGTACTAAGGGACCACCCCCCCCCCCCCCCCAAAAAGAATGAAGGGAAAGTCTTATGCATGGGCCTCCTGAACTACAGACTCATCTGTTCTCTGCAGAGGTCATGAAATTGCTGGGAGAAAGCTCTGAGGTTTGCAAAGGTGTTTCCAAGATATATGCATCATTTGTTTGGTTGTATTAAGTCAAAGAAGACTTCCGTTGTTGGGATCCTTTGCTTAGACATTGTGGCTAATTATTTGAGGCTTGTCAGCTCTCCAAAACGTCCCCCTTGGAGAAATATAACTTCGCCCAAATTCAAAGGCTGAGTATATGCACCTTGGGGTGGGATTTTCACCGCCTGCTCTCAGAAATACATAAAACGAGGGAGGGTGCAGCAGGTCTGGTAATACCCCTCTTTCCCTTCGAGCAGTGCCATCAGGCGGGAGGTCTCGCATTTCATCGGGGTGTGAAACGCCTTATATTTCTCCTGGTTTCTTTTTTCTTCTTGCACAATGAATGCAAGTCCAAGAACGTGAATAAGGCCTTTCCCCACCGCACACACGCCCTCCTCCCACCCCCTGCCAGCCAGCCCGGCTCTGACCTCCCGGGCCCCCAGGACACCGCGCCCCTCCCCAGCGAGTCACAGTCCCCGCCGCTCTGCTCCCGCCGCGCCCCCTCCGCGCCGCCCGGGCCTCCGCGGGGGGCGCCCGGCTCCGGAGGGCGACGACACGGAAAGCCCTCCCTTCCACCGCCGTCACCTCCGCTGCCGTGGCCTCCGCCGCCACCGGTCCGCCCCCCCCACCCCCCCTCCCCCGCCCCGGGCCCCGGGTCCGGCTCTCCCGGCGCTGGCGTGGCGCAGCGCGGAGACCCCGATTTCTATGCACCCTGGAAAGGGTGATTAATTTAAAGTGAGTGGAGTCTGTTTCTTTAAGACAAGCTCATAAATCGTGAAAGATCACCACTTCTTTTCAAAAGCCTCTCCACGGTCTGAGTTTCCCTTCTGGGTCAGTAAAGTCATTGAAGCTTTAACGGCATGCCATGGCAGATTACACGATACAGCTGTCCCAGCACCGTGAAAATTAAGTTATGCCCCGTGTCAGCAAGGGGGTTTTCCCCTTTCTTTTCCCTCCCCTCCCCCACCCTTTCTCTTTTTTCTCTATTCCTTCCCACCCCCTCCCTCTCTCCTCCCCCCTCCTTCTTCCTCTCCTTCCCTCCGTCTCCCCCCTCCTTCTCCAGTCTCTCAGGCTCCCTGTCCCCCCCTCTGTCTCCCTCTCTCTCCCCCTCTACCTCTTCCTCCCTGTCCTTCCTCCTCCTCTCCCCACCTCTCTCTCTCTCTCTCTCTCCCTCCTCCTCTTCCCTCCTCCCACCTCTCCTACTATTTCCCCTGTACTCTGGCACTTTCCTCCTGGGAAGTGCACATCCCCAGAGAGGCAGAAGTTGGCCCCCACGGGGGGCGTTGCTTGGAGCCCCAGCTATTGAGACACAGTAAATGGAGGTGATGGGTCTTTCAGAGAAGAACCACCAAAATAGTGCCTTTTGTTCCCCACCCCACCCCCACATCTTTGGCTTCCTCTTCCTCCTTCTCCTCCTCCTCTCCCTCCTGCCTAGGACCTGAGTTGAACCCCCAACTGGAGGCAGCAGCCCAGAACACAAGCTGCCTGCCTTTCTGCTTGCTCCCCCCACCTCCACCCCCTCCAGTCCTAACTTACCCCTTCCTCCTGACCTCCAGTGTGCTTGGGGCTGACCTCCCAGGTCAGCAGGGGTGGTCATCCCTGGGCTTCCTTCCAAAGTGAACCACTGTCCTGGCCGTGGCCACTGTTCTTTTCTTTTGGGGGGAGAAGGGCTATAAGGGGAGTCTGAGCAAACGGAGAACATCACCTCCCATCCAACGCGACACACACATATAGGACCTCTTAATAATTCTCATGGCTCCTTAACACGTAGTGAACATTCACATCCAGAGAGAGAAAGGGGCCTAAAACTAAACTTTCTCTTCATTCCAATGCAGGCCTGTCTACCTAAAAAATTGTAAAAGGCAGTCTAAATAAAGAAACCCACATTTTTCTACTTACGTGTACTCTGCATCTCCCAGGAGATGAGAGAAATGTTTACAAAGTGACAAATTAAACCCTTCTATCCTATTTCTCCAGTGAGGTGGGACAGGGAGAAATGAGGTTGTTTCTCTGAGTCTGGATAGCATTTGGAACAGACAGGGGACCCCGTACTTTAGAGGGACCCCCTGCCCACATACCGCTCCGCTCGCTCGCTGCTTACGGCCTAAGTCACACCCTATGAAACTCTTTTCTGTTAAAGATCCATAAATTAAATAAAGCCACCTGATGAAGTGGAGAGTAGTTGTCGAAGTGAAAGACGTGATCACTGTACCGTGGAAAACATAATGGTTGCTTAGATACTCAACTGTAATGCTAACATTCAAAGCCATCACATTATATGTTGAATTAAATATATATATTTGAGTAGGTGTTTTGGAGGGAACATCTAAAGCTAGAACAGAGTTTTGATGTTCCTAGTCTATGAGCCAAACGTAAAACAATCCTAACGTGAATAGTTAGGAGCCTTGAGTGAAGGGATAGTGCAAGGTGTCTCTTTACTGCTTCCGGGGGGCAGTGGATGTCCTGAGATGGATCCGGAAGTTCTCTGAAGCTCAGCCGGCGCCAGAGAAATGGTAAGTGTGCTTGGTTCCCTTCCCTTTTCCAAGTCCTAAGAAGAAGCCGGGGCCACATACAGACTACTCTGCACAAAACCTCAACTTTCTTCTCCTTTCCCTAAAGAGCTAGCCTCTGAGGTCCTCATGCAGATCCGAAACTGGGTCTGAAGACTTTCCAAAGAGAAAATGGTGGGGGTTGGGTGAGCCCCCCGAGAGCACCGACAGACCACAGACTTCTCAGCTTCTCAGAACGGCCGCCATGGTGTATTCTCTCCCTTGAACCAATCTGTTCTTGAAGGATTTTATTGATGCCTGTTGACCGCGTGGCACTATCTCACATATGATTTTACCTTAAAAAACAAAACAAAACAAAACTTCCAATCCATTTGTTTTAGTGTGGATTGCCCCAAAAGCAGACTCCGAGAGAAGGACAGGGGAGGAAGCATACAGTTTATTTAGGGTGTGATCCCAGGAAGGTGGTAGAAGTGAGGCAAGAAAAGGAGAAGGGACTGTAAAAGAGTGAATTGTCAAGGTTGCCGCCGTGGGCAGTGCAGTTCATTTCCACCTAGATGTTCTGAGAAGTGTCCCCAGTGCACTTGATGACACGGATGTTGATCTGTGGGCTCCGTCTGTCCCACTGGTCAAGGGTGGTCCCACGCGTGTGAATCCCCCTGCTCTTCTGAGCCTGACACTTGCCATGTAAGCCGTTACGGACCACGAGGGGTCCAGAGCAAAAGTGATGTGTGAATCATCATGTGTTGTCTGCCCAGCAAAGACACTAGCACTGCCCCTGGCAGCCAGGTTCAGTGAGTCAACTAGGAAGGAAGTTGAGGGGACATGCACAGAGTATTGACCGCGTCAGCGGCAATCTCTATGCATCTTGACCTTCCAGGAGACCAAAGTGATTCTGGGGGATAAAATTGTTCAGGGCTCTTCCCATAATGCAAACCTAAGATGTCAAGTGCTCAGTGCTGTTTGTGGATACCCCGTTTACTTGCTTGGCTCTTCTCTTCCTTCCATGTTATCGATCTTGGCCAGCAAGTGTCAAGGTTCCAAATTTCTAAGGCATAATATATTTTTTTACATATTTCCCGTTACTTGCAAACTCCAACTGCCTGTTAATCCTAAAAGCATTAAGAAATTTTGTTTTTAATCTAACATTGATGTGCTTAAGCTTGAGATGACTTTGAAGGAGACACAGCTGTAAATGCCACCAATGACAAATAGCTTTTACCACTCTTAGGGCTTCTTCGCACAGGTAGTGCCTTGATCACATTTCAAGAGTCACGAAGCATGTTCTGGAGAAGAACGTGTGTTTGTCACATAGACTCTGAATGAATGTGATGCGATCCGCACACTACAACACCTAGACTCTTCATGCCCAAGGGTTTTGTCCCCAAAAGTAGATTATCCAGCTTTGTTTGTATAGCATATAACTTCACAAATTACCTTCTGTTGTAATCTGAATCTGGGAACATAAAATGCCATCTTTGTTCTCTGGCAAGCACCCGCAGAAGAAAAGGGCAATAACTATGTGGAGTGAGTGACAGCTATAAGAAATGTAATTATTCCTCAAAGTGCCATTTATAAGAAAATAAAATCAAAGGCAGCTTCAATCGCAAAAACAAATATCTCATGATTTCATTGCGATGAAAACGAACAAAAGCTGATTTTAGACAGTGATTTTTTTTAATTCAAATATCAGTATCTATCATTGGAGACACCTACCATTTCAACTCACTTACCCCTCACATGAATGTTTCAAGTTTATTTCAAAAATGCCTCCCCGTCACAATCTCAGGCAGTTTCTTAATTCTGTTACCCCTTCACTGAAAAGGCTTTGCTTCAAGCTAATTTTTCATAAGTCCTTTCTTCATTTTTATTTGCTGATCCTTGCAGAGAACGTCAGAATTTTGTCACTAAAGTACACCAGCAGTTATAGCGAGGCTGGTTTATTAAGAGCATTCTTTCCTTGATTTTGTTCAAATGCAAGTACTGATACAATTTGATGAAAGTAGCTGTAAAATATTCTGGGTGTGTGGGAGGTAAGAGTACGGAAGGGGGTTGAGAAATTCTAATCCTGCAGCTCTCAAGACTGTGAGAGTTGGACCCCATCTGGTGTAAATGGATTAAAAATCTTTTCTCATTTCAAAGGTTTGATCTCAACAAGGGCTTGATTTGATGAAATCAAAGTGGCAGCTTGGATTCGAAAACTATTTGGAGTGGAACTTCCTAAAGTTTACATGTAAGAGAAGAATTGGCAGAGGTATAAATGTGGAGTGACCATGTATTTATATGTGTGTTTCACTGGAGGTCTGTTTGCAGAGAGAAGAAGGATGGGGGAAAATACTTGAGAGGGAGGATAAGTATCAAGTGACTTGTGTAACAGAAAGATGTTTTTATATGTCTTTATTTTGAAAGTGAAAGAGTACATATGCTTTCAAAGGACAGTCTCTTTCTGCAAAAGCCATTGTATATGGTATCTTCCCTTCCTCCTCCTTATCCTTTTCCTGACATACACTGCCAGACCTTTGTACTTCAGGTTACCGTCCCCTTTCTTGTGTGCTATCATTAGTGACAAATACCCCACATTGGCACAGAACAGAAGACAAAAACAAAAGGATGGGCCATTGCTAGATGCTAGATAAGTTGCGGAACTAAGAATGGCCTACCTGTGTGGTCTTTACAACCTAAGTTCTTATGTGTTGCAAGCAGTGCTTTGTTAGAAAGGAATTCACTTTCCTTCAGCTGGGCTGGGGCTGTTATTTGTCTCACTGATAATTTGCGACTCTGTTGTCTCTGGGATGATCCAGGAGTAGTTTGGCATAATTTCCCATCCGTCCTCCCCCCCCCCCCCCACCTCACACACTATGGTTAACAGAATCTCTGACAATTTCTGTCTTTGTCAATAGACACAATCTACACAACATTTACAATAGAAAAGATGTCAGAAAAAAAATCTGATTTGACGTTCTGCACAAATTCTGGGATGATGCTAGAGGCTGGCAACATGGCAGTGATAGATATGACACCTGATGAAACAGAAAGCAGTGGCCTAAGTTGTCCGTGCTGCTCAAAGCTGGCTGCAAAAGTCACTGAACAGCATTCTTTTATATGCATAAGAATGCTGTTCCCCCAAGGTGGAAATTAGGCACCTTTGGACATTTTATAAACTGTTTTAGGCTTTAAGTTCACACTCAGTTCTATATCTTGAATATAAAGAGTTTATCGAAAACATTAGGTCTACTACCAAAAAAAAAAAAAGCAATTTAAATTCCATAACACACGTTCATCCTGGCTGTGCTTACTAGCCACTCAACTCTTTGCTCTCCCCTGCATATTTGCTTTCCCCTATGGTTATTTTATCATCTACATGTGGGACTATAATTATTGTATAGAAAATAAATTGAGCATTTCTTTCATAAAGTAAAGGTACTGAATTTGTTTTCTAGTGCCACAGTAACAAATTACCATACGTTTTGTGGTTTAAAACAATACAAATTTGTTATCTTACAGTTCTGGGGGTCAGAAACTTGAAATGAATCTCTCTGGACTAAAAACCAGGTTGTTTCTCTGAGTTCTAGGGGAGATTCCACTTCCTTGTCTTCTTTAACTTCTAGAGACTGCAAACATTCTTTGGCTCATGGCCCCCATCCATCTTCAAACCCAGCAATTGTATTGGTCCTACATCCTTCTAGAACTGTCCATTCTCCTGCCTCCTCTTTCACTTGTGAGTACCCTTGCCCTTACATTGGACACACCGAGGTAATAATCTCTCCATCTCAAAACCCTTACCCTAATCACATTTGCCAAGTCCCTTTTGCCATATATTTCATGGCAGGTTCTGGTGATTAGGATGCGAATATCTGGGGGGAGGGGGAGGGGAGCATAATTCTGCCCATGACAGGTATGTAAAGTAAAACACACACCCTGAGGGGCACCTGGGTGGCTCAGTTGGTTAAGCGTCTGACTTCAGTTCAGGTCATGATCTTCCAGTTCATGGTTTTGAGTTCCACATCGAGCCTGAAGCCTGTTTCGGATTCTGTGTTTCCCTCTCTCTCTGCCCCTTCCCCACTCATGCTCTCTCTCTCTCTCTCAAAAATAAACAAACACAGAAAAAAATTAAAAAAAACAAACACACACACACCCTGAAAAAAACATTACTCTATCAGACAGGTTTTAGTATGCTAAAGTTATTCTTTACCCTATTACCTAAACCTAATCAGTCCTACTACCTAACTAACTTAGTTTCACCTGAAGAAAGTTAGGGATATATTAACTTTCTGGAGTATTTAATGAGTACCCGAGCGGCTTCAAAGTAATGCTATGGCTTTCAAACTTTTAGCTTAGATATTTATTCACTGCAGTTCACAGTGATAAGTGGACTAAAGGTGACATCCCTTACAAAAATGTCTCATCTTGGTATATGTCAACAAAATGAACAGTCAGGTTTTGCTGGGTAATTCTGTTTATGGATATAATCGAGATAAGGAGCATGCCAGTGCCAGGATACCAGTTGGTCATCACAGATATTTGGCCCTGGCTCATCTAACGCCATTTCAGGCGTGAAAAATCAGCTCTCAGAAGTTCAGTGAATGGTGGATTCATAGAAGGGTGGAGTGAGGACTTCTATGAATCTGATCTGCCTTAAAAGCAACAAAGACATTGGCGAAACTTGTCTAGGTCAACATTTTCATGACTCTGAAAATTATCGGTTGGCCTACAACAATACGGTGTTTATTGAAGAGAAAATGCTGAAGGTTATTAAGAACAGCAGGGTTTGTGGTATTTTAAATTTCCCCTATTTCCATTCCCTTCTCCCTACCTCCTGGTAGCCTTGAACAATAGCCTCACAACTACAGTAGCAGCTATTAGGGAGGAAAGTCCAGGTGAAATCTTATACCTAGAGCATTCTCACTGTTTGGCCTGTCTTGCCCCTCCATGGAAAAACACAATCTGCCGAAATATCTTTATTTGGCCTGACCCAGAGCTCACTCCACAAGAAAAATCCTCCCACCGGGGCATTTGTTAAAAACAATCAGAGGCAGGGGCGCCTGGGTGGCGCAGTCGGTTAAGCTTCAGCCAGGTCACGATCTCGCGGTCCGTGAGTTCGAGCCCCGCGTCAGGCTCTGGGCTGATGGCTCGGAGCCTGGAGCCTGTTTCCGATTCTGTGTCTCCCTCTCTCTCTGCCCCTCCCCTGTTCATGCTCTGTCTCTCTCTGTCCCAAAAATAAATAAAAAACGTTGAAAAAAAAATTAAAAAAAAAAACAAAAAACAATCAGAGGCAGTTTTTTATCATTGCAGCTGCCTGAGGGCACCATACCTGTTAGGGTAAATAAGAGATTTGCCAAAACCTAAAAGGAAGATTTAGGGAGGGACATGTCACTAGGGCGCTTTGAAAACCTCTGAGACATTTCTGAGGATTTACAAGGCTGTGTGCATGTGTAGTGCTGGGATCCTAACCAGGAAAGATCCAAGAGGGCCCCAGACCATCACCTCTACCTGACCTTGAGGCCCTACACAAGCAGGAAGTGAAGACTAAGGTAGAGTTGTAAAATATTGGAGCATCAAGTGTTTATCTCAGTACCCGCTCAGAGCCCTTCAACAAAGGATGAAATACTCACTGGTTTAACGTATGTGATAAATACATTACCTGATCGCTAAGCAAGACTTCAGTGACTGCACACTACCAGGGATAAAAATTGTTAAGGAATATTCCAGGGAAGTTATTAAATAAACACTCAGTAGCAACAACAAAGCAACAATTAAAAAAAAAAAAAAACCTGTGGGTGGGAGTGCGGGTATTCTGATTTCCAGAGTAGCCACAATATATTACCCAAAATGTTCAGTTTTTAATAAGAACGTTATGATATACAAAGAAAAAGGAACGTATGGTCCATACAGGGCAGAAAGGGGGAGAGACAGTCCACAGAATGTGTCTCTAAGGGGGCCCAGATATTGGATTTACTAGAAAAACCCTAAAGGAAATCATGTCTAAAAAAGTAAAGGAATGTATGATAACAATGTCTCACAAAATAGAAAGTATCAATAAAGGATAGAAATTGCAACAGTAGAGAACCAAATAGAAATTTTTGCTTTGAAAATATACTAACAAAAGTGAAACATGTACTAAAGGAACTGAAAAGCAAATATAACCTGGAAGAAGAGAGATCAGAGAATTTAAGACAGGTCACTTGAGATTGTTCCATCTAATAAATAGGAAACAAAAAATTTTTTAAAAAATTAAAATTAACAGAGTTATAAGACACTATTGAGCAGGGGGGCCTGGCTGGCTCAGTTGGTAGAGCTTCTGACTCTTGAACTCAGAGTTGTAAATTTGTGTGTAAATTTAAATCTCCACATTGGATGTAGAGATTACTTAAAAATAAAATCTTAAAAAAAAAAAGACCCCACTCAGCATGCCAACACATGCATAATGGGAGTCCCCAAAAGAGACAAGAGAGAGAAAAGAACAGATAGAATATGTGAAGCTGATGGCCAAAAACTTTTCAAATTTGATGAGATTAATTGAGATAAATATGAGAGATTAATTTGCAAGATACTCAAAAACTCCAAGGAGGGTAAACACAAAGGATTCACACCTAAACACGTTACAGAGAAACACAGAAACAACTCTTTCTGTTAGGCCATTATTAACCTGATACCAAAAGCAGACAAAGACATCACAAGAAGAAGAAAACCAGCCCTACAGACCAATATCCCTTATGAATATAGATGCTAAAATCCTCAACAAATACTAGCAAACTGAATCTATCAACATATAAAAAGGATTATACATCATGGTTAAGTAAGATTTATTTTAGGAATGCAAGGTTTGTTTAACATATGAAAAATCAATGATGTTTGGAGAATAAAGGACAAATGTCATATGATTGTCTGAACAGATGGAGAACAAGTGCTTGACAAAATCCAGCAGCCTTTCATGATAAAAACACTCAGAAAACCAGGATCAGAAGGCAACTTTTTCAACCTGATAAAGGCTGTCTACGAAAACTGTAGAGCTAACATACTTAATGTTCATGATTTCAATGCTTTTCCCTAAGATCAGGAACAAGACAAGAATGTCTGTTTTTGCCACTTCTGGTCAGCATTGTATTGGAGGTGCCAGTCAGAGAAGTTAAGGAAAAGATAGAAAAGCCCTACAGATTGACAAGGAAGAAGCATTATGCTATGTTATGATGGCATTACGTTATATTATGTTAGAGGCAATGTTATTTCTTCACTCTTTTTCTTTTTAATTTTTTTTTTAACGTTTATTTTTTTGAGAGACAGAGAGAGACAGACCATGAGTGAGGGAGGGGCAGAGAGAGAGGGAGTCACAGAATCAGAAACAGGCTCCAGGCTCTGGGCCATCAGCACAGTTAAGTGAGCTTGCAAGCTACAAGACCAATGTAAAACAATCTATTATATTACTCTTCACTAACAACGAAATTCCAAAAATCATAAAAGAAAGTAAGGAAATAATTCAATTTAGAATAGCATTACACATAAAATACTTAGGAATAAATTTAACAAAAAACTTTCATCTCAGATCTACAGATTTTGTTGGAAGAGACCCAGATACATGAAAAAAAAAATCTCATGTTTGTAGATCAGAAGACTTAAAAGTGTCCAGATGAGAGTTCTCTGAAAATTGATCTGCCAATGCAATGCAATCCCTATCAAAATACCAACTGACTGTTTTTGTGATTATGGGTATGGACAGGCTGACTTCAAAATCTTATGGAAAGGCAAGGGACCCAGAAGAGCCAAAACAATCTTGAAAAAGTGCAATGCTGAGAGACTCCCTCTTTCCCAAATGCAGAACCTATTATAAACTATAGAAACACGAGACATACAGGTTAGTGAAATGGAATTGAAAGTCCAGAAGTAAACTCTTACGTTTATGGCCAACTGAGGGTTCCAAGGCATTCAGTAGATGAAATAATCTTTCAACAGATGGTTCTGAGACAACTGAATATTCTGTGCAAAAGATTGAAGTTGGATCCCTATCTCACACTATAACAAAAATTAAATCAAAATGGGCCATATGCTAAATACCTAAATGTAATAGCTAAGGCTATAAAACTGTTAGAAGAACACATCAAAGTAAATCTAATAAACTTAGGTTAGATAATGATTTCTCAGTGATATCACCAAAAGCACAAGTGACAAAATAAAACACAGATAAATTAGACTTAATTTAAATTAAAAAAAAACAAAAAAACTTCTGTGCTGTAAAATGTTAGCATCAGGAAATTGAAAAGACAACTCACAGACTGGATAAAATATTTACAAATCTGAGCACAAGGGATTTGTGTCCAGAATATATTAAAAACTCATAACTTAACAATCAAAAGACAAATAACCCTATTTAAAAATAAACAAAGGATTTGAATAAACATTTCTCCAAATAAAATGTACAAATGGTCAAGACACACAAGAAAAAATGCTTAATATCATTAGTCATTAGGGAATTAAGTTATAATAACAATGAGATACCATTTTTTACCACAAGGATGGCTACAGTGAAAACCACCATTACAAATGACGGTGAGGCTCTATGGTAGGTGGAAGTTTCTAGGTTGCTGGTAGGAATGTTAAGCAGTGCATTGGAAAAGAATTTGACGGCTCCTAAAAAGAAGTTAGGCATAGTTATTATTTGACCCAGCATTTCCATTTCATGTATTGCCTCAAAGAAGTGAAAATACACGTTCACACAAAAACTTATGAATGAATGTTCATAGCTGCATTATTCGTACTAGCCAACAAGTAGAAACAACCCAAATGGCCAACAACTGAGGAGCGGACATACAAAATGAGGTATGTGTCTGCAATGGGATGTCATCTGGCCGTAAGAAGGAATGAAGTTCTGACACATGCTAACATGGATGGACGCTGAAAACGTTATGCTAAGTGAAAGAAGTCAGGCACAAAATAACACATATTATATGATCCTCTGCGTATGAGATGTCCAGAACAGGAAATCTACAGAGGCAGAAAGTGGATTAGTGATTCCTTAGGACTGGAGAGGGAGGGGCTATGGAATGAGTAAAGAATGAGTAGTGATGAACACTTGCATTACTTTTTAGGGTGATGAAAAACTCTGAAATGAAATAGCGGTAATCGTCGCACCATCCGGGGCACAAACTAAAAGCCACTGAGTTGTACGCTGACAGTGACTGTAATTCTGTTTGCCTGCCCATAATTGATTGTGGTTCAAGGTGTGTTTGTTGTCTGGCTGGTTGTTTGGTTGGCGTGTGCTATGAGGGAAGGATATACTCTGCCATCCTCGGGGAGGGATGAGATGATTTGGGAAAGTGTCTGGAAGTCACGAGACCCAAGTTGGTTTTGAAAGGGTGAAAAATGGGGATTGAGCTGCAGGACTCTGGGGAAAGGAAATGTAGAAGAACAGGAAAGGAGTCTCTGACGAGCCTATCTCGTCACACGAGATATTTCTCACGAGCCTATCTCGAGCATCCCTGGATGTTATTATCAGTCCTAAGTATCAGTCATCTGAAGTTGGGAAGGGCTGTGTGTAGTGAGGATGTGCTCCGAGTTTTCCATTTATTTTCAAAGTGTAGGGGATCCAGTTGGGAAGGTGCATCCAGAATGATCTAGATTTGCAAAAAGAGCAGGTTTGGAAGGTCCACCAGGAAGCGGAAGCTGAAAAAGTACATGAGATACACAGGTAGGGGCGCCTGGGTGGCTCAGTCAGTTACACCGCTGACTCTTGATTTGCGCTCAGGTCATGATCTCACGGTTCCTGAGTTCAAGCCCCACATTGGGTTCTGCGCTGACAATGCGGACGGAGCCTGCTTGGATTCTCTCTCTCCCTTTCTCTCTGCCCCTCTTCAGCTTGTGCTGTCTCTCAAAATTAATGAATATACTTTTAAAAAAAAGATACACAGGCAGTCGAGTGACAAAGTTATTGAATCCTTACTACACATAAGCCACAGTGAAATATCCAGCATTCTGCGCCTGTGGCGAGTACAGGTTCTATGTGACTGTGTTTGTGAGTATACGCGTGTGCAGTGGGTGGTTTATGTGCATATGTGTGCATGTGCATGTGCATGCATGGGTGTGTGTGCATGTGTGCGGCATGTGTAGCTGGTGAAAGCCAAATGTTCTTTATTCGCCTATTTGAAAATGCATCACAATCTCACTTTTATTAGGCTGGAATGCTGTCCACTAAAGATTATTTTATAATTTCAACTAATGCTTACTTTTTTGTTTGTTTTGAATGGACTTTAGTTTTTAGAACAGAAACGGATTTACAGAAAATTTAAAACAACAGTGGAGAGAAGTCTCATCTGTCTCCTCACCCAGTTTCCCCTGCTGTGAACATCTTACATTTGTGTGGTATATTTGTTACAATCAATGAAACAACATGGATCAATTACTATTAATGAAAATTCATAGTTTGTTAGATTTTCTTTTCTTTTGGCCTTTTTTTTTTTTCTGTTCCAGGATTCCCATCCAGGATATGTTATATTTACTTGTTATGTCTCCTTAGGCTCCCCTAGGCTGTGACAATTTCTCAGACTTGCCTTGTTTTCTATGACCTTGATAGTTTTGAGGGGTACTGGCCAAGTATTTTGATGCTTTACTTTCTAAAACAGCAAAAAATTATTATAACAACTAACGCTTGCTGAGCATTTCATTTACGGTGTCTCTTTTGATACGCACTGTCCTTTCTGTCTTTGGAGGATTACCATTTTTACGATTTCACAGGTGGGGAAACTGAGGCTTTCTTTTCTTTCCCATGACACGTTTCACTGGACAAGGCCGAAACTGAGTTAGGGCAGGAGGTTGAGGACAGAGATGCATATTTTAAACCTTAAAAGCAAGTTTCCTTTTCTGCACTGCAGCCCTCAATGACTTCCAATTATCTCTGCCCACGAGGGCAAGCGGACCTTTTCTAAAAAACAATTTACACCTTTGAAAGTTGCCAGATTGTGAGGTTGCTGATCTCGTTCTTTCAGAAGCCTGCTTCTCCTTCCTCCACGCGGGTCGCGGGTTGCTCACAACGCAGGTTGCAACAGTATGTCACGCCACAGAGACCTGGGAAGACTGTCCCCGTGTCAGATCCTACAGCGACAGCAGAAAGCGGCTGGCTGACTGATGGCTCAAGCCCCACCCCTCTCCTTCAGCCCAGCCGCTTACAGGGCAGTCACAGTTAAGCCAACCGTCTGACCATTTTTTCATAAGCGAGCAGATAATAATTCAAAGGGCCGGGCCAAAGCAACCTCTCTGAAAAGATCTTATGAAATCATTTCTTTTTGCAAATCCATAAAAATCGCCTCGGACTCCTTATCAATAGGAAGGCTTAGAGGGAGCGCAGAAGTCGTTGGATTATGATGTGCTCGTTTTAATGAAATTCCTCTCCTGCTGAGAAGTTCCCTGCAGATTTTCCATATTTCAGCCTGGGAAAGGTTTGATGCTTTCCTGCCAGTGCCAACAGTTAATTGAAAACATTTCAGGATAAATTCAGCTCTGGGGCCAACGCTTGGAGCCCGTCATTATTCTTAGCAATAATAGAGGAGTAATACAATTATTAATAGGCATGTTGTATCCTCTTAAAGTGCCCGTGGGTTTATGAACCGTGTCTTCGATATTCTTTCTAAAACTCCACACAAAACCTTGAGCTAAGAGACTGGGAACTTAGAAGAAAAAGAAGCTTGGCTGCTAAATTATATAGTTCGGCTCTTCCTGTTTTGTAGTGGATGCATGGTGGTAGATGATTGCTGTTTTTCCCCAAAGTGCTATTTTCAAATCTAGCATTGGGTTTTGAGAAATACACCCTTATGGATATTAAAAGAGAATGTCTGTAAACAATGGCAAAACCATTTACACAGCTGTAATTGTATGATGTTTTAAGATGCTGCGCGCTGGGGAAACTTACGTTTTGACACCATCTATCAAAATTGAATTGGCCTTCAATGAAAAATGCAGCCTGTTTTTCCCTCTGCCTGCTATTTGACTATCTCCTAAACTTAGTCAGGCAACATGGAGTGTTAATTCTTCTGTTAACACCTTCCCATCTTATTTGAAAACCTGTGATCAGATCTTTTCTTGAAACTTAATCTCTCCGGGGTTCTTGTGAACACGTTAGAATCAGAATCACATCCCCGTCCTGGGTGCTGTCTGGTGAAAAGAGCAACCAACACCGTCCAGCCTTCCAGGCTTACCACCCTCTCGCTAGGACTCACAGACAAAGTGTGTACGAAGGAAAGGTTGTCACACAGGGTATTAGCGTATTAGCAGTATTATTTTCAAGAGCAACACTACAGCTTTGAATCTCTAAGACAGCATTCAAGTGATGTACCAACTTTTTGCTTTCTAAAAATTCATAAGAATTTTACCTACATGCATACATTTAAGATGTACTTTTTAGTTACTATATATCCATTTTATTTATTTATTTATTTTGAAGTTTAGGGGCGCCTTGGTGGCTCAGGCGGTTGAGCGTCCGATTTCAGCTCCGGTCACGATCTCGCGGTTCGTGAGTTCGAGCCCCGCATCGGGCTCTGTGCTGACAGCTCAGAGCCTGGAGCCTGCTTCGGGTTCTGTTTCCCCCTCTCTCTCCGCCCCACCCCTGCTTGGGCTCTGTCTCTCTCTTTCAAAAATGAATAAACATAAAAAAAAAATTTTATTTATTTATTTATTTATTTATTATTTATTTATTTTATTTATTATTTATTTATTTGTTATTATTAATAAATATTATCAAAAATGAATAAACAAAAAATTTTTTAAATTAATTTATTTATTATTTTTAAATTTTATTTATTTATTTATTTTATTTATTATTTTTTATTTATTATTATTAATAAATAAATAAATATTATATATTTATTTATTTTTAATTTTTAAATTTTTTTTTGAGAGAGAGAAAGAGCAGGAGTGGGAGAGGGGCAGAGAGAGAGAGAGAGAGAAAGCAAGAAACTCAAGCAGGCTCCAAGTTGTCAGCACAGAGCCCTATGTGGGGCTCAAACTCACAAACCGTGAGATCATGAACCGAGCTGAAATTGAAAGAGTCAGACGCTTAACTGACTGAACCACCCAGGTGCCCCAACATACCCATTTTCTGCCTAGGGAAAACAGACTCACAGTGTAAGTGGCAGGAGGGGTTACAATTCTCACATGCTCCTGTTTCTTCTTGGATTTCCTTTCTAGAGGGTAAGCTCATTAAGGGCAGAGAGAGTTCCATCACTGCTTTTGTCTCCTCTGCCTAGAAATGATACTGAACTTTCACTGAATAAATGACTGAATTTTCTGGCTCTTCTTGACTCTTGCTTTTACTTGGGGAAACAAACCCAATTAGAAGTAATTTTCTACTTCATTAAACTATGATGGCTTGGTTTTTGTGGTGAGTGGTTCTATAATAAGATCATTTTAATTCAAGATGCATAACAAGTGCTTTGGGGATATTCTCTTAGATGTTAGCCAGGAAGGTTACTGCTTCCATAGGGGGATTTAAGGACTCTTCCTAAAACTACACCAAAAGATGCTTCTGCTCCATCCATGGAAGCCCGTCATCCTTCAGCTTATATGGGTGTTCCTCAAAGTGTGGTCAATAGAATCTGTGGGGATGTTGGTCAAAAACAGTTTCTCATGCCCCAGCCTGCAGAGGTTCTGAGTCAGTAGGTATAAGACAGAAGCCCAGGAATCTGCTTTTGAACAGGCTCCCCAAAGAATCTTACACCCGCTGCAGTATGGGAAACGCTGGGTTAAAGTTTTGACCCCTGTGATTGAAGATGGCCTGAGAAGGAGCCATCGTCATCCACAATGTGATACTATCATATGCTGTGATAGTTACTTTAGGGGAAATGAGCTTTCTCGAAAACGAAGCCTAAGGAATACATCTGCAGTAGCTGGAAATAAATCAAAACAGTGAAAGAAATAAAAATTTGACTGCAAGCCTGTCACCTCTTTTTCTTAAACAGAAATTGTCTCACAGTTCTGGAGGCTGAAGTCTGCGATCAGGGTAGAGAAGGGTGGAGTCCTTCTGGGGGCTGTGAGAAGGATCTGCTCCATGCCTCTCCCCTGGCTTTTGGTGGTTTGCAAAGCATCACCCCATCTCTGCCCTCCTCGTCGCGTGTGCAGGTGTGATGGTGTCCAAATTTCCCCTTTTATAAGGCCACCAGTCATGTTGGTCCATTCCCGTATGACTTCTTTTTAACTTCACCGATTACATCTGCAATGACCCTATTTCCAAGTCAGTTCACATCCTGAGTTACTGGCAGTTAGGACTTGCACATACAAATTTAGAAGGGAGAGACCCGATTTAAGGAAAAAACATCCTCTCTCCTGGACAAGTAGGCACCAGGGACACTTGAACTCGGTGGGGCCGATGCCAGCCCCAGGGCAGGTTTGTCACCTCTGCACGCTGGGGGCACAGAAGTGTCCCTGTGACAGCAGCCACATCAAGAGTGAAACAGACTGTCCAATAGAGTCTCAGCCTGAACTAGTGGGTAAAGGGTATATAGTGGGGGAGTGAAGCCACTGGCAGAAGAACTGAGGAGACCAGAGTAGCAAAGACTGAAGCACATAAACTAAGGAGGAGGACAGAGAAAGTACTGTTCCCGGGGCCATCGCAAAATTTCTATATGCAGAAGCTTAGGGGCACCAGTGACGAGGGAGATTGGGAAACTTCCCTCGAAACGGTGCTGACTTAGCAAGCATCTTATCATTTCCACACAGCTCATGTCAACATTTGTTTGGATGGCTGGCGGGGGAAGTTGAGAGAACTATGGGGGGAGCAGTAGCACCCCTCCCCTTGTGCCGTCCCTGCTATCCTCTGCTGGCCAGTGATGGTGATAGCGACCAGGGTAATTATGCATGTTTTCGCAGCGTGTAGCTTAGTTCCTGGTACCTATGAAATACCTTAATGAATATTGGTTGAATGAGTAGCTAAGGCCTCACTGAAGACCAAGCATGTTTGCTTCCTGGGACAAACATTCTCACCGATGACATCGCGAACAAATTAAAGTCAAATGGCAGGCCTGCAGTGTGCTTAGTTGCCAAAAAGAATTTATTCCAAAAGGATTAATCGGATTGTCTCTGGGATGTTTTATAGAATCCATAATGGGAAGGGAATGTTCACTATGAGAGCCAGCAAGGGAGGCTAGATGCTGGAGTCACACATAAAGGATCCTTAAGTTTTATCGCTAACCAAAGCTACCTTGGCCACTCTTTCCCAATGGGGAAATATTTATATCAGAAGCTGGAGAAAACTTTTGAGGAACCGATACGTTTGAAGTAACCCTGTCCCTGTGACCGGGATAGCATGATTTGTGGCTCCAATAATCACAATATTGTTTCCCATTTGACTGGGTGTCTGTGTGATGCAGGATCAACTTTATAGGAAGAACTCATTTGGTCAGCATTCTCCCCTCTTCTGGAGCTATTAGGGTTGATAAGATCATCTCCATATTCCAGTGACAGTAACAGCTATCATTCACTGACCATCTGCTCGTGTTCCTGCACATGAAGATACAAAACCTCCATTCCTGGTTCTTTAGGGAGTCCTGGGTTTTCTATAAGAATCCACTCAGTTCTGGGGCGCCTGGGTGGCTCAGTTGATTGGGCGTCCGACTTTGGCTCAGGCATGATCTCACAGCTCATGAGCTCAAGCCCCACGTCGGGCTCTGTGCTGATAGCTCAGAGCCTGGAGCCTGCTTCAGATTCTATGTCTCCCTCTCTCTGTCCCTCCCACACTCAGGCCATGTCTCTGTCTCTCAAAAATAAAGTAACATTAAAAACAAAAAGAACCCACTCAGTTCCTAGGGCACCCTTTTCCCCACTAGTCCCCTCTGCATCTAATTTTCTGTTTTTCCTGTGTTCTCATTCCCCACTTTGCCTTTTGAATCTGTTTATCTACTCCAGCTGTTAATCCTCAGTGAGGAGAAGCTCTGTCTTCTTGAAGCACACCCCCACCCCCATCACTTTAAAAAATCAAGAGTATCATGAGGGGACGGCGATGTGGGGTAGAATGTTATAAAAGTTTCGTAGGAAAAAAAATAGAAAAAAAAAAGAGTTTTATAGGTGAAGGGTATGCATGTTAAGTTCCATACAGCAGATAATTTAAGGGGATGTTAGATATTCCCTATTCTTGTTTCTTCTTGTTGTTGGATCTGATCTTGTTGTCCTCGTTCTCACTCTCTTCTCTTACTTCTGACTTCGCCACTACAAATTATGGTTCATTTTTCATAAAAAGCATTTGAATTATCTTTCCGTGTTCTCCAGTCAACCTTTTCATTCTGAAGCCTCCCTCCCTGCCCTTGCCTCAACCTATCAATGTCCTTCCTACATACACAAATTCCTCCCTCCGAGGGACTTTGGTTCCAGCTGGGAAAGTAAGTTTTCTCACTTCCCTTTGATCTCATAACAATTCTCTAAGGAAGATAATTGATTACCACTGTTTTGCCTCTCTGCAAAGAAACCAGTAATATGTATTGTGCACTCTAAGTACAGATAGATTGCAAAGAAAAAATACCAGTAACAAAGCAGAAGAAACAATTTATATGATGTATTGGAAGAAGGAGGAAAGGCTGAGGAAAAGTTATTGTTTTCTTTAAGACGACAGAACAGAAACTGATTAACTTTCGGCATTGAGAGAAAATAATGGTTGTATATGGGTTAAATTTAAGGATGAACCCTGGAGAAAAACAAAAATGCAATGTATGACTTCTAAACAATTAGGGACGGGGGAAGACAGTAAAACATGACATGATTAACTCAAGGAAGGCAATCAAAGTGGGAGCAGAGGGAAAACAAAGTAAGCATGGTGAATTTAAAGTACAAAATAAGAAGATAAGAATGAATTGAAACCAACCAGTAACCAGTAAATGTAAATAGATTTAAATTGCCCATGAAAAGATACAAGCTCTATTGGATTAAAACAAACAGTATGGATCAACCAACCAATGAAACAAAACTCACCCCACCCAACTATGTGTTCTTTATAAAAACTAAAATAAAAGAACATAAAAGGATTGAAAATGAAGAAATATAAGAAGTTATATCACACCCTGAAGAGTGTTAAAATGTATACGAGTAGGGTGAAGCAAATTATGAAATAAGAGGTGCATTTTGATTTTATTTAAATTACAGAAAATATTGGAAGGTAATATGTAAATGACACAGATTATCTCTATGTATTATTATTTTAGGCGCTTTTTATTTTCATCTTCTTGATTAACTTTATCTTCTACACTTTCCATGTGTATGCATTACCCCATAAAAAAGAAAAGGCAAAGTGAGGTTTACTTCACAAAAAATAAATAGCATAAGTTAACAAAATAAAAGCAGATGCAGCAGCATTATGATAAGAAAAGAATACAATAAAAGACAGAGGTCACTGAAAGGGCAAAGTGTTATGGTTCATGTTGTTAGAATATATTTTGAGTCATAAAGATAAAATGGTCATGTAACTAAGTGCATTTAACACCAAGCTTTCAAAACAGATGTGCACCACTTGATAGGAACCAAAGGAGAAATTAATGAATCAACTTGGATGATTCCACAGAATCCACAATAAAAGACTTTAACATAACTTTTTGAGAAAACAACAGAAAAAAAGATACAGAGAATTCTGATAATTAAATCAATATACCAGTAAATGGAGGGGCAGGGGGTGAGTGAAATAGGTAAAAGGGATTAAGAATACACTTATCTTTTATATTAATTTTTTAAAAAGTCATCTCTACACCCCACAACAGGGACTCACACCCATGATCCCAGATGACATATAAGATGTTCTACAGATCGAGGCAGCCAGGTGCCCCAAGAGTACATTTACCTTGATGAACACTGAGTAATATATAGAGTTGTTGAATTGCTATATTTTACACCTGAAATTAAAATAGCACTGTATGTTAACTACGCTGGAATTTATAAATAAACAAATAAACAAACACGAAAATATGAAAATAAATTGATATACCAATGTAAAAAAGGATCCTAACAGAATCACAGATTGCACCCTCCTTTCTTACGGACCTAAAATATGCACAAAATCTTTGACCATATTCATAGCCATAAATGAAATAGCATTAAGTTGCAAAAAAAAAGCAGAAATTAGTAGACTCTGTTCATTAATCATTTTGATTAAGATTATATAATGAGAAAATAACACCTAAAAACTTAAAAACATAATCTTGATAATTCTGAGGTTAAAGAGCCAGTCAAAATGGGAAGGAGGTACTCTTTGCAATGAATGACAATAAGGGAATAACACATCAGAGTCTGTACAATGTGACCTAAAAGTTGTACAGAGGAAAAGTAGTTTCAATAAATCAATTTATTAGAAAGCATGAAAAAATTAAAATAAATGAAGTAGCCGTTTAGTGCAGAAACCTGAGAAAAGAAGAAAACTAAAAAATAAAGTAGAAGAATGAAATGAATAAAGGCATAGCTGGAATTAATAACAGAAGAAACAATCACAGCATGAATTTCATAGATGAAACTTAAAATTTGCTTCTTGAAAGGACCAATAATATAAACAAAATTTCAGAAGAAAGAAGGTATGTAAAAAGTTAAGAAAGAAGGAAGATAAAGAGAATTTGAGATTAAAAATATGAAAGAGAATATTGTGTGCAATATAATATTAGTATGTTAAAAATATGAATGAAAGCAACTTTATTTTATAAAAGTATAAATCACCAATAGTAGCTCAGGAAGTAGAATTCCTCAATAAGCCAATAACCAGTAACAAAACTGAAAAAAATTTCCTTAATTTGATAAAGCACGTACTAGAAACCTATATCAAGCATTACAGTAGAAACATTAGAAGTATACCCCCTAGAGTCAGCATACAAGAAGCATGGCCACTTATTATCATGTTCTCCTATTTAACATTGTACTGGCAATCTTAGCCAAAACAATATGTCATGAAAAGTAATTATGATGTATAAATATTATAAAGAAAACGATATCTAAGTAGTTTTCAAAAGTTGTGTACAGATTCCTGAAGGAATCTTGTCTTGAGGACAAGACTCTTTCAGGCATACCGTGAGATCAGAGCTATTTTCATTAATAATCCCAAGGCACTATTTTCTTTGTGCACCGTATTGACATTTGTTTCTACTGATGGAGCAAAAGTAATGGTGAATAAAACTGATGATGATTTCGCACAAATCGAGGCAATTATACCAAACTGAACCAGTTATCATATTCGTCACTGTCAAGCTTGTAAGCTATAAAAATTCAACAGGTTTGGGGCGCCTGGGTGGCTCAGTCGGTTAAGCGTCCGACGTCAGCTCAAGTCATGATCTCACGGTTTGTGAGTTCGAGCCCTCCCTCCGGCTCTGTGCTGACAGCTCAGAGCTTGAAGCCTGCTTTGGATTCTGTCTCCCTCTCTCTCTGCTCTTCCCCTGCTCACACTCTGTTTCTCTCTCAAAAATAAAGATTAAAAAAAAAATTCAACAGTTTTGCCTAAGAATGACCTTAATGAAACAATAAAAACTTTAATCTTAACACATGAGTACACATCTTTTCAACGGTCTATGCGATGAAATGGGAAGTACATTTAAGGCATTTCTGCTGCCTAAAATCACTTACGTGATTGTTTGAGATGTAAACTGAATTAACCATTTTCCAAAGGATACCATGAAAGAATGACCGAAAAGGAAGTGATGTTTATTCAGACTTGGCTATTTGGCGAACATTTTTTTCAGAAATAAACACAATTCAAGGAAAATAACAGAATTTATTGCCTCTAGTCTCATTTGATCTTGCATGGAAAAATGAGAATTTTGGAAAACTTGTACCCTGAAGTATGAACGTATATTTCCAATAATTAGAGAATTTTATAATAATATCAGTGGTGATATTAACAAACGTTATTTATTTAATATCAGAAAATAAAATGCGTCAATATTTGGATTATCTTCATAAGCCAGTGACAAATATTTTTTAAAAGACCAGCGGATGGTGTTACAAAATCATGCATGGATAAAAGATCCATTTATATAACAAGACAGACCAGTAGATTTTAATGTCACAGACTATGAAATGTTTATTGATGTGGGTTTAGATTCTGTCTTACAATTAATCTTTAAAAATCTACCACTTATCGGGGTACCTAGGTGGCTCAGTTGGTTAAGAATCAGACTCGATTTCAGCTCAGGTCATGATCTCACAGTCGTGAGAACAAGTTCCACACTGGGCGTGGTGCTTCCTTGGGTTTCTCTCTCTCCCTCTTCCTCTGCCCCTCCCCCACTCGTTCTCTCTTTCTCTCTCTCTTATTCAAAAAAGTTAAAAAAATAGAAATTAAAAAATAAATAAAAATCTACCACATGTTGAGTGCTGTTGTATATCAAAGAAGCATGTCCACCATTATCTGAAAAGACTATGACCAATTTTTCCTACCTTTTGTAACTACATACCTAAGGCCAGATATGTTGTTGTTTTGGAAAATACACTTAGGTTTCACAAGAATATTTTTTATGTTAGCATGTAATAGATTATTATGATTTTTCAATCAACTGTTAAATATTTTCACAATTTATGTTTCAATTTCTGTTTTGTTGAGAGAGAGCGTGTGTGTGCACATGCATGTGCTCGAGCAGGGAAAGGTTAGAGGGAGAAGGGAGAGAGAATTTTTTTTTAAATTTTTTTGCAATGTTTATTTTTGAGAGAGAGAGAGAGAGAGAGAGAGAGAGAGAGGGAGACAGAGCACCAGCGGGGGAGGGGCAGAGAGAGAGGGAGACGCAGAATCCGAAGCAGGCTCCAGGCTCCCAGCTGTCAGCACAGAGCCCGACTAAGGGCTCGAACCCGTGAGTCGCGAGATCATGACCTGAGCTGAGGTTGGACACTTAACTGATGGAGCCTCCCAAGCTTCCCGGGAGAGAGAGAATCTTAAGCAGGCTCCACACCCAGCACAGAGTCCAACTCAGCGCCTGATTTCATGACCATGAGGTCGTGACCTGAGCCGAAATCAGGAGTCGGATGCTTAAGTGACTGAGCCACCCAGGTGTCCCTGTTTTCATTTCTATTATGATAAATATGGAGATATATATATATATAACCCACTGTGTAGTAAAGAAGTTAACCTTACCTAAAAAGAGATCTGGTCTTTACTCTTAGCTTCTAGGAGGTAATTTTTGTTTGCTTAGAGGCCTTGGATTAACCAGATGGTAATGATGTGATTTAAGTTGAAAGCTGGCCACATCTTAGGGTGGGGCTGACCAAATCAGAAAGGTCAACAATGTGATTTATGGGTATTGGTTTACCTAGAGACTGAGATCGATGACAAGAGCAATCACCCGGTCATGCCTGTATAATGGAACCCGAATAAAAACTCTAAGCCCTAGGCTTGGGCAAGCGTCTCTGGTTGGCAACAATCTGTGCCTATTTTCGCACCAGGAGAGTACACAGACGCTCCGCATCTGATACTTCCTTGGACTTCCCTCTACAATGTTTTCCCCTGTTGATTTTAATATGTATCTTTTCCCTGCGACAAGCTATAACCGTGAGTATAGCTTTCATGAGTTCTGTGAGTCCTTTTACAGAATTACTAAACCTGGAGGTGGTTTGGGGAACCCCCAAAGTTTGCAATTGGCATCAGAACTTTGAGCAGTCTTAGAAGCTGAGCGCCCCAACTCTTCCTACCCACGTAACGAAAGCTAGGTAATTTTTAAGAATATAAAGTTTCCTAAAACCAAAAAGTTTGAGAAACATTAACATGTTTTCTATATGTGTAGAAAGAAAAATCTCTTCGATTTTCTAGCCAAATAAATGGCTCTGCCAGTAACAAGAACTCTTAAGAGATCGACAAAGTATTTAGATACATGATCAATGTTCAAAAACCAAGTTTCCTATACACCAGTAATAATTAATTAGCTAATATGATCATCATCATCATCCAACATAAACCAAAGTACCTAGGAATACATCTGAAAAGCCCTGAATGAAATAAATGCAAATAAAACTTTCAGTAAGACCTGTTTATATATCAATGTAGCATTTTTCCAATTAGAAAAACTCACTACTATAAAGGTGCCGGGGTCTCCATATTCACATATGAATTATATCCAATGCAAATAAAATCCCGATAAAAGCTCTTTAAAGAAATGCTGTGACTGATCCTAAAGTTCTTTTGGAAGACAAAAAGAACAGTAGTAAGCAAAGTGAAATGCTTTGAAGTAGAGGAAAGTAAAGAAATGGTCCTACAAGGTAGCGAACCACATTGCCAGTCTTTTGTAAATAAAATAATAGAACAGGCTTTCAGGTCTCTTCTGGCTTTTTGATTCTAACACTCTATAAATTCTGAAAATTAAGGCTATAAACTACTTTCTTATTTCTCTTTTCCCTATACAGCCAGCAGAAGATGTGAGGATAGAACCCAAGGACATGATTCATTATTGTGGAAGAGTGTTTACAAATTGGCTTCCATAATTCTCCCCATCTCTGGATGCAGTTGGACTTTGACTCTCTTCCCATTAAGAGCTGGAGTCTCTTTCTCCACCTCCTGGAGTTGGGCATGGTCATGTGATTTGCCTTTTCCCTGGGACACTGGCAAACGTGATGCAGGAGCAACTTGAAAAGTGCTTGCACATTGGAGCTTCTTCTCTTGCTGTCCTTGGAGTCCAGCTGTCATGCGAAACCTAAGCTAGCCAGTTAGACACTAGGGACCCATGTCCCAGTTGTCCCCATCACATCAGCCAATTGCCCGTCATGCGAATGAGGCCACCTAGAACCAGCCCTATCCCACCTGACCCATCAGCTAACTACAGCCAAGTGAGTTCAGAAAAGGTCAGCAGAATTCCCCAGCTGAGCCCTGTCCAAGCTGCCCTATCACAACACTGTGAGCAAATAAATGATAAAAACGTTAAGGCACTAAGTTTCGGGTTATCTATTATGAACAGAAGCCAGATTACAAAATAACTAATTTCCTGTCAGTATCCTATGTATTGGCAGTCTTTTTATTTTTTTTAATAGTTTTGGTTACAATAGATAGAACTTTGCAAAAAGAGGCAAAAGTCAGGTAACAATGAGCAAGGACTGCATTAGACAATTTAAATGATAGAAGAGGGTATTATTTATTTCTAGATCTTACTGAAGGTTATTTTAAAAATAATATGCAATATGCAATTATGTGATTAATTTACTCATTAGGGTAATTTCTTTTCCAGAATATAATAGAGCATTTCATTTTGGCACATGTCAAGAATCAAGGTACATTTTAGCTCCTGAAAGTGCCATGGCAGTTTTTGACTTAGCCCTTCCATTCTGAAATTCACTAGAAGACACCTGTCCAATAAACTGCAAAATTATAAGATTTAATTGTTCCACTTGTAAAGCACATAAAAAACCAGACTGATTCGTCATTGATAGGGAAGTATATATTTTCCCCACACATATCTGTGAGACAGGGACACACTTTGAGAAAGGTAAGACACACAAAACACTTAGTGAATGGGTAGAGGGAAAAGAAGAAGGTATGTTCTACTCTTTAGTAGATGAAGGATGGTCTCATTACGACGCCCGAGGGAGCGAAATTCAGAAAGCAGTTTCCTAGCAGGGACCACACTCCCTGCAGGCAGGAAGCTTTGCTTTTTGGTTCCCTGCTGTAGTTCTGGTGGCCAAACGTGTCCCTCGGCTCCTGGTAAGTGCTCAGTAAACATTGATTGATTTAATGAATGAATGAATGAATGAATGGAAGATCTCCTGAGGCTTTTCTTGCTCTCACATTTTTGTTTTTATGATTTATTTTCATCTGTCATATGCTTTTTCAAATAGAGCGATTTTACAGTTTGAATTATGTTAGGCTTCAAAAACCATCACTTTTTCTTCACAAGAATTTGAGGTGTACTGAGCAAATGAGGAAAAAGATACGTTCCTGTGAAGTCGAGGTAACTGGGGACAGTGATCACAAATGCTGAATCTGTACTTTTTTATTTCTTCCTTATGGCTCTGAGTGTTATTATTTTTAAAACATTTTAAAGCTGTATATTTTAAACGTTTATTTATTTATTTATTTATTTATTTTTTGATAGAGAGACAGAGTGTGAGCAGGGGAGGGGCAGAGAGAGAGGGAGACACAGAATTGGAAGCAGGCTCCAGGCTCCGAGCTGTCAGCACAGAGCCTGACACGGGGCTCAAACTCACGGACCATGAGGTCATGACCTGAGCTGAAGTCGGATGCTTAACCGACTGAGCCACCCAGAGGCTCAGTATTTTAAAAACATTTTAATATGAAAGTAGCATACTGTATATTCATTAATAAAATTTGGGAAACATAAATATATAAGGAAGAAAATAGTAATTATCTGCAATACCACCACTGCTAACATTTTAGCACATAGATAAATGTCCTATAGACAGATGGTTAGGAAAAATCATTTGAATTTGGTGCAGTCTTTCAAAAGTGCATGGGCTATTCAGGCTTTCTGTACTTTGAGAATCAATACAGCATAAAAGCTATGATCTTAATCTCTTGACACAAACATGTCGATTGTATATGTTATTCATTGAATAACCACAGTTATGAAAATATCAGTTTCTCCATCCTCAAAGTGGAAATAATAGTGAAAGGAACACAAAGATGTTGTAATGATGACTTTATACATATTCTGCATGGCATACTGTGCGTGGCACATAATAATCACTCAACAATATTAACTATCATTATTACTCTTATTTTAATGCAGTGGCATAATTTTGATAATTTTTTTATTTTCCTCCAGACAGTTTTGATTATAATTATGATTACTACCATCGCTGTAATGAAGAAGATTCTGGTCACTTATATTAGAAACCCAGTCAATTCATCTTACTTTTCAAGATTTATTCATAGTATTGGCCCCTCTAAGCATTTTATATTTAGGTGGCCATGACCGGAAATGTTATTATTCCTGGTTCCTGCTCTTCCTTGGGCATCTTTGACCTTCTCTAACCCCTCCTGAGATTCCTTTTCTGGGCACTCTCTTCCTCTCCCCACTGCACTTCTTTGCCCGTGCACTTGTCCTTGGGTGCGTCACTTGTAGAGTTTTAACGGTGATTACTGCACAAGTCTGACTTCTGCCCCAGGCTTCAGACCTGCGGTTCGTTTCCTGTAATGCACTGCCAACTGGGATATTCTGGGTATCCTCGACTATGACTTGCCCTCCAAACTTTCTTCCTCTGGGACAGAAGATGGCCTCATCCACCAATTGACTGAGCCAGAAACCCAGTAGTCGTGTTGCCCCCCTCCAACACTCCGTGTTTGACCCATCCCAGTGTCTTGAATCTGCCTTCTCTCTCCCCTCACGGTCTTTGTCCACTGGACCTGGCTGTACCCCCACCCCCGCCCCCTGTTCTCCCAGTCTCTGGTCTTCCCTTCTGCAAACTGTCGTGTACACTGCTCAGGAAGGTGAACTTCTGGAGCTGTCAGCTAGGAATTCCCAGACGCTTTCCATGTGAGTGGTGTAGCCAATGCCTAGCATGACATCCAAGGCTTCTGTGGCCTAGTGTTTACTTACCCTTCTTTCAAGCCTCGTTCTTGCTACTTCCTACTTTATGCTGTGATCATCGCAAAGGGTCACCACCTGTGCGCACACAGTATCCTTTTCCATCCCCCCTTGCCTTAGCACATGTGGTTCCCTCTGGTGGAAGTGTTTTCCCACCTTTCTCCTTGCCAATTTCCTATCCTGCCTTCAGACTTAGCTTCAGCATCACCTTCCCCAAGAAGCTTTCCTTAAACCCAATGTTGGGCCAAGTCACTCTATCATTCTCCTCTGTGCTCTTTATTTGATGCTGAACATATGTGTGTGTCTGTCTCCCCATCCTGACTGCCACCTGTCCAGGGACAAGGTATTCCATATTCACACTGGTGCCGCCACAGAGTAGAGGCCCGGAGCGTGCCTGTGGAACCACAGCTCATTCTTTCTGTTCCTCATCCCTTCCCCTCACCTGGTGAGGGTTACTCAGTCATTAGGATTAATCATCCTAAAATCTTCTTTCAGTGTTTGCTAATAGGTGTCCTTACCTAACAGGTAAGAGGTCTCACAGGTTCAGATTAAAGGCTGGCTGGCTGGCATTTTTGTAAGAGAGATATGTACGAGGGGGTTCTCAAATCTCACCAAAATGTTTTGTTTTGATGCTTAGTGACATCAAATCAGTGATAAAATACATGATAAGATTGGGCTGTCAGATATCGTTCCATTCTGGTAGCCAAGAACACACAGATACCCTACACAGCTTATAAAATCTGAATGTAGAAATAAACGTGTAGGAATGTATATAGATAACCAGGGAGCATAGGGGTGTCTATCAAGTCTGGGAAGGGATAATACCATTCTATTTTTTGTTACAGGTTGAAGATGTCCTTGATGCAACCGTGTATGTTGACCTGTTTGCAGATTTGGCCACGGAACGGTTTGGTTAAGGAGAGCTCATCGACACTACCGATCGTGTATATCAACACCACTAAGAGTAACTGATTCTTTGATCTGCTTAGGAAAAGCGAACTTGTAGCCCCACAGAATCACCCAAATTTAGTTTCGACAGATGCCGTGTCAAAAAATGGAGACCTCTGCTTTCCCTCTGGTACCCGGAGCTCCTGAAATAAGGGAAGGAAGCACTCTGAAGATCTCAGCAGCCCTTCCGGCTTCCGTTGCATGCATATCACACGGGGTTTGGAGGTAGTCCTCCGAAATATTAGCTGAAAGCTCCCTCAGAAAGCAAATCTTTCCCACATCCTTCCCTGCAGTTCCTCTTTAAGAGGGTGTCAGCATGGCTGAAAGAATGAAGTGGCCGTACATTGTCTGGCTGTGCTATTATGTGCTTAACATTTCCATAACAAAAGTGCCACTCGACTTCTCCCCGATTAATGCAGCTCGAGGGCTCTTGTCGGCCTTTAATAAAACATTGTTGAAATCATTTATTTAGAGCCCCTGGTTACTAGTGGGAGAATGACCATCTTTGTGCCAAAATATAGTGTATACAGTCCACTATTTTGTAGTAGATCATTCTGTTATTTAAGAAATTGATTAAATGGATGCCCTAGAAGGTATTTATGCTAATAGCACATTACTTATGTCATTCAGATAGTCAAGGGTGAACCTTTTCAGCTGTCCAGGAGAGACAATCCCTCACATAGAATACAGTAACATCCAACTTTACTTAACTCACAAGGCCGCCAGACCCGCTGGAAACCCAGCCCTCCCAGAACTACTCTGGGGCCACGAGGTGTTTGTAACAGGCTGCCTCCCCACAGCTTGCTTTGGGGAGCTGGGAGAAATGGGGTCAACTGACGCCGTTTCTGATATTCCTTAGTGTAAGAGGCCAAAAACCAGATAATGTACACTTTTCCTTTTACAGGTCCAAAAAGGGATCCATGAGGTTAAATCTGAGAACTTCTGCCGCGGAACCCAGTAAGCTAATGATACAAAGCCAAAGTTCGAAAGTAGAAAGCTTTTAGTGCAGAGCTTGATGCCCCTGAGGGTTCTTGTGACGTTTCTCTCTTTTTATTCTATACAACATGGTGCTGCTGGATGGGGTAGGGGGTGCGAACGCAGGAGTGATGACGAAGGGCACCCCACTCCTGTGGGTTCTCTTGACTCTTTGAGAAAGATGCTACCGGTTCTGAGTTGTGTCTTCATCCGTGTGGGTCCCGTTGGGAGAGCCATGGTGCACCCCGGATGTGTCGGAGTGTGGTGGCCCCTTAAGTTTGTGGCAGATGGCCCCCGGATCTGCATCCTTATGGACATTTGTCAGGACCCTGCCTAAGCACAGGGATGTCCTGTTGCTTAGGAGGAGAATTTAGTCCCCTCCAGCCATTTTTCCCTCTCACATATGTGTATTGCTAGCATACATTGCTATAGATTGTTAAAAATAAACAGAGACCTTATGTTATGTCCATTGTGGTCATAAACAAAAGCGTTGCTGTGTGCTTGGGTGAGCAGTGAAGCCTGAACCTCCTTCTATTTACTGTATGGTCACTGTCAGTTCAATGAACTGCCTCCTTGTTCTCCACCATTGTCCTACACTCCCTTAAACATTTGTCACTGAAGTGCCTCCAAAAGACAAATAAACTGTCACTGAGAATGCAAACCTGCTAACGGGGGAAATGGGACCAGACTCAAGGACACATGATTTTACGTGAAATCCAAAAGGAGTTCCTTGCGCCCTTGCAAGACTTCTGAGAAACAAGGCCCTTTTTGAGAATCCCCAGGAAAAGCCAGAGATACCTTTTTCTTTCAGTAATGGTCCTTCCAGGCATTCTCCATGAGACATTTGGCCGTCTCAAATGTCCAAAATTCCAAAAGGTTCCCCAGAGAGCATGAGATATTACAGATGTCCACATCTGTAAAAATTCTTTCTGCCTCGGAGCAGATGGCAACATACAATCCCATAGCCAACGTTTCTAACATCTCAGCAACCTGTTCTGGAATCCACTAGGTCTGTAGAGGGACCAGGGGGCTCCTGGGCTCTGGTATAGAACTGTTTAAATTAAAATGAGCCACCGATCAATGTTCACTTTCTTTAAGGAAGAAAGCATAAAGCCTCGTGTCCTCTCTCCCCAACAGCGAGCTGTGTTGATTTATTCCAGGCAGATGCTTTTGACAGGACCCTGTAAAATCAAGTCGTGAGTTTATTGTACCAGTTAATTATCAAGCCTTTTCTAGTGCTAATGCCTTTTACTTCTTACTGGGGAAAACTGGGCCTTTTACTGGGACAAAGACTTAACTTTTAGTCAAGAATGTGTTAAAATAACAGGAGATAGAGATGATTTAAATATATTTAAGGACAAATGCAGGAGCATTGCTAACTCGAGGTTTGTAAAGAACGCTGATTTCATTTACAAGTCTCTTGGAATACTCTTTGTTCACTTCCCAAAGAAACAACGCTTCCAGCTTTGTTTTAACAATATGTGTACTCAACCATTCAGGTGACCGAGGATTGCAGCCACAGACCACCCTACAGCTATCTCAGACTTTCTGATGCTACACATACACCCATCTTGGTTTTAGATCCAATAAGAAGTGCCTTGAAGCTGTCCATAAAAGCTGGGAAAAGAGAAGAGTTAGAGGCAAAAGAAACCTGGAAAGCAGGGGTGGGAGTGGGGGGTGGGGGGAGTTGGAAGGGGGAATAGCTTTGTTAATTACTTCAGGCAGCAGAGAAATCTGGTTATGTTTTCTCAGTACATGTTAATATCATATAAAGAGACACGAGATCTTGCTAATCTGTCGACCCCTCAGACAAAGTTTATTTGTGGTGACTTTTAAACTCCTGACTCGCCTTCCAATCACCGCGTTTAAAATGAAAAGCTTTAAATAAACACCAGGAATAGAAGATAAATAAACTTTTTTTCCCTCTTGCAAGTGCCTAGCTTGGCGAGGTTCAGACTCAAATCCCCAGAGGACAGAGCGCTCTCTTTTGTGTTAATGTTTAAAAGATTTTCCAATGCCGGAGTTTATTCCTACTGCAAACATTTCTATTTACAAGGTCAAGTGTATCAGCACTCGACACAGCTTAAGAGTGTAATTATTTATCTAAGGGCGTTTGAGTGTAGATCAGTAGCTCTGGCAGGAACCCAGCCTTCAGCCCACTGCTAAACAACTCCTCACAACAATATTACAAGTTCTGGGGATTGTTCCTCTCCCCAGTGTGTTTACTTTTGCCCGCCTGAATGTTTTGTAACAAATTTTTGTACTTTTTCAACAGCCGTGTGAAAATGACTTTGAAGGGGTGTCCCAGGTTTCCTAAGACCTATTGGTAACAGATGTTATTGGCATGTTTGATTGTATGAGAATGTCTATAGCTAGATAGGGACACTCCTGGAGGAGGGGCTTGGGGGGGGTGTCTCAGTGGAAAAGGGGGGAGGGGTGAGAGACCTCTGGGTTATCCCCAAATTGTGTAGAGAAGAGTTAGAGGCAAAAGAAACGGAAGACACTATCTGGGAGTTCTTTCCATAAAGGTAAAAACCAGTGCAGGCCAGTCAGTTTTATCTTTTTAGCTGCTTCATTTACACATGTCTAATTGTTCATTAAATTAGAGGCAGAAATAATAGCCCTCATTTCTTGTCTTGTGCTGTATTTTAATTTCAGTTGATGGTTGATAGATTCCCCGGGGCCCCTCCACCCCCATCCTTACCCATTATTGGGTAACCCACAGTGTAACTCTGGAAAGTAACTACACCATATTCATTATTTAAAAACTCTTTACTGATGTACATATTTTAATAAAACAAATAACCAAAAAATACACAAAGCCATAGTTATTTAAAACATAGGACTTTTTTTTTTAAACGATGTCTATAAAAATACAATGTTTAAGGCAGTTTGGAAATGCATTTATACATTTCTACAATGTCCATAAATTCTCTTGAAAATAACAATGTTAACTTCAAATCTATAAAATACACTGTACATTTTAAGACTGTTCTAGATAGAGCACACTTCACAATGGACTGTGGGTTTGGATCCCTGGTGACGCACGGATTCTATACATTTCAGGGAGGAAAGTGTAACATGGTTGCAGATTTAAATTTTTAATTTCTTTTTAAAAATAAATTATTTCTGAAGCATACAATTTATAAAAATTCTATATACACAGTACAGCCACTGGTAACAAATCCCAGTTTTAATACACTTTATATAGAAGTACCAGAGTTTAGCACCCTGATAAAAGCAGAGGCAATATATTTTCTCCGCATATTTGTACATACAATTTGATGTAAAGAACAAAAATGACAAGACAAACATCATAAGAGGCTTTCATAGATGGCAGTGCACAGCTCTTTTACATAAAAAGTTGCATTGTTCAACACCACTAGCAACCCTTTAGATCAGCATCTTTTTGACCCTTAATCCTAAGAAATGTGCTAAGAGATCAGAGTGGTGGCAATGAAATTAAGGTCAAGGGCTCAAAGTTGCCCCAAACGAATTCAGGCATATTAACCCCTTCCCATTCCCCCTCCCCCGCCCAAACAGAATTGTGAGCGCTGACCAAGAGTAAACAAATGAATCGGTTAGTGGGACTTTTCTGTTTACTCACGATTGCAATGTCCTCACTGGCCACAATAAAAGTCGACACCGGCACTCCCCGCCCCCCCCCCCCCCCCCCACCCCGCACAGTTAAAATGCTAATAAACAGCCCCTTTGCAAATGTAAATCTTCCTTCAAACTCCTGCTCCAAGCCCACTCCTTTGAAACTGTTAAGGCCCCACAGGTCAGTATCCTCTCTCCACAGCCCACCCACCCACCCTCCCACCCCCGCCTCCCCCATTCCATCCCCGGCATCCTGAACTCTAGCTAGGCCGGTTTCCTCTGGGCAGACGAGCTGGGAGTTTCTGGAGCCTGGAATGGGAGGGGGAGGATGTCCAAGAAGTCATGCTCGGGAGAGGACACGGGAGAAGTGCCAAGAGTCGTGCAGGAGAGACCCGCTAGGCAGAGTCTACTTAGTACACGCTTTGGAAAGTATCCAAACCATCCCCTCGGTCCCCGTGCCACAGGTGCCCCGGCGCAGGCCCTCCCGCAGCCCACGGCGGGGGACTCCAGGGCTAAAAGAGCAGCGGCAGCAGCGGCAGCAAGATGGAGGCGAGCGGGGTCCAAGCGCCTCCGGGCGCCGAGCGACCGCCGCCGCTGCTCCTGCGCCCCGGCCCGTAGGGCAGGTCCCCGCGGCCGCCCGTGGCTGCAGCGCCGCCGCCCGGGCGTGCCGGGTGCGGGACGCCGTCGTCATCGTCCAGCGGCTGCTCGCCGCCCGCGCCCCCGGCGCGCTGCTCGTCGTCGTAGTCCTCGTCGTAGTAGTCGTCCAGGCCCCCGTCCGAGCCGCTGCTGCCCGGGCCGTTACCCAGCTCAGCACCGAAGCACAGGCGGGCCATGTTCTCCTTGACCGACTCACAGATGGGCCGCTCCAGGCCGTCGCACACGCAGTCGTTGAGCAGCGCCGCCTTGGGCACAGCCAGCATGTCCTCGATGACCGTGCGGCACTCGTCGGTGCAGCGCAGCCCGTTGAAGAGCTTGCCGCAGTAGGTCAGGTAGCGGCTGAGGGCCAGGTTGCAGCGGCTGTCGCGGTCGCAGCGCCGCCGGGCCTCGGTGCAGCCCATGACCCCGCCCGCGCCCGGGCCGCCCGCGCCGCCGCTGCTCGTCCGGGGCAGGCACGGCTCAATGGCGCGCTTGGTGGACTTGCAGTTCTCGTCCTGCGCGCAGTCACAGTCTTCCAGGGCGGGCCCGCGGCGCGTGTGGTTGAGCTGAATGAGCGCCGAGATGCAGTGGCTCGGGCAGCGCCAGCGCGACGAGAACGAGGCGGCCGAGGCCGGGAAGGCGGCGGCGGCGGCGGCGGCAGCGGCCCCCGGCGCGTCGCCCCCGCCGCGCTGCGCCAGTACGGGCGCGCACGCCTCGGCGTACTGGTTGTAGGCGTAGCTGCACTCCGGCTCCCCCTGGCACTGCAGCAGCGCCTGCCAGCAGATGAGGCGGCGGCCGTGCGCCAGCCCCGAGCCCCGCGGCGCCGAGCCCAGCAGCTGCAGCAGCGCCATCAGGCACAGCCAGGCGCCCGGCACGGTCCCCGCGCGGGCCCCGCCGCCGCCGCCCAGCAGCCCTGCCACCATCGCGGGCAGCGGCGGCCGCCGGGCGAAGAGGGGAAAGGAGACGAGGCGCGGGCAGCGGCGGACAAGGAGCGGGTGGAAAAGTTTGCCCCAGTCCTGCCAACTTCTTGCATGAGTGTTTTCATAAATCCATGCGCGCCGCTCGCTGGTGCCGCGCCGCTCGCAGAAGGTCGGGTCGCCCGCTCGTTCGGGCTGTGGTGGTTTCCCAGAAATGCACAGCCGCGGAGAGCCCCTCCGTTCGGCCCCCGGCGGTGGCGGGAGGCGCTCACTGCCGCCCCGGGGGGCTGCGGGCCGCGGGGCCGCGGCGGGGCTGCAGGACCGCGCGGCGCCGCGGGTGCATTTTGCTCCGCGCCTGCAGATCCGTTGTGCGGCCGCAGCGGCTCCTTCCTCCCGGGCTCAGCGCCGCGCCGCCGCCGCCACCGCCGCCGCCGCCGCTGCCGCTGCGGGCTCTAGCATCGCGCCGCTTCCTGGCTCGGGTCTGTGCGCTGCCCGCCTTCCCGCGGCCCTGGACGCCCGCGTCCCCTCCCCCTCCGCCCGCGGCGACCCCGGCCTCTCCGTGCTCCGGGGAGCCCTTTCCGGGCGGCGCGGGGAGAACAAGAAACTCGGCGCGGCCGGAGAGCGGCTCCCGGGCTTCCCTCGGCGGCGGCTTCTCGGGTGACAAGGGGCCCCGGGAGCGGATCCGCTGAGCCCGGCTGCGGACTCGCTGGCTGCGAGGCTTTAAATACAAAAGTGGGCCGGGAGCCCCCGCGTGGTGCCGCGGTGCCCCCTCATTATGCATGCATGGAAAAGCAAACAAACAAAAACATTAGCAACGCTCCTCCAGCTCGCCGAGCCCCGGCCCCGCGCGCTCCGAGCCTGCCCGCTTTCTCCTTTCTCCACTCTCTTTCGCCCTTTGCTCGGCCCCCTTTCCCGGCTTTTCGAGATGCTATTGGTCCTGCCTGTTGTTGTTGAAACTTTTTTTTTTTTTTTTTTTTTTTTTTTTTTACGAGCCGCTGGAGTGGAGTGGGGTTGCCGAGTGGGGGAGGGCGGGGAGGGTGGTGGGCAGCTCACATTCAGGCATTCAGGGCTTGAAAGGAACGGCTTAAGGAGCCTGACAGAGGCCCGGGAGCTCCTCCTACTCTTAAGGAGGCTCGGATATGGAGCCCCGGCTCAAGCTCAGAATCAGCGGGCAGGGCTCAGGGGCAGCTGTTCGCATCCGGCTTTGCCACAGGCCTTTTTGTTGGGGTCTTTTTTCCTTTTTTTTTTTTTTTTTTTTTTTTTTTTTTTTTTTTTGAGAGTTTTATTAATTCTCCCTGGCTCCCATCTGTGCCTTCGACTGGGTTCAGAATTCAGTTTGTTTATCTAGTTCCCTATCTTTGAGTCCTGATCACCAGTGAGGGGGAGTTAAGGGGGGGGGGGAGAATTTAATGTTGGACTTTGAAACTGAAGAAAAACGAAACAAAACTCAAATACACACAAGAGGCCCACACTTCAGGTAGGAGAATGCCGATGAGATATTTACAAGGGCCCCGCCCCAACCACAGGGTCCCTCTTTGCCGACCTGGCAGGTACGGTTCTTGAGCCAGGGAGCCGTGTCAGTTGCAAGACAAAAATCCGATCAATCAAATTAATTTCTTTGAGGCATGTAAGTTTCTAACTCGGACGGCGATGAAAAAATAATTACAGCATTAAAAATCTTTAGGAATGTTGAGCAGCACCATATGGCCGCAGTCATAAAGGAAGGGGATAAACTGGCATGCAGCAAGGTTTCTATTAGAGTGGGTTTCAATCCGTCCCTCGGTTAAGGGAAGCCGCCTGGGTACAGCAGCCTCTGCAATCCAGGCGCGGGAGTTTGCAAACTACCTTAACTGTGGCGCAACGCAGCCTTCAACCACCAGAGGCACCGGGCTTCTGCGGCCTGTCAAAAACTGGCGCTTTTTTCCTCCCCTTTCCGTGGAGAGACTATCAACTCCATCTGTCACAAAAATTAAGGCTAAATCTCCTCTCCAAAAGCAGAGGGAGCCGGGGCTCCAGTGCGCGCAAAGTTCGGCCGTCCGCCTCTCCCCCGAGGCCGCGTGAATTAGAAATGGCAAAAGTCAGAACAGAGCCTCAGCGTAGGAAGATTTATCAGGCTGCAAAAGAACCCTCCCGTGAGACGGCTGCATTCCTCAGAGGCTGTCTGCCTTGGGAAGCTGCACCTTGGCAGTCCCCTTCTCCGCCTCCCCCCTACAAAAACAAAACAAAACAAAGCACTTTAAAAGAAGCAGGTTGAGTTAAGGCAGACCATGTTGCTCTGATTTGAATAGTAGAAAACACACAATATCTATCGTCTATCTGTATGTATGTATGTATTATGTGTGTGTGTGTGTGTTTTTAATAGAAAAGCTGCCACTGTGTGGCCCATGAAAACACCCATTTCTCAGGCCCCGGGCTTGTTGTTATTTGGAGTTGTTGTCTCAGTTCTGCCAAGAGGACTTGGGCAAATCGCACTCTCTGAGACGTGAATCTTTCACATGGGAGGCTCAAGGCCACGTTAGACTCTTGAAATCAAATCTTTTCATCTTTAATGCTCTGTGATTTTAGGGGCATAAGGACAAGGTCAACATTCATCTGCATTTTTAAACTAATGTTTGTTGAGTTCCTTTAGAATGGTGGGTATCAAATCTTCGTGAGCATGAGACTTGCAGGTTGGCCTTGTTAAAACCCAGCTCCTGGAGTTCCTGATCCAGTAGGGCTTGTGGGACCTGAGAATCTGCATTTCTAACAAGTTCTCAAGGGTTGCTGCTGCTGCTTGTCTGGGGAGCAAACTTTGAGAAGCACTACTGGAGAGGTCCATGAGCTGATTGTTGTGGTTTGCAAAACTTGCCTGTGTTGGCCTTAATTTAGCTCTCAGTGGGATTTAAGGGGGGCCAAGAGTTTTGTCTTCTCTGGGGATATCTCCACCCCAGACTGATGGCGTTCCAGGCCTGTGGAACAATCAGCCGTCCAAGAGACCAAGCCTCAGAAGGAGGCTCTGATGAGATAGGAGAATAAATGAACACCCCACCCCCATAAGCTCCCGAGACCATGAGTACACCGTGTCTCACATCCAGCTTTTCAGTAATAATCACCAGACCTCCCAGCTGTCTCTCATCACCCAGCCACTAATCCCCATATCACTTGGAACATCTCTTAAATTGATTTAATTTTCATCATGAGCACCTGTCCACCTGAAAATACCCCACTTCTACTCTCGATCTGTTCTCAGCAAAATCTCCTATATTCTCCACCTGCTTTCTGGGCTGGATCTTCACCTCACTTTAACTAACATCTGGCTGAAACCTATGGAGTGGGAGGAGATATTTGCAAACTATACGTTAGTGGTATTGCAGGGACTTCAAGAAAGAGTGCCTCCTGCTCAACTCTGTGCCCTAGAAACATTTTCTTCACCTGACCCTGCACTGTATCAGTACAGGTGATAGTACAGTTTAGCCCACTCAGCTCAAAGAATCACAACAAATAACAAAGACTGCTGTTTTAAGCCACTAGCTTTGGAGGTGGTTTATGGTGTTACAAGAGATAATCACACACAATTTCCATCATGTTCAACTGTTTGGGCCGGAGATCTCTCTGGACTCTTCTGTTTTCCTTACGTCCCACATCCCATTAACCCATATCGCAGTCAATGAAATATTTGATGGGTTGAATGATGAAAAGTTAGACCTTTTTGTTTTCTAAATCAACCATCTCAGAACGAGTCCACATCGCTTCTACAACAGAGGCCCGGAAAGCCTAAAGAGAATGATACGGTTCTGAAGTTTTAAAGTGTAAAACGATATTCCCATGTTGATTGAATTATTAAGGCTAATTAAGCCATCATCTTGGTCATATATTAACCTCACAGAGGTTATGCTTTAATCAGCGGGAAAAGTCTCTTAAGTAAACGATGCTGGCAAAGCTAGTCACCTAGGTAGAAGGAAATGTAGAAAAAAATTCCAGGTAAAAAGTTAAATATAAAGCAAACAAATAAGAAAATCTTGGCAATGATGTATATAACCTAGAATTAGAAAGACTCTTATGATAACCAAGACTGGAAAATCAGAAGATGTGGAAGAAAAACAATACCTATTCGACTACATACAAAATTAAGTAGTTGTATGTGGAAGTACCAGAGACAAAGTTAATAGACCCACAGATCTGGCAAGAATATTGATAGAGTGGATGACAAAAGACTAATTCTCTAATAAGCAAAGAGCTCTTACAAACTTCTAGGAAAAAGTCTAAGAGAAAATGAGGGAAGATGCAAACAGATGATTCATAGGGCTGTACATCCAAATGACAGCAGGCAAGTGCAAAGATGTTTAACTAGTAGTCAGATGAAAGAAAATGAGAAAACGATGAAATCCTGCTTGAACACTCACTAGTCTAGCTAAAATGTGAATGTTATATATTTTCTGGCAGTTGCGATAGAAATAATGACCTTTCCCCCCCAAAACGTTCAAGGCAAAGCCCTGGAACTTCACTGGGTCTGGGTCATGTGCCCTTGTCCCTTTGCAGGGGGTGGGGGGGAGGGTTGTAGGTTGGCGCTGGTCCATGGACTGGTCCTCAATGGCCCATGGCAACTTAGGAGTAAGCATCTGGATACTGCAACTTGGAAATGTCATTTTATGTCTGTTGAATCTAATAAAAATCTCATTTTTCTAGTAACTTATGTTTATTCTCTTTTACCAAAGTATCTGCAATAGAAACAGTAATCTGGCCTTTCACCGCAGATAATTGAAAAAGCTCTGTACTATATATTGACACTAGTCATTTTCTTTGGTTTTAAAGTTGATTACATTGTTAGGTGCAGGAATTTAAGGATTCACCACGGTGGGAAAAGGAATAGAAATGTAAGAAACAAACTTTTGATTCTTCAAAGAATGTTGTTAATGATCCAGGATGGAAACTGGCAACACAACCCAGCCTTTCCTGACACGTGGGAGGTGTGGACGGAACCGCCGTCTGTAAGGGGCAGAAGACGCGCCCCACACCATTGCGTTGGGACTCCAGAGATCAAGATCCTGGCCGGGTTTCAACATCTAATAACGAGAGGAAATCCCAAAAAACCAGCAGGAGCTCCAATTCTCAGGAAACTTGACTTTCACACTCTCTGAAATAGCAAGTTCTATATGGACCGCTTGAGGCACACCTTCTCTCCGCCTTGCAGCTGGCAGACTTGTAGCTTCCTACAAAGAGTAACTTTTCCAAGATAGCACCTTGTACGCATTCGCCCGTCACGCCTTAAGTTCAAAAATAATTGGGGCCAATTCTACAATGGGTATTATAGAATGTCTCAAAGCCACGCCAGACCTTGGTTCAAAAATCTGTTTTTTTCACTATTGAAATCAGGAAGAAACTTTTTCCTATCGTTTCATAAATCTGGATAAACTGTTCTCTAAATAAAAATACCATAATTTGGAACAGAACTTATGAACTGTCTTAAAAATCAGCTTTTTAAAAACCCTGTAGCTGTCGACAACAAAAATATGTATATCTATCAATGAGCTAGTAGGATTTGTGAGTGTGTGATTAATACCTGTCAAGCAGTTTGGGGGGACATGCATTAGAATTGCTTACATCTTCATTGCTGGAAATGCATAATTGTCATAAAGTGTCTTGGGAAACAAATGTATGATCTTAACAATTAATAAAGATTCCAGCCACCTAATTCTTTTCCAATGCAATGTGTATCCCAGGACTTTACCAAACACATCACTAATGAATTCACACTCTTCCTACATTTTAAATCTGCTTTCACATTCACCTGCTCATTTCTCACTGAATTTCATTCAGTTGAAGCCAACAGATATTTAATGAGTGCCTACTGGACGTGCCAGAAGGCTGAAGCCTTTTTAAAAGTCTTCCAACTTTGTTCTTCTGCTTTTCTTTCTTCCCTCCCTTTTCCCCAACACCCCCTCCTTTCTCCCTTCTTCCTTTTTTATCATTAATAGACCTTATTTTTTAAAAATACACTTCTAGGCTTATAGAAAAATTGCTTGGAAAGTTCCAAGTTTCCACGTTCCCTTCTCCCCTCCCTCAGGATTAATTTGCCTTCTTATTTACATCTTTTATTATGTCTGTAATACAATGTTAGTTGTTACAGTTGATGAACCAGTGTTGGCACATTATTACTAAAGAAAGCTCTGAGTTTACACTGGGGTTCGCTCTTCGTGGTGTGCATTCTGTGGGTTTTGATAAATGCATGACGCTATGTATTTACCATGATGGTGTCACACAGGATAGTTTCACTCTCCTGAAACCTCCTGGGAAGCACTCTGTTTTAACCTAGAAGGCATCTTAAAGCAAATCTTTTCATTTACAGCTTCATTACTTAAAGCTTCCATAATTAGTGTTCGTTTTCTGTCCATGAAAAAAAAAATTAAAGTGAGGCCATACATGTGATTTAAACCCATAAGTTGTGCACATCTCCCCAAATGATTAATGATTTATATTGACGTAATCATTCATATAGTTGAGTTATCTGTCTCAGAAGTATTTCTTGGGCTCTCACCTGGGTCAGCTCTCTGTGCCAATGGTCTTCGCATTAGGGAACTTTGTGAGAGGGGGCTTTATCCTTTATATCTTTGCTTCATGCATAGGCATGCATTGAACTACCCAAGCTCCTTTCACTTTTTTTTTTTTTTTTGGTTTGCTTTATAGTTTATTTTACTTAAGAATTTCTAAATGTATTTTTTAAGTTTATTTATTTATTTATTTTGAGAGACAGTGCAAAAAGGAGAGAAGGAGAGGGAGAGAAAGAGAGAGAGAGAGAGAGAGAGAGAGAGAGAATCCCAAGCAGGCTCTGTGCTGTCAGCTCAGAGCCTGATGCGGGGCTCAATCCTGCCAACTGTGAGATCATGACCTGAGCTGAAACCAAGAGCTAAATGCTTAACCAGCTGAGCCACCCAGGTGCCCCTTACGTGTATTTTTTTTGTATAGAAAATATATGCACATACATAGTAAAGCATGCAAGGTTGTAAAAAGTGCAAGGTGTCCAAAAAGCTTCTACTCATCTCTGCATCTGGGTACCCACTTCCCTCAACCACCATGATCAGTTTCTTATATGCATTCTCAGAAATACTGCATATATATGCAAATGCATATCTTTCTAATGTTTATTTGTTTGAGGGGGGGGGGGAGGAGCAGAGAGAGGGGGAGAGATTGAATCCAAAGCAGGCTCCACACTCAGTGCAGACCTGATGTGGGGCTCAATCTCATGACCATGAGATCATGACCCGAGCCACAATCAAGTCAGTCACTCAACCAATTGAACCACCCAGGCACTCTGTACATATATTTTTGAAACAATGAAATTAGCCTTATTTTTTTTTCACTTAAAAGTATATTTTAGACACCGTTCCATATCACTTCATTAAGTGCTGACATATTACTTGCTTATCTTTTGGATGAGTGTATAATACTCCATTTGGGGATGTACCATACATTATTTAACCCGTTTCTCATTTAGGAACATTTAAATTCCAGTCCTTTTGTATTTTAGTGTGATGGTGAATAACCTTACGCATTTGTCATTTTATTAGTATTTTAATACAGCTAGAGGAACCATCTTTAGGAATGGAATTACTGAGTCAAAGAAGAGATTCATTCTAAATTGTGACGGATCCGTTGTTCTTCCTCAAAGCTCTGCCAGCATATGGGAGTGTTTGTCTTTGCACATTATCACTGACACAACATGTTACTGAACTTTTGGATCCTTGCCAATCTCATAGGTAACAATTATATCTCACTGCAGCCTTCATTGTAATTTCTCTTATTATGTGTAAGACAGACATTATTAAGTCTTCAGAAAATTAACGAGGCAAAGACTGAAGACATTTAAGTTCAAAAAGGTCAAGTGATCCAACACTACCCACCTAAGAGGACAGAACACCCAGAAAGTGATCTCCCAAGGTGGTCACCCTTGGCCATCACCCCACCTTGTTTCCATAGCACCACTTGACTGCTTAAAGGCTTGCCTTTTGTGACAAGTTTTCCTCCATGTGAAGGGTAGTTGCCAAAAAAAAGTGCTAAAGAGTATCTTTTGTAAAGGGAAAGGCTTCTTCCTCAAACGGTGAAATCAACGGATTCTGAAGAATCCTCTTAAAATCTTAGGATCTTCTCTTTCCCTCCTCCCCCATCCCACCTCAAGACAAAGCAGGAAAAAAAAAATCTCAAAATGTTGTATCTGAGTGACCCCTGAATAACTGATAGAAGACGTATGTTCTGGACTTCTGTTAGAGGCGAATTGTCATGTTCGTAAGATATTTTTGAGGAAATAAACTTTGCTCTTACCTCACCACCTTCCCACTCAGAAATACCAGTTTCCTCTCTGTATCTGACTTCAAACCTCATCGTGCTGAGGTATGTACTGAGGTCTCGTACTGAGGTCTCATCGCCTGAGACCCTTGCGGGTTTCTGAGGAGCAGTTGAAGACTTGGCCTTTATCCATGATTTATGTGCACACGTAGTTAATGTCTGTTGTGTGTGTTAGGTGGAAGTCTGTCCCTGGAGTTGTGCTGTCTCTGCTGCAGCTGTCTCAGTCAGTTTGCTGCCCAAAGAGGATTAATTGCCCTGATCATTATTTGCCTGGAGTCAGAGATAGGTTTGAGGATACGAGAAGGGACAGAGCCATCTGGAGAAGAAAGGGTCTTCTGTGGTCTCAGGGCACAGCAGTTTGTGGTAGTTTGATACTTATTAACTACACCAACAAAATGACTAAATAGAGCAACTTTCTGGAATAGAAGTCAGGCAGTCTTAAAGTATGGATATCCACTGTTAATTGTCTTCAGTCAACAGATAGGGAGCATCATTCCAGAATTTAGAGGTCCGGCAACGAATAGCACAGGGGTAAATGCCTGGACATGGGGTTGTTTTATCCAGTAGTCACGATAATGATCTTTCCCTATTCTTCTGGTGGATCTGAGAACCCTGTGAATTATCCTTAGAAGAAGGGGGCGCATTTCTGGAAAACCACAGATGCCCTTAGGCTCCGCCTTATCTCTATTCCACAAACAAAAGAAGTGAACTGAATTCCTTCCTAACATAGAGTGCTTCATCTACATCCCAGAAAGGAAAGTCTTTAAGATTCTCAAATCCTTGAAAAGCATCTGGGGGAAATGTAAATGACAAGGAGAACACACATCCCTTTAAGAGCTGGGCAGCCGCTTTTCTGCCAAGGGCTTGTCAAAATTGCTCAAGAGAAAGAAAAAAAGAGGAACAAGTGCACATACACATTTTTAAAGTAGCTAGCAACCAAGACAACACCAATTATTTAACCACAGTAAAGAAACCAGCAGCCAAACCACACTGATTATTTAACCGCGTATCCAAGTGCTGAACACAGCCATAGCCAGCCACGTTAATTTAATGTAAATATCCCGAGTAACCAGCTCCCAAGGAGGCAAGGGCACCAGCAGAGGACTACTCCTCACCTTTCCTTGTCTTGGCTCCAGATGTCTGGAGCTGGAAAACTGGCTGCAATCCAACTAATATTTCCCCCCACTCCCTTTTTGCCTTTTTGTTTCTCTAAAAATCGTTCTTACCCTACTGATCTACGGGTCTCATATGTGTACACATGTTCGGGGAGACATTTGGTGAATTCTGTTCTTTTCCTCTGATTGCCACATTTTCTTTTCTTCCCCTTTCATTTCAGTGCTCTGTCTTTGCTCCCTCCCCCTTCCTCCTCTGCCTCAGAGGAGGCATGCTTTCAGTCCTGTGTATTTGATTCCTGGTTCTTTAATTTTCAATAATCATCATGTGTAAGGTTATTCTCAGGGAGTGTTATCAGGAAAACATGAGCTTTCTCCTTTGCTGTCTGCAGTGGCACAGTCTGCAATGGGTTGCAATTTACTAGAAAACAGGTCCTGTCACTGGGAAATGCCCCAGCAGCTCATAGATCTTGCCAGCCCAGGTGACCCCACTCTCACTGCCCACAGATAAATGCATCTGACTCAAGGTCAGCCAACCCCTGGGTGTCTAGCAACCAATCAGATTTCTCTCTTTGAGGGTTGATTAAAGGTTGACTGGCATAGTGGACCATGTGCAAACAGGGCAAGCTTAGCTAGAAAGAGGAGCAGGGAGAAATAGCTGAGGAGGACCCTGTGGTCCACAAGGGATCAAAAGTAAAGCAAGGGGTAACCATAAGCTTCCCTGGAAGAGGAGTAGAGGCACCTCACTGCCCCTTGGTTCGTCCAGCTCTATTTCCGGTGAGGACAGGCCCTATTTCAGTTGCTAAGACCCTGAGACTGACACTGTGTCCTCGTATTACATCTATGTCTGGGATGATAGGGTAAAAGGTCTGAGGTCCCTTAGCTGGCCTCCTTTTCTCCCTCTGTCTCCTCCATGCTCACCGTTTCTCTGGACACGGAATCAGTTTCAAAAATATGCCCCTGAATAAAATATCCGTCTTCCATTATGTGTAGGGAAGTCTCCTGGAGTGAAAGTAGCAAGCTCCGTGAAGACTGGTGCTTTGTGAAAGCGAGTCATGGAGCTCCTCTATGTAAACGATACTCATGGCTCCATTTATGCCTCATGGCTCTCACCATGCCCCACCAATGGCAAAGCACGGTGTTGGGGAAGCCAAGGCTTCTTCCCCCTCCCGTCACCTTTGGAGTGTCCCATACTCTATGGTGATTTTTCTGACTAAAGCTGATGAGGTTTGGGGGATGGGAAGTCAGATGTGCTCCTGGGGCAAGTTAAGTTTGTGGTGCACATTGAACAACCAAATGAACACACACACATGGAAATTAGAGAAAGATTGGGATTGCAATGTCAAATCAGGAGTTTTGAATCAAGGCACTGGAGGAGATTCCCTAAAGGAGCGTGTTTAGAGAGAGAAAGAGCCACCAGAGAGTACGATGGGGAGCAAGAGAGTGTGACTCCAAAGAGAAAAGCACTCTGGAAAGAAGGAACAATTAATGAGTCTCCTAGTGCCATAAGATGAGGACGGGAGAAGTGGCTGTTGGGTAGAGCAAGATTTCGGTCATCAGTGACCTTGATGAGAACAATGGTGGATGAAACTTGATTAGAGTGAATTTGAGGGAGAACGTGAGAAGAGAATGGAGATAAAAACAAGGAATGTGGATTATATTGCTGAGTGCCCGTGAGGACCAAATAGTACCTGGGAGGGTTAGATTAATAGGTCTTGGACATGCTACTTTGCATCTCCGTGACTCATTTTCCCCATCTGTAGAATGCAGGTAATAACAACAATCTATAGCATTTTAAAAATGTGGCCACAAACTGTTTGACGCTTCTTCCATCCAGAGGCAAGTCTATGTCCCCTCCCTCTGACTCTGAAGCAGGTAACAACTGCTCTGCCCCATGGAATATGGTGGAAGCAATGTTCCCGTGGCTAGGTGATACATAGTGCTTTAGTTTCTGCCTTGCTCGCCAGAACTCATGCTCTTGGAATCCAGAGCTGCCATGTAAGAAGTTCAAGGACTTTGAAGTTGTGATGTTGTGAGGACCCCCAGGCTGTGGGAGATATCACATGAGTCTAGGTTCCCCAATCCACAGTTTTTCATGGGTCCACTCTTCAAATCATCCCACAGGGTAGCGGACCTGTGTGGTGTGGAGAGAAGCATCCAGGTGATTCCAGCCCTCAACCAGTTGGTCAGGACACCTCCAGCTGTTCAAATCTTCCCAGATGAGGTCTTAGACACTGTGGAGTCAAAACAAGTCTTCGGCGTCTGGTTTCCTATGCCCCGTCTGAATTCCTGATCTACAGAATCTGTGAGCACAAATGGTTGTTTTTTCACACCATTAAGTTTAAGTTGGTTAGTTACATAGCAATAGATAACTGGAACCCCATTTCAAAGGCTATTCTGGAAACAAAAAAAAATGATCACATATAAAATGCTTAGAGGTCAGTCAATGCCAGACACGTAGTAAGTACTCAATAAGCGTTAGCTTTTGTCATTACAGTCGTAAAATTTCCACTGGTAAATATAAAGAAATTTGAGGAACTATTTAACAAAAATATACTTCTTTTACCCATCTTTAAAACTTAATAAGATCACGGGGCGCCTGGGTGGCTCAGCCGGTTACACGTCTGACTTCAGCTCAGGTCATGATCTCGAGGTTCGTGGGTTTGAGCCCCACGTCGGGCTCTGTGCTGACAGCTCGGGGCCTGGAGCCTGCCTCAGATTCTGTGTCTCCCTCTGTCTCTGTCCCTCCCCTACTCACGCTTTGTCTCTCTCTGTCTCTCAAAAATAAAGAAATGTAAAAAAAAGAAAAATTAAAAACTTAATAAGATCATTTGGAACGGAATTCATCAGTTCATCAGTTGTACTGTGCTCTCCGAGATAAATTTCTTTATAGGGTCCAGTAGAGACCATACAGTGATTTTCCTACTGACTGATAATTTGAAGTTGGATGCAATAAAGCCTTGGGGGGAACAAAGGCCTCAGTACTACAGTATGATTTTTCTGAGCGAAGGCCTAGAGTCTTGCTCACTTTTGTGTTCCTCTGAGCACCTAGCAACAGTGAAATGCCCAAAGTAGACACTCCACAAATGTTTGCTTCACTGATTTGATCAATGCATCATGCTCATTGTCTCATATAAACTTTTGGGGAGGCATTTCTTTATTTAGTATTTTCTCTACTTTTGCCTTTAAATTTGTCATATTTTCTGAGAAGTTGATTGGTAATCTCATAAAATGTAGATTGATGTTTATGGACGAAACGGCGAGTGTTGCTAAGAATGTGCAATGCAGCGTAAACATGGCTCTTGCACAATGCTTCCCTGGACTTATGCTTTTTTGAACTGGGTTCAAATCTAAACTGAGCAAGGCCACACAGGGCGTTAGAGCAAAAAAAAATGTAAAGTTGGAATGCACGAACCCCCTTGATTGCAGAAGATAGGCATTGGAAGAGGGAATTTTTAAGGACGTGCTTTTTTATTTCTGGTCACCTAACATTAAGCCAGTCTCAGAACACATACTGCACCAATGTGATTTTTAAACCACACACATTGTCTAGATAGAAAAGAACTTCAAACATCACATCGTGTTTGGGAAATTGTTGCCGAACATGTCAACATGCCCCCTGAGAGAAAAGCAGTTGCTTGGATTTTTGGATTCTCCTCGTGCACAGATTTCTCACATTTTGAAATAACAAAATCCTTTAAATAATTTCACGGGTGGGTATCACGTTTTGGGGGCTGGCCTGTTGCATGCTGTGCTACAAATGATTCAGTGTGTCTCCTTTCGTGGTGAGCGATTCACGTGTGTGTGAAAGTACTCAGGTGGTGGAAGAAATACCAGTAGGCTAAGGACAAAGACAGGGAGGGAAATATTTAGATTTTGGAGCCAGAGAGGATGGCATTGGCAAAACAGCAGTCTTACCATCTCCACGTAAGTCCTATTGCAAATAGGAGGACGTCCGTGTCATTTACAGCCATTACAGAACAAGCTGCACCTCCAAAGTAAAATGTTCTGAGGACTGGTTTTTCTCAGTAGCAATGAAATCAGGGGCAATGCAATTGCTAATGACTTCCTATTTATTGAACCAGTGTGGAATGTTCCTTTGCAGGGGCTGCTGACCTCATGGACCAGGACCTCTATCTGCAAGGGCAGGAAACCTAGTCTTGGGTGTCAGTTGCCCTATCAGGAGCCTAGGGGACAGTTTTGTCCCCAGCGAGGAAAGCGCACAGCAATTAAACACACATGGACAACTGACTGGGCCATTTACACTGTAATTTTATCTCAGGGGCTGAGCCAATATTTCATCTTGTAAACTATCTCCTTCCTGGATTATCATTATTCATATTTATTTATTTTAAAGCTTTTATTTATTATTCATTTTGAAAGACAGAGAGTGGGCACGAGCGGGGTGGCCGGTGGGCAGAGAGCGAGAAAGAGAGAGAGAAAATCCCAAGCAGCCTCTGCACTGCCAATGCGGGGCTCCAACTCGCGAACCTTGAGATCATGACCCGAGCCAAAGTCAAGAGTCGGATGCTGAATCGATTGAGCCGCTGGATTATCATTATTATCAATGATTCTTTTTTACTTAACATTCACAGTGGCAGTAGGGTCATTGGTTGAACGCATCCCCTCTGTTACAGAGTCCTGGGTTTCCATGTGGACCATGTCTTTAACCTTAACCTCGTTTCTTCCATTTTACAGGTGAGACTTGAAATTCCCAGTGCCATGTGACTAGTAAGCAAAAGAACTGGGATTTGGAGCTAGATCTGTCTGGCTCCCAAATCTTGCCTCCCTGTACGTGACATAGTCGAAGGTGCTTACTTAGGAGCAGCCGGTACCGTGAAACTAGTCTCCTGGTGCCTAAAATAATCCTTTGGTCTTTAGTCCCTCGCTTAATGTCGGCCAATTATTTTAGCCAGCAGACCGAGCAGGTTGGAGGAATGGGCTGGCTTTGACATCAGCCTGTTGAGACCGGTAACCCAACTGGGATATCATCATGGTGAAGTCAGGCTGGCACAGCCCCCACTTGCCAATTGCTGTCAGAATTGTGGTCTAGCCACAAGCCAGACACCATAAGCTTGCAGAACTGGTAAGAAGGCTGGGCAAAGTGGCTCGGTGGGAAATATGCATTCTGTAGGCTGTCGGGTTCCCAGGCCTGCCAAACTTTGCTTTTCTAAAGAGGATGAAGATTAAATAGTTCACTGCCTTTGATTCAGTTTTATGATTCCAACAACATCACATGTGCATAGAGTAATCCTTTTTGACTGCTAGGCAACCCTGGAGAGAAATAACTCTAAAATTATTTGAAGTCATTTCAAATGCCTCTCTTCTCGATTTTGCACTTGGGCTTGTTTGGGACTCCTGGGTCATCCTGATATGTGATATACGTGTATATAAGTATGTGCATGACATAAAAATGCATTGAGCACTCGTGGTTTAATGTGTCAGGAACAACAGTGCTTTTTCCTGAATTTACTCCACACTGAATGTTAATATTTTAATGTTTGCTTATTTTTGAGAGAGAGAGAAAGGGAGAGGGAGGGGCAGAGAGCGACAGAGACAGAGGAGCCAAAGCAGGCTCTGTACTAACAGCAGAGAACCCAGTGTGGGACTTGAACTCGCCAATGGTGAGATCGTGACCTGATCTGAAGTTGGACACTTACCCAACTGAGCCACCCAGGCACCCCCACACTCAGTGTTAACATTAACGAAGCCAACAATCCACCACTGTGCACTATGCCTCTCCCATGCCTCCAGAACCCACTGGGCTGCCATGATTCTTATTGCCTCCTATGGCTTTGACTTTGGACTCAGATGCCACCTTTCTCTCCAATCTTCCAGCCTCAGAGAGGCAGCAGCTTCCTGCTCTTGCCAATCTCTTGCACCACCATGTTGAGTTCTGCTTCTCAGCTTCTATCATCTACTTAAGGTATTAAATTCCTTCTGTTTTATATACCCAGAGTGGCTCCCGTTTTCCTGATTAGACCTTGACAGCTATAATTATGGTATTTTTTATATAGCTTAGGAATTATTTGATATGTGTATGAATTTGATGTAAGATTTTCGTGAGATCCGGGATGGGGGTTCTTTCAATTCTACAAGTGTTCAGTGGGTATCTGCTATGCACAAAGCAGGCGTATAGGTGAAAATTTGTTGTTACACAGCCGGGATCCAAACAAGTTGAGAAGATCTGTAAAAGAGATATATATTTTTTCAGGTCAGTGCCCTGCAAGGTCCACACACAGGGTGACCAATTCACTAGCAAGGATGAGGAAGATAGGGAAGCAGGGAGAAGTGAAAGCATTTTGTAACTTTTCATGACATCTGCACGAGCAAATAAGCCACCGGTTAGAATAATCAAATGAACTGTGCTGGCCGAATAGTTGTATATACTTTGACTTACTAAAGGACATGTATGCAAATTCTTTTTTCTATGATAAAACTTGATTTTTTTGTTTGAGGGCGGCCGTCAGCTAGTGCGCTTTCCAAGACTAAAATCATCTGATTCCTCAGGGAGATGAAAGTCAGAGCTGGGAATAACAAGAAGCCTTTACTGTGCTTCCCTTCCACTCCCCTGATTCCCTGCCAGGACTCACACCTCCCCCTGGTGCCGGACCTCAGAGCAGAAGAGGTTGTTGAATTGCCGTAGCAGATTCGGTGCAGGATATCAAAGATCCACTGCAGCGTCAGAGGAAAGCATGACGAGAAGATAGGAGTGGAAGAGGCAGAGAAGAGGAGGGAAAGAAGGAGGGGGTTACAAAGAATCAGGGAGGAATAAAGGATGAACCCATGGCCTTTCCATGCTGCTTGAGCTACTTCCTGCTTCTCTCCACTTCCTGTTTTCTTATTGCCTCAGGGACGGGGATCTCAGCCCTTCTTACATTGTTGGCCCTTTGGGGATGAGTGGTAGGACTTCAAGTTTGTTTCAATTTCTCTGCTCAGATAGGAGGTAGGCTTTATTTCCTTACCCTTTTGCACTTAAAGTATAGTTTCATTCTTAAAATATTAAGTAGAAAGCCTATCTTACCTCCATTTTTCTTTTTGAAATCAGACAGTCTTGTGGGCTCATTGGCCACCAGTTCTCCATTACCCTGCTGGATCCAGACTCAACCATTCCCAGCTTCCTGTTACGTTTGCACAATTACAAATACAATTCACCCCTTAACTCCCTTTAGCAACTGAGGTAGATAAAATATATAGTTTGTTTGGTTTGTTAAAAAGTAGTACTTTCAGGGGCACCTGGATGGCTCAGTTGGTTGAGCGTCTGACTCGATTTCGCCTCAGGTCATGATCTCACAGTGCGTGGGTTTGAGCCCCACATCAGGCTTCATGCTGATAGTGCAGAGCCTGCTTGGGATTCTCTGTCTCCCTCCCTCTCTGTCCCTCCCCTGCTCATGCTCTGTCTCTCTCTCTCTGTTTCAAAAACTAACATTTTTTAAAAAGTAGTGCTTTCAGATATCAAGTTAATTTGGCTCAAATCAAGGGCAAAACTGAACGAGGCAACCTGGAAAATTATTTTTAAAGCAATTCCCCCTCCTCATTGGAAACAAAATACCAAAATGTCATGATAGATTGAGATTTTAAATAATAGTTACAGAGAAAGCCACTTTTCCTCACTCCTTCCCCTACTTTGCTCATTAAAGATGTCCCTGAATTTACTGAAGTTAGAGTGGAAAATAATAGTCACAGTATTTTTGAAAACAGTGTGGTCTAGATGGCGTTGAAAACTTTAAAGTTTTAAATGCTCTCTTTGTGAAGGAATTTGCTAATTATCCAGCAGATGTTCTTTCTTTTTAACCCTATGTATCACTGCTCCCTTAAAATTCTCTCTCCTCTCTCTCCCTCTCTGTAGTGCTTCCTTTTGTTCTCTTTTTTTAAAATTAAAGAATGTGTAAAGCTTTTTTCCTTCCATTGGAAACAAGGCTACACCTCACAGTCCAAGTCCTGAGGCCTTGTCTTCATGAGAAGCCCTCTTACTTTATTTATAACCTCTTCTAGAAGATTCCCTCTCAATTTCGTGACTTGTGGATCCCGGAATTAATTTTATTAAGTATGTTGCAACATTAAATTCTTTGTTTTAACTTCACAGCTCCACCTAGACCTCTAATTCCCCACTAAAATAATCAAATATTGGGTGATGAATACCTGTATTTTTTTTTTCAGGGGATTTAAAATTGAGAATTCCCTAATAATTCCTGGAATGATCTATCAAAACAACTCAAAACCATGGCTAGGAATTAATGTTTTTATTCTTAAAAGTAAAAAATACCCATTAGTAGAGTTCATTTTATTTTGTTTTAATAATTGTTTTTAAATTTTTAATGTTTATCTATTTTGAGAGAGAGAGAAAGAGAGAGAGAGAGACAGCATGAGTGAGGGAGGGGCAGAGAGAGAGAGAGAGAGAGAGAGAATCCTAGGCAGCCTCCATGTTGTCAGTGCAAAGCCTGATGTGGGCCTTGAACTCATGAAACCGTGAGATCATGACGTGAGCCAAGATCAAGAATTCGATGCTTAACCGACTGAGCCACGCAGTCACCCCTAATAGAGCTCATTTTAAAGATTTGCTAGCCAGCATAACTGTAAAGCCACCTGGGCATTTTGCATTCATCTTTGTCAAAATTTTGAGCCCCTAAGTTAATAACAGCTTCTGAAATACAGTAAAACGTATTCATTTCAGTTATGTAATTCATTTCTTTTCCACACTATTATTGAAAATTAACTCTAGGGGCACCTGGCTGGCTTAGTCTGTTAAGCGTCTAACTCTTGATTTCGGTTCAGGTCATGATCCCAGTGTTGTGAGATTAAGCCCTGAGTTGGGCTCTGGGCTGACAGTGCATAGCTTGCTTGGGATTCTCTCTCACCCTTTCTCTCTGTCCCTCCTCTGCTCCCTCTCTCTCAAAAATAAATAAATAAATGTAAAGAAAAAGAATTTGAGTTATTTGGAAACTTGAAACATCCACTGAAGGAAAAGAAGCAGTGTTTTAATCAATGTTATATCGTTACTCTTAGTAGATGGTAGAGAGGTGAGGGGCAGAAATTCGTTGAGGGCCAAGAAATGGCATTAATGGTGCTCAATGAAATCCAACTCCATCATGAAGGAGGCAGTTTTGCAAACTGTGGAGCTGTCTGAGAATGCTTCTTCTTCCTCATAAGTTTAGGTGATACTCTTTCTGTGATTTAAAGTATGTTCTCAGGGCGCCTGGGTGGCCCAATCGGTTGAGCATCTGACTCTTGGTTTCAGCTCAGGTCATGATCCCAGGGTTGTGAGATCAAGCCCTGCGTTAGGATGTACACTGACAGGGTGCAGAGCCTGCTTGGGATTCTCTAAATAAATAAATAAATACTAAAAAAAAAATAAAGTATATTCTTGTGAGACACGTATGCATGTTCAAATCAACAGTGGCTCCATCATGTAAAAGGGGTAGATGGCTCATTCCAAAGACTTAAAATGTCAAAGACCAGCAATCACAGTTCCCTTCTAGTCCCCCTACCGCTCAGAAAGCAACTCTTTGACACCAGAGGAAATAGAGCGCTGGACAGAGAAGAGGCCAGAGTCCAGGAGGAGCCTGGGAAGAGGACTAGGTTTTCCCAAAAGTTATGTGGAGTTTCCCACCATGGAGATTAGAAGAAGTGGTTGAGAGAAGTGTGGGCTGGGTGGTCAAGCTGCATAACTCAAGCGAGTCTCAAACCCTTTGTGAAGGCACTTTCCCCTCCATCTATAGGTGCTTTCCCCTAGAACCATGGGAGCAGACAGATTTAGAGCACCGTTATAAGCTTTCTGCTTCTAGGATGTAACTGCCTTGTAGCTCCTCAGCGGTGAGTGATGCCCAACTAGAGAAGAGGGGAAAGGACATTCAAGGGAAGCGTGGTCAGAATCAAATCAATGTCCCATCCCATCCACGTCCCCTGATTCCATCAGAGAAGGGCCAACACTTTTCCAAGTGGAGTCTATCTGGTGACCAAAGTCCACAATGAAGGAAGGAGCCATCGGGGGAGCACCAGGAAGAGTGGAAGAAGGACTTCCCAGTAGACACCTGTAAATACTATGGTGAGAAGAGACCCTTAGACTGGGGACTCAGGAAAAAAAAATACTAAAAGTGAAGCTGAAAGAAAAATTTGTGGAGAAATGCATCAGAGTTAGCTATCCTTCCAACCTGTTTCTCTCCTGGCTGTAAACTCCCCTGCACCTGAATTTATATCTCATAACTTCCCCCTCACGCTTCAGTTTGGAAATGAGACTTCTCACCTTTATATGATACCCTGGATATCTTGCAAGATTTTGGACTTGGATTTCAATTATCTTTAAATCCATCCAATGCCTTTTCCCTGCTGACAGCTCCACACAGCCCACTCATATAAAAAGACTCACCAGGAGAATAAATTATTTCTTCCCTTGTCAGTGGTAATTTGTGTTCACTAAATTACCTCCAGATCTACTTTCTTGAGTCAAAAATAACTTTACAGTTTTTTTTTCTTCCATGTCCACCCTGGAAAGACACAGAAAACTTGAAGTTAACCTCTCCCTGTTAGATACTCAGGAATAATTAAGCCAGTTTTCTTCTTAAATCAGCCAGATGTTTCATTTTAAGATGGAACAATCCGTGGTTTATTTTACCCAAGTTCTCATGGACAGGCCACTGCTTTCATTCTGATAGTCCTGTCTTGTGAGAAGTAAGAATGAAAAACATCTTTAAGAAAATTCCCTCCCTCTTTTTTTTTTTTTTTTTTTTCTGGGAACAGGGCTTGGTCTCCATAGGAAACCACATTTTATTAAGAACATGTAAGTTATTACTGATGATGCCCCAGAATCTGATCAAACGCTTTAAGCCACAGCTATCACATTTGAATTTTACCACACTGTTCTTCATAACCTTTAAAAAAGATTTAAATGTCTCACTATGTCAAGATCTATTTCTGGCAAGGCATCTATTTCCACTATGTCTTTGTCACTTTGGTGTTTTCTTCTAATCAAGCCAGGCAACTATGCTTAGGGAACCTTTCATTTTTGTCTTAAAGAATGCCAATAAATGGTTAAGGGTATTTTTTTACAACATGGTGAGTGTTATTTCACAATGTTTCATTAGCCACAAATCCTCAAGCCACTTTTAAGAATTCCAGATGCCCTACTGTAGGTATTTTTGCAGCTGTTTTGTGGGAAATCATGAAAGTGTAACTCTCTTCAACAAAAAAGAACATATCTCATTCCAACAGGGATAAGTCTCTTTTACTGTACTTTAATAGTAACAAAAAGGGCAGCGTAAAGACAGCTGTGCACTGTATATGTTCCCTCCATCTGCCTGAAGTTCAGATAGTTAAAATATCTTCTCATTTGTAAAATACTTTGATTTTATATTGGGGGTAGTCTTTCTTTTAAATTGGTCATGATACCCTCTGAAGTCACATTTTTCTCTCTGTTATTTGTCAGACAAAATTGGGCCTAAAGAAATTCTACCTGCAGCCAGCGATTCTGGTTTTGCGATGTATTTTATTGTTCCCTGTGATTACTTTGTAGGTTGAATCCATACGTTCTTTTTACCTAGAAAACAGTAATGAGTCTAACCGTTGATAACTATGGACTCTTCTTAGGATCACACATATTTCCTTTGCGAAGATAAAATTTACAAATTTGGAAGTTATATTCGGGACTTTGTGGATGTTTACTCCCTGATCGCATCTTACACCGCAAGAGTATTTCGATGGATAGATAGCCACAGTCTGTAGAAGGAAGGAAGGGAGGAAGGAAGGAAGGAAGGAAGGAAGGAAGGAAAACGTGTTTCTTTTCATTGTTTCCAGTACTGCATGATCTGTAGTCTTCATCTGCCAGTGTTTCATGTCTGAATTATAATGTTGCTGATGACCATTTATTCAAACGAAATCACGAAGACGATGTTGGAATTGCGGACTTAGGGCTCAAAGGCCTTACTGGGATTCACAGTGCCAAGACTTTGGCTACAGAGTCAAGGATAGGCTATGAAGAACCCCACTGAACCTGAGATATAAGGAAACCTGGACCAAATCCAGAGATTAAGGGTCTGCTCTTCTAAGTAGAAAAAAGAGAGCTCTACCTCTTTCCAGCTGTTTACACAGCTTACCGTTCATTATTCCCACTCTCACATTTTATAGATGAAGAAACTGAGGTCCCAAAACACAGAGTTCCATCAGCACTCTTGAATTCCATAGTTCAATGAAAAATCAGTAAGGGAAACATTTTTGCCAGTTTGTCTCTTACTTTTATTTATTTATTTAAAAAAAAATTTTTTTAATGTTTATTTATTTTTGAGACAGAGAGAGACAGAGCATGAATGGGGGAGGGGCAGAGAGAGAGGGAGACACAGAATCAGAAGCAGGCTCCAGGCTCTGAGCCATCAGCCCAGAGCCTGACGTGGGGCTTGAACTCACGAACCGTGAGATCGTGACCTGAGCTGAAGTCGGACGCTCAACCGACTGAGCCACCCAGGCGCCCCATGTCTCTTACTTTTATTGTTTAAAGACGGGTTTATGGACCTTCAGAGTGGGTTCAAATGAGAGTCATTCATTCCAAAAATATGCAAAATGACTTAATGAAGCCAAGGGGCTGCCACGTGGAAAAGACATGGTATCTGCCTTCAGAAGGCTTGACATCTAGTAGGAAGTAAACATGCAGCCCAGAGATTCCAACATCAAGACAGACACGGACGTGGATGGGCGGACAGAAATGAGGGGATGTCATGTTCAAGGAAGCAGGGAAGGACTCCTGGAGGACAATGCTTTGTGGCGTTTGACATAGAAGCAGAGGTGGCTTCCCCAGGCAGAGGGAATGATGTCGGGAACGTGTTGGAGCAGCATCTGTCACTAAACTCAGAAGTGGTGGGGGGAGAGGCTGGATGCGGGTGACTCTCTGAGTTCTAAAGATGATCCTAGCAATGTTTTCTCCCGTTGCTACTACAAACCCAGCCAGACTTACTGTAAAGCAATTAACTCACCATCTTGCCCCCATTTAGGGGTTGATCAGAACATAACTTCCCCTGGGGAGCTCTCAAGAAAGAAAAGGGAAACAACCCCCTGACTTCATCTCCATCTGAGCATCTCTAGAATATTCAGTTTACAAGAGTTTTTCGCTCTCTTATCATCATGTTCCTTAAAGCTATTTACTGCAATGATTGCCTATGGTACTACTTGTAAGAAATTTTTAAGTTCAACAACATATCAGTTCTCCTGCAGTGGTTGGCTTGCGAAGTTGTTTCTGCTTTTCTTTTAAGGATGTGGTGGATATTTTTGGATTTAAGGGACCAATTCCTTTACATATGCTCTCATGCCCTTTGGGATCAGATGGTCCTCGGCCAAAATTTCTGCTCTTCTAAGTAGAAAAAGAAGTGCTCGGGACAAGGGTACTTTTGTCATAGGAGAGTTGAGAGGATGAAATAAGGTAATTCATTCAAAGAGCTTAGCATGGAATGTCACATAGTAGGTGCCTCAAAAATGTGAGTGCCTTCCTGCACTTGCGACAAGCAAGTAAGGCCTACTTTATTTTCTTTTATTTTTTTAATGTTTATGCATTTTTGAGAGAGAGACAGAACGTGAGTGGGGGAAGGGCAGAGAGAGAGGGAGACACAGGATCCGAAGCAGGCTCCAGGCTCCAAGCTGTCAGCACAGAGCCTGATGCGGGGCTCGAACTCTTGAACTGTGAGATCATGACCTGAGCTGAAGTCAGACGCTTAACTGACTGAGCCACCCAGGTGCCCCAGGAAGGCCTACTTTCTGAGAGCGTCGGCTGGACTGTGTGGCACAGAAAGATTTTGCTGGTCCAATGGACTATCGCCTATCCATCTCTGTAGCCATTCTATGAGACACATCTGGCCTAGCAGGTGGGACTGAGGGTACAGGGGAATTTGCAACACTTATCAAGAAAATTGAAGGCCCTTAGAAGTCAAAACAGGGTTCTTGGTGGAAAGAAAGGGAGAAAGCAAGCCAAAGAGCTTTTTACTGTAATTAAAGATGGAGTCAAAGATCACTAAATGAGGTGAAAGGCTGGTTGAAAGTGCAAAGAAGGGCACCTGGGTGGCTCAGTCGATTAAGCATCTGACTTTGGCTCAGGTCATGATCTCGCGGTGTGTGAGCTCAAGCCCTGCGTCGGGCTCTGCGGCTGACAGCTCAGAGCCTGGAGCCTGCTTGGGATTCTTCCTCTTTCTCTGCCTCTCTCCCACTCACACCCTGTCTCTCTCTCTCTCTCTCAAGATAAATAAACATAATAAAAAAATTTAAAAAACAGAAAGTGTGAAGAAAAAAACCCCAATTATTTAAGATATGTAATTTTACTTACTTCAGGTAGATACAATAACTTCAACTGTGTTAATAAGGGGCTTTATAGCAGGGAAAATTGAAATGTCTGGCTCAGTAAAGCAAAATAATAAATGTACTATTAGAATTTAGAATATTATGGGTTGCCTGGGTGGCTCAGTCAGTTAAGCATCCGACTCTTGATTTCAGCTCAGGTCATGATTTCCCAGTTCATGAGATCAAGCCCTGTGTCGGGCTCTGTACTGATGGCGAGAAGCCTGCTTAGGATTCTTTCTCCCTCACTCTCCCTCTCAAAATAAAATAAAATAAACGTTAAAAAAAAGAATTTAGAATGTCAATAATTCATCTGAAGGGGTTGGAAGTAACGTGTTCGCTTAACTGGTTTTAAAAACCTCAGAAATATTATTTGTGTTGTTAATTTATTCCACTCCCTTTTCCTCCCTGAACTGTGGAAATGTTCGAATGGCCACCAATTCCCAAGTGAAGTCCATGCTGATGACTGCCATATAGAATCTAAGGGTAAAAGACTTTGGGCACAGCATTTGCAAACTATTCACAGACACGGAAGGAAAAAGAGACTCTTAATCAATTGAGACTGTTGGAAAATGTGTTCAAAGAATCTCTCTCTCTTTTCCCTTTGAAACATGGAGTGTCCCCAAACACATGTGCTTACGTGGCTTAGATACATGGGCTAAGAATGTTCTTTAAATTTAAAAAAATGATTAGTGAAAGGAAAACTCGTCTAATTAAAAAGAGTCTCTGCAGATATAAAGAGAATAATATATCAGTATCTGAGGCCCTACCATGGTCTACCGTGAGACACAGGATGTGACATTTGAGTAATTAATGGAAAGTCTCTGTAAGTTCAGTAATTATCCCACTTTCCAGAAAAGCAGAGGGAAGGCCCACATTCCATGTCCCGATCTGGCTCCATCCTGTGCATTCAGACTGTTTTGCTCAGGCCTCTAACTGTGGCCCAGTGACACGACTCATACAACGGTCACAGTCACCAAAGCTGGCGCCAGCAAGCTTTAGTTTGTTGGGAAAAAAATACTATTTTCCATGTATGTTTAAATAGTACAGACACATAATATTAAAAAAATAGAAGCTCTGAGTGTGTAATCTGATGCTCAGCCTTTGCAAAATAGGCAAAGATCCAAATAGTTCTCTCTGCTAAAAGAGTTTAAAATATGTTTCCAAGGGTGACTTGGCTGGAGAGGCTACCACTTGGGATTGGTGAGCTGAAAAGTTTGATTTGAAGATGATCTGTATTTTCTGAAAGAGAACCACCAGGGCTCTCAGGGTCAGCCGAGATCCAAATGGAAGGTCGGCTGTACAACTGAAATTTCCAGGTTAAAGCCAAGTGCATGTGCACTGGGGGTAAGGTTGGGGGGGACGGGATATATATTATTTTTGAAACTTTTGACTTCAATTATGGAATGAAGTGAGGTAATGCAAGGCCCACCCAAGCTTGGTTAGGAGTAAATTTGGACTTCAGATTTTTGGGTGGGTGGAGTTAATCTCTAGAATGCTAGAGTTAATACTTTGGCTGGAAGCTATATCTCAATGCCAGCCTGGTAATAAGAAGATGGCTGCCACTTGCCAACTAGGGAAATGGCATTCTCTGGACACACATCACCCATGCTTCCCTGGATGTCTTAAATCAGGCCGGTCACATCTCAGCAGGCTCTTAAGGTCAATCTCCCATTCCAGCAGATGTTTTAGGTAATCTTCTAGCTTCTTCACACTGCTCCTGACCAACTTGTACCTGCCTTGATTTCCTGACTCTAGATATCTAGGGTAGCTTCTCTGCCTGTTTTGGTTGTCCTTTGGGTTTGACAATGTCCTTCCTGGTGGATTGGAGTTTGGCACTCTCACCAGAGTGTCAGATTTCCCACTGTAAACTCAAGTCTGAAACTCAAGCCTGGATGGGCTTACTCCCACCTCTTTCCCAAATGGGTTTTCGACACCTCCTTGGCAGAAACAAATGGCTTCTCTGAAGCCTTATGCATCAAGAGATAAAGATGACTAATGCCTGGTCTCTACTTTGAAGGAATTCCAATCAGCTCCTTCAGATAAGACACCAATGAGGAAATGGGGCTACCATAATTAGGAGTCTCACGCTAGGGGTGCCATATGAAAGGAACAGATAATAGCTGCTCCGTAGCTAAGATGAGGGAGGAAATACTTCTCTTTAGAGAGACCAGGTATGTAGTGGTTACATAAACGATTTTCCGGGATCTACAATTGATTTTTGTATTAGTTTCTTATTGCTGCTGTAACAAATTACTGAAAACTTAGTGGCTTAAAACAATACAGATGTATTACCTCTGACTTCTGTAGGTAAAAATTCTGACATGGGTCTCATTGGAATAGAATCAAGGTGTCAACAGGGCTGTGTTCCTTCTGGAGACTTTGGGGGAGAATCCACTTCCAAGCTCATTTGAGTTACTGACAGAAAACTCAGTTTCCTATGGTTTTAGGACTGACGTCCCCATTTCCTTCCTGGCTGCTGGCCAGGGCCAACTTTAGCTTTTGGAGGCCACTCCCCACTCCATTCCTGGAACATGGCCCCTACATCTCATAACCAGAAACAGCATGAATCTCCTTATGCTGTCCATCTCTTCTTCTGATTCTTCTCCTGCTTCTGTCTTTCTCTTCTGCTCTCAAGGGCCCATGTGATGACAATAGACTTACCTGGATAATTCAGGATAGACCATCTTAAGATTAGCTTATTATCAATCTTAATTGCATAATATACGCACAGACATAACCTGAGGAGATGAAGGTCATGGGAGCCAAAGTTCTGCTACCACCACCTTCTTGTGATGTCATGTGTTGGCAAGGAGAATGGAATTCAAAGTAGTACAGAGCAGAATTCAAATCATGTTTGTACAAGGCACTAAGTCTGACTCAAGTTTGGAAACATAGGATAAATTAGAATCTGTCTTTTCCTCAAAGTCTTACCTAGAGGGGAAGACAGGTTTCTTTTCAAATAATTGCAATACCGTGAGCTATACGCAACATCCACAACCAACGTTAACAATTTGGTGGTTGTATTTTCATAGGATATTTTTGTCTCTTGAGTTTCACAACTTGGCAAATATTTATGACTATAAAGTGTTTTCCTTTGTTTTGTTTTGTTTTGCAGCAAGGCATTAGCCAAAATTTGTGCAAAATGGGATTACATCCAAGGAAGCCCCAACCTCCATCACCCCCATGCCTTCGCTCATGGCACTGACTCTGACCTCCCATCCCAATTTTAACTTTCGCCACCTGACTTGGAATATTTACTCCCTTCAATTATAGCACTGACCTGATATTTCAAGGCAGAAGAACAGATTATGAGACCAACTTGAAACTCATTAGTTCCCTCTGCAGCACCCATGGCACATTCTCCATTCTCTCCACCCAGCCATCCTTTCTCCTGTGTCACTTGTTTCACTCAGTTGTACGTGTGGTAAGGGAGTGAGGAACAGGGGGCATTTTATTCATTCTGGAATCTTCTCTTAGTCTCCCACCCCAGCCCTATCACAGATCTACAGTGAAGCCATTCAATAAAAGTGTAGTGAAAAACAAACAAAGAAACAGACGGACAAAAAGGAACCAAGTTAAGCCTTTGGTGGTAGACAGGAGTTGACATTTGTTACCCACGCCTTTTTTTCATGCAGAGGAGCAAAGTGAGTGGCTAAATCGTAAGACAAGAGTGAGCCTCAGAAGATTAGGGAAGAGAAATAGAGTTGAAGAAAATTTCCTGTGATTCCAATGCAAAAAGAATTCAGTATTATCCTGAAATAGCCCCATGAGATACAGAACTGGTGACAGGTGAGTGAAGCCATGGCACACTTCCAAGAAAACCCAGCATTTGAAGCAGACACGGAGATCACTCGGCACCATGTCTAGCCTTTGATGGCATTCTCGCGCCATTTATGGCTGTTTGCGCACTGGTTCGCGTACTCCAGAAGCAACCAATGGTTCCGAAACTCAAGAGAAGCAACGATGACAAAGAAGCAAAGGCTCTAGCAACCCTCAGAGTAGGTACGTAAGCAGATCCTCAGTCACCAGGAATTTGTTGTCATCCATTGTGGGAGGACGCTTCCCAGATCACCAGTGGTAAGTGGATTCCTTTAGGCTAAAAGCCTGTGGTTCACCCATCCTAGAACCTCAACCTCAGCTCCTCCCACCTGCACCTCCATAGGCTGTTCTCCTTCTGGAAGGCAGAATCCTGGCTTCCCAAAGATGTCCACATCCCAATCTTGGGCGCCGTGAAATACTAGACTACATGGTGAGGTGGCATTTAGGTTGCTAATCACCTGACCTTACAGCAGGGAATTATCCAGGTGGGCCCGTGGTGATCAGAAGAACCCACAAAAGTGGAAGAGAAGGCAGAGAGAGTCAGAGGAGATGTGAGGACAGAAGCATGCTCAGAGTGGTGCCTTAATGCAAAAGACTCCACCCACCACTTCTGGCTTTGAAGATGGAGGAAGGGCAAGAGTCAAGGAAAAGCTGGGGAAGGCAGGGCAACATGCTCTTTTGAGTCTCCAGAAAAGAACGCAGCCCTGTCCACATCTTGATTTTAGGTCAGTGAGCCTGGTGTCACACTTCTAGCCTACAGAACTGTGAAGTAACACATTTGTGTGGTTTTAAGCTGCTAAATTTGTGGTAATTTGTTACAGTATCCATGGAAAATGATTAACTGTGCAATTGAGGCAACCCCCAAGGTGTGCTGACTGTTCTGGAAAGCCCACAGGCTGCGTTGTGGGTAAGCAGCCCTCGGCTTGGATCTTTCTGCATGCAGAAGGACTGAGTGACAGATTCTCCAGGATGTCATGGGGAAAAGGTCGCTGTAAATTTCTGCTCATAGAGCCTCCGAATTGTTCCATTAGAGACAAATCCCCAAGTCCTAGTCTGTTGCAGAGGTTAAAACCTGAGATCCTCTGGGCCAAATTCAGCAGTCAGACTCTTGACTGCATAGAGAATTTGGGGGAAAACTTTGAATTAATTGCAAACATTCAAAGATTCCACTTAGGTGTCAGTATTTCTGGCTTTTCTTGGAAAAAGTTTTAGAAAATGTTGTCACATTTGCATCCTTAAGGGTGGAATAGCGGCTGACCTCTTAGAGCATGCTCATTCTGGTTGTCTCCACTGCCACCACTCTACTGTCTCACACCCTCTCCATGTGACCCTATTATGTGGCCTTTCAGGCGTCGAGTGTTCAACCCCTCATACTCTGCCTGTATATGACATACATTTCAGAAGTAGCTTACGTAGGGTAAAGCATTAAAGGGAATCTAGCCAGCTTCATGCTTTCCCCACGTGTGATAGCAAAGACTGCCTTCTTCATTTCAGAAGAAAAATTACAAATCTCAGAGATGAAAACGTTTTGGCCCATCCCTCCATTTTCTCCAAGCTCTTAGCCCAGATACTGGCATTGGTGCCTGTAGGGAATTTCCAAGCCCACACAGCGTTCTGATTTTGATCAGCTAAACCTTTGCCCCTTTAAGGACTTATCTAAACTTGACTTCAGCTAAGGAGAGAATTTTCAAAAGGATGGAAATCAAGCTAGATCCCTTTCAAGATGGCAGATGATGAGCCCCAGCAAAATGCTAAATGGTCCGCTAGCATTTTCATATACGCAGGGCCAAGGTTTGGAGAAATCCCTGTGCACTTTTATTAGATTAACAACATGTAAGCTCTGACATCAGCCGCAACATGATCTGGTATTGCAAAATGCACTTCGGAATCCTAATGCGTTAATTGTTATGCTTGGCTTTATTACCAACATATCTTTTTACTCATATCTGAATGCCAGTGGTTAGGGGCCAAAATTTTTGGAAAAGTGATACCTTACAAGCTCACACTTGCAATGGTTCTGAACAGCGATGGAAGGTCATAGATATGGGATCGAAAGAAAAGAGTCGGCTCACAAAAGGGTTAGTGTCCTGAGCGGCTTGACAGGAATGCACCTTTGCCGTCACAGGCTCTGGTGTTCAGCACACAATATACTGAATAATCAGCTATAGATGGGCGGGGAGAGGCCCGGCTGGACTCCTGACATGGCCTCTGTGGGCGTGATGGATGTGGAGAAATCCAACCCTTCCCAGGGGGGTCAGGTACCATCAAGACAAAGAGGGCAAACAACTTGGTCCTGGAAAAGAACTGCCTTTTTTTTTTTTTTTTTCTATTTGTTGCCAAAAAGTTACAGTATCCAGCCATTCTCTATTAAGTTGGAAATCTATGCAATGAAGGAAAAATGAAACCAACGTGAAACCCCAAATAGAAACATTCCCTGGATAACATAGGTTTAAATTGTGCAAAGTTTTAAAGAGACAGAGAGAGAAAGAGAAAGGGAGAAATGTAAACAATAGACAAATAGATGATAGATAGATAGATGATAGATAGATAGGTAGAAAGATGACAGATATTTTAGAAAGGGCATTTTCTTCCCAGGCAGAATCCAAAACATCTGCTCTCTGGATTAGAGAGAGAAACTAAGTCTGTGAAAAAATAAGGTGTCTCAAATCTATCCTTTGGAGCCGGGAGATAAAAAAACAAGGGAGGGGAGGATGAGCCTCCCCCAGGGCTAGGCCGAGCAGACAGAGGAAGAAAAAACAAAACAAAACAAAAAACCCAGAGAGCATGGTGCCTGCTGTCCCAACTAGAAACATCTCACAAAATATTTCTTTGGCCTTTGTCTCCTTGTTTTCCACATCTCTGAGCAGTGATTCTAATTGGATCTGGATTTATATGAGCTTTGATAAAATACATACTGCTACCCTGTCTTCCCCTCTCCCCCAAACCAGGCCCCAAGGAGTTTGGAGAAATATCTATAAATTTTCTTAATTGCCGGACGGTTTTTCCACTTCTAGGCAACTGGCTTCCCTTCACAGTAATGTCAGAATCTGACCTATGACATCGGGTGCTCGTATGTGATCACTACCAAATGTTAAAGGGGCCTTCCATTTCCCTTGTTTTTCTTCATGGCCTTGGAGCAGGTCTGCTTTTTAGTGCTGGTCTACATGGGTGGAAATACGCCAGTTCATAAGGGAACCCGGGGGAGGGATGGCCGTGTGCACCTGCTGTGTGCCAGGCAAGGTTCTGAGCTTTGCCTTGCTTTGTGACCAGTCCTGTCAATCTTGTTTAGACAAATAAAGAACCCAGGGAAATTAAATAACTTGATAATTCTGAGCCAGTACGTGGCAACGCTGGGATTTCAAACCCGATGCTACCTGCCTCGAAACATTTACATATCTACAAAGCCTTGGGATGTGGAAGACTTCTCCTCACTCTTACCCCCGATAAAAACTTCTCGAAAGATACTCTGATGGTGGCTCTTTTTTGAACCTCTTATCCCTCACATTACCCTAGTCCTAGAGAATTCCCACTCAGAGAATTGCATATGATAGCGAGAGCTTTGCAGAAGTCATTATCAACACGCCTCAGCTCAAAATTAATTTCCACTTTCAAACCCAGATGACATCTCAGCGGCAGACTGTCAGGACAGGAGGCAAGGGTTACCATATAATTTAGGTGACTTGGGTCACTCTACCAGCCCCCCACTCCCCACCCCACAGCCACCAATTGGTTCACATGGCTGAAGACAGATGGCTCTTTTTAAATAAGTAAAATTTGGATTGTGCCAGGTTTATGGGAAATTATTGGAAGCAGAGTTGTTTCTGGGGGACCCGTTCACTGGGCATCAGGACCGTCAGCGTAAACCGAAGACAGAAGACCAGGAGATTAGAGGGAGAAAGGGATTCTCAGGCAACCACCTATCCTTTCCCTCCTTTCTCCCGGCAATCTTTTGCCTGATTTCACACTTTCGAGATCATGGTGTGCATTTTGATTCCAGAGATCCTACTTTGTGTGTTTATGCAAAAAGATAGGGCGGCAACCTGTAAAGGTCATGGGCTAAGGAATTAGGAGGCCTGGTTTCAAATTACTGTACCACATTGAAATACCGTGTGGTTTTGAGCTAATTACCTAACCCTTCTGAGACCTTTGTAAAACCAGTGGCTCTAAGCCTTATTGAGACAAAGTAAATAACACAGTGCCAGGCTTATAGCAAGCATCTAAAAAATACTTTTCTCCTGAATCTTCTCTGTCTTTGCTTTTTCAGGAATGCCCTGATCACGAGAGGTTTCTCTCTTTTTCTTCAAGCCTCAGACATTTTCAAGATCCCTTAATTCAGCAGTGGTGTTGAAGATGGAAATCCTTTATGCCGCTTGTGATCTGTGTAATCCTGAAGATACTGCGTAACTTCTTTGAGATCTCTTTTTTAGCTATAAATTGGTGGTAATAACTGGGATGTAGTTTATTTGTAACCCAACAGCCACTTAGTACTTTATTCTTTACAAACAGAACTTAGATTTTTGGCTTCAGATAACTAGCAGAGATCTCTCAGTCTCAGGGAAGATCCACGCCCAATGGACAAATTCTAACTGACCTAAGATAGCAGTAAAAAGCAGTTCTCCTTCAGCAGTGAGTGCTCTGGGGTGGGCATAAATAACAAAGATTTCTGACCAAAAAATGGAAAGGGGAGTCTTAGAGCCTCAGGAGGAGAAAGACATTTGTCTGTTGCTTCCCACTTGGGCTGCTGGTGGTGGACATGATGCCTACCTAACTGGCAGCCATCTTGAATCCATGAGGCGAAGGATGAAGTCACATGTGCTAAATATGGCAGACAGGATGGCTAGAAAGAGCTTGAAGGTAATGTTGGTAACATTCTGGAATTGCCGGATGAGTCCTTGGAACTCATCTATCTATCTTGATACTTCCTATCATATGATGATTAATGCTTAAGCTACTCAAGTCAAATGTTCTCTTACCTGCAACCAGAAGTGTTTACTGATTTTATGATGTCTGCTTCTTAGAACTTCTCTGAGAATTATGGGTAACATATGTAAAGCATCTAGAAAGGGCCTGTCATTTAGTAAACACGTGCTAATCATACAGTTTAGGTTTGTTATAGTTGTTAATATACAGGCCCCCTAGGGAAGCAGTGAGGAACTTGTCAGATGGAAGCTTCCGTTAAGCACGTGTTACAGAGGAAATTCATACATTGCATCGAACCTTTTTTTTTTTTTAAATGTTTATTTATTTTTGAGACAGAGAGAGACAGAGCATGAATGGGGGAGGGGCAGAGAGAGAGGGAGACACAGAATCGGAAGCAGGCTCCAGGCTCTGAGCCATCAGCCCAGAGCCCGACGCAGGGCTCGAACTCATGGGCCCGCGAGATCGTGACCTGAGTTGAAGTCGGACGCCCAACCGACTGAGCCACCCAGGCGCCCCGCATCGAACCTTTAAGTGTGCCTTTAAATCCAATTTCAGGGAGATTCCATGAGATTTTACCAATAGGCATAAAAAAAATCGTAAAATGAATTGGATCTGAAGATCTTGCAACTCAGATCAAAAGTATTAGGTAAACGGTTCTCATTACTGAGGGTTAGATAATGTTTCTTAACTGTAACTAAAGCTCTCCTTCAAAGTTCTTCTGCTCTCCTCCCTTGGCTGTGAGTTCAGTAGACTTTTTTTTTGAATTTCAAATCTATCTGTGTCACACTGACTGGACAAACAGCTTGCAAGAAAAGCAAGATCAGAACTGAGTCTAAACTGCCATTTGTTGATTGCTCCTGTATTGTAAGTTGTCCAGAATGTAGAAAGCAACAACAACAGCAACAACCCTGAAAATGCTAAGTGTGGCAGAAAGTGATTCATTCATAAATTCCATCAACATTAGGAAGGTCCTGTCCTTACGGGGCTTACAGACAGCCTAGCAGGGAAAGACACATGAACAAGGAAGTGCAAAAAGTTATTGAAATTGCCAAAACAGTAGGGATAGCGACGATGAAATCAGCACAATTATCGGATCACTGCCATCGATGGTTGCAGTGACAGTGCACTTCACACACCAGGCATTGTCCTAACTTCTTTACAAGCACTGTCTGTCTCTTGTGACCTTTATAATTCCTTGTGGTCAGTCCCGTTGTGATGTCTATTTTAAAGATAAGCGCATTGAAACCCAACACACGCACCTGGTTTGTTCAGGAGCTACAAATCACATCCAGATCTTCCTAATTGCAAGCCTCGTGGTCCTCACTAAGCTATGGTAAAGGTTTGAACGGGGTAAATGGGGGTTGAAATGGAGGAAGTAGTTAATTCTGCTGGGGGTGTTGGGTGGCATGGCTGAGTTGGGGCAAATTGAGAGGAATGATGAGGAAAGGCTTCAAAGAAGAGGTGACCCTCCACAGACACTCCCCTTTATGGAAAAAGACTTTCTAGAAGAAAATGTATGCTGCACGGTTCTTCAACATATTTTCCGATATGAAAGAGGTGAACAAAACGAAACAAAGATGGAGGCAGGATAGTATCTAAATTGGCCCAGGCTGCCCTGGAAAACTGCACATTCCCATGCAGTTGGGACTTCAGGGACCTAGGGAAATGGTTAGAGTTGTTTATTCTGCCTGAGTCCTTGAAGTCTCATGAATAAAAGGTTTTCTGTGAATATAAAATATGGTGATTGTCTACATTAGGCCAGAGGAACATTCTTTTCCAGGAGAAGGGGGAAAATCTAAACATATTTATTTAGCATACGAAAGTGGGTATTCATGCCAAAAATAATTCAATATGGTAGAAACCTACTTGGGCAGGGTCTGTACTAACACCGCAGATGTGACATGAAGATTTGGTGGCTGTGATTCATGCCAGCCAGTTCCCTCCACACCTATATTGGCCTCGGAGACCCTCCTCCTATCTGCCCCTGACTTGTTCAATGGCCTTAGGCCCAATGGTATAGTTTTTAACACTCCATGTGATCTGTAGGATTTTGCCATCCAATTTCAGCAATTAAGTACTTCGACTCAGCTAAATTCTGGCCGACACTGTGAAATATAAGAGGTAAAATAAATTAAGCGTCCGCTGACTTTTAGATTCAAATATCAAATTTTAACACCATCAATTTTTAATTACTTCAAGAATTTCATTACCTAGTGGAGATTCTATTTCTAGTAGATGAGGACTTGAATGTAATACTTTTTCATCCTTTTAAAAAGCATATGCAACAATTTATATGCCTGCCTTATTTGAGTTCCTGACAAAACGTACCCCAAATGATTTAGAACTGTCCGACTCCTCCAAAAATAACTTTAAATTATCTCCCTTACAAACATTTTTACATTATAGAACAATTTCAGCCAGTGTTAAAACTGCTAATATCTCACAACTGTTTTGTAATACATGCACATCAGTTTGTATAGGTTTAATGATGGCAAATACATTTTTTTCCCCTCAATGGCTAATAAAGAAAAATAAAAACAAGAACACTAACACTCAACTAGTCGCAGTGAACTTTTTTCTGATCCAGGAATAAGCTAAGTTCTTTTATTCTTTTTAAAAAAAATTTTTTTTATTATGTTTCTTTATTTTTGAGAGGAAGAGAAAGACAAAGCACGAGTTGGGGAGAGGCAGAGAGAGGGAGACACAGAATCTGAAGCAGGCTCCAGGCTCAGGGCTGTCAGCACAGAGCCCGATGCGGGGCTTGAACCCACGAGCCGCGAGATCATGACCTGAGCTGAAGCTGAACGCTCAACAGACTGAGCCACCCAGGTGCCCCTAAGTTCTTTTATTCTTGAGGTCTCTGCACTTATTATTTCTCTTCCTTCCTCCCTCACTTCCCTCCCTCCCTTTCTCCCTTCCTCCCTTCCTCCCTTCTTCCCTTCCTTCCTTCTTTCTTTTAAATATTCTTCTCATAAATATTTGTTTGGTTGGGGTCCTTTTTGTCTTTCATATCTCACTCAGGTCAAATGTCAGATGTTTCCATTTCAGAAAAGGAGACCACCATGCAGTCCATTCGATTATGTAGACCCCAAACCCAAGAGGGTCTTTACCTATTTTCCTTGTCCCTCCATATCTGAGCCATCAACCTGTCCTGTTGGCTCCACCTCTCAGCTTCATCTGGAATTTGGCCATGTCGTGTCAGTTTCACTGCAAATTCTAGTGTAGACTGCCATCTTCTTTCAGCCTCTTCCTGTGGCAACTTAGCCTGCCATTACTAATACAGAAACCGGGGCCTTGAAAGAAAATGTTGTTATGATAAAACTTAAAATAGATGGTGTTGACTCGGTCAAAAAAATAGTTGGAAGAGAAAGATGGAGACCCAGTTTAGGCAGTAACAACACCTTCGGTAAAATTGCTGCCTGTGATAACTTGGAAGGCAGATGACAGGTTTCTGAGCCTATTGAAAACAAGACTGTCTTAGAAAGAATGTTATGGTGTGTTGCCTTCTGTTACATTTGCTGTTTTATATAAAGTCACAAGAAATAGGTGAGGAGAGAAAAGAATCAGCCAATTTGCAATTAACAGTGAAAGGTCTTGGAGAGTTGGAAAAACCACTCGCTTCTGGACTCCAAAAAGCAGGAAATAAGACTAAAAGGCCTTCCTGTGACAGAAGCTCAGTAAGAACGCCAGGCTTGCAATGAAAATTATGTTAAGGGTGTTACTACCTATGTAAGTTAAGTCTTGATTCAGAGGGACTGACGGTAGATTGAGAGAGGAGGTCTGGCAGATAAGGCACGTATAAAATAATGTCTGTGAAAGAACTCTGCGTCACAGCAGATCGATTGGAGGCTTTCTGAGTGTTTGAAGAAATTATATCGCCAAGAAACCCCATGAGACCTGTTGGAGCCATGAAACAACCCTTGGGCCCCTAAACTTGTAGCTTAGGAAGCTACTGAGAATGTTACAGTTCTCAAGGAGAGAACAGTCTCCACTTCCTGCAAGTTGGCAAGTGTCCATGAAGGGAAATTTACAAGGAAGAACTCTGGGCTTTCTGGAGAGAAACTGACAAAGGAGTTCCTTCCACTGGCAGAATCACAGTCAAATCACTATCAGGACAATGAATCTACCTTTTTAATGCCCACCCTGCAAGATTCCATCATTGCCATGGACCAGTGTGGCTGTGTGTTTCCCATGTTTTCCTTTTCTGTGTTTGGTTAGTAGTTGTCCTGCCTCTGTCCCACCATTGCATTTTATGACAGTGTGCTGGGTTGGAGGAGCAAATACTTTGGTATTTGGTTTATAGAGTAAGGCACCAAGACTGGGTCTATTGGAGAGAATTGCACATCACCCAGAGATCGTGGATGTTGAGCTGCATGCAGTGAATGGATGGGACATTTGGATATCTCCATTGAAGAAAGGGTAAGCTTGTTCTTTGTATGAGAAGAAAGGAGCATGTGGATTTTTGTTGGTCTGAAAGGCTGTCTCAGGACCTTTGCACCTGCTGTTCCCCTTTGACTTGGATGACCTTTCTCAGTTCTTTTAATATATCTCTTAATACCGTCTATATTAAGTCTACCTCTCTCTTGCATTCAGGCTTCAGCTTAAAAGTTGACTCTTCAGTGAGGGCTTTCCTCATCACCAAAGCTAAGTGGTCCCCTCCCAGGAACTTTCCAACTCATTATTCTATTTTATTTTCTTAGTGGCACTTACTATTATCTGCAATTATTTTATTTATTCTGTCCTTTCCTTGCTTATTGCATATTTCCTTTAACTAGAAGGTGAGATCTTATCTGAATTCAATGTCTGTTCACTGCTGAATTCCTAGAGTTTAGCATAGTGACCTGGAGACCCACATCATTGGCTGAATGAATGAATGAGGCCAAATCACATAAGAAACAAGATCCTTTTCCTACCACTTGTGAGGCAGTTTTCCCAATCAGATATCCAAGACCATGCAATTCTTTTTGTTACACCTGATTCTGTTTTATCTGCATAAACCTTCACTTGAACGGTATTCGCAATATTCTACAGAGTAATGGCCAGAGGTTCTTTCAGTTGACCAGGTTTTTGGGGCATCAAGTAGACATAGCATCAAGAGGCTATTTCTAGTTCTTGTCATTTTAAATTTTTCCCCAAATTGCCTATTCAGTAGCTGATAGTTCCTTGGTAGTCTAGCAAGTGGTCTGTAGGCTGTTCAGCAGCTTAAGAAAACAAAAATATAATATCCCTGTTCAAAACATTTTTGCCCACCCTTTTACTGTTAACTTATAAGTCATTTTGTTTTAGATGCATCTTTTATAAGAATAAATAAACATAGTTGAAGTGTGTTGGTTGAGCCACCCTGATAATATCTTGTGTGTTTGTTTTTAATGGGGTTATTTAATCTATTCACATTCATTTTTCGAAGAGACACCTCAGTCTTTTGGAGGTTTTCCCTCAATTTTATGTGCTTTGGTAAACTTCCTTGATAAAACCCTATGTGTTTATTCTATTAGCTGTTAACTTTTACCTAAAAGTACACTATAAATTTTTGTGATTTAAATTATAAAGAGCATTTATCCTTTTGGGTATATAGCCAGGAGTGGAACTGCTAAATCACATGGCCAATTGTCCACAGTGCCGGAATCATTTCACATTCCTACCAGCAATGTCTGAAGATTCCCATTTCTCCACAAGTTGCCAAAACTTGTTATTTCTTGTTTTTTTTTTTTTGTTTTTTTTTTTTTAACTCTAGCCATCTCATTGTGGTTTTAATTTGCATTTACTTAGTAACTGATGATGTTGAGAATCTTTTCATGTGTTTTTTGGCCCTTCCTATATCTTTTATGAAGAAATCTGTGCTCAAGTCCCTTGCCCATTTTAAAAATTGGATTGTTTGTCTTTGGTTGTTAAATTAGAAGAGTTCTTGATATATTCTGGACACACCTTGCACCTAGATGTGCAAATATTTTCTCCATTCTTTTAAATTTCTTGATGTTATCATTTGTAGCACAAAAGTTCTAAATTTTAATTAAGTTCAGCGACTCCAATTTTTTTTTTGTTGCTTGTGCTTTTGGTATCGCATCTGAGAATCCATTGCCAAATCCAAGATCACCTTATGTCTTCTTCTAAGAGTTTGAAAACAGATACTCAAACAAATCCCATATACGTGCATCTTCATAGCAGCACTATTCACAATAGCCAAAACATGGAAACAGTCCAAATGTCTAGCGATGCACAAATGGATAAAGAAAATGTGGTGTATACATTCAATAGAATATTAGTCATAAAAAGGAATGATGTGCTGGGGCGCCTGGGTGGCTCAGTCGGTTAAGCGTCCGACTTCGGCTCAGGTCACGATCTCGCGGTCCGTGAGTTCGAGCCCCGCGTCGGGCTCTGTGCTGACTGCTCAGAGCCTGGAGCCCGTTTCAGATTCTGTGTCTCCCTCTCTCTCTGCCCCTCCCCTGTTCGTGCTCTGTCTCTCTCTGTCTCAAAAATAAATAAATGTTAAAAAGGAATGATGTGCTGATACACGTTACAACATGGGTAAAATCATTCTGTGTGAGAAGACAAACACAAAAAGTGTGGTATGATTCCATTTATGTGAAATGCCCAGAATAGATAAATCCATTGAGAGAATGAAAGCTGATGGTTTCTGGGGCCTGGGTGTAAGGGAATGGAGGGCAACTTCTTAGTGGGTGTGAGGTTTTCTTTTGGGGTATGAAAATGTTTTGGAACTAGGTAGAAGTGGTTGCACAAGACTGTGGATGTACTAAATGCCACTGACTTGTTCACCTTAAGATGATTAGTTTGGGGGGAACTGAGTGGCTCAATTGGTTAAACATCTGGCTCTTGATTTCGGCTCAGGTCATGATCTCATGGGTCCTGAGTTCGACCCCTGAATCAGGTTCTGTGCTGGCAGTGTAGAGCCTGCTTGGGATTCTCTCTCTCCCTCTCTCTCTGCTCCTCCCCTATTTGTGCTCTATCTCTCTCTCTCAAAATAAAAAAACTTAAAAAAAATTTTTTTAATGATTAATTTTATGTTCTCTGAATTTCACCTCAAAAAAACTGTAGAGACCAAAATACAATCTCTTCATTTCCTTTCTGACATATAATAAATTTGATATACTTTTCTTTTTTCCCTGAATTTCCTATTCCTACTTTTTACTGGCATTTCGAATTTGGGGTACAGATTATTAATTTTTTTAACATTACATTAATAATCTTCTGTTTTAAGATTTACTGTTTATATGTGCATTATGCTTCATCTCTACACTAACTATAATTCTCTAGACTAATTTTTGTAGATTTTTAAATTTCATTGTTCATTAGTATTTGAAGGAAATACTATTTCTTCCTCACACTTAAATACATTGCAGTGTTTCTCTGAGCAATTTTTGAAGTGTATATGTATGAAATTCTTTCTGAGACCTATTATTCCTAAGGATGCCTTTCAGTTCCTTTTGCTTACGAATGATTGTTTGGTTAGGTATAAAACTTTAGGACATGCAGGAAAATGGAGTGGATATACTTTTCCCTACTACTCTGGCAGAACAGAACAGAACAGAACAGAACAACTAAGTAATCAAGAACATAATATTTTAATGCAATATTTAAAAACTCAAAATTAATGCAGAAATCCATGAGGCACAAAATATCAAAAATTTAAATAAAAACAGGACCTGTCAGGGCCAAGATTAGGGTGAGGTGACTCATGCAAATGAAGCATTGGGCGCCTCCATTTTTGTGTGTCATTTTCGTGACATTTCTGCATCATGATGGATTTTCATTCATCATTATAATTATTATTATCATTTTACACTAAAATGTTGTTTCTCTTAATTACCGAATTTTCTGGTGTTCCGTTAAATTTTGCCTTTAAGGGTCCAGTCACCTCATCTATTCCTGAGTCTGATTAGAACATAACTTTTTATTCTCAAAATTCCCTAAGTTTTTTTCTGAAAGAACAGTTCTCAAATCTGGCTTCACATTAGAATCTAACATTATTAGATAAAATCTAATAGCCAGGCCCACCCTCGGGCTGGTTAAGTTAGATTCCTTATGAGTGAAGGTTGGGCATCAGGATTTTAAAAAGCTTTCTGGAGGATTCTAATATGCTGCTAAGGTTGAGAGATGCTGCCTTATTTTCTTATGCCCCTGAAGTACGGTGATGAGGAGACTGACCACCTAGTCTGAGTGAGTGAATTTGGCTGGTGGTTTTGATTTTCTAAGCAAATTGTGTAACATGTTGGATACTCAGATTTCTATATCATGGTGTTGTCCTCAAAATCCAGAGAAAAGACACATGTACACCCTAAGCACACTGCCTGGATCTTAGCAAACCATGAATGTTGGCCAGTAAGATGTTGCTGGTACTGAAGATGGAAAAAGAAAGAAGAAACAGCCATGATTTGTTATTGTCAAAAAGAATTTTGCCAGCCTATATTTTCTCTGAAATGTAAACATTTTCCTAGGATATGTCTAGGCGTCAGTCCCTTTTTATCTGTTTCGGCTTATATTCAGGGCTCATCTGCTCTACTATCACAAACGCTTCTTCAGTTTAATAAATTTTCTTCTATCATATCTTTGGTTATTTTCTTTCTATCTGCTTTTTCTCCTCCTGGTAATATTCAAAGTTCTCTTTCCTGTTGAGTCCATGCTTCTTTCTCTTTCTAAGTTCTGAGAGGACTTTTAAATTTATTTATTTGTTTTTATTTTTATTTTTTTTTTATTTAAAAAAAATTTTTTTTAACGTTTATTTATTTTTGAGACAGAGAGAGACAGAGCACGAACGGGGGAGGGTCAGAGAGAGAGGGAGACACAGAATCTGAAACAGGCTCCAGGCTCTGAGCAGTCAGCACAGAGCCCGATGCGGGGGCTCGAACTCACATACCGTGAGATCATGACCTGAGCCGAAGTCGGACACTTAACCGACTGAGCCACCCAGGCGCCCCTATTTATTTGTTTTTAATATCAAAACACATATGCATAGTTTTACAAGTCAAAAGCTATAAGCTTTTTATTAAAAAATGACAGTACCAGTACTTACTCTCTCCAGAAGCCACTTTAAAGTCTTATCTTGGCGACCCTGGGTGGCTCAGTCAGTTAAGCAGCCAACTTCAGCTCAGGTCATGATCTCGCAGTTTGTGGGTTTGAGCCCCGCATTGGGCTTTATGCTGACAGCTCAGAGCCTGGAGCCTCCTTTGGATTCTGTGTCTCCCTCTCTCTCTGTTCCTCCCCCACTCGGTTCTCTCTCTCTATCTCTCTCTCTCAAAAATAAATAACCTTAAAAATGTTTTTAAAAAGTCATATTTTTTTCTGCTATGACTTTACTATTTCTGAATAGCATGTTACAGAACTTTCAAAGTTTCACTCTATTTTCAAATATGTAACACGTTCACTTTGTTCCAAAGTTAAAACACAAGATTTTCTTACAGAAGTTTCTTAGGCAGAAGTTTCTCTCCTATTCCACTTCCATCGGCCCATTACCACTACCACTACCACTACCCATAATATTTAACTACTTTCATTGTGTTTTGTGTAACCTTTTAGAGTTTTGTCATGCAAATAAAAAATAGGTACCATATTGTATTTTCTTCTAGAAAATGTTCTTTTTCTTTTTTTTAAATTTTTTTTAACGTTTATTTATTTTTGAGACAGAGACAAAGCATGAACGGGGGAGGGTCAGAGAGAGAGGGAGACACAGAATCTGAAACAGGCTCCAGGCTCTGAGCTGTCAGCACAGAGCCTGACGCAGGGCTCGAAGTCACGGACTGCGAGATCATGACCTGAGCCAAAGTCGGCCGCCCAACCGACTGAGCCACCCAGGCGCCCCGAAAATGTTCTTTTTCTTAAATTAAAAAAATCTTCTTTCATTTTATTTTATTTATTTTATTTTATTTTTTAATATAATTTATTGTCAAATTGGTTTCCATACAACACCCAGTGCTCATCCCAACATGTGCCCTCCTCTCTGCCCATCACCCACTTTCCCCTTTCCCCTAGTCCCCATCTATCCTTGGTTTGTTCTCAGTCCTTAATAGTCTCTTATGGTTTGCCTCCCTCTTTCCGTAAACTTTCTTTTCCCCCTTGCCCTCCCCCATGGTCTTCTGTTACATTTCTCAAGATCCACATATGAGTGAAAACATATGGTATCTGTCTTTCTCTGCCTGGCTTATTTCACTAAGCATAATACCCTCTAGTTCCATCCACATTGCTGCAAATGGCCAGATTTCATTCTTTCTCATTGCCAAGTAGTACTCCATTGTATATATAAACCACATCTTTTTTATCCATTAGTCAGTTGATGGACATTTAGGCTCTTTCCATCATTTGGCTATTGTTGAAAGTGCTGCTATAAACATTGGGGTACATGTGCCCCTAGGCATCAGCCCTCCTGTATCCCTTGGGTAAATTCCTAGCAGTGCTATTGCTGGGTCATAGGGTAGATCTATTTTTAATTTTTTGAGGAACCTCCACACCGTTTTCAGAGTGGCTGCACCAGTTTGCATTCCCACCAACAGTGCAAGAGAGTTTCTGTTTCTCCACATCCTCACCAGCATCTATAGTCTCTTGATTTGTTCATTTTAGCCACTATGACTGGCGTGAGGTGATATCTCATTGTAGTTTTGATTTGTATTTTATCTTCTTTCATTTTAGGCAGACAGAGAGAGACCATGACTGGGGAGAAGGGCAGAGGGAGAGAGAGACTCTTAAGCGGGCTGTATGCTCAACACAGAATCCCACACGGAGCTTGATCCCATGATCCTGGGATTTTGACCTGAGCCAAATTCAAGAGTTGGATGTTCAACCGACTGAGCCACCCAGGCACCCTTAGAAAATTTTCTTAAAGTGGGTTTGTGCATCACTGGTTTTCTTTGCTGCAATATACTCTTAGCTTCTCACTGCCATTACTTGGTCTTTAAATTTATATAAAGAGATACTTACATATGAATATATATATTTATATATTTATATTTATTTATAATATATATGGATTTTAAATCCATATATATGGATATATATTTATAGGTATTGAAATATACATCCATAATTTAAAGTCTACCATTCTCTCATATTGAATTTTCCCTTTTGCTGATTGCCTATTCTCTGCTGAATAGTTTCCTAAATCCTATAAAAAGTATGAAATACAGGCTTTTTTGAGCTCATTTGCTGACATATTTCACATAGTAGTTCTATTTCTTGAGAGGACCTTGTTTCTGACTCCTTAGAACCTTAAAAGACATTTTAAATTTCTGTGCCTTTTAGCAAATCTGGTCATTTTTTTCCATTTGCTCCTTCTGGCAGAGGAAATTTGTATTTCAGCTCTCTGGAAAAACTAAGGAAGATTTTCTTAGGCAACGAGTGGCTTAGGTAAAGAGAAAAAGCAAAGATGAGATTTTTCTCTAACTTTATTTTGCTAAAAACTGCGCCCTGGAATTGCCTGGAATTGCCTGCTTGCAGACATCAGGGCAAGTGGGAGAGGCATGTTCATGGGCTCCTTACTCCAAGTGGCACTCGGTGCCTGACAGGATGAAACTGTTCCTCAAATGATGTGCCCCAGGGTGTCCTTAGCACCGGCACGTAGAGACTGGGGGCTTCTTCTTGGCAAAATGCATCTTTTCCTGCAGACTTAGTCGACTTTGTCTTCAACCTGCCTCACTTGCACTATATCTTATAGAAATTCCTCAGGATTTCTATTCTCTGTGACATTCTTCAATCATTTCTTGTACACACGTTTTCCTCTGTTTTCACGTTGCTTTGGCAGTTCCAAGGGGGACCTGAAGGTGAGGGATTGGTAAGTGTGTGCATTCCACACGCTTCATTGAGATCCCAGAGTTACTTTCTTACTTTTCCTCTACCCAGAAATGGATGATATAGTTATAATATGCAAGGTAAAAATGTGATGTTCTACTTTGACACTATGGAGGGCAGCTGTGATCCCCACAAAAAGTCCTCTGATGACCACATTGTGGGCAGAAGATGGGGCTCTACTTGGTTATATTATTTATAATTAATTACTTATTCCATTAGGCAGATTCCTAGAATTTCTGGGTGGAAGAAAAGTAAGAAAGCGAAGGAAATGAAGCATGGGGATGTTATGGAACTTACTCTAAGTCTGCTGGGGTTGGGGTTCAGACAGGGTTGCCTGGTTCTAGGACCCACGCTTTTATCCATCCAAGGGAGCAAGTATAATAATAAGCTCCTTTTTGGAGGTGTGGGAATTGAGACCCAGAGGCGATAAGTAAATTGCTCAATATAAGTTATGAAATTGGTGCTTGAGCCTTGGTCTGACTTCAGTGCTATATAAGGCAAATTCTAGATGCTCAAAATCAGACAATCTTAGAATTACCTAGAAGCAGCTTTAGAGATTACATTATTTCAAAGCATCGTCCCTCATTTTACAGATAATCTGTAATCGCTCAAATCACTCACCTGAACCAATCAGGAACCGGTTCTATGCAGCAAGGCAACTGTACCTATCAACGGGGAGCTATTGTTTGAAATACTATTTCTATTAAAAAGAAATAACAGCAACAAGATAAAGGATCCAGTTCTTGATGGCAACACAGCTCTTCATAGTAAATTCAAGTGCCTCATTGTTTCTCTGCAACAAGAAGACAACTTGGGAAAGGATTCTGTAGACACTGAGACCATTGTAGGGGGTGGCGGGACCCAGAGGTTTTCATGAGAGTGCAAATGCCCTTGGAGATCAAAGCAAATTGTCTTCTGAGAGGCGTCCGGTGGGCCATCCTCTGAAAATTGACCCACTGTTCAGCATGGCTCCTTCCAAGACGCTGAATTGGAGACAGCTGGTGCCTGGAACGTACCTTGTATGTCACCTTCTGATCTCTGTTTGAAGGCCAACTGTATGTGATTAAGCGTAACAGACACAGAACTTGTGTTAAGCTCAGGATGTAACTTGTCGCATGAATAGCGATTGACTTGAAAATTGAATGAATGGATTGAGTTTCTTCTCTCTCTTTTTAAGAGAGAAAGATTAAACCCTCTGGATCTAGTCAAATAAGTCTTGCTGTTTTTGAGAAGGATATTCTTGAGATATATAGTACTTCGGGGGTGTTAATTGCAACTTGAGTAGGAAGAAATTTTTACCGGAACTAATGGCAAAAATTGGCTCCGACTGAAGACGTGTTTTGGTCTTTTAGCATTTCCCTTATTTTAGCCACATAAGTCCCCCCCATCCCCCACCCTAAGCTCTTGCTGGTTCTTAAACCTACGTACACATGGGAATAGCCTAGCGAATTTAAAACAAAAAGAAAGGAAAGAAGAGAAGAGGAGAGAAGAGAGAAAAGAAGAGAAAGGAAAAGAAAAGAAAGGAAAGGAAAGGAAAGGAAAGGAAAGGAAAGGAAAGGAAAGAAAAGAAAAGAAAAGAAAAGAAAAGAAAAGAAAAGAAAAGATAAGATTGATGCCATTGGTTCTGGCCAACAGATTCTAATTTAAATGATATGGAGTGTGGTGTGAGAATAGGGATATTCAAAAGCACCCCAAAGCGATTCTAATCCACAGCAAAGTTTGAGAACCACTGGGACTACTTTAAGACCCTTCTCTCTGAGGAGGCACCAGCTGCAAGCAGGTTTTACACCAATATGTTTGCCGAATATAAACACTGCAGTGCAAACTCTTGCACCCAAGAACCCTGAGCTGCTTGTGGACAATCTTTGGAAAAGTTTGAATTTGTAAACTGATAATACATATAATTCCACAGGCTCCATATGGTTCCTGTTATCCTGAGCGAACTATACACATTTGCCTTGCCCCTGGACGAAAAGATAAATAACAGATGTGGGTAATTTTTATCATACTTGTACTGAAAAATAATAGAAAAATAAGAAAGGAAGGGGGCAGAGAGAGAGAGAGAGAAAGAAAACACATGAAAATAAAACTCAGATTCATCATTGCAAGCTACATCTTTGGATTTTTAAGATCCATTTATAAAATAGACCAGAAGGAACTGTGTCACATAAATTCTCCATTTCTAAGGGAGGCTGTCTCTACAGTGACAAGAACCAATATTAAAAATTTTGGTGTTGGGCGCCTGGGTGGTTCAGTCGGTTAAGTGTCCAACTTCGGCTCAGGTCATGATCTTGTGGTTCATGAGTTCCAGCCTCGCATTGGTCTCTGTGCTGACAGCTCAGAGCCTGGAGCCTGCTTCCGATTCTGTGTCTCCCTCTCTCTCTGTACCTCCCCCGTTCATGCTCTGTCTCTCTCTGTCTCAAAAATAAATAAATGTTAAAAAAAGAAATTAAAAAAAAAAGAAAATTAATTATTTTGTTTTGTCTCCTTTGGACCCAATATTAACAAAACCATGGGGATGAATTCTTTGGCAATGTGTTCCCTTCTTTTAATCTTATGTTTGTAAGATTCATCCATATTGATGTGTGTGGTTGAAGTTCATTAACATTTATTGATGTACGATGGTCTATGGTATGAATACATCTCAGTTTAACTAATCTATTGTCCATGGTCATTTGTGTTGTTTCTAGCTTTTGCTATTTTGGATAAAGCTACTGTGAACATTCTTGTTATGATTTTGGATACACATATACAAGAAGGTCTCTGGTATAGATACTTAATGGAATGCTGAGTGGTAGGGATGTGTATATTCCCTATAGACACGCCTACATGCATATATAGGGCCAACGGGCATGTGAATATCCACGTGCACATACCCTATGTGAAAATCCCATTTAAACTCTTTTGAAAGTGGTTGAACCAGATCATACTGCCACTTGCACTGTATCAGAGTTCCCGTTGCTTCCTGTCCTCAACACTTGGTATTGTCTGCCTTTCTCAATGTTTGCCAATCTGGGACGCGAGAAGTGATATTTCACTGGGCTTTAATGTGTATTTCCCTTAGTAACGAGATCAGATGCGTCCTATTCCCACGGGCTGTTCACGTTCCCTCTTCTACGAAATTCCTGTTTACATCTTTTCCTATTTTTCTAGCTTGGCCTATTATTTATTCATATAAATTTATATAAATTTTATATCCTGGATATTAGGTCTTTCTCAGCGGTCGATGCAATGGATGTCTTCTCTCTCAGGTTTTGACTTCTTTCTGTCATTTTCTTATGGTCACTTTTTGATTGACAGATATTTACAAATATATTCTAATAATACATCAGTTTTCCCGTATGCCTTCTGACATGTGCATTTTATTTGAGAAATAGTTTTCTTTATATTGTCTTCTAAAGTTACCACAGTTTTACCTTTTAAAACTGTCTTTAAAATACCTGGCACTGAGTTCTGAGTATGTTTTGAGGCAGAGTCCAATTTAATCTTTTTTCCACATTAATTGAATCAATTGTGTAACATTATTTATTGAAAAGTCCATCCTTTTCCTCACTGAACTGTAATGCTGATTCTGTCATAAATTGAAATTTTCCTCCTTTCTTTCTTTCTTTCTTTCTTTCTTTCTTTTATTCCTTTCTTTCTCTTTTTTCTTTCTTTCCTTCTTTCATTTCTTTCTCTCTCTGTCTCTTTCTCTTTTTTTTTTTTTTTTTTTTTTTTGCCTTGCTTTCTCCTTAAGACTCCAATATTTGCAATAATCTGAACTTTGGCTTTTTATCTTGTTTCAGTCTTTCATAATTGGGTGTTTTGTTCTAATGGTTTTGAAAATATCTTTTATGAGGTTAAGAAATATTCTATTTTCCGTTTGAGATTTTCTCATAGATGGATGCTAACCTTTATCAGTTTGACTCTATTACAGCTCTCTCGAGGTGATTGTGTGGTTTTTTTTTTTTTTCTTTTAATGTGTTAGGAGGTTTTATCCTTCTGGTTGGTATTTTCAAATAAGTTTTATTGAGATGTATTTTATATAGAATAGAATTCAGCCCTTTAAATTATGCATTTTGGTAAATGTGTGCACTTTTCCAGCACCCCAGACAGTTCCCTCATGCCCCTTTGCAGTCAGTACCCACCCTTACTGAGCTCCAGTGAAACCACTCATTTGCTTTGTTACTGTAGTTTTTCCTTTACTTTGATTAGTGTTTGAGTGTTAAGCCAACTTTGTATTTTCTAGGTTAACTTGGCCACGATAGTTTTTATAAACAGGTTTACTAATAATTGGCCTGTACTAGGCTCACTTGTAGTATCCTTGACTGATTGGTATTATGATTATACAGTGACCATAAAGCAAGTTGGGAAAAGTTTCTTCTTTCTATAGGAATACCTTATGTGTTATTAGAATTATTTGTTCTTTGAATACTTTGCTAATGTTATTGTAAAACTGGTTAATCCTAGAGATTTTTGACTGAAGATTTTGAAATGATTCAGTTTTTTAAATTGTAAATCCTATTTCTGTTAAGTCTAGTTTATTTTTCTAGAAATTTCTTCTTTCATTAAAACTTTCAAATTTGCTAGTTTAAAGATGATCTGATCATTTCTTATTACCTTTTTAAGACTTATTTTTTCTTTTAGAGCAGTTAACAGCAAAATAGAGAAGAAGGTGCAGACATTTTCCATTTATTCCCTGCCCCAATACATGCATAGCCTCCCACATCATCAACATCCTGATCCGGAGTGGTACCCTGATGAACCTATATTGACACATCATTATCACCCAAAGTATATGGTTTACATTAGGGTTCACTCTTGATAGTGTACATTCTGTGGATTTGGACAAACGCATAATGACACGTATCCATCATTTTAGTATCATACGGTTTTACTGCCCTGAAAGTCTTCTGTGTTCTGCCTATTCATCTCCTCTTTACTTCTGTCCTTGGTAACTACTGAACTTTTTACTGTCTCCATAGTTTTATCTTCTCCAGAAAGCCATTTAGCTGGAATCATAGAGTATTTAGCCTTTTCAGGTTGGCTTCTTCCACTTAGTAATAATATGCATTTAAGGTTCTCCCATGTCTTTTCATGGCTTGATTGCTTATTTCTTTTTAGCAATGAATAATATTCCCCTGTACCACCGTTTATCCATTCACCTGCTGAAAAAAAATCTTAGCGGCTTCTAAGTTTTGGAAATCATGAATATAGCTACTATAAATATCCATATGTAGGCTTTTATGTGTGGACATACATTTTTCACTTCTTTGAGTAAATACCATACAGCATGATTGCTGGATCATGCTAACACTTATCATAGATTAGAGTATGTTTAGTTTTGTAAGTAACCACTCACCTGTCTTCTGAAATGGCTCTAGCATTTTTGTATTCGCACCAACAGTGGATGAGAGGTCCTGTTGCTCCATATCTTCACCAGCATTTGGTGTTGTCAGTGTTCTGGGTTTTGGCCACCCTAACAGTTCTTGTAGTGGTAACTCATGGTCAATTTCCATTTCTCTGATGACATACGATGTGGAACATGTGTTCATATACTTATTTGCCATCTGTATATTTTCTTTGGTGAGATGCCTCTTAAGATCTTTGGCTCATTTTTTAATTGGGTTGTTTATTTACTTATTGTTCAGTTTTAAGAGTTCTTTGTGTATTTTAAACAATAATTCTTTATCAGATATATCTTTTGCAAATATTTCCTCCCTGTCTGTGGGTTGCTTTTTTTATTCTCTTGACAATGTTTTCCATAAGGCAGAACTTTTGAATCTTAAAGAAGTCCAGCTGGGGGGCGCCTGGGTGGCTCAGTCAGTTAAGCGGCCAACTTCGGCTCAGGTCACGATCTCACGGTCCGTGAGTTCGAGCCCCGCATCTGGCTCTGTGCTGACAGCTCAGAGCCTGGAGCCTGTTTCAGATTCTGTGTCTCCCTCTCTCTCTGCCCCTCCCCTGTTCATGCTCTGTCTCTCTCTGTCTCAAAAATAAATAAACGTTAAAAAAAAAATTAAAAAAAAAAAAAAAGAAGTCCAGCTTATCAATTATTTCTTTCATGGATCATGCCTTATCGCCTTTTAAATTTCAGCAGAATATGAAGTTATGTTTCTTTTTCTATCCTCCTTCTCCCCAAATATGGGTTTTTTTTTGATTATTTATTTTTAATTTAAATTAATTGTGGTTAGAGACAATATTTTATATGGCTTGCATCATTTTATCTATATTGAGAATTTGTTTATGGCCCATAATATGGTCTACCTTGGTGATTGTTTCCTGAACCTTTAAAAGAATGTATTTTCCACTATTGTTGAATGGAATGTTCTATAAATGTCAAGTATGGCAAGTTAGTTGATACTGTTGTTCAGGTCTTTCATTTATTACTGATTTTTTTATCTACTTCCTCTATCAATTAGTGAAAAAGAGGTATTGACATCTCTAATTATAACTGTGAATTTATCTGTTTCTACTTGCAATTTTGGTTGGTGTTAGCATGATATACCTTTTTCTCCACCCATTTTCCTTTAACTAGTGTATGTTTATATTCACATAAATAAGATATGTGTATTGTATTCTATTGTATATAATGCTATATGTTGAATGCAACATGTGTCCTGGGTCTTGCATTTTTATCCAATCTGATAATCTTTGCTTTTTTAATTAAGGTATTTAGAGCATTTACATTTCATGTGGTTATTAGTATGAGTTAAATTTATCTACCATTTTGCAATTTGATTTCTATTTTTCCTATTCTTTGTTCCCCGTTTCCTCATTTTTACTCTTTTCCTCATTTTTTGCCTACTTTTGTAGTGAGTGTATTTTTTATTCCATTTTATATTTTTGTTGACTTATTAGTTATAATTCTTTGTTTTGATATTTTAGTGGTTGCTTTCAGGTTTATAATATGCATTTCTAAGTCATCACAGTCTATCTTGTAGTGATGTTATATTATGTCATGTACAGTATAAGGACTCTATCATAATAGACTTTTACTTCTCCCCTCCCAGTAATTGTGTTGTGATTGTCATACATTTTACTTCCACATATGTTATAAACATCATATGACTTTGCAGTTATTTTTGTTTAAACAGTCAACGATATTTTAATGAGATTTGAATAAGAAAATATACTGTATTGTATACTTACCTACATAATTATAATTTCTGGCTCTCTTCATTCCTTTTGTGTAGATCTATATTTCCATCTGGTATCATTTTCCTTCTCCTTGACCGTGCTGCTGAATAATATTTTGTGTATTTGAAAAAGTCTTTAGTTTCTTCACTTTCAAAAATATTTTTGTTAGGTATTGAATTCTATGTTGACAATTTTTGATTTCGTAACTTTTAAGATATTATTCTACTGTCTTCTTGGGTGTATTATTTCCAGTGAAAATCTTTTAAGAATTTTTCTTTTCACTGATTTTATGAGTGATTTTATTATGACATATGCTGGTGTGGTTTTCTTCATGTTTCTTTTGCTTGAGGTTCATTAAGATTCTTGGATCTTAATCCAAGATTAAGTTTATAGTTTTATATAGTTTATGGGTTTATATTTTTTTTATTTATTTGGAGAAATTCTAAACATTATTTCTTCAAAAATATTCTCCATCCCTTCTCCTTTGGATATTCCTTGTTATATTAGGCCACTTGGTGATCTCACACCCTACCGATACTTTGTTCATTGTTTTTGGATTTTTTTATTTTGTTTTGCTCTAAGTAATTTTTTTTCCTTCCTATTTTACTTTAGATAGTATCTCTTTTGCTATGTTTCAAGTTTACCAACGTTATCTTTTGCAATGTATAATCTTTTGGTTGATTTTTCTCCTTATTATGGCTCACATTTTTCTTGCTTCTTTGCATGCCTGGTGATTTTTGATTGGATGCCAGACAATGAATTTTACATTTTTGGGGTGCTGGATACTTTTGCATCACTTTAAATATTCCTGATATTTCTCCTAGGGTGTTGTTGAGATATTTGGAGACAGTTGATTCTTTTAGGTTTTGATTTTAAGATTTGTTAGGAGGCACCAGGGCAGTGTTTAATGTTAACTACCCCCACTTCTGAATATTCTACCCCAAACTAGATGAATTATGATGTTTTCTTTCTGGGGGTGGCAGCAAGCACCACTGCCAGCCTTCTGTGGGTAGAAGGCACTGTTCTCTCTGAGTCTTTTGGGAGGATCTTTCCACAACCATAAGTAGTTCTCTCACTACTCTGTTTACATGAAGGGAAATCTCTACCAGTCTCTGGAGTTCTCTCTCTGTTCAGCTACGTTCTTTGGTATGCTGTCCAACAAACTCCAGCCACCTTGGTCTATCCAGATTTTTAGTTTTGGTTCCTCAACTTGGAGGCTCTCTTGCACTCCCCATCCCCATGCTACAGATGAAATCTCTTGCAAGGCAGAAACCCTAGACCTTATCTGATTTCCCCCCTGTCTCTCAGGGATCCCTGCCTTTTGTTGCTTAATGCCAGTGTGTTGAAAACCATTGTTTTGTGTATTTTTTTTTCTGTTGCATTTGTTTGTGGTTTCAAGTGGTTGTGTAGATCTAGTTTCTGCTACTCCATCTTAGCTGAAGGTAGAAGCCCAATCCTCTATTCTTTTTTTTTAAATGAACTTTTTGTTCAATCTCGCCAGGGGTTTGTCAGTTTTATTAGTTTTTTCAAATAACCCACTTTTGTGTTTTTCAACTTTCCTACGACATAGTTGTCTATTCACACATTTGTTATTTGTGTGTTGGTTTTTTATGTTATTAATTTCTAGTCATTTTCATTATCTCTTTTTTGCTTGGCCACGCAGCTTTATGTACATAAAGCATAAACTGTAGAGACTCCTACTCATATTAGCCCCTGGGCAGAATATTCACACAGCAGACAGTGGTATCCCAGCTTGAGTAACTCAGGGGGCTCTTGTCTGGCATTCAGCTTAAGAAGGCTCTTCTACAAGTTTGGGGAAATTTCTTACAGAGCAAGAAATAAAGCTCAGTATCATGATGCTAATCAAGCATTATCACCCCTGCAGAAGTCAAGAAACATAAAAACTCTACATATCAAAGGCCCACTCACTTGGCAAAGGACTGTGGTATGGCAAGGTGTTCATGGCAATTGGGTCATGGTCAGTCACAAGTAGGAGTCCAGGGCTGGATCCAGCTTAGACTCAAGAATGGGAGCTGGTGAATTTACACGGAAAGCATAAGGAACCCTACACTCTACTGTGTCCTATGTCAGGGGAGGCACACAGACAATCATTGCTTCAGGAATTTGGAAGATTGAGAATTGGACCATCAGAGGCAAGGGTGATCAAGAAAGTCTTCATGATGTGGATAGCAATATTTTTGAAACTGTATAGAACTGAATGGACCATTTGTTAACTGAATATTTGAACTTCTTTAGGAACGCTTCGTAACAAAATAGCTCCTATTCTCACTGCTATGAGCATCTATACTGTTTTCCTCAGAAGGTTTGGATTCTTTCTCAGAGACCTCTGTACAACAGCAGTGCCGGTTTCTATGGCACTAACACTGTTTCTTAACACAAATATTGTGTTATTATTTGTGTTCTCAGAGCCTAACCTACTGCCTTGCAGAAAGACTGCAAATTTCATCCTTTTATACATAGATCAAAGAGTTTGGGATTGATTCTTTGATCAGAGAGTCATTGAAGGTTTGTAAGCAGGCAAAGTCCATGTAATGCTGTGCCATTAAATCAAGCTGACCAAGTCTCATGTCATGTGACCTGCACCCAGGAATAAAAAGCTATGTTATTTCATCCTTGATCATGGCCAAACATGCCGCCATGTGCTGTGGGAGGTGCTATGATAAATATGACCATCTTCAATGAGGGCATGGTCTAGTGGAGAAGGCTTACAAACCAAAATATCCAGTAATGACTGATTTTCATTGAATTTACATGAATGGCCTGTTGATATATAAGTTACGGGGATCTGTTTACTGTGATTCATCAGACAGAAGCATTATGGACAATGAAACCCTCAAAATACTATTCACACTGTTGCTACTTTTGTCTTGATGAGCTACAGCAACTAGGAATGGCCACCCCAATTGGCTTTTACAAATCCCCAGCACTTAAATTAACAAGAGTAGAATCACGGCAGAACAAAATAAAATCAATACTGGAAGTAGAAAGGGAGTGTTGGTCTATCACTTTCTCTATGATATTCTAATAATTTCATTATGCTTTCAGCTTAGTGAAACAGTAAAACCACTCTCACTAAAACACTTCTACTGTTTAAGTTGGTGCCGTGTGCATTTATTATGCTATGTATATGATAATAGGTGAAATTTATTGAATGCTCCCTTTGTATCAAGGAATGTGCTCAGCATTTCATATATTGTCCCACTGAAGAACTGTAACAACCCCGCAAAATGGACATGGTCATCGTCCTTATTTTACAGAGGAGGAGATTCATGCTTAAAGTAACTTTGGGATCAACCACAGTGGACCGGGTCAAGTCAGGATTTGAGCCAGGGAAGTTAGATTCCACTGCGTCTGGCTGTACTGTACTTACTATGCAGATATTGAATCGCAGATATTGTTAGCTAGAGGGAGCGCCATGTTTCCAGCCATGTTATTTGAAAGTAAAGCTGGCCACCTTTGTAGCAGTGCTGCTGAAAGAAAAAATATGAGTCAATAGAAAGCTAACAGCTTCCCTTATCACACTGAAAAACTGTCTATTCCCTCAATTAAAAGATAAGCTTAATCAGTGACAGCATATGAAATATAGATGACCTATCCATACAGTATAGCAATACAATACCAATACACTATTGTGTGCAAAAATAGTTGAGATAGTATACATATCTCTCTCCATAGACTGAATGCTTTGTCTCATAAATTTATCAGAGCCCCAACAATGTTAAGGTTAATATTGAAAAAGCCCAACTGATGGGGTGCCTGGGTGGCTTAGTCGGTTGAGCGTCCAGCTTTGGCTCAGGTCATGAACTCACAATTTGTGAGTTCGAGCCCAGCATTGGGCTCGCTGCTGTCAGTGCAGAGCCTGCTTCTAATTCTCTATCCCCCTCTCTCTCTGCCCCTTCCCCACGCGCTCTCTCTCTCTCTCTCAAAAGTAAATGAACATTTTAAAAAATAGATAAAATAAAATAAAAGCCCAACTGCTTCTCTCTGCTTTTATCTATACACACACATGCACACACACAAACACATAGGTACATATATACGAACATGTTCCGATTCACTGGGAAGTGAAAGTCGTGTTCCATTTTGTGCCATTCATGTCCGTGTGTAAGTAAGTGCGGGAGGGTTTCAGTACAAAGGAGGCCTCCTTCACGCACCTTCTTTCCACGCCTCCCAGAAGAAAAGAATTCTCTCTCTGAGTACACTTGTTGTATCTCTAAAACCGTTCTTTCATGCTGTCTCATATGGGTGACCTCTGAGCACATGTCTCCGCTTTTCTAGAGTTAAGTAAGGTCTAGGGACTTTGTCTGGAGTTCCTAGGGCTGCGGGAATAAGTTTGCTGCTCAGCAGATATACCAATATGTGTCTGAATGTTTCATTCAAGGTGAAGCCTCTTCTGGTCAATAAGAATCCATTTTTTGCCCACTATTGACTTCCCTTTGTTAATACATGTTTCGATCTTTATAGAATGAAGGGTGAGTGTGAAAATTGGTATGTTCAATCCCTGTCTTTACTTACTGCAAATTCAAATTTATTTTCAGGCAAGCTGGCTCAATGTATGACTTTCCCCAGGGTGAGAGGCTAACAGAGGAAAAAGAATGTCACTTTTTTAGTCGACAGAAATAGAGGTAAATCAATCTGGTGCCCACATGCTCTGTAAATGCTGGCAGCCAGCCAGAGTTCAGGTCTCAATTAAACAGATTAGGCCAAAGAAAGCACAAATGCAAACCCAAGCAAATTACCAAAAATTGCTGTTATTCTAGCATTCCAACACACTGGATTTCTGAATATAAACTGTCCCCCCAAATATTATGGGTTAAGACCGAGGATAACAAACCCCCTGGCCAGCTCCAAATCTATCTGCTTGATTTTCAGAGATGCAGGCTCACATCTGAGGCTTCTCCTCATGTACCAGGCAGGAAGGCCTCCGGGCCCGTGAGTGTGAGAGTGAGTGTGCGTGTGTGTATGTGGGCACACACACGTGCACGCTGCAGATGCATCACGTCAAAGGCAGCACTTGCTCTGCAGGCCGTGTTAGAATAACCACATCACACAGTGGTTTCTTTCTAAACAAACAGACGGGGAGAGCTGGCCGACAAGGCCTTCATAGGATATTACAGGCCAAATCCAATCAGCAGCCCCTGAATGCAGGCCGGCAGCTTTCTGTGCCGGCTTGGGGGACAGTATCATCCGTCCTGCGCACAGGCTCCATAATTGCATCTCACTCCTGACTCCTGCAAAACAGTGACCCACTCCTCTGTGGTTTGCAGAACACATGGGGAGGAAATAGCAGGTCTGAGCTAACCCCAGGAATTCTAACCAGATGATGGAAAATTTTTCGTCAAAGTTAGAGTCCTGGGAATTTTCGAGAGCCCCGTATAATCTAACAAACAGCCTTTTCAAGGTAGAGTCCAACATGGGGCCATCGGGACTACCTGCCATTATTCCGATATCATTTTGCCAGTTCTTTTATTTTAACTTATCCAGAGAAGAATCCAAAATATAACATTCCTTCATAGCCCTCCTCCGACTTTCTTTTTGGCCAGAGTGAAAAAGACTTTTCCCCCTTAAGCGAAACAAAGAATGACACGATTGAAGAAAAAAAAAAATGCCTTGTAAAACTGCATTGTATTTTCAACTTTATTAAAGAAACCAAAAAAAAAAGAGTAATTTTAAGAAGTCTATTAAGCCACCATTGATTTGCAAAGGTGTTGACTAGTTGTCTAGCTGAGTGATTAAGGGGCACCTTTAATTTATTTTTATGGTGTTTGTTTTCACCTTTTGTCCACAACAGGCAGCCACTTCCAACCAGAAAGTCTCTGAAAGCACTGAGACTCTTCAGAGACCACGCTTTGGGCCAAGACTTTGCCGGGGGGAGGACAAGTTTTCCTGGTCAAAAACTCAGGATTTTGCTCTGAGTACTTCCCTTGGGACCTCAGCGGCCACGTGGTGATTGATTCTCCTGCTTCCTGGAGAATCTGGTCTACAGGCATGAAGGCAGGGTTTGCCTTTTTTGGCAAATCCTTCCTCCTGACCCCCTGACTATCATCTACCCAGATGTCCAGGTCAAGCCTGTTGGGGACAAAGCTCCATACTTCATGATTATCTTCTCTTCATTTCGAAAAAAAAAAAATGTCCTTTCTCTTATTGCAACTAGTTGAGAGCAGGAAAGTGATTTCATAATAAGAACTAATTCACATCAAGGTAAAGCTGACATAGTTTTTTTGAGAGATACCACTCCATTGGTGTGTTCATACTTTAGAATAGGGACACTTTTTTCCTTTGATCATTTCTATTTTTTTCTTTTCCTTTCTTTTCTTCTCTTTTCTTTTCTTCTTTCTCTTTCTTTCTTTCTTTCTTTCTTTCTTTCTTTCTTTCTTTCTTTCTTCTTTCTTTCTTTCTAGCATAACATATTCTCAGAGTCATACCCTGGGTCCCAATTTTAGATTTGCAATATGTTATCACTGTAATGTTAATCCAAAGGGATAAATCTTTAGTGATATGTTTCTAAGGACTGTGATAGATAAAGAAGATGTCTCCAAACCCCTAGATCATGCCGTGTTGGAAACTGACTACTTACCTTGCTTTCTCAGTATTCCTATATCTAAACCAGGGCTGAGGGCTGAAAGCCATCTTGAGATGTCTTGGATGCTTTCTTTGCATAAGAGATGGAGTAAAGCAGGCCAATGTAGGAGGGCAGGCTCTACAGAATAAAATGAACAAGTGTCCATTCTCTTCTCTGCTGGGTCAAAAGTCCATTTTAATCCTCTATCTATGAAGTGATACAGAAGAGATGAATACAAAAAACGTACCATGAGATACCTCTCAGCAAGAAGCTTTCAGAGGACTCTTATAGCTCATGTGGATACAGAGCTGCAGAAGACAAAAAGTCAAGGTCGGGGTAAAATGAGCTCCCTGAAAACCTAAGTGCATTGGACTAGACAGCAAAGATTAGTGTTCAAAACCTCAGAGATCCAAATGATTTTCCTAGTGATCATTGGTCTTGACCCAAGACAGGAAGTGGGGTGGAGACAGCAGCCACTAAGCAGAAGGAAACTGAAACCGTCGAAGAGGGAAAGTCCATGTGCCCCAGGTGTTGAAAGTGCAAACATTTCGGAAAAACTCCTAGAAGTCCGATGAAGTTCGTGTGTGTCATGGGAACTGTGCCCTTCCTCCATCTTTCTCTGGAGGACCAGGGAGACCTGGTGCTGGTCACTATCTTGGCTGGACTCTGTCCAGAGGGAAAGAGGAAAGATAGAACCCAGGAGAAGGAGCGATGCCCTCCGGGAATAGTTTGCAAGAACATCTTAGGATAATGAGAGCAACATCTTCAATTGGGACCAAAGATGGGAGGCAAATAGCACTGAGAACAAAGAGTCATATTATTCATTTAGGGTAGAAAAATTCCCAAAGTTGTTCCCAACCATTTCAAAATACTTAAAAAACTCCTGATGTCATCTATCACTACTGTGGAAATTCAAGTTTCTTGCAAGACTATTAATGCATCACATACCATGATGTCTGTGCTGTTTCATTCCCCAGGTAATTCCTTCCCTCGAAGGAAGGAAGTCACTGGTGGAAATTTTTTTTAACTTTGTGGGATAACAAATGTGTGTGTTTTCCTTCTGAAAGAATTGTTCTAAAGCAGTATTACTTGAAGGTAATATATAAAGAACAAATATAAATTGAAACTTGATTTTTTGTCCCCCTCAGTAATCTAGAAAGATGATGGGATTGTAGTGCCCTGCAAAGGTCCTGCCTCTTCTAGAAGTTGCAAAATCCCTTTCTCCCTCTCAGGCCAGGTGGCGTTTGAATTATATGTTCATGTGGTTTTCTATATTCAAGACCAAGTACTCCCTCATATTCCTTCATGCCAGGAGCTCCATCCCAGCCATGCTTTGTCCCAAACCTCCACTCCTTCCTTCTTGAAGCACTATGATTTCCCTGAACAAGAAAACAAGCTTTTCTCTCCCTCTTTTTTTTCTTCTACAGAAACTCTAGTCATGACATCCACCATGGCAGCCCTTGTTCATAAGCTGTATTCATTCTTCATTTGCTTCTTTATTCACGGCTGTGGCTGCTGTTTGCACGAATGATTCAATGTTCTCTGTAGAATTATTCCCTTCTATTTGTGTTAGTAATGCCCATGTTCAGCTGTAGAAAGCCCAAGGTAGAAAATACATTTTTAAGTGAGTGGCTTTCAAAAATAGGCATATGTCAATATGCCCTAAGATGTAGAAGCAAATAATGGCCATCATCTATTCAGATACGTGTGCAAACATGTACCTGTATGTATTTTATACATAATGTAAATGGATATGGATATGTATGTATATATGTATGCCTATTTTAATATTATTCTTTTTAATTTTGTACATATTTCAAACACATTCACATTTTTGCTTAGTGATTTTTTGGTAACTAAAATTTGCTTATGTTCAAAATGTTTTTCTGCTAGGAGCACATGATCATAACAGTAAAGGCACTATTTATACCATCATGAATAATCAGTGGTTAAACACCATTTGATAATAAAACAAGGGTCCTGACAATGATACTCCCTCAATGCCTGCCTCTTGATGCTTTTAAAAATTGCTGTCTAATTATAATATGGCCTTTAATACTGTTTTTTTAAATAAAGAAAACAATTTACCATAACTCCCTTTCAGCAATCTGCTTTGAATCACTTCAAATAAGTAAAGATGGAGAACCGAAGACCTTGGTTGACACTGTAGATGGCCACTTGCTGCATGATCAGGTCTTCAAGGATATGATGTGATAACACCTCTGATAATCCTACGGCAAAACCCACTGATAGATTCTGTCTGGAGCAAACAAGGCTGTGTTTAGATTGAGCCCAACACCAAGGATGCTTTAGCCCCCTCCTGACCCAAACACCTCACGTGGGCATGCCTTGACAGAAACCCAGGGTGTCTCACAGATGGGGTGTGTCAACAGAAAGGGTGATGTGACATCAGGGGAAGACCAGACTGCAGTTGGATGGCCTGAGCAATACAACCAGAAAGGAGCTTCCTTTACTTCTGAGCCCGCCTCCAGATAAACTACCAGCATGGCAGTGACCTTGGGAGCGAGACTTCACGTTTTCTGTGGTGGTGGGTGTTCTAGACCACCAGACTCTCTTGATTGCAGCCCCTGCCTCCCTCCCTGAAATGTCTCTTGCATTGCACTGGCCTGGCTCCAGACTTCCTGAACTTGACCCCAACAAAGGCCACAGTCCCCAGAAAGGAGCCCTTTAACCGATGGCTAAAAGTCCTGGTTTTCTCTCAGGGAAAGGGATGTTAGATAAAGGGGGCTGACCTCTTGGTCATGTCAAGGTTTGGAGGTCCTTGGATAGAGAAGACAGCCTCTTAAAAATTGGAAAGGAGAGTTGGAGTCACTAACCATGCAGAGAAAAAAAGAAAAGAAAGAATGTCAAAATATTAATATGGTGAGATTATGGGTACTATCATTTTTTTTCTGTGTATACTTTAAGTATAAATTCTCTACAATAGCATGTATTTCTTTTAATTATTATTATTTTTTAATGTTTATTCATCTTTAAGAGAGAGAGACAGAGCATGAACAGGGGAGGGGCAGAGAGAGAGGGAGACACAGAATCCAAAGCAGGTTCCAGGTTCTGAGCTGTCAGCACAGAGCCCAACACGGGGCTCGAACTCATGAACTGTGAGATCATGACCTGAGCCGAAGTTGGAAGCTTAACCCACTGAGCCACCCAGATGTGCCCCAAGCATGTATTTCTTTTAAACCAGAAAACATATATAATGTTAAAATATGTACCCCAACCCCGAACACAGTAAAATACTTTTTAAAAAGTATGCATTCATGGACACAACCCCTAAACAGATCAGATGTGCCAGAAATCACAAATGGTAATTGTGTTCAAATCAAAAATGTAAACAATTACTATCTCGTTTTCAGATATTCACAGAAATAGCAGGACTAAGTTGTATTTGTAGACAAGAGAATAGAGCTTTGTTTTCTCTGTGTTAGTCAATTTCTCTCTCTTGAACTAATATTATGTTTCCAGAGAATCTTCTTCTCCATTTCTCCTTCCTTTCATTTTTCCATGGTTGCAATCTCCTGTAATTATGGGAAAACAGTTTTTCCTGGAGCAGCAGGGCTGAGATTAGTCAGTTGGGAGCCGACCTGAGTATTCCCAATTGGTGCTAATAATCTTTGCAGTTTTCAGGACAGATTCAGCTCTGTTTCGAGACTGAAAACAACTGGAAAATGCATGGCTTGAGTCTGACAGCATCTGAATCCACTGTTAAATAGTACTTAAGACCTATTTAATTTTTTTTTGCAATTTATTTTCTGTCCTTAAATAATCGCCACAGTAATTAAAAGCAGTTATGAATTACTGAAGTGTAATTCAACATACTGAAGTCTAAAAAGCCAGTTGATTGCTTGAATAAACAAATGTCCAAGTTCAGGAGAGGGTCAGAAAGTTGGATGTTGTCTTTACTTTTGAAGAGCGCTGTCTTTCAGTGGAACTCATTTGTCCTTAAACTGTCTGAATACACCCCAAAAGGACAAAATGTTCCTCAGATTAGGTCCTCTTATACCAAAGGATATGTATTTAAGAAAATATGAAATTTCCATTTTGCTCAATTCTTTTTAGCAGGAATCTATGCTCATGTTTGACATTAAACAAACATGATCTTTGTTTCTGACCAATTTATTCATCCATCTGTCTATCGATTCACTCATGTCCTCTGGATTACACCAGAGAATAAAACAAACAAAAATCTCTGCTCATGTGGAGCTGAAATTCTAGTGGGTGCAGAATAGATATAATAAATAAATAAAATATGCACTGTGTTAGGTCCTATAAGACACATAGAACAGGATAGGGGCAGATTAGGAGAAGGCAGACTGTAATTTTAGATGGGGGTGGGGGTGTCCTTGGTCAGTCTCATTGAGATGATGACTTCAAGTAAAGACTTAGGAAAGGAAAAGTGGATTCATCAAGAGAAAAGAGTGACCCAAGCAGGCAGGACAAATGGTGCAGGAGTCCCAAGGAGGGAGGGAGAAAGGGAGAGGCAGGTGGTCAATGAACAGCTCAGAAGCTGGGGGCGAGGCTGGTGCAGAAGGTGAAGTCAGAAAGATCCTTGTGCGGGCGTTTTATATAGGGGCTACTAGGCCACCGTGGTGATCTTGACTTTTACTCTGAGGGAGGAGCCATTGAAGGATCTTAAAAGAAGGACGGGCATGACCTGTCTTCAAAGACTCACCCGGCTGCCTGGTTGACAATGAGGTGGGTAAGGGTAAGCAGGTGGGCAGGGGGACAGGGTATGAAGCGACGGCAGTGATCCTGATGTAGGTACTTGGACCAGAGCGGTGGCAGGGAAAGTGGTGGGGAGTGGTCAGACCGAGTCCATCTGAAGGTGGGCTAGCAGGGCTTGCTGATGAACTAGAGGTCTGTGTGAGATGAAGAGAGGAGATAGAAATGAGACAACCCGAGGGTTTTTGGACAGAGTGACATGAAGGGTGGACTTACCATCCACTGACTTTGTGTTTCTTTTGTTTCTGGGACTCGATGGGAAACTTCCAGAAGGCAGGGACCAGTGTCCTATGTTCTGTAAATCTCACAGGATGTCACAAAAACATAATAAAAATTAAATTAATAAAATACAATAAAAATTAATAAGACGAAGCTTAAAGTTCCCCTGGTCCACTGGGGAGCATCCCAGCTTTCATGCTGGGCTATCCAGCTCTCCTTCAATTCTTCAGGATGGTCTTAGTGCTGACCTTCGGGCTGCCTCTCTATCTGGGATAGTGCTGACCTTCGGGTTTCTGCCTCTCTATCTGGGATATTATTTTACCTTCTGGGCTCCACATGGATTCAGGTACTTGCTCAAACCCGTACAAATGTAGAGGAAGGGGAAGAGGGGGAGAGGGAGGCTATGAGTTCACATCCCAGGTCTAACTATCTTGTTCTCTTATATTACAAATGTTGGGCACTTAATCTAGAGGACATAGAAAAAACATTTTTGGAGCTTTTTATAGGGGCCAGTCCAATAACATAAATGTGTAACTCCGGCCAGGTGTAAACTATAGGGGGTAAATAGTGCTGGTGCAGCCAACCAAAGAGTCCCGGGCAATTGCTGCTTTGTGGAAATGTTGAGGCAATGGACAACCAAACATGGGCTGTGCCATCAGAGCAATCCCATTAGGACCCTCCATGGTCATTTGAAGGCTCCTCCTGCTAACTCTCTTGTCCTTCCCACAGGCCTCTGTAAGCCATCCACTGTTGGAGATCCCCACAGCCCGCCACCCATTATGTCATGGCTCTTGCTAGGCCCCACCGACGTGCCCAGGTTCTAGATGCTTTCACCCCTCTGCGTCTCGCCAGCTCCATGGCTGTGAATGCTACAGGTATCTGTCTACTGATGGAAAGTACTTCGCATGTTTTACACTACAGTATTCACTTACAAAAGTTTACCAATGTGCACTCCCTGTGGCACGCTGCAAGGGAGTGTTCCATACGTCAACGCTTGACATTAACAACCTTCTAATTCAGTTATGGAAGGAATGAGTCATGGGGATAAAAGGCAGGGCATAGGGAATATAGTGAGTCAATGGTATAAAATAAAAATTAAAAATAAAAGCAATACGATACACACAAAACCACAACCTTTTTCATTTTTGCCGATCAGGTGGGCAGAAACCAGTATCACATTTTTCTTATAATCTGCTTTTTCCTAACTACTGGTAAAGCTGAATATCTTTTCAAACGTTCATTGGCCACTTGTACTTCTGTGCATCAGCTACTAATACTTGTTGATTAATTTTCTATTGTGTGGTCTATGTGCCTTTCCATTAACGGTTACGTATTTTGCAGATATTTTCTCCCAGGCTGTATTTGGTTTCTTGGTTTTTGTATTTTAATGTTGTCCATATGGTCTTTCATTGTGCAGGAAATTTTCCTTTTAATGTCACCAAGTCTGATTTTATTGTCCCTCTGGTTCTGGGTTTTGTATCTTCCTTAGGAAAACTTCTCCACATCAAGAATGTAAGGAGTCTCCTTTACTTTCCTTTAATAGATTCTTAATTTTGGCTTTCACATTTAGCCCTTTTAATTTGTCTGAAAAGTATTTTTAATATAGTGTGAGATATTGGGGCGCCTGGGTGGCTCAGTGGGTTAAGCGTCCGACTTCAGCTCAGGTCATGATCTCGTGGTTTGTGGGTTCAAGCCCCACGTCAGGCTCTGTGCTGACAGCTCAGAGCTTGGAGCCTGTTTCAGATTCTGTGTCTCCCTCTCTTTCTCTCTCTGCCCCTCCCCTGCTCACGCTCTGTCTCCCTCTGTCTCAAAAATGAATAAACATTAAATATATATATATATATATATATATATATAGTGTGAGGTATTTAACTGTTTTATTCAAATGAATGGGCAGCGTTATTTTCTTAAAACAACACAATGGTCCCCACTAATTTGAAATGATTTTGTCTTATATTAAACTCTAGTGACTTAATTCAATAGCAACATGTACTAAGCTGTGATACCTATAGATCTCTGCTAGCATCAAAGTGGCAAAAAAAACCCCACAAAAAACAAAAAACATTTGGGGTTCCTCCACTCCATCAGCATTAAGCTTGATTAAATATTATAAGTTAGGCCCTATCTTGTTCAAGTTTAATGGCTCTTTAGCTTTCTAGGAACATTTAATATCTATTAATGGTAGTTCCAACTATGGGTGGCCCCTGACTCATGAGATTTCCACTTATGATTTTTTGACCTTATGATGACGTAAAAACAATACGCATTCAGTAGAAGCTGTACTTTGAGTTTTGAGTTTTGATCTTTTTTAGGTTAGGGAAATGTGGGTTGATCCTCTCTTGTGATGCTGGACAGAGGTGGCCCCAGCACCCAGTCAGCCAGTTGTCATGAGAGTTAACAACCGATATGCTCACAACCATTCTGTCTCCATAGAGCTGTCCTGTGTTTCAGTTTCAGAACAGAATTCAATAAATAACATGAGATATTCAATGCTTTATTATCAAATAAGCTTTGTGTTAGATGATTTTGCCCCATGGGAGGCTACTGTTAAGTGCTCTGAACACATTTAAGGTAGGCTGGACTAAGCCCAGCGGGTTAGGTTTATTAAATGAATTTAATGAATTAAGTGAATTTAATGAATTTTCTACTTACCATATGTGATATTTTCAACTTACAGTGGGTTATGGGGACATAACCTCGTTGTAAGTTGAGGAAGCCATGATCACACAAATGATTTTCTATCTTAACAGATATTGGGTCATACGATAGGAACAAAAAAAGTGTAATCTGTAAGAAGCACCCCAACTTTGCCTTGTCCTCATTATAATCCAGCCTTAGGTTCTGTCTTTACTCATGGAAAAGACTCGTCCCTCTTTTAGTACCATGGGAAAGAACACAAGTCAGGAGCCACCTTTCGTACCCACAAGGAAACACATCATCTCCCCTCTTTCCTTATCCCCCAACCTATTAGAAGAGAATTAGAAGAGAGGGGAGATGGGGCATTGCTGTAAGGCTACCCATGGCCGCAAACTAGGTCACTTCCTACTTCCCGTGGCATCCCCCCCCCCCCCACAACATCTAAGTAGGGCTGATGTCATGGTAGACTCAAGAGAAGTAGGAAGGAACATTTCACTGATTTACAGAATGTCTGATGAAAATATAATTATTCTTTTATACATAGTAAGACATCAACTGTGTCTAGGTAAATGCATCTTAAAATTTTGTTTTGAACTTGACATTTATCAGTGTATGACCCCTTCATTATGTGAGCATCCAGGGAACCACAGCAGGTTTTGTATTTCAAAAGTGCCTTTTCTTTAGGGCCATCCCTGCTTAAGCCAAAGTAATCGATTGGGAGCTTTGGAATGCATCTGAAGGCTAGGAAGGGAATACACTATCTGGGGTGATATAATGTTTATAATCTTGAGAAGTTCAGTCTTCAGTTTTTGCAGGACTGTGTTGCCTTTGGATACTCCACCTGTGGCTACTCTGCAAAATGCCTCACAATCCTAATTCTTCAGGGGAATCCAACTAAACAGAATGGCTGAGGACACCTGCAACAGAGGCCATAGAGAGAGGACAGCACTTTGAGGGGAATAAGGAATAGGGTCCAAGGACAGGGGGAGACACAGCTGACTGTAGGACTGGAAATGGGTAAGGACCTTCAGTCAAACACTAAGGTCCGCTGCCCCGCAGTTGAAATTAAAAATTTTAACCAGCTGGTACTGATCATCAGAAAAGGATGCCGAGCATAACATGGTCGCCCTATTTGCCACAACTTGGGTCTGGGGCCACTAGGTTTGTGAGTCAGGGGAAGCGCTCAGTGGGGCTCAGGGAAGTGACTGTTCTGCATCGACCATTATGTCAATATTTCAATACTGAACAAAGGGTATGGCCTTCCCAGCATGTGTGTGTGTGTGCGCACATGCATGGGCTCACACGTGCCAATTGACTGCGAGGCCTGCCACCTCCAAAGCAAGAATGTGGAATGAGGTAAAGGAACTAGAGTAAGATGCCCAGATCTTTGTCACCCATGGACTTCCTGCGAGAAGAAAAAATCGCATGAACCTGAAATAACAAACCAACTGCACGTTCACTGAGGATCTTTGTTTTGGCCACATTAGCAAAGAGGGAGCCCATATTGGTAGGGACCACCCTCTTCCTCTAGGAGAGCTGGAGTTACCCAAGGTCTGTTGCAAAGAAGAATCTGGAGTTCTGATCCAACTTCCTCAGTTTTGCTTGTTCCTGGAATTGAACTCTGACATGCCCTCTTTACTTGTGCCTTGCAAATAGCTCAGAGGACTTCTGTTTGGATGACACTTTCAATTTGTGAGGTGCCTTCAGAAGACTTTTTTTTTTTTTTGCAAGAGAGAGACAGAAAGAGTAAGTGGGGAAGAGGGGTAGAGGGAAAGAGAGAATCTTAGGCAGGATCCACACTCAGGACAGAGCCCTACATGGGGCTCAATCCCACGACCATGAGATCATGACCTGAGCAGAAATCAAGAGTCACAGAAATCAAGAGTCAGAAGCTCAGCTGACTGAGCCACCCGGCACCCCCGGAGGATGTTTTCAATTCTGTGAAGTAATCTGTGTGATCCCCAGGTTGTAGATGGGCAAATTGCAGTGACAATGGTGATGTGTCCAATGAAAACGACTTTAAACTAAATCTAGGGGCACCTGGGTGGCTCAGTCTGTTGGGCATCTGACTTCGGCTCAGGTCATGATCTCACAGTTTGTGGGTTCGAGCCCTGTGTAGGGCTCTGTGCTGACAGCTCAGAGCCTGGAGCCTGCTTCAGATTGTGTCTCCCCTGCTCTCTGCCCCTCCCCCATACATTCTCTGTCTCTCTCTCTCTCTCTCAAAAATGAACATTAAAAAAATTTTTAAACAAAATCTAAACCCCCTCTTTTACCATAACACCAAATTGTGTCACAAATTTTTAGTTAGGGATCATCTAAGATTTAAAACCTAAAAACCTTTTTTAAACTTCATTTAAAGAGTGAGAGAACAGCCGTAAGCAATCGCAGAAACAACTGTCTTCCTTTTACATCAAGGGGTCTGTCCTTGTCCTTATTCCTGCCAGCGCAGCTCAGGAAGTGCCCTGCCCCTCCTGCCTTGCACTGGGAAGGGGGAGGGGCTCATGCCTAAGTTAGTGAAGTCAGTGTAGATCCCTGGGTCCTTTACAGAAGGACTAAGACTAGGCGAATCCCAACATGTGGCCCCCAAAATAAACTTCCGAGAAATGATGCTCGAACGTGTTTTTTTCAAAAATCACCAAAATTTACTGACAATCTGTGATTCAAAGTTAAGATTCTTTAAAGTATATACCACACCAATTCCCTCTGGGAATGTGTTCGCCCTTGTCAGTTTCTATATTTCAACCGTGCTTTTCCTCTGGGTCATTTCTTGAAAGTTATTGACCCCTCTAAGGGTTCAAACCGAATGTGTTCATTTGAATTATTTACACAAAAATCTTCATAATCCCATAGAAAAACAGATCTTTATTTCAAAAATAGATTTTCATGTTTAAAAATAGTGCTTGGTTTTTGGGAAGGAAATTTAAATACTGGGAAAGGTATGTTAAGAATTAAATTATTAGAGGGAAAATTAAGGGAAATACTGAATTGATGAGCACACTGCAAAGGGCTTTGGGCTGATCTCTTCACAACTTCTGCCCTTCTTCCTTTGCTCTGTGAGAACACCCTCCAAGAATTGAGGCTCTTTGTTACCCACCATGTCCATTTGCCTTTTTCCATTCAAAGGCCAGATTTCCAATTCATTGAAGGCACGCAGTAAAATTTCCAGCATTTACAAAGCCATTTAATACCCGCCATTATTCTTGGGAGATCCATACGGTCTCCTAATATGTTTCCTTTCTTCTGAGAGATGAGTTTGAGCCTTTAAAATGTGAAAAGACTCCACAACCACATCTTTGGAAAAGGTCAGGGATACAGATGATTTTGTCTTTTCTCCTGCTTCACTATCCCTGCCCTCTTTTAAACGTTGTTTTGATTTTATAGCCCTAGATACTTCTACTTCCCCCATTTGCTGTGCTCTCCAGGTTCCCCCAAGTAGAAAGGGAGTAGATGCATTTGCTGATTGTTCTTCCAACCACGTGAGGGCTATTCCCTGAGCATGTGGGCTTACGCTCTGTAGGCCTCCTGCCCTTACTGCCATGGGGTTTTGCAGAGACATCTCTGCCCCCATTCCCCCCCAAAATCATTTCAGATCCCCTCAGGACCAAGAGACCCACATTAAAGAGCAATATAATGGCCGAGAGAAAGAAAGGAAAGGACAGAAAGAAAACATTTAGGGGATCTCTGTAACTTTAGTTTTACCCTCAAATAGTTTCTTGAAAGGCACGTTTGCATAAGGGAGCCGTTTTTAAAAAGAAAAAAAAAATTAAGTTTCTTTTCAAGTCTGGGGCACCTGGATGGCCCGGTTGAGTGTCCCACTCTTGGTTTCGGTTCAGGTCCTGATCTCACAGTTTCATGAGTTCAAGCCCCGCATCGGGCGCTGCGCTGTCAGCACGGAGTTTGCTTGGGATTCTCTCTCTCTCCCTCTCTCTGCCCTTCCCCAGCTCACGCTGTCTCTGTCTCAAACAAATAAATAAACTTCAAAAAAAACCCAAACAAACCAGAAGAAGAAAGTTTCTTTTTAAGTCCCACTTCTGTTGCTGCTGCTGGATCATCAACTCCTCAGCACAAAAGAAGGCACCGAAGTTTCCAGAAGCTTCCAAGCCTTTTTGGAGAACAAAAGGGAGCCTGCCTCACACTGATAAATTGCTTGTGTTAGCACCTGTAAGTCTGTTTCGCATTTTACTTCAACCTTTATTCACTGCTGATAACAGCACCGGAAAATGAATCCTGACAGCGTGTTGTGCCGTTACAGTATCCAGCGGGAGAGCCCAGCTAATTGTGAGCGTATGATGCTTTTCAGGCACTGTGTTTTATGTTTAGTCCAGGCTCTGATAAACCCACTTATTCAGCAGTTGTGAGTCATCGAAGCATTCACTGCTTTGCTCCCAGGACTCGGGAAAGCTGGACTTTATTTTCTAAAAAGCAACTTCTGCTAAGCTGGGAAGTTATCCTTGTTTCTTTGCGGACCTTTATGGAGGTGTTTTTAACTGAACTGTTCCAAGGCGCGGGGGGGGGGGGGGGGGGAGGCGGGGAAAGAAGGCTGTTGGAATAGCAAACAAAGGCCCCTGTACTGGAGTCTTGCAGGAAGGCCGTGCCAGCCGTGTCTAGTTTCGGGCCAGAATACTAAGGTCATAATTTCAGGCCATCGATGGCTCTCCCAGATGTCTTTGGTCAAGTTAATCACAGTTTGCCTGAAGGTTGCGTTTTCAGGTAATCCATCCTGGTGTAATTGTAAGTCGAGAGCTCCTTCTAGCTGAAGGTTGGGAGTTTTGGGCCAGCCTGAGACTGGGGACAGGGCCCCCAGGCTCTATCTTTTCAGTTTTGCAACCAAAGCCAGTTAAATGACTCTTCCACGAATGCTGAGTAGAGCCCAGGAAGTTAGGAGCCAAGCAAGCGCGTGAATGTATGGTCTTTTGCATCAGCAGGAACGTATCCAACGTTCTGAGGACTCAGGGCCGCTCACTTCTGCAATGGGCACTCCTCGGGCTGGAGGCCCGCATGGGAGCTGATGCCACAAGGTGAGTCCTCAGCCAGAGGCAGGCGCTAGCTGCCGGGGAAGAAAAAGCACATTTCCCTGTTTCTCCTGCTTTGTTCCACCCTCTCATGGCCCCTCAGTCTGTGTCGCTTCTCTCCAGCCTGGAGTTAGTCTCCTCCCTGATGCACATTCAATTCACACTTAGATTGCAAAACCTGATATTGTAGAAATAAACTGTAATCGACACTAGAGTGTTTCTAACCCTGCTGCCATAACATATATGCAAAAATGTTACACACACACACACACACACACCTCACAGCACATTATTTACATCATTTCATTTACTCCTCCACTAATCCTGTGACCCAGGTACTACCGTGATCCCTTTTTTACAGATGAGGAAATAGTAAGGGGAAATAAAACGTTGTCACTGGCCTTGTACGTTGCATGCACCAGGCTGGGATTTGAACTCCCGTCTGGCTGTCTTTGGAGAGTATGCGCTTCACAGAACCTCCACATACGGGTTCCATGGCAAGGGCCTGATATTTTTATTTTTCCCATCACCCATCCTGACCTCCCTCCGTGGCAGACCAGCTGGGAAGTGCTGTCTAAGGGCTCATCCGACACTTGCTCACGCAATGGCTAATGGCGTGTTCCTGGGAGTTCTGGCCCATCTTGGCACCAGCTGGGAGGTGCTGCTTGGTTTCCGTCTGGACCTCAACTTTCCAATCGTTAACATCTTTTACAGCCAGGGCAAAGTGGAGTGGTCAGAGGAAAAAAATAAGAACTTGGCTTTACTTGTAGGCCTTCTGTCCCAAAGATGGTTCTAGATGTGTGTGAAAGACACTCAAACCCCATATTTTTCAAGGTCTTGAACCATTGTTGCTCTCTGCTCAGAAGGATGCAGCAGTGGTATTCACAGCACGACAGGGTATCAGAATTAAGGCACTTGTCACGATAAATCTCTCAGATCTTGAAAAACAAATATATTTTTCTTGAATTTTATCCAGGAGTATCTGTAACTGTGGACCAGCTAAACATCAAAGTCAATTCGCAGCTCTTTCTGATACTTACGTTTCCCCTTGCTTCTTCTCTAGGTCGCAGCAGGGTTTAAAGGGCGTTCGCCCCTCTATCGATCTGCCCCTGGAACAGGAAGCATGTCTCCTCAATTTCCTTCTGTTGTCTCCTCTGCGACGGTCCCACCAGCCTTCTGCGGGGAGGTTTACTACGAATTATCTTGGAGAAACCATGGAGGCAGGCCAGCACTCCTCCTAAGGCCCCTGGCCTGGCCAGACATCATTAGTCGATCTCAGCACTCTGTGTCACTGAGCCCTGACTCCGCCTCTCCAGCTGGCCCCTCCACCTGATCAGTCTGGATGCACAAATGGGGTTTTCATCCTGCACCTAGGATGACACAAACAACTGCATGGTAACCACTGTTGTATTTTATTTATTTTTTAATGTTTATTTATTTTTGAGAGACAGAGAGAGAGAGATAGAGAGAGCACATTATTTACAGAGGGAGATACAGAATCCAAAGCAGGCTCCAGGCTCTGAGCTCTCAGCACAGAGCCCAATGTAGGGCTCGAACCCACGAATGGTGAGATTGTGACCTGAACCCAGTCAGAGGTTTAACCGACTGAGCCATCCAGGTGCCCCCAGAGTTGTCTTTTTAAAGTGAATGTTCTGGTCATTGCTGTCTCTGGTACAGTTCCTCTCTCTGAATCTCCTGTTTAAATTCCCTTCTTCTAGGGGTGCCTGGGTGGCTCAGTCGGTTAAGCGTCCCACTTCAGCTCAGGTCATGATCTCGCAGTCCTTGAGTTCGAGCCCCGCGTCGGGGTCTGTGCTGACCGCTCAGAGCCTGGAGCCTGCTTCGGATTCTGTGTCTCCCTCTCTCTCTGGCCCTCCCCCATTCATACTCTGTCTCTCTCTGTCTCAAAAATAAATAAACGTTAAAAAAATTTTTTTAAATAAATAAATAAATTCCCTCCTTCTATCTTGGCGGTCAGAGGACTACAAAAGGCTATGCTTCAGAGAATTCATGGATAGCAGGGACCATTGACCAAACTTCCACCGGGAGTAAAGGAACCTCCATTCTCAATCCCCTGCCCTTTGTTGTTGTTGTTGTTTAAGTATCTCCCATTTGGGGAAAGAACAATTGAAAAAACATCCCCATAAGAGACAATTTGTTTTCCATTAAGAAGCAGGAGTTTTCTTTGCACTAGAAAGGTCCTTCTCTAAAATAGTTACTCCTGATTCAGGGTTCCTTTGCTGCTAATAAAGTCTTAACTCAGGAGCACTTTAACCGGATGCTTTCCTGATGACATGATTTGGATGCAGGTCAAGGAGTGAAACACCTCCTCACGTTCTTTGTACAAAGGTGAGGGCAGCCCATTCCGTTCCTGCCTCTGATGCAGGGGTTCTGTCCTCAAGAGTCACAACTGAATGCAGAATCAGGAACTAGCAGAATGGAAGAGTATCTCACATGTGTTGCTTCACAGGGTTTGTCACTCATCTTTTCTTGGCTCTCCACAAAACAATAGTTACCCTTTCCTAATTTAAACGCTCGACAACCTAGGGAGAGAAGGGACTTTCGCAAGCTAATAAAGGCCATCTGTGAATAAAACCATGGCCAGTGCTTTTCCCTAAGATCAGGAACAAAACAAGGATTCTATTCTTGCCACTTCCACTCAGGGTTGTATTAGAAGTTCTATCCAGAGTTACTAGGAAATAAAAAGAAATAGAAATAAAAATATATCCAGACTGGAATGGAAGAGGTAAAAACTGTCTCTATTTAGAGATGACATAATCTTATATATATATAATCGTAACGAATCTGCTAAAAAGCTGTTAGAACTAATAAATGACTCTGACAAGATTGCAGGATACAAGATCAATATACAAAAATCAATTCTATACACTAACAATGAACTATCAAAAATTAAATTAAGAAAACAATTTCATTTACGATAACATTACAAAGAAAAAATACCTAGGGATAAAGTTAACCAAGGAGAGGAAAAAATTGTACACTGAAAATCACAAAATATTATTGAAAGAATGAACTCTAAACAAATGCAAAGACATTGCCTGTTCATGGATCAAAAGACTTAATACTGTTTAGATGGCAATGTCCCCCTAAACTGATCTGTAGATTTAATGTGATCCCTATCAAAATTCCAGCTTTTTTTTTTTTTTTTTGTAGAAATTGACAAGCTCTTGCTAACATTCGTATGGAAATTACCTGGAGCTAACCAAATCAAGGTTAAAGGCACGGTTCACCAAAGAACTGTCCTCATTTCAGGCACCAGCCAAATGTCCAGGAATCCCCAAGACCATCCTCACTTCTGGCCAGCTGGTTATAGATTCAGGCATTTTCATGACCATCTTCAGGTTTAATTATTCAGCAGAATGATTCACAGAACTCAGAAAAGTGTTGTACTTAGGACTACGGTTTCCTTGTAGCAACAAATTGCAAATAAGAATCATCCAAAAGGATTGAATAAAATCTGAGATGGTTACAAATGCAAAACTGCCCACTGTCCTCAGGGATGTAGCACTATCCTAACATCAAAATGTGATCATACTCAGAGAACGACAGAAGCTCATCAAGCAACAATACACAGAGTTTTTACTGAGATTTCTTTACGTAGGCACGATTGATTGAATCATTACGTATGTAATGTACGTAGTTAAATTTAATCACCAACTCCCCTCCTCTTCTAAGAGTTGAGCTGATACGTGGCTCAAATCCGCAACACTATAATCACATGGTTGGTTTTCTCTGGAATGACCAGCCCCCATTTTGAATCATCTCCTTAGCATAAACTATGTAGGGGACCACTATGGTTCATGTCATTAGCATAAACTATTGGGTGTGGTCCAAGGGACCCAACATGAATAACAAAGACACTCCTTTCACTCAGGAAATTCCAAGGGTTCAAAGATTACCTCCCAAAAACTGGGGATAAAGGCCAGCCAAATTCTTTATCACACAAAACTGGAAAAGGATCCAGAATAGCTCAAACAAGGCTAAAAAACAAAACAAAGTTAGAAGACTTAAAATTCCTCATTTCAAAACCATAGCAATCAAAATAGTGATATATTGGCATAGGAATAGATATATAGTTCAATGGAATAAAAATGAGAATCTAGAAATAAACCATCATATTTATGGTCAATTAGTTGTCTGCAAGGATAGGAAGACACTTCAATGGGGGAAAGAACAGTCTTTTTAATAAGTGGTGCTGGGAAAATTGGATATCCATGTGCAAAAGAATGTTGATGGACCCCTACCTCACACCATATAAAAATTATCTCAAATGTAAGAGCTAAGACTTTAAAACTCTTAGGAAAAAAATAGGGATAGATAGTCATTACTTTACATTAGGCATACGTTTCTTATATATGACTCAGAAAGGACAAGTGATGAAAAAAAATGATAAAATGGATTTCGTCAAAATAAAAAACTTGTACTGCTACAATTAATAGCATCAAGAAAGTGAAAATACAATCCATAAGATGGGAGAAAATATTTGCAAGTCATATATCTGATAAGGTACTTGAATGCATAATATATAGTTTCATAAAACCCAGTAATAAAAAAGACAATAGAATTTAAAAATAAGCCAAAAATTTGAAAAGACATTTCTTGAAAGAGTGTATACAACCAGCTCATGAAAAGATGTTCAATATCCTCAGCCATTAGGGAAGCACAAATCAAAACTATAAAAAGATGTAACTTCACACTTTTGAGGATGACTAAAATAAAAGGATAGGTAGTAACACGTGTTGACGATAATGTGGAGAAATTGGAACCCTCAGACATTGCTAGTGGGGTTGTAAAATGGTGCAGCTACTTTAGAAAACAGTTTGGAAGTTTCTCAAAATGTTAAACGTAGCATTACCTTATGACCTAGCAATTCTATGGCTTGGTATATTTCCAAGAGAATTGAATGAAACAAGTTCACACAAAAACTTGTAAATGACTCTTCATAGCAGCAATGTTCACAGTAGCCAAAAAGTGGAAACAATCCAAATATCCTTGAACTAAGGAATGGATAAATGGAGTGTGGCAATCCATACAATAGAATATTTTTCAGCCATGAAAAGAAATGAAGTACAGATACGTGCTATAACATAATTGAACCCTAACAATGTTATGCTAAGTGAAATAAGCCAGATACAAAAGGCCACGTGTTATATGATTACATTTACATGAAATATCCAGAACAAGCGAATCTACAGAGACAATAAGTGGATTAGTGGATAGTGGAGTGACCACTAAAGGGTACAGGGTTTCTTTTTGGGTCATAAAGATGTTCCACAGTGAGATATTGGTGATAGTTGCACAATTCTGTGAACATAATATCACCCTTGCACTTATTTATTTATTTATTTATTTTTTTTTGAGAGAGAGAGAGAGCATGTGCATGAGCAGGGGAGGGGCAGAGAAAGAGAGGGAGAGAGATGATCCCAAGCAAGCTCCACACTGACAGCGCAGAGCCCAATACAGGGCTTCAACCCACGAACCATGAGATCATGACCTGAGCTGATATCAAGAGTTGGACACTAACCAACTGAGTCACCCAGGTGCCCCCCACTGTACACTTAAAAATGGTGAATTTGGGGAATGCAAGCTGGTGCAGCCACTCTGGAAAACAGTATGGAGTTTCCTCAAAAAACTAAAAATAGAACTACCCTACGACCCAGCAATTGCACTCCTAGGCATTTATCCACAGGATACAGGTGTGCTGTTTCAAAGGGACACATGCACCCCCATGTTTATAGCAGCACTATCAACAATAGCCTAAGTATGGAAAGAGCCCAAATGTCCATCGATGGATGAATGGATAAAGAAGATACGGTACACACACACACACACACACACACACACACAATGGAGTATTACTCGGCAATCAAAAAGAATGAAATCTTGCCATTTGCAACTACATGGATGGAACTGGAGGGTATTACGCTAAGTGAAATTAGTCAGAAAAAGACAGAAATTACATGACTTCACTCATACAAGGACTTTAAGAGACAAAGCAGATGAACATGAGGGAAGGGAAACAAAAATACTACAAAAACAGGGAGGGGGACAAAACAGAAGAGACTCATAAATATGGAGAACGAACTGAGGGTTACTGGAGGGGTTGTGGGAGGGGGGATGGGCTAAATGGGTAAGGGGCACTAATCTACTCCTGAAATCATTGTTGCCCTATATGCTAACTAATTTGGATATAAAATTTAAAAAATAAAAAATTAAATTTAAAAAAACGGTCAATTTTATGGTATCTATCATCTATCTTTTATATATAAATGTGCTGCTGTTAATGTTAATTAATAAATATATTAATATTTATATATACTCTATAAGTGCATATACATCTCAGTAAAGCTGACATTAAAGAAACCAATAATTGTTTCCTAAGGCAATCTTATATCTTGATTGAGAACATCAATGTTGCTTTTTCAAGAAGAAACAATTAGGGACATAGTTAGGGAGTGAGCAGGCTTATACTTCTCTTAGATTTTCAGGTAGGAAAATAAAGGTAAAACAAACGTTTCCTTGTCATTTCATATATCTTGACATATATCAACCTGCCTCCTGCTGATTGCTTTCATGCACATTAGCACTATCATTTCCTTCTCCACCTCCTATAAGAAGTTAGAGAATTTTACAACACAACACATCTGTGTTAATTAAAATTAAATTGTTGTGTATAAATAAAGATTAAAATAACGTAGCAGGTATAATAGCAACACTGAGATGATTTGACCATTGCAATAAACTGTTTGGAGCAACTTTCTGAGTAGTGTTCTGAGTCTTTAAGAAAAGAGGGGCAACACATTCTAGATGTTCTATAATGCAGCCATAGATGGCTCGTTCTGGTGGCCAATGGCCTTGGTTTGCTACCGCTGAGGTAACTTCCTCTGACTAGAAATAGATATTTACTGTATTTCTCCAGTACAGCTCCTCGGATATTTACAAGAGAAAAGCAATATCCACTTGCATTTTGTGTCCCACTACAGAAGAAAGTTAGGGGAAATAAATATAATTCAGCAAGTTGACATTTAAGGATGATGACTTCATTCAAGTGAGCTGGGCGTGGCCTTCCGATATGTGGTGTGTGTGAGGTGTGATAGGCTGAAAAGACACAGAAATTTGGGACTCAAGTGGGGGCATCCATACTCTCTGCATCTACTCCCTTAATATCCCAGCAAAGGGACAGGATTATACAGACAAATCTGACATCTTTTCTACCTCCGAAGCTGATGAGTCAAGTCCACTTGACTACCCCCACTGGTAGAACTACCCCCACTACCCCCACCGGTAGAACTGTGGGGACAGCACATCTAACAGGCCGGCCAGTAATGACAGCAAGCCTTTCCATGAAAGGATATTCATTGTAGTTTCTATAGCGATACACTGTGATGATGTTTACATGAGCAAGTAGGAAGGTGACCTATGTCGCACAATAATCGTAACTAAATCCACCTTTGATCAACTCACACGATAGCTAACTCCCGTACTACAATGATAGACATACGGTCATGTGTTTAGAAATAAATGTTTCCTTTCTCTGGAATGTCATGATACTATGGAGTACTTTTGTATAGGGGCAGCAGGAAAGCCTAGTGGGAGAGGTAACTGTGATATTCGGAGGAGATACGGTTCTGGATCCCCCCTCACCCAGTATTTGCCATTGTGACTATGATACTATGTAATGACCGACCAGCCTCTGGTTTTGAAACAGCTCAATACTCCTTAAACGTTTTTGAAATGTTTCAGACATACAAAAGAATATAAAAAATAACATAATGATTCCTCTTGTAATAACCATCCACCTTAAGAAACAAGACAGTACAAATGTAGATGAGATGCCCATGGCCCCACCCCAGCTGCATTTCTTTCTCTCTGAGGGGTCACTCTCTGACATATTTTTTCTAATTCCATCTGACACATAATTCATTTATGTGTAATACACCAAAGCAAAATTTTACCAGTATACATAAAAACAATTCAAATGCTTGATAAAAAGCCTTTTCATCTGGGATTGTGGGTGATGATTGGAGTCTTTTGACAGCTGTGCCATTTATTTAATAAGAATGTCACCTAATCATTGGCCAGGGATGTCCTGCAAGGATGTGCCATTATTTCAGGGTGCTGGCCACTCAGATTGTTTCTAACATCTTGATTCTATAAGCAGGGCTCAAATAAGCACGTGTGTGTGTGTGTGTGTGTGTGTGTGTGTGTGTGTGTGTGTAGAGACAGATTAGACAGAGAGATAGAGGGATAAATAGACATAGACGTATATCTTAATATACTGTGGCACTTATTTCTAAAGGAAAGATCCCTCCGATGTTTAGGAACTAGGTCAAACACTACGTGTATTTTGATTTTGATTTCATTATTTTGATTTATTTATTTATTTATTTATTTATTTTTGAAATTTTACTGCCTTTATTTCTTTGAATTTGGGTAATATTTGGTGTCCTTTTTTCTTTCTTTCTGCAACTTCTTTTTTTATTGAAGTGTAGTTGACATATAGTGCTATACTAGTTTATATTCTTAATTTTAATAGATATTGCCAGGTGGTTTCCCAAAAGCTTTTTATTTGGAATTGAAGATTTCTACATCTGACACATTGTTATGGAATCTTGGAGTTTCCTGGAACATTTTGAAGACCACTGGCCTTGGGGCATTATTTTTCTTCCATAGTTGCCCATGTGTCCTTAGCTAAATGTGAATGCTGTAAAATACCATCATTCCCTGTCTGTTATAAAGAATGGAGAAATAAAGAAACATGCCTGGCTGTGTACTAGAAAATCAAGTGCAGAATTGACTTCCTGTCTTCCTGGACTAAACGTTTGGTCGGAAATGGAAATAGCTATAAGGGGGTAAAAGGAACCTTTACTTGTACTTTATTTCAATACAAGCTTACAAAAAACTACTGGGAAGGGGGCGCCTGCATCCCACTCTTGATTTCAGCTCAGGTCATGATCTCACAGCTCGTGAGATCAAGCCCTGAGTAGGGCTCTGTGCAGACAGGGTAGAGCCTGCTTGGGATTCTCTCTCTCTCCCTCTCTGCTCCTCCTGTCTGTCTGTCTGTCTCTCTCTCTCTTTCAAAATAAATAAATAAACATTAAAAAAAAAGAAATTACAAAAAAATACTGGGAGGAAATGGAAGCAAGCCTTTTCTGGTTGCCATGAAGACATTCAATCCTGTAGGTTTCTCCATCTCACATCATAAAGGGCTCCTCCAGCAACATAGTGTCCCAGCCTCAGTTTACACAAAACTAGATGAAATAAATTGCTTAAAAAGTCAAATCACAGGGTGCCTGGGAGGCTCAGTAGGTTAAGCCCCTGACTTTGGCTCAGGACATGACCTTGCAGTTTGTGAGTTCCAGCCCCATGTCGGGCTGTGTGCTGACAGCTCAGAGCCTGGAGCCTGCTTTGGATTCCGTGTCTCCCTCTCTTTCTGTCTCTGCCCTCCTCACGCTCTGTCTCTCTCAAAAATAGTGAATAAACATTAAAAAATTTTTAAAAAATCAAGTCACACATTCTTCTCAAAAGTAACTTCAAAAGGTCAATGTGAACAAGACTAGATAAGATAGAAGAGCTGCTGTGGAATTAAGTTTGGAATGCATCCTTTGTGAAAAATTAATTGTAGCTCTTAGAAAAGCCTCCATCTGAATCAATGAAACTGAGAAACAAATTTCGAACAAATCAAAATAAACCAGAAATTCATATCTGCTGCCTTGGACTTTTGGGTGAACTCTGGTCCTATATATTCTCATGGATTTTCTTAGTAAGCCCATAAACCCGCTGGGCTGGGGGGAGGGGGGTAGACTAATGGCCTCTTCAGTAGGCACCTCCATGTCCCCTCTGCAGCCACTGTAAAGAAATGGGACACATCTCTGTCAAATCTCCAGGCCATCCCAGAGAAAGTACACTGTAGAAAAGAAGAAAGGAAGGAAGGGAAGACGGGAAGAAGGGAGTGAGGGAGAGAGTACCATTACCTGAGTGACCCTTCAAAAGTTCAAAAATTAGATTTAATGACACCGGGCATTGGGCCAGAAAGCTCCATCGTGTGCCAAAATGTAAACTGCTGAGATTAAAAAGAAAGGGAAAAAGGGACACCTGGGTGGCTCATTCGGTTAAGTGTCCGACTTCGGCTCAGGTCATGATCTCATGGTTCATGAGTTCGAACCCCGCGGTGGGCTCTGTGCTGACTGCTGGGAGCCTGGCGCTTGCTTCGGATTCTGGGTCTCCCTCTCTCTCTCTCTGCCCCTCCCCTGTTCATGCTCTGTCTCTCTCTGTCTCTCAAAAATAAATCAACATTGAAAAATAAATTCAAAAGAAAGGGGGAAAAAGTTAACATAAACAACTAAACAAACAAATCTATGGTATAAAGGCAAACGTTGGGATGCTTCCAATGAATCCCTTTTAGATCAATTAATGCCATTGTTTATTTAAGCTCCAAATTCCATCACATATGGCAGGCAGGAGTGCTACTCTTCAACTGAAACAGTGCAAAACATAGTCTGGATCCAAGGAAATCGCGCCAGAATCGCTGGCAATGTATCACTCTTTTAAGCCCTGTTTTGCTTTTGTGCTCATGGTAACGTTCGCAGCTGTCGAACGTGGCTTGGGGCTGTCTGACTCCCTCGAGAGAATTTATGTGTTTTTCTACTTCCCTTCCTTATTAGGAGGCAGGAATCTGCGACACCTATTAGAACAAGTATGCATAAAGGGTAATGACCATGCAATTTATTAGTGGTCTGTTCTTCCTCAAATGAGCCCCCGCCTCCCGCTCAGAGAGGGCACGCCCACGGCCGAATGGCCTGTGCCTTCTCGGCAGCAGGTGGGCAAAGCAGCGGGAGTCAAGAAGACCTTGGATTCTGGGAAAGCAGTTTCTTTCTTCCACACGGAGGCTTAGCAAAGAGACTGGAATATCGCGGTTTGGGTTCCAGGAATGCAAAGTCTTACTAGCTGGCAAAGGTGAATAGGATGGAAGTAAAGAGAAAACATGAGCTCTACAAACTTCATCCTCACAGCCCTGTAGCAGGAGAAAAATTGTCAGATCCCTTTTCTTTTCTTCTTTCTAAAATGGCGTGGGGAGGGGATAGTTTTGTTTTTCAAGGCTTGGGTTAGGGGAACGAGCCTTTCCCATTCAGAGTGCAAGAAGTCTTTGTTTCTTCTGAGTTTCTAGCAAGCGGCCTGCGGGGAAAGGGTGGGGGTGAAGAGGAGGGCAGGGGGAGACCATCTGGGGAGAGACATATCTGAGAAGCTAAGAGTGGGCTCATCTGGGCTGAACCCTCACAAAATCTTCAAACAAGAAGCAGGAAAGAAATTACAGATTCTAATAAAATCTGCATGGTCGGCCCGCAAATGCCAAGCGTCCCTCTGCCCCTGGCAGGCATCATGGTAAGGTTTGGAGTCCAGACAGAAAGTTCTGGAGAACAAAATGCTTGGGGGCAAATCCATTTCTGTGAAAATCGCGGGTATGTTCAAGAAAATATAATCCATATGTTTTTGATTGGTTCCCTTTTAGCTCATCAAAATTTTTCGGCCAGGCATGTCCACCAAGCTTGTTAAGTCATTCTTGTTCAAGACAGGAAACCAGTTTTGGCCACGGAAGGTGGATTTGAACCCTGGGAGGCCCAGGTTCCACCTGGAACTCAAAGTCTCAAGGTACGAGTGGGCTCTCACGGGGAAAAATATAACGGGCTCTGCTGTGAAACATCAGGATCGACACCAGGCTCATTTAACTGGCTGAGTCTTTAGGGTGAGGGTAGTTACTGAGGGGAGGCAACGGGGCCAGTGTTCTTCCGAGCTTCTGCGTGTGATCCGTGTTGTGAAATGGAGAAAATTAGGTAAAGGGACTCTGACTAGGATGGCAGGAAAGTGAAAATTTCTCCATGACCAATTATGTCGTTTTTCCTCACCAACTCTCCCTCTTCTCTAACGTCGCCTATGATCCCCTGCCTCAGAGAATCATTCTCGCATCCCTCTTGTGCAGGCCTGGTGCCCCCTAGCAAGCCCTGCTGAATGCTGACCTGTACTGAAATGACATGTGTCGCCATATACGGAGCATTCCGCATCCGGCTTCGACGCCGGTACAGCAAGTGGCCCGTGCTGTTAACATCAAAGAATTGGCGCTCTGTACCGAGAAAGTAAAAGCAGCACTTGGAACGAAAACCCACTGGTACAGATCCGCGAACAGGAAGGTCGACCTGACACGTTGGAAGATGCGCTAATTGGTTTCCTCTTCTCTCTGGCTGGCTGTTTTCGTTTGGAACATAATAGTGGCCTGAGAAGGTAAAGGAACCTGTTGGGGAGGGAAGGGGGCAGGGGTTTAGCCAGAGCGGGGGCGGAAAGAGAGCATTTCATTGTGGTGCTTCAAGTAACTAACTCGGGTCCCCTGACACATTCACCCCAAGCAGCATAAATCTCTCCGTGAGCAGCACATGAGACCCGTGTTTGGGTTTCTGACTGATTGCTGGCTTACTTTCCCATTTGGCTCCGTCACTTCAAGTAGGCTAGCCAAAGCTGCTAATTAAAGAGGGAATGATTTATTTCATAAGTTTGCTTCTCCCTTCAGGAAACATAACTCAGCTCCAGGCACAGTGAGTTTACCTCGCCCTATTCAATAAATTACACCCACCTCATTAATACTTCATTAGGAAAAGCTGAAAACCCTGTGACAGGACCTCAAGGAAGGAAAAGGTTGGCCAGCGCTGACCCAGAAAGCATAGCGGGCCTGATCCGATGGACTTTTTGGTGTGACCGCCCAGCCCAACATGCCAGCCTGCTTGCTTTGGGAGCACATTCTGTCCTGCACCATGCTCCTTCAGTGAATCCTCCATTCATCTCTTCTTTGTGATGTGGAGGGGGCGGGGGAACTGGTCTTTAACCTTATGGAGCTGTCATCATTTTGGTTTCAAAGCCAAAACATTCCGGACGACAAAATCCAGAGATCACTAGTCCTTCCTCAGTGCGTGTGTTTCTCCATCGCTGAACACATCCCCATGGTTTAACCTTCAGGAGCAAGATCCTTGTTTTGCTTTTGATGAAAGAGAGAGGCCCCAAAACTTATACACAACTGACTTAGCCTTTCCATATATAAATGTTAACTGGAGGAGAGCCAGATCATGCCAGCTCCCCTGGTTCTCTATATATGGCAAATCAGTTCATCGGTGCAAAGCAGAAGCAAATATATGTCCAATGAGAAGTCCAAAATTAATATCCTTAGCTTCTAAGGATTCCGCTAGTATTTGACCTAAGAATTGTATAGGTGAGCCTGCAGTTTCTCAAATTTTAACGTCTACGTGTGTCTCCTGCGGGCCTTGCTCAATGGCAGATTCTGCGACATCTGAATTTTGAACCAGGCTCCCAGACGCTACCGTTGCTGCTGGTCTGGGAACCAGTCTCCGGGTAGTAAGGGGCTGGGAAACATCATGAGCCTTCTGGAATTGGCTAATGGATCTGATAGTACTGGGGTGAAAAGTGATAAAAGCTAGGTTGCAGTGTGCATTATTTTCCTCCTCCTCCTCTAAAACCACTGTCTAGAGCAGGGGTTGGCAAACACTTTCTCTTAAGTGTCAGTAAGTAATTATTTTCGGCTTGTAGGTTACGTAGCCACTGTTCCGACTACTCACCTCTACCATTGTGGCACAGGAGCAGCCACTGAAGATATGGAAACAAATTGAGATGGCTATGTTCTAATAAAACTTTATTTATAAAAATAAGCTGTGGGCCAGATTTGGCCCATGGGCTGTCGTTTGCTAATTCCTGTTCCAGAACAATGGCTTCCAAAACTCTGTGATTGTACATCCAGAATAGTACACCTCCCCAATAATGTATGTGTGCTTACAAATTCTGTACACATCCAATCGCACTAATACAAAAATCAAATACAGAAGAAGGAAAATTGATACAGAAACTCTAATCTCTCTCTGTTCGTTCAAGTAGAACGTCTTTGCTACACCCCGGGTACATACACTCACCTTAGAAACCGGTAATGTGAATAGGGCACCCAGGTGGCTCAGTCGGTTAAGTGTCCGACCCTGGGTTTCGGCTCAGGTCATGATCTCATGGTTCAGGCGTTCGAGCCCCACATTGGGCTCTGTGCTGACAGCACGGAGCCTGCTTGGGATTCTGTCTACCCCTCTGTCTGCCCCTCCCCTGTTCGCTCTCTCTTTCTCTCTCAAAAATCAGTAAATAGACATTAAAAATTTTAAAAAAAGGTGATGTGGAGAATATTAAAATATATTTTTTCTCTACAAAAATGATCACATTGATAAGAATAGTACTTGGGATTTGGATGGTCTTGGAGTTCTAGAATGTAGAGCAACCATAATAAGATCTGACAGTAACAAAGTGGAGAAAAACACCAAAAAGAATGATTTTATACAAATCACTGAGGTAACATGGTCACTCTACACCATCTGGGGCTTCTTTAAGAAGTCCTGTGTGCCAGGTCTTAAACTAAGTGCTCTAAATGTAACATCTCATTTAATGCTCACGCGGCCCTCAGGAGGAAAGGCAATTATTCTTCCATTTCGCAGAAGAGAGAACTGAGGCATAGTGAGGTTGGCATAAGGGAATGTAGTTAGTTCCTTATTTAGTTAGGTGGGTAGTTGAGATAGAGAAGTCACAACTGCCTAATTACACCCCCCTGGCTCGTAACGGGTGCTGTTTATAGCCTCATCAAATCATGATCATTTTCCAAATGTTAGTATTTACTTATTACATGATCACATCATACCCATGGAAAATCCCACTGGTTATGGTGACTGGGTTTAACATACACCCATGCAAATCCCTTCATCTGGCCAGAAGTTGCCCCTGAAGGTCGTGGTAATACTAGGCCTCTGTGCGAAGAAAGTGAGTCAGCTGATCTCAAGTATATTGTTGGTTTCTCTAAAGAGATTGCTAATTGGCGACTATTGGACAATCTGAACAGTCATGTGCTGAAAATCCCTTTCCAGTGAAACCTCGGATGCCGAGCAACTTGTTCTGCGAGTGTTCTGCAAGACGAGCAAACATTTCCAATACATTTTATCTTGATAAACGAGCGATGTCTCGCAGTATGAGTAGTGCGTGCTGGCGAATGTCACATGATTACAACCAGGCCAACGGTTCTCTCCTTCCTCTTGCTCTCTCAGTACCATGATACTCCTGTAATGTATTGTACAAACCCAAACAGTTTGAGAGTGAAATGCAGTGCTGAGAGTAACGATAAAATTTTGGAGGTATTTACTTTCCTAACAATTTTTAAAAAGCGAATTCTGTCTTGAAAAATTAAAATGATACGTACTCATAGAGATTAAGTCAAAATTTAAGTCTTTGTATTCATGGTGTGAACTTAAAAAAACAAAATTGTTCTTGGAAATATGTTTATTTACTTTCATCTTAGATATGTTGTATCTCAATTTATGTGTCACTAGTATTTTTCTAAAGATGGTTTTTAAATAGTTTTGGAGATTGGTTAAAGAGTCTTATTTTTACCCATACAAGTGGATTTGCATTTCAAATTTGCATTTATGGTGAATTAATTTGAAATTGTTGAAATCTTCAAATATCTCAAATCCATAGATGATCATATTTCTAACTGAGGGATAAAATCTCTCTCATGTTAAATGAAGGATATTATCAATTCCACTGTTTTCTTCTTGTCGTTATGGAAATGGGTAAGTATTTTAACTTGCCTGCATAGTTGGCTCCATTAGCAGAACTGAGCAAACAGGTAGATGGTGTTACTTCAAATAGAAAATCAGCGTTAATTCCAAAAATGATTTGATTTTTTTATCCACTCATGGAAACAAAGTAAAACGTTTCTTTGTTCTTAAGATTATTTTTTTAATCTTTTGAGAGATGGCGGGGGGGAGAGGGGCAGAGAGAGAGGGAGAGAGACAATCCCATGTAGGCTCCAAGCTGTCAGGGCAGAGCCTGATGTGGGGTTTGATCTCACGTGAGAGATCTGAGCTGAAATCAACAGCCGGATGCTTAACCAACTGAGCTACCCAGGCGCCGCGAAGTAAAGCGTTTCTAAAATTCATTCTGTTGCAGGTGAAACTTCTGTCACTGTTGAGAGTACGCCTGAAATTCACTTTAAAAGTACCACGTGAAAGATAAAAATATTTGGTTTTGCAGTGATAACATCAACTCAAATTTGGGTTGGAGCACAGATTAGTTTCCTAGGTTTACAGTGACATAAACGTGTTATCTTATAGTTCTGTGGGTCAGACATGTCACTGGGCTAAGATTAGAGTTGCCACACCTATATTCCTTCTGGAGGCTCGAGGGGAAAATGGATTTGTTTGCCCTTTCCAGCTTCAAGAGGCCATCTGTATTCCTTGGCTTGTGGCTCCTCCTTCTTCTTAGGAGCAGGTGATGTGGCACCTGAAAATCTCTGACTCTTACTCCACACCTATCATCCAGTCATTTTCTGCTCTCCTCTTTAGAAGGGCCCTTGTGATGACACTGAGTCCACCAGATAATCCAGGGTTATTTCCCCATATCAGGGTCTGTAACACATTGGCAAAGTCTCATTTGCCAGATAGGGTGACAAGAGTCACAGGCTTCAGGGATTGGGATCTGGACATCTTTAGGGGCAGGCAGCACTCTGCCTACCACAAAGAGTCATGGCGAAAATACGGTTTCTACTAAGTTAAGAAACCTATGGGACAGAAATGACCTTGGAGAGGTTGGGTGTACACATAATTCACAATTTCACAGTCTTTTATTTTTTAATTTTTTAAATTTAATTTTTAATTTTATTTTTAAAGTTTATTTATGTATTTATTTTCGAGACAGAGAGAGGGAGTGAGCGAGCAAGGGAGAAGCAGGCTCCACATTGTCAGTGTAGAACCCATTGTGGGGCTTGAACTCACGAACCGTGAAATCATGACCTGAGCCCAAACCAAAAGTCAGACACTTAACCGACTGAGCCACCCAGGAGCTCCTCACAGTCTCTTAAAAAGAATTACTGATATCTGAAGTCTTCTGCAAATGGCCATTGGTATGACTTTGACCCCTGGTGGACGAGAAACATGGATATTTTGTGTAAGTTTGCAGTTCATCAATTTGGTTTTTGAGCTTATTGCTGCAGAAAGCATTACTGAAAAAGAAAAACGTATTGCCAGATATTACAGTGCACACACCGTTGAAGATGGGACTCATACAATAAATGATACAACTGTAGCAAGAACGGGGGAGCTTTCTCTACCTCCTTCTGCAGGAGGACTGCTCAGAAGCCAGTGCTTGCACACTCCTCCATGCCAAGTGTAGAACTTCCTGCCTTTATTTCTATTCTGTGGACCTGGTAGCCTTGTGCATCCTGGAGGCCGGGACACAAACCAAGGTACAACTGGCCAAGTGTTCGTAGGGGAGCCAGCACTGAGACCTCTGCCATCAATACCCAGTAACTGGGAAGTTAGCCGCTTGAGCACACTTTGTTTTATCAGGAACACCCTGCATCTGTGCTTGACATGGAGGTGTTGGTAGGTTGCTTCTAGAAAGGGTCAGAAAAAGAGAGCGATTTCTATGGGGGATCTTTCAGATTTGATTGCACATTATAGTGAGAACTCTCTTCATTGTACCTGAGCCTCAATGGTTACCAGACAGACCAGCCCATGGCAAAAGCTGGGAGAAGAAAATGGAGGCCAATCACAAATACCCTAGATAAGTTTTTGTTTCTGCTACTAATAATACTGGGTTAAAATGTTTAAATCTGGGACAAATGTCAAATGAAACAGAATGCCAGGACAGGGGCACCTGGGTGGCTCAGTCGGTTAAGCATCCAACTTTTGGGTTGAGCTCAGGTCATGATGTCAAGGTTCATGGTTCGAGCCCCATGTCAGGCTCTGCACTGGCAGGGTGGAGAGTGCTTGGGATTCACTCTCCATCTCTCTCTGCCCCTTCCCTGCTCATGTGTTCTGTCTCTGTGTCTCTCAAAATAAATAAGTAAATATTTAAAAACAATAACAAACAAACAAAAAACTCCAGGATTCCGGGACAAAAAGGATAAATGAGGATGTCCCTAGGCTAAGTGGGACATAGGATGAACCTAGCTAGGTGGCAGGGCTTTCTGAGCAGGTGGTCAGCAGAGACCTAAAGAGAAGGTGCTGGTGCACAGTGATGCCAGGGAGAAGGGAACATTAAGTGCAAACATCCTCAGTGAGAAGGACTGAACTGTGTGGCTGGGGCAGAGAAAATGGGGAGAGGGTCATGGGTAGGAAATGAGCGTGGAGAGACAGGCACCATCAGATAAGGCAGGATCTAGGAGACCATGAGAGGAGATTGGATTTTTAGTCTGAGTGGAAAGCCACTGCAGGGGAATGATACAATACACTTCAGGATGATCACTCTGGTTATGTTATAGAGAATGGTAACCAGGTGGTGGCAAGGGCAAAAAGCAAGGAAGTCACTGCAGTATTTGAGGCAAAATCCGATGTGGCTAGGACCAGTACAATGGAGAGAGGGAGAAATGCTCAGATCTTGGATCTATTTTGAAGGTGGGTTTCAGAGAACTGGCTAGTGGATCAGATGCAGGTAGGAATAGAAAGCAGGTAGACTCCAAATATTTCCCTCCTGAGATTCTGGAACGGATGGTAGCACCACTTTCTGGGATGGGGAAACCGAGTTGGGAGAAGGATTTGTTAGCTAGTTTGTCGTTTTGTTTTGTGGGAGGAAGAAATCCAGGAAACGGTGTTAGAATCTGGACAATGACAGTGGACTCGGCAAATGGGGTGCTGGATAGAGAAGTGACAGGGCTCGCTTATGGATGTGATGTTGAGGAAAAGGTGGAGGGAGATGAGGACTTGAGAACAGCGTCCAGGGTCTGCTTGGACATGTGAGTGGATAAGTCACAGCATGAGAGCTTATGGTTTAAACTTCCAAATGTTTAAGTACTCCTTGGATAGCCAGGTGGCAAATATCTAGATGCTTTCTTTGCAAATGAAAATATCTGAAGTTTGAGGGAGATATATTGATTGACTGGAGAAATTTAAGGAGACCTGGGCCTATAGATGGCAGAAGGGATCATCTGAGAGTTTGCACTCTAAAATGGTGAGAAGGATTGAAACGCTGGGAGAAAGGATGGGGCCTGAGCTTCCAAGCCCTTGAGAGGTAATTTAAGGCCACCTCTGGCCTTATAAAGAGTAAGATGGAGAGAGGGATAGAGAGAGAGAGAGAGAGAGAGAGAGAGAGAGAGAGGTGAGTGGAGGGAAGGAGGAAGAGATAACTGAGAAAAATTGTGTTACATTAAGGCTGGCCTTCAAGCAGAGATGATGAATGACACTGATTTATCAGTACTTCTCAAAGTGTTCTTTGTCCTCCCCCAGAGCTCCCCCAGATTTGGAATCTTTTGGAGCGGGATAGGGAATAGGCAGTTTATATCACTGTTGGATACTAAACCTTGTAAATAGCAGTGCCAAAGTTAAGGATGTCAATGAAGGTCTCAGGTCCTGGGGCAAATTTATTGAGTTGTTCACGACTTACACATGCTGTGGGCTCGGTGCTGTTGACTCATGCATAGACTTGTTTTTAGATCAGGTCAGAAAAGTCCACATCTTAGTCCAGTGAGCCCTGAACTTGTCTAATCATGAGAATCATCTGGGACCCTTGTTAAAAACACACATTTCCCAGCCAATTCCCTAGAAATTCTGATTCAGTGATGTCTGGATCTGTGCATTTAACAAGTTGTTCCCAGGCGACACTCATAATCCAGCAAGGTTGGGAAACATTGCTTTAGTCAAAGTATTTTTTGTCTCATATGTGAAAATCTAGGAGCAGATCAGAAGCAAAGGGCAAACAAACCCCCAGCTGAAGAAGCAAAATAATACCCAAAGTCTTCCAGATGTTTCCCTGTTTATGAAGCGAATTCTGGTTTCATTAGCTGCCTTGCTTTCATTTATGCCTCTGGTTGAGTGAAGCATTGAGATAATAAAGTGCTATGCAGACACAATGATGAGAGTTGTTACTTAAATTATCTGATAAATAAATGGACAGACAAAAAGAAGACACAAGAGCAGGAAGGGGAGGAAGGAAAGCAAGAAATTCTAAACTCATTTCATTAAAGAGTAAGTAGAAAGGATCTTGTGAGCTGAACATGATCCCAAAGTTTCTCTGCTCCGTACATTTCCTTCCTTATTCCCATTTGCCAAGTCATTTCTCAGCTTTCCTACAGATACATCATTTCCCTAATTTATAATCCCTCACCAAATCACACTGAAACAAAGAGATCTACTAACCTCCCTCAAATCTACACTGTTTTGCTCCAGCCTTCCTCCTCCCCCATGAATATGCATTTGGGAGCTGGTTGATGTACGCATCTCCAACCCATATACTCCTAGTTCAGGTAGCAAATGCTCAGCTAACAACAAGTTTGACTAGCAAGGGAAGCAGCTTTACCTGAGTTAATTTGGAGACGAAGCAGAAATTGTTTGAATGGCAAGGAATTTATCCAAAAATTCCTTCTACTTTTTTTAGCTGTGGAGTTCAGATGGTAAGAATTTGGAGGGCAAGGCTGGAGGGAGCAAGGGATTACCATAATTTATCATCAGTGGAGACTACAGTGACGTGATGTCAAGTGTTGCCCACAAGGTAAATACTTGAGAATGGAGTTGAATTTTTAAGTTGTCAAATATTTGAGAAAATACCACAATGTTGTTATTTCTAACACATCCCATTTTTTTTTTTCTAGTTGAGGCTGAAAACTACCCACTGGATTGTCTTAAACATGGATGTACATGGAAGGGAACCATAGATATTTGGCAAATTCTGGCTTCAGACACCCTCAACATCACACTTGCACCAACCACAACACAGAGAGACCCTGCGACCTCAATGTCAGCTCTGTTTGAAGAGCCCATTCAGTGGTCTTTCATGCAAGTGAATCATAGGCTTGAAATTCTGTTATGTTTCTCCTTCATCTTCTCCTTTAAAATATCTTTGTCCGAGGGCACCTGGGTGGCTCGGTCAGTTGAGCATCCGACTTCGGCTCAGGTCGTGATCTCACGGTTTGTGTGTTCGAGCCCTGCATCGGGCTCTGTGCTGATGGCTCAGGGCCTGGAGCCTGCTTCAGATTCCATGTGTCCTTCTTTCTCTGCTCCTTCCCTGCTCACACTCTGTCTCTCTCTCAAAAATAAATAAAGATGTAAAAAATTAAAAAATAAATAAATAAAAATTAAAAAATAAAATATCTTTGTCCATTCTCTTTTTCACATACCGTACTGCTTACCCATCCCCAGCTGTGATATACAATATCTTATATTTTTTTAAGAAGCAAATAATTGATAAATTCTGTAACATGTATAATGGAATAATATTCGGTGAGAATGATAACGCAGATATTTATTTACTGACATGCAAATTATTGAATGCATATTATTTGAAAATAAACTGTTTTGAAACAATAATGGATTGATAGTTAACACACACATTCCTATTAAAGATTTTCAAATACATTTGCCTACTGTTAACATTTCACTTATCTAGGTGGTGAGACTGTGGACATTATACATTTACTCTCTCTTTCCTTTTTAAATTTATGATTCTGAATTTTCTATAATTGCTTACGAAGAAAAATAATGATTTGTATTTAAACGTTAAGAGAACCATTTACCGGAATAAATTTGTATACTGACACCTAGGAAAATAAGGAAAAGCTGATGAGGATGAGGTAGTGAACTTTCTCTGTCCCATCTTTGAATCACGGTATTACAGGAAAAATTTAAGAATGCTCAATCTTGATTATATTACTGCCTATACTTTGGGCTGGTCTTAAAGTGCAATTTTGTAAGACATAACCAAAGATGGACAGTATAAAGTTTTTTTCTGTATAGCTGTCTGCTCAGGAATGAGTAAGTCTATAATTGCTACCTGAACAGTGAAGGAAGAGGATAAAGAAACCTAACCCCTGGAGCTGTGATAATGATTAAATAAGAGAATATGTTACAAGGTGCTCTGTAAACAAATGTTAAATCAGGCTCTTTCCGTTGCTTACACCTGATGGAGAAGAAAGTAACACATTACATCAGTCCTGCACACTTATCTCAGGACCAAAAACAAAGCGTAAATTAGTGTCTTAATGTCTTAATGAGTCTTAAGAGAAAAGCAGTCCTAAGAAACAGAAAAGAGAATAGACAAACATACACAGCATTCGCAGGGTAAAGAGAAAGCTCGGGTCAGAGGGAATTGGACGTAGACTCTAGCATCTCTCTCTCTCCAAACTCTTTGGGTTTTTTTCATAACTCCTCTTTTTTTTTTTTTTTTTTTTTTTTTTAATTTTTTTTTTTCAACGTTTTTTATTTATTTTTGGGACAGAGAGAGACAGAGCATGAACGGGGGAGGGGCAGAGAGAGAGGGAGACACAGAATCGGAAACAGGCTCCAGGCTCCGAGCCATCAGCCCAGAGCCTGACGCGGGGCTCGAACTCACGGACCGCGAGATCGTGACCTGGCTGAAGTCGGACGCTTAACCGACTGCGCCACCCAGGCGCCCCTTTCATAACTCCTCTTTTTAAGCTGACAAGATATTGAAGCATTTAAAGAAAATCATAGTCAAGATTTAAAGGGTAAAACAAAGCAAATGGAAGAACCCTATAGGAATAGGAATGGATATTCATACCTTTCTACCTGTCCATAAGCAGATGGATACGGAGACAGAGAAGGAGAACAGAGATGCCGAGATGAAGTGAGATTATGGATTCCTTTGGCTTCGTCTCCTTTGTAACTTCTAGATTATTGACGAATTTCCAAGATTTTAAAGAATGTTACGTTGAGCTACGACGATGAGAATTTTTAATTTGAGAAGAGAAATGTCATTATTTTGTATTTCGTTTCTTCATTAAAAATTGTGTTGGTCTCCTGAAACTTTTCCCCATGATGAGACAATGAGCCTTGACATCAACCACTTGATGTCTGCTTCCAGTTTCCAGGGATCCCGTATACACGCCATTGTTCAAACGCTTCCATAATCTACGGGAAAACAAACGAATATGGTTAAGTGCAGAATGATTGGCTGATGGAATGACTAAAGAAATTACTCGAGGTATTCTAAAGACATAAATTAATTTAGAGCCACTTCTCTTAAGAGTTAGGGATAGTAGAATATTACAGTATTTGTTTTTACATCAAATTCAGTTTCTACTTTACAAAGCATATGCAAAATCGTCGATCTAGTGCAGTTATTTTCTGCCATCACTTCAAGATTCTTTCTTCCTCCTTTTTGCACTTTTGGTCATTCCTGCTACTCTGATGGCAGCAGGAAGCCAGGGGGTTACAAGAACAGTATGTTCTGGAAAGGCAGCTTATGCTGAAGACAGAGTCAGCTGCTGGGGTGAAAGAAGGGGGTAAGGTGAACCCCTTAGTGTTCCCGTGGCAACGTTTCTATTATCCCATTTGCTCCTGATAATTTTTCCTCATTTTTGCCTTAATTTTTCATTTTCTTAATTTTTGCATCGCTGAATGGATCTCCGTAGTGTTTATTTCCAGATTCCTCACATCCCCGGGATTTAAGGTATGTGTTTTTGTAGTTACTGCATCTAAATATTTAAGCAATTCTAAAAGCACTTGTCCAATGAACTTCGGAACTTGTAATAGAGGTATCAATACATGATTTAATAAGGGAGGGAGAAATGTCTCAGGCGCATTATTCCATACCATGAAAATTTCAGCAATTTACCCACTCCTTAAAAAAAAAAAAAAAAAAAAATCAATGATGTGTTACAGGTTCAATTGTGTCCCGCAGAGAGATATGTGAAAGTCCTAACTCCCAGGACTTCAGAACGTGAACTCTTTCAGAATGTGGAATTACGCTACTGATATAATTACTTCAGGTAAAATGAAGTCATGAAAGTTGGGTGGGCCCCTAATCCAGTAGGACTGGTGGCCCTGTAAAAAGAACACCATGTGAAGACAGAGACACAGGGAGAAGACCATGTGACGACAGAGGCAGAGGTTGGCAGGTGTGGCTGCAAGCCCAGGAACACCAAGAAGTCAGAAGAGGAAGGAAGGGTTCCCCTACATATTGTAGAGGAAACATAGCTCAGACCTCCAGCCTCCAGAACTGTGAGACAATTGTTTCCTTTTTTTCCCAGGGTATTATTATGGTTTTTTAAAATGTTTATTTATTTTTGAGAGAGAGAGAGAGAGAGATAAAGTGCAAGCAGGGGAGGGAGAAAAAGAGGGTGATGCAGAATCTGAAGCAGAATCTGAATCTGAGCTGTCAGCGCAGAACCTGACATGGGGCTTGAGCTCACCAGCCGTGAGATGATGACTGAGCCGAAGCCGAATGCCTAACCTACTGAGCCACCCACTTGCCCCTGTGTTTTTTTCAATGTAACATACAAGCAAAGGCAAAGAACAATTTGCTGTTTTAAACCTTCCCATTGTTTGTCTACCTGGCATCTTACCCCATGTCCCCCGTCTGGTCTGTCAGCCTTCTAGAACCCTTCCTGGCATTCAGTTTGTAGTGCGTTTAGCAAAATATAGCAGCAAGCAATGCGTCAAGCACACTCCTCTCATGGCACAACACGTGCTTTGAAGATTGGATAGGTGTCCCTTTGGGGCACAGAGAATGAGAACCAGAAGCAAAAGACACACAGATGACACCTTTTGGTCGTCCAGAGAAGAGTTTTGTAGTTTCCTCCTGGTATCAAATCAGTTTTTGAATCAACAGGAATTTCAAGACTCAGCTCAACGTTCACAGAATCAAGGAAGAGATGGTTAAGAGCATGAGGTTTGGAAATGAGTTGTGAGTCCCGCATTCCTGTCTGGGTATGGGACATCAACCAAGTCACCCAACTTCCCTCCATCTGGTTCTGCCATGTGTAGATGGGGATGGACATTTCCCTGACTTAGGACCACCCTGATGATTCCATATGGTAATATTTACAAAGCGTTCATGAAGTGCCTGGCCCACGGAAAGCACGAGATCCAGGGGACCTGTTATTGCCTGCCATTCCTATTCTGTCAGTGGTGAGGCTGAGGTCCAGCCGACAGCCTAATCTTCTTGCCAACTGAAGAGAACCCAGTTTCTTTCTCTTTTTTCTTAAAAGTTTACTTATTTATTTGGGGGTGGGGGGCAAGCAGAGAGAGAGAGGGAGAGAGAATCCCAAGAAGGCTCTGCACTGTCAGCACAGAGCCCCATGTGGGGCTCGATCTCAACAACCGTGAGACCAGGACCTGAGCGGAAATCAAGAGTCGGACGCTCCACTGACTGAGCCCCCTCAGGCCCCCCCCCAAGAGAATCCAATTTCTAATCGGTCAAGTAGAGTCTGTTCCCCCACAATGTGTTTGGTTTCGTAACGTGCGAAAGCTCACGAACAAAAGGCAGACAGGCAAATCTACCGGGGTGACAAAAAATTCACGTTTGCTCAGACACAGATGTTCCTGAACAAAGGGAGGCCAAAGAAAACCCCCCAAAAGATTAGAATGATAACCTTGCACAGGAAAGGAAAAGCTCTTAACTTGGCTACGGCACTCATGGAGGGAGCCTTTTTCGGCAATGCTTGAAGAAAATTAAAAACACGTTCCTGCCTTCAGGCTTTCCCAAGCTGTGGGCCCCCCGCTCTGTGCCGCTCTTGGCTCGAGATGGGTTGAAGTGACTCTTTCAGCCACCCTAGCAGTGGTCACTTCCACCGGCCTAGTCTCTGTCCCTGCAGCTGTGATCGGATCCGATGGCTGCCACCTGTTCGCTCTGCTGGTTTTTTCTTTAATATCTGCCACCAAGAAAGTCCATGACACCTTTACAGGTTCAAAGCATTGTTTTTGTTAGTGCTCTGGATACAGAAATGCACAGACACTGAGTGCTTTACCTCTACTCTCTTTCATAAGCCTGTTATTTTTAGGGCACAATTTTACCCAAGATGGAGGTTTTCAGGAATGCAAAATGTTGCTTATTTCAAAGGCACCTCAAGTGTGGTAGGGCTTAACAGGAGACCCATCGAGGAATTTCTTACCAAACGCTCGTGGAAAATAACTCCGTCGTGAAACTATGAGGTCCAGCTGAAGATCTTCCATTCAGATCACTCGACAATGGTGGAGGCAAGTCAGAGAAGCAGGAAAGATTTCAGAGAAGTGACAGCAAGAAAGGAGAGGGAAAAGCAGAAAGTACATCCCAGACTGTCTCTTTCAAAAGTAACTGTAAATCCTGAACACATTTTATTCGGTTTTGCAATAGGACACCCCCAGGCATTCTTTCCAGTTGACTTTTTGTTTCGAGAGTTTGCGGGTTATTCACAAAGTACTGTGTGTGTGTGTGTGTGTGTGTGTGTGTGTGTGTGCGTGCGCATCCATAATAACCTTGGTTCAACTAAAAATAAGGTGGGGTCAGCAGTCTCCCCAGGCAGCCTGAGAGGCTGGAGTCACAGGTAGTCATTTAGAGCTGCTTCAAAAGAACCTGACCAGGTCATCGTCCTAGAGAATTATAGCCACTTCAGTGAAGATAAAGTGTAGGGCTTTTGTGGCCTTTGATATTCCTATTGTGTTAAACGGTTATTTTTGATCCAAAGTATATTCAGGATTTACAGTTACTGTTGTCAGAAACTTCCCCCCAAATCTTACCTATTAGAGGATCTGCAAAACGAAACAGAAAGAGATACATACAGCAGCGTGTCTGAGCTGTGGCCCCGGCTCTTTCATCTGTTTGGAATCTGCTTCCCACAGATATCTGCGTGGCTTGTCGGTGAGGGGCTTAGGGACTGCCTTTCCCCAGGTTTTCCCCATCCTCTTTCTCGATTTATTTTTCTTCAGAGCATTACCACTGCTTAACATGCTCTATGTTAACTGTGTGTGTTTATTGCCAGCAATTGATCCAGAAAAAAAATATTTACAAACTCTGAGGCTATCCAAATGGAACAGTACCATTTGCCTGTTTGGTTTGTTCCAGGTGGGAAGACACTGCCAGGAAAAAGAGGGACAGAGAGAGAAAAAAAAATGAGGGAGATAAAGAGGGAGAGCGTGAGGCTGGAGGGAGAGAGAGCAAAGGGGAGAGAGAGAGAGGAGGGAGAGAGAGAGAGGAGCAGAGGTCTTAAAAAAAGAGGTAGAGAAGAAACATAATTGGAGAAAATACTTTTATGTGCAAGCCTTGTTTGGGTCCTTCTCAATCACATCCTGGAGCCTACCCTGGACCCAAGGTTACATCATGAATATTCTTAGAAAAAAAAGGGCAGAAAACATTTCCTTAAAAGCCACTCTTTGCTTCTCAGGTTCTCAAAAGGTAGCACTTTTCCAGCTGTGGACACTTTAAAATATAATTAAGCCCAAGAGTTTATCATGGTGGGTGACTGGTGGGCCCTACAATGGGAAGTGCTCAGGCGGTGTGACTTTAGACAGAAAAAAAAAACCCACAGTTTTCATAGATCCACTGGGAACAACTTAGGTTAAGAGAGCATCTGAAGATTTGTCCTTGAAAACACACTTATAGGAAGAAATGAGCTTCTGATATACGCAGCAACATGCATAAATCTCACGTGCATGAGGCCGGGTGAAAGAAGCCAAATACAAAAGGCTGTAGACTGTATGATCTCATCTACCTGAAATTTGGGCTACAGAGACAGAAGACAGACCAGTGATGACCAATGGCTGGGGGTTGGGGAGGGGGTGAGGACAAAGGAGCATAAGGAACCGTATGCTTTCGTCTGAACTCATCCAACAATACACTAGAAGACCGAATTTTACTAAATGGACATTATATCTCTACAAAGACCTTAAAAAAAGAATTAATAGCGGCAACAACAGAAACTAAATATACAAGAACCTGGTAGGAGTGGCAGCCTCTGGGGCGGTGGAGGGAGGAAAGGGGCGAATAAGGACTGTGAGGTTTATACCCTTCAGTGCTTCTTGGATTTTGCACCCTACGTATATTCTTCTCATTCCAAAAGACCAAAATTGAGGAGCCTGGGTGGCTCAGTCGGTTGAGCGTCCAGCTCTTGATTTCAGCTCGGTTCATGATCTCTTTGTCGTCGGATCAAGCCCCACATGGGGCTCCATGCTGAGCATGGAGTCTGCTTAAGATTCTCTCTCTCCCTCTCTCTGCCCCTCCCCCGCTCCCAGACACATTCTCTCTAAAATAATTAACTAATTAAAAAATTTAAAAATACCAAAATAACAACAAAAAAGTATACATGTAAACACTATGCACCATTGATTTGATTCTAAAAGCAAACATTTCGCAATTCAATACCTCTGAACTCAGAGTGCATCTGAATGCCATATCACAGGTTTTCATTTCTTAGTGGTACACAAAATGCCGATGTGTTATAAATGGTGTCCTAAGTTTAAAAAATAGACTGTTTTCCAGAACCGATTGGTTGTTCTCTATCAGAAGCTGAGTTGTTAGAACTCTAACAAGTCAGCTGGAAGATCATGGGAAGAAATTCAATTCAAAACGCCCCTAAAGAAATACTAATGCAAGATATTCACGGAAATAACAACAAGGAAAAAGTAGAGATAGGTTCTTCTCTTTAGTCTGGAAAAAAGATCTAGGTGCCCAACAATACAAGGGAGTCATGTGGTCTAACACCCCCAAAGTAGCGGGAATTGGACTTTCCTGTCATAGGAGAACAATATTCAGCCCAAATCCTTCATGGGTCAGAAGGGCAGTTTATGTGCAAGAAAATGCGGGAGAACAGACCAGGAAATAACTGGCATGAACCCAGAGTAAATTTACACTGGGACACGTCATTCTGATTTATCAATGGGAAGATTGGAATAAAGCAACTCTTCAAGAGATGCGAGGCCAAGATGCATCAAAGTCAGAAGCAAAGACCTTCCTGGGTTTTCATGCAGCTCTAGCTCTAGAGAAGTTTCTGGGTAAGTTCATGTCTGCCAGTACTTTGTCGTGAAAGACAGACTAGAATAGGAATTAATCACCAAATACGGTAAGTGGTGTGAGATGAGTGAGCTTGTGGTATTCAACAAGTGATAAGGAAGATAAGAGGAAGAGAGATGTCATGAAGGCAAAAGACAGCGTCTGTGATTAATGATAGAATGTAGGAAAGGTGAACTTTTGAGGTGCAATGTGAGTTTCATATGACAATGCTGTTTGAAAACCCTTTTGAGAACCGGGGAACTAAAAAAATTTTATTTTATTATTTATTAAAAAAGTTTTTTTTTAACGTTTATTTATTTTTGAGAAAGAGACATAGCGGGAACAAGGGAGGGACAGAGAGAAAGGGAGGCACAGAATCCTAAGAAAGCTCCAGGCTCCCAGCTGTCAGCACAGAGCCCGACATGGGGCTCAAACTCCCAAACCATGAGATCATGACCTGAACCGAAGTGGGTCGCTCAACCGACTGAGCCACCCAGGCGCCCCCAAACTAAAATTGGTTTTACCCAACATCTTCTGATGAGCAAATTCTTAAAATGTTGGAGTTCTTTGAAGTCAAGAGAAGGTGAGTGCTGATATTACCCAGACTAGTTGAAAGTTATGGCCCTCTTTTATCAGATGCCCGGGCTGTGGCTGTGAGATTCAAAACTCAGCAAACTTTGGACCCACTGGTACAAGTCCTCACTACCAGAAACTTGAAAACTCAATGGTAGATGTGGGAGGAACTAGGGATCAAGAATGAATTTGGTTAGCACCTGCCCTGGGAGTCGGTGCAGGCTTGGAAGCAGACGGATGCTGCCATTTGTGGGAGTGTGTTGGGTCTTACCCTACACTTGCTTCTGAGCTTAAAATTACGGCTTTGAATTCGTGAAAGCCCAAACAGAGAGAGCGAATCACCCTGGGTTCTTGATGACCTTGGGGGCGGAGGGGGTGGTGAATCAATCAGTATGTGGATTAATTTGGTGAGGTACCTCTAATCAATGCTGTTCTGCCACAGTCTAGTTAACATGTATCATTAACTCTAGTCAATCTGCTCCTGGATACCAGGCAGTGGCTTATGTTTGGTCTGAACCATAATGCAGGCTATCTGTGGCAGCATCCCATCTGCCAGCACCTTGGAGGGCAGGGATCTATGAACAGGGAGGTAGAGAATCTGAAGCAATTCCACCTGTCTTTGGGGGAGATCAGAGAAGGTCTCACTGAGATCTAACTTTTGAGCTGAAACTTGAAGAATAAGGTTCTGGGAGGTAGAATATATAGAAAACTTGATACTCTAAAGTATAGGCTTAGGAAACTATATTCTAAAACATGAATACGCAATTATGTCTATTAAATTTGAAGTGCACGGAGACATTGTGTGTGCACCTGTGTGCGTGTGCATGTGGGTGTAGGATGCAATTTGTTTAGAACATAACAATGGCAGAACGAAGGAGAGGGCAGTTGAGGAGACCTGGACGTTCTTAATGACCATGCAAAGATTGCAGCTTTTTTTTCCCCCTCTCCGATGCTTCTCTCTTGGCAGCCAAGTAGCCTCGTCAACATTTTGCTGATGTTGTGTGAGATAGAACACCACCTGACTGCTTGTTCAAAGGTGATTTAACTGATAATCTAAGTTGAAAAGTAAAAACTTGTTTGTATCTATGATTACAAGGGCGAAGACTCAGACACACAGCGTAAAAAACACGTTGAGTAAGACAATGTCATTATTGATGTGGGCCAAGTCCTAACTGTGGCCACATTCTAAATTCCCTTGTTTCTGTCTCCCACGTTAATTGAAATGAAGTGATTCACCGACCATCAAAAGGATTCACAGGCTTTAAAAAGTTGAGCCATTTATTAAGGCTTCTCTGTATTAACTTTAAATTGATTTTTTAAATCTTAGTGGACTCTTAGGCTTTCAAGTATGAAGCAAAGAGGATCAACATTTCCTTTAAAAGAGAACTCTCAAAATTAGAACTGGTTTAATTCCAACATCCTTGATAAATAAACAGAGCTAGAAATGAAGAAATATCAATTTTAGTGGATGTGGGAAAGAAAAAGTTAATAGCTTGATTTGATTTGGGAGTATGTATGTATGTATTCAATTTTTTAAAGTAATCTCTACACCCAATGTGGGGCTCAAAATCAGAACCTTGAGATCAAGAGTCACAGGCTAGATTAACTACGTCAGCCAGGAGCCCCCTAATTTGCTTACTTTAATCTTGTATTCCTACCAAGACAACAAGTCTGTGTGAAACCAGTTCTCAGTACTAGACTCTTCCATCTGAGGTTGTTCTAATTTCGCGGCGCTGTCCTGTGAAGTTTGGCTGTGATATTTTCTGTTAAAATGCTGTGTTTACGGCATGATACAAAATAGCAACTCAATAAATGCTCGTATCATCAAAATTTGCAGACCAACATAATGCTCACCATGCAGATTTGAGGCTCACCATCTGAGCATTACCACAGAGCTGTAAGTAGAATCACTCTCATTTTACCGATGAAGAAACTGAGTCTCAAGTTTAAGTTAATTCCCAATGATCGTGATATGGCAATGCATGTTCCTCCTTCATAAGAAGACTTAGGTGCTAAATCATACCAGCCGCTGCTCTGTTTGCTTGTTTTGACACATAGGTCTGCAAAATGTGTTTCCTTTTTTTAAAAAATTTTTTTTAACATTTATTTATTTTTGAAAGAGAGAGAAATAGAGCACAAGCAGGGGAGGAGCAGAGACAGAGGGAGACACAGAATCCAAAGCAGGCTCCAGGCTCTGAGCAGTCAACACAGAGCCCAATGTGGGGCTAGAACTCACGGACTGTGAGATCATGACCTGAGCTGAAGTCGGCTGCTCAACCAACTGAGCCACCCAGGCACCCCTGTTTCCTTTTTTTAAAAAATTCTTTTTTAATATTTATTTATCTTTGAGAGAGAGAGAGAGAGCGAGCACACGAGCACAAGTGGGGGAGGGGCAGAGACAGAGGGAGACACAGAATGCGAAGCAGGCTCCAGGCTCTGAGCTGTCAGCACGGAGCCCAATGCAGGGCTCGAACTCATGAACAGTGAGATCATGACCTGAGCTAAAGTTGGCCGCTTAACCAACTGAGCCACCCAGGCGCCCCTCGAAAATGTGTTTCCTAAAAAAATCTGTTTACTGTCTCCCCCATTAACCTGAGTGTCCTGGAGGGAAGGGACAGTGTCTGCCTTGTTCGTGGCTCCACGCCCAAAGCCTAGGACAGCAGAAGGTTCTCAATATCTGTTGATACTGAGTGAATCACAAAACATCCTTTTAAATCAATGTGTCCTTTCCCCAGATACCCCAGTGTTTCTTACTATTTAGAGGTTTAACATTAATCAAATGGGCCCTTAGACGTAGGTACCCATGAGCAGGTTTTATCGCTAAAGGAAAACAATGGGACTGAAGGTTTGGATAGTTTTATTTGTTCTTCACACAGCAGAAATAAGCAAATTAATTCTAAAGTCACCGTGAGGCCTGAGTTTTCATGGAGGTGTACTTGTGACAGTAATACTGGGCTCACACGTATAGCTACAGCCAGGCTTGTAGGAAGAGTGGATCTAAAAGTGTCAGTTCCATGCCATTTGTCTCAAGATTGCTGGGTGGCCCTCGCCATCCTCTTTTAACCATCCCTGTGACCTGATCGCTCGAAAGAGGAAAACTAAACAAGGAGTAAGAGCTTTCTGTGTTCGAATATGAGAACGATCGCAAGGCAATCGTGCATTCAGAAGTTGTAGGAAGAGATTCTATCTCATGCATACATTTAAGAAAACAGAAGCCTGGAGTAATTTCCCCTTAGAAATGATCTGGAGGCCTTTTGTTTTCAGTGAAATCTCCAGTCACAGTTGGGGATGAATTTAGCAAAAAAATAACATAAAGATTTTCTTTCTCAATCTCAGCCTTACTTTCTGAAATGGTCTTTCAAAGGGCCAGAAAACAACTTTGATTTTTCAAAGACAGAAAGAAAAGAAACACAGCAGGGCTTGTGTTTTGAGATCTAGGGGCAGGTTGAATGCCTTACGGCTGAGTCTTGCAAAACACAGAGAAGCAAATCATGGTGGGCTTAAAATTACACTAACTTTGCCCTTGATTCCAGTTGGGTTGATACATTTAGCTTAGTGTTTAGCCATCAGGGCAAGGGAATTTAATCTCTTAATGTTCTCACACCTTTGCGCCATGACCTGTATGTAAGGAGAATCTTTCCCCAATTAATCTGTGTCTAAATGCAATGCTCGCCCTTCCTTCCAGCAGTCACCTGCCTTCACTAGCACAAGATAATGCACATTATTCCCTTACCACATGCCATGGACTGGCTAAGCGCTTTACCAGCACTAGCTCACAACATGCTTTCAACTTTTCTCCTTTTATGACCTTGATTTCACATATGAGAAACTGAGGCCAAGAGAGAGTAAGTGATTTCCCCCAAAATCACCCACTTAAAAAGTAGCAGAGCAGGAATTCCAGTGTGTTTAGTTCTAGAACTTGGGTATATAATCCCCATTTTGCCCTGTCCTACCTCTCTAAGCATGTGCTTCTCAGACATGGGGCCCTTTCTGGTGGCTGTTGCATTAGGACGTTGTGGAGAGACAAGTCCATAGCTAATTATGTCCTTTAAAAACTGCCTTTTTGATGATGGCAGCGACAATGACCTTAAAGCATTACTTTTGTTGGCTCACCATCATTTCTTTTTTTTAAAATTTTTTTAATGTTTATTTATTTTTGAGAGAGAGAAAGACAGACAGACAGTGTACAAGTGGGGGAGGGACAGAGAGAGAGGGAGGCACAGAATCAGAAGCAGGCTCCAGGCTCTGAGCTGTCAGCAGAGCCCGATGTGGGGCTCGAACTCACGAACCCTGAGATCATGACCTGAGCGGAAGTCAGACACTCAACTGACTGAGCCACCCAGGCACCCTTAAAAAAATTTTTTTTTCAATGATCGTTTATTTTTGAGAGGGCTCACCATCATTTCTAACTAATGAAACATGATCACCCCACATGTGTCCTGGCTCATCAGAAGGGCAAAACTTACAGGACAAAATAAATAAGCCCAAACTTACAAGATACCAGCCAGTTTGCCTTGTAAGAAAAGTAGGCTGTGGGCACAGCCATCCTAGATCAGACTGATGGTGGAATTTTGCTCTGTTCACTTGAGAAGCAAAACATCCAATGTTCTGATACCAGCCCTATAACTTTGGGCAAGGCACTTAACTCTTGGGAGCCTCAATTTCTTCATACACACAATGGGGAAATATACCTGCTCTCCTTACTTTCCCTAGTTATCGTGATGGGAAAGAAATTGGGCAACAGCAGACATCAAAGCCCTAGATCAGTGTATTCATTCACTCAGTGATTCATTCGACAGACATGCATTGGGTGCGTACCCTGTGCTTGCACCTTACTAGGTCTTGGGGCTACAAAGTCTTCACTCTGGGGGAAGAAGATTCTGGACTAAAATTCAGTTTGCCTTGTTGGTGGTTAATAGCATGAACTTCGTTGGATTTCTTTTTTGGGGACTAAGCAAGATTAAACAGAATTGAATATTTGAAGAAGTTCTGGATCATCTTATATTTAGCCACAGAATGCATGGAAACAAAACAGAAAACTAAACAGCCAAAAATGGATCAATGGAGCCCAACTTCAATACAGAGCATCAAGGGAAATTCCGGGTATCTAAAGGGGGGCAGTTTCCATGAGAGTTGTACCACAACTCCATGTGCAGCAGGAGGAAAACACGCCCCATGTGAGCTCTGTCCTGCATGGTCCAGCCAGCTCTGCCTCCGTGCATGACCTACTCAGATCTGCGATGAGCCAGCTGACAGCATGCCTGGTATTCACCAAGTAGTGGAGATTCAGGAGGGCTCCGTGTAGGAGGTGGCTTCTGCCACTCTCAGCCCTTCTTCAACCCTTTTATTTCCTCCCATTTTGTTGCAAGCCTTTTCATGTGTGAAATGAATTTTCAGATTTCTGTGCAGTCCTTAGGAGAGTCCCTACCTTAAGGAAATAACCATCACCATAAGCATGGCTATTGGCCACCGTAACCGGGAACAGAATGGGCCTCACGGATCTCTGGTCATGAAGTTGCACAGAACCCTGCCCTCAGAAGGGGTGCTCTTAGAATTCAGTATTCTGTGCTTGCCGTCTTGCAACTCTTAGCAATATGGTCTTGACTGTGTGTGTTGTAAATGAAACCTGATGGACCACGAGTGGAGCATGCCTTGGGTCTTGCAAGGTTGGTTCATACATGGTCTAGTGTCCCACTGTCTCTTTGGGACATGTTCTTGGCCTTCCTTCTCCATCCTCTGGATCCCTAGGTCCTGCCCAACCTCCTCCTCCCCCTGATCCCAACCAGCGAGTGCCTCTGCCAGGCCCTAGGCACAAACATAGGGATGGCTGGGATGTTGCAGGATGGCCTGGAGAGAGGGCCCAAGGAAAAGGCAGGGAAAAACTCTGTAGCCATGGGGCTTAGTGTGGTCAAGTGCCCCAAGGGGCACAGCATCAAGTAGGAAACATAAACCATCATGGCAGATGGAGAAAGACTGTGGAAGAATGGAAAAGACTTCTGTTTCAGTATATTTCACAGCATTGTTCTCTGCTTTGGGAATAGGACCCCACAACTTTATCTCGTACTGGGTCTGCAGACTATGCAGTGACCCTGACTGGAAAGCTCAAAATTCCAGAATGGTAAAGACCTGACTCACCTTTCAATGCTCATAGGTTAAAAACAAAACAAAACAAAACAAAATGCTGATAAAAAAAGAACCCATCTCTCCAGTGAAAGGGGAGGGAAAACAGAGGGGAAATTACATTTACTGAGTGCCCTTTTCCAGCTGGATAGAGGCTGGGCTATGAGCAACACCATCCATCAAATCCCCGTAGAGAATTTGTTTTGTTGGGGTGGGCAGTGGGACAGAGGAGTGACTAGCTCCATTTTAAGGGTGAGCAAAGGGCCTGACCCATGTCTAGGGTACCAATTTGGGCTGGTGGGCATGAAAGTCCACGGCCCCCTTGTTTCTGTGATTCTGAGCCTTTGTAAAAGGAGAAAAATGCTGTAGACCACCGAAAATCAATTTTACTATAATATCACTTAAATATGTAAGAACCTAGACCGAAATATTACCACCTTAGGCTTGTGGCTCTTATGGAATTGTAAAATTGAAATACGTTCTCAGGTTAAATAGAAATGACACTACAAAGTCAACTTCTAATAATATTGTAAATTCAGATTAACAATGATAATGTAATAGATGGTGTTTTGCTCAAGTTAAATCAAATTAGTGCAACTAATTTGAATTTAATTAATATTGAATTTAATTGCTCAAAAATGTAAGTCATGGCTTGCTCTGTATTTAAGGTTTTCGAATTTTGATTTTAATATGCATATGTGATGAATTCTTGAACACAGAGGACATACTATAAAATGATGTTAATTAATTTCAAGGTAATTTCATTATTTGGTTTTATATTTTTTTTATTATTATTTCCAATTTATTATTATTATTTCCAATTTTATTATTATATTTCCAATTGAGGGTTATCAGATCTCCGGCTTAAAATCATTTTTGATGGTGGGTTGCTGGGTCACTTTATAAAATTGTGCTGTTTATTTGAAGGTTAATTTTAGCATGACAACATTAGCAAATCTGCTCTTAATGGGTATGTAAGCCAGTTATTTCTGGACTCGGGATTAGAACACATATTTATGGCACATTTACTACTATGCTTTCTGCTAATTAAATGTTGTGAATAGTGGAATATACAGGGCAGTGGCTACTGACCCACTGGTATGGAGGTGATATTTCAGTATTTTTAACGCATGGACCAACTCAATGTCAGCCCTGTCTATCACAGAAACTTATTCTGCCATTGACCATGGCCTTTCCAAGCACTGCTCACCAATGAAGGCATGTACATATACGTGTGCTTCTGTGCCTGTAGTGTGTGAGTGTGTGTGTTGAGAGCGTATTTATAGATCTGTACCTGCGTATATGTATGTACTTGCGAGTACGTGTCAGGAAATTTCTGGGCCTGGAGGCAAAATATCAAGACTCATCTTCCACCCTTACTAGTTCAAATGTTGTGCACATAACAGGTACTCGAAAATGGTGCCTAATTATCCGTTGCCGGATGCTCTCAAGCGTTATTATTATTATTGTTATTGTTATTGTTATTTGAGGTAGCAGTAGTTTCAGTAGGAGTCTTGGATTCCCTACTGCAGGCCAGTAGAGGATACCATCCCCTAGTTAGATTATCTCAGGCTGGCAAAATAATTTACATATTTATTATTTGTTTTTCTGTTTTAACCACTAGTGCTTCCCATGAGTAAGAATCCGTTCAAAGCATCTCAGAATACAAATCACTTAATAGTTGTTTTGGGTTGTGTTTCTCTATGATTAGGATTTGGGGGAAGTAGTTTGTTCCCCTAAACAACTAGGTGATAGTGGCCTTACGGCAGTTTCATGAGTGGTTACTGCTGTGGGCAGTTGGGATCAATGCTGTTGGGGTCCTCTGAGAGAGGATGGAGAGCAGGTGCCCCAGGGCTATCCTTCTCTTCCCACAGAGGCAAGGAAGCCGGAACATTTATTACCCACCCCTTCCTTCATGGGTTAGAGGGACTGCTCTCAGGGACCCTTAACTCCAAGGTATTTCTGGCCTGCCTCACGCTAGTGGAACATAACTTGATGCCAAAAAGCCTCTGCACAGGTGACGACAATAAGAAGACATTGGCATTCACAGGAAGGCATGCCACGGGGGCTTAAGGGGACAGCCAGCATCTGCTACAACAGTTACAGCAACACTGTAACTTACAGCAACACATCCGACAGGTGAGGAATCAGAGGCTCGGGAGGTGACCTTGTCTAAGTTCAGAGGGATGGAGTGCAGGAGCCAGGGATTCTAACCCGGCTGTCTGGTCACAGAGTCTGTACATTTAATCAGTGTGATTATAATCAAAATGCGTTTTATCCCTCTGCATATTTTCCCCTAACATATACTTCAAAACACAAGCAGGTCTTACCTATGCATACTTTCTAACTCGATGAAGGAAAAATTCTTTGGTAAGAACGTGATCTTTCCTTCTCTATCACCTCTGAACAAATATTCTGAATGTGCTTCTTCTTCTTCCATGACCCGCCAGGATAAAGTCTGAAACTTTTCTATCAAGATTGAATTGGTGCAGCCACTCTGAAAAACATTATGGACTTTCCTCAAGAAATTAAAAATGGAATTACCATATGATCCAGTAATTCTACTACTGGGTATTTATCCAAAGACAACAAAAGCACTAAATTGAAAAGATATACACACCCCTATGCTTATTTGCAATAGACAACATATGGACACAGCCCAAGCGTCCATTGATAGGTGAATGGATAAAGAAGATGTGATGTATACATACAGTGGAATATCACTCAGCCATAAAAAAAAGAATGAAATCTTGCTATTTGCAATGACACGGATGGAGCTAGAAAGTATAAGGCTAAGTGAAATAAGTCAGAGACAAATATCGTATGATTTCACTCATATGTGGAACTTAAGAAACAAAACACATGAACAAAGAAAAAAAGAGAGAAACAAAAAAAAGACTCTGAAATATAAAGAATAAACTGATGGTTAGCAGAGGGGAGGTGGCGGGGGTATGGGTGAAATAGCTGAAGGGGATCAAGAGTATATTTATCATGAGGGGCACTGAGTAACGCAGAATTGTTGAATCACTGTGCTGTACTCCTGAAACTAACATAACACTGTATGTTAATTATTCTTGAATTTTAAAAAGATTGGAGAAAAGTTACCTAAAAGGAAAAAAAGAACAGTGATTGTTAAATTTGAAAGGGCTAGGAACTTCGTTACAGTCAGGAGTGGAATTTTGTGGTCCAAGGATGGGGAATGGGACACGGTATCTCTCAAAATAGGAGCCATACTATTTACTCACAAACATTTGCATGAAAGGAAAGGTAGAAAGTCTAAGAGTCCAAGCAATGGGACCTTGTTATTGGATGGAGTAGTCCTCCTGGCCCTTCCAGTAACTGTCTCTCCATGGACAAGACATTCCTTTCCTGGAATGCCATCTGGAGTGACAGGACAGGAGACTCTCTGGGTTTATGACTCATAGATGATGTCCTGGAGGTAAGCCAGTTCCATTTCAACCATTTAAACCTTACCCCAATGTGCACAGAATAGGTTTGCTCATCCCTGTGTGTTCGGTGCTGTTTGTCAGGTGACATGTGTGATATCAAAAAGGCACAAGACAGGGTCCCAAGTGCCAAGAACAATCTGAAGTTGCAGGAAGTGTATTGAGATATTCGTTTGAGTTTGTTCTCTCTATAGCTGCCCCTCCCAGGCCCCTCTCTGTTTCCACAGGGGCTTCTTCCTACCTTCAGCTCCTTTGCCTCAGGGGAGTTTCGTGGCCCGACAGGGAAGTGAAGTTTCTGGAAGTAAGCAGTTCGGCTCTCCTTGCTTTTGTCAAAGCTTGGATTGATGAAGACATTTTCCTGGTGTCCCTGATACAAAGGACTGATGGTGGTCTATCTTCAGGGCGACAAAAGAGAAGCGGAGATTTCCCCCACACCAGGAAGAGGGTGGAGGCGTAGAGTTCTTGGAGAAATAGGAACCTAGAAGAATTGTCTTCCGGAAGCACCCCACTGAATTCACAGGGCCTCTGAAAGAATGGTGGCGGCGGCATTGGGCCCCTAGGGAGGCACATGTGTGGGTGGCCCCAAACCAGAGAGCCACCATAGTGATTGCAATAAAAGGGACATGAGAGAAACTTCCTTCCCCACAACTTCCAAACTCTTCAAGTCTTAAGAGATCTAGGGAGAGAGAAGTCAGTAGTGACTGAGAGGGACTTTCTAGCTTGCCCAGTGGGATGGGGATGAGGGCAGTTTTAGGCAGTTGTAAAGATATTTCTGGACCACTTGAATTTGTAGAGTGTTTCATCCTCAACACCAAATAATAGCTAACATTTAATGTGTATTTTCCAGGGTGCCACGCACAGGGCCAAGTATTTTGCATGAGTATGTCATATAATCCTTTATAGCCACTCTGTGTTCTTGTAGCTCTGTTTTCCCCACTCCACCAACCAGGAAGATAGGGTTGAGAAGTTTGTTTTGCATCTTTGCTCAAGCTGAGGCTCTTTGGGGTGGAGTCTGACTCAGGCCTGACTGCAGAGCGTGTGCATTTAACTCAATGCTCTAAGTCTAGCTTGTGAAAAACAGGTCACTGCACACAAGAGTACACAGGTAAGAATTAAATTCAGTGTTTCAGCCTCTAAATGTTGAAGCACTTCAGAGAAAAGAAAGGCTGGTAAAGGCTGCAGGGAAGAAGATAAGCATCATGAGGGCTGACAACTTTCTTGATTTTTTTCACCAGTGCCTCTCAAGTGCATAAGACAGGGCCTGGCCCATAGTAGGAGAATAATAAATATTGGATGAATGAATGAATGAATGAATGAATGACAGCAGCCTGGTATTCTGCCTTTTATGATGAGAGCCCTATTGAGAACCCAGAGGGAGAAGGAAAGCCATTCCAAGCAGGGTAAACACCACTTTTCCAAGTCACCTCGCAAAATACTTAGGAATTTGTATGAGTAAACATCACTCGACTCTTTTCCAAAATGGGCTCATTTTCCCTGCTTTTCTCCTCTTCCAAGCTCTGATCACTCCAATGAAGGAGGAAGAATTCCTTCTCTCTGAATGCAGGTAGACTCCATTAGTTCAAGTAGTATTTGGGGTAAAATAAAGAAGAGATAAGCCTGGTAAATACCTAGATTAATGACAACAGATCTGTATGTTTAGTGTAGACTTATATTCTGGTTGTCCTTATACCTATAACTGTTCATTATGTCTTCATTAAAGAGTTTTAAGGGATCCCCAGGTGAATTATCATGATTAAAAATAATGCAAAGCACAAAGTTTTTGGATGTACCTCTTGGAACAAAAAGAAGAATTCTCCTTAGGAATGATAGCTCGACTCTAAAATTCTCATAAAGCAGTCTAAGGTGTGGGGAAATCTATTATGGGGAATTTTTATCGTAGAAATATATGCCGTGCGAATTCATAAAGACCACGAGACAAGGCAGCAAAACGTTTCACAGATCCTGACAAGGAAAACGCTTTACTTTGGTTTTCCTGCCAGGGCAAATCAGACACAGATCACTCCAGGATTTTTCACCTAGGAGAGCAGATCCACCTAACGCCGCCCTCAGATCTATGGAGAGATACTCTGGCGACCAAAGACAAAAATCCCCTATTAACGTGCCTGCGTGGACAGTCTGCACCTAAACTTCAAGGTGGAAGAAAAAATATATAAACTGCTCATCTCCTACGGGAACTCGAGTGACCTTCTGGCTTCTCTAAATGAGAAGTCTGCCATCTGCCCTGGCAGTGTTGCCGAGGAGATAAGATAAGTGGGAATTCTTGAGATGATCTGGGATACTTATCAGCATGAGCAGCTTGAAGGGAAATGTCTGTTTTCCATCTCTCCCAAAGGAAGAAATAGCTGACGAGAAGAAATGTTGGTATTTGATAACAAGAAGGCAGCATGTATCCTCGTGTTCTAGGGCATATACGTTCAGCGTAAACACAGATCTATCTGCATAGCAACCGAGTGATGGAAACCACGGCCTGCCAGCTCATGCCTGCGTCACAATAATACTGTTATGCTAAACGCCTGCTTGTTAGTGTCCAACGAGGCCAAGGCCATTGTTACTTTGACTGAAACACCGACACTGTCTTGACATATGCTCAAACACCAAATGTTCTTTCTACCGGGCAGAGAGGGTGAATGCTGGCGGGGACTATCAGCGTCTAGGGAAATTGGTTACCGTGACAGTGACTTTAGGGTACCGTCCAGCACTGCCCCACCGGGGCCACCTATGGGAGCAACATTGGCAGTGCCCCCAAACAGACTATGTAAACTTTTGGGTTCTTTCCCAGTATCAATTTCATCCCCAAAGGTAAACATTCATTTCAGTCAACCTCTTCCCTAAGACCTAAGGCTAAAATCCCCGCATATATTTCTGCTGCGAGATTTGAACTCTTATTGGTCCCGGGCAGGGGGAGGTGCAGAAAAGCTGCAGAAGCAGAGCCCTGGCCTTCAGTGCCAGCTTCAAAACATTTGAGCTGAAAGCAAGAAGCTTGGAAGCCTCAAAGACAGTTTCACAAAGGCTCTCTTGCCTTACACAAATCTTTTGCACTTGCACTCGCATCAAACGTGAATACTGATGGCAAAATGAACACCAATCATGTAGAGAAAAATCTACAGAGAGGTGAGATGACTCAGCCTGTTTTCAGGGACAACATCTGGGATATGTTGCTGATAGCTTGTGTATCCACCCTGGCCTCTCCCCAGCACAAATCTGTGCCACTGCCCTGCTTAAAGCCTTCCTCCAGGTCCCTAAGACATGAATGCATATTTATCAGGACTTTAGCAAAACACAAAATAGTAACTTAAAAGGATTTAGGTAAAAAATATATATATATACATATGTATATATATACACACACATATATATACATATATATGTATACACACACACACACACACATACACACACACACACACTGTATATCTATGTTTACTGGCTTACGTGGCTGAAAATTCCAAGGCCTGGGTCTGGTTCCAGATGGATCCAGGAGTTCAAATAATACTGCCAGGAATTTGTCTTTCTCAGGGTGGGGTCAGGAGTGAGACCAGCTGGGTGCCTAGGGTGGTGGCTTTGAGGCAAACAGTTTTTGCAGAACTATTGACCCTGCCCTTGCAGAGCCCTGAGAGCTGGAGCTCGCTTGCCTTCTTTGCCTTCTTGTGACTGTGCCTTAGGCATCTGTCAAGGCCTGGTCCATCCCCATTGCTCAGGTCTCGTTTGTGTGTTGACTTCTCAGGCAAGTTCTTGGTTTGTAGGGCCCAGAAGCTTCCAAACCTCGTTCTGACACTTCAGCAAACTTTCTCTCCTTCCCACCTGCACCTCCCTCAAAACTTTTCCCAGTAATTTTAGGGAAGAACAGTTTCAGGACTTGTGCTCATTGGCTCTGAAGAGGACAGCCTGGGTATGGCAGAATCAGTTAATACTATGGGCTCCCCAAACTACTTCTTTTCCTCCCTGGCATACAGCTGAACTATATTTCCCAGGTTCCTTTGCATCTAGAGCAGGCCACGTGACCAGTCCCAACCAATGAAGTGGAAGCAGGAGTGAAGCTTCTCCCCCCAGGCCTGGAGCCTCTAACTTCCTCCCCCTTCACTCATTGGCTGGCTGGTACAGGTTTCAGCAGGTGACCAGGGATCCAGGGGACTCTGAGGTCCCACACAGATATTAGGTGGAAAAAGAGCCTGGATTCCTAAGTCACCATTTGGGGGAAGACATCTCGAAGAGCCACCTCGTCAGGAATACATATGTTGGATTTTTCACCTGAGAGAAAGCAACCACTGAGATCTGCATCTGTTTATTACAACACTGCTGTTATTTGCCCTGTACAATCTAGTGGGTGTGTTCCTATTCCAGAAAGGAGGGTCTGGCTAAACATGGTGGTGCACTTACCTTTGGAGCCCCAAATTTGGTAGACTCCTGCCCCAAACCACAAAGGTACAGAGTGAGGAAGCAGCAGTTTCCCAGAGGAAACTCAAAGTACCGTTGCCAGAATAAAGAGGGAAGACGCTGGACAGAGAGACAAACAAACAAAAGCAGGGGTCCACTGCAGACCTGCACAAGATCCTTCAGGCTCTCCTCTGTAACGTTGTGCTATAAGAACGTCCACCGGTTGGAAGATTCCTTTCCACCTTGTGCTGCTGCTTCCATTCTTCCTCTTCTTCTGTGCCTGTCTTTCCCTCTGCTGGAGAGAAGTCTGCCCCCCCCCCCCCATGCTCTTCTGTTCCTTTCATCTTCGTCTGGAAAATGCCTTACTGACTCCGAAAACTCTGGTCAGATGCCTCTTCCTTCATGAAGTTCCTTCATTTTCAAAGGGACCTCTATGCCCTCTTTCTCTCACGGGGCCCTGTGATTTCTCTTTCATTGTCTTTGCCTCATTAAGTATAAATTAGGTCACTGTGAAATCCTCAAGGCTGAGACAGGCCTTGTCATCATATATTTTTTTTAAGAATGTACACAGGAGCTTCATTCATAATAACCAAATAAGAAACAACTCATTTCGAGTATTCACACCGTAGACCACTCAGCAAGAGTTAAAAAGAGCTACTGGTACATGCAACATGAAAGAGGATCACTGACAATGATGGATGAAAGAGGGCAGACACAAAAGAATACATGTTCTATCATTCTAATTGTACGAAGTTTAAGAGTAGATAAAACCAATCTGTGGTGATGGAAGGCAGAATAAGGGTTATATCTGGGAAGGAGAGAAAGTATTAACTAAAGAAACGGCACGAGTTGGAAATAGTCTGTATGTTGTTGGGCAGCAATTACATACTTAAACATTCTTCAAGTTGTATGCCTAAAACTGTTTGCCTCTAACTGTATATACTTCAATGAAAAAATAAAAATATAAGTAAGACATTTTGAGAAGGGATCCAGGGATGAGCTGATGAACACCATTTGGGGCTTACTTTGGAAGCTGCCCAGTCAATCCAGCCTTCAGCACAAGGGTCAAGGTTAATGAGCACAAGTCCTTCCCTGAACTCTGGATGATTGAATGCAAATCCGCTGTGAATGTAACCTCCAACTCCAACTCCAATCTCAATGACGCTTTTCAGACTTAAGTGGAGAAGAACAGGAGACGGCATTTTGGCCAACTCATCCACTGTGGAGTATTGGTACCCTGTTGGGAAAGACGGTGCACCTTCCTGCTGGCCTGGGGGCATCCACATGACAGATGGCAAAGTGCTGATCTCTTGTATATCCTTAAAGTTAAAGAGTGCATTGAAACAGGATTTTTGATTGAGGCCAAGGTCATGATATATCAGAAAAACTGGTCGGTTTCCCTTTGGTAGGCCTCTTATGCTGGTGTAGACCATACCATGAGTTGTTTCTATGTCATGTTCCTAACAGTCAAAGTCCTGGAAGGTTCATGTACTGGTTTTATCATTTGGAAGTGGCTTTATCTCTGTGAGTTGAACATCCTTAAGTTCATCCATAAGAGTGAGATGAGATGAGGGTAGATGAGAGTGAAGGTTCTCGAAAATAAATCAGTAACTCTGAGGCTTGGGCATCCCAGCAGGGGCGGGAAGATTTTCTTTTTCTTTTCTTTTTTTTTTTCTTTCTTCCTCTTTTTTTTTTTTTTTTTTTTTTTTTTTTTTTTGTTAAGTAGAGTCCTCACACAACGTGGACTTCAACTCACCATGTCAAGGTCAAGAGTCACATGCTCTACCAACTGAGCTAGCCAGGCACCCCCATCATTTTGTCTCAACACCTAGCTCACTCCTTTCACTTGGTAGAAATACTCAGATGAATGAAGAAAAGTAATATAGTTCATTTATCCAACTGTGGGATAAACCCTTCTTTCAGAGGATAGCCACAGGATATCTAAATCCACTTTTCCATGTACATCATTAAGTAAGAAATTTACTGATCAAAAATATTCAGTAGCATGGATGTTTCTGAAACCATTTGTCTACTTTACAAATCTTATTGTATTGATGAATCTCAGGGATAGCTTTTGGATATGAAAAGGTATTATAATTTATTTGAAAAAGGAGGTATTATAACTTAGTTATATCAGAATTTTTCTTGCATTATTCATGTGCGTGTGTGTGTGTGCATGTGACAAAAAACAAAATAAAGAAAGTATTTTAAAGTAGAAACTGCTTTGTGGAGGAGTGCCTGGGTGATTCAGTTGCTTAAGCATCTGACTTTGGCTCAGGTCATGATCTCAAGGTCCATGAGTTCGAGCGCTGTGTGGGACTCTTATGCTGACAGCTCAGAACCTGGAGCCTGCGTCAGATTCTGTGTTTCTCTCTCTCTCTCTCTCTGTCTCTCTGCCCTTCCCCCACACATGTTTTGTCTTTCAAAACTGAATAAATGTTAAAAAAAATTAAGAAACTACTTTGTGGAAGTAGAATTTATTCTTCACTTTATTTTCCTTCTTCTTTTCCACTGTTTTGGAGCCTTAGAAGATGAATAGGTAACATATGGCCGAAATGAAGATAAAACTGTAAGTAATGTTTTGGATTTAATTGTGATCATTTTCTCTCTCTCTCTCAAATAACATCCTCATTGTCTGACTGAGACAGAAACTCCCCACCTCCCTATTAAAAAAACAAAAACAAAAACAAAAACAAAACCCAACTCTGACCAGGACGTTTCTGAAGCCTCCATTGATAACACACAATGGCCTGTTCTTATGGGGCATTTCTTGGCCCTTAAGTAAGTCACTGTTGGCTGAAGTCCCCTGTTGGATGAAAGCATGAAAGACGGGAAAAGAGAACCTAAGGGTTCACCAGCCAAACCCAGACCTGGCAGGGGACTCTGGGTATAAGCAAGGACCCATAAATAGGCAGGGCTAAGAGATGCCAAATTTGTATCTTAATGATGAGAAAAAAGACAAACCTTCAAAGCAAATATTTTCCAGCATCTTTTAGCTTAGAGGAGAGAAGGAAAGGGAAGGAAGACGTTAGAACATGATGAGCATTGTCTGAATCAAATCCACTGCTCAAGGTGGCTTTGCCCCCTGTCTCAAGGGAAAGGAGATGCTTTTCCCACTGCAGAGAGGTAAAGTGGTCTATGTAGATGTGTTATGCTGAGCTGTATTTACTGAAATCTATACCTGGAAAAATAAGACTGTGACTTTCCGTTAGCTTGACCTGATGCTCGTTCACATGAATGTCCTTACGCTGATCCCTGGGTATTGCATTACAGGGTTCCCCAGAGAGACAGAGCTCCTAGGGGATATGTAGATCTTTATATGAAGAGATTTATTACAGGAATTGGTTATGGAAGGTGAGAAGTCCTACAATCTGCTATCTGTCAGCTAGAGAATGAGGGAAGCAAACAGTATAATCCAACCCCATTTCAAAAGCCTGAGAACCGGGAGCACCAAGTCTAAAGGCAAGAGGGGACGTATGACCCAACACAAAGAAGAGACAGAGAATTGCTCTTCCTCTGCCTCTTTGTTCTATATGAGCCCACAACAAATTACATATTTCCTACCCATGTTGGTGAGGGTGGATCCTCTTTACTCAGCCTACTGATTCAAATGTTAATCTCTTCCCCTGAAAACCCTCACAGACATGCCCAGAAATGTTTTCTCGGCTGTCTGGGCATCCTCAGCCCAGCTGACATGACATATAAAATTAACCGTCTCGTCTGTCACTGTGTTACCTTGCATGGCAGGAGGGATGCTGCTGTCAAGGAATAAAAACTGTCCTTAAGCAGTGAAAGAAGGTGCAGCGCCCCCCCCCCCCCCCCCACCGCCAGCGCCTTGGTTCAGACTTCTGGTCTCCAGAACCGTGAGAGGCTGTATTTCTGTTGTTTCAAGCTATCCAGTTTGTGCAGCAGCTTTAGGACACGAAGCATGCAAGGTTATAAAAGTGTATTAGCAGAAATGATAGTATATCCATTAATCAGTGTTATTGAGTTGTCCAGAGATGTTCCCATATCACAGAATTGATTACGTGGGTAGCACGTGAACCCCTAATCTGATTTAAAATGCATGCTTAGGTGCAGAGATCCTTGAGAATCTGTGTCATCATCTGAGGCGCCACCTCCTCCAGGGTACTGAGGGCTAAATAGGTGACCAACAAATATGTTCTGGTTTATATAGCACAGCAGAAAGTCATTCAGCCAATGAGGAGCTCCTTGTGAATGCAAGAAAGCAGGACTGCCTAGACCAAGAGGTGCGATCCTGTGGGATGCCCGCCCACACCTTCTCTTGGTAGCTTCTGAATCTCCAGGAAAGACCTAAACCACATCCAACAAACATGGGTGATGCACAGTGGGCCCTCCACAAATATTTTCCCTCTAACAGTTATACAAGAGGAGTTTCTGATGTCCTAGAACTGAGTTGGAGGTTAAAGCCAAACTGGCCAGATGAACCCACATGATGCAGAAGGACAGGGTCAAGTTTCCAAGGTGATGAGATCTGAAGCTATCTGCCTCAGAGGGGTGCCCATCAGGTTGTTTTCTCACTGGCTTCTACCCAAACCCGAGTCCTCCTGCACTATGAATTTGAGGAAATTTCTGATCTTTGGGGTGCTATTTCATTTGTTTTTAGAAATTTCTAGAATGCTTCTAGAATTCCCTAGAAAGTTTCTAGAAATCGTTTTGTATGGAAGCATCCCAATGTCCTTTGCTGCCTAGCTTTGGCACGTGCCCTTCCCCCTGTCACAACACCTCCCTTCCAATCAACATGACAACCATCTGCCCTGGAAGCCGAGAGGCCAAAACAAATATGATTAGTGCACTATCTTCAGAGTGATGACAGCACCCTTGGTGTTGGATGAACAGGCAACCCAAGCCACTGTGCCAAGTTCAGTTCCCAAGAGATCGTGCAAAAACTACAAAAGGAGAGAGAAAGCCATATGCATTTGGATGGGAAATACACCTCCATCAGTGCCTGTTTCCCCAATCCAATTCACCAATACAGGCAGCCATTAAAGAAGCCTGCAATTTTGATGATGAGCTTGGTAGTTGTTCATTTATCATTGCATTGTCTCATTCTACCCAAATATACCCAGGAGTCAAACTCCCAAATCTCTTGTGTTTCACATGGATGAAATTAACCATTTAACCCAATGAAATCTTTTTTCTTTCTTTTTCTCTCTCCCTCTTTCACTCCCTCCCTCTCTCCCTTTCTTTTTCTTTCTTTCTTTCTTTCTTTCTTTCTTTCTTTCTTTCTTTCCTTCCTTCCTTCCTTCTTTCCTTTCTCTCCTTCTCTCCCTCCCTCCATCTCTTTCTTTCTTTCTCTTTCTTTCTTTCTTTCTCTCTTTTTCTTTTCTTTCTTTTTCAAAGTTTATTTATTTTGAGAAAGAGTGTGTGAGTAGGTAAGGGGCAGAGAGAGAGAGAGAGAGAGAGATAGAATCCCAAGCAGGCTCTGAGCTGTCAGTACAGAGCCCCACACAGGGCTTCAAATCATGAACCGTGAGATCATGACCTGAGCTGAAATCAGGAGTTGGATGCTTAACTGACTGAGCCACCCAGGCTCCCCAACCCAATGAAATTTTCTATGCTGTGTGGCATGGCCACCAGTGGCCAGGATCTTAATGTCTCACTCAACAGGATGGTTCTGTTGCCTTCCCTTCTTGGTGGAAGCCAAGCTATGTTGCCTTTCCACAGCAACAGCTTCCACATTTTCTGAGTTTGTTGTTCGGGAAGTTTGTTAGTTCTTTTGCTGGTACCGCTTCCTTGCTGCAACTTTAACGTGTCTAGTCTGGTTGTGTTGTCAGGATTGCTGTGATCGGTTCTTGTCATGGCCATTGGGTTCTATTCAATTTTCTTTTAAATATGGATGTTTATGGTTAATTGAGGGAGGCCATAGTCATTCCTGCTGTTTCAAGCCCACATACACTTACAGAACCAATTTTGATCGTCCAGGATTCTAGTTTTTGAGCTGGAGTTGGAAGGAATCTGAGGAATGAGCTGATCCCAACTCACCATTTGCAGAAGGAAATCAAGGACTTTTCCAAAGTCAAAAGTAGTGTGTGACCAGGCAGGATTTGCCAAGAAATCTCAAACTCCTCATTCAAAGCTTATGCTGTTGCCTCCAGCTTGCATCCACCGTGGAGTAAGGAGCTTGTTGTTTCTCAACGCATTGGTGCTCAGACACCCTGACTCGCAACGTTAGAGAGGAAAGTGACTGCCATGGGTGGTTGGCTGTTGTTTGCTAATGCCATTCACTCTGACTGCTGAGACACACGTGGTGGCATCATGGTCAGTTGAATGTACTGTTGGCTCTCTCTGCCCTGTGTCAGGTGACATCTGAGTACTCAGCCCACAGTTCAGCAGACCCTAGAGAAACACATGAGCAGACAGGATAAGCTCTTCTCCCAGATAAAAACACTGTTCAAGAATCACTCACATATGCGTTCCCAACAAGATACATAATCCCATTTTACATTCCAACCAGGGCGGTGGTGCAAATGAAATAGTAAGGTGACATATGTAAAAGCACAAAGAAACTTATTTATCAGTAAAAGTCAGCATGGCCACTGTTATAAGTAACTGTCTTTATTTTGCTGCTCCCCTTTTATTTTTCTTAAAAACGTGGACAAATTGCCATGTATAAGGTAATGTAATATAGCTAATTTGGGAAGCATTTGCTAATCCTTCTCTTTCTGCCAAATGATTCCCCCAGATGGATGTGGAACCAAGAGGCAGATCCAATATTGGCTGTGCCAAATGAAGAAATGGAAATAGATTTGCAAAGTGGGACTTTTGAATGGAAAATTGTTCCCTTTCCTTGCTTCCCAGCCTGGGCCCTGCTCAGAAGTGTTAGACAGCTCTCAGATTCCACAGTGAGAGAGCAGCGTTTCAGATGGAAAATTTTATTTTAAGTGCCAAAAGGCCTCATGTCTCTAGGATAACATTTTGTTTTTCTTTCTTGAATTCTCTGACTTCCTCTTTTCCTTTGCAAAATCATTTTGAACCAGTTTATTAGTATTTATCTGTTGTAGTGGACATGTTTTGGTTTGTGTGTTTTTTATAGGTTTTTGTGGGCATGTGAAATAAGGCTAAGTCTTGCATTCTGTAAGATTTCATCAATACATTCCACAAGAAGGTGGTAGGGAAAGCAGGTTGCAAGGTTAGCCTTAACCCTTCAGGCCATTCTTATCCTTGGGACATTGGGCCTCAGTAAAAACCAGGTCATCCTTGGACATTTACTTTAAACTTTTCAACTAGGTTTGATTTTTCAGGTTGTTTTTGTTTCCTGAATTCAGCATTTACCCGTAAGTTTTCACCATCGTGTTAAACTCTTCACTTCACTTCACACTGGAGATGTTGAACCTGTAGCTACCTCCTTCGTGTAGATGGTTCATTGATGTGCTTTATGGAATAATTAATGCAGTTGGTTATTATATACGCATTTGATTTCTGATTGGCTGGCCCCAAACAGGAGGGTATTGCTGGGTAAATACGAGAGAAATAGAAAATCTTTAAAGTTGGCATCGGTGTCCAACACACAACATTCATAGACTGAGAATTAAGTCCACACCATGTTAATCCCTGGATTCCTGGGAGGAGGCCTTATTCCTCTCTTGGACTCTGGTACATGACAGTTTCTAACTTCTTATGGGAAATATAATCTATCCAAATAGATCACCAGGCAGCTATTTCAGGGGTCACAGAATGGAAAGGCTCACAAATCAAATTAGCAGTCTTGAGTCACACAATTTATTAAATCAATTTAAAACCTACAGCCAGGGGGCGCCTGTAACACTGTGTCAACTATACTTCAATTAAAAAAAAAAAAATAACCTAGGGGCTCCTGGGTGGCTAAGTTGGTTAAGCGTCCAACTTCAGCTCGGGTCATGATCTCACACTCTGTGAGTTCGAGCCCCACGTCGGGCTCTGTGCTGACAGCTCAGAGCCTGGAGCCTGCTTTGGATTCTGTGTCTCCCTCTCTCTCTGCCCCTCCCCTGCTCATGCTCTGTCTCTCTCTGTCTCAAAAATAAATAAAAATATTTAATAAATAAATGAATAAAATAAAACCTACACCAGAAGCAAGGAGAAAAAGGGTAAGAAATTAACACACTCGTAGTTTGGGGTAGAAGAATCACACTCCCAGAATCTTCTGTTATATGATGTTTATGCATCCTGTCTCTTCTTCTTTACCTTTCCACGACAGCCATGCTATGAAGACTGAGCAGAGGCTTCTGTAAAGGGGGCCTAATGAATAAAAGGAGCCTGGAGCCAATGACACATGTTCACTCTGTTGAAGAGATGGAAGCTATGGCTTGCCAGTTAGCCTAACAAACAGCTTTGGATTTTATCTTCCTTGGTGAAAGGACGTATGAGGCTACAATAGATGTCACTAATGAGTAGCTGTTGTAAACCCGCATGAATACTGAGTGCCTTGTATATATTAATGCATCGTGAATATTCCAAGTCTCATATAGTTCATGAATGTTTCGTGTCTAATGGTTTTATCTTCCCTTTCTACACTTTGTCTACATATAACATGTGTCCCATTACTAACCTATCTGCATTTTATACATCTCATGAATGCTATATAGTCCTCATAAGCTGCTTGCCCACACTTCTATCCCACCGGTTTTTTCTTTTTTTTTTTTTTTTTTTTGGTCTTTTGTTGCAGAACTGAATAGTCTTTAATACAGCAAACTTAAAGCAACATTCACAACCAGTTGGGTGGTGTAGTAGGAAAACTACAGAATTAGTAGACATTCGATAAAAAATTTCTTTATTTCTGGGAGTTATGCCTCTGTACTAATATCTTTCCAATGGCTACAGCAATAGTAGGATGCCAGAAATCTTGGAAATCAATTTTCTCATTTCAATTAACGCACAATAATTTTGCCAGTGGCTTGAGTCCCAAACCCAGGTACCATGTTTATTTCTGTCTTGCCCTCAGTACCTCATATATCATCCATCAATAAGCTCCATTGATTCTGCCTCCTATACACATTCTTAATCCATCCATTCCTCTCCACCTTTGCTAGAACTATTCCCCTTAGTTCAGGCCACCATTGTCTCTTGCTTTGACAAGGCAGTAGTAGCCTCTTAGACATCATCCCTGTTGCCACAGCTGTCTTTCTACAGCCCATTTTCCATACAGCAAGCAGAATGGTCTTTTAAATATGTAAATCAGTGTGGGTGGCCTCCAAATGCCTCTAGACCAGGGTCAATCAAAGTATGACCAGTGGAAGTGGGAACAATCCACTTCGTTTCACAAGAAACCACATATATGATTCCGGTGATACAAAAGTTCAAGGATAGGCAAATTTATAGAGATAAAAAGTACACTAGTGATTGCGTAGAGGTGGGGCGGGATGGGAACTAATAGCTAAAGAATACTGGGTTTCTCTTTGTGGTGATGGGAATCTTCTAAAATTGACCGTGGTGATTATTGCACAGATCTATTAATATGCTAAAAATGGATTCTATACTTTAAATGGGTGAATTGTATAGCATGTAAATTATGTCTTAAAACAACTGTTTTTTCAAGCTGGATGAGTGGACAGGCAACATTTGAGTCATCTGGGATCTTGGAGAAATGCAGATTCTTGGGCCCCATCCCAGTCTCTCTAAAGAATTTCTGGGGGTGGGTCCCAGCAATCTGTGTTTTAACAAACATCCTAGATGATTCTTACCCACACTAAAATAAATTCAATTAAAATTCCATTTCAGGGGGCGCCTGGGTGGGTCAGTTGGTTGAACGTCCGACTGCGGCTCAGGTCATGATCTCTCAGCTCGTGAGTTCGAGCCCTGCGTCGGGCTCTGTGCTGAGAGTTCGGAACCTGGAGCCTGCTTCAGATTCTGTGTCTCCCTCTCTTTCTGCACTCTGCATTCCTCCCCCCTTTGCACTCTATCTCTCTCTGTCTCTCAAAAATAAACATTAAAAAAAATTTTAAATAAAAATAAAAAAATAAAATTCCATTTCAGGGTTACTAGGCCCCACAAGATCTTATGATCTCTCTGATGCCGACTCCTATTCCAGCCACAGTGCCCTTCCTTTGGTGTCATTGAAGGACCAAATGGGTTCCTCTGTTAGAGCCTTTGACCTATCAATTCCCCCAACCTGGGATACCTTTCCCTGCAATCTCTTTATGTCTGGCTTCTTTCTGCCATTTGACTTTCAGCTTAAATAGAATCGGGTCACATCACCCTTTATATTTGCTTCCCCACACTTCATAACTACTTGGTATTTTCTACTTTATTTAGTATATTGTGTGTCTGATCTCTGGGAATATAAACCAGCCCTTCTATCTAGCAGACAATCAATAAATATCTGTGGAATTGATGAGGAAATACACTCAGTCCAGGTATCTTGGGTTACATGCCCTCCCACTTGCTATGCTCTGTGCCTAGTTTCTGAGTTGTCTGTATCTTGCCAACGTATTGTGTTGGAAACGGAACCACTAAAATTGGCCACTTTTCCTGGTGACACAAAAGGCCACCCTAGTAACTGATGCTATAGGCTAAGCTAAGGATGAGAGACGAGCAAATGGATGAGGAAGCAATTTTTCTTCTTTACCAGACTAATAGTTCCTCAAGAATGGCCTTAGTGTCTGCTACAAATGTGATGCACCCAGAATGTTTGCTCAACTCTTGGACTAAATGTTTAGGAAATAAAAAGCAATTCATTCTTGCTTTGTAAGAAACCATGCCCCCAGAAGACACCCCCCCCTTCTCAAATTCCTCCAAACCGTTGTAGAGTCACCTAGACACTATTCCCTGCCCTCCTCTTGTCCTTTCTGTTAAATGAGATATTTGTGTTTTAAATGAAAGCTATTGTTGACCCATCACTAATGGAAAAGAATCAATGTGCACGCATTCCTCACGTAATAAGAAATAAATCCCTTAAGCCTCTAATTTGCTCCCACTGGTGTAGAATTTTGAAGTCCAAGAATGCATCTGCCATCAAAGAAGTTAATTCTGGGGCTGCTGGCTCCACAGCTATGTATGTGGCCATTGTTCATGACCCAGGAACGGTCTAGAGGAGATCAGTGCTCTGTTCTCATAATGAACCTTATGTTTCTAAACACAGGTGCATTTGGATTGTAGACATCTGTGTCATTAACTGGGGGGGAGAAAGAGCACAAAAGCAGCTCAGAATGGGCCCCTTGGAAATGCAGGGTGGTATTGTTGCTGTAGCTCTTATCACTGTCATCGTTATGTCTTTGATGCTGTATCATGGCACAGAGATGGTGACGACGAATCCAGTTGTCTCCCTGCCATGTTTTCAACATGCTGCCTTTCACTGTGGGAGGAGAGAGACTCGTGACAGAAGTCACCCCATTGTCACTCTATTAGAAAGTGTTGTCAGAGAGCCCCTGGTCCACCCTACCATCATTTCAATCTGCTTTTTTCCTCTAACTTTGTATGTCATCTCTGCTCTTTGATGCAGAAGAATGTAAGAGCTGTTAGGAAATGTTTGTTCCTGATGGCTCGGGTGAGAATGAAGTCCTGAAAAAACATCAAAAAATGGCAGTCCAAAGAAAGAAGGACTATTAGATGGCTCCTGGGCGTTCTCTGCTGACCCCGCTGACTCAACATTGATGTGTTCTGTACCCTAGTCCCAGATTCGTGCAATTCATACATCAACAGGTATTCAGAGCAACCCAAACCTTATGACAAGCAATATTCTTGGCCATTTTATAAGCACATATGCCCTAGGAATCTTTGTAGTTAGTCACATGGCACATTAAAATTTACAGTTGTTCTATATTAAGAGTATTTTAAAACATTACCCAAAGCATATGCCAATATCAGTAAACAAAGTTAATTTTTATTATTTTTATACTTCTATTTTAGAGAGATAGTGCGTGCAAGTGGTGGAGGAAGCAGAGAGAGAGAGAAAGAATCTTAGACTCCACTCTCAGCGTGGAGCCCGATGCAGGGCAGGATCCCAGGACCCTGGGGTCATGACCTGAGCCCAAATCAAGGGTCAGATGCTCAACTGACGGAGCCACCCAGGCGCCGCACAAAGTTAATTTTTTTAAAAGGGATCTGAGATACCTAGCCTCATTTGACTAAAACAGTTTTCTAGCTTTTTACTAATTCTAAATCTCTGAGGGAAAAGACTGTCCCAGCAAGTTGTAAATGCTGTGATGGTGTTTTGTTAACCACCTTAAACTTTGAGCTGGAGCTTCCACTAATATTCATCTAATCTAACAAAACAGAGATACAGAGAAGTCAAGTGATATGTCAAAACACAGCTAGGCAGCGGTGAACCCGGGGCTAGAATCCAATCTCCTGACTTGAAGTTCTTTCTTTCCCTGACAGGGTGCGGTCGGGGAGCCAGAGCCACTCTGGGTGATATGGAGTAAGGGATTTATTATATGGACCAGATCATCCACGATGGTAGGAGCTGGTGGAAAATTCTCGAAGGCGATGTTGCTCTGGTTCTGCATGTCAGCAGGGCTTGAAGTTGGGAAGAAAACCTGAATGTCAAGAGCAAAGAACAAGGGCAAACTGGAATCCATACAGACACATTCCACGCTGACTCTCTCTCCCACCTCCAACTTCAACGATGTGGTTGACTTGCAAGAGGAAGCTGACAGCCTTCTCCCCTAAGCTGCATGTGCACCTGGCCCAGGCCACAGCAAAGTGGAAGAAGGAGGTCAGCAGGACGTGGGGGCAAATGAGACCCGGTTGTTTCCTCTAGGCACCACGGGAACCCGCAGATCAGCACCCGTGGGGGGCGCGGCACTTGATGCCCTGCATCAGCCTCATGCGTTTGATGTCCATTGCTTCACTACCCCCTTCCAAATCACACGCAGATTTCTCTTGTTGCCAACACGAACCCAGAACCAAGCAGTGAAAGGAATTCTGGGAAGTCGGTTTCAGCTTAGCTAAATAAAAAGCCTCTGTGTCATGTTGTGTCTTGTCAACGTACTGGCAGATGCAAGTTGATTTTTCTTTGGATGCTAACTACAGAATAATTCAAGTACAGAAAAGAACACAAATATAGACCCTTTCCGTGGTTTCCTTTATGGAATTATTGCTTTTCTGGCACCTTGAGGACTCAGGCACTGTGGATTATTTTCTTTTCATATTGTGCTTCCTGAGATGATTAAAACTACGTCCTATTTGCATATTACTTATATATGAAGTATTGAAGCAAAACAAAGTCCTCTAATATTATGTATGTGATGCTAAATAAAGATTAGACAAATTTCAGGATCCATTGGCATATTACTTAGGCTTACATATTTATGTAGGTATATTATGTAGGTATATTGTATCTCTGTTCTTTCTATCTATCTATCTATCCATCCATCTATGTATCTATCATCTATCTATCATCAATCTATCACAGAGCTATAAAGACTTAAGGAAGATCAGTTTTCAAGAATAAACAGTCAGATATTTAAAAATGGTGAGCTGACAGACTGAGAAATTGGTGTTGTAACTTCTCTTTTAAAGAAAAAAATTTTAATGTTTTATTATTTATTTTTGAGAGAAAGAGAGAGACAGAGCATGAGTGGGGAAGGGGCAGAGAGAGAAGGAGACACAGAGTCCAAAGCAGGCTCCAGGCTCTGAGCTGTCAGTGCAAAGCCTGACCCGGGGCTCGAACTCACAAGCTGTGAGATCGTGACCTGAGCCACAGATGGATGCTTAACCGACTGAGCCATGCAGGTGCCCCTGTAACTTCTGGCTAATTATATCAACTACTGAACACCTGTCACTAATCCAAAAACCAAAAGAACTGACAGTTGTGTAAACTGTTTCTTCACCTTGGCTTCTTGAGATTACCAAGATAGTTATAGATAGGAAGTGCAGAAGTTAGAGAGGCAGAGGAGGGGGAGAGGAGAGGAGTGGGAGGAGGAAGAGAGGGGGAAGAAAGGGGAGGGAGAAGAGAGGGAGATCTCACCACACAAGAGTATTAGTAATTTGCTTAGCTGCTGCCTCTCTAAGCATATCTTAGATTCTCTAACCTTGTAGTCTATTTTCCTCTGCAGATCCAAGCCAGGCAATGCTCCTTTCCTTTGCTCTTTCCAGGAGAAAAAAAGTTAAGACTATAGGCAAATAAATCAACAAATAAATACAGCTCTCTGAGGGCACTGAGATAGATCACTGAGATTGTGAATCCACCTTGCAGTCTCAATCACCAACCAGAGGGAAACGTGAGAGCAGTGGTTTCCAAAAGCTGCTAAAACACAGAGGGTGTTGGGGGGTGGGAGGGGTGGTAGAGAGATCCCTGGTTTTGGATCTAGAACTAGGTTGAATCCCTTTATCCATTTGTGTCCTTTTTAGCAATATTTAACCTTATCAGAGTTTACATTTTCTCTTCTGCAAAATGACTATAATCTCATCTGCTTGCTGAGAAGTTCCAGGCTTGAGTGAGAGAACCTATGTGTCCACCTCCTTCCTACCTTCGTTGTCTTAACACTCCTTCCCCTGCAATGACTCCGATTGTCTCATCATTTCCTGAAGAAGCCATCATGTGACTGATATATACAAATAGGAATGCAATGAGTGGGGTCATTTATTTTAACATGCTAGAGGATTAGCTGTTAGTAAGCAAGTGAACATTTTAAAAGAACTTATTTCTTATTCTGACAACCACTGTTTGTTTTGTCTAACTGAAACAACAGATTTTTCCTGTGTCAAAAAAACTCATGAAAGATTTTGAAATGGGCAAAAACATTATTGGGTGTCCTGCCTGGAGAACGCTACTGAGTTATCTATGTCTTTTATTTTTATTTTAAAACTCTGTGAACTGTAGATACCTGTGCTAATACAAATGATTCTTATCCAAGGACAAACACAGTTAAGTCTTATTATTCACGGTAGTTATGGTCTATAAAGTTGGCATGAACGCTGAATTAGTGAATACAGAACCTTTCCTTTTAGGGAAAAGACAGGATTATGTTCCTGCAAAACGCCGGTTACATTTTCTTCATCCAATTAATATTTAACTTTGTTTTATGTATATTTCTGTTTAAACATACCTTCTTTAATACACAGTGTTGAGTCATTAGCCTTTAAATAATGGCCAGTGACACGCCAACTCATGTCTGGATCAGGCTTTTCTAACTCAGTATTTTAGCACTTGGGTGAATTCGCAAATACTGAATCAGCAAATAATGAGAACGGACAGTAGAGTGTCTAATGGATACACAAATCATTTATCTCCTCACTTTCTCATCACAGAAGCAGCCAGTTTTGCAACTATTAAGCAGATTTATTTTGGTCATTCCTGACCACCTATGAACTGTTAAAAGATATACTGAGGCTTATTAAAATTTACAAGAGTTTATATGAGCAAACATCCATTCTACCTAAAGTAGTTAGAGGTGCCCCACTGGCAGGAGCTAGGGAAAGGCTTTTATAGATAAGACTCAGAGGCAAAGCAAAGCAAATTATTAGATTGGCTGTAGCTTAAGCGGTTGCCTTATTTGGGAAAGCCTAGTTGGCTGTTTGTGATTGGCTACTCTCAAGTTTTGATTTCTTAACTTTGAGACATTTATAGGAATTGACTCTGGCTTAGGTTCTGGTTTGATTACGTAGCTGCTAAGACAGTAGTGCCCACCTCATTCTAACGTCCACCTTGTTTAATCCCTGAATGTTCTATGTGTCCACACTTCAGATTTTCCTTTAAAATTGTCATGGTATCTTTCTGGTTCCCTCACTAATTAGTGGTTACATGAAAATCTTAGCTATGTATTCATTTTATATTTATGTGAATGTCATGATTTTACCTTTAAAAAAGAATTTTATCCTCTAACATTTGAAAAACAGTTCAGGCTGAATTATCGTCTTCAACTTGGACAGTTTTACGCAATTCTATGGGCCCACCTTCTGACAACATTCCAGAACGTGACTTTCAACAATTCCTCTTTGGGGTCTGCCTTTGCCATCCCATGGTCTTACCATCTGAGAAAGTGCTTTTACATTGTAAAGCCCTCTGCAAATGAGTATCTCATTTAATGCTTACAGTCTGGGGGGGGGGGGTTGTTTTCCGTAGTAAGGCTGAGGAAACTCACACTCGGGGAGATTATGTGGCTTGTTCTAGATCACACACATAGAAAATTTTAGTTTGTTATCAAGAGTTAGAGATGAAAGTTTAACAGATAACAGAGTCCATGCTGTTCATGTAAATCACACAGAAATCAACACCAGTTACTGAACGGGATTAAAAAGCCTTTCCCACTTTTCTGCACCTAAGACTTGTTATGTAGATCAGGGAAATGGGTGGATTAGTGGCAGGAATATTGAAAGGTGTCTATCTTGACTTGCTTGATTTACAACGGAAAGAGAAAGAAGTTACTGGAAGCTGAGAAAACAAGAGATTCGTAATCAGAGCTAGGAAAGGGGGTGAGGAAGAGAACCAGAGAGGCTGGGTTGGGTGCTGCTGCTTGATGGGGAGTGGTCAGAAGGCAGAGGGGTAGGTGGGCAGTTTTCATGTTGTGATGAATGGGGAGCTCTGAGGAGACAGGAGAGGGGGTTTTCTATTCTGCGGAGTTAGAAAGACGTCTGTAAGGCTTCCAAAATACTTTTGGGGGGTTGTTGGACATTTTTTTTAAGTACAGCATCTTGCTGAAGGATCACGGGGGCCTAGTTTTGTCTGATTTAGGATTATTACTTCCCTATGCTGTACAGGATACCTCTAACAGAGGTGAGGGACCTCTTCCAGGATTGAAAGTTAGCGTAACTGACCATACTGACTCTGAGCTCCAATTCTATTTGATCAGCTAATCATTTTTATGTTTTTCTTACTTTTTTTTGTCAAGGGTCCTAGAATAAGATAACCAGGAAAAAAAAAAAAAAAAAAGGAGGAGAAGGAAAACTCTATTGGCCGCTATAGCACAAGGGTTTGTCTGAAAGCGAGCTGCCCTGCCTTCTGGCAGTTAGCAGAAGCCTTATTTATATATTATAAGCACATACGCTGGTCTTAAGAAAAAGGAACAAGAAAACAAGAACTTTATTGGTGGAGCAAAACTTATGTTCTGTTACCAGCCTTTTTTTGTTTTTTTTTTTTTGTTTTGAAGTTTTTTGTTTTGTTTTTGTTTTTTGAGAGAGAAAGAGTACAAGCAAGGAAAGGGCAGAGAGAGAGAGGGAGAGAGAAAATCCCACACAGGCTCCACATGGTCAGCACAGAGCCCAACACAGGGCTTGAACTCACAAACTGTGAGATCAGGACCTGAGCCAATATCAAGACTTGGTCGCTTAACCCACTAAGCCAACCAGGTGCCCCGTAACCAGTTTTTAAAAGGCCTAAGAAGAAGTAAGTACAGGAAAACACTTTCTTGAAGTTTCTGGCAATAAAAATGGTTGCTTTAGTCATGTGGCGGTCCCAAACGATATTAATTAACCTTTCATTCTTTGAAATACACATACGCCCTTCCTCCTTCCTTACTGTCACAGTATACAGCCTTCTTATACGCATGGCAGGTCAATGACAAAAGCCAGTTATTGGGGCGCCTGGGTGGCTCCATTGGTTAAGTGTCCGACTTCGGCTCAGGTCATGATCTTGTGGTTCACAGGTTCGAGCCCCCTGTCGGGCTCTGTGCTGACAGCTCAGAGCCTGGAGCCTGCTTCATGGATTCTGTCTGCCTCTCTCTCTGCCCCTCCCCCGCTCGTACTCTGTTTCTCTCTGTCTCAAAAATAAATAAAAAACATTGAAAAAAAAAAAGTCACTGATCATGGACTCACTGAAAAGTGAAGCCTGCTTTACATAATTTATTCAAACTCAAAATGTATATTTACATCTATATTTAGTAGTCAACATGTCATAGAAGACCAAAGATTATTCTCTGAATTAGGACAACTGATCGGAGCTCTGCATTGTCTTTCATACGTGGGCCACAGCAATAATATCTATTGTGTCATTTCCAGTTTTAATTTTTTCTTAAAGGGAGCAAGCGTTAAATGAAAACCAGTGAAACAATCAGCACACAGGGTCCCTCCAGATTGCTCAGATTCTTAAACTTCACAGTTCTCCTCTAACTGTTCCAAGCATTTGCCCTTGTTCTGACAGAGAAAATTCTCTTTCTAAATGCATTTTTCACTGATCTCTGTTATATTTAATTACATTAGGTAGTTATAATAACACGGACAGCTGGCATGGACAGGTCTGGGCACCATTCAATTGACTCCGCTTAAGCATCTAACTCACATGGTAAGAGAATAATTCCCAGGATGCTCAAGGAAAATTCAGGAAAGTAAATATGTAGCATGTTGTGGGCCGCGGTCCATTACGCTTAGAAACGGAGTTGCAAGCAGGGCGACCATGGAAAGTTAGTTCAGTGTGGAAGCGCCTGAAATGAGTTGAGCTCCTGGGTACAAGAGCAGGTGTCCTGCCTGGGACCTGCAGGGCAGGGAGTCGATGATGCTCACAGATTAGACCCAGGGATCCGGAAATCTCCCACCCTCCCATCAGGTCCAAACCACCTCAGAGAGCCCATGGGACAACTGCGGAAGACAGAGGGGCCTACGGGTCCTCGCTAGGAGCACATGCGATCCCAGCCCGTGTGTGGCTCCGAAAAGTTACCCAGCCCCTCGCTCTTGCAGCGAGTCCAGCTGTGAAAAGTGAAGTTCGAGCTAAACTAAAACCATGTGGATCAATTTCATCTCAAAGCCAATGATTTCTTTGTTTATTTGTTTTTGCGGTCGTTTGTTTTGCTCCGCTTTGTAGAATACCTAGAATTACAGCGTTGTTTATATATAGCAGCAGTAACAGTGTTGCAATTAAGCAGACGCTTTGGAATTCATTTTCCGGCCTCTAGTTGGCAGTGGGAGCGGAAAGCCTCCGACGAGACCTTTTCTCGATTGCTTCTGGACCTGTGGCGACGTGCTGGCAGCGTCCGGCAAAGGGACACCAGGCAAAGGGGACACCGGTGCGCCCCTGACCCTCACTGCTGAGCCTGCAAGCGGGGAAAGAAAACCCAAACCAGAGGCCTACACCCACACCTTTCTCTCCAGCTCCGAGCTGGAGTGTGTGAGTGTCGTACTCCCCAAGGAGGCCTCTCTCCAAGGCTGAGGGCCGGGACCCTCTCAGGAGAGCGAGAACTCAACCCCAGCAAGCGCTCTCGCCGTCTTCCCTGGGCAGCAAGGAAGTCAGGTGGGCGCGTCAGTTTCTATGGTTCCTGCCTTTTGTAGAAGTGCCTGCAGCTACAAACGCCATCACAAGACCAAACCCACCTGGCAGCTGGTCCTTCTCCTCCCCCAGCCTCACTTTGCTCCTGACGGGAAGAGTCCATTCGATGCTCCGAGGAGGAGGACTTTGGTCCTCCCCAGGAGGCTGGCCGGACCATGGAGGGGACTCTGGTGCGTCCCTTGTAGGTGGTTTAGGGCAATTCATCTGAATAACCGTAATTAGCATGGATAATCGGCACACAGCACAAGAAGGTATTGGCTTGTGCCCCAGGCATACCTTTTCTCCTTCAGGATTGTTAGGAATAGGAGCATAAAACTCAAACTGGGAGGGAATGACAAGTTTCTCCCTGGGGGGGAGGGGCAGGCCCCCCCTGGGGGGGGGGCAGGCCCCCAGGCCCCCAGGCCCCCTTTCTCGCCATTTCTGGTTTGCCCTGCCCCATCAGCCATCACATGAACTGAAGTGGATTTTGAGCCTTTATTGAACTTTAAAAAAAAAAAGAAGATATTTATGTTCTCTGTTCTTAATTTTAAAATCAGTGGAGCGTGACATTTTTAGATAGCTTTGTCTTTCATAAACAAAACTGAAGAAAACAGAATGAAGCCTCTTTTATATTCCCATGTGGTTGTGGCTTGCTTTTAAAATAGGTCAGTTGTGGGGTGCCTGGGTGGCTCAGTTGGTTAAGCGTCAAGACATTGGCTCAGGTCATGGTCCCCGAGTTCGAGCCCTGCGTCGGGCTCTTGTGCTGACCGCTCAGAGCCTGGAGCCCCTTTCAGATTCTGTGTCTCCCTCCCTCTGACTCTCCCCCATTTATGCTCTGTCTCTGTCTCAAAAATAAATAAACGTTTAAAAAATTTTTTTAAAACACGTCAGTTGCTCGGGATAGAAAACGTCCCCAATTCCTGGTAATAACTAACTAACTAACTAAATAAATGAGTATTCCAAACATCTCTGTCTACAGTAGCATGGAAAAACAGATAATAGTACAAACTACACATATGTAACTTTATCTTTTCTCGTAGCCACCTTTAAAAACAGGAAAAAGTAACAGGGGAAATTAATTTAGTGATATATTGCTTTAACCAATCTATCCAAAATATCATTTCAACATGTAATCAATATGGGAGATTATTAAGGAGATAGTTTGCTGTGTGTGTGTGTGTGTGTGTGTGTGTGTGTGTGGAACTGTGTCTTTGAAACCCAGCGTGGTTTTACACTCGCCGCACACCTGAATTCAGGCTAGCCACATTTCAAGTGCTCAGAAGCCACACATAGCTAGTAGCTTCTCTATCGGCAGCACTGACCTAGGTGCCTTTTATGCTGACACCCAAGTTTTATTCCTGTTTTGTTGCTGCGTCTTAGAAGAGAGAAAGCATTTACACTCCAAGTCTTATGTCAGCTGGAAAATTTTCATAGCAGTTCCCGTGAGTTACAGGATTTGTTAAGGAACAGCTATTTCTAGTTTCATCAACTTATTCCTTCCTCAGCAGAACATCAGTTGGTATAAAGAGTAAGCAGTGAGTCAAAGCAAAACTGCTTGATTTCATTAATTCCAACTTAACCTCCTGCCCGGAAAAACCAAATTACTCCAATGAGAACTATGGCGGTATGTGCGTTACCCAATAGAGAACAGTTTTTATACAGTGTTTCTAAATGTGCCCAGGGCATTGTATAGCAACCTTGCAAACTGATACAAGCCCAGCTGTTCAGTAGAGCTTTCTAGATAGAGAAAACTACTCGTTTCCTTAGTTCCTTCCATGTGGATGCTGAGGACCGTACCCTTGACAGCTTTCCTCACCTGCACTGTGACTGGGGAGAAGGCCTCCCGCTTGCAGCTCCCAGAGGAGATTCTGGAGAAGTTCTCTCTGGAGAAAGACGAACTTCTATGCTTGATCGCAAAGTCTGGTACCTGAGAGTCTCCACCTCATTATTACAACTTTGTACTTGTCTCTATTGTAGAATTTGGGCTAGTTAAACAATAACACTATGATTCGTTGCTCTGTCTCCCCAGTCGCCTATGAGCAAATTAGGACACAGAACGCTTATTTTTCAGTACGCGCCTGGTGCATCGCTCGTGCCCCGTACCCTGTAACTGAAGCCAGGAAGTTCTGTCCCGTTCATTTGTCTTTTTCCCCCTTGTCATACGCTTTCATCAAGACCCAGGTCCACACTGATGCTTCCACACCGAATTTTCTTCATTCCACAAACGTCCAATGAGTGCAGACGCTTTGCTGGGGGAATGTGGTTGAAAAACGATAGGCTCCTGAAGTTGAAGGATACAGGAGAAAACATGGAAAAAACAAGCACAAAGGGTATTGAGGTTTTGAAATACCCTCCAGTGACTTTTGTTCCCAGCCGTCTGCTTTGTTTTGTTTCTTTGTTTTCCTCCCCTGCAGACCTTTCCACCATTCAGCCTTGAGTCTCAGAGCCTCAGAAAGGAGATCCAGGCACTGTCTGCAACAGACAAATCAAAGGGGAGGGAAAGAATGAAAACAGAAGCTCTCTCGGTGGGGTCAGTGTTGAGGGAACGCAGGGCTGAGAGAGAGGGCGATGAGGGAAAAGAGGGAGAGAGGGAGAAAGGGGAGGAGGACAGAGAGAGAGGCAGAGAGAGACACGGAGAGACAGACAGAAAGAAGCTCTTGCTCCTTGTCTGTCACAAGCTGCTTTCAACCCTTGTCTGTGCTAATTGGAAGGAAACTCTGAGTTTCAGAATTTAAACTGGACTGGGCCAAGTCTTAAAATATAAATGACTAAACAGTGACTAGATACCTCGGCTATCTCTCTTCCTGGCTGGCCTACAGATGGTGGCTGGACAAAGAAGAGTGAATAGCAGGAACTAGAAACATTGAAACTGACTCGTATTTGTACAGCCCTCAGTTGGGCCTCCCAGTCCAGACTGTGATGGCAAGAACAAAATTCCCAGCCAAGTACTTCTCCTGTGGCTACATGCTTTTAAAGTTATACACCTTCCAGAAACGACTAGCTCTCTGTTTCAAATACTTGCTTGGAGGTTCATCTCACAGGATTTCAGATGCAAGACACCAATCAATTATTATGAGAGTGTGTGTCCGATAAATATTTGTTTAGTGGGTGAATTTATAAGTGGTCCATAAAAGAAGAGAAAATATCTACTTTTTAAGGGTCCATTGTCACAGTAAGTCCTCAATAACTATTGCAATTCATTATCCAGAAGTTCCAGGGCAGGAATGCTACTAATTTGTGTTTTCATAGTCAGTCATTAAAGAATTTCTCCGACTTTCTATTTTAGAAAAGTCTGTGCTTAGATGGCCATCTTCTTAAAAGCATTTTCCAGACATACATACATACTACATATAAATATATATATATATATACACATATATGTGTATATATATATATGTGTGTATATATATATATACACATATATGTGTATATATATATATGTGTGTGTGTATATATATATATATATGTATGTATATATATATATATATAAAGCTACAAAGTTTTATATCTTCCAAGGAATACAAGAGCATATGGGTTTTGGAATCAGACAAATCTGGGCTCAAATCGCAGTTTTGTTATACTGTAGCTGTGACCTTGATCAAATAACCTAACTTCTTGGCATCTTGGTAATTTCAGCTGTGAAAAGAGAAAGGAAAGAAGGAAAGAAAGAAAGAAAGAAAGAAAGAAAGAAAGAAAAAAAGAAAGACAAAGTTGAGGGAAGAGACAGGGAGAGGGAGAGAGGAGGAGAAAGAAAGAAAAAGAGAAGCGGGAGGGGGACGGAAGAGGGGGAGGAAAAAGGAAGGAAATACAGAAGGAGGAGGAGGAGGGGGAAGGGAAGAGGAAGAAGAAGGAGGAGGAGAATAAGGAGGAGGAAACAGGGAAGGAAGGAAGGAGAGAAAGTGAGAGAAGGGAAGGATGGAGGGAGGAAATATTTTTCTTTCAGGGTTGGTGTTGGGAAGAGACATGGGTTAGAGACAACCTAAGAAAATATCTAGTATAGTTCCCAGCACAAAGTGGCTGTTCAAAAAATGGTAATTATTATTATCAGCAGCGACTGCTGATTAATTTGCTATCCCTGAAATAGCCACATGTTTTCTGAAAATATGTATTTGCATTTTGTCTCTGGTCAATGCCCCTTACCTTCTCTGTAGCACTTATTGCCAGGATGGCTTAATGACATCGGTGATTCGGAAATTAGTCTCTGCCTCTAAGGAATGGGTTTTCTCCTGGTTCCTTAATCGCATCACTCTCTTGGTTTTGAACAATGCTTCAATGACTCTTCAATGTCCTCAGCAAGAACCTCACCTTCCCAGAGATGATTTTGGGAGGGGAGAGGAGTGGGTGAGCACGCAAGTCATAACCTCCCAGGGTATTGGGAGGATTAAAAATAACTCTTGAAAAACACGGCGCAAGGTATTTGTAAATAGCATCAAAGAATAATATTAAATGCATGAGTCAATATATTGCCCGTCAAGTGGGCTTTGTGTTCCCGCAGCTGGTAACACCAACAGCTGCCACCAGGGGTGATGAGGGTTGTTGCAGATCCCGAAACAAGGAATGGAAACCCCCAGAGCAGGGCAGAAACATGGGAGATACTCTGAAGAGGACAGGTGAACAGCATAAAACAAGAGGAACAATAATCCACCTGCCGCAGCAGGTGCAGACGCGGCTCACTTAGCTTCGTGTTTCTTCTCGCCAATTCCTTAATGAGAAGAAACTCTCATTTCGACCTCCCTGTATCACAGAATTGTTTTCTGGTTTATGCTCAAGTTAAATTCTAGTAAAACGCTAAAGTTCTTGTTACAAAATCTCGATCAGCTTGTGCTCAGCGAAGCCATGCAATTCAGGTAATTTGTGAAGACAATGCATCAGGTGTTGTCAGATGAGAGAACCCGGCCGCATGGCCATTACCTGATGGTTCATGCCAACATTTCAGTACCCAGAATACATGGGTTTTACTCTAGGTCCCTCCAGCAGGGAGGATAAAGGGGGATATCCCTGGCGCAGGGATAAAGGTTCAAGTGCAAGCAGTTAATTTAGGAGGGGAGAGTAGACTACATTTGAAGGGGAGAGGGGAATTGACACAGGAAGGGGTGTTATTAAATCATCTTCCAATGAAGAAACTCTGGGAACCAGTGCAGAAGCTCCATCTGAGGGACAGGGGAGCTGGGGTATTTATACACCAACTTCGGGTAGTCATCAGTTGAAGGCTATTCCCGGGACCGTTAGTTTCTTACCACTGCTGATGTAAAGGTGACCATATTGCCAATTTTTACTTTATTTTATTTTATTTTATTTTATGTTAGTTTCTTACCACTGCTGATGTAAAGGTGACCATATTGCCAATTTTTACTTTATTTTATTTTATTTTATTTTATTTTATTTTATTTTATTTTATATTAAATGTTTATTTATTTTAGAGAGAGAGAGGGAGAGAGAGAGAGAACCAGCAGGGGAAGGGTAGAGAGAGAAGGAGACCCAGAATTCAAAGTAGGCTCTGTGCTCTGAGCTGTCAGCAAGAGCCCATTGTGGGGCTTCAACTCACAAACCGTGAGATCGTGACACGACCTGAGCTGACGTGAGATGCTTAACCGACTGAGCCACCCAGGCGCCCCTTGCCAATTTTTATTTTAAATAAAATGAAAATTGCGTACAAGTACAGGTAAAGAAAAAGGAAGGGGGTGACAGACAGTGATTGAAACAGAGGTGTCACCACCCCCCAAAGCCATTGCTTCCTCGGGCAAAAGCATTCCACACGTCTTTCTGTGTCAGGCTCCACTCTGCATTTTCAGACCTGGTGCGCACACTGCAAAAGTTCCCAGAGCTCCTCAGAGACGACATTTTCTTTCATCACAAGAAATCAGTGTCCGTAATGGAAGAAATCTGAAAAATTTTGGCGGGGCACTGTCAGTTCCTTTTAATTTTCTGAACTGAAATCTAAATTATAGCGCCCAGGGAAAGTAGAGCACACAGATCCCAACGGAGAGTATAAGCGAGTGCGTGCACTTAGAAACACCCAGCTCCTTTCTTGTTACATGAGAGCAGGCACAGATCTCGCCCGTGGAAGTCAAGCTCCTGAATTCAAACTCTGTCCCAGAAAAGCATTCTGTCCCTCCCTTACGTGCTCTGACCCCCACATGACTGAGTCTCCTCAGATGCACAGTAATCCAGTTCTCTCAGTTCGCCCTCTCCCCAACTTCCACCCTAGGGAGCTGTTGGACACTCAGAAGCCGTGCCTTTGGCTACTGTCCAGGGAACAATCATTTCCTGAAGAGCGACTTGTGGCCCCAGAGAGTTCATGGGAGCCTCCCAAAATATGTTCCTTTCTTTCCAGGTCCAGCTTTTGTCTGGGAGACCTGAAACATATGCAAATTTAAATGAGTTTCCCCTCTAAGAAGGGCAAATGAATGGTTTATTGAAACTTGCTGCCTGCAGGAGCAAGATAAAACCTCTCTCGAGCTGTGGCCTGGGACTTTGGCTTCCCATCGAGTTTGAAATAAGGAAAAATTCCCAGCTCACATAAGGGATTCTTTCTTCTCTCAGTTGCACTACCTGTCTCTTGTGTGGAGAAATTCAATACGACCATGAAGAAGCAAGGACTTAAGCAGACCATTGTCACTGATGGGGAATTTGGACTGAGCCCAAGGCAGATGGATCATCTTTGTTCAGGTGACATTCTGAGCCCGGGTACAGGTCTTACTAAAATGACAAGATTGCTCCCCAAAATAATGTCACTTAGTCTTGAGGGGAGTACCACTGACTTGTCTTTGATGGCAGAATTCTTGAACCCTCTCAAGTAAACACACACACACACACACACACACACACACACACACACACACACATGCACATACATACACACAAGGAGAGAGAGAGAGAGAAAAGGGAGACAGTGATCTCCTTTAAGCCTGGAATTCTTTGGGTATGGTTTCAAGCTAGAAGAAAAATCTTTGTTAGCAAGAAAGCTTGCAGATAAATCATCAAACTGTTTGGAAATTTCAGCACTTTGAAAAATGAGACTGTGTGGAGGAATTTTTTTTCTTTACTGTGTTTCAGGTTTTTTTTTTCTTAATTCTTTTTCCTCATCCATAACTCAAAAGAGATTGCCCTTTACAAGGTCAAACTTTTTATGCATTTAGTTTTCACGTCACATTGTTAAGGAGAAATATAAAATTCTGGCTTTGGTGTATGTCCCATATTTTAAAGAAACACAGATTGAATCCCATATGCTTTTGAAACTGACCTTGCTTAAAAAAAAAAAATGAGTTATCATGACCTGGGGTTGTAAAGACTCAGGTTGGGAAAAAAGATTTCCCTTGTGAACATGAAGTTCATTACTGACCAAAGACTGCCACATAAGTGGTTTAAAACTTTCCCACTGTTGCTGAAATAGCAAGTCGTGCAAAGATGAACAGAAGACTGGATATTTGTTTTTATCCTAAAATATGTTCTCTTTGCCCTTTTTGACCTTAAATGGAGTTTCTGCCCTCTCTGATTCTCTGTTTCTCTTGTGTTCATTGCGGCAATGTGCCGGGTGGCTCAGATGTGACTGTCATGCTCTTTTAAACATCTGTGCGCTTGAATGGTTATTACATTGAGCATTCACACACGCCATACCCTTTCTCCCAGTACCCCCGCGTCTTAAATATACATTTCTTAAAATACGTTTTTTTCATCCAAAGATCTAGGAAATGATGAGAAATGCATGGAGAGAGGTAATCACTTACTTAATAGGTCATTTTGGTTATTCCATTGCAAGACTATGTGGAAAATCTTTTACTTACTGCTCAGTCTCTCACACCATGCAGTCAACTCTTAATGATTCTAGAGAGTTCTATGAAGAAAGGGGATATTGCAAAAGGGGAGGCAGAAAACAAGACATGATTGGGTTTTAAGGTTGGAGTGTTGACACAATCTGCTACCTCAATCCCTGCATCCAAAGCTTGCATTTGTCTATAACGTTCTTAGTTTTGCCTAGATGCTGACATTTTGTTTAGTTATTTAAATTCAAGTTAGTTAACATATAGTGTAGTCTTGGTTTAAGGACTAGGACCCAGTGATTCATCTCTTACATAGGACACCCAGCGCTCATCCCTAAAAGTGCCTTCCTTAATGCCCAACATCCATTTAACCCATCTCCCTCCCCCCCCCCAGCAACCCTCAATTTCTTCTCTGTATTCAAGATTCCCTTATAATTTGCCTCCCTCTCTATTTTTGTCTTCTATTTCCTTCCCTTCCCCTATGTTCATCTGTTGTTTCTGAAATTCCATATACGAGTGAAATCATGGTATTTGTCTTTCTCTAATGGACTTATTTCTCTTAGCATAATTCCCGCTAGTTCTATCCACATTGTTGCAAATGGTAAGATTTCATTCTTTGTCATTGCTGAGTAGTATTCCATTGTATATATATACCACATTTTCTTTATCCGTTCATCTGTTGATGGACATTTGGGCTCTTTCTACAACGTGGCTATTGTTGGTAGCACTGCGCTAAACATTGGGGTGCGTGTGTCCCTTTCGAATCAGCATTTTTGTATCCTTTGGATAAATACCTAGTAGTGCAATTACTGGGTCTTAGGGTAGTTCTATTTTTAATTCTTTTTAAAAATTTTTAATTAATTTTCTTTATTGTTGAGAGGCAGAGAGAGACAGAACGCGAGTGGGGGAGGGGCAGAGAGAGGGAGACACAGAATCCGAAGCAGGCTCCAGGCTCTGAGCTGTCAGCCCAGGACAGCCCAGAACCCAACTCCGGACTTGAACTCACAAACCGCGAGATCATGACCTGAGCCAAAGTCAGACGCTAACTGACTGAGCCACCAGGTGCCCCTATTTTTAACTTTTTGAGAAACCTCCATACTGTTTTCCAGAGTGGCTGCACCAATTTGCATTCCCACCAACAGTGCAAAACGTTTCCTCCTTCTCCACATCCTTGCCAACATCTGTTGTTGCCTGAGTTGTTAACTTTAGCCATTCTGTCAGATGTGAGGTGGTATCTCATTGTGGTTTTGATTTGTCTGATTATGAGTGATGTTGAGCATCTTTTCATGTGTCTGTTAGCCATCTGAATGTCTTCTTTAGAAAAGTGTCTATTCATGTCTTCTGCTCGTTTCTTCACTGAATTATTTGTCTTTTGGGTATTGAGTTTGGTAAGTTCTTTATAGATTTTTGATACTAACCCTGTGATACGTCTTTTGCAAATATCTTCTCCCATTCCACCGATTGCCTTTCAGTTTCGTTGATTGTTTCCTTCACTGTGCAGAAGCTTTTTATGTCAATGAGGTCCCAGTGGTTCATTTTTGCTTTTCTTTCTTTTACTTCCCTTGCCTCTAGAGACATGCCAAGTAAGTAGTTGCTGTGGCCAAGGTCAAAGAGGCTGCTGCCTGTTTTCTCCTCTAGGATTTTAATGGTTTCCTGTCTCACATTTAGGTCTTTCATCCATTTTGAATTTATTTTTGTGTATGGTATAAGGATGTGGTCCAGGAGATGCTGACATTTAAATGCAAAGGACTCTGCCCTTACACCGCATTGCCAGATGGTTCAGACTGCAACAAACTGGAGGGATCATTTTTCTTACATTCTGCGTAGTTAATATTGATATGACATCAGATTCACAGAGAATAGGTTTAACCCCATCAGACATCACAAGTTTATCTGCTGGTGAGATTACTGTCAGTTCTGTCCCAGGGGCCTTAAGTGAGACATGGCCAGAGCGGCTCATATTTGTTCCCTGATCTATCTCGTCACCTGGGTAAGTGTTTGACACATATTCAATAAACACCTATGGAAAGAGTCCCTGGAGGTGCCTCTGCTCACTTCAGAGGGATACAGCTGTTTGGGGATGGCCGTTTGTGTTCTGTGTGTTTTTCCTTCCTCTTGGCCTAACCATCAAAGGAGCCTCTGTGACCTGGCTTAGGGTCTCCTCTCCACCTGGTTGGTTACTTCCTGGTGATTGCTTCCTCTCTTCCTTCTTTCTTCTTCTATTTTTTACCTTCCCCTCCTCTTTCCCTTCCTATTCCACTTCCTCCTGTCCTCTTTATTCTATAAAAAAGAAGTCAATAGGTAGATGACAGATAGATGGATAGATCATTATTCACGACAAGCTTTGCGCTAACCTAGCCAATATGAGCTCTAGAAGCAATGTGATTTATCAAATATAATGCTGGCTCTTCATCTGCATAACGGAAGGATTGCCCACTGCCAGACTTCGTGTAGGCTCTGTTCATGCAAAGTAAAGGTACCTACTGATACAGGGTGCCTTTGATGAGAGCAGATTAAAGACTCTGAAAAAGTACTGCTAAACGACATTGAAACGACATTAGCTCAGATCTGGGGCTGATCTGAGCACTTAATTGCCTGAAGGGGCTGAGTAGCTCCTATAAACAAGAGGAGCCATGTGAGTGGAGGTGCCATAGGTGTGGAGACCCCTGGCCCCACAGCAAGGGGGCAACCACCATTCATCAGCTGATGCCAGGCAGGAGTTTGGGCCCTGTTGCTAAAACTTCCTGATTTTAAAGGAGAAAAAAATCCCAGTGTTTGTATGAAATTACCCCAGCTTTCTGATGTTGGCAGTTAATGCACTTAAAAAAAAAATAAACCTGACTTGTCTTTGGATTCAGCCTGCAGCCCGATGATTTGCTACCTTTGGCTTAGGTTGCCTGTACTAAGTTGTTGTGGACATTATACTTCTTTACTTTAATTGTAAACATAAATCAAGCATTATATCAGTTAGGATGAAGTTCAGCTACTAGTAATAGAAACCTAAATGACAGTGGTTTCAAATGATAAAGGCTTAAAAATGATAAAGGTGTGTTTGTCTCTCACATTAAAAAAGTCCAAGGGTATGGGGTACCTGGCTGGCTCAGTCAGTAGAACATGGGACTTTTGATCTTGGGGTTGTGAGTTCAAGCCCCATGTTGGGTGTGGAGATCACTTAAAAATAAAATTTCAAAAAAAAAAAAAAAGAAGTACAAGGGTAGCTAACCTAGAAATACTATGGGGTCCACATGCCTGTCCTATCTTTCTGCTCTTTTCCTCTGTTTCTGCCCATTACCCTCAGCACACACCTTGTATCTTCAAGGCTGACTCATACTCACAAGTTGGCTGCTGCAGCTTCAACTGTCACATCAAATTCTGACCAGGACAAAGAAAGGAAGAGGGGGAAAAGGGCTGCTTGCCTCCCAGTTGAGTAAACCCCTTTAAAAAAGAATTTTCCTAGATGTCCATCCAAAAATATCCACTTGCACATTGACCACTTTTATGTGGAAGGGAGGAAGGGAAACAGTTTGTTCACTAAACATGATGACATTCCCATCATGACTCTGTTGTTGAGGAAGGAGAAATTAGATGGGCAATCAGCATCCTCTCCCACAAGTCTCTATTATGATCCAGAAGACTGACACTCAAAGCCAAATAATCGAAAGTCCTATCCTCGAGGAACAGGGCCCGTGAGAGGCGCCTGGGTGGCTCAGTCAGTTTAGCACCTGACTCTTGATTTCAGCTCAGGTCATGATCTCACGGTTGTGAGATTGTGCCCCATGATGGGCTCTTCACTGACAACCAGAGCCTGCTTGGGATTCTCTCTCTCTGTCTGTCTCTGTCTCTGTCTCTCTCTCTCTCTCACTCTTTCTCAAAGTAAAGAAATAAACATTAAGAAAAGCAATGGGTTCAGTGTAAGAGAAATCCTGCCACATTATAGTTGTGTATATACATCCAAGTATTATACTGATAATATAAACAGATTCTATAGGAACACAAAGGAGGGAACAATGAACTTGCTTGGATGTGACATCCAGCAAGGCTAACTCTTAAGCAATGATATCATAGCTAGGGAAAAATCGTCCCGGTCACTAACTTAACCATGAGCCTCACTCCTTGATACTCCTCAGAAAGATGTTCTGCGGGGTTTACGAAGCAATATTAAAACTTCTCCTAGGGAAAAGGAAATGAAAGGGTTTTACAGCAGAAACAATGAGTAAAGTGTGAACCACTGCTTTTAGCCCTGTTGGTATCTGCGTTATAGATCCAGGTGGTCTGATATTGGGTGTATAAATATTTGTGGTAACCAGAAGCAACAGGTCGTTTGGGGAAAGATGTATGAAGGTGGTCAAAAGGTACAAACCTCCAGTTATAAGATAAATAAATAGTGGGGATGTAATTCACAACATGGTGACCATGGCTAACACGCTGTATGGCATATTGGAAAGTTACTAAGAAAGTAAATCCTAAGAGTTCACATCACAAGGAAAACAAAATTTTTTCATAGCTATATGAGGTGATGGTTGCTAACTAAACTGACTGTGGTATTCATTTTGCAATATATATAAGTCATCATGCCATACCTGTGTAAACTTATACAGTGCCACAGGTCAACTACGTCTCAATAAAACTGGAAAAAAAGATGTGAACATCTCATGTTCGTGGACAAGGAACCTACGTAAGGAAGAATGGGTGCCAGGTCGACACACATCATGATTTGTAGACAATGAGAATTTTTAAAAACAATCTTGAATCAGAGAGAAAAACAAATATTTGTGAATATCTAGGATGACTGAGCTTTGCCGTAGAAGGACTCATGTCTAAGTCATTTCTGTGTCCTGAATACTTGGAAAAGACTAAAAGCTTATTCAATGTTTGATGAAGCAATGTTTTCCCTACTTGGGGGCAAAGATGGTCTTCTCTGTTTGTAATGAAGGAGGCTGCATGAATTCCAGAAGATGCTAATAGCTCTCTTGAGATCAAGAAGGGCATTTTAAGGAGAAGCCAACATCCAGAGAAAGGTGGAACAAAGTTAAAGATGAAACAATTCTTGGCCACCTTATTGGGTGGCAGAATTGAGATTATCCTAAAGTCAGAATGTATCTGTAGCCAGTAAATTCCCTTTATCATTTTTTTTGGTCTTTCACTCTTATTTCATATCTTAAACCTGCAGAAAAGAATAGAAAATTATATAACAAGCATCAGTATATTTACAACCCAGCACTTTAAAACTGACATATTTCCTTCCACATATTTTTAAGAAACCCAATGTTAAAGATGCTGTGGAAGCTCTTTTGCAGCACCATGGGGTCCAATGTTCCCATGGCCACGCAGATAGTTATTTGTTATTTCCATGTTGTAGGGATGGCAAGGCCAAGCTTCTGTAACAAAGAGACACAAAGCTTCCGTGTTTCAAGAATACACAGTTTCATTTCTTTGTCACCCCATCACTCACTCCAATATGAGCAGCCCAGGCGGGAGGGACAGCTCTGTTCTGCAAGGTCCTTCTGGGAAACTGCTTTACTCCTTCCTGTGACTCTTTCATCCCCAGCACTGTCACCACCTGCACACTTGAAGCTACATCACTGCCACTTCCAAATGCCAGCTAGAGGGGAGACAAAGCAAGCTCGGAAGGGATACACTCTTCAGTGGGGACCCCTACGTAGTACACATCCCTTCTTCTTACATTCTACTGGAGAGAACTTAGTCACATGGCCACAGAGCATGACACAGGAAGTGAGGAGCTACTGGCTGGCCAGATGGGCACATGCCTACCTGAGACTCTCCAACAATGGAGGAAGAGGAGAGTGGATTTTGTAGCAAACGAGTAGCCTACTACAGGCCATGCTACCATACCAGTACCAAACATGTATGCTTACCTAAGAGCGTAAAGAAAACCAAACACGCATAGGCCACCCAAACCCAAACATGCTAAACAAGATAACAGTGAATTGCAGGCAAAATTTCTCCTCAATCTAACAGGTATACTTCTAAACTCTCCTTAGTAAATAATGAGGCTGACTTTCGGTGTTCGATGGATACTATTTATCAGCTTATGGAGGCTTCTTTCCAGTCGTACTGTGCTAAGTGTTTTTAGTTCTTAGTTACGAATGTGGGAGGACTTCTATCTTATGCTCTCGGGACATCTATTGAGATGATCATATGATTTTTCTCCTTTAAAATTATTTTTTAATGTTTATTTTTGAGAGAGAGAGAGAGAAAGAGAGAGAGAGAGAGAGACAGCATGAGCCGGTGAGGGTAGAGAGAGACAAGAGACACAGAATGTGAAGCAGGTTCCAGGCTCTGAGCTGTCAGCACAGAGCCTGATGTAAGGTCAAACTCACAAACCACGAGATCATGACCAGGGCTGAAGTCGGACACTTAACTGACTGAGCCACCCAGGCACCCCTGATTTTTCTCCTTTAATCTGTTAATGATATGTATTGCATTGAGGAATTTTCTAGTACTGAGCCAACCCTATAATTAGTGAGACAAAACTTACTTTGTCTTGTATGTTTTTTAATCACTACTGAATTCAATTTGCCATATTGTTAGGATTTTTGCATTCATGATGATAAATGAGATCGGTTTATACTTGCCTTGTACTGTTTTGTCCAGTTTCCATATCAAAGTTCTATTAGCTTGATAAAATTATGTGGGTAGCTGACCCTTTTAGAGCTAGACTCAGAAGCGATTTGTATAACTTGGGGAATATTTGTTACTCGAAGTTTCCAAAAACTCACCAATAAAACTGTGTGCATCTGTTGCTTTGGGAGGGTACTATTGCGATTCCTGATTCAACTTCTTGAGTTCAGTCAAGTAGTTTATTTTAAATGTTCTTTTCTTTAAAAAATGTTTTTGTATTTTAGGCTACAAATTTACCTCTAGGTGTGATTTTTGCTGCATCCTACAAGGCTTTATATATGACTTGTATTGTCATTCACAGTTGTCACTGTGATTTTTCTCTTTCACTCGTATAGTAGGCTGAGTAATACTCACCTCCCTTTGGAATATACCCATGTCCTAATCCCTGAAACCTGGGAATATTACTTTATTGGGTGAGGGGAGAAGACTTTGCAGATATGACTGGCTCAAGCATCTTAATATGGAGAGATTATCCTGGATATCTGATTAAATATAATCACATATATCCTTATAGGATAGGGGCAGAGAGAGATTTCATCCTGACCCAGGAGGAGGAGACATATGATCATAGAGGCTGAGTTGGAGTGATATAGCCACAAGCCTTAGAACTTCTGGGGCCCCCCAAGAAACTAGAAGATGCAAGGAACAAATTCTCCCATAGCGCTTTCAAAAGGAGTGTGGCCCTGGAAACACTACGGCTTCAGTCTGGTGATACTGATTTTAGACTTCTGGTCTAAAGAAGTGAGAAAATATATTTCTTTTAGTGTTAAGCCACCAACTTTGTGATAATCTATTATAGCAGCCATAGAAAACTCTTTTACCATGAATTATTTGAAAGTACCTCTCTAAGTTTCCCTATTTGTGTTTGTCCATTTTTATTCTTTTCTGTTGATTTCTACTTTAATCACTTTTAACTGGAAAACCATTATGATATGATACTAGTTATTTGAAATTTGTAGATAATACATTTGTGACATATATATATAATACATTTTTATAAATACCCTATATGTACTTGGAAATAACATATATTCTGCATTTGGGAGTTGTAGGATTGTCTTTATATTTATTAGAACAAAGTTTTATTTTCTCTTCCTCTCTTCTTTATTCTTAACAACCAGGGGTCAGTTCAACCAATCATTTCTGGTATATTAAAATATCTCAGGTTTCTTTTTAATTAATCAACTTTTCCTCATAATTCCATCTGTTTTTGCTTTTTGTAGTTTGAGGCTACCTTGTTAGCTGCATACCATTTCACAAATTCTGTATTTCCTCTCCCTAGACCCTTAGGCCCCAGTTCCACACTGTCTCATATCATGGATTTAATCACCAAGTAAGAAGAAATTGATGGAGACCCTGGTTAAGAGGCTGCACTTTGAACCTTTCTCCTCTGTCTTATACATTTGTGGCCTCGAGTCCCACCCAGTCCCAAGCGTTAGGCAGTGAACTGATCTTCAGCTCTTTTTTTTCTTTTCCTTCTTTTCCTTTTCCTTTTCCTTTCCCTTTTCCTTTTCCTTTTTCTTTCTTTCTTTCTTTCTTTTTTTTTTCCATTAACTAATGCTTCCCTTGCTTTCCTCAGCACCTGGGACACTTTTATTATTTTTCCACTGAGGTCCTTAGATATATTTATATGTGTTTTGAGCCCTAACTATGTCTTCTTCTTATCTACTATTGGGCTATGTAGTTGGGAGTGCCAGGAGCCATCTTGCCTGGAAATACTCCAGTATTGTTAAAAGTAAGTTGAGTAGAGTGTTCTGATTTTTGCTACTAAGTGATATAATATAATTCTCTCCATTTTACAGACTAGAAAACTGGGGCAGAGGAGCTAAATGACTATCCCAAAGACCCCCTTAGCTCACAAGCCAAGGATCCAGAAATTCAGTTTAACTCTGCTGGCTGGAAAGTATAGGGTATTTTTCTTTTACTATGTTGCTCCCAAAAGAACATTTCTAAACTCTTGAAAAGAATAGCATTTGTCCTACCCTCCACCAGCCGCTCTGCTTTCTCCCCTCTCTACGCCCATGCTTCTAACTTATCTCACTGATGACGATACCAGAGCCAGATTGAATTGATGTTGCCAGGCCTGGGTTTCCTCATAATTCTTTCTTTTCTGGCTTTGTTTGGAACATATGCTCCCCGTGTGCCTGCCATAGAGAAGACGTGGGCTCACTGTGATTCATGGTTCCTCCATGCCAACCAACCTTCCATAAAGCAGACTCCACACAGAGAAGATCTCTTGAAAACCAACTCCTCTGCAATGTCTGAACCTCTTCTCGCAAATGTGACCATATAGCCTTGGTCACCAGAGACAATTAAGACTCTCTCCTGCCTTATTCTCCATCACTACTGTTCTCTCAGCCTCAACATACACCAATTAGAGTCGTAGCAAAGGAATTTGCTTTCATTTACTGTTTCTTTTGTTTAATGTAACCATCCCAAACTTTGGAACAAACAATGCTCTTTCCTTTCCTCTTTCTTTTCTTTTTTTTTTTCTCCCATTGAGTAGATAAGAAACTGCTGTGTATTGTATTTCCCCTTCTCTGTTGGTAAGATTGTATTTACCACATCATCCTCATGAGCAGGACTGGAGATATCCCACGCCCTAAGAAACTTTCCCATTTTCATAGCATGCAGTCTGAAGATATGAACACAAGTCAAATGAAAATTAAATCAGTTCCAGGAATGTTATGTCCAGTGTGCACAGATAGTTCTTTTAAGAATGAACTCTCTCCTGAGTTAAAATTTTAAGAGGCATGGCAATATAAGTCAATTAGACTATTAACAGTGGCTCCAAATTATAGAATTAAGGGAGTGTGTGGTGACACCAGAATGCATAAATAGGGTTCGTGCAAGTTTGTTAAAGAAATGACGTATCACGGGGTGCCTGGGTGGCAGTGTCAGTTAAGCATCGGACTCTTGGTTTCAGCTCAGGTCATGGTTTCACTGTTATGTGGGTTCGAGCCCCACATCAGGCTCTGCATTGGCAGCCCAGAGCCTGCTTGGGATTCTCTCTTTCCCTCTCTCTCTCTGCTCCTCCCCCACTCAGGCTGTCTCTGGCTCTCTCAAAATAAATACACTTTTTACACAAGAAATGACTTCACGGTGAAGTTGGTTTTTCAAAGAGCCTTTCATGGAGCACTTGTTACTTGTTTCCTGAGTTGTTCTCCGAACTAATGGGCACACGAGCACATCAGACGCTCCCTGAGCGCAGTTGCAGATTCCCTGGGCCTCAGGTGTCTCCTAATCCGATGACTGTGGTGCGACCACTTCTGCATGGGCTCTGACTTGTTTCCTGCAGGTGCTGGTGCTGTGCTTACACAAAGGCAGGTGAGGACCTGCTGGGAGCTTAGACACGCAGAGCCTGCGTGGGTGGGGAAAGTGAACTAATTATGGAGAGGCATAACAACTGATAACTGCTGATAACTGCTGCCTCCTTCCCTCCCCGAGTAGAGAGCACCCAGAAACATTTCATCTGGTTCTTTGAGCTGCTCCAGGGGATCAGGCTACCAACAGCCCCGGAAGCAACCAGATACAGGATACACTCGGCCCTGGCCCTCCTTTGGTCCGTGATGGGCTCTTGCCCTTCCCTCTGGCTCCCTGGATAATAGTCCCCAGTGGAAAGCTTGGGCTTAAACCTTGTCTGAAGTCCTGCTTTCTGGAAAACCCAAACACAACGTAAACGCTCAAAAACACACTCCCCTGGGAAATGCCATGCTCTGTATCCCATTTATGAAAAGCCGTGATGCCCATCAACTTCTTAAAGGTTCTGAGGAGTCCTCTACCAAAACAAACAGAGAAAACAAAATTTAAAAAGCCTGCGTAACTGCTTAACTTTGTTACATAAAATTACCAAATTGCCGACATCATTCCACCATGAGACTCATTTGGAAAATGGCTCCTAAAACTTGGTACAAGACACACACCCTGGGAAATGCAAATATTGAAGTTATCATATCTTATACTGAAGATTGGGGGTGTTTCTGAGAGTTTATTCACATGAGAGCTGTAGTGTGTTGAATGGTGGCCCCCAATAAGATATTTCCAAGTCCTAACCCCTAGAACCTGGGAATGTGATCTAATTTGGAAAAGATATAATTAAATTAAGGATCTTGAGATGAGAAAATCATCTTGTATTAGCTGGGTTGGCCCAAATCTAATGACAAGTTTTCTTGTAAGACAAAGAAGAGAAGCCACAGGCACAGAGGAGAAGACCAGGTGACCACAGAGGCAGAGATTAGACGTATGCAGCCACAAGCCAAGGGAGAGCTGAGCCACCAAAAGCTGGAAGGGGTAAGGAAGGCTCCCTTCCAGAGTCTCTGGAGGGAGTATGACCCTTCCAAGACATTCATTTTGGACCTCTGACCTTTTAAACAATAAGAATATAAATGTCTATTATTTCAAGCCACCCAGTTTGTGGTAATTTGTTATGATGGCCACAGGAAAGTCATACAGGCGTGTCATGCCTGATGGAAAAGACACATGGAAGGGACCTTGCTCGTCAGGTGGACCTCTATATTAGGGGTTGGCAAAGTGCCAGGCTGCTCTCCCTGGGGACTGACTCCTATATACAGGGATTTCTGAAGACCATGTTCTGCCTGAGAGCAGAGCAGAAGACAGGAGAGGGCATGGCTCTGAGGGCCTCGGCACTGGTGGACTTGGCTTTGACAGCCCTCAAGCACTGCACACATGCAATGGGCCCAACGTCCTGACTCTGGGTTTTTCCTCATTTGCAAAAGGTATTGAATGGTTGTTGGTTCCTTTCCAGTTTCAAAGTTCTGGGATCGCCCACAGGGGTCCTTAAACAACAGACTTCCCCAATGTCTTTTCAGTGGTGGTTAACAGAGGGAACAAAGGAAAAAGGGAAGAGGTGAAGAGGAAGAGAGGGAACAAGAGTCTGCTCAAATGATCAGGAACACGCTTAATACCCAAAAATGGATTCACACTTGGCTCATCCAAGTATGAATGTCTAGGCAAGGCCATCTTGTTTTCTTTTCCACCTTGATTGATCTGAACTTGGTCAAGGAAGACTGCAAGCACTTTTCAAAATTTGGGTAACAGTGGTTGAGTAACAGTGTGTAGTATTTAGATCTTGCCCATCGATTGCCTTCCAAAGTTTCACTTTCTTTATGTGTTTTTTTTTAATGTTTATTTACTTTTGAGAGAGAGCAGGGGAGGGGCAGGGGGGTTGTGGACAGAAGAGCTGAAGTGGGCTCTGTGCTGACAGCAGCAGAGCCCCAGGAGGGATTCGAACTCATGAACCGCGAGATCACAACCTGAGCCAAAGTCCGACTCTTAAGGAACCGAGCCACCCAGGCGTTCCAATGGCTTTGTAAGTACCGAATTACCGAAGCTTCGGCAAAGCTGTGACTTCAGTTATCTCACTGGTCTTCTGCAGCTGGGCCTCAGGGCAGTGAGACAGCTCAGACTCTGCAATGCAGGGGCTCACGCCCCATCGATCATCTTTTGGAAGTTCTAGAGTTTCTTTTCTGTATTGCCTTTCAAACCTGTGACCTGTGACTGCCGCGGGAAAGTCAAGTTGAGCTTTTTTTCAAAAACTGAATTATACTTTAAGAAGGCACTCAGGTACTTCGCTATTTAAACGCTCCATAACAAATGAACAGGTAGTGGTCTGCTTTTGAAAAGCAGCCTCTCTGGGGGCCCCTGGTGTCTTAGAGTGAGCTTGTACATAGCGGGGTGCGCCTGCACATTCCACAAACCTTTTCTGTCTCCTTGGAGGCTCCCTGTTGCCTGCGTTCCTGCCTCGGCCAACCTGCTAGGAGTGAATTTACAGAGCTCTGCAGGACGGCCTCCAGGCTATAGGAAGCAGCAAAGAGATTCTTGAAAAAGTGCCAGATGGAAAACACATGACAGCTTTGGAGTCCTTCCAGAGCCCAGACAAAAAGCACTGCAGATACAGTCATTTCTTCACAGGGACTTGAGAAAAGAGAGAGAGGGAAAAAAAAGGAGTTACTAATGTCTCTTAAATTTTTCCACAGAGTCAGAAGTAAACAGACTTAGAAAAGACTGTATATTTCATACGGAGGTTCTCACAGGATATTTGTAAGATGTTACGACCGTAGTCTTGGTGGATGGAAGAAAGCCCTGGACAAAAAAACAAAAAAAACAACCCCCTCCCCCCAAAACAGGGGTCCAAATTGTAGTCCTGATGCAGCCACAAGGCAAGTGAGACCTGGAAACTTCAATTTTTCCTCTACAGGTGGGAGGGGAGTGCCTACTTCTCCTGCTTCCTGTGGTGGCAGGACGAGATTGACAGAAATAAATATGGTTTGTCAAGATGGCGTCTTTTGGACGTATGTCAAGTATCATCAGGAAGGTCTCATTTTCCTGAAAGGCATATCCAACCATTCTTGGATGGTTACCATAATTCTCTATGAAGCAGGAAGCAGTTGGGCATCCTAAACTGCCCAAATTCTTTTTTCCCCTTTTTTGAAAAAACAAGTTAATTCTGAGATTCCTCATCTCATGAGACAGCCAAAGATGTATGCGGACTGTGGCCCCACCTGAGTATGCAGTGACTGCAGATTGACATCAGTGTAATTTGCCATTAAGGGATCTGTGGTAATCTCCTGGGGCTATATCCAAAGATCAGGGCACTCAGCTTGGGTGACGGATCGAAAAAAGGCATAACTCCAGAATACTCCCAGTCACTGGAATGTTATGAGCCTCCAAACACCATCATATCCCCCCTCACTCATTATGTTCTTGAAAAAATATGTCCTCGAGTGGAGCAAGGACAGTTTTTCCCATAGAAATTATGCCTAATTATGGGTCTCTGTTACTGTTCAAGAGCTTGGCATTCAATGAGCCATTGATATGCTGCAGGAATAAAGATACCACAACTCCAAATCACTGTACTTATTCGAACGAGGAACATTATGTTCCATGTGATGGGACTGTTACAAATAGAAGGAATTTTCTTTTGGGGATAAAAACCAAAAAAAAAAATTATTATTTATAAATGGTATTATTGTCTACCTAGAAAACCCAGAAGTCTCTATATCTTAATTAGTACACTTGACGAGTACATACAGCAAGGTTAGTGGCTGAGAAGTCAACGCATTTTTAAATTTTAAAACTGGCCACTAACTTAGGAATACGTTGGTTAGCTGGCTAGCTCGGGAGATCAAGCTTTCCCGTATCTGAATAAATTTGGTGTTCGTAGCCAGAGCTTCAGAATAAATTTGGTGATTCAGGTTTGAGGAAGCAGAGAAACTACGAAGGAGGTGGCGTTGGATGCAATCAGACTCCATTTACATCCTGGCTTCTCCATTCGCCACTCACGTGAATCGGTTTTCTCACCTGTACGATGGAGGCAATGATCACACTCAGGAGAACAGACACTCCTTACAGTTAGCTGAGTCAGTGAGCGCACAGACTGAAGCCATGTGATGTGGGGCTTGGCTTTTCCACTTACACCTACATGACCTTGAACCTCTCCGTGCCTCAGCTTCCTTGTCTGGCAAGTGGGGACAGCAGTGCCTGCCTTATTGGGTTGTAGTAAATATGCAACGAGTTGCTACGGGGAAAGCTCTTAGAACAGTGCCTGGCACAGGGCAAGTATCAGCTCTTAATTGTATTTTCATGTTTGCCCAGAAGGCAGCTGTATAAAAAACTGCCTATCCTAAATAATAAACTCGGTTTCACCTTTTTTAAAAAATAGGATCTTAAATCTTAAAGGTGACCCAGGCCAACCTCTTCTTTCAGGGAAAGAAGCTGAGGACTGAGTGTTTCCTCTGGTCACATAGCTGGGTCACCCGGGAGCTCTCACCTCCCAACTCAAAATGTTTTCCTTATACTGCTCTCCTTTGTAAATAAGTCTATATGAAGCCTATGCTATCCGCACCGCCAGGCCAATGGGGCCACAAATCCCATAAACTAGACTTTTTATAGATAAAGAAACGGTAACTCAGCATTTCAGAAACTTGCGTAAAGTTACACAGCTCTAAGTCACCAGAAATTAGTCGATAATGATTACAGTCATTGAAGGAGCCACTAACTAGTTGTATAACCCGAAGCTAGCCACTCGATCTCCTCCTTGATACTCAAGAGAGTGGTCTGTGGGGTAGCATCACCCTAGAGCTTGATAGCAAGGCAGAATCTCAGGCCCCACCCCAGACCTCACTGACTCAGAATCTGCATTTAAAAGTTCCTTCTAGGGGTGCCTGGATGGCTCAGTCGGTTGAGTGTCTGACTTTGCCTCAGATCATGATCTCGAGGTCTGTGGGTTCGAGCCCCGTGTTGAGCTCTGTGCTGACAGCTCAGAGCCTGAAGCCTTTGGATTCTGTGTCTCCCTTTCTCTCTGCCCTCCCCTGCTCACACTCTATCTCTCTAAAAAAAATTCTCTGCATTTATGCCCATTTCTCTGAGGCTCCCGCTGAAGTTCATGGCTACAGAACATAAAACCCCTCTTCTCAGTCCTTAGGCTTCACCTTCGCACACAGAGCCACTTGGAGTGCTTCTTATGCCTCAGGCTAAATAATAATTTTCTGTTCTCATAAACATGGAAGTTTTAGAAGTCAAAGTTGACTTTGAAAGTGACACAGAGCTACACAGAGGTTTTGTTTGCCAAACACTTGCAAATCATTTTCCGTCCACAAAAGCTTTTAAAATGTCAGCAGCCTGCACATCTCTGCCTACAGGGCTGTTCCTAACACAGGACCAGGGCAGTAATTTACTGCCTAGGACCTACCAGCCCCTGGACCCCAGGAAGGTTGTGAATATTTATGGCCCCTCAAGCAAAAGTCTTCTGGAACTATCCAGGAGCAGCGCAGTCCCTTTCACTCTCTATGGCACGGAAATATTTTTGTGAAGGTATTTTTATTTTAAATAAGTGAGCTCAACAAATACTGAGCAAGGATTAGTAAAGTACCTTGAAATGAAGCAGAGGTTAATGAAGACACCAAAAGATTGACATAAAAGATTCTGGTTTTTCTTTTATCCCTTCTCTTTTCTTTCTCTGAGGAGCGAGTACATGGAAAACAGCATTCAGCCTCCCTGGGAATGAGTGTGTAAATCGTAGATCATTTTATGGGCTAAAAACAAATCTGTGCATGTGGGTGATGGTGTGGACTTCATTTCCCTGTGAAGTTACCACGTGAAGGAAAGAGTTAGTCATCGCCCTGCTCCCTCTGTAAGCGAGAAGATGGGAAGGCTATCATGAATTATCAAGAGAGAAATAGAACTTTCTATTTTTCATAAATGGGCCAAAGAGGCATCTGGTCAAATTCAGAGGAAGTTAAGACAGAGCCACGGGCAAAAGACACATCCAAGTCTCCCCAAACATACCACTGTCTAGTTGACTAACACAATATTCTCAAAAATAGATGAAGAAAACAGCACGTTATTTTTCCTCCAGAAAGGGAAATGTAACCCATATCTGAAATGCATTATTGTAGCGTTTTAATTAAAACATACTTCAAACATATATTCAGCTGAGTAATTCATTCCCTCCCCCATTAACCACATTCTTCAAGCACTGAACAGGATGTAAGAAGAATCGCCAAGTCACTACTGGATCATTTCTCGCTCTAAAGTTGCTTTCCCGGCACTGACTGCATCTGATTCTACAAATGAGAAAACATAAAATGATCTTCAAGAATGAAAAGCTTGTATGGAGTTTTGTGCAATAGTGTTGAACAATTGAATGAATACTGTGGCCATAACTAGGTTTTATTTTGCTTTTATATTGAATGAGTTGAAAGAAAATAGAAAAAGCCAAGTCTTTTTAAGAATCCAGAAAATTTTGCAGATAAGGCTGATGGAAATGTTAAAGGACTTCCGGAAAAAGATGGACATTTGTTTAAAATCTAGCTTTTAGCTGCATTTCATTCTTCAAGTCAATGTCTGCCTCTCCTGTTCCCTGCTGTTTTCACATACAGGGAAAAGGTTTTTGAAAAACTCAAGTCCCAAAAGACCCCAAACAGCTATGACATGTCAAGTAGGCAGTTTCATTTCTAGAAATCTAGATAAACTCATTTATTTTAAAGCCATGGAAATAACAATAACATAAAATAACTGGCTCGCTCTTCATAATAAACGAACAAGCGTAGATGCTCTTGTACACACACATATATACACACAGACAGTACACGTCTTATTTGGCCAAACAAAACTTAAGGGCTTATTCAGTGACTTGAAAGATCATTAGTTTTATCTGGAAATGGGAGAAAAAGAAAAAACATACAACCAGGACTTAAATGCTGAGGCCAGGAAGGCCAGGAAAAAGAAGAAAGCCGTAGTCGAGTATTTTTATCTTCTTCTGTGCATGAGTTCAGCAGGTCACCCATGTCTGTCTCCCACAGTCTGACAAAATGAGTGTCTTCCCTGCTCCTTGCTGCCTCCTCTGGACCGTCCACCCTCCTCCCACCCCACCCCTCATCTCAGCTCCTCTGAAGTCCATGCAATAAATCTATGCCACATGCCAGTCCTCTTAGGGGCAGTCATCTTCAGACCCCCAATCACTCATCTTCATTCCTTGTGGAGTTTAGTTTTTCTCTTATCTTACTGTCATTCTCTCCACTGCTACTTCTATTATTTCAATGTCTACATAGAGAATTCTTCCAATAATCTAGTTTCTTAATTCTCCCTCCCCCTCCTTCCTTTTATGAGCTTGCGCTCTACCTCATTTCAAATGATCCCACTCCAGACTTTATCATTAGTAGTGTGTGCCCCTCCATAATCTTAATTTCAAATATCCCCCCTGATGATCACTACCTCCCATTTTTTCAAATCATTACCTGTGTTCAAACTCCATTAACCAGTTGGCCTTCTGTGACTTCTAAATGCCTCTCTCCTATTTTTTCAGACCTGACCCTGATCCCTTGCTCTAAAACTATAATCGGTCCCTTGCACTGTCTTCAACTCCCTTTCTCACCCCCTCCATTAGCCACAACCTAACTAAATCCAGCTACTTTGTGTCTACTGTCTCTTCTTGATCTAAATTCTTAACCAAACCTCAATGAGCCCAGATTGCTGGCCAGAAACTCTACACATCTCCCTGGTCAGCTCACACTATCAATCTTTGACTCTACCATTTCATAATTCCTTTTCTATCCCTAAACCACTAAAATTTAGCCCCCATTCCTTTCTTACTCAGGTAAAGACCTTCTTACTTCAGGAAAAAGAGAGTCAGTAATAAGAGAAATTCCGAAAGTTCCCACCTCCAAATGTGCTAATCTACCTGCATCTGAGCCTGCGTACCATACCTTCGTCCTGTTCCTTTGTCCCTAAGGCCACTCTTCCTTCAGATACTGAATTCTATCCCATCCAGAGTTGTCAAGGGCTCCCCTTCTGTAGTCGTGTCCTCCTTTCACAAAATTGTCTATTCTTCTATCAATTTGGTTATTGCAGTGAGCACCCAACCACGTTGGAATTGCTCCCTTGACAGCCCTTCCCCTTTCTACTACTTGCCATATTTCTCCACTCTTCCACAGCATAAATTCTCCAAAGACTTATCTAAATCTACAGTTCCCTGGGGCACCTGCGTGGCTCCGTCGGTTGAGCGTCCAACTTCAGCTTGGGTCATGATCTCGCGGTTTGTGAGCATCAGGCTCTGTGCTGACAGCTCAGAGCCTGGAGCCTGCTTTGGATTCTGTGTCTCCCGGTCTCTCAGTCCCTCCCCTGCTCATGCTCTGTCTCTCTCTGTCTCTCAATAATAAACAAATGTTAAAAAATAAATTAAATCTACAGTTCCCCTAGTATCTCTTTTAATCCTCTCTTGACCACTTTGCAGTCAGGTTTTGCCACTAAAACTCCTGTCAATCCAATCTAGTATTCATTTCTTGGTCTTCTTTCTTGATCTGCCTGCAGAATTTCTGTCAGTTGCCCTTTCTCTTCTCCTTAAGGCAATTTTTCTCACTTGGTTTCCAGAGCCCCATTTGCTTCTAGTTTTCTTCTTATGTCACTGTCTCCTCTTTCTTACATCCTTTATTGGATTCTTCTCATTCCCCCAACCTCCATATGTTAGTGTGTTCCCAAGTTCAGTCTTCAAATCACCTCTCTTCTCTACTGATAAATACCCCCCATTTAGTCTCGTCTGGAAAATACCATTTACACACTATTACTCCCAAATGTCTGCCTGCAGCTTAGGTCATTCTCCTGAACTCCAGACATTTATCTTCCTGCCTTCTTGAATATCAATCTCACTCTTGATTACCCACCCAAACTCACTTTTTCTCCCACCTTCCTCATCTGGGTAAATGACAAATCCATCTTTCCAGTTGTTGAAGCCCAAATCCTTGAGGTGCTCATTCCTTGACTTCTTTCTCTCAGATCCTTCTTCCAATGTATTATCAAATACTTATAGCTCTATCTTTGGAATGAATCCAGAATCTGGTCACCCCTCAAATCCTTTGTTCTGCTTCTGTTCTGCCATCGTTTCTTGCCCAAACTATTGCAAAACCTTCGTATGTTCTTCCTGATTCCATCTTTTTTGGCTTCCATTTCAGTGTGTGTGCATTTGTCTTGTTTTAATACAACAACCAGAGTGCTTTTAAGATCTAAGTTGGACCTATTGTTCCTCTCCCCAAAATCTACCAAGAGCTTCTATCTCTCTCAGAATAAAATCCAAAGTTTTCACCATAGCTTATACAACTCTGCCTGATCTGCCCCCCTGCTACTTCTCTATCTCATCTCCTGTGGCTGCCTGTCCCCCATCCACTCACTTCTAGCTACGTGGGTTCTCATCACAGGTCATTTGCACTTGCTTCTCTCAGATGTCTGTCCATCTCATTTCATTCAGAGCTTTTCTCCAATGTCAAATTACCCAAAAACTTTCGTCTCTATTCTACTGAAAGTATCCCACGCCCTTCATTCTTTTTCTGTCTACTAACCCTGCTTTATTTTCCCTTGGCACTCACCACCACCTGACATAATACATTTATTTGTTTATTATATTACCTCTACTAGAAAACAAGCTCCATAATAACACTGGTTTTTCTCATTTCATTGCTGTATCCAAAGGTCTCTGAGATATAGTAGATGACCAGTAAACACATATGGAATGAATAAATTAATTTTTAATAAGAACATTTAATAATAATATAAGCCCTGAATCAGATTCAAGTATTGATTTAGCATTAAGCACTTTTTGATCATCTTTTTTGGGCCAGCAAAACCAGCTACAAAACAAAACAATAATAACAACAACAATAAACCCCAGAAACATTAGAATAGGAAGAGAAATTTGCTCGTGAAAGACAACACTAGTAATTATTTTAAAATATCTCTGCATATACACTAAGATATCCATATCCCAGAACCATATCATAGTCGAAAGGAGAACCCTGAGTGTGACACATAACTGTCAGTTAAAGAAAGATACAAATGGCAAGGAAAGTAAATGCTTAACACATACATGTTGACTAAATGAATTAAGAGGAGATATAGAAATTTTTCAAGAAAATTCACATTTGACATTTTGATTGTCCATAGAAGACCCTGAACCATTGTAAATCTGTTATTTTTTTTGCTGATAATAATCTGTCTCCTTGGCTCTCAAAGGAAAGAAAACAACTCTACACACACACACAAATACATAAATTTTATTTGCAAACTAATATCTTTGGCCAGTTTTCTGACACTGTCTTGAAAATGTTTAGAGGGGCGCCTGGGTGGCTCCGTCGGTTAAGCGTCCGACTTCGGCTCGGGTCATGATCTCACGGTCCGTGAGTTCGAGCCCCGCATCAGGCTCTGTGCTGACAGTGTGGAGCCTGGAGCCTGCTTCAGATTCTGTGTCTCCCTCTCTCTCTGACCCTCCCCCATTCATGCTCTGTCTCTCTCTGTCTCAAAAATAAATAAACATTAAAAAAAAATTTTTTTAAAAAGAAAATGTTTTAGATGTGGAAGGAGTTGTTTTGAAACGTTGAATTTATTTACTTTGATTAGATCACAAGAGGGACAATGCAATGACATTGAGATTGGAGAAGGGCTGGTTGTGTTTTGTTTGTGCTGCACTCAATCTGTGTCTTACTCATGTGGAGTGTGGCTGGTATGAGGAACAGGAGACCCTGAACTGAGATACAAACTTGTAACCTTAGACATTAGGACATGAGTGCCACCCCAGAGAAGAAAATCCATGGTCCCCACTTACCTTTCTGACCTCACATCCTACTCTCTGCCCTTTGGTCACTATGATCCAACTACACCGACTACCTCTCCAATGGTTATTAGTTAGTTACCAATTAGCAATTAGTTATTTCTCTAGTCACCAAACATGTTAAACTTCTTTTCATACCTCTTATGTTTCCTTATTTCTAACTTGTGTCAAGCTTTGAACTTTCTCTCTCTTCTGCTTAGAACTCAATCCCCCAGCTTTTCCTTCTCATTCTTCCATCTGAACTTGTGTCACCTCCTCAAAGAAGCTTTAGCTGACCATCCGCTTTAATAATGCACCTGTCCTTCTCAACTCTTTGATATGACCTTATTTTGTTTTCCTCTTAGAACTTACCGCTGTCTGGAATGATCTTGTTTGTTTACTTTTTGATCATACCCTCCTCTCTCTCCCCCAACTGAGCAAAATCTGCAGGAGAACAGAAACTGTGTATATTTTGCTAAGATCTCTGTCACCAGCACTGGAGCCATGCCTGGCACATAGCAAGTACATTTTGGTACATTTACAAGCACATTTTGGAGAAAAAGAAAATGGAATGACTTATCTTTTCTTTTTTTTAATTTTTAATTTTTTTAACATTTATTTATTTTTAAGAGACAGAGAGAGACAGACTGTGAGTGAGGGATGGAGAGAGAGAGGGAGACACAGAATCTGAAGCAGGCTCCAGGCTCTGAACTGTCAGCAGAGCCCGATGTAGGGCTCGAACCCACCAACCTTGAGATCATGACCTGAGCCAAAGTTGGCCACTTAACCGACTAAGCGACCCAGGCACCCCGTGACTTGTCTTTTCTGATTAGGAAAAGATTGGTTCATTGGTTTCATTATCTCTATAATGAAAAAGCTGGGTTAGATCAGTAATTCTCAAAGTAGGGTCCCTGGATCAGCAACATCAGCCTGGGGACTTGTTAGAAAATTCAGATTCTCAGGCCCCACATAAACCTGACACATCAGAGACCTGTGACTTAGCAGCCCTGTGAATGTATGTTAAGTCTGAGCATCACTGTACCACATGTGTGTACAAGCAGGGGAGAGGGGGTGGGGGAGAGGGAGAGAGAGAGAGAGAGAGAGAGAGAGAAAGAGAGAGAGACAATCTTAAGTAGGCTTCACACACAGCACGGAGACCCATGTGGGGCTCGATGACACCACCCTGGGATCATGACCTGAACTGAAATCGAGAGTCTGATGCTCAACCGATGGAGTCACCCAGGCAGCCCTTTTTTAGCTTTTTAAATTACAAAAGTATTTCACATATAGACTTAAAAATAGAAAATGATACAAAAATCATCAGTCACTAATAACTCAATCTAGCATTTGTTAATATTATGTCATATTTACTCAAAAATATTAAAATATATACACTTCAAATCTATTTGCATGACTTTTTCCCAGTCTCATCCCCTCTCCCCTCTCCAGAGGGAAGCCACGCCAATGGATTCAGTGCTTATCATTTCCTAATTATTTGCCAAAGTACTTGTATAAATCTACATTCTCATTAACAGGCATAAGAACCCCATTTTGCCATGTACTTCCATCATTTGGTACTGTCAGGGATTTTTAAGTCTTGCCAATTGACAGACATGAAATATTATCTATTGGAATATTAATCCGTGTTCCTTTAATAACTAATGATGCCAGCCTTCTTGTGTCTGTCCTCAACTCAGGTTTCCTGTTATATAGTCAATCACGAATTCTCTATCAGCCATATGGTTGCAAATATCTTTCCCAAGAATGCAACTTTCCCCCCTTTGTTTCTGATGGTTTTTGCTATAGAGAATTTTAATACATTTAACATTTTCTTAATGATAAGCCCTTTCTTATTAACTAAGAAATCCTTCCCTAACCCCAAGGTCATAATGGCATTCTCCAAAACTTTAAAATGAATGTTATACTTTCCATATTAAGGTTTTAATCCTTGATCTGTATATATGATTTGAGCCAGGGATTCTAATGTAATACTTTAGATTGGTATCTTGTGTTTCCTTTCATTCAATATGAAAACAAATGTTATCTATATAACCTTTGCCTTAGTGGATCTTACAGCTTTTTAAGGAACAGAAACAATAAACAAGTAAACAAATACATACATAGTAATAGTGAACGTTTACATAGGGTTTCCGTATGTGAGGTGCTAAGCTCTTTATGACTATTTAAGTGATTTAATTGTCAGAATTCTCCATGAGGTAGGAGTAATTCACATCCTCATTCTACATATAACAAAGTTAAAGCATAAAACAGTTCAATAACTTTCTCAAAGTACCCCAACTATGAGAGAGTTGAGGTTTCAATTCAGATTTTCCTTCACTTTCAGGATCTGTGCTTCTAAACCTGACACCAGATAGCCTCTCATCTGTAGTGCAGGAAACGCTGGGACTGAAAGTCATGTGGGGGTCGGTTACCTCAGCTTACCTCCATCAGGGCTCAGGGGAGCCTTTCAGAAAGGACACCCAGGCTAACAGCTGAAGGATGAGAAGAACACAGCTTCTCCCCGACCCAGGAAGGTGCATAGTTCTGTGTCTCTAGATCTTAAACAATCAGAGAGCACAGAAGGAATGAAGGCGTTTTTCTACCCTTTGGGGTCATGTATGTGTCATCCACATAGCAGACTGGGCCCCAAACACAACGCTTCTTCTCTCTCAGCTGAACGTCTGACTCTGGGAAACAGCATGGGATGCTCTCTAGATGGATTCTCCTCCTATCCCTGTCTTCCCTCTGCACTGCTGGAAAGACAGAGAAGCCTTTGTGAAATCCACGATGGGAGCTTATAATTACACAGACCCATCTGAACCAAGTCTGAACATATTAGTCAAGGCACTTGAAAAACATTATCTTCTTTCCCTCAAGACACTTCATTCACAGTTTTACCAGACCCTCACGTTATAAATCAAAGAGTAGGTTGTTCTTAAATTGCTCAAGAGATGAGAAGTAGGAGAAAAGACTTCCTCATGAACCATGGAGGAAAGCTGGAACTTTTTGGAAATGGCCCTGAAGTGTTAGGTTGGTTTAGGTCCCTTGTTAGCTTGTTAGCAGGGCTTGCAGTACTCACTCAGAAGTATGGGGGGTCTCCCACTTGACCCATACAAAGGCCACTCAATACCCCTTACAAACCCACCTCTGCTCTTCCCCACATTTTTCTTTCCATGTCCCTCTGAGGTCACGAATCACATTTTCTGTGATTTCTTGATTCCTGTGAATCAAGAGATATAATCAGTATGGGCAAAGGTCCTAGAGCCCCCTCCTGAAGCATTCTATAAGTCCAGTGTAATGCTTGCACTATTTCTGAGTCCTGAAAGGATAAAGATAAAGATAGGAGTCTGACTGCAAGTAGAAAGCCATAACCTGGGCTGAAGAAACGGACACCTCCTTGACCCCATAGTTTGATGTTAGAAGCCCTGGCCAATCAAGGGTGTCTGATGTCACCTGGCACAAAATCCATCCAGCTAGCTCCATCTAGTTCTCAACTGTCTGATAGTTTCCTATGCCCTGGAGAAGATTTATAGTTATGCCCTAAGAATCCTGTCAGTGGGGACTGTTTTAGCTTTCTCCTGGGCAGAGGTGAGATTACACTATTTGCGCCTGCTGAGGCTCTCATTATACTGAGTTAGTAATATAAAATAATACACTCCAGACATTTGCCGGGGAGAATGATGTCAGGTGAACATGGGCCCATTACTTATTCCAAAGTCCAATGGAAAGAAGCAGTCTTCAAAACTGTTTGAAGGATCACTGTCAATTTTCTCTTCTAGGTGTTCTGAACTATCCCCCTGGCTTAGGAAGATTAGAAAGGAGCCAGCTACACAGATTTCATATTATTGGATCCCTGAAGAATTGATTTTTATGAATTATGCTTTGGGGATGCCAAGAGCCTAAATAAAAGGTCGTTACTAGAAAAAGCCTTATGAAACTCCAACATCCAAAGAAAGGATACTGTTGAACACATCGATCATTATGTCTTGTTTATGAGTATCCCAGAAAGAATGACCTGGCTTTAGTAAGAACACTAGTTAGAGCTTTTCTCAGTAACGCATTTTGTTGTTTTCCATCTTAAAAATATTATTTTTTAACGTTTATTTATATTTGAGAAAGAGAGACAGAACACAAGCAGGAGAGGGGCAGACAGAGAAGGAGACACAATCTGAAGCCAGATCCAGGCTCTGAAATGTTAGCACAGAGCCTGACATGGGGCTGGAACTTGTCAACCACGAAATCATGACCGGAACCAAAGTCGGATGCTTAACTGAATGAGCCACCCAGATGCCCCTTAAAAATATTGATTGTCTTTTGACCAAGTTCATTGGTTCAACCCAACCAAAACAGGTTTAAACCAATACCCATTTTTAAAGCTTCATCCATTCCTTCATTGTATTCTTTTCCTCACCCATCTTTCTTCTTTCACCTAAATTATATTTGCCATCATACATTATGCATGGTGTTATAGTCAGCTAACTCATTCCTGAAATTAGGAGGAACATAAATTAATAAATAATTTTGTAAGATCTAAAAGCTCAATGAACTTTAACTTCTACATATCCTCGTGGTTAGTGCCTGGAAATGGTGAACACTGTAAGTTATATCACTTCTTAGAGACTGTACCTTCCAATTTTTTAAAAAAAAATTTAAATGTTTTATCTATTTTTGGGAGAGAGAGAGAGAGAGACAGAGCATGAGCAGGGGAGAGGCAGAGAGAGAGGGAGACAAATAATCCGAAGCAGGCTCCAAGCTGTCAGCACAGAACTCGACACAGGGCTCAAACCCACAAACTGTGAGATCATGACCTGAGCTGAAGTCAGACGCTTAACCGACTGAGCCACCCAGGTGCCCCTGTACCTTTCAAATCTTAAAGGAAGTGATGGGGCAGTTCTTTTCTGCTACGCTTCCCTATACCTACAGTTCCCATCTTTATTTTCTTGACCTTCAGGATGTAATTATTTGGAATTTTTGGTTGTACCCCTTGTCTGAATCACTCACGTAACATTTAGAACGTGCTGTTATATTCTAAATTCAAAGTATTCTGCCTTTAATATGGCCATGGATAGATCAACAGAGAAGATGAGGTCATTATACACCATATTTCTTAGCCTCATTCTTTCCAACATTGGATTCTTACACTACTCCTTCTTTCCCCTTGTATCCTATTTACATTGGAAGTTCTACCTTATATGTAAATGTTGTTATAGGCCAATAACTCCTTTCTGGAACTAGGTAGAATATAAATTAATAAATAATTTGTTATGGTCTGAAAGCTTGGCAACCTCTAAATCATAAATACCCATGAGGTCACAGGCCTTCAAACAGACCCTTTGGTGTTACCACACTTGTGGTAGCCAGAATAATCCCTCCCCTAAAGATGTCCAATCCTAATTTTCAAAACCCATGGATATGTCATTTACACAGCAAAAGGGACTTTGCTGATGTAATTAAGACTATGGCCCCTGACATGGGGGAATTATCTGAGTGGGATAATAAGAGGGAGGCGGGTGCATGGGGTTCTGAGAAGGATATATGATGATGCAACTAGAGATAAGATTCAGAGATTGGAAGATGGCTACATTGTTGGCTTTGAAGATGGAGGAGGTGCCACAGATCCAAGCAATGCAAGCAGCCCCCAGAAGCTGGAAAAGGCAAGAAATCTAGAGCCTCTAGAACAAATGTTCTTGCCAACACCTTTATTTTAAGTCCAGTGAGACTTCTGACTTCCAGAACTGTAAGAATAAACTTTTGTTGCTTTTTCTAAGTTTATTTATTTATTTTGAGAGAGATAAGGTGAGAGAGAGAGAGAGAGAGAGAGAGAGAGAGAAGAGGGGCAGAAAGAAAGGGATAGTGAAGATCCTAGGAAGGCTTTGTGAAATCAGTACAGAGTTCCACATGGGGCTCAGTCTCATGAACCATGAGATTATGACCTGAGCTGAAATCAAGAGCTGGAAGTTTAACCAACTGAGTTACCCAGGCACCCCAAATTTGTGTTGCTTTAAGAGAGAAAGTTTGTGATAATTAGTTAAAGCAGCAGTAAGCTAATACAACACTCCTTGAGAATTCTAGATTAGCTCCATGTCACAACTGGGCTTATATGGTTTCTCTTTTTCTCTGTTATTCTCTCCTACCCCACAGACTTTGTAATCACTCTTCAGCCCCAAGTTTGGTCATGGTGTATGGTCTAGATTCTACCATCCTGCTCGGGATTGTTTAGCTTTGAACTTCATGCCTCCATTTTGACATTAATGTGTTGCCCCTGTTCCACCTGGGTAGTGTACCCATACAGAATATCTGTTTCATTGTTCATCTCTTTAACTAAATGGTGCTCAATTTCCATAGGCTGACAACTTCCCACATCTCTAGAGTACCCACTGGGCAACCTATCTGCCTTCATCCATTAGGACTCAATGCCAGCCAGAAGAACTGTTGCAATGATGGAAATGTTCTATCTGTACATCCAATATGGTACCCACTCATCATATGTGGCTATTGAAACATGACTTGTGTGGAGAGAGGACTCAAACAAAATCGCAAATGAAAGAGGAAAAATAACATCTGACACCACAGAAATACACACATTAAGAGAATATTGTGAAAAATTATATGCCAATAAATTGGACAACTTATAAGACATAGTTAAATTCCTAAAAACATATAACCTCCCAAAATTGAAGCAGGAAGAAACAGAAAAATTTGAATAGGCCAATTAGCAGAAATGAAAGTAAATCAGTAATCAAAAAACTCCCAACAAAAGTCCGGGACCAGATGGCTTCACAGGTAAATTCTACCAAACATTTAAAGAAGAGTTAACACCTGTTCTTCTCAAACTTTTCCAAAAAATAGAAGAGGAAGGAAAACTTCTAAATTCATTCTCTGAGGCCAGCATTATACTGATACCCAAACCAGATAAAGACATCACACACACACACACACACACACACAAAACTACATGCAATATATGAAATGAACATAGATGTAAAAATCCCCAACAAAATAGTAGCAAACTAAATCCAACAATACATTAAAAAATTCACTACGATCAAATGGAGTTTATTCCTGGGAGGCAAGGATGATTTAATATTTACGAATCAATCAATGTGATACATCACATCAATAAGACAGGATAAAAACCATATAATCATTTCAATAGATGCAGAAAAAGCATTCAACAAAGTATAACATCCATTCGTGATAAAAACCCTCAACAAAATAGATTTAGAGGGAATATACCTCAACGTAATAAAGGCCATATATGAAAGATCCACAGCTGATATAATACTCAATCGGGAAAAACTGAGAGCTTTTTCCCCTAAGGTCAGAAACAAAACGAGGATCTTCACTCTTACCACTTTTATTCAAGGTAGTACTGGAAGTCCTAGCTACAGCAGTCAGACAACAAAAAGAAATAAAAGGCACCTAAACTGGTAAGGAAGAAATAAACATTTGACTATTTGCAGATGACACGATACTATATGTAGAAAACCCTAAAGATTCCACCAAAAAACTACTAGAATGGATAAATGAATTTCAATAAAGCTGCAGGATACAAAATCAATGTACAGAAATCCATTGCATTTCTCTATGCTAATAATGAAGCAGGAGAAAGAGAAATTAAGACAACAACCCCATTTTCAATTACACCAAAAATAATAAAATATCTAGGAATAAACTTAACCAAAGAAGTGAAAGATCTGTACTCTGAAAACTATAAAACATTAATGAAAGAAATTGAAGATGACACAAAGAAATGAAAAGAATTCCATATTCGTGGATTGGAATAACAAGTATTGTTAAAATGTCTATACTAGCCAAAGTAATCTACAGATTTAATGTAATCCTTATTAAAATACCAACAGCAATTTTTACAGAACTAGACTGAACAATCCTAAAGTTTGTATGGCACCACAAAAGACCACAAATAGCCAAAGCAATCTTGAAAAAGAAAAACAAAACTGGAAGTATCACAATTCCAGACTTCAAGTTATATTACAAAGCTCTAGTAATCAAAACAGTAGGCACAAAAATGGACATATAGACCAAGGGACAGAATAAAAAGCCCAGAAATAAACCCACAATGACATGGTTAATTAATCTTTGACAAAGGAGGCAAGAATTTGCAATGGGAAGAAGGCTCTCAACAAATGGTGTTGGGAAAACTGGACAGCTACGTGCAAAACGATGAACCCGGGCCACTTTCTTAAACCATACACAAAAATAAAGTCAAAATGGATTAAAGACCTACGTGTGGGACCTGAAACCATAACAGTCCTAGAAGAGAGCACAGGCAGTAATTTCTCTGACATTGGTCATAGCAACATCCTTTTAGATATGTCTCCTAAGACCAGGGAAACAAAAGCAAAAATAAACTATTGGGACTGTATCAAAATAAGAAGCTTTTTCACAGTAAAGGAAACAATCAACAAAACTAAAAGGCAACCTACGGAATGGGAGAAGATATTTGAAAATGACATATCCAATAAAGGGTTCGTATCCAATATATATAAAGAACTTATACAACTCAAAACAAAAAAGAAATTATCCAATTAAAAAATGGACAGAAGACAGGTAGAGACACTTTTGCAAAGAAGACATACAGGTGTCCAACAGACGGATGAAAAAATACTCAACATCACTCATCATCAGGGAGATGCAAATCAAAACCACAATGAAATATCACCTCTTGACTGTCAAAATGGCTTAAACACTCAAGAAACAACAAGTGTGGGTGAGGATGTGGAAAAAAAGGAACCCTTGTGCTCTGTTAGTGGGAATGCAAACTGGTGCACCCATTGTGGAAGACAGTATGGAGGTTCCTCAAAAAACTGAGAAATAGAACTACCCCGCAATCCAGTAATTACACTACTGGTTATTTACCCAAAGAATATGAAAACACATTCTAAGGGATATGTGAAATTGGTGGAGGGAATTAAGGAGGGCACTTATCTTGATGAGCACTTAGTAATGTATGGAACTGTGGAATCACTATATCATACACCTGAAAATAATACAGCATTGTATGTTAACAACACTGGAATGATACTAATTTAAAAAAGACAGGAAGCTAAAAGAAAAAAAAGAAAGAAATGTGACTAGTTTGACTGAGAAACCAAATATTTAATTTAATTAATTTTAAGTTCATCTTAAATAGCCACATATGGCTAGTCGTTTCCACATTGGACAGCACAGTTAGGTTTTTACTAAATGCATGTTGATGATGAATAATTGAAGAAGCTATCAGACAGACACCTATAATCCTTAAGTTCAAATCAGTAAACCTTCTTTAACTGTTGCTTGAGAAGAAGGGCAGTGAGGATGAAAAATATCTGAAAATGAAAGACGTCTGTCTGTACAATAGGCTTCAGTTGTTTGGGAGAATGATCAGTCTTTAAACCAAATCCCCCAAACTATTAAATCCCTGCTCACGATGCCATTACCTTCAGGAACTCATAAAAGGAAATGTCCTTAATTAAAAGTGTGGATTTTTTTTGTGGCTCTGGGGACTTTTAAATGTCTGCGTATAAATAAACCACATTTGTAGCTGGGCTTGAAGGTGAGCCCTTACTTCATCCAGTTCCCAGGTTACCCTGTTTCTTGGCGACCTAAGAATCCAGGTCTGTTGTTGCATGAGAGAGGATTGGCTGCTGGTGCATTTTTGCTGGTAGCTGTGTCCCCATGCTATTCTCTGTGATTTATCTTCCATGAAATGTCTGTGGATGTAAAAGCCCATATAAAACAGAGTAAAAGTGAGGGCAATAGGAAATTTGTAACTACCAGGTGCTTATTGGTTGCATTAACTGGAGGAAATATGGCAGGAGCCATGGGCCTGGGATTTGGGCTAGACAGCATTCTGTGGGTCAAGTGACACTGGATGAAAGCCAATCCGTTTCCCAGGACAAAACCCAGATGGTTCGATGGAGAAAGGCGCCCCAGCTTCCTGCCATTCCCCTGCCTTCTGCAGGTAGATTCTGTAAGATTTGAACTAAAACCCTAAACAGAAACAGGCATCAAAATGTCAAATTTATAAAGCTCGCATTTGACACCTCTTACCCTTGTGGAAGCGTCTATATGGTTAGGTTTGCAGGTGTTTTAAAATCCAGGGAGAGTGAAGTCATAAGTATCACAAGTAAAGCCTGTGGATCAAGAATGTACTGGTTCAACCCAGACACAGGACCTGGTATCCCAATGAGGCAGGTGTTTGTTTCTAGAGAAGCAATAAACTCCCTTATTTGGACATTTCTTTCACTGATTATATAATTCTTTAGTGTCAAAATTGCTTCCACTTAAATAATAACTATAAGAAGAAGAAGAAAAAGAAATAACTTTAGAATATAAGGAAATTTACTGACTTATGAATCTCAAGAATGTCTAGTCAACTTGTTCAGACCACAATCCAACTTTATAATGAAAACGACTCCTGTTGATTGTATCTGGGATCTTGCAACCTCAGAAGTGCTTCTCTGGGATTTCAAATGTGACATAGCTTCATGCACAAATCAATGAATCAATCACTTGCCAAATGTTGAGAGTTTGTAGGATATTCTGAACAAGAATTTAACGTTGTGTGAACATTACTTCTGTAACTTTTCCCTCAAAGGTAGAAAGAGGTGGGAGAAACATCCCTTAATATTTCTTTCTTAAGAGTATTTCCTTTCCCTGTATCTTTGCTGGCTTCCCACTCCAGAATTTGACTATTGTGTTTGGGATGGTAAACACTACCAAAAAACAATTTTATGTGGCTTGACTGGAATGTCTTCCACTTTAAAATTTCAGGGGCCATAAGTTGAGTTACGACTCAGTTCCAAGCCCTGAAACAAAAATACTGTATTTAAAATAGAAACACCTGTATTCCCTAAGTGGATAATACAATAACCTTTTAGTAATTCACATTTCCTTGGTATGTAATCATTTGTGTTATCAAACTTGAAACTAGCACCAAAGAGTTCTACATTCCTTATCCCGCTGGCTAGGCCACCTGGCCTGAAATTTCCCAGTGCTTACAAAAAAAGGACAAGTACCCAGCGCAAGGCAGGAAAACTCAGACACTTCAAATCTGGAAGTTTGCAGATATTTGAGTCTGCTGCATGCCCGGTGGGTGCTGAATTGCACTTCAACGGTCCATTTCAGGGCCGCGAGCGGTGAATGTGTCCTCCTGGGTTTGCTGAGGGCATTCGAAAAGCAATTCTGACTACCCTTTCCCTATGGAGCACCCATGGCTGTGGGCCTTTTAAACACATTAGGAAAATAGAAATCTAGCAGAGAAAGGAGAGAAGCCTAATTGTGAAAGAGGCCAGGAGTCTGTCATAGGCAAGAAGGAAAAAATTCAGACGTTTATATTTTTTAAGTATGATTTATTGTTTAAATTATACTCTTTTGCATTTTAAGAGCAGCCAGGAAAATGAAGTTATTGGTACGCTAGAATTTTCCTCTCTGCTGTCATTTCCATTTAATTATTGCTCAGACATCTGTAATGGAAAGAACCAGGGGCTTAGAATGGATTTTCAGCTTGGGTCTTTCTAAATCTTTCCTGGGACAGATGACAGAGCCTGGGACAAGTGACCAAGGCCTCCCAGAGGTTGCTTCTTTATCTGAGACAGCAGAGTCCTAAGTGCTCCATGACATGGGGATGACAAGAATTAAGCGTTATGAATGGGACCCCAAGTCAATGCTTAGCAAGTTAGCCCAGTCTCAGTTTAATCATTACGTTTTGAAAGTTGGCCATCAGAGTCCTGCTACCTGTGTAGCTCTGAGGCTTCGAGTTGAACTGTTTCCACTCAGAGTTCATGACCACATGGGAGGCAAACTGATTTGTATTGAACAGAAAAGACACTGTCTGATGTCATATTGACATATTGGTCTCAAATCACTGACTAACCTTCCATAGGGACAAAAGACAGAATGAGAAGGAATTCGAGATTCTTCTAAAGACCCTAGAAAGGTGGAAATACCTGTAAAGCCTTCCCCAAACACGGAATTTATTTAGACCAACTTGGAATTGAAAAATAGTTGCCACTCAGAATGTTGGGAGAGGGGAGAGCAGCAGGGCTCACAAATCACAAAGGATGGAGTCATAGAATCCACCGTAAGGTGAACAATTAGGTTTGCTCACGTGTCATCTGGCTTCTCATATACCATGAAATACGTAGGCACCTACCAAAGACTGAATACAAATACTGAATTAAAAAAAAAATATATATATATATATATATTGATGAGGCACCTGGGTGGCTCAGTCAGTCAAGCATCCAACTCTTGATTTTCACTCAGGTCATGATCTCACTGTTCATGAGTTCAAGCCCCGTGTTGAGCTCTGTGCTGACAGTACAGAGCCTGCTTAAAATTCTCTCTCTCTCTCTCTCTCTCTCTCTCTCTCCCTCTATGCCCCTACCTCCCCCCTCTCTCTCTCAAAAATAAGCATTTAAAAAAAATATATTGAGTTAATCCTGGCCTGGCTCAGCAGCAGTCTGTTTTAGAGACTTCTAATAAAATTACAAGGTTTTTTTGTTTGTTGTTTTTTGTTTGTTTGTTTGTTTTTACAAATGGACTCTTTTCCAAGTGGCAGTTATACACATGGACACATGGGGCCCTTGGAACTACTTTTTTCCCCCCCTCTGCTTCTTTATTCAACCATTGTCTACACTTTCCGAACTGAGCAGAAGCAGAGAAACCCCTTCCAGTGCATATAAAAGCCTGGTTTGGCTTGGAAAGTCTGGTCAAGTTCAAGCAGGCAGTGTGCCTATGAGCCCGTGCTCAGCTTACGGCTTTGCGGCCTTCATTAGACTCTCTCAGAGTTCTGTTTTTAGAAGAGCAACAGACCGACCCTCCTTAACCGAGGGGAATGAAAGGAACCCCTTAATCCACCACTCACGTCTTCTTTCCAGTTCTGATACCAGATTTGGCCCGCAGGAGCCACGCCAGGCTAGAACTCTCACATGGGTCAAACTGTGGCTCCTGCTCTCCAACGCCGTTTCCCAGCGGACTGGGTTTTCTCATCAATCATGTGTTGCCCGTATTGTGTTTCCTGGCTTGGCTGCTCATGCGGCCATCCTAAGGTTGGGGGTTTGGGGCGTCAGTATTAATCATGAGACATGCCGCTCTCAGGGCTGAGTTTGCTGTGATGATGGCATCTCATACTTGCCTATAGCTGTGCTTTTTCCCCTGGAGAAATCTCAAGTTAGACGAGAGGGAGGGAAAAAAAAAAAAAAGCCAGTTCCTGCTTGATGTTTAATAGCTGGGTCATTATGAGGGATCCTGTAAAACCCCCACCCCCTGCTGTTATGTGGGTGTTTTGTAACTGTCAACTCCATCCACCTTGCCACAGCATATTAACTGGCTCCAGGTTTAAGGCAATCTACGAGGATTTTAATTTACTTCTCACCTGTCTCCTTACCTAGTTCCCACACAATTATCCCTGGAGACTACTGAACCCTCGGCTTGCTATCATTTCAGCCAGGAGTGGTGTTTTAAATCGCACTGTGTCACCTACCCAGAGCAGCCGGAGAAGGTGACGCGCGTAGTAGGATTGAATTGCTGACCTGCACTGCGGGGCTGGGGAGAGTTTCAATCACACTGTTTGCTTTAGTGCTAGACGTTGCCTCAGCTCTGAGGTGTGGGAGCTGTAAATTAGCATCTGAAACAACGCAGCTGTATTCCTGCCTCTGCATTTCTCACCAAGGCCCCTGTCCCTGTGACTCCCGAATCCCCTGTCTGGGAGCTGCTCTTTGCTGAGTTGAATCCGACTTTGAAGAACAGATGTGGGTCTTCTCTGAGTTAGTCCATGGGAGGAAACTACGGAGATGCCCGCTCTCATTTTGGGTTTCCCCTAGAAGGGGAACCCAGGGTAAGGAGTAGAGTGTAAGGCAATTAATTATCTGGGAGGTAATCGCTAGTTGGAGAGTGGGGGAAGGGAAGACAAGCCGTAAAGTGAGTTTCCACTGCGGGCTGCGGAGCTTGACTTCCGTTGGGGGCGCCGGGAGCCAAGGTGGCAGTATTGTCCCTGACACACAAGGGAGCTGGGGTGTTTGTGTTAAGGGATGTTTCCAGGACCCCGCAACCTCTGCAGGTAGAGTGGGCTCCAGAGACCAGACAAAGGCCCCAGCAGAGAAATGCAGGTGCCTGCAGGTAGAAGTCAGGCCTGTATGTTAAAATGGTAAGGCTGGTGTGGGGGTTTGTGGGTAGGGTAGGAATAGAGGAGAACAGTATCTGCCCCACTAACTCCACACCCCAGGTACTGGAGCAAAGAGCCGGGCAAGCTGAAAACCCTGTTAAACATCACAGCTTGGAACAAGCTGGGAGAGGGTCTCCCCCAGTCCTAGTTCCATGCAGGAATATTTTCTATAGGGATCATCCAGCCTCTACCTGAACATTCCAAGGGGTGGGGGGCTCAGCTGTCACAGCTGCCCAGGCTGTGTGTAGATAGTTGTGGCTATTATTCTAGTTGATACCTTCTAAATTTCCATGTTTGTTCAAATGACCATTCATTCCCCATATGTTGAGCGCCTCCTGGGTGCCAGATGCAACATGAGGAAAGGGGTTATAGCCCTTAGAGTTGCATGCCCATGGAAGGATGGACGAGCAGTGACGTTATTCTCCAGCAACATTTTCAGAAGGTGCCCCCGATGTGCCGGATGTATGCTACAGTAACACTCCACAGGTAGGGAGAGCAAGGCAGTTAGAAAAGTGAAGCTTGACTACAAGCGGTAGGAGAGACATACCCAACACAAGCCCAATGGCTACATCCAACAGTCAACATGCCAACAGCGATCTCCACGCCTACAGAATACATGCCTCAGTAGTATCTTAACTGGAGTTCTACTTAAATGGGATTAAGAGGAATGATTTATTACCTACTTTAAAAAGCATGGAACTTCTTAAGGAGAATAGCAGTATCTTTTCTTCTATCCAGTTTCCCACCTCTGTCAATTTCTTGCCAGGTGACTGCAAATGAGCTCATCCTGCAACGTAAATTTCACCTTCCTCTGCAGACGTTTTAGGAGGCTTTAGCTGCAAACATATGGATACCCAGAAATTACCACCAGTCTCACACATACAAATAGATGTTATAAAAAGTAGTCCCGGGGTGCCTGGGTGGCTCAGGGGCACCCCACTCTTGATTCTTGCTCAGGTCATGGTCTCACAGTTCATTAGATCGAGCCCCACATTGCGCTCTGCACTGATAGTACAGAACCTGCTTGGGATTCTCTCTCTCCCTCTCTCTCTGCCCCTCCCCCCTCAAAATAAATAAACATTTATTTATTTATTTATTTATTTTTTGCAGGATACATTTTTGCATTTATTTAGGTTTTTCTTTTATAAATACACATTTTTTTTTTTTTAAAAAAGAGTAGTTCCAATCAAGCACCCATTGGTCTTGGGGGGCTTGTGACTGAAGAGTGCTGACCACTTTCACATACTGCAAGTGGCTCCCTAAGGAATGAGGAAAAGAAGAATAGTCTGCTGCCCAGTCGTAAAATTAGCAAACTTCAAAACGAGGTGAATCTGGAAAATGTGTGAGCCAAATACGGGTGTGACTGCACTTTCCATTTGCATATGAGTGTGTATGTAAATGTGTGGGTGTGATGCTTATTTCTATATGATCCTGAAAAATGAATAAAAATAATTAGCACACTGCTCCCTAAAATAGGAAGTTTATATTCAACAATTCTGTATTATTTTAGAGAGAAAGCAGAAAAAGGAAGTTGACATGTAAACTTGCCAGGCTTTGGTGAAAACATTGGTTAAGGGACCACCGGAGGTTTGAAACAGTAGAGGGATTTGGTCAGAGCTATGCACTGGCAAGCCAAATTTGCTAACACTGCGACGTCCCTGAAAAAGAAGGGTTAACATAAATTTAAGTAGCACCATCCCTATCCTCCATGGTTTTCCCCTCAGTCTTACACGGATGTCCTATTAGTTGAGTAGAAGTCACAAACTGGCTGTCCGTGTATCAAACAAAAGCACTTTATGGTTGTGTTTTGCTTGGCTCGCACAACGTTCACCCACATTGCGTTTTAAACAGGCATTCGTTGCTGTCATTTAAAAATAAGAATAGTTGAAATCAAAATTCAGATTTCCAAATTCTCTTGGAATATCAAGATCTCTGGTAATTCTGAGCACCACTTGGCACAATGACATTCGGCCAGAGCTAGCAGCTTCTGTAAGTGTTTGGATCTTCCACCTCTGAAGTCAACTGAGTCAGTACCTAGGAAATGGTTTGGGGTGCGGGCAAGATGACATACTCTGAGCTATGATGAGGTAACCGGAACAGTCTCAGGAGACAGGCCCCAAGTAGCTAGAGAGGGACTCATTCCACATAGATTTAAAAAATATTAAGATCCTCCACTATTTCAGTCACCAGGCTATGGATAGGGAAACAATAATAAACAGAAGGGAGCTGTCTCCATAGGCCCTGCCCTGTGGAGCTCATGGTCTAGACGAGGAGGTAGACAAACAATTCTGCAGTTAAGTAAAGTGTCAACAAAATGGCAAGTTTGGCCAGTACTCAGAAGGAAAGGTGTGTGGTGGCTTGAGTGGCCAGGGACTCTGGCCTCATCTTGGAGATCAGAGAAAGTATTCCTAAGGGAATGAGGTCTAGAAGACACTAGAGGTAACTATACAAAGGAAGGGCAGGAGTACATTTTTGGGTTCTATTTGCACAAGCCTTATGGCAATAGCATCATGATTACTCAAGAACCTGAAAAGACAGAATGTAGCTGAAATTAGTAGAGAAGATCCAAAATGACACAGAGAGAAAAAGAATGGAAAGAACAGAGCAGAGCATAAGAGATGTGGGAACCCAATCAAGTGCTGTGGCAAAGCTGTACTATGAGTCCCAGAAAAAGAGGAGAGACTGAGATTGGGGCAGAAGCAATATTTTGGGGGAAAAATGATCTCTAAGAATATTCCAGAAGGGATGAAAAGACCTCAACCCACAGATTCCAAAAGCTCAGCAAATCCCAGGGGCTCCTGGGTGGCTCAGTCAGTTAAGCGGCCGACTTCGGCTCAGGTCATGATCTCGCGGTCCGTGAGTTCGAGCCCCGTGTCGGGCTCTGTGCTGACAGCTCAGAGCCTGCAGCCTGTTTCGAATTCTGTGTCTCCCTCTCTCTGACCTTCCCCTGTTCATGCTCTGTCTCTCCCTGTCTCAAAAATAAATAAAACGTTAAAAAAAAAATTTAAAAAAAAAGCTCAGCAAATCTCAAAAGTGACCAGTGAATTGTAAATTGTGATATACCCATATAACGAAATTGTATTTAGCAACAAAAATAAATCACCTTCTGATACACGCCACAAAATAGACAAATCTCAAAAGCATTATGATGAGTGAAGGAAGCTAGTCACAAAAGGTCATAGGCTATACAATCCCATTTTTCTGACATTCCGAAAAAGGCCAAAGTATAGTGATAGAGGTTAGATCCGTGGGCACCAAGGCCTGGGGTGGGTAGAAAATTGACTAGAAATGCGTATGAGGGAAATTTGGGGGATGATGGACTTTCATCAAAGTAGTATAAAAATGGGCTGGAAAACAATGTGACCAGTAGGATGGCGATTCTGTTATATTAATAACAGTAAAGCCTAGAAGATAATATCCATAATCAAGTCATGAAGGGTTAGCCTCTGCTTCATTTTTGTCTGCTTTTGATTCTGTTATTTATTCTTTTCCTGAACTGCTAAATTTTCTCCAATAAGAACACAATCATTATAACTAGGGAAAAGATTATTTTTGAAAACAACTATATTTTCTGATTTTCAATGTTACCCACAAAAAAAAGCTGTTTTCCTTTTATTATCTTTAAAATTCTATATTATTAATTCACTCACAAACACGCATGCAAGATTACACCTTGTATTTGAAAATCTCTGTGAGCATAATAATCACCACATATAGGCTTACAGAAATTTTATGCTATAGTATTCGCTGAACTGCCAAACAAAGTGAATTTCCAACATGCTATTTGCACTGCTGACTTACATCTACTTGCAACATTTTCAAGTGCGAGGAACAACGGGAGATGTGAGGACTCCATGTAATAGATCACACCTGCCCTCCTGGCCCCAGACCTTTCTAGATGGGTCAGTGACAGCAATGAGTGTTGCACCCCCATATTTGGCAGGACAGGACGATGGCCCTGTGGCTCAGCAAGGCTGCAGTATGACAGACGAAGTACTTAGAAAAGGATCTTCTTGAGTGTTACCCAACACAGTCACCTGTTGATTTATGAACACGCACTCACACTCACTTTTTACATCCTGTCAATTTGGTCATCTCAGCAGAGGAAAAGAAAAAAAAAAAAGGGAACTGAAACCACTGACTATCCACAACTCGGCAAACACTCAAAGTCCCACATCTGTTAAATCTGGACGGATGAAGTTTGTAAACCACTAACACCTCATTTTCTTCTATTTTATAATGAATTTTTAATTGCAGAAGAAATAAGTGAAGTCATTCTCCCCTTAAACATTAGAATGTTTACTCAAAACGAACTTTTGGCCACCTTCTCCAATTTTAGTGCCTCCCATAGATAGGGTGGGGTTTGGGGTTTAGGCTTCTAGACCATGTACATAGACAAGTACATATCCATGAACAAACATAAATATAAATGTGGATCTATACATACATACATATATATATATATATATATATATATATGCAGGTATGCAGGACAGAATGGACAACATAACATGGCCTTGTGTTTCGTGAGGATTTTTCTTTTTTTCATCTCTCTCTCTCTTTACAGAAATGGCTTCATCCTGTAGTTATCAATCTGCAACTTACTCATTTGTTTCTTTTTTCGAGCTCTAGCCCAAGCCGGTTATTTGTTTTAACTGCTGCATCCAATTTCATCATATAAATACACCACATTTTATTTACCCGCTCCCCTGTTGATAGACATTTAGGTTATTCCAATTTTTACCATTACGAACAACACTGAGATGAACATAATCGTGTCTGACATTGTGTGTGCACGTGTCCCTCCCACCCAGCCATGGCCAAGACCCTTGTGTCCACAATGAAATGTCAGGAAGTTTGACAATCCAATGACATGGTGCCTGAGTCTTGGTTCTCACATGACCTGGACCTTGGTGTGGAAGGGTCTTGGCGGGAGGTCTGGAGGCCACGTTTCCCAGAGGACTCGACCCTCCCCCTGGGCGGGGGGCAGAAAAGCTGATGGAGAAACTCTCACCGCTAGACCCCAACCAGCTCAAATGCTAACTTGGCCCCTTTTGCAGATTTAAATGAAATGTTCATCATTTCCCCCAAAATCTGCAACCCGCCTAAAGGTGGTCTGGCGTTGAACATTCCCTCCACAATACCCCGGCTGAGGAGGGCCCCACCGATGCTTCCCACTACAGGGGCTTTTGCAGGAAGAGGCAGAGGCACTAGGGAGTTTCTGCTGGAGATAGGAGTGATTTTCAAAACCGCGCAGGCAGGGCCGCCAGTCTGCCGAGGCTCTTCCACCCCTTGCCACTTGCACCCTGCGAATACAATCCGGCCCTGTTCCCGGTCCCGCTGCCATTTGAGAGTCATGAAGTCATAACAGCTGTGGCTGTAGCCGCCCCGGAGGCCTGGAACAGGCTGGCCGGCGGCCCATCCCCCGCAAGCCGGAAACGTGCGCTCCTGCAACTCAAGCACTGCCTGGGGGGGGGCCCGCAAGAAGCCTCCGGCAGCAGTCAGGGAAGCCTGATGTGGGCGGGGCAGGCAACGGGACCAGCAGATTCACACCCAGTGACCCACAGGCCGTTGTCTGGGAACCAGCATCGGTGCCCCTGGGCCTCTCGGGTTCCCGGGGCCAGGCCCACAGATTCAAGCCATTTCACACTTGGAATGTGTAACAGGGGATGGCCTGCAACCTGCCACCTCGGTGTCAAGCTCAGCTCCACTCCATAAACCCACTGGGGGAGGGCAGGGCCGGGGGGGAGGTACTGGGGGCAGAGTTGAAACAACGAGGGGCAGAGGACTAGCGAGTCCCCGGCGTGGTTGGGGCCAGGCGTCCATCTGAAGAAGGAGGCCTGGCCTCGGGCTCCGTCTGCACCAGTGGAAAAAGCTACGTAAGTGCCAAGTCAGAGGAGAGCGAGTCATGGCCCAGGGCTTTACAATCTGTTTCACGAGCTCTTCCTCCCAGCCCAGCACGCCAGGCAGCAACATTTCTCCATTAGTGCCCAGCAGATGCGAGCCTGTGTTCCCCGGGGGGAGCACGAGGCCTCTGACACAAGCAGGTGGCAGCTGAGGGTCCTGGGAGGGCTTAGGAATTGAAGGAGTGCATTCGCACGTCTAAATGGTCTCCCCTTTTATGGGGCTCGGGGAGTCGGATGCATGTGGTGGTTTGGGGTCAGCTTTCAACCCAGACCCTCACCCTGCCCTTCTCCTGATGGTATAAGCAGGGTCTGCCTCTGCCGGATGCCCCGCTGCCTCTCCCTGGGACCAGAGAGGCTGTGAGGAGCAGCAAAGAGCCCTCTGTCCTGGGGAGAGACTGTCTTCATGGAGGTGGGGGGGGGGGGGGTTGGGCGGGGAATGGAAAGCAGGGGTCAACACCGAGAAGGGAGCAGAACAGTCACCAGGAAGACTGAGCAGCACAGATGGGGGTTCCCAGGGACTGGGGGTTAGGGATTCAGGGTTAACTGCTGACAGAAATCCCTGGAGATGCTTTCTGGGGCCCCCACCCACCTCTCCTCCTCTCGTGTTGCTTCCCTCCCCTCCCCAGGAGCTCTGCTTACGGCCAACCACAGCTGCCCACCATCTCCTACACATTCAGCACCTCTGGCTCTTGGTCTCTGCCCTGGGTTCTTTAGAAACTAAGGGTTGTTATCAAGAGGAGCATTGAGAACAAGGAGGGGGTTTCCACCCCCTTCTCTGTGGGCCTCAGCCCTGCCATGGGCAGCATTCCCTTCCCTCTTCCCGAATCTGGAACTTTGTAACCCCTCCACCCAGCCGAAAAGACAGAAGAAAGATTTTTGAGAAGAACCACACTGAAACCATCCTTTGCCATTCAACTCGGCAGCTGAGTCTGACGCCGGAGGGAGGAGGGGAGGGGAGGGGAGAAGTGAGGAGGAGAGAGGCGAGCTGAAGATGGTGCTTAGGAACCCAATATTGGACCGGTGAGTAGAGCTGGAAAAGGTCCTAGTGACAGGGAGTCACGATCTCCCCTCCTTCGCTCCTCCTGGGAGGGCGCCACTCTTCACACCCAAGGGTAGGGACGGGAGACAGGTTGGAGGGCTTGCTCAGGCCACATCAAAAAAGAAGAAAATAGAAAATTCTGCATGCTGGCTATGATGCGCGTGGGAGACAGCACTGGAAAGTGTCCACACATGCCTTTCCGGGGTCTCTGCTCTTTCTTATCTGAAGGATCTTCGTAAATGAGTGCCCACCTAAACTGTTTTTTAAAAAATAGTGGAAAGAAAAAAAAAAACAAAAAAATAAAAAAATAAAACAAACAAACAAAAATAGTGGAAAGGGTGCCATGTGTGTCCCAAAGAAAGGTTCCTGATGAATTGAGGAGCCATAATAGACACAGTTTTGAGGTAGACGCAAAGCAATAAGCACCGGACACCTCATAATACGTATAATCACTGAGGTTTGAAATTTTGTCAATAGTCGTTGTAAACACAGCGCTCCACTGTACGGGCCACAGGTCCGCTTTGTCACTGTACGTGGGCTATAATCTGGGTGTTCACATAACAGTGTCACCTAAACGGGTGGGCCCCTAGCTATCATCTCGAATGCCAGTGCTGTGGCTCCAGCTAAAACTCACCAAAGACCATGTCCACTTGTGGAGGTTTTCCTTTACGATACCCTGCAGTGAACCCCGATGACACTCAGGAATGAGAGCCAGAGGCCACGGATGATGCTGCGTCTTCATAAATTAGGCTCTGTGGCTCAGACATAGTAAGGCTCATGTCCTCTCGCCCCCCTGACTGACACAATAACGGGGGCCCCAAAGGGCAACAAGTGGACTTCGCGTAAGAGGGGACGCCACCTACGGAGACGTTTCTTCCCGTAATCTGGGCCAGCCCCCTTTAACAGCAGAAGAGTGTGGTCCTTCATCTCTGAATTTCATCTTTGAGACTGTGACACAGATGTTTCCTTGGATTCCTGAAATTTGTTTAAACAGGAACAGACTAGGGGCACCTGGGTGGCTCAGTCAGTTAAGCGTCTGACTTCGGCTCAGGTCATGATCTCACAGTTCATGGGTTCGAGCCCCGCATCGCGCTCTGTGCTGACAGCTCGGAGCCTGGAACCTGCTTCAGATTCTGTGTCTTCCTCTCTCTCTCTCTCTCTACCCCTCTCCTGCTCTCCCTCTCCCTCTCTCTCTCAAAAATAAATAAACATTTAAACACTTAGGAACAGACTAGACCATGTCTTGTGCATCATGACCACGTGCTCACATGATCAATGACCCCAGGCACGGTTAGAACCCTCCTCTTGCACCAAACAGCTCTGCAATAGCCCTCCAGACAAATCCACAGCACAGGACAGCACAGGCTATCTTTCCAATGACACCAGGAGTTTCTTGAAGTGGGAGAATATATTCTAACCCTTACCAGCTTTCTTTCTGGGGGAAGAATGTTACTTGCCCCAGGTAGCAACTCAAATGCTAATTCTTTTCAGAGCCCTGAAAATGTTAATTTCCTCAGCTTCTATTGTGCTCCAGCATTCTAGGTAAACAAAAAATGTGAAGGAGGCTTGTGTAAGGGAAGGCAGGCAGATGCAGGCAAGAAAGAGACTGGGGAGTGCATATCTCAGGCCCCTGAACCCTGTCCTTGGAGATCTGCACCCTTCAGGTGCCTTGGAAATGCCACTGGAGCTAGGTGGGGTTCAGAATCTGTAAGGAATCAGGTTCAGCACCTGTCAGTTACGTGCAGTGCCCAGCAGTGATGCACACCTTGCAAGATGTACCAAGAAGAATGTACATTTTCTCTCTCTGCCTAAGATACATACAGTCCCCCATCTTCTTGGGCCTGAAGAATATCACATTGGGTTTTTCAGAAACTAGCATTTGGAAATGCCAGAATTTTCATCGTGTCTTTTGTCTTCAAGACACTCTTCTGAGGACTCCTAAGGAGCTCTCTCAAGAGGAAAGAAAGAAGAGTAGGAGTGGCAGTGGCTGTCTTTGCTTTATCTCACAAATTGGTATATTGTGTACGATTATTTTTGAATTTGGGGCACCTGGGTGGCTCAGCCGGTTAAGCATCCGACTCCGGCTCAGGTCATGATCTCACAGTTCATGAGTTCAAGCCCCACATCAGGCTCTTGTGCTGACAGCTTAGAGCCTGGAGCCTGCTTTGGGTTCTGTGTCTCCCCCTCTCTCTGCTCCTCCCCTGCTCATGCTCTGTCTCTCTTTCTCTCCTTCAAAAATAAATAATAATTTAAAAAAAACATTAAAAAATTTAAAAAAATAAAAAAGATTATTTTTGAACTAAACTTTCATTTAAAAAAAATGTTGCAGAGGCGCCTGGGTGGCTCAGTAAGCATCTGACTTTGGCTCAGGTCATGATTTCAGTTCTCGAGTTTGAGCCCCCGCATAGGGCTCTCTGCTGTAAGGCAAAGCCCACTTGGGATCCTCTGTCTCCCTCTCTCTCTTCCCCTCCCCCTCTTGTGCTCTCTCTCTCTCTCTCTCTCTCACCCCAAAAAATAAATAAAATTGCAAATTGTCTCTCTATTCTATAGAATAAAGTTAATGTTTAATGCCTCCTATATGGCAGGTGGGAATTTAAACTATGTAGTTCTCTTAAGGTTGTGTATGGGCTTAAGAGGTAAGAACAGGAACAAATTCAGATTATCACAGTCTCAGGAAGACGTGGGGAAGACCTTGCATCAACTTCTCACAATCTAGAGCCTTCTCCACTCACCGAGGGGCGATAAGCAAATATCAAGAGCATTGTGTTTTGTGGTCTGGGAAGTGACCTTTGGGCTCTGCTACATAATACTGGGTTTCATGAAGTTCCCAGGATGCATCAGGGGCAGCCGACACAGTGGTTTGGTGTCTTGCTTCACCAGACAAGACCCAGTCGTTTTTGCCTTATTTAGAAATAGACTTGTTTTATTATGACACGGACCGTTTGTTAGCACAGAGAGAGACAGAGAGGCTCACAATGTTTGAGTCCCTTATCTTGCATTGTTTATGTTCTTAAAATAATTTAATTAGCTTAATAAACAAAAGCATTTTCAATTCATAAACAAAGAGAACTCAGAAAAATCAAATGTCCCAAAAGGCAAAAATAATAGAGAAGTCAAATCATTCCAAGACTTTCTCTCACTCTCTGGTGTGCATATTCTTGCAAACCTCGCCCCTGACAGCCAGTGGGGCTTGGGAGACATGTGTTTATTTCCTCCTTTTGGTAGGTCACGGAAGCCTTGGACTTCCAGAATGGACTCTGAAAGGCCGCATTCTTAAATGACTCCCTAAAAACTTAAAATGGAAAGAAGAGCCAAATACAAGGTTAATCATTTATAAAGCAGTTTTAAATACATGGGTTGATTCAATTTTTAAAGCAGGAGGAATTTAAAACTGTAAGGCCAAAGGAGGATTTCTTAGAAGAGCAAAAGGAATGAAGGGGTTCTGTAATTCTGAGTTTAAATTAGCAGCACAAGCAGACTATATCCTTTGAATCTTCGACTGTATCTTACTCATATTTCTGGCTTTTAAATTATTCTCGCTTGTTTAACCCATAGATGACTAGGGATGGTCTCAAAATGTACTTGTTATCTTTGCACTGTGCTGTATCTTTACACTTCAAATTATGGGTTGTATTATTACTATTATAGCAGTGGCTATTAGCAGTGGCTGTTAGCAAAGCCAGATGGCTTGCCGTTGTTTCTGATGGGTCTCAACTGTGGCCCAATAAACTCTTCCACCCATATCAGTCATGGCTTGATCAGATAAGCATAATCACCAGGAGGTAATACATATGTGTATGTGCTTACCTACACACATATGCAGAGGTATCGGTATGGGTATAGACAGATATCTTTGTTACACGACTTTTACCTTAGAGGATTGTGGGAGATGATCGCTTTTGTCCGCAGAGCAGGCAGTGGGAAAGCAAGGATAAGCCAGGACCCGCGAGCATGAGCTGGAACCCATAAGGACAGACAGAACCCCACGTCAATTCTTGCTGCCTCTGACTTTGCCGGTGTTGATGTCCTGTAGGATAAGCTGGTGCCCTTCATCACGGAGCTGACCGGTCAGAGAAGCCAAAGGAGAATGCAAGAGAAGGAGAAGCAGCTGCAGAACTGGCTGCCACCCCACACCAACAAGATGAGCCAGCAGAGAGCAACAACATATGAGCTACATCATGGCTGCTCCTTCAGTTCCTCCCTCCACATCTCCCACAGTGTCTCTCTTGGGGCCTACCCTAACCCAAAACAAACAGGGGAAGGAATTCTGGGAAATACAGGTCAGTCTAGGCAAGTCGACACATTACAAAGCCACCATGCACACACACTCCCTGTGCCCTGTTTTCTTGCATGAAAGGAGGTTCAGTGTTCCGTGTAGAACGATGGAATCACAGACAATGGAGAAAATTCAGCTCTGCCCCATGGTGAGCACGCCGTCATGTCAACAGACACCTAGAGCACCTCCTTTGCACAGGCACTGTGCATCAAAGGTGCAATGGTGAATGGAACCTGGTTCCCATCTTTAAGAGGCTAATCATCTGGGAGGATGAGGGGAAAGAGAAACAGAACAGGTAATATCAATACAGGTATTATAACAACTATTATGATAAGGGAGTGCACCCAGACTGTGCACAGCAGTGGCCACCCGGGCGAACTTCCAGAGGATGTGTTATCTCAGTAGTCTTACAGGGTGAAGTAGGAGTTGCCTAAGTGAAGATATATAAGTAGAAATTTTAAGGTGGATGGGGAGAGAATAGCCATTAAGGTTTATGGTAGAGGTGAGATGGGGAGACTTACAAGCAATCATTGTGGGAGGCTGGGAGTAGAAGGAAAAGGTGTTGGAGAAGTAGGTGTTGCAAGCCTAGGAAAGTCTATACATGCTACTCCAGGGAGTTTGCACTTCATCTTCTAGAACTGGGGAGGAATGAAAGAGTTAAACACATAAAAATGATACGATTGCTGAAGTAAATGATCTTCACAATAGCCACCACAATGGTCTCCTTCCTTTGCACATGTGTGGTGCTCATCACATTAAGAGATAGGGTCTGATTCCCTCCCATGAATCTTGGGCTGGCCTAAGCAACTGCTTGACTAAAAGAAGGTAACAGAATCAACATTCCAAGGGAGAGTCTTAAGGAGTCTTACAGCTTCTGCCTAGACTCTTGGAACATTCACTCTTGGGATAAGACACCTCTTCCTGGAAGCAAACCCGTGCTGTCAGAAGCTCAAAGCATAGGGAAATGCCACATAGAGGTTCTCCACTCAATCACCCTAGCTGAGCTCCCAGCCAAACACCATCACGTGGTTTGCCATCATGAATGACCTGGCTAGCCAAGTTAAGCACATAGAGGACTTCAGTCCCAGGTACCATCTAAATACAGCTTCATGAGACACCCCAGATGAGAACTGCAGGATTTGAGAGATAATGAATTTTGTTTTTGATTTCTAAGGTTTCTTATTTTTTACATAGCAACAGATAACCAGAATTGTCATTTTTATATTTTAGGGGGGGGAAACCTCTTGGAGGATAGCCTATTGACTTAAAAGAGATCGAATGGAAATAGGGAGAACTGGTAGGAACCCATTGACATAATCAGAAGGAAAGATGACAGCCTGAGAGTACCAGTTAAGGCAAAGAATAAAAGCAATATTCTAGAAACAGGAAGCAGACTTAATAGACTTCACAAAAAATGATGAATAAAGAAGAGAGGAAGAGTCAAAAGTGCTCTGTGTCTCTTGCACAGTGGGTGGAAGCTGGCTTTCTTGGTTCCAAAGACCTAGAACACTGAAGGACAATCATGTGTGGTGGAGAGAGGAATATGATGAGGCTGGATAGACACAGGGTGAATTAGAGGTTCTTAGTGTCACCCAGATTGGCAGGTTCAGGAGGAAGCTTGGCTGGGAGTTGGAAACCCAGTGGGGAAAAACTCCTCATAGATGTCACTCATTAAAGACTATGAGAGTGAACAAAATAATTCAAGGAGAGGATTTGAAGTGAACTGAGAAATTGGCCAAGAATGCACAGCTTGAGAAAACTTACACTTTCATTCTCTGTCATGGAATAGTTTGCATGAACTTGGGCAAATAGCTGGACATTTCTCAGTGACCACATTTCCACAATGGATTTTGCTGTGGGTTTTTAATATGATATTTAATGTAATAATGCATTCCAAATACCTGGCCTAGAACTTGGCATAAGAGCTCGCTAAAAATGGCAGATGGTTTCTACTATTGATATTATTATTATCATAATTTGTGTTGAAGGGATGGGTTGCTGAGATATCCATGAAGGAGACCAAGAACTGTTAGAGAGTTAGGAAGAAGACAGGAGGGTCACAGAAGCACAAGAATTGAGAGTTTTGAGAAAGAGCCAGGGTGGAGGTGGGAGGGTAGGATGTTCTTACTGGAATTGGCAATATTCAGGTTGCTGAGGACCTTGATGGGGAAATTTTTAATGGTGTAATAGGAGTTTAGCAAAGCTGGGAAGTGGGATATGAAAATACACAGATTGTTCTTTTAAGATATTTGGCAAGACATAAAGAAACAAAGAAGTCCTGCCATTTGCAACAACATGGGTGGACCTTGAGGGCATTATACTCAGTGAAATAAGTCAGGGAAAGACAAATACTGTATGATCTCACTTATGTGTGGAATCTAAAACACACACACACACAAAACAAGCTTATATAGAAAGGGATCTGATTCGTGGCTACCAGAGGCAGGTATAGGCAGGGGGTAACTGGAGGAAGGTGGTCACAACGTCCAAACTTCCAGTTACAAAACAAATAAGTACTAGGGATGTAAATGCACAGTGTGATGACAGTAATTAACAACAGTTATCAATATACAGGGAAGTTGTTAAGGGAGTAAATCCTAAGAGTTCTCATTACAAGAAAAACATTTTTTCTTTCTTTTCTTTGCTTTTTCTTTTTATTGTATCTATATGAGATGATGGATGTCAACTAAGCCTATAGTGGTGACCATTTCATAACATATGTATGTCAAACTGTTGTGCTATGTACCTTAAAACTTATGCAGTAATGTAAGACAATAATAACTTAATAAAACTGGAAAATAAATAAAAGTAATTTTTAATGAATAAACTACTTTCTAAAAAGAGAAACTTAAGCAAAAATGAACTACTGGGACCTCACCAAAATAAAAAGCTTCTGCACAGCAAAGGAAGCAATCAGCAAAACTAAAAGGCAACCAACAGAAAGGGAGAAGATATTTGCAAACGATGTATCAGATAAAGGGTTAGTATCCCAAAATGTATGAAGAACTTATCAAACTCAACACCCAAAAAACAAATAATCCAGTGAAGAAATGGGCAAAAGACATGAATAGACACTTCTCCAAGGAAGACATCCAGGTGGCCAACCGACACATGAAAAAATGCTCAACATCAGTCATCATCAAGGAAATACAAATCAAAACCACAATGAGATACCACCTTACACCTGTCAGAATGGCTAACATTAACAACTCAGGCAACAACAGATGTTGGCAAGGATGCGGAGAAAGAGGATCTCTTTTGCATTGTTGGTGGCAATGCAAGCTGGTGCAGCCACTCTGGAAAACAGTATGGAGGTTCCTCAAAAAACTAAAAATAGAACTACCCTACAGCCCAGCAATTGCACTACTAGGTATTTATCCAAGGGATACAGGTGTGCTGCTTCAAAGGGACACATGCACCCCAATGTTTATAGCAGCACCATCAACAATAGCCAAAGTATGGAAAGAGCCCAAATGTCCATCGATGGATGAATGGATAAAGAAGATGTGATACACACACACACACACACACACACACACACACACACAATGGAGTATTACTCAGCAATCAAAAAGAATGAAATCTTGCCATTTACAACCACGTGAATGGAACTGGAGGGTATTATGCTAAGAGAAATTAGTCAGTCAGAGAAAGACAAATACCATATGACTTCACTCACATGAGGACTTTAAGAGACAAAACAGATGAACATAAGGGAAGGGAAACAAAAATAATATAAAAACAGAGAGGGGGACAAAACATAAAAGACTCATAAATATGGAGAACAAACAGAGAGTTACAGGAGGGGGTGTGGGGGTGGTATGGGCTAAATGGGGAAGAGGCACTAAGGAATCTCCTTCTGAAATCACTGTTGCACTATATGCTAACTAATTTGGATGTAACTTTTTTTAAAAAGTTAAATAAAAAAAAAAGATTTAATGGCTCAACCAAGAAATTAAAGAATAAATTAAAAAACAATACATGGGAGCAAATGATAATGAAAACACAATGGTCCAAAACCTTTGGGATGCAGCAAATACAGTCATAAGAAGGAAGTATATAGCAATAGAGGATTTATCGCTATTGACGTTAACCTCGATTATCTGGCCAAGGTGTGTTTGCCAAGTTACTCCACTATAAAATTACTTTTTACCCTCTTCCAAACTGTACTTTTTGAAATCAACTCATTAAGTTCAGTCTATATTTAGAACAGAAAAGATTAAGCTGCACCTCCCGGGGGTGGGGAGCAGGCCTCCAAATAAATGATTTAGAATCCAAAAATAAATAAAATAAATAAAAACAAAAAGAGAAATTTTACTGGAAAGAAAAGGAGAATAGCAGTGTGAAAAAAGCTTTTGTTCAATTGCCGTTCCTGTTGCTATCATTATTTACATGCTGTTTTGTTTGTTTGTTTGTTAAAACGGAAGAGATATGAGTTAAAACGAAAAAGAACCTAGACATAGGGAAAAAACAGAAAGGGCTTCAAGCAAAGACCCTTGACTGAGAACGTAATTAAGTCCTGTAGGGGGAGACCTAGAGCACTGGCAGGCAAAGAAGTGTCTGGGACTCAGCTGGCTTGGGATGGCAGCCTTATGGGAGCATAATTTCAGAGCAGAATTTTAGAAGAGATGGAATAATGCGAAATTTGAAGACTTAGTGGGAGAGGACTTTGCATATTATGAGGTGGTTATGCAAGTATTTCCTTCTTATGGGCTTAACCAGCTGGCTCTGAGCATTAATGTTTGCCCTCAGGAGATAAACATGGGGACTGATCCAAGAGTTACTACCTAAATAGCCATGGTTTATGGGGGAGTTTAGTTTACACAGACATGAAAGCCTTCAGCTCACCCGGGTAGAAGACATGTGGAGCTAGAGTTAGGAGACCCCCACAGTCCTTGATGGACAGAGAGATGGGATCAGAAAGTGTCCCTGACTAGAATCCAAACTGAATGACTCAGATTCAGGGAAATGAGCTGCAGGGGTTTTCAGGGACCAGTGAGGTGGGGAAGGTAAAGAGTAGATTCTGGGCTATAGTTTCTTCAAAGGTGGGTAGATCTCCACAACTAGATAGAACAAGGTTCTAGATTAGGCTCCAGACTAGCTAGAATAAGGACATCCCACCCTATTCTTCCTGCTGATGGTATCAAAACAGCCAGGACAAAATTCATAAAGCAACTGAAAGAAGACTCAGAAGTTACAGGAAAGAAGATAGACTGGCAAGGGCCTGCCAGGCTCAAGGACCCATCCAGTAGTGAGTTCCTGGGTTTTGTTTGCTTGTCTGTTTGTTTTGTTTTGTTAAATTTTTTCACTTCTTATATATGGCAGCTTGAGCTCTGGAGAGGACCACCCAGAAGCATCATGGGTACAGATTTTTAAAAGCCCAGGAAAAGTCTTCTTTCTATAGCCAAAGGACCAAAACATACAATATTTGTGTTTTGCAGGACAAAACTTTTGACCATATCTGCATATTTCCCTTCTGTAGTCAAACGCCCCTGCCCCCAAAAAAAGAAAGAAAGAAAAAAGCTTTGTCCCTTCCCCTTCTTACCAGGTGCTGCAGGTAAGAGCAGTGGGTAGAATCCAATTAGCCATCCCTCTTCCTGCAACAAAGAGATGATATCCTTCCCCCCACCCCCTAACTAGAATACAGTGAGGTGGATTGTGTGAAGGAGAGAACTAAAGGGAGTGAGCTTCTAAATCTGATTATGAAATCCCGGGTAGAGCTCTCAGGGACCTGTGCATAAAACAGACAAGAACTATTCAGTAATGGTTTGAAAGGATAGAAAAACTGAATACTGATCTGAAACATCACCTATTTTCCAGATTGGTGTCTGGGTTTAATGCACAGTGGGGCATGCCATAACAGTACTGCCAAGGTTTTGACATTGACATTTGAACCACAGCCCACAAAGAGAACCAAGACATGCATTCTCAGTCTAAACTGGTTGACTGCCTGCTAAAATAAAAGATTTAAGTAAGAATCAGAGTCACATAGTCCTCACAATGTCTAGAACACAATCCAAAATCTCATCACACTGAGAACCATAAAAATCTCAAATTAAAAAAGGCAATCGACAGACATCAGTATTGAGATGCCGCAGATATTGTACTTATCTGATGAGAATTCTAAAGCAGTTACTATACAAATGTTTTAATTTTAAAGTAATTATGAGTGCTTGAAACATGAAAAGATAGAAAGTCACAGCAAATAAATAGAAAATATAATGAAGAAACAATGAAAAGTTCTACAAATGAAAAATGTAGTTACCAATTTTTTTTTAAATCACTGGATGGATTTACAACACCGTGGATGGAGCTAGAAAGTATAATGCTAAGCAAAATAAGTCAGTCAGAGAAAGACAAATACCATATGATTTCACTCATATGTGGAATTAAAGAAACAAAACAATGACCAAAGGAAAGAGAGAGAGGGAGAAACCAAGAAGCTTATAGAGAACAAACTGATGGTTACCAGAGGGGAGGTGGGATGCAGGAAGGGTTAAAATAGGTGATAGGAATTAAGGAGTGCACTTGTGATGAGCACCAGAAAGGAGTGCACACCAGAAGGAGTGCACTTGTGATGAGCACATGAAAGTGTTGAATCACTATAGAGTGCATCCGAAACTAATGTAACACTGCATGTGAACTATACTGGAATGAAAATGAAAAGCTAATAAAAAATCACTGGATGTACTCAATAGCAAAAATTCATGAGAAAAGACCGACAACCCAACACAAATATAAGCAAAAGATATGGACAGGGTCTTATGCACACACCAGTTTACAGAAAAGGAAATACAAATAACTCAAACAAAGATGTTTGAGTTCAACTTCACTCATAATGAGAAAAATAAAAATTAAAACTATGAGGGTGCCTGGGTGGCTCAGTCAGTTGAGTGTCTGACTTTGGCTCAGGTCATAATCTCACAGTTAGTGGATTCCAGCCCTGCATCGGGCTCTGTGCTGACAGCTCGGAACCTGGAGCCTGCTTCAGATTCTGTGTCCATCTCCCTCTGCCCCTCCCACTCATTCTCTCTCTCTCTCTGTTTCTCTCTCGAAAATAAATAAACATTAAAAAAAATTAAAACTATGAGGAGATACTAATTTTCACCTGTCAAGGTGGCATATCTCCCAAGTGTATTCATGCTTGGTGTGAATACACTTACTCTATTGGTGAGAATGTGGAAAATTGTCATAGATGGCTTATGAGCATCTAGAATATTGGCCACATCTCTAAAACCCACATGCCATTTGGCCCCGTAATTCTACTTGTGGAAATCTATTATACAGAAAACTTGTATATGCATGAAATGACAATGTCATTCTTTGCATAATCACCGAAGACTAAGAAATAATTTAAGGTCCATCCACAGGCTACTGGTTAAACTAATCCTTATAGGTCCATATAGTGGGAGGTTATAAAATGTAAGAAGAAAAAGGGGGAGGGCAGGAATGAGAACTCTCTATAACTTACTACCATTAAGTAAACAAAAGGAGAGCAATAATCCATATTCATGTGTGTGTGTTTGCATAAGGAGAACCTGAAAGGATAGTTAAACAGGAAGTGGCCGCCCATGGAGAGGAGCAGAAGCTGGTAAGATGGAAAACAGTCTTACTAGATGCCTACTAATATGTTCCGGTTATTGAACTATGTGAATGCATTGCCTATCTGAAGAAAAAAAAAAAAAAAAACTAAACCAAAAACAATTAAGCACACACACACATGCACAAACCCAGAAACAGTCCTAATGTCCAGTCCCAGGGCTGTATCATAGAGGTCCCTTTATGTCTGGACCCAGTAAACCTATTCAGCGTTTCCATTAAGGTGGCTTCAATATGAGCAGGGATGCTGTTTCATCTCAGGCTCTGTTAGTCAACATGCCTCCCATCATCCTTACGGGGAAGCAGAGCCCCTGGATCACCACAGGCACTGGGGAGGATGGAAGCATTTTGCTTACAAATATTTTTCTCCATGGCCTGGGGCACTGGAGCCTCGAAAATTGCCTCCTCTACACTTCCAGCCCCTCACTGCTTTCAGCTCATCACATGGTGCTCCCTTGTGGGTTTTGAAAAGGCTTTCTTTTTGGAAATACCATAAGCTGGTTGGTGATGACCATTCACCCAGCTCCCAGCTCTCCAGGTCGGTGTTTATGGTTTCATATGGAAACCAGGCAGAGCAAGCAAGTTCTCTTCCCTTCCCATTCCAGGTACCCAAAGCAAAACCTCATCATAGCTGGCCCTTGGGCACCTGCCACGTGGAAGGACCTCCTTCCCTGGCTCAGGAGTTTTGTTTGGGTTTTCATCAGAGCTGTTCAGCCCCCTGAAGGGCAGAGTTTGAGGATGGAGTCTTGCCTTAGACTCTCTCTAACCTGTAGCAAAAACTGCAATGGCCCTCACTTTCCATAAGGGGATCAAGTTGCTTTTCTGAAATCAGAGGAGTCACTTTTCTTCCTGTTAGTTTTGAGCTGGCTTTCCCACGGGGACACATGTGGGTCCGGGCACAGCTGCTCCCGGCTGTAACCTGGGCTGACACACGCAGACAGCTGTTGGAGGAGGGCACCCCTTTCCCTCTTTGTTCCACTGAGCTCTTGGCTTAGCTCAGCTTTTGAATCCCGGCAACACCGCTTCATCGGCAAAGCACAGCCCCCAAAATAAGGCAGAAAAGACCAGCCCATGCGGAGCCCGACTCCAGTCATTTAAAGCAAGATCGATCTCACTTCCCCTGTTTCCTCAGTGATCTGAAATAACATTTGAAGTTCTGCTTTGTCTCTTTGGAGACCTGCCAATGGCTTCAAGGCATGTAGTGAAGTTATATATCAAGACAAGATTACACTCAGAACTTTTGAAAAGTGATTCGCACTTAGCAATAATATACAATATGAATTTAATAATCTGCCATACTACTTTCTTTCTTTCCTCAAGGAAGTGAATGGAATACTTATGTAGCAAAAGCAATCTCTCACCATGGGCATGATTAATCAATAATGTTTTTTTTTTTTAGTTCATAAACTATTATCCATGATGGGTCTTAAAAGGAACAAAATGAGCGAGTTCTTGGATGTTCTTCTTGTGATCTTGACTACATAAATGTTCTCAAGACATCTCTTGCCATCACTTGTTAACTTTAAAAATGAAGAAAAAAATTCTTACTATATTGAAATTAATGGGTGAAATGTAGTCTTTAAGAATAAAGAACACCAAAAACCCACCGGTCACTTTCCCCATTCTGACCACAATTACATAACTAATTATCAAGTTCAATGCACTTTCCCTGCCACAATCTAGATAGGTGACTCTCACACTCTTTTTAAAATCTATCTTAAGTTGTATGATCATTATACTGATACATTCTTATAAAACATTTACAAAATGGGGAACAACCCATTCCACCCTGTTCCACCCACATCTCTGTAAGCTCAGTGTGGCATAGATTCTTCTAGACCTTTTTTATACGCACGTATAGACATACAAATATTTATATATAAACACAAATATTTACATTAGAGGCATATGGTTTAATTTTATGATTGTCTTTTACATATATGGAATTATATCGTACCCAACTGTTTCATAACTTGATTTTTAACTTCATGTCTTGGGGATGTTGCCACATCAATACATGTAAATTTGCCTTTCTCTTTGGAACCACTGTGAAGTATTCGATTGTGTCTGTATCCCACACTCTGTTAACTCTTCCCCTATGCATTTATACAGTTTCCATTTTTCCCCATTACAAATGATGCTTCCATGGACATCCCTGCAAAAGCTGCTCTTTGAGCACATGAGTATTTCTCCATAGCCATACCTAGATGTGGAATCATTCTGACAAAGGGACTGGAGTTTTATTTTAAAAAATACTGTTAAATAGTAATAGTTATAGCTAACTATTACATGCTTGGACCTATATTAACTCAGTCCTTATACCTATGACATAGGTAATATCATTGCTTCTATTTAGAGCTGAGAAAACTGAGGTACAGAGAGGTCAAGTAACTTGTCCAAAGTCACACCATGGAACCAGGATTCATATCTGGACATCTCACTCCAGAATCTATGTCCTTAGCAAAACACAAGGCTGTCTCTCTCAAATGTGTAACTGTATGGACATATTATGTACCTAAACTATATACAAAAATAGAAGTTAAAAGAAATTATATAAACCAGTTAATATTTTATAACATTAATAGTCAAAAGCGTTTTCCTTTAATAAAACTATTCTTAATAGTAATATTTTTATGAAAATATGTGATGGAATATGCTCCCTTCTTAAAAATATTTGACTCTATACTTTATGATGCAGTCATTCAAAACTTAGGTTCAGTTTATTGGCTGTCACAGCTGAAAATGTTACCCCACAAAGACTCAGAGGGAAGAAGTACATGCTGGACCATACTGACTAAATCCTGATATGAATTTTTAAATCCCATCCACCAATTAATCATAGTCTTTTCCTAAAGTGTGGCTGGTAAATGTCCATTTGCTCTGTATGTCAATATGTTCTCCTTAGGAAGTAATCAGAACATTTCACGTTTCTGTGCGTGTTGGTAGCTTGTCTCCAATGTGGCCGCCATCAATTCCTTCCCTCCTAGCAAATGCCAAGTCATTTCCCTACTGAGAGACAGAGTCTGTTCTTTCATTCCCTTGAATCTTGGCTAATGTGGGACTGCTTTAGTCAATGGGGTATTGTTAAAATGAAGCTGCCTGATTTCTTTTTTGATTTAATTTGTTTTAATGTTTGTTTATTATTTATTTATTTACTTACTTACTTACTTTTTTGAGAGGCAGACAGAGCCTGAGCAGGGGAAGAGCAGAGAGAGAGAGAGAGAGAGAGGGAGACACAGAATCCGAAGCAGGCTCCAGGGTCTGAGCTGTCAGCACAGAGCCCGACGTGGAGCTCGAACTCACAGGCTGGACTGCGAGATCGTGACCTGAGCCAAAGTCGAGCCACCCAGGTGCCCCAGACGCTGGCTGACTTCTGAGACTTGGTCATATTGAAGACTTTGGACTTTCTGGGGAAAGCCAGCCACTGCATAAGATAGAGTACCCAGAGATTGCCAGGTTGTGAGGAAACCCAGGCCATTCATGTAGGTAGAAAAGGAAAGAGATGCTTGGCCAGCTCTCAACACTTCCAGCCAAGCTTGCCCAGACAGCAGACATGTGAATGAGAAAATCTTCAGGTGACTTCAACCCCACTCACCTGTGACTGCAGTTGTGTGAGACATCCCCAAGTGAGAACCATCCAGTTAAGCCTGTCTATACCCAGAATTGTAAGAGATAGTATTAAATTATTTTAAGCCACGTAGTTCTAGAGTGCAAATTATCTGCATCACAAACAGTAGAACAGAATTTTACTGCAATGCCACATTTGGAAGACTTTTCAGTGGGTTAGATCATTTTATTTTCATGGTTTCCTTCAAGGGTGAGACACGGCAGCTTTGTATGGGTATACTCATAAAGCTTTTTAAAAGGCATGAGAACAAGAAATATTTTCAAACATTCATTTGCAAAATGTTCTTTCTGCGGCTGTTTCTATTTTAAAAACATTTTTTTAAGCCACATATTGTTTAAAACGTCACTTTTCCTAATAGGAGCAGATTAGTTTTTTTCCCCCAAATATGTACAAAGCGGGAAACTACAAATCATTTTTGTCATCATAGAAAAAGTCCATTTTTTAAAACTTTTTATTGTGAAACAGTTGCGAGAAGAGTACAAAGAACTCTCGTATATGCTTCACAGAGATTTCCCAACTGTTATCATTTTACATGTTTGCTTTATCAGTCTCTGTAAATATGTGTATTAATTATTTTCCTTATGAACTATGCAACCCAGTTGCAGATATAATGCTTCTTTACTCCGCATAAACTGGGACATTGTTTTACAAAATCACAGTGCAGTGATCAAACCCAGGAGCTTAACGCTGATGAATGCTATTATCTAATCTATAAGCTTTATTCAAATATCACCAGTTATTCTAATAATGTCATTTTGAGTAAATAAATAAATAAATAAATAAATAAATAAATAAAAGAAAAACATCTCACCCAGGGTCCCATTCAGAATCACATGCAACATTTTCTCGACATGCTTCTTGTCTCTTAATCTGGAGCAGTTTTTTAGTCTTCATTTCTCCCCAGTGACCTTGATACTTTTGAAAAAGTCAAGCAATTTGGATTTATTTCTTCATGATTAGAATCAGGTTATACATTGTTTTTCTTTCTTTTCTTTTCTTTCTTTCTTCCTTCCTTTTTTTTTTTTTTTTTTTGCACAGAATTGATTCTCTATCCTTTCAACACAACTTATTAAAAAGTACCTGATGTTGTTTGTTTTCTGTATATATGGGTCTATTTCTGCTTTTTCTTTGCTTGCTTGTTTGTTTGTTTGTTTGTTCACTTGTTACATGTGATCTCACATGTAAGTGAAATCATATGGTATTTGTCTTTCTCTGACTTACTTCACTTAGCATAATACCCTCTAGGTCCATCCATGTTGCTGCATGAAAAAGCCTGTTTAAAAGGGAGGAAAGAGCTGCAAGAGATTCAAGAAAGGAGTCATTATGTGAGAAATGACATCCAGACTAAGAGATTTGAATGAGCAAATGAAAGAGACACGTGGGGTTGGGGACAGAGCGGCAGTTTAGAAATGGATTTAGGTAAGTTTTCAACAAGGACAGTGAGGGACTGATTGGTCTTGAATAAGCTATGTTTGCTAACAACAAAACAGCAGTAAGCCCCTTGAAAATTAAATGCGTATCATAACTTGTCTTAATGCTTAATGCTTTCGCTACATCGTCTCACTTAAGTCATGTAATAACCTCATGAGGTAGACCTGTTAGTCCCCGTTTTACAGTTGCATAAAATGAGGCTCAGAGAGAGGAAAGAGATTTGCCCGAGTAGATGAGACTAACTCCAAAACCCTCACTTGCTAACAGTCTGCTTTCAGGTTGGGGCCATACCCGTATTATATTGATAGTCAACAAGCAACGGAATGAACTACACCAACCGATTTCTTAACAAGTTAAAAACAATCTTCTCTCCTATAAAAATACACAATAAACACCAAAGGCTCTAGGATGCATTCTTTGATACTGGTAACAAACTAAAAGAAACTAGTTCTCCCAGCTTGCAAAAATGCAAGAAAAGGCCAAAAACTAAAGGTTTTAAGTCCATTTAAATGAGCGAGTAAATCTTGTGGCAATATCATCCATGTGACTGGGCCTTAAATAAATATGAGTTCATTATTTAAGAATAAATAACGAGTTACAAATTATTTTTGCAAGTATCAATCATTCACAACCATCTTCTTTTGTCAGTGGCCTAGAAATCTTGAGCCAAAAGCTTTATGTTACTAAAGATTAAATTCTTCACTAGTAGGCCGAGGATGAAAATATATTGTGTTTTTATTTGGATAGTCTGGGAGTATTGAATTTGTCCTTTTCTTATCATTAACATTCATCTCTCTGGATCAGCCACTTCTCTTTGAACTCGGGAAACAGGAATTTGATAGCACACAGTATTTAAATCAATTAAAACAAGAATCCAGACAGAACCAAGTAATTCTGGGAGTTAACTGCAATAACTCTTTCATCTCAAAAAAGTTCAGTTCAGTTGTTTATTTGGAAAATGACCAGCATCAACACTAACTTTCCAGGGTGCATAAATGTGTTTTCCTACAATTACTAATACTATGTTCTACTTTCCAAAGAACAGAAATGAACCAAAGGGATATAAGCACTTGTTGGCAAAATTAAAAAAAAAAAAAGTTTTATTTTAGGAATTAGAAATTTGAACTCACTTTCTGAAGTGCTTTTAACTCAACACAAGTTGCATGTAGTAACGTGTTCAACAAACTTTTCTGATTTATGGTATGGACATGGCTGTGAGTTGGACGTTACATGGAACAATTTCTCTGGAGAGGCGGTGATGTTGCCAGCTGTCAATAATAAAGCCAGAAAGGAGTTTGTGAAGGTTCATTTGATCTGATTTTGACTTGGTCTCGTTTGGTGGGGTCTGAAAAGTGCAAAGAAGCAAATGGCAATAATGATAATCACTCATATTGCAACCCGGAGCTAATCACTATTAATGTTTAGCATAGCTGCTGCTAATTTTTTTTCTGCTTAGATACATTATTCTAAAGATTGTGCAAGCTATCTGGTTACAACATTTTCTTTTAAAGAAATAATTAGTTCCTTTCTAATCAAGCTGAGTGTCTTTGGACATCTACCCTTGCCCTGGTGCCTCCCGCTCTTGCACTTGATTTGCTTCTTTCCCTTTCTTTAAAGCAGTTTTTGGCTTTCTGCTTCTGCTCCTTCTTCCCTTTCCGCCTTTCCTTCCTCTGCTGTCTATAGCCTTCCAATTCCATCCATCACCTAGCGTTACACTGTAATGAACTAGTGTGGCTATGTAGTAGATTAGGGCCTCCTATGAATCTGGAGAAACAACTTACAGATGGAGAAATAATAAAATGTATCCTTCTAGTCCACGGGAAGCAAATTCTTCCTGGCTTGGAACCTTGCAGATTTGATTTATTGGATCGAATCCCCTTAATCATAACTGCCCTTTTGGATGGGTTCAAAGAGTACATATTCCAATGACCTAAATAAGAACAAGGCACATACACTCAAAAGGCCAGCATGGGATGGAAAAATAAAGTCAAAGGGACTTTATTCCTTAGACCAGAAGGAAATCCATTTCTTACCCTGGATCCAAGACTTTGATGGCTCCAAGCCAGCAGCCCATTTCCTATTTTAAAATCTTTGATATCACCAGAGTTCTTCTTTTTTTTAAAAAAAAATTTTTTTATTACATTTATTTATTTTTGAGACAGAGAGAGACAGAGCATGAACAGGGGAGGGGCAGAAAGAGAGGGGGACACAGAATGGGAAGCAGGCTCCAGGCTCTGAGCCATCAGCCCAGAGCCTGACGCGGGGCTCGAACTGACGGACCGCGAGATCATGACCTGAGCTGAAGTCGGACTCTTAACCGACTGAGCCACCCAGGCACCCCCAGAGTTCTTCTTATGAGATAAATAATACATGCCAATGTACCTTAAGAAATAGAAAGCCGTAGATAAATGTGCATGGTTATTTTTATCAATCTATGCTGTCCGTCTCTTTCCGCACCAAGAGCAGAATAGTTTTGCCTTCTTGTTCCTATTGTACAGTATGAAAAATAAAGCTTACAAGAAATGTTTTCAAGCCGAAGGGAAATGGCATCTCCTTCCGGCCCAGTTCCTGGCACATAATGAGTATGTATCAAACATACTTTAATGAAATTAATATGAAACGAAAAATGCTACAAGTTGTCTTTTGAAACAAGTAGCAATGAGAATATCTTCAAAGAACCACCCCATCACATAAAGCCCTTCTCACTAAACACTGTCTGGCAAATCCAGATAATTCATTCTTGACTTTTGCTGAGATAGTTGTAAATCTAGCCTTTTTAAAAGACTCTCAACCTACCCTTATGTAGAGGGATAAAAATGGTGAGATTAGTAATAGAATTATGAATAGGATAACAACATCTTACTTACTCCTGTCCCTGAGGCACAATCCTTGGCAAGGAAGCCAGATCTTATCAATGGTGACTGAATAAATATATTTTAGTTTGTAATAAAATGACTTAGCACAGGTCCAGATATTTATGTATCAGTAAGTGATGGCTTTAATTTTTAATCACTTGAAAATACTATAAACTGATCTTTGCATCTCCTTCAAGCCCATAAGTAATAAGTATTTATCAAACATACTTTACGTAAACTAACATAAGGCATATCGAGGCACTACAATCTGATTGCCATTCTCAATTAGTTTGTGTTTTTTGCCTCCATGAAATTTTATTTTCTTATGCTTGTGTTGATAGACAGTATGGAAATATACAGGATTGGATCATAGACTCCAGAGGACTACTGTTATTTATGGGCAGATTTCATGAATTCCAATTGTCCTCTGGCTGGCTTGTACTTAAAAGGAAAAGTCTAACTCAGTGTGTAGGAAGAATGTTAAGCAAGAGTATTATGAAGTTAAAAAAAAAAACTCACCTATAAAACTGAAACTATTTATGCCTAGGGAGAATTTATATTATTTCCATTCCTTTTCAGATAAAAAAAAATTATATGGAAAGAACCGTTGGGAAACAGAGCCTCCCCTTGATGAGTTAATATTTTATCCCATTTGTATCATTGCTGGAAGAAGAAAATAAAAGTTGAACATCAAGGGAATGCTTTGAAAAAGTAACCTAATGGCATGTACCATTTGATATCAAAGTTATAACATCGAGTAAAGTGTACGGACAACCTATAAGTATTTGTGCAGCCACACATCACTCCAGGCAATTGCTTATTAGGGATAAAAAAAAAAAATTTAAAAAATAAAAAAAAAAAAAAAAAAAAAAATTTTAAATATAAAATAAAAAAAAAAATAATAAAATTAAGAAAAAATTAATTTAGTAAAACAAAAATAAAACTGAAAAAAAAAATTGGGTGTGGGTATGTAGGTACATTGAAAATAGTTACAATGTACTCTTTAATCCTTCAGTAAATAAAATGCCTTGTGAATATTTGACATTGAGGATAATTCATGAGACTATTATCCCAGGGAAGGAGGGGTAGATATACCTTCAATAAAGATGTATTTATTCTGGATTAATCAACAAAGTTGATTATTCTGGATTCATAGGAAGATAATATTGTTAAAAACCAGGCTTTTTTGAGAATATTTTTTCCTCAAAATCTCTCCTTATATATGTTTATGTCTCTCCTTTAATAAATATCCCAATTATATACCAGTCCTGGTCTACTCAGAAAACAGAGTTTTTATGTGGACGTACAGTCAAGAAAGCGGATAAGAAGAAAGAAGTTCCAAACCGAGAAAAAAGAAAGGGCCTCTTCACTAGAGAAGATGGACAGGAAAGGGTAAAGGAGATAGAGAGAGATGGAAAACATAAGACTCGACTGAGAAGTCGGCCAGAACCCCAGACAGTCCTAGGAGTCAGCCAAAAGGAGAATGTGAGAAAACAGTAAGTCTGATGGAAATCTTGAATAGATGAAGGGGAATCTGAGAACATCCAGACTGGCTTTCCACTTTCCTGTGGAAACCAATATGGTGCAAGCACGTAGAAGAGCAAGGGCACTATGAGATTTCTAAACAATTGGGCCTAAAATGGCATTCCCTAGTCTTCATGCACTGCATGTGGACTCCAGCAATTTCTACAAGCACGGTAGCTGGTGCACAAAAGGTAGCTAAAGGGAAAGGCTAGCTAGCTTGCCAGGGAGAACTACCACGATAGGGACAAAGAAACCTAAGTGTGCCCACACTTAGGACTACTTGGTAGACTTGGCAAGATCTTGCCAAATCTGCAGAATAAGAAAGAAAGAAAGTTAGGCCCCGCCTGGGGAGGTGGACAAGTTCCCAAGAACAATCAACATGGTACCTTATCCGTGAGGAGAGAAGAGACCATAACTTACCCTACCCATGAGTGCTTCAGCTGCCAGTACCGGTGTCCAATAGAACCAGATGGCACCACTGCCTTATTATCTGGCCCTAGTGTATTAGAAACCTGTGAAGACCAATCAGTGTTCAGACTTTTGGTCCTTCCAGCTCTTATTGGCAGGAGGTAGTGGGAGCACCCCCCTCTACCCCTCTACACAGAGCTTCCAGTTTGGGAGCTCATAGAAAGGAGGAAAAAAGAGAGGAGCCATCCTGATAGAGACTTTAACCTTGAAGTGAACTGGAATTTAAACCAGAAGAGATTGGGTTACCTTCAACTTGGCAAGTTTACATTAACTGGAAGATTCCAGAGAAAGATGAACTCAGTAATACAAAACAAAGTTATAGTTTTTTTGCACACAGGAGACTGAATGCATAAATTTCAACCCAGCTGCCCTACTTTTAAGAGGTCAGCTTTTTCCTTTGCTCTGAGAAATATTCTGGCCATTTTCTTTGCCAAGGCAACTGGAGCTTTCTGTCACAGATTCTCCCTCAAGCTTTCTGAAGATATCTCAGCCTTACCAGCTTTGTTTTTCCACCTTGTTGCTTTAACCTTTGGTGCTGGATTCTCGCTAACCTTTCAGGCTTGATCAAATCTGAGCCCTAGTTCATTTGGTACTTCAAGTTATAAATCAAACTTTATTCCATTCCTAGGAGTTTTGTTCTCCCAGGTCTACTAAACACTGTGTCTATATCTAATTAGATTCTTTGTTTCTTGCGGGCAAAAACTGTGGCCAATACATCTATATTCTAAGCTCTTAATAAAAATGTTTGTATGCTGGGGCACCTGGGTGGCTCAGTCAGTTAAGCGTCTGGCTCTTGGTCTCAGCTTGGGTCATGATCTTATGGCTTATGGGATTGAGCCCTGTGCACAGGCTCTGTGCTGACAGGGCTGAGCTTGCTTGGGATTCTCTCTGCTTTTTCCCTGCTCTAATGAGCACGGTCTCTCTCTCTCTCTCTCTCTCTCTCTCTCTCAAAATAAATAAATAAACATTAAAAAACATTTCACATGTAAGTATGTGTCTGCAGGTTTTCACCCATATAGAAAGGGCAGTTTTTGGAACTTGAATACACACACACACACACACACACACACACACACACACCCCACACATCACTTTCCTCTCTATTCACACTGGGCATTAAAAGTGGGCCTATTTAAAATTGTATTTAGACAGTGAACATAAGCGTTACATCTAAACCAAGATCTTTTAAGGACCTAATAGTCAGCTAGTTTGATCACCATTATTATAGATAATACGTGGTTTACGCTGGGACTTAGGCATAGCTGCCTACAATTCTTGTTTTTCTGCTGAAATCACTACCTACACAGTTACATGACACCAATAATAAGTTTGTAAGTAATTAGTGACAAAGCTTTCTTTTGTTGTGTTTCAATAGAGCGAAATCCTGGGGCTAATTCTACCATTATGTACATATGATATCACTTCCTGAAAATATAGGAACATGAGGGGTTCTGTTGTTGTTTTTTTAGTACAACAAAGTGAGAAATGCTATGGAAGAAATGGCCTCCAGAAATGTGGTTGATTTCTATCTCAGGAATGTGTGTGAAGAACTAGGAGGATAGGTTTCGTCAAATAGCTGCTAAACCCAGCAGGCTCCAGCTAGCCTCTATTTAGCAACTAGATCCCAAGACCTTCTACCTGCCTGCATCTTAAGTTTCCTAATATTTCACCAGCTCTGGGTACAAATGAAGTCACATTAATACAAATAGTCCATATTTCACCCAACCAGACCTCTGCTTCGCATTCTAAATTTTTTCTCCATAAAAAGCTCCCCTAAATATTTCTGACATTATCCAGGGTGGTTCACACGAGCTTATTAACAAGTCTGGTCAGATGTGTCCTGACATCCCCCAGGTGCTGCTGTCACTTGCAACACAAAGCATGATTCCTTCCAAACCCACCGCCCTTCAGGATGCGGTCAGCTTCCTCGTGAGGAGAGCAAGCACGCAGACAGACCCTGCTCGGCCTCTGGCCACCTTCTCTGGGTCTCACAACCCAGACTGCTCCCACTCTGGAAGATGTACTCAGAGCCAGATGACTTCTTTTCTCACTGAGTATGTGGATCTTCTCCTTAGGGAGACACCAAGCAATGCCATAAACAGATTTTAATCAAAGTCACTTTTTTAGGTTGTGCTAATGTGAGCTTTTTCTCAGGATCCAAGCAGCAGAGGAGTCCAAAGATGGGGCCTAGGGCAGAAATAATGCTGACAGACAGCACTGGACCAAGATAGCTCTTGGCCTTAACTGAGACCTCGCCATCATTGAGACAGACATCCAACAGGCTTAGAGCATCAGTTCACCTGGAAGGCCTGACAAGTAAAATTCTCAGCGTGGCTCAAGCTGAGTCCCTACTACACACTATTTATGGAGATAATCTATAAGATTATCTTCTAGAGATGACCTACAGGTATAAAATGAAGTCCAAAGTGCAAATTTAAGCAATAAACATCAAAAGTGCGCTGATCAAAACCACAATGAGCCACCCTCTCCCATGCATTAAGACGGCTGACATAAAAGAAAAAAGAAAGAAAAAAAAGGAAACAACAAGTGTCGGAGAGGATGTGGAGACATTGAAACGCTTGTGCACTGTTGGTGGGAATGTAAAATAGTGTAGCCTTTATGGAAAACAGTGTGGTGGTTACTGTATGGGATGTATACATACAATCGAACATTAGCCAGCCTTAAAAAGGAAGAAGATTCTGACAACATGGGTGAAACTTGAGGACGTTGTGCTAAATGAAATAAGTCCGTCACAGAAAGAACAATTCGGTAAGGTTTCACTCACGTGAGACCCCTAGACCGGTCCTTTTCATAAAGACAAACTAAAATGGTGGTGGCCAGGGGCTGAGCGATTGTTGGTTTGTGTGCTCAGAGTTAGGGTTTTGCAAGGTGAAAAGAGTTCTGTGGATGAACGGTGCGATGGCTGCACAAAGTGTGAACGTACTTCATGCCCCGAACTGCGCCCTTAAAAATGGTTAAGATGATAAATGTTACGGCACGTGTATCTTACCACAAATTTTAAATTAAAAAAAAAATATGTTTTGAGGGTTTAACTCCCGGTAATGCCTAAATAGTTTCTTTTGGGCCAACCCCTTCTCTAAGAGCAGCTAGAAAAGTTAGATTCAAGGGGGAAAAAGTGTATATCTATTCCGCTTGAAGTCATGAGAGTAAACAGGACAGGGAGACTTTGAAGATTCAGCGCCTGAAGGAAGCTACGAGAGGCAAGATGCACATAGATGGGGTCACTTTTCCCTTCAAGCCCATTACGAATTCTGAAAGGGAAAGTGGTGGCTGCAAGGCTGAGAAGCTGGACTGAGCTTTTGGTAGTCCCACATAGACGGAGGGGGAAAAAATGGAGTTCCTAGCTAGCAATGGGGAGCAGCGCTGATACACCTCCCAGGGCTTTGTTTGGGACTCCAAATGGATACAGCAAAGGATAAAGGTAAACCAGAAACGGATTGGTCCTCAGAATGACTGAAATCCATGTTCAGATTATTTCTATTTCGGCGTGGAATGAGAGGGCCTTCCCTTAACCAGTGATCTGCCAAAAGAAGAAAAAGTAAATTTTCACTGTAGAAAAGTAATAACATCAATGCTTCAAATTCTTGACAATTTATCATTAAAAATGCCTGGCACCCTTGGGGCGCCTGGGTGGCTCAGTCGATTAAGCGGCCGACTTCGGCTCAGGTCATGATCTCATGGTTCGTGAGTCGGAGCCCCGCGTGGGGCTCTGTGCTGACTGCTCAGAGCCTGGGGCCTGTTTCCGATTCTGTGTCTCCCTCTCTCTGACCCTCCCCTGTTCATGCTCTGTCTCTCCCTGTCTCAAAAATAAATAAAACGTTAAAAAAAAAAAATTAGGGGCGCCTGGGTGGCGCAGTCGGTTAAGCGTCCGACTTCAGCCAGGTCACGATCTCGCGGTCCTTGAGTTCGAGCCCCGCGTCAGGCTCTGGGCTGATGGCTCGGAGCCTGGAGCCTGTTTCCGATTCTGTGTCTCCCTCTCTCTCTGCCCCTCCCCCGTTCATGCTCTGTCTCTCTCTGTCCCAAAAGTAAATAAAAAACGTTGAAAAAAAAAATTAAAAAAAAAAAATAAAAAAAATGCCTGGCACCCAATAAAGAATAACCAGGTGAAGTCTAGAATTCAGTTAATAGTAATGTTGGTGTCTTCATTCTGAAAATTGCACCATCATGATGTAAGATGAAAACATTAGGAGAAACTAAAGCTGGATGAGGGATATATAGGAGCTCTGTATTTTGACAATTTTTCTATACATCGAAATGTACTCCAAGCCAAAAATAATTTATTTTAAAAAATAACCAGGGAGGGGCGCCTGAGTGGCTCAGTCGGTTGGGCGGCCGACTTCGGCAAAGGTCATGATCTCACGGTCCGTTCGAGCCCCGCATCGGGCTCTGTGCTGACAGCCTGGAGCCTGTTTCAGATTCTGTGTCTCCCTCTCTCTGACCCTTCCCTGTTCATGCTCTGTCTCTCTCTGTCTCAAAAATAAATAAACGTTAAAAAAAATTTAAAAAAAAATAACCAGGGTTACAAGAATATATGAGTTTATTTGAAATCAGTTGACTGAAAACAAAGAGAAAAAAGCAACTGGAAACTGGAGCTATTAACCACAGGCTTGAAAAACATGATGCTAAGTATGTCCAAGGAATTAAATGAGATGATTTTTTTTTTTTGTAAACTGGAAAAGATTTTAAACATGAAAATTCTAGAACTGAAAAATATAGTAATTATTAAAAGCTTGTCAAATGGCTTTAATGTCATATTAAAAGACACTGGATAAGTTAGGTCTATATATAGATAAGTTAGATCTACATATAGATTTAATATGTACATTCAATCTAAATTATCATCCAGTGTCTTTATATATATAAAGAGGGCAAGAAAGCAAAACATGAGACATGATCGAAAATTTTAACCTATGAGGAGTTGGAGTCCTGGAGGAAAAGGAGAATCGAATAAAAATATTATTTGAAATTATGGTGATTGAGAATTTTAAAAACCTGAATAAGGATACCAAATTGTGGATTTAAGATCTACCGTAAATGCCAAGCCAAAAATATAAAAAGAAAATTATAAAATTTATGAAAATTCCGAACTTATTAGTCCATAGGGAAATGGAAATCAAAACCATAATAAGATACCACTCACCAAGGAGCCTACTATTTTTTAAGCTAGTCATACAATTATTGGCAAAATTGAAGTACATGGCCATGGACATAGCTATTGGGACTGTAAATTGGGAAAAATCACTTTGGAGGAGTACTTGATAATATGTTAATGCCAACCATAAAATATACCTTGTGACATAGCGGTTCTTCCCATAGGTAATTGCCCAAAAGAAATTCAGATTCTTCACAGCAGCGTTATTCACCTATCAAATAGATACATTGTGTTAAGTGGCAGTTGAAGAACTACCTTAGAAAACTTGAGGGAAGGGCAAGTCTAGACACAAAAGAATACATACTATATTTGGTTTGGAATTGAAAATGCTAGTTACCCTTTGGAGAGGATGGCAGGGAAAGTTATTTGGTAGGGCTGCTAGTCATGTTCTGCTTCTTGATCAGAGCACTGGTCATATAGGTGTATTCACTTTGCAAAAACTTATCAGGCTGTGCACTTAAGATTTGTGCACTTTAGGGCACCTGGGTGGTGCAGTTGGTTGGGCATTCGACTCTTGATCTCAGCTCAGGTCATGATCTCACAATTCATGAGTTTGAGCCTGCAATCGGGCTCTGAGCTGATGGTGCAGAGCCTGCCTTAAATATAACCGCCTTCCCCTCAAAAGAAAGAAATTTTGCAATCCTTACCTCATGCTTTCTGTCCTCAATTTCAGCTTTCTAGAGGCAACCACTTCTAACCATTTTTGATGGTTTTTTGTGATGCTTAGATCCATATTTCAAAATAACCAGCAGATATCCTGCTAATTTCTTGATTCCAACTACCTTTAAATATTCATTGTTTTTATACTATGAAAGTTGAGGATTTTGCTCTACCTACCTTCCCACATAAATATCCCGCCCTTCTGCCCAATAGAACTGTTATTTTTTTTTTTAGTAAATGGACTTCCGTTGCTTACATTATTATGGGAACATAAATATTATTCACGTTGAGCCATGTAAGTGTACTGAAAGTATATTCTTTTCTTGCACAAAATTTTGCTTTTTTTGTACTTAAATTGAAAAAAAAAACTTTTGGGGGGCTCTGCCCTGACATCATGGAGCCTCCTTGGGATTCTTTCTCTCCCTCTCTCTGTCCCTCCCCAGCTCACATGCACACTCTCTCCCTCTCAAAATGAATAAAGTAAACTTAAAAAAAAAACTCTTTTATTTTTTTATTTTTATATTTTTTTAGATTTCCGAGAACCCATCCCCAGTCTCTCACACAGATATTCTACACTGAGGCATTTTATCAGTTGTGTCTAGATGTCTGACAGCTTCTCATGTAAAATTTCAACCAAACCTCCCAACCCTCCATGCCCCCGCCCTCACCCTTTCTAGACATTCCTGTTGCTCTAATTCCTGAGGCTTTTCTGAGGTTCCACAACTATAGAAGGGACAATCCCACAAGACCACTTGATGTAGAAGGCACACAGTGCAGCTGTCCATGATTTTGAGGGACCCCAGATGTGCTTTTTGGGGTGGATGCTTGAAGAGAGGTTGAGTGTTCTCTCAGGCTACCTGATGATGCATTTCCATGATTTTTGCTGGGCTCTGCCTCTCTCCCTCCCCTCACCCTCTTCAGCTGCCTTTCCTACTCCCAGAAGCCCAGAGAATCCTTTCTTAGGGGTGTGTGTGTGTGTGTGTGTGTGTGGTGATATGAATGCAGTGACCCCACAAGTTTTTTTCTTTGCCCTGAGTCATTTGGAGTCTCTATTTTTCTCAATTCATTTTCCTGTAAAGATCTTGTCCTGGGACAATCACTGGTAACCAGTATAGCTGATGCCCCGCTGTAAGAATGAGCAGGAATAATGAAAAATCTAGGGAAAGGCAAAAGAAATTATACATTTTTCTTACATCATCAAGCCCTGCTGACGACCTTCCCTTCTGCTTGTTCCATTCCAATGCCTGACATTTTTCACCATCATTTCTCTTCATTGTCTGTCACTCTCCAGAAACTCATGTTCAAAGGTGGATTATGAATTTCTTCTCATCTTGCATACATGAATAGATTTTTTAAATGGGGCTCATTGGCATTCTTGCAAATGTCATGATAGAAAAGCGACCGACATCTTATTAGTCCATGAAGGGTCCCCATCTCTGTGCAATCCAGCCTCCACCCTCTGATTTGGCATTTCCCCCAATTTCCCGTTTTCCAACAGGCTTGAGAGTTTATAAAAACAAATTGTTCAATCACAAAAGACTCTTAATGATAAAGAACAAACTGAGGGTTGATGGAGGGTAGTGGGTGGGGGTGGGCTACATGGGTGATGGATACTAAGGAGGGCACTTGTTGGGATGAGCACTGGGGGTTGTATGTTAAGTGATGGATCATTGAATTCTACTCCTGAAACCAAGATTGCTTTGTCTGTTGACTAACTAAAATTTAAATTAAAAAAAAATTGTTCTCTGCTCAATTTTTTACTCTGTAACCTCCAGATATAACCTCCAGATATTTACTTAACACTGCCAGGCAGTGTTTTTTTTACCATAAGGCAAATTGCCTTAATTTTTTGAAACTCTAATTTCTGTTTTAATCATATTTTAAGGCAGGAAACAAACACTTTCTTGAATCAGCAACATTTCTCCCTCCAGCCCCATCCCTCTTTCTAGTATTAGCTGGAAAATGCTTTATCCCTTACCTACTGCAAGGAATCAGAGGTCGGGCAGCCCGGACAGTTCTTATCATTAAATGGGGTCCCAGATAGTTTTTAAAACTGTGACGATCGTATGAATATATTAGTAATTTACTTTTATGTGCCTTACTGTATTTTTTTTTATAGCTTTCTATTAATACTTTGGAAGCTTTTGCAAAATTTGACAGAAGCTGAGAATCATAAACTCCAGGTACTCATTCAAAAACTAACTCAGGGATGTTCTCATTTTATCCATACCCTCACTCACTCCCTGACCTCAGGCTTATTTTTATTTATTTAATTTTATTTAATTATTTTATTTTATTTTATTTTATTTTATTTTATTTTATTTTATTTTATTTTATTTTTGAGAGTGGGGAAAAGACAGAGAGAGAGAGAGAGAGAGAGAGAGAGAATCCCAGGCAGGCTCCACACCCAGTGCCAGAGCTCAACTGGAAACTCATCTCACTACCATGAGATCATGATCTGAGCAGAAATCAAGTCAGATGCTCAACAGACTGAGCCACCCCAGTTGTCTTAATCTTTAATTTACCCCTCTATCTCTTTTATCCCCCTTTGCAATTTACCTGTTGACACAACCAGATCATTTGTCCAGTAGATAGACTTTCCCAGTCTGGATTTTGCTGCCTGCACCCCTGTTCCATCTTTTAATGTATTTGTCTGTCCCTGTTTCCTATAAACTGGTCATTAAATCCAGAGGCTTGCACAACTTAGGTTTGCATCCCAACATGGACCATGTGCCAGCAGCACTTCACAGCAATGTTCCCACTAGCACCTTCACTTCCAAGAATCTGAGTTTGAGATGACTATGTGTTTTGGGAAGGATAGATAATATTTTTTCTCTCCTTTCCCACTTAACTGGCATTCATAGATTCTTTGGGACATGCTTTCTCTGTACTTGTAGGAACAAAATTTTAGATATATTTTTCCTCCCAGAGGATGTTAAGAAGATTAATTTAAAATAAGTTCATTTCAGGGCACCTGGGTGGCTCAGTCGGTTGAGCACTGGACTCCTGATTTTGGCTCAGGTCATGATCTCGAGGTTCATGAGATCGAGACCCGCATCCAGCTTTGCACTATCAGCGCTTTGGATCCTTTGTGCCTCCCTCTCTCTGCCCTTCTCCCACGTGTGCTCTTTCTTGCTCTCTCAAAAGAAATAAACTTAAAAAATAACTTTAAATAAGTTCATTTCAATGAAGTCACATTTCTAAATCCAAGACCCTCCATTCAAGTAACTACTCTTCAAATAGATACTATTCTAGCACAGGGCAGTTTCTTCACCTGACTTCCAGCACCTACAGTAAGCACAAAGAGATTGTAACTCTACAGAATACATTTTCAAGGAACAAGTATTTAGCTGAGTTTTTCTGAAAATTAATATGATTCCTTTATTTTTCCTTCCATTTTCCACAAACATTTATGTAGTTTAGTCTGCATGGATTAGTTTAGCTTGGCTAAAATAATTGTGAAGATTCTGCAGAATCAGCTTCCCCACTGTTTGTGGTTAGAACCCTATGTATCCCCTGAAAGACCTGGCAGAAAGGAATAAACATGGGCCACCAGCCTCAAGGAGCTTCCAGTCTTGTACAGAAGCAGGCACCCAATTAGCTACAGTGCAAAATGTGCCAAAATAAAGACCACACAAGAAAGATGAATAAAGTCCAGTGAGGGTGCTTAGGAAGGAAAGGTCACAGCTAAGGAACACAGCCTTCTTGGAGAAGGTGGCATTTAGGAAGAGTCTTCCAGGAGAGATAGGATTTTGACAGGAGACAGCAGGGGCTGTGATGGAAGCAGAGGGTCTAGCAGGACAAAGCGAGGTGGGAAACCATTGCTGTGCTCAGGTTGACCCTCAGGAAGTGTCGAGTGTGGTTCTGAGTTTGGCTGCCATGAGGATTACCTGGGAGCTTTGAAAGCACCCAAACCTGGGCTCCTCCTGAGACCAACTGATTCCAGGTCTGTGGGAGTAGGTCTGGGTGTCTGGTGCGTTTTGATAGCTCCCTCAGGGGATTTAGGGAGCACAGCATGTGAAGAAGGAAAAGCAACAAGGTCCTGTGGTGGAGGATTATGGCTGGAGAGGTAAGCAGTTGGCAATGCAGAGCTGGCCACCCTCTTCTGCAACTGCTCCAGAGGGCGTGATCACAGAGCCCCAAGGATGACAGAGCTGCCAAAGACTCATGGAGATTATCTGGCTCGACCTTTCTCTTTTGATGGTACACACTTATTACACAAGGGACAACAATGGAGTCTTGAGGTCAATGATGTAAACAATAAATATACATACAGAATAAAACTCGGAAAGGCCTCTGTTACCATTCTCAGCTTACCCGCACCGCCCCCCGCCCCCGCAAGGGCTACTCCCGAAAACCATTCAGCCCTTCTCTTCTCCTGACCTCTTTTAATATATTTATGCTTTAATGTGTGGGTAACAATTTTAGTTCGCACACTAGAGACTGAGAGCAACAGCACATTTATTTTCTACCCCTAAACACATGTGATCTGCTCTAAACCCCATTTCACTGGGCTGGTGGGAAATTCCATTCCAGTAGATTCTGCGGGGTTTCTTTTGTACTTTACACTATGAGGGCTAATTTCAGTAGTCGTTAGTTTCCAGAACATTCTGAGAGGACTCTGTATTTCTATTTTAGGCTGATCTATTCTGACAGGCTCATAGCCCCAGTCTGTATCTCTCCTGAAGGCAGGGAACACCCTGAAGTCTCTGGGGCAAAGGTCCCCAGAGTCCTTTGCAACTGCTCTCAATACCACCACTCAGGTTACATCCTCCACCCAACCCCTAAGCATCCCAGTTCAGCTCCCATCTGGGTGTTGCAGAGAAGTGGATTCTAGATGGTGTCTCCTCAACCACCTTTAAAAAGCTCATCCTTTCATGTAGACTAGCTGGCTAAATGCCACCTCTTTTGACAGATTTCAGCATTTTCTGCTTCTTGAACTCAAAATACTTTCCTCTAGGTCACCGTTTTTGGGTCGGTCCAGCAAAATTCCTCTCACTGAATGTAGGCTGTCACATAAGAGCCTGAAGGGTGTTGTCTTCAAGGTTGGCATTTTGAGTAACTGCATGGATACAGAGTTTGCAGCCAACAGTTTTGACACAGGATCGACATGGCATGACACAATGGTCCCCACACAGAACTGGGGAAGTAGGCAGAAGTTCAGGTGAAGGTGTGGCTGGGAGACACAGAGAGGGCCAATGAGAACGGAGATGTGGTACAGCCAGTCCTGAGCCCAACTGGCTATAACCAAGTCAAGAGAGATAGCAGACAAGTTCATGACCTACAGACATCAGCATCAGGGTGCCCAACAAAGCAGGTGGACAGGGACACTGGAGCAGAAGTCATTACACAGACGTAACATAGAGGTTTGGGGGTTCTTCTCACACCACGAGGACCCACTAACATTCTACACCCAGAAGTCATGTCGTACAGAAACAAGGAAAGTGGGCAGGACTCCAGGACACTAGCCTTTCTACCTAGGGCTATTGAGCAAAACTATGGCAAATTCTTTCAATGATCCTATCAGTGCTGACTACAGTCACTACATCGGGGTATGTTTTTCAGATTGTGACTTTTTTTCTTCCTGGTGCACAGTGACTTAGAGGGAGACCAGATCACATTTTAAGAAGAAACATTTCCTCTGGGCATCTGAATTACAATGTGAGTACTTCTGTGACCTGCTTCCCTTGCATTTCACTAAGGAATAGGGCCTTTTAGTATATGCTTAATTATTGTTTTCTCTGTTACCAATTTTCTATTTATCCATTTGTCCACTTGCCTCTTGGGTATTGATCTTTTTTCTTATTTATTTGGAGGACCACTTGATATATGTTGAATCTTGCACTTATTTACATAAGGATGACACCCAAGGGAGAGTGATAACGAAGAGGGTCAGAGCACTGGATGGATAGTCATAGCTTTGGAGCTCCAGCCACCTCGGCCCTTAATTCACAACTGAAGAACATCTGACACTACTCAACTTGCTTATTGCGAATATAAGATTAGAAAATGTAGGGAAAGTACTTGATACCCAAATAGGGCTATATAAGTATGAAGACTGTGGTCATTATTTGCATAATACTGCGTTTATTCAGCAAATATTTATTGATTTCCTAGCATACCCAGGGCACCAAGATAGAAAATAAAGTTACAAAGTTGAGGAAGAAAAAAAAAGAAAAAAAAAAAAAAAGAAAAGATATTGTCCCTGTAAAGCTTAAAGACCATTTATAGGAGAGCAACATTATTCAGACTTCTATGCCAACCCATATACGATCACAAACTACAGAAGTTGTTAGGGGACAAGACATGTGGTACTGTGAATGCACATAATGGTGGTTCTGACCGTCAAGGAAGGTTTCCCTGGAAAAAGGCATCTGAGTTGAGATCAGAAGAATGAGCATGTTTTACTTAGGTGGGGAGAGATAAGGAAATGTGCTCTTGGCACTGCTTATGCAAAGGCCCTGTTCAGGAGGGGACATTACTCACTCAAGGACTAGAATAAGGGCATGTTGGGAACAGAGACTTGGCAGACAGGTGATGAGGGGATGCAGAGTGGCCTGAGACCAAGCTGGAGCGGGGTAGCCAGGGGCTAGATCCTGCCTGGCCTTGGATACATACAACAGCATTCACCGTTGTCTGAAGTGCACCTAGAGGTCATGCACAAGCCCTCCTGGACATAGTGTCTCTCTTCTCCCCGATGCCCCACTCTCTCTTCACCTTCATGAGGAGAAGCACTGCTGAGAAGGCCTTTTGCAAGTGGGCTCCCTCAGAGCTCCTTTCTAGAACCTGAAAAGCCCTATTGCATCCCATTCATCTGTTGGATCCATCACAGCTGAAAATATACTTTGCTCTTTTCGAGGACTCCAAGTCCTTTGCTCCAGGGCTACATGAGTGCCATTGGCGTGAAACAAAGTATACTCCCCAAGCCCTGCCTGGCTTTTCCTTTCCTTCTTCTCACCTTGACTCTTACTCAGAAAGAGAACCTTGGGCCTCTGTTGTTGCTGTTGCTGTAACACAACTTTCAGGAAGAGAACTGAACATCTTCATTAAAGACTGGATTTGGAATAATGTGAAACACCTAAAAAAAAAAAAAAAGTAACGTTTCAGTTAAAGAAATGTCCTATCTGCCTCTGTAATCAATCAAGATTGGTCCATCCTGAGGAAAGAAGGGAGGGCCTTTACTTGTGCTTCAGAAATAATCTCCTACTCTCACACAGCGGTGTGTGTGTGTGTGTGTGTGAGAGAGAGAGAGAGAGAGAGACAGAGAGAGAGACAGAGATGGAGAGAAAGAGACAGAGAGAGACAGAGAGATGGATTAGCTGATTGACTTCAAAATCAGTCACATTCCTTAGGCTATACCAATCATAGTATATAATTTTTGTTACTCACCAATATCTACTTTCAGGGAAGATAGCTTTTCTCTACCTCTTTGAAGTTATGTAAGACAGTGTGACTTAACTTTGGCCCATAACATATGCATGGGAACAACATGTAGTAATACTACAGTTGACCTTCTAGACTATTCCTTCTCTGCTGCCACAGTCCTGGATGCACAGGCTGATATGGAAGTGCCATAAGACTGAAGAAGCCTGGATTGTGTGGTCAGCTCATGGAGGACAGCTGTCCTGAAGATTTGTCCATACTCACTGGGTGTTTTACACAAGGGAGAAATAAACTCTGATTGTGTTAAGCTACTGAGATTTGTTTGTCACTGCAACACTGCCTGGCCTATCCTGACTCGTTACATATGCTTTATTGAGAAACTCAGAAACATCATTGTGCAGGTATAGATTTTGTGTATGTATGTGTGTGTGTGTGTGTTTGAGAAATAGAGATAGATGATAGACAGTAGGGATAGATGATAGATCAATAGACAGACGATAGAACTTCCTAATGATGAGGATTTGGTTATAGAATGAGGGACAAGTTTCTTAATGCTTGATTTTTGTCAGTAGGAAATTTTAGGTGTAGGTTGTACAAATGAATGTATATTTAAACAAATGCATGGTTGACATAAGAGTTTATTGATGCACAGTATAAAACATACCCTCATGTCTTTGTGCTTTGGTATATAAATGTATTATGGTCATTCAGAGTTGATACAACAATCCACAAATTATATATGTTATATATACATAAACTTGAACTAAGTAGTCAATGAAAAGCCCAAGGCAATACTGCATCTTTCAGATATACTCCAGATTGCCTGCTGAATCATGGCTTGTGTGTTGTACATTCATACCAACAGCCAAAGCAAAGGCCAGAGCTGACTTAGTTCTTTTATATTTCCTGATTTTTCTTGATTGCAGTCTGGTCCTTCATGTCGTTCCAACATAGAGTGATTTTCAAGGAGAACTTAATTTAATATAAGTCTGAATATCCTTTGGAATGTTAGAAACCAGCATTACTACAGCAGCTCTAATGAAAAACACAAGTTCCGTGTACCAATTTGTGGTCAGAGCCAGCATTCCAGCCCTGCTCTCTCCTTGCTGCTAGTTCTCCACCACGCTCCTTTTCCCAGCCCTTTGCTATTCTAGTTAAAGATGTCAGAGGCTGTGGCCCACATGGCATGCTAAACAGTCCACTGCTTACAGCAGGCGCCTACAGCTCAAGTGCAAAGACTTTGAACCCCTGAAACACCACCACCACCCCCGCCATCGCCACCACCACCAAATGGAAGTCTCAGAAGATTTCCTGTTAATGTCCCTGCAGGTAGAAGCCCACTGATTTTGAAACATCCTACAAGGGCACAGAGTTACATTCCCATATATATTCAAGACAAAGAACACAGCACCTTCCAGAAGAAAACTCACACAATTGGGCCAAGGCTGATTCACTCCCGTGTTTTATCACCGGTGTGGAATGCCAGTAACAAGGGCAATCATTTGTTTGTGGATTCACGGAAGACTGGACTTTCACACTGGAAAGGGACTTCCTAATGAATAGCAATGGGAGACTTGCTGTGTATTAGCATATTTTATCTGCCCTTGTCTTGAAATTAAACAGAATTGTGGCTGAAAGGAGAAAGCACAGATTGCCACTGAGCTAGCTTTTGAGAGAAGTGGCATTTGGAATGAGGTTTAACCATGAGGGTAAATTCTAAAGTTAACTGTTAGGATCTTCAAGCTTACACAGGACATTTTTCCCATCCTTGTGTGATAACAGAATTTTCTCCTCATTATTATTCTTCCCTAAAGGCTACTCATTCTTGGATACAATGCTTCTCTGTTTTGTCTGGAGTTGCTTAAACATAAATCAGGAGAAGTATGAGCTATAGCCAAGGCTAATCTGCAAGCTCATTTCAATTTCACTGAATGTATACTATGTGTCCAAAGCCATTCTGAGAACCTTTGGGGGCAGAGTAGGTTGCAAGGATATATGAATAATTTCAAAACTTCTTGAAGTCATACTTCATAAAGTTCTCTATCCACCTGGAGGGGGTAGAAAATATATGAATGGATAGCTAGATCTAGATCTAGACAGACAAATAAGACACTAAGGTAAAATTAAATAGCATGTCATTAAGACCACCAAGGATTCTAGACATTCTGAGAAGAAAATGATGAGCATGAGTTGGAATATTCAGGGAAGATGTCAAGAGGAGAGGTGATCCTTCATTTAACTTTGAAAGTTTGGATATAGAAGGGGCAGGCATTCTGGAACTGGTAGGTACTATGTTACTAAGCACAATAATTCAGAGTGTAAGCTCTGTATTGTCAAAGCATAATTTTCTAAAAGTTAAAAGAGTGACTCTTATAAAAATATAGAGTAGGCACCTTTCAAAGATCCACTTAGCTCATTAATGGGGGAATCAGTGGTATAATAATGCTGACTCAACAGAATAAAGAAGAAATCAAAGAACATGTTATTAGTGAGAGTTTGAATGCTGAAATAAAATTGCAAAGTGAAAAACAAAACTGGTTTGTGTTCTAAAGGACAACAAAGCAGTAACTTTTGGGGCTCCCCTACCTCCTGGGCAAGAATCTTTGAATCTCTATGGCATAAAAATCACTTGAAACTTGACAATCTTCACTAAGTTAAATTAGTCTGGGTCCTAATCAATAGTCAATTGGAAGTCCAACAAAAGTACAGCTGAAGAATCAGGTGTTTCTGTTGAAGACTGTTAGACAATGCTCCAGAGTAACACTGAAAGGACACGATATTGGAAAGATCTTCAAGTTTGGGTTTTTTTTTCTTAACAGTATTCAGGCAGAAGGGAATATCTCATCTTGTTCTACCACTCTCCAGCTGTGAGATGTGGCAATGTACCTTAGCTTCTTGGTTCCTGGTTTCTTCATCTATAAAGTGTAGACAGTAATAACTTTCAGTATGTAAACCGGAAGTAGCAGACAAAGGAGTTAGTATGTAATGAAAGTATTTTGGGTAACATTTAGCACACAGTAAGGGCTCAAAATATGTTCCCTACTATAAATAGGGAAGTGTCATGAACAAAAACCCAGAGACAAGAGTGAGGGTGATTTTTAGGGGCACTGGATCAACCAGCCTGCTTTGGAGAATTTGCTTTGGAAAACAGAGTGAAATAAATTGAATGAAGAATTTTTAGCTGAACTAGAACAGATTTTTAAAACAAAACTTAAAAAGATGGAAAGACACATACACAGTTTTGAGAAATTTGTATTTTGTCCTGAAGTCAGTTGAGAGCTATACTAGCATTTTTTTTTTTTTTTTGAGCTACAACAGGAACATGATGTGTGCAGAATTTGAGGAAAATTAGCCCAGTCCTCTATAGGGCAAACTGAATGGAGAGATTCTGTGGCTAAAGAGGAGTTAGGAAGTGGTAAGGGGTTGAGAAGCCAAATGTGAAGAGGGAACCACATGTGGATACTGGATTTTGCAGCTGGAGGATTATAGGAATGAGGTTACCTTTTGTATAAATAGGCAACTTAATAAAAGGAGATACTTTAACATGAACATCAGGAATTCCCCTTTGTATCCACAGGCTGTACATGAGAATAAGGGACATGTATGTAGAAATGTTCAAGACATAAACAATGGGAGACCTGTATTCTGATGCGAAATCAGTGGTGGTGATACAGATTTAGAGGTCACCATACAAATGTGATCGCTAATGGCATAAAAATCAACATACTACGCCAGCACTAGAGAGAAAGAGCAAAGGGATAAAAATGATTTGTGTGTTCCTTTCTTTCTCTTTTTCCAGAAAGTAGCTATTTTTCCAAGAATGGAAGCATAGCAGGTCATTGGAGAGAAAGGAGGGGCAAAGCTTGGTGATACTTTGGAATGCAAAACAGGGGAATGATTAAGTAAAAGAAAGTCAGTTCTGTTGAATTCTCCTTGCATCTCATGAAAGATGGAGGTGAAGCACAATCAGTTTGGTTGACTTCATTAAATGTAAGAAACTTTAGGAATCGTGACACATTGCCTTCATTCACTCGAAGGTTTAAATAACTAATATAAGACTATTTTCCTTTTTATTTCCTTTCTTTTTAAAAAATGTGTAAAAATGTTTTATTTATTTTGAGAGAGAGAGAGAGAGAGAGAGAGCGAGCGAGCCCAAGCAGGGGAGGGTCAGAGAGAAAGAGAGAGAGAGAGAATGAGAATCCCAAGCAGGCTGCACGAGTCAGCGCAGAGCCTGCCCGTGGGGCTTGACTCACAAACTGTGAGATCATGACCTGAGGCCAAATCAAGAGTTGGAGCCTTAACCAACTGAGCCACCCAGGCATCCTGCTTTCTTCTTCCTTTTTAAAATTTAAATCCAAATTAGTTAACATATAGTATAATAATGGTTTCAGGAGTAGAATTTAGTGATGGGCTAAATGAGTGATGGGCAATAAGGAGGGCACTCATTAGGATGATCACTGAGTGTTATATGAGATTGTTTCCTAATGGGAGGGTTGATTAGGAGGATGAAAACATTAAAGCAAAGGGGAAATTTAAGCTAAGAAGATCAGAGTGAGCAGTATGTTAGGCTTGCTTTGCTTCCAAAGTGGCTCTGGGACAAGACTCTGAGTATTAACAGTTTATGAGGGAGATGATCCCACAGAGAACCAGGAGAGGCATGGACAGAGGGCCAGGGAAGGGAAGAAAGCCAATCCCAGGTACAGGAATGAGTCAGGTCATGCTGTGGGCAAGCAGAGCTCCCAAGGCTCAGTCCTGCCGGGAGGCCATGAGAGACCACAAAGAATAGATTTGAAGAGTGAGTCACTGGAGTACTTACCCACCAAGTCTCAGCTGTTGGTGGAGGGATGCTCCTGCGTTCTACCTCCTCAGTACTTCTGGTGTACCAGTGCCTCCAGTCAGAGAGAGCCATTGGGTGAGAACATAAGGCCAGCAGTAAGCAGCTGTTGTCCATCCCAAGAAGAGAAAGTACTAAGGAGACATGGGTGTGGCATCCATAGTGCTTTGAGAGCAAAGGCCCTGGAGCCAGACTGCCTGAGTGTGAACTGGGCTGGATTTGCTTCTTTTGAGGGCAACTCCGGGTGGTCTACTGAAAGGTCCGTGATAAATTCCACTTCTGCTTGTTTCAAGTGTCCAAGAGGGGCCACAAAAACCTCAAAAGCCAAACTATCCACTGGGGAGTCTAATATACGTATTACTGACCATGTTGTGGTCACTCACTGTGTGCCAAACATCTTAATGTGCGCTTTCTGTATGGGGCAAGACAGGTGTCCTGTCCCCAACATACAATCTGCTTTGTCCTCCTCATCCTCCCTGAGTGGGGATGGGGGAAGATCATTGTTACCCTGGTGCAAACTAGCACAGAATAGTTAGCCTAATAACTTCTGCAAGCTCTTCTATAAAGACAATTAATATTAGAAGATGTTATACTCTAAATACTCCAAAGGCCTAAGCGTCCACAGGTACTTTTTTGGGATAAAGCCAAAAATTATGGGTGTAATCATTTTGAGAACACTGCAGCATTCCCATCAGGAAATCACAAACACACAATGAATCCAGAAGATGCTGTACCTCTGTTCCCACTAAGCAGGTCCAAGAGGGCTTTATTCTCTCATCTCCCTCTGTCCTCTCCATGCCCCTGTCAGCCTCATGGGCTCCCCTTCAATTCTGGCTCTGTTCTGGCAGCATTTTGCAAAGCTGGCCGTATTTTCTTTCCTGAATGTCCCAGCCTCTCTCAGAAAGCCCTCTCTTTATGGACACAGTCTCGGGGTTCCAGGAAGAGAACAGCTTCCTGGCATCACTAGCCAAAGTGGATGGCAGCATCTTTCATTAGATTCTTTAAACCTCAACTGCCTCCCTTTATTGGCCTCTCCTCAAATTGTCCAATTAGAGTTAACTCTTGTTCTCTGCAGGACCTTGACTGATACTGTTCCCAAGTTGACTATGGGAAATTTGGTGATAGAATCTCTGCCTTATGCTTGCCTCTGAACCTGTCCCTGCTAAGATACAACCACAAATGTTAGTAGAGCTTAAAAACCCTGAGGTTCAGAGGGGACCCATTAGAGGTGACTGGCTATGTCCAGAGAAAAAGCATTTTCAGAAAGCGTCTTGTAACTTCATTCTTTTGCTCAGCAAATGCTGAGAGCCTACTCTGCACCAGGCACTTTTTTAAGCACTTGGAATATAATGTTCCTGCCTCATGGAGTTCCATTCTCATGAAAGGAAGGGGTCAGCACAAACACACACACACATATAAATAAGAAAGACAAGCTCAAATAATGACAGATAGCATTCTGTCTTTTTTTTTAATGTTTCAAGTTTTTATTTAAATTCTAGTTAGTTAACGATAGGGTAATATTAGTTTCAGGAGTAGAATTCAGTGATTCATATAGCATTTTGAAAGTATCAGAGATGGAGGGGTGCTATATGGGCTTGTATGTTTAAGGAATGCTATTAGGACCTAATATCCAAGCTAATTGGGCATCTTCCTTTCGCATAACTGAGACATCCCCCCACCTTGACCCCTAAAATCACTGAAGGTAATTTTGAAGGATGTGTAGCATTGCATGAGCAGGAAAGAATAATGAATCACTGAAATCTGAATATTAACGTTTTAAGGGACTTATAACCCTGCATGCAAAGGCTGGGTTGGGCATCTCTTCATTCTCATCATGTGATGTCTCGGGTTATTCAATAAAAACTAATTAGTTGAATAGCAGCTATAATTCTTTCTACTCTTAAGGGGACTGTGATTTTAGTCAAATCTGTGAATAAGCTATTATTTGGGTTCTGCAAATAGAATGGAAATGACTTTTGGCTGTGGATATGTGAGGTTTTCTTAGAATGGAATAGTCAGGGTGAACACTAATGTGCTAATAAACCACTGTTTGCTGGAAAGACTTTTTGTCAATGAGCTCTGAGAAAAGTAGAATACAGTCACAGGAAGTTCCAAGATGGCGTCTACTTTACAGGAATTGGAATCAAATCCAAATATTTTGTGGTTCAGCCATTTAAACTTCTACTTAAACATTTGGACATGTATCCATCTCTGGTCCAGCCTGGAGCCACTTTGACTTTCACATGAAATCCACTGAAAGCTACTAATTACTGTCTTCACAAAAACCACAGTGCAGGCAGTAGCTGAATTCTGAAAATGGGTTTTCTGCTCTCAAGGAATAATACCAAAGGGAAAAATTTTGTAGATAGCCAGTGTTCCTACACACGAATGTTTGTTTCTGCAAGCACCAATCCGATTCCATGACTCTCTTTCCCTTCTTGTGGTCCCATAGCTACCAGCTTCTCTCATCCTTGGCCCTTTGGCTTCTGCCCCTAGTAGCACTTTGATTATGACCATGCATGAGGTTATTTGCTATAGCAAGCTGGCACAGGGTGGACAGAGGTCATCTCTGTGGACTGTGGTAGCATGGATGGAGCCATTTCTCATTGCCCTTGTCAAAGTGTTAAAGCATTTACACATGCCTGGTGCGTTTGACTTCTTTCCTAAGGAACATGCCATTTGACTCATATAATGATGGAAGCCTGGCAATATAAGGACTTTTCATGTAAATAATAGGTGAAAGGCTCTGGTTCTCAGACTTTTTGTTTTCAGCACTTCCTCACACTCTAAAATTATTGAGGCTCCCAAAGTGCTTTCATTTATGTGGGTGACAATATCTATCAATGATCACTATGTTAAAATTTAACACTGGGAATATCTTATATTAATTTACTTTAAGAGTAACAGCAAAATATTATGTATTAATACACAAATCATACCTTTGCAAACAATAAGTATATTTTTCAACACCAAAAAACACGAGCGAAAAGGATAGCATTGGGTTTTTTTGGGGGGGTAGTTTGTTGCTGACAGTTTTGTAAATCTCACTCTTTTCTGGCTTGATAGAAGATAGCTGGACTCTCACTTCTGTTTCTGTATTTGCTCTGCTGGAAAACTTGCCTGTGTTCTGGTAAGAGGAATGACAAGAGGGAAGAAGACAAGTAATATTTGACTATACTGATAAAAATAGACTTGACTTGGCAGATCCCTAGAAGGGTCCCAGGGACTCTCAGGAGCTCCCAGAGGGCACTTTGAGAACTGCTATTATAAGGGAAAGGCACTCTTCTCTCCAGGTAACACCAACACCAGGGAGTGTGGTAGGCTGTAGGTCAAGGGGAACTCTCTTAATCCCTAGAGCCTGCACTGATGTTCAGGAAGTGGCAGGAAAAAAATAGGGTTTAACCCACTTTTGCCTTTTGGAGCTACAAAGACAGGTTTCAAATACTAGAGCTAGGGAAGCACTTAGAGATGGCACTCAAAACCCTTCATTCTAAAAACCATACCGATCAAATGACAAGAAGAGCACTGGGGACATCCATCTAACACCTGGGGTATAGCCTGAGGTGGGTCCCCGGAAGCAAGAGGAGGAATCCTCTCCCACAAGACTCTCCTTTTTTTTTTTTTTTTTTTTTATCACTGGCTTGTCCTCCCTAACAGAACTGGGGTCCATTCAGTGGATACATGTTCTGTGAGCCACTTAACAAACTCAAGCTGTGGTTTAGGGCTGATAAATAATTATGTTAATTAACAGGTTGGAGGAAAACTATGATGTTATTCCTATGGAATGCTCTGAGAAGCTGGAAACACTTAACTGCAAAAAAAAAAAAAAAACCGACATGTGGCGAAATAACCAATAATTTGCTGAAAAAACCCACATCTGGTTTGCTGGCTCAAAGCAGGGGTTAATAGTTGTCTGAGGGCAGCCAGTGGCGGAGAGGGGTCCCAGGATAAACAGCCAAGGCTTCACGGCAGGAAATAGGCTTGTTCATGTAGCACAAGCATTTACATTGGCTTCTAACCAGGATGAAACGTAAAAGGAATTGTTCAGTGTGCCTGTTTCTTTCTTCTCTTTATAACATGCAATTCAAGAGTATCTTGTTCTTATTTGTACACTTGAAGATGTAAAAAGTTGAGAACAGTCAGTAAGAATAATGACTTAAAAAATGTATTTCCTCCAAACTTCCAAATGGATACTGCAAATGTATCACAACAGTGAAGAATAGAAAAGTGAGTTTGCATTCTATATTATTTATTATCACAACATACAGGCTGGTTTGATAAATACCACTCAAGCATCCTCCTCACACAAGGTGTAGATACGAGCGTTATAACTAATACACAGGTGAGTAATCTGTGGTCCTGCATCTCAAGGAGGAAAGAGCTCAGTGGGGAGACTAAGACAAATCCACAATATGTGCAAAGTTACAAATCCCAGTGCCACATGTGTCATTAGAGAGCTGTAAGAGGGTCAGAGGAAGGAAATTTCATGTAGGATTGTACGAGTCCTCGAAGGCTTCCTGTCAACAGTGGTATTTCAGCTGAGGTATAAACAAGGACTCAAACTCCAACAGATGTTAATAAAGGCAGAATGGTGTTAGAATGGAGCGAGCCAGCACATCTATCACATTCGAAGGTGGAGGCAGTGAGTAAACCCATTTGGCTAGAATGTAGGACTGGTGTAAAGAGTTTGGGAAAATTAGGCAGAGAAAAGCCATCACTGGAGATGCCCATTGGAATACTGACCTGGCAGCAGCACTGTGTATGAAAAAGTGGACCCAAACCAATCTAAGGACCAAGATGGGGCTCATAAAGATAGTCTCCTGATATCCCAGGAGATTATTAAAGGCACTGTAGGTTGACTGGATTCACTAGATATCATGTAACATGACGACGGATGAGATATGAGGGCCAAGGTAGGGAGGAGTTGGAAATATTTTCCTTGAGTCCATGAGCAGAGACTAAGAGAACATGCTTGAATTTCTGGCCCATTAGGGAGATATATCCAGCAAGTCATTACACTTAGGTTGTAGTGACCAGAACCATGAAGGAAGGACATACAGTTAAGGGTCAAGAGAAGGGAGAGCCGTCATTACAAGGAAAGGATGAGAAGTAGTATGTCTGTGCCCATGATGCCTTCTTCCAATCTCCTTGACATTGGAGCCAGAAATCTCTCTGAGATATGCAGGTCTGACCTTGGTAGGTCCCTTCCATGCAGACACTGAAGGCCTTTCAGTGGCTCCCCCTTGCTCTTAGGATAACATCAAATCTCAACATGGTCTACAAGGCCCTGAAAGTTCTGGCCCCCACCTATCTACCTTCTCCCTCACCTCTGTGCTTCAACCACTTTGGCCCTCTTTTCACCCCTTGGGCCTGTCAGGTTCCCTTCTGCCACAGGGCCTTTGTCCTGACTGAGAACTTTTTCTTTCATCTCTTTGAGTGCCTTCTGCGTATCATTCTCAATTCAGGGGTCACTTCTTAGGGAAGCTCTTTATATTTCTCTAATTGGGTAGATCAAATCCTCTCATCGCACTTTAGATCTTCCTTTTCCAGAACTCCTCACAGTTGTGATTGTATATCTCTTTGTAAAATCATTACATTCATAGCGACTCTCCCAAGAAGCTATAATTTCTTAAGGACAGGGTCACCTTTGCGTTCTTTCTTCCCCACACAGTTCCTTGGTCTTAGCAGGCTCTAAGTGGATAGTTTTCAAGTAGATACATGCTGAAGTATGATATAGAAATGCCCCCACCCACACTATCTCATTATGAACTTCATAATATATCTATGAAGTGGAATTTATAACCCAACTTTTATAAACAAGAAGACCTTAAAGTGTCACGCATCTCTCTCAGTGTCATGCAAAAGTTGATAACAGCGTTGCAGTCCTGACTGTGTCACAGATCACCCTCAGGAGCAGAATTCAGGTCACAGACTCCAAAGAGGAGGATGGCTTCCATGGGAAGCAGAGATGATGGCAAGTACTAAATCACAGGATATTTAGTACTCCCTAAAGGAGAATAAAGGCAAAGATGCTCCACTGATTTGGAAAAGCCTGGATGGCCTTTTAGAACGCAGTACTAGAAGAGCCGTGGAAGCAGAAACCACACTGTGAGTTTTTTAAAGTAGGTTGGATCAAGGAAAGTTTCTGGGGAGAGAGAGAGGCAAGATGGTGCAAGATGATTTTTTTTAATGTTTATTTATTTTTGACAGAGACAGAGAAACAGAACAGAGCACAAGTGGGGGAGGGGCAGAGAGCTAAGGAAACACAGAATCTGAAGCAGGTTCCAGGCCTTGTGCTGTCAGCACAGAGCCCAACGCAGGGCTTGAACTCACAAACCTCGAGATCATGACCTGAGCAGAAGTCAGACGCTTAACCAACTGAGCCACCCAGGCGTTCCCCGCAAGATGATTTTTAAAAGCCATGCAGGTTGTTCAGAGGAAGGCCAGGAAAAAACATATTTGGGGACTGAAAAGGCTATAGGCAACTTGAAGGAAGAATCCTCCCCAGAAGGAATGAAAAAAAAAAAAACAAAACAAAACAGAGTCACATTTCATAAACAAGGAACCTGGAACTCTATTCCAAGGCAATACAAGAAAAATGAAAACGATGAAGTTATAGTAATCAAAAGGAAAAAAAAAATTAGAATTGAAGTATAAGTTTTACTCACCAAACTGGGAACATTTTTTAAAAAAAAGATGCTTGGGGCACCTGGGCAGCTCAGTTCATTGAGTTTGGTTCAGGCCATGATCCCAAGATTGTGGGATCCAGCCCTGTGTTGGGCTCCGTGCTGAGTGTGGAGCCTTTTTAAGATTCCCTTTCCCTCTCTCTCTCTGTCTCTCTCTCTCTCCCTCTGCCCCTCTCCCTGCTTGTCCTTTCTCTCTCTAAAATTAAAATTAAAAAGCCTAAGGATTCCTGATGCTATTATTTATCTTCTGATGTACATAAGGGCCAAACAAGCCGTACGTAGTATAAAGGCCACTGTCTAGAGAGCTTGCTGGCCTTCATGGTGGTTAATGAACATGGTAGGTGTTCCAAAGAAAGGAAAAAAATATCACTTCTCTCCCTTACTTGACAGGTGCTTCTGAGGAAGTCAGCATGAAAAGCTATCCGCTGTACCAAATGGTGTTACAGAACATGGAACAGGAAATGTATGGCATGTTCTCTGGGTGGCAAAAAGGCCTCTTAGTTTTAAAAGCAAGAGACACATAAAGCTATGCTGTCTGTACAAATAAGTCTGTACAAATTAGTTTTAAAAGCAAAAGACACATAAAGCTATGCTGTCTGTACAAATAATAGTCCCAGATGACAGATATTGCCCTTAAAATAAAATAAACCAGTGGGAGCTTCTAACGTGTAAAAAAAAAAATTAAACAGCATGATTATAATCTGCTGATGGAACCTTCTGATATTCCAATCAAAATATCTGTAAAGAAGTATCCGATGAAAGAGGAAAATATCTCACATTGAAATGGATATGAACCACCAACCTGGAGAAGATTTCTAGTACTTCCAGAACTGTGGACTCGTGTGACTCATGCTTGGCCACCTGAAACAGACTAACCCTATCACTTGAAAAGAGAGCCTGAGACTCTATGCAACCCCATTGTCAGCCCTTTGGTTGAATGACAAGAGCGTTGGGCAACTTGAAAACTCTCCTTTTGTTGCAAGAGTATCATTTTTTTAGATGCTTTCCCTCCTCATCCAGTTAGTATCTGCCTTTCTCGTCAATACAAGTGCAATTCCTAACCCCAAAACACCCTGGCCCAAAGGTGGCTATGATACAGTGCCTGCTGGGAGCTGTAGGCCTACGAAGTAAACCAGTGTAGAAACAGACTAAGTCACCGGACATGCCGAGGAAGGGAGCTTTGTTGTGTACTTGGGCATTCCCACTTGTCTGGAGGCAGGCAGAGAAGGGGAGACAACTCAGTCTGGCAGAACCTAACTGGGTGGAACCTGGGCTGGGCCAGGAGCTGTAGGCAAGAGAACATTCCCCTAACCTGGCAATGGACAATTAGTGGGAGCCATGCAAGTCAACACCTCACCAACAGTGCCTGGGCCCAGACCACCTTCCCTTCATCCTAAGGGGAAAATTGGGCCAAATGGAGAGATGCAAAATACCACAAAGCAAAGGAGCTGGAATGACTTCTAGAAGACCTCAGAAAGGCAAACATGTCTGCATCCAGTGACTGGAATAAAATAAGGTACTCTTTTCACTTATAAAATTCGCAATGAATTTTAATAAAATATTTAAAGGTAATGAAGTTTTTGGAAGAGGCCATGACAAAGACATTCTCATACACCATCAGTGGAAACATAAATTGCCAGCAACTTTCAGGAAATGATCCAGGTTTATCATCCTTCAACCTGGCCGCCATCTTGCTTAAACAACCATATGGCAGAAAATAGAAGAACAGTTAAATATTCTTATAAACATTGCTGCAAAATAGTCCACCATGAGAATATGCTTTGATTTATTTAATGGCATGTGAAAATTCTTATGATATAACTTTACATTAAAAAAGCAGAATACCAACCTTTTTAACTGCATTCTGACATGAATGGTTAAAAACAAACCAGAAGCAAGCATAGGCATAAAGAAATTGGAAAGGGTGTGAAAAAAAAAAATGGAAGCACTCCATTTAGATGTTAACAGTGGTTGCAGCTGAATGTATATAGAATTTAGGAGTATTAGCAAAGCATGGTTTTATATATTTTTGTAATAAAATACATGGGTTGATTTACAACTGCAGAGCATGGTTTTATAGAGATAGCCGGAGGGGACAGTCGGCAATGGACATAGAGGGGATATGTATGTCTAACGGACACACCAGTCCAGTGACAAAATTATTACAAATTCAAGCATGTCAGAAGCAACTTTCTTTTCCCCTAAACAGGCTCCTAGAAACATTTAAAAATGCCAAGGACGTAGGAGGCAAACTCACACTTGACAGATACCTAACGAATCAGTGTGGAATAGTTTTATTAACAGAAGTTTTATAGAAAAATGATCTCATTCCAAATGGTGCTTGTGGACCCAAACTCTGAAGCAAGGGAAAGCTATCATAACAGAAAGACTTTATGGAGTTATAAATTAACCAGCGACATCTATGCTAACAAAGCGGATGAGATGAAAAGAGGCCTGGGGTCTGACTCAGACACCTTTCCACCCCATGTTGATAGTGTCCTTGGACAAGTCATTTACCTCTCTGGGAGCAGGGTTCTCATCTATGATATGGGGACTGTAAGATTGCCCAGCTCCCCTCACAGGATTATCATAAATAACAAAAGTCAGAATGCATGTGCACACAGTGCCCCACAAAAAAGTCACACTGCAATATGCTGTTAACGATCAGCCTCGGCACAAATGTATCTCATGTATCTCATACTCTCTCCAAGCAATTGCGCCATATATTTATCTCTAAAATGAAGAATTTGGAAGACAATTTTTTTCCAGGTGAGAATATTTTCTGAAAAGCTTGACTAAGATATGCATCATTTATAATTCTGGCGTTTCCATTTTTTGCTTTGTTAGAACGCTCAAAATATTTTTCATATCTGTACTTGATATTTGAAATATACTTATCAGAGATAATAGCCAACTGTGGAAGGATCCCTAAAATGTTAAAGCCAACATACCTTGGGATGTATTTGGTCAGCATTATGGGGAAGAAGAACTTCATTTTCCTAAAAAGGTTTGTCAGAGATGTGCATGTCTGTACATGGGGAGTATGGGTGTGTGCACATGCCTGCGTGTACCCACTGGTGTGCGTGCATATTACAGTGAGGAATAGGGAGAATCATTCAATAAGCTGTAAGAAAGATTAGTGGTGGTGACACCCAGACCCACATCCTCCCCCACTGACCACTGCAGGATCAGGCCAAGTTTCGTAGACGTGGTCGACCATGAGTGTTTGATCAGGGATACTTAAATTTATTACAGGAGAAAAAAATATACGAGGCAACAAATAATTGGTTTAAGCTGCATAAAATATAAACTGTATGTGGATAAGGAAATAACATGCACAAATGATACATCATGTTTGTAACAGAGAAAAATAACGGATGTACCAAGAGGAAGCTGGTTAAAGTTCATCCATAAAGTCTAGAAAATTCTATTGGGCCATTTCAACATATGATGAGATACATGAGTTAATGCAGAGTGAAAAAAGAAATTGATATATATTTAATATATATATAAAATAATTTAAAACTATAATCTATAAGTATTATAGAGTATGTTATATATTATGTAATTATATATGTTATATATTATGAAATTTATGTACTGCCTAGAAAAAATACCCTGAGAGGATGTACCCTAAAATATTAACACTGGTTATTTCAAAGAGACCCAAATTAGGATGCTTTATCTTTTTAAAAGTCTTTTGGGGGGGCTGCCTGGGTGGCTCCGTCGGTTAAGTGTCCGACTTGGGCTCAGCGCATGATCTCGGGGTTTGTGGGTTCGAGCCCCGCGTCGGGCTCTGTGCTGACAGCTCAGAGCCTGGAGCCGGCTTCGGATTCCGCGTCTCCCTCTCTCTCTGCCCCACCCCCGCTCACACTTTGTCTCTCTCAAAATTAAATAAACATTTAAAAAATTTTTTTTAAAGTTTTTGGGGGGATGGATGTTTTTAACTATTTTGCTGTAATTGTTGGAATAATTTTTCAGAGTTTGAATAAATTATTTTAACCACCATAAACACATAAAACTTTTTTTTTTTTTTTTGAGAAAAGTAGCAAAACATATTGCCACCAAAAAATGCTTAGACTCCAATCTTAGGAAGTGAATAAGACTTAGAAATGCTTCTTTGAAATCATGTTTCGCTTCATCCTTGCCCATCATGAGTTCTGTGTTGCTTTGTATAATGTGATGGTATGTCCACCTCGTACCCCAGCCTCTGGCTTTGGCTTTAAAAAGCTTCAGAGCTCCAGAAGGAAACAGCAAAAAAGCTCATTTGCTGAAAAAGATAGCTTCAGATCACTGATGTCAAAGTTGCCAAATCTTAAATAAGAAACATCAGTCAACATGTGCCCTTTTCTCCCTGGGCTTTCTTGCCTCGCTGGTATAACATCAGTACTGGTGGCTTTGACAACACTTTTCTAAAGCCACAGATAAAGGTAAAGCTTGAGTGGAAAGCCAAGTAACTACTTCTGCAGAATCAGAATCACTGTGGGTGAGGATATTGAGTCAACTGAAGTTGATTTATGGGAGGTTGAAATCAGGAGCTCTAATAGAATGAACCAGTTTGACAAATCTATTGCATCTACTACACGAGGTAAACAAAGATTTCATGTCAGAATAATATTAACTATGATGTTTGGTGAATAGAATGAAACCTTTTCCTTCTTGTAATCCTTCCTTTAAGATAGACAACAACCGCAGGAACCTATTATAGAATTAAACGTAATTCATACTTTTTTCCTTTTTGTATGTAGCCAGCAATTCCTCTAAAATCTCCCTGGGCAGTCAGGCATTACTTTCTAAAAAAAAAAAAAAAAAAAAAAGAGTCAGCAGAGGAAGGAAGTGTTACGAATTCCAAGAAGTGTCCTCTTTCATACTACAATTTCTCGTTACACCTGAGTTATGCCAATCCATGAAGAAGCTTCATTGGAAGCCACACAAGTTTGTGTGGTTGGAGCTAATGTTGGTTTATAGCATGGAAGGTGTGCAGCTAGAAGGATGAAAAAAAAAAGCTTCTTTTTGCATTCTGGGCAGAAATGGGAGATGGGAGGCTGAGACCTGGTGTTTAATGCTTCTTGGTGAAAAACCGCATGATTGCTGTCATCAGTCCAACCAAAAGAATTAGTACTGTTCAAGTCCTCATGAGCTTTAAAAAAATCTGAATGTTTACTCTTCTTCTCTGATGATGCTGTTTAGTTTTAATGAGAGTGTGTTTTAAAGGAAACTAAATATCTGTAGAGACTCCTGGCTCATAGTCGTGTGATCGGGGGAACTGGGAAAAGGTGGAGGGTCATGGCTGGAGGCAGTTTTGCTCCATTTGTTTTCATAATTGCCGAGAATGTTAGGAACCCTCAAGATCTGGGGAAGGTGCCTGCAAGCTTTGGAAACTAAGACTCCCTATTTATTAATGGCTTTTGGTAACCCCAAACCTATGTTTTTAATAGTTAAGCTGTGTTCTTTTTCACCATTTGGAAATGCATTTAAAAGACAGCCCAGATGGGGGTGCCTGGGTGGCTCAGTCGGTTAGGCGGCCGACTTCGGCTCAGGTCATGATCTCGCGGTCCGTGAGTTCGAGCCCCACGTCGGGCTCTGTGCTGACAGCTCGGAGCCTGGAGCCTGTTTCAGATTCTGTGTCTCCCTCTCTCTGACCCTCCCCCGTTCATGCTCTGTCTCTCTCTGTCTCAAAAATAAATAAACATTAAAAAAAAAAATTAAAAAAAAAAAAAAAAAAAGACAGCCCAGATGGATGGATCCAGCAAAGCCCAGCAACTGTGGATTGTCAATGCTTTTCACAATGAAAAAAAATGTTTCTCTCTGAGGGCTTCTAAATTTGGGCTTTATATTAGGGATCCCTGGGTCTTTAAAGTTACTACTTACACCTTACATCTCCACGGGGAGATGATGCATGGAGTGTAGACAAGGTGCCTGGGATGGAGACCGCCTCTTCCTAGAGCTCATGCTTATTCTGGCCAGCCCACAGTACTGGACTTGACTGGATTGAATAGTGTCCCTCCAGAAATCATGTCTTTGGGCCCTTAGAATGTGACATTATTTGGAAATAGGACTTTTACAGTTGTAATTAATTTAAAATGAGGTTATGCTGGTTTAGGGTAAACCTTAATCCAATGACTGCTATCCTTATCAGAAGGCCACATTGAGACTGACACACACACACACAGAGAACACCATGTGCAGAAGAAGGCAGCGATGGGAGTGATGTGTCTACCAGCCAAGGGATGCCAAAGACCGATGGCAAACAGCCAAAGCCAGAAGAAAGACATGGAACAGGTTCTCCCTCAGAGCTTCTAGGAAGAACTAACGCTGCCCATAACTTGCTTTCAGGCTTCTAGTCTTCAGAACCATGAGACAATGAACATCTGTTACTTTATGCCTCCTAGTCTGTAATACTTCATTATAGCAGCCCTCGGAAATTAATGTGTGCATAACTGGAGAGGAAGTTCTTGAGAAATTCATAGGAATGAGACAGACTTCAAAGATCGATACCTGAAGCTTTCAAATTAGGCTTTAAGAAGATGTTTTTGGGGTGCCTGCGTGGCCCAGTCGGCTGGGTCCGACTTGGACCAGGTCATGATCTCATGGTTCATGAGTTCGAGCCCTGCGTCGGGCTCTGTGCTGACAGCTCAGAGCCTGGAGCCTGCTTCAGATTCTGTGTCTCCCTCTGTCTCTGCCCCTCCCCACTCTTGCTCTATCTCTCTAAAAATGAATAAACATTAAAAAAACATTTTGTAAAGATGTTTTTCTGTCTCCACTTAACATGCAAGATTGTTTTTATTTGGAGGTGACAATCTGAGGAAATAAATAGGTTCCTTGGTTCCTGTCAAGGTTAGATAATTTTATGTTCTTCCTCAAATAGGAACTTCAAGATTAAAGGATTGTCGGAAGAAAACTACTCTATTCCCTACTTTAGACTAGATGGCCAGTGTGCCATAGCATTAACACCTTTGGAAAAGAACATTTCTTGTGGGCACACAACCCTTGGGATAAAAAAGCATTTGTGAATTTTAATGTACACCATTGTACTACAAAAGCTATTAAAAGAAAGAACGGAAACATTCTATAAAATCCAAACACTTTTATGGTATTACTTCCTTGAAATTACTGTCTTGTAGTGTACGTTACAAGCCAAAAATCTCAAAAAAAATCATGGGCCCTACAGAAATATTCATTGTGAACTCTAAAAAGATTGCTTAAACTTAAAATATGGTCTATCCCTATAAACAACTACATTCCTTCTATCCAGGCACTGATGCTGGGTCTAGTGATATCTGAGCTCATGTTTCTAGCATAGCAACTGACAGTTCACATATGAAAGCACATATACATATTCACAGATGCGAACACACTGATGTCTGTATAACAAGACAACCACTGACTGCTTATATCCATCTGTGTTCCCAGTTGCATCAAATACTGAAAAACCTCATGCTATAAAACACCTAGAAATTCTAAATAAAATGGAAAAAAAATACTTTAAAAAATGTAAAAGTGATCATATGCCTAAACAAAATAAGGGACGTAAAATGAAGATTAAGATGAAAACACAAGTGATAAGTAGTAACAAGTACCTTGGCTATCCTCAGGACAAAGTAAGGTCTTGGTTTTAACGTCTTTCAAGACCAAGGGTCAAGGATTTGGACATGACTTAGAACTGAGACACTGGCATAGAGTAGTGGGACTCAAAGAACAGTACTCTTAGGGAAAAGGGGGAGAAAAAAAAAAGTGAGCAAACCAGAAAAGGAAACATCTCTGTTACTTCTTCTGGTCTCATTTTCTGGAAAAAAAAAGTCTTTTAGGAGAATTTTTACACCACCACCAGGTCCAGGAAACTTAAACCAGAAAATGAACCTGAAAGAAGGTCATCCTGGGTACCAACCAGGAGATCCCCAATTTAGAAGACACAAGATTCCCACAAAATATGAACTCTATTCAAACATACGAAGAAACACAGGCAGAATAGACAATTACACAATCAACAAACATCAGATTCAGACTCCTTAGATTTTCAGACCTCTGGAATTATTAGAAACCAACTAAAAATATGTTTGAAATAACTAAAGTGAAATGATGTTATAAATATAAGGAAACAACTACATGAATATAATTGTATTATTCAACTTGAAATCGAATCAGATAGAACTTACTGACAGAAATGTAGTCTTTGACATTGAAAAGTCAGTGGATAAGAGATGAATGAGTAAATAAAATGTGGTCTATTGCATCCAGTGGAATACTATTCAGTAAGGAAAAAGGAAAAGTACTGACACATGTGACAACATAAATGAAGGTCAAAAACATTACACTAAGTAAAAGAAACAAAACACAAAGGGTCACATCCTGTATTATTCCATTTATCCACAAAAGACAAATCTATAGAGACATTAAGATTGGTGATTTCCTAAGGTTGTGGGAATAGAGATTAACTGAAAATGGTCATAGGCCATTTTATGGGTAAATAGACTCTAAGACCCGGGGCACCTGGGTGGTTCAGTTGGTTGACTGCCCGACTCTTGATCTGAGACTAGATCTTGATCTTAGGGTTGTGGGTTTGGGCCCCATATTGCGCTCCATGCTGGGTGTGGAATCTCCTTTAAAAAAAAAATAAAAGCAATGTTCTAAGACTAGATTATGATCATGGTCGCACAACTAAGTAAATTTGTTGAACGTCGTTACACTGTGAAGTCTTTAAAATAGTTGAATTTATGTATGTAAATTATGTGTATACCTTATAGTTCAATAAGGTTGTTCAAAAAAAGTCGGTGGGATGTTTGGATTAGACACTGCCAAAATTGGAATGTAGATCCAAAAGCACAGAAAAGAAAGAGATGGAAAACATGACGGAAGTAAAGAAAGTTGGGAGGAAGTATGAAAAGTTCTAATCTACATTTAATTGGAGTTCCAGAAAGGAAGGTAATTGAGAAACAAAGAAAAAGATGTGAAAATATTCTCAAAGAAACGAAGGCTGAGAATCTTCTAGAACTGATGAGAGGCATGAATCACAAGCTAAGTAAATAAGAAGAAACTTACACTAGATGCATTGAGGTAAAGCTACAGAATCACTGGCAAAGACAGGTTCTTAAAAGCAGTGAGAAAAGACTTTTACAGAGGAAGCAATTTCTGTCATGGAAGATGTCACCAAAAAATAAGATTTAACCTGAGCCAAGAAAGAGGATTAGAGTTTAGATGAATGGATTAGAGGAAGGGAGTACATTCTGATCATAGGTGTGGGAAGAAAATCCTAATCGAAGATGCAGAGGCTGAAATGTATGGTGGCAAGTCTTCAGGTCCATGAAAAGGATGCTCTGGCTGAAGCAAAGAATAATGTAGGAAATTGGCAGAAGACAGAATTAGGAAGGCATGGTCAACCTACATTAGCGTGCACAATGAAAAGCTCTCTAAAGACTTGGGCCTAGGGATGCACCACAAATAAACACATTTCTTTGGTTGACTCATAACAGATCCCCTTTCTCATCAAGGAGACCCTTGTTTCCTCGCACCCAGAGAAATTCTCTGACTCTGAAACCAGAAAGGAGGCTTTCTAAAACCTATAGTGCATTTTCCATCGGAACCCTGTTGAGTTCTGAAGTCCAAGTTCGACTTGAACCTAGCAAAGACAGGAGACTCCAGGTTACTGCTGGGACACACCCATGCTCATCAGGTGGATGAGGGGGACTGCCTCAGTCTTCCCTGTATATTTTCTTTAAACTCCTATTAATTTAACAGGCCTGGGAAAAGGGTGAGTCATAAAGGTGGAAAAATATTTTGGCTGCAGCTTTGGTGAAAGGTGAAATGCATTAACCTTGCAATGAGTCATCATCACCTCAGGCAGCTTAAAAGAAGAAGGAAAAAAAAAAACCCTTAACCACCATGGTTTCAGATCTCTGGGAGTGTGTCTGACAGAGCGTCAGGGTTTGGTAACTTCTTGTCTGGTGTGGGTATGGCCCGGTGTGAGATTAGTTTCTCCAGAAGAAGGCCTGAAATGCCTCCTTTCCAACATGCAGCCTGTAGGGTTGGCTCTCCCACCTCCCAAGCCTCAGCAGGAGCCAGCTGCAGCCCACCTGTTTCAATGGGGCCACTTTCACTCCACTGTGAAGGAAGTACTAGCTGCTAGTGCCAGCAGAGGCCCTAAAATAGACATATTTTTAAAAATCAGGCATAGCCAATTAAACCTTTAAAAAATTACATTGGTAATAAAATTATGTGGAATTTATTTCTCTGAACTGTGACTGCCAGATCATTCTAAGTATACCCTAACAACTCATTAGGTTTAAATACGAACATAATTAACCATTCTTCCATTATACAGTTTTAGAAAAATAATCACAAACCCTTTACCTGATTAGAAAAAGTGAATACTTGCCTGAATATTATGTGCAGGCATCTATTCTTGTCAAATGTTTACAAAGGAACTTAATGGCCCCTGATTAACCATTGGATGTTGGAAAAGGTTGAAAGTCCTCTCAAGCTATATCAGTAAATAAATGCTTGCTTACTTATATCCACATTAGGGAAGAGCTACACATCTCCTATCGACAAGCCAGGCAGCAAGAAGTACTGCACAGACCTAGGTTTAAGTGTGACACTAGCAGCTTAGGAGCCTGTGACCTTGGCCAAGCTACCTAGCCTTGCCGAACCTCGACTTTGTCATAAGTGAAATAAGGGGATAACATCTACTGCATGGTGGGTGTGAACACAAACCGAGATGAAAGATATGACATTTCTCGGTACTCAGTGATGCCAGATTGCTTCTCCCTTCCCTCCTTAAAGCATCATGTCTCAAGGAATGAGCAGGTGGGCAGGTGAGTTAATTCAAGGTTGTGGAAGCAGGTAGAAGTTGGTAGAAATTGGATGGGCAGGGGAGAAATGAGGAGCTGTTCTTGACAGCAGGAAAAGCATGAGAGGAGATGGGGAGACAGTGGGGCGAGCACATGGCTGAAGGAGCTGCTACCTGTCTAGCTGCCATGGAAGATTAGGTGTGGCCAGAGAAAGGAGGTTGTTTGGCATTACACTGAGCCATTTGGACTTTATGTCCTAAAGATCAAAATCTGCAAAGGTTTTGGAGCTGGGAATAATTCCTCTGGCACTGATGGCTTGGTTGTGACCATCTCATGTTCTTTGGCTGAGAGTCAGTGGAGCTCCTTCACCAGAACGAAGAAAACTTCCATACTTTCTAGAACTGCCTTCTCTCTCTCTAGTGCCTGAGTCTGGTAGAGCCCATGGTACATTGCAACTCTATTTTACAGATGAAGAAAAGAAAGTAAGACCCCTTGAGCCTAGGTGATTTGCCATAGGTCAGCATCCAGAACTTGAAGTCTGTGTTTTCTGATACTATTGTTTGTGCTTGCCCTACCACATTTCACTGAGACTATGAAAATTCTATCAAAATGCATCAAAATAATAAAATGAAGGAAGGAAAATATTAGGAGGCACATGCAGCCTATGATATTCACACACCATGAGATGAAATAAAGTTTTAGGATTCGTTATGTCCCCATTATTCAATTCCCTGGTTTAAAACTTAATATGATCTCTCTAAACTCTCACTATTTAGGATCTAATTCTTGGAGATAACTAACATCTCTAAAGAGAAGATGTCAGTAGCTTTGGTTTGATAGCACAAGTACACTTGTGTTGACTTCAATGCGGCATTTTAGCAAAAAATTTCTCTGCTTCAGGGACCAGCCCTAATGATTAGGGTGTTAAGACATGACCAGAAAACCATGCCAGGTGCTAAAAACCTTCACTGAAATTCACAGCCCAGCAGATAGGAACCTTGGCACCTGTCTGACTTGGCTGGAACTCAGATACCCTAACAATATAGTCAATAAGTCCAAAGTAGCCATCCCAAAAGATCAGCCTGCAAAAGGGGTCTTGAAGGATTTTCTATAAAGGGCCTGGGCTTCGAACTTCACCAGTTACCTCACTCCTGACCCAAAGAGAACACTAAGAGTCATCTCCTCCCTTTGATCACTCTTTGTCTACCATCAAAAGAACCTTCAAACCATGCTCATTTTGCATCCTCCCTGACCCCACAAACCTTAGTGCTTCTCAGCTAGTGTTGAGCAGAAACAAAACCAAACAATGAAAACCTCTCCACCCCTGAATAATTTGGCATCAAATTCCTGTATCATCCTAAGGAATTTAGGATTTACTGCAAGTTACCAAATGAAAGGTCAACCACATTACATAGACGTGCTATTGACTGGAAATGGCAAAAGGCACCCCCCCCCAGACTATGGATGGGAGAAGAGCCTCTTTCATTTTTGTAGTCATAAAAAATATATTAAAAAGTATACACCCTACAGCTTATGCTGTATTCAAGTCAGCATTTGAAATGAGTAGCATAGATTATCAGAGTATCTCAGAAAAAAATCATATATTATTTCTATCTTTGAATTTTCTCCATTTCCTGCCTTCTTATAGGAAAAATGTTCTTGAGTCAATATGATGGTAGAGAGAAAGTAGCACGAGAGATAAAGCTTCCAAAGAGAAAACTGAGTGGATGTGTTGTTGATATGTCTACCTTAAACATATTTTGAAATGAGACAAATTTAAAAAAATAATAGCAAAAGCAGCTCTATCAATGATATTTACACAAGTTTTGAGCTGGTCAGTGCTTTTTCAATTATGGATTATTTTCAAGCCTTTCTTATGAGATGGATCGAAGATAGTGTTCTACAAGTGAACAGCTTGAACCTCATTCTGTGCTTAGTGTATGGCCTAAGAGGGTTTCTCCATATAGATGCCTGAGCAGAGAGTATGTGCCGTTGTTCTCCACTGTCCACCCCTTCCCCCAAGCTATTCTCAGCCTTTCTTTCCTGTGGCTCAACACCTGAGCTCCCCTGCCAGGGGCTTGCCTCTGGCTGGTTTCTGCTTGGGTTCAGCCAGCAGGTGCACTGTCAGGAGCATGGGAGGAGGGAGAAGAAGGGAGTTAGAGTACTTCTTCCCTGTTTCCTCCCTGTTTGGGGTCACATCTCTGGCAATATCTGCACCTCTCCATGACTGTTGTCCCAGCTGGAGTAGCCGTCTCTTTCACACTTCCAGCTCTTAGGGGACTCCAATGGCACTATTTCCTCTCACGCTTCTGCAGTCCTGAGGGAGGTGTTAGTGGCTTCCTGCTGTTACACATCTCGAGGTGTCTGGACATCTCTTGTTTGTGCCTGGTCTTTCTTCTCTACAAGGAGTGCCTTCATTAGGTCTCTTTACTTGGATCATCCAGGTAAACTTTTATTTCCTTCTGGGACCATGACTGACATGATGTTCTAATTTCTCTACCTGCAAAGCTATGTTGGGATTGTCAGCAGGAGTGTAGACATTATTGAAATGTTCCTAGCATTTCCTCTCACGTGGTCGCACCTTTGGGTAAGCTTAGTCTTATGACCTGTATTCTATGCTCTCCGTCATTTGGGAAAAAAAGAGACTTTGGAAGACTTCAATCCAGTTTTCTCTTGTGTAATTCAGGAAATAATAAGGTTTGTTCAGTCCTGCTCTGCAATATTTGATTTTGGTCTGGCTGCAGTGCAGGCTAAGGAGCTACATTTTAATAACCATCCCTGTGATTCTGAGATGAACAATCTAGACTCACATTGAGATCCAGTGCGCAAGACTGCCAAGTGCATAATGGCAGAGAAAACATCTGCCTCCATCACTGTCATATCCTAATGCCTAACGAGTGCCCCAATTCATGGTTTTGAATGAATAAAGAATATGTAAAAGCAAATTAACATCTGAGCTCCCTTTTCTACGAGGCCTTGGTCACACGTCCTGAAATAATGTGCTCCTTCTATGTGGAACTGGTCTTGATTATTAAAAGCACCCCATACGTTGTGCCCTGCAGCACAAGGGTCAATCCACTAAGCCCATGGCCAACTTTAAAAAAATTTTTTTAAGGTTTATTTATTTTTGAGAGAGAGAGAGAGCGAGAGCGAGCAAGCATCAGCAGGGGAGGGGCAGAAAGAGGGAGACACAGAATCCGAAGCAGGCTGCAGGCTCTGAGCTGTCAGCGACAGAGCCCCATGCGGGGCTCAAACCCACAAACCATGAGATCATGACCTGAGCCAAAGTCAGATGCTTAACTGAGCCACCCAGGCACCTCACCCATGGCCAATTTTGAGTGGAACAAGTGGGTATTTGGCTAAACATCATTTTTTTTCATATTAGTAAATCTCTTAGCACAATGCTTTTAAACTAAAAATGCTTACATCTAACATTATCCTTCACCCATTTATTCACCAATATTTATTAAGTATATTTGGCAATGTAGTAATTGCCTACCATCGGCCAAACACTCCACTAGCTATCAAGTGAACAAAATCAAACAAAGACCCTGTGCTTGGAGCTTACAGACCAGGGGTAGAGACAGACATTTAGGCACATCCTCCTTCAGATTCAGGTGATGTGACACCAGTAACGCACAAAGAGATCATAATGTCAGGAGCAGGTGGGGATAGGGAGGTCCAACCTGGAGAGCAGAAGGCCCAGAAAGTTTCCCTGAGGCAGAGAGTCTGAAGTTGCTGAAGGCGTACAGCATGAGAGGGAAGGTAGGAAGGGAAAGGTGGAAAAGCACTGCAGGCAAAGGGACCAGAGAAAGCCAGGTGAAGGATGTTTGAAGATGTCAGCAAGAAGGAGTCTAAGTAGTGAGCTCATCTTGAATCATTAAGCACATTACTCAGAAAACACTCCTGGGCTTTGATCAGAGTGAATTCTGATTATGAAGGGCTATAACTATGCAGAGTGCTTTGAGTAAAAGACATCGTGCACCGAAAGCTGGTACAGTTGGAGTAGCGTTTGTCTGTTCCTGTCTCCCTCTCAAAGACCTTCAACTGGATAAAATATTTAATGCCCCTTTCCTTACAGCACCTTGTGATTTTCTTGCTGAACTGGCAAAACTGCTTTACTTATTCCAAACAATTTCATAAATGACAAATAGGGATAAGAGAAATACTAAGTATTTTGGTAATCCCTGTATTGTTATTTTCAATTTTTTTTTAATGTTTATTCATTTTTGAAAGACAGAGAGAGACAGAGCACAAGCAGGGCTGGGGCAGAGAGAGAGGGGGACACAGAATCCAAAGCAGGCTCCAGGCTCTGAGCTGTCAGCACAGAGCCCGACGCAGGGCTCGAACTCATGAACCATGAGATCATGACCTGAGCCAAAGCCTGACGCTTAACCAACTGAGCCACCCAGGCACCCCTGCATTAGTAAAAGACCCCAGAAAAACACGAAACAAACCCATATACAAAAGAGGAGTGTTCATATTTTAATTTAAAGACTGTGAATTTCACATACATTGATAGAACTATAAATAAGTTTACATCTCTATTACATTGGGCATATAAGATATTGCTCAATTCCATAACAAAATATATTTAAGTTACGCACTAATATACTTTGTTTTGAATGAAGAACAAAATTATATAGGGCATTGATTAGCTTAAACTATTTTATTTATTTATTTTTTTAACGTTTATTTATTTTTGAGAGAGACAGAGACAGAGTGCAAGCAGGGGAGGAGCTGAGAGGGAGGGAGACACAGAATCCGAAGCAGGCTGCAGGCTCTGAGCTGTCAGCACACAGCCCGATTGCAGGGCTCGAACTCACGAACAGTGAGATCACAACCTGAGCTGAAGTCGGACGCCCAACTGACTGAGCCACCCAGGCACCCCCACCTTAAACTATTTTAGAAAATTAACAATATTTTTGAGATTCATAAGTTTCCATTTAGAATATAAAATTTTTTTAAATATTCAGAAGCATTCCTGTAAACACTTCAGGGTGAACTATTTCAAAAGAGGCATATTCCACAAGCCCTACTTTCAGAAGCATCTGTCATCAGTGAAAGTGTCCAAAGCACTACGTGGAATATGATCATTTTAGCAGTGCTTTTCCTAGTTTGCCGAAGCCAAATGTCTTTGGCTACACCTTAGACGCAATGAGCAAAACTTCGAGTTTGTGACACATGGCACAGTAGAGTAAAAGGACCCTTTTAATTGCCTTTCCAGTTTGCAAATTATTTTTAAATGCATTACTTTATGAAACTGGATATTAAAAGGTCTGCTTTTTCTTTCAGGACCCGAGATTTTGAACTGCTCATTTCATTTCCATCACTAGTATGCCATGCACTACATTTCAAGCTATATTATGGAACCCATTTCATCATGCACACTTAGCAAGGTATAGAGAAGGGTCCAGAATGAGATGGAGATCACATTTCTCCCAGTCACCCGGCTATAAACTGCAGCCAGTTAAAAGTCTGTCATGCTCCCAGCTATGCTTTGAGTTCTTCCTTTTCATTTCTCTGACAAACCAACAGCTTGATAAAAAGGCTCAAGATTAATTGCAACTTTTCTTTTGCAACAAAAACAACTCGATTGCAAGTCTGATTTAATAGATGAGTCTCTCGCTGGGAGATGGGGCTCAAGGGAAAGGCACAGTGTGTATGCAAGAGTCTCCCCTCTCAGTGAGAGTCACCCCTCTCCGATCCTTCTGGTTCTGGCCTGCTGACATCTCCACAGAGGGCTGGTCATCCAGTCTGGAGGGGCTCCAGGCCTCCTTCCTCTTCAGGCTGTCTTAATTCTGACTGTTTCTTGTCTGTTACCTAAAGCTGTGAGACACAGAATGGTACTGTATTAATTTGCAGAGGCCGTCATGGAGAAGTATCTATCGCCAACTGAGAGGCTTAAACAACAGAAATGTAGTGGGCCTCACGATTCTGGATGCCCAAAGTCTAAGATCAGGGTGTCATCAGGCTTGGTTCCTTCTGAGGGCTGTGAGAAGACTCTGTCCCATGCCTCTCTCCTATGTTCTTCTGGTTAGCTGGCCATCTTTGGCATTCCTTGGTTTGTAGAGCACCACCCCATCTCTGCCTCCATTTCACATCACATGTGCCTTGTGTGTTGTGTCTGTGTCCAAATTTCCCCTTTTTATAGGAAGAGTCATATTGAATTAGAGGCCCTCCCTACTCCAGCATGACCTAATCTTAACCTAACTAATTATATCTCTAACTACCCTATTCCCAAATAAAGGCTAGGACTTCACCATGTGAATTTTCAGGGGACGCAATTCAACTCATAACAGTTACTATATATATTCTAGGGAAACATAAATTTCAGGTTAATATATAATAAACCTTCTGGAATAATAATACGAAGCAACCGATTACGGTCACCTCTGCAGATAATAGTGAGGTAGACCAGGTAAGGTGGAAATCAAAGGAAATTTACTTGCAACTATAGTATCTTCATTTTTTTTACGAGGAAGGTAGATTACCTGAGTAAAACTAAATATAAATAAATGAAGATTTTGTAGTGACTCCCAGGAGAAATGCTATCAACTGCCAAGGTACACTTTGGAAACTTGTGAGGGGGTTTCTTGGCAGCTGCAAGGATCGGGGACACGTCTGGCAGTGAGTGGGAGCAGACTAGGGTTGCCAGATGTCCCGCAGTGCTGAGGTCATGAAGAGCTGTCCTGTGTCCCACATCGTTTTCAAATGTCCTGCTAAACATTTACATATAAAAACAAAAGGACTTGTTTTTAATGTGTATTGTCTTGAGAGAGACACAGAGTGTGAGCAGGGGAGGGGCAGAGAGAGAGGCAGACACAGGATCCGAAGCAGGCTCCAGGCTCTGAGTTGTCAGCACAGAGCCCAAGGCGAGGCTCGAACTCAGGAGCAGTGAAATCATGACCTGAGCCGAAGTCGGATGCTTAACCGACTGAGCCACCCAGGAGACCCAAAAGAAAATAGCTTTTTGGCATCATTTTACTGTACATTGAATTTTCTAAGAATGCAATCTTGGCATCTACAGGGAAGACTGTACTTTGGTTCAGAAATTTGCCGTGAGTCTTCACCTTGCTGGAAAATTCTATTGCCGACAACAGCATCACTCTAAATATGGGAGCCACCTCAAGAACACACACAGAGGGGGCGCCTGGGTGACTCAGTCGGTTAAGCATCCAATTCTTGATTTTGACCCAGGCCATGATCTCTCAGTTCACGAGTTCAAGCCCCCACTTGGGATTCACTCTCTCCCTCTCTTTCTGCCCCTCCCCCACTCACACTCACACCCCATCTCTCAAAACAAATAAATAAACGTTTTTCTTTTTAAAGAACACCCACAGACTGGGCTGCACTGGCAGCTGTCGCATTCTTGATGATTCTTCCCATGGGTGTGGTCACTGACCACCGAATTGTGTCTTCTGGTGTGGGCCCTCCAAGCCTTCCTGTACTGAAACAGGTATTAAGCTCATACAAACTTGAACTGCATTTTCCCTTTCCAGTAAAGTTGGAGCTTTGTGTGAATTTTTGAAATATGTGTTCAGGTAGATTACATTATGTATGGATTTCATGTCAGGGTGCTAACAGGGATGCTACAAAGCATTCCTTGTGAAAAGGGAAGACTTGTTCTCATAGTACTGTGCACTACCAGGCATCTTTGACAGCCCAGGGAGAAATGCAGACTATATAAACTAAAGCTTTGGAAACGGAGGAGAAGCCATGCATTCAGGAGATATTTTCCAAAGCAAAAGGTCAAAAGGACCATATTTTAGACTGAGAAAGAAGGGAGTGTCAAAAATGCCTCTGAGATTTTTAAGCTGGGCTACCAGGTGGGTGATCGAAAAGTGGAGACACGAAGAGGAGGGCGGTAAATTCACTGTGGGACGTTGCACCTCAAGGCAGCTGGGAGCAAGAGCGAGAGGTCCACAGTTGTTAAATAACCCCGGTATGGGTTTAGTGACCAAGGGATGCCGGTGCGAACAGGATTGCTAGAATCTGGAAGTAGAAAACGTATGGAATAAGAAGGGGAGAGAACCCATAGCAAACCCATGATAGACACCCAAAGGACATGTGCAACTGAGAAAAGCCACAGAGGAGCCTTTTTATTTTTCAACGTGTGTCCCGCTGAGCTTGAAGACTCTCAAGATAAAAGGCAACAAACACAACCAACTAACAGCAGAACACAAACCCTGTGACTCACATCACTTTGATATTCCTCACATTGCCTAGTACAGCACTCGGTACCCTTTAAACATCTTCCCTCAGTCCTTTCCCTTCCTGGAACATTCAGGAGTGGGGAGGAACATTTCTACTGGGATTGGACTCCCCACAGATGTCACAGATGTTGTTGTGATCTGTGGGAAGCTTTCTCCCCAAGCTCAATGAATGTCTCAAGGCCCCGGGTTCTCTGGCAGGTAGAGAAGAGACACTCTTTACCTGACCATAGACATGGCTCTGCTAAGGGGTGGCTATTACACTCAGAAAATCTGTTCTCCATGCAGAGAGTGACTTACCTCTTGTGAGACAGGTCATCTTCCCACCCCCCAACATTGGGCAAAACCAAAACTAAATTTAACAGCAGACGAAGTGTCATTCCCAAATGCCGCATCCAGCCCAAATCCAGAAGAAAAGCCACTGATCACCCTCCCAAAGCCCAAGTTCCACACTCAGGGACATTCCCTCTCCTGGCAGTGACATCGCAACCTCAGGGACACTCCCTCTGGCTCAAACCCCCATTCCACTTGTCTGCCAGGACACATGACATGGGACAGGAGATCTGTCACTGAGGGCACATACCTGTGGTCACATAAACACATAAACACTTTCACTAGCAGCCACGTTCTTAGGCTCTGGCCAGAAGAGGCAGCCGACAGCCAGACAGGAGAGGCTCAGCTGAATGCTGACTACGGCTCGCCATCCACGGATCCCCCTGGCAGGAAATGGGTTCCAGATGTGTCCTCAGCTGAGCCTGTAATGGAGTCTGACTGTCATAAATGGGCCTTCTAGCCTGGGTCTCCAGCCTTTATCAATCTCCCTAGACAACACTGAGCAGAGGGGGAGGAGAGGAAATGCAGGAATAGTCTGCATTGCTGGGTACAGTTTCAACAGAAAGATGACAATGTGTTTTGAGTTTCTAGGTCCTATTTTTGTTTTCTTTTTTGAAGATAACATTGTGTGTGTGTGTGTGTGTGTGTGTGTGTGTGGGCACGCATGTGCTTAAGGGGGGAGAGAAACAAAGGAAACAGGGGAAGGGAAGGGGAGATTCTATTTCAGTTACAAAAAAGGAGTTGTGCATTTTAGACAAACTAAAATAACATTGCAATCCCATGCCAACCCAGGAAATTCAATAAACCTAAAGATCAATACTCTATCCTAATTTTGCCTTTGCTGTAAGTAGATATTTCAGAATTGTGGTAACAGGGCACCTAACTCAAGGTTGTTAGAGATATTTATTAATAAGTACCCAATAGCCTTCATTCTAAATTCCCACATTTCATGGAGATGTGTATCCTTAGAATCTCTATACATTGATCGCTTAATTTCTTCTTTGTTCAAAGGGATAATGGCTTAAAAATATCACGTGAAAATAGAATTTAGGGGACACCTGGCGGTTTAGTTGGTTAAGCGTCCAACTTCAGCTCAGGTCATGATCTCACAGTTTGTGGGTTCAAGCCCCAAGTCAGGCTTTGTGCTGACAGATGAGATCAGAGCCTGGAGCCTGCTTCAGATTCTGTGTCTCCTTCTCTCTCTGCCCCTCCCCTGTTCTCTCTCTCTCTCTCTCTCTCCTAAAAATAAATAAACATTAAAAAATTAAAAAAAAAAAGAAAATAGAATTTAGGCAGTACAAGGTCCAGATAGCCTGAGAACAGTACACAATGAATAACCTGTGGCGTTCTCCATAAATACACAATTGTAGCTGGGGGCTGTACCTAAATAGTCCAGAATTGATCATTCTCCAGAATTCTCAGAAAGTAAGCCTGTGGCTCTAGATCAGTCCCTCTGAGCAGCAGCTGAAGAGCACCTAGGTTCTGAGAGAGGCTACACTGGTGATTTGTTTGGGGTCACTGTGTACCTGGTGAATTTAAGAGTCACTGCCAAGGTCACTGAGTGACCTTGGGTGAGATACTTAACCCCTCTGGTTCTCAGTTTCTTCCTTTGTAAAGTGAGAGATTAGACTATGGTCTGTGACAGCTCAGAATTTCAATTTTAAAAGGCTTATTTTTTTATGTTTATTTTTTTATGTTTTTTTATGTTTATTTTTTGAATGTTTATTTATTTTTGAGGGAGAGACAGAGCATGAATGGGGGAGGGGCAGAGAGAAAGGGAGACACAGAATCCGAAGCAGGCTCCAGGCTCCGAGCTGTCAGCACAGAGCCCGACGTGGGTCTTGAACTCATGAGCTATGAGATCATGACCTGAGCCAACATTGGACACTCAACTGACTGAGCCACCCAGGCACCCCAAAAGGCTTATATTTTTTAAAGCAAGATTAAAATTCATCACCCAGTTGGTAGGGTTTGAGGCCCCTACCACAGTTTATAACCCTAAAGATAGTGACACCTTTTATAGAATCAGACTCTATTCTGTGTGTAACAGGCTTACAATAGCTAGGCAGAGGCACGACACGCTCAAAAGAAAAGAGCCTTTTGTTCTGGAAGAGTAAGATGCATCTAATGAAACAGACGGTAAGAACTATTCCAGATAGTCCCATCCACATTCTGTGGGTCAGTGCTGTCTGTCGACAATTCCTCATGATTTTGACAAAAAAGGGCATCAGCGTTCCCTGTGTCAAAGAAAAGAGATTTGCTTACAGCTCTCCGTTGTTCATTTCACTCTGGACATAGAGTTTCTTCCTGAAGGCTGAAATTAATTTTAAACTTGCTTTGCACAGTGGTCAACCAAAAGATTTTGATTTTTTTAATGATTATTTATTTTTGAGAGACAGAGAGACAGAGCACAAGTGGGAAAGGGACAGGGAGAGTGGGAGACACAGAATCTGAAGCAGGGTCCAGGCTCTGAGCTGCCTGCACAGAGCCTGACATGGGGCTCGAACTCCTGAACCTCGAGATCACGACCTAAGCGGAAGTCGAACACTCAACCGACTGAGCCTTCCAGGTACCCCCAACCAAAAGATTTCGTATGTGCTGGCCTCATTCTGTAAGTTTAGAGAAGAATTTTATCATTTCATTAAAAGCTATGATCCAATTACTCTAAAGAGTATAGTCAAATCAGACTAAAAATTGAGCCATTAGTCAAATGTAAAATCGTCTCTTTTTAAAACCAATTATTTTAAATACAGAGTAAAATATGAATTCATTTTTGATTGTAAGAAATTGAAATAATATAGATACAAGTAGTTACCCTAAAGACAGTACCTCCATTCCCAGGTCTTTCACAGCATATGATGCCTTCTGTGAGGAATTTAGTGTGTGTCCACTCAACTTTTTCTAATTACACATGATACTATACAAATAAATATCTTTGTTTCAAATATGTATTGTTCACGTAAATAAAATATCTCTTTACTTTTGTGGACATTTTTAATTGGCCAAAGTCTTTAGGTGGTTCCATACGAGTTAAGTATGGATTTATTGCATTAAAAAAACCTGCTGCATAATATTCCATAGGATGGATTATGAAATTATTACCCCATTAGTGGAAATTCAAGGTTACTTTTCTCTTAACTATTCCACAAAATATCACAGGGAACAGTTTTGTACATGCCTCCCTTGCACACATGTGGCTGTGTTTCTCTTGGGTAGATACCAATAAATGAGATTGTTGGCTCAAAACTTGTGCAATTTTAAAAGGTTTGGCAAAGTGCCTTACAAAAAGGCAGTACAAAGTAAATCCTTAGCAAAGAGATCATTTAGAGGGAGAGTTACCTTCCCCCATGCCCTTATCAGTATATTATTTTATCTAATTTTGAAATATGTTCTAAAAAACCAGAAATATGTTCTACTATAATAGGTAAAAAATAAAAGCTCATTTGCATTTGCATTTCGTTAATTACTAGTAAGGTTATACATTTAAATATGCATTTATTGGTCATTTGCATTTCTTCTTCTATGAATTACCTGTACATACCTCTTGCTCTTTTTTTTTTCTAATTAGTTTATCTTCTTATCTAATTATAAGCATTCTTTATAAAACCTTTACACATGCTAAAACTATTTTCTCTTGGTTTGATAACAGTTATTTGTCTTTGTCTATGGGGTATTTGATGAAAGAAAATTTTCCTTTCTTTTTCTTTTTTAAGTCTCCTTTATACATATATCCAGATGTGTAGATGTATTTGCATAATTAGCATCGGATAGGTACTTTTTATTTTTATTTTTTTTTAATTTTTTTTTTAACGTTTATTTATTTTTTTTTTTTGAGACAGAGAGAGACAGAGCATGAACGGGGGAGGGGCAGAGAGAGGGGGGACACAGAACTGGAAGCAGGCTCCAAGCTCTGAGCCATCAGCCCAGAGCCTGACGCGGGGCTCGAACTCACGGTCCGTGAGATCGTGACCTGAGCTGAAGTCGGACGCTCAACCGACTGAGCCACCCAGGCGCCCCTGATAGGTACTTTTTAAAGTGCAGTGTATTTTGTCCTTTCTTTTGTTTGTCTCAGTTCCATCTCTGCTATTTTGACCGACATTAGTCTCCTGCCCTGACCCCCTCCAATTCAGCAATGTGGAAAGAAAAAAGAAAGACATGAGGAGATTGAAAACAATATATATATGGAAAAATATATAGCAGGCAAACACAACCAACTAAAAGAAAATTGCTGCAGATATGTTAACTAATAAACAACATAGACTTTAAACAAAAAGCATTGTTGGGAATACAGTGGGTCACCACGTAATAATAACTCACTTAATTCACCAAAAAAGTGTTTTGAACTTGTATGTACCCAACAACAGAGGCTTACAATACACAGAGCGAAATTTTACCACATTAAAAGGAAAAATTGCTTTCTCTAGAGTTGTCTTTTCCTTCATCTTCCTGGTAGCACAGAGTTGGTTGTCACAGCAGCAGCAAAGTAAAATGAGGACAAGATTTGAGATATATAAGAAAAAAAGGAGGAGCCCCTGGGTGGCTCAGTTGGTTGAGGGACCGACCCTTGATTTCGGCTCAGGTCATGATCTCACAGTTTGTGGGTTTGAGCCACGAGTCTGGCTCTGCGCTGACAGAGTGCAGATCCCAGACAAAGTGCCTGCTTGGGATTCTCTGTCTCCCTCTCTCTCTCTGCCCCTCCTTCTCTCTCAAAATAAGTAAATAAACATTTTTAAAAAAAGAGAAAAAGTAAGTCCCTGAAATATGTCATTAATAGTATAAACCATAACCCTATTTCTTTTTTTTTTATGAAAGTCTTCTCTTTTTAAAGTTTTTTAGGTTTCTTTATTTATTTTGAGAGAGAGAGTGTGAGTGGGGAAGGGGCAGAGAGGTAGAAAGAGGGAGAGAGAGAGAATCCCAAGCAGGCGCTGTGTCACAAGTTCAGAACTCATGAACTTTGAGTTCATTATTTGAGCCGAAGCCGGTAGCTTAACCAACTGAGCCACCCAGGTGCCCCCATATCCCTACTTCTTGACCGACAGTACCAATCAAAGGGAGCAGACAAGATTGTTTTGTTTATGGAAGAGTAAAGGAAATCAGAGTACATTTAGAGAGAAGATGCTTGAAGGATGTGAGAAACCAAACTTTCAAGGGAAATTCCTGAAGAAATTTTTTCTAGGTTTGGCAGTTTGTGTGCTTTGCATTTTAATTACAAAGTACCGTGTTTCAACACTTGGTTAGGGATTCGTTCATAATTGGGACCTTCCTGACCACAGTCAGCAAGCCTTCTTTCACCTCCAGGAGGTTTGGGAAATCAAAACAGAGCCCATCTGCCAGAGAGCTGTGGTCCTCATCAAACAGCCCCACGACTGGCACAGCGGTGTATTTGTGCTTGAGAGACGGCCTCAACCAGTTGCCGAGCCTAAAATACCTCTCAGGGCTGGTTGCAAAGCGGGCAAATTCATAGCACAGAAACTGGCCTGTGTGAAAACCCTTCACTTGGAGCCGGTCCGCATGTGGCTTGTGGAAAGAAGAGAGGTTTCACTTCTATTTCTTTCCATCCCACATCATAAACACGAAAATTGCCATTGAACATTCAGCTCGTGGCTCTGGTACCTTTCTCATGCTGAAATGAGGGAGATGGGAGGAGGTGTATATACTCCTAAAACTACGCTGTACAGAGATTTCCGTGAGAGGGAAAGGAATATACACATTGGGAATAAGAGTTTTGAGTTTATTTGTGAATGCTTTTATTAAAAAATGTTAATCATGTACAGAAGTACAGTTTTCAGAATAAAATGGTTTTTCTGTTAACACTGCCATCCCACAAAACGGAGGTGCTAATAATTCCTTATTATGTTGTTTGTCACTTCACCACTATCAAAGTTTCACAAACCCGAATGAAATATACAACAAATAAAAGAAAAGTCAGTGAAAATTGAAGAAAAGAAAGGGATAGCAAGTACACAAGATTACAAGGCCAAAAGTCTCAGAATTTCATCCTAAAGAGCTCAGGTGACCTTAGAAAGCTATAGTCACACAAATTTTTAGGCATAGTCATATCGATTTTCATTAAGGGTCTCCTTTCTAGAGCATTCTTGAAAGTTTCTAATCTTTCTTAATGCCTTGAGTTCACTTCAAATATCATTAAGACATCTTGGGATCTTTGTCTGCAAGAAGTTCTGCGTCTAATATCACAAAGACCCCAAAAATAGACTTTGGAAAGGAAAACTTGCACTCCAGAAAATCATCGCTTGGCATAGAGAAGAATGTACAGAAGTGAATGCCAGGGCAGTTAGCTGTTAGCTCAAGTTTGTCTCCAGTGCTGAGACTTTTCATACTTCCCTGGGCCTCAGTGGAATGCTGCATCAGAATAATGTGGCTTGTGCAGTTTTCTAGATGATCTCCATGACTCTTTCAAATATAAAACACTATGATTCTCATCAGGTCTCATCATTGCCTCTTGCCTATCTCTCTTCTCCTGAAGGCTGGGGTCAACGGACCCCAGAGAAGATTAGTCTTACACATACACACACACACAAATAAAAATTTCATGATGCATGGCAGGTGATGCAGTAAACACTTGTTTTGGGAGCCCCAAAGAGATATTTTTTAATTGAGCTATAGTTAATAGACAATATTATATTAGTGTCAGGTATGATAATTGTACAAATATTATATTGACATACAATATTATAATAATCAGACTAGTAATTCGATACTTATATACATTACACAATGCTCACCTGATAAGTGTAGTCACCAGCAGCCACCGTACAAAGCCATTACAATATTATTGACCCTATTCCCTATGCTGGACTCTTCATCCCATGACTTACTTGTTTTATAATTGCCATTTTGTGCCAAGGAAGTATTATGATGGTGTATTTTGCAAGACTTATTTTTAAAATGCCTAATTCTTTACAAAATCGGTGCAGAACTAGGGAAAGGGGTGTGGTCTAACAAATGGAAAGATATGGATTGAAAACAGATGCCCATCAAAGGATGAAGCAGCAAATAATTTAACAATTCATACATGATTAAAAAAGAGAAGTGGTTGTGATTTGATGGACACAAATTTCCTGAGTTTTCCATATTCCTGAACATTCCATATTTATTGTTTCTTACGTTGTTCTCTATAGCACTTGCTATATTCCTGTTTTGGCATGAATTACAATGGTTTATTGGAAGAAGGTAAATGCACACTCACATACAATTAAACAGAAGTGACTACTGTGTAATTTTACAAATGATAAAAGATATTAGAAACTAGGGACACTCACATTTCTAAACCCTGGAATTAAGCTCTTTGGAAAAATATCACTAGAAAAAAATGATTAAGACTTGTAGAGTATAGGTCATTTAAAGCACTCAAAAGGGAAGACAACAAGTGAATATTTGGACAAAAATGTCCATTGTTCAGTTTTTCTCTCCACTTCGTCATGTTTCCTAATTTATTTATAATGTTTGTCTCAAACAGGAGTTTTTTTTTGAGACAGACCATAATTTTTCTTTTAGGCCAGTGTTTCTGAACCTTTCTTTACATCATCACCCCCTATGAAGACTTTTTAGACTCTCTTTTCCCCAGTCACTCCACAGTAAAATTATAACACCATAAATAGACTGTATATGTGTTTGTGTGTTATATGTATATATGTCCTTTATAGATTTTGAGTAAATTTTCTCACTCCCTCCAAGGAACTAATTTTTCTCCTTTGGAGATAATATTCTCCCCTTGAGAATGTGTGTTTTATATTGTGGTAAATAGGTATGCCTTACAAGCTGCTGAAAGAAAGCAGGATATAGATACCAATGCAGCCCACACTTAATGAGCAGTTACAGATTAGAATAAAACATGAGAGGATATAAGCATGGCTTCCTGCATGTTCCTTTGCCACACATACTTATTAAATTAAATACAAATAGTAAATCACAGAATCTGAAGCAAATCAGCCAAAGAAAACATGAAGGGAAAAAAAACCCCAGAAAATATAGGTGATACTGGAGGATGAGCCCTGAAAATTCTCGGAAGTCACTTTTTTGTAAAAAGATGGAGAAAGGTAAGATAAAGGAAAAAAATTAAAAAGGTAGAAAATGAAGGTAACACAGTACCTTTGGCAGTTATATTTACATCTAGATTTTTAGAAGCCAACTTTTATATATGGAAGTCATATATGGCTCCTAGAGAAAGATACACCCCAGTGAGGGAGTCCATTCTGTGATCCATGGGTCAGTCAATGGAAATAACATGGAAAGAAGGAAGCACCCATATCTGGAGGAAATCGAGAGCAAATAAGGAAATGGAGACTATGCACATTCAACAGATCTTTGCATTTTTACACTTAACCCTCTGCATGTTTCAATGGTTAGGACACATGAGAGAACAGTGATGGCTCAGAGACAATTTAATTTTACTTGTTCATATGCAAAAATAGCACAAAACCAAGGAAATTTCCAAGGATATTTCATAATTTTTGTAAACATATTCTGAAACAAATTTGTGAGCATTAATTAATGTAATAGAGAATAGGAGTTGACAGCCTAAAATCTAAAAGAAATTCAAGGTAGGACTGTTTGCAATGGTCTTGGGGTTAACCATTCTCTTCTTCTTGTTGTCCCTTCGACTGAATGATCTCTCTTTTTCTGTCACCTTTGCTAGCTTGGCTCCATCCTTCTGCCTCCTAAATGAGGCAGGTCCCAAGGTCACACTTTATCCTCTTCTCTCTGTGTTCTCTTCCTTGGCAAGCCCCTGAATTCTCAGTTTATCAGTTATCATGTCTAGGCAGACCTCTTTCTAAACCGTCTTTCTGGCCTTCCACAGTCTCCTGATCACCAAACATAATTTCCAGCTGCCTATTAGATATTCCAATGATTTTCTTTCAACACACCAAAATCAAGATGAACAAAATAAAGCTCATCATCATAACACTTCCTGCTTCTTTATTCCTGTTAAATGAACACAACAGAAATGTATGATAGCCATGCCTCTCTGTCCTCACCCATGTGCTCACTTGGCTATCAACACAGGTCATTCTACCTCCAGATGTTGTTCACAGTGGTCTCCTATACCCTTGTCAGACACTGTATGTCTTATCCAGACTCTTGCAATTGCATTAGCTTTGGTATTCTCTAATTCCTCTCTTGGATATATTCTATGTGTGCTTTTCAAAATAATCCTCATATCTGGCCATGCCACAAAATAGATAGTTATCAATTTCTAACCATTTTCAGTCAATATTGAAGGTCTCTCTACTTTTCTTCCATACTATTGCCCATCTAAATTCCCGTTGTGCCTTGTAAGTACCAGGTGGGCCCAATTACTCGCTGTCCATTGGCATACCCTACATCTTTCCTCGGCATCTTGTTGAAATTATTCCCTCTGCTTAAAATGCCCTTTGCTTTTCTCTCAACTTCACCCAACAAAGTTTGACTCTTTGTCAAAATTCAGGTCAAATTCACCTCCATGCTAATGGTTTTTGCTGAATTTCTGTTGTGGACTTCACTGTGCCTCTCTCAGTGTGCTTTGTCACATTCTATCTTTATTGATAATACAAAATCATGGGATGTGACTATACTTGTATTTACCTTCATTCTTCCCGCTTGTGCTCAAAGCAGACATCATTAATCAATCGCAGCGCTCTTTCTCACTAAACCCAGACAAGCTCTCGGAATCCATCTCAGCACCGCATGTCAAGCAGCCACTGCCAGTCCATTAAAGTTGATACATGAACACAAGACCTGGATTATAGTAAATATCTAATAAATATTGGCTATTATTATCATTCTCTAGCATGATACTCATCACATAAACTAGAAGATTGTTGAAGATTACTGGTTAAACGAACTGCTACTACAGTGCTGACTTGTCTATATCTCTTCATCTTTGTACTTAATGAAGACAGAAAACCTGTATTCCTTTGAAGTCAGAGTTTTTCTGGCATACTGAAGAAAAGCATGCGATTTCCCAAAGTAAACTGCCATAATTCCTTTCTCTAATACACACACTGATTCATAATCAATGCTATCAACCTTCCAGTTCAGAAGGAGTGCCAATATTACCAGAAATTTGAGGAAATTATTTCATCACTGAACCTTCAGTATAGTTGATGCTATTTAGCTATCCAGCTATCCAGCTGCATTCGAATGGAAAGGCCGGGTCCTGTTTGAAGTGGACCCGGGCTACATGTGCTGCATTTGTATGGGTAGTTTGTCTGGGCATTTCCCCAAGAGAACAGGTGAGGGAGGAATGTGCATGTGGAAGCACATGTGGAAACATCTGCTTTTAAAGGTATCATCTGTTTACTCAGGATGTTTGCGAGTTTGCTTTTCCATGGCTTTGTGTACAGTGATCGCTGTTCACATGCTGTCTCTTGTCACCGGAAGGTAACAATGTCAATGACAATGATGATGGTGATGCTGCTGTTGGTGACAGTGATGGTACATCATATCTACCTAATCCTCTGCAATTTATAAATATGAGGAATGACTGGCAGAGAGAGAAAAACAGGGAGAAAGGGAATAGGCAGGGACATTCTAATTAAATATAACAAAACTTCCAATGGAATGAAGATTCTAAGCCCCCTTGCAAAATTGGAACCAGAAGCTATGCCCTACTTCTTTAGGGTCTCACTCCAAGTTTGATAGTGAGTCTCAGAAGAGAATGGAGGCCCAAATCATAGAAGATTCTGGATTTGATGCTGGAAGTTCTAAATTCTCAATTTCTTGACTCAATTTTAGACCTTTTATAGCACTATTTCTCCTTCCCTGTGATGCCTTCAGGGAATGGGATACTTTGCCTACCCTCACAATCCCCCAGATCACTCATTCCCCTGCAGCAATCAACTCCAGCTTTGGTCATGTTTGTGTTATTTTCCAGGACTGTTTCTTAGTGAAAGGGAATCAAGTTTTCATAGTGATGACAGAGCAATCCAATGTGGTGTCTTTCACCCTTCTTGGGGCGCCAGTCACAGGGGTGGGACAGAAGACCACCACTGATGCTACATCTGCACCTTGTCTCCATCTGTGTGGGGTTTATCACTTGGAAAGGCAATGAAGATGACTGTGTCCCAGTGGCTGGGCTTGAACATAAATGCCTTTGTTATTCTCGTTGACTTGCAAATTCGGATACTGATTTATTACAGCTTCTGATCTTCAGCCCAGAAGTCTCATCTTGAGAAATGCTGACTAATATATTTCCTTCCCCAAAGTCACACAATTCCTTGATCATGGAGGAAAACATTGTAGAACTTTTTAATTGATGTGTTTTTTTTCTACCCTAAATTTGGGTGTTCCAGGAAAACAAATAAGCAAAAATAAGATTTGGTAAAAACCAGCTTTTATTCAGATTTCTAAAACTCTGAAGCACCTAGGCGACAGAATTGTCTGTCCAGGACCCGTGTTTTGAAATAGCTCATTTTACAAACATCACACAACTAACATGACTAATGCATAACTGTAGGTAACAAACGGTAGCAGTATAAGAGTTGCCTGGCTGCAAATTGACCAGCAGGGGATGCCACGACAGTCTGGACAACTCAGTTAGAAAAAGACATGCAGATAAAGCAAACAAAAAACAAGGAGCTGATGGGGAAATCTCATCATTTTCGTAGAAGACAAGACATTTATTGCTGAGTCAGAGATGCTTGGAGTGGAAAGAGAATTCCAAACAAGTACGATAAAGCAGAAGGAAGAGATGGCACCCACGAGTGTAACTGAAAGATGTTTCCTTTGGCCATTTGTAAGGTAATTGCGAATTCATTTTCAAACCATTTAAACTGATAAGAAAAATTTAATCGAATGTAGGGTTTTTTTCCACTTATAAATCTGAATACTTTGTTATTTTTATTATTTTTTATTTATTTTGAGGGAAAGAGCTTGCACACACACCAGTGGGGGAGGGACAGAGAGAGAGAATCCCAAGCAGGCTCCATGCTCAGCACGGATCCAGATGCGGGCTCGATCTCCCCACCAGGAGACCATGACCTGAGCCAAAATCCACAATCAGACACTTAACTGACTGAGACCACCCAGGCACCCCTAAACCTGGGTGTTTTAAATTATATAAAATGATAACACTTAAAATTTTTTTACATCATGCATTGATATTAAATACAGCATTTCCTGAGACCAACACTTTCTCAAACCCAAGTTGCATCTCAAACGCAAGTTTGGTGCCGGATGACATGATCACAAAACATATGTCTCTTTGCACTCACTGTGCCTTCTCAGAAGAAAAGCACTTACAGGTCTTTAGATATCTGGGTCCGGTCCCAGATAGCACACTATTTTTTACTGCAGAGACATTTATTACACCATTCTGTTGCTTGTGAGAACAAAAACACTAATGTATTTGTGCACATAAACTCCCACATTTGAAAGAGAGATTTTAATTCTTTTTAAGTCTAAGAAATGTAATTTCCAGATAACATGTTGGTTTTGTGAGCTCTGTGCAGTACTGGAGTCTCTATCCTTGTATCTCTCTCTCTCTCTCTCTCTCTCTCTCTCTCTCTCTCTCTCTTTCAAGGCCTCTTCCATGTCACTAAGAAATTAAGGTATAATGACAACCTCCCAGATTGTGGAGAATATTGTAGACCATTAACAAACTGTTATGTTTTTCCCAGGACAGCAGGAGTTCTGGACAAGAAAACTTTATCAGGCTTGAGTTCTTGATGTAGATTCAGCTGTGAGAGACCTGTTAGTATGTGTTAGTGGCTCACTTTCTTCATTGCCTCAGAGTAAAGATAAGTATTTACTTACTCACTGAGTAACTTCTTGCACCAAGAAAAAATTCCCAGAAAAAAAACAGGGGTGATGGACCTTTAAAAGCATTCTGCTAAGTGAAAGAAGCCAGATGGGAAAGACCGTATATTGTATGATCCCACTTATATAAAATGTCCAGAACAGGCAAATCTGTGAAGACAGAGAGTGTATTTGCCTGAGTCTGGGGCTGGGAACAGGGATTTTCTGTAAATGGACCCAAGGGATCCCTTTGGGGTGATGGAAACATTTTAAAACTGGATTGTGGTGATGGTTGAACAACTCTATAAATTTAGTAAAAGTAGTTGAATTATACACTTAAAACAGATGAGTTTCATGGTATGTAAAAAATAGAATGGATATCTAACAAGGTAATTATCACCTTCTCATGTATGGAACATACTATGCTCAGAAAACAAGCACTCACCCTGTAATTGCACACCTGCATACAAAGAAAACTCAAAGAATTTGCTTAGTTTGTTTTATATTTCAATAAAAGCTATGAACTGAAAACAGCCATGTTGTGCTTCAACTGTACAATAATTTCTCCCACAGCCTATGGTTCACTCTATTATATTTTAAATCCATGATTTTAAGCAAAGCCTATAATCTAGGCATTTGGGGGATTCCTAGGGAAATTCCGAGCAAATTTGTTGGAATTACCCAGTTTAAACATTGCCCAAGAATTACATACCTTTAATCTTTTTAGGCCATTATTGTAACTTTCTGTGCTTTTATAATTTTAAACTCACAGAAAAGTTGCAAAAATAGTACAAACACTTCCAAATGCCGTTAGCCAGATTCATCAGTTGCTTGCATTTTCCCCATTTTTCCTCTATGTGCATTTCTTCGATTTTTTTTTCTTTTTTAAATACAAACATACTGCATGTGCATTGGAAGAATAAAATGATTTATAGAAGTGTAATTATTTAAATAAGTGTAATTTTCCTTCCTCCCTAAGGAAAATCATTCTTTTCTTTTCTTTCTTTTTTTTATTCTCACATTAGATAACATACAGTGTAGTCTTGGCTTCAGGAGTAGAACCCAGTGATTCATCACTTACATACAACACCCAGTGCTCATCCCAAAAGTGCCCTCCTCAATGCCTGTCACCCATTTTCCCCACCCCCATCAACCCTAAATTTCTTCTCTGTATTTAAGAGTCTCTTAGGGTTTGCCTCCCTCTCTGTTTTTATCTTACTTTTTCCCCCAAGATCATCTGTTAAGTTTCTCAAATTCCACATATGACTGAAATCATGTGATATCTGTCATTCTCTGACTTATTTCACTTAGCATAATACCCTCCAGTTCCATCCACATTGTTGCAAATGGCAAGATTTCCTTCTTTTTTATTGCCGAATAGTATTCCATTGTATATACATATACGCTTTCCTTCACTGTGCAGAAGCTTTTTATCTTGATGAGGTTCCAATAGTTTATTTTTGTTTTTATTTCCCTGCCTTCAGAGACATGTCAAGTAAGAAGTTGCTGTGGCTGAGGTCAAAGAGGTTGCCACCTGTTTTCTCCTTTATGATTTTGATGGCTTCCTGTCTTACGTTTAGGTCTTTTATTCATTTTGAATTAATTTTTGTGTATGGTGTAAGAAAGTGGTTCAGTTTCATTCTTCTGCATGTTGCTGTCCAATTTTCCCAGCACTGTTTGTGAAGAGACTGTCTTTTTTCTGTTGGATACACTTTCCTGCTTTGTCGAAGATTTGTTGGCATATATTTGTGGGTCCATTTCTGGGTTCTCTATTCTATTCCATTGGTCTATGTGTCTGCTTTTGTGCCAATACTATACTGTTTTGATGATTACAGCTTTGTAATACAGGTTAAAGACTGGGATTGTGATGCCTCCAGCTTTGGTTTTCTTTTTCAACATTACTTTGGCTATTTGGGGTCTTTTGTGGTTCCATACAAATTTTAGGATTGTTTGTTCTAGCTCTGTGAAGAATGCTGGTGCTATTTCGATTGGGATTGCATTGAATGCGTAGATTGTTTTGGGTAGTATGGACATTTTAACAATATTTCCTCTCCGATCCATGAACATGAAATGTTTTTCCTTTTCTTTGTGCCTTCCTTAATTTCTTTCATAAGCTTTCTATAGTTTTCAGCATACAGAACTTTTACCTTTTTGGCTAGGTTTATTCCTAGGTATTTTATGGGTTTTGATGCAATTGTAAATGGGATTGATTCCCTCATATCTCTTTCTGTTGCTTCATTATTGGTGTATAGAAATGCAATCGATTTCTATACATTGATTTTATAACCTGCAACTTTGCTGAATTCATGTATCCGCTCTAACAGGTTTTTTTGGTGAAGTCTTTTGGGTTTTCCATGTAGAGTATCATGTCATTTGTAAAGAGTGAAAGTTTGACTACTTCTTTGCCAATTGGATGCCTTTTATTTCATTTTGTTGTCTGATTTTTGAGGCCAGGACTTCCAACACTATGTTAAACAACAGTGGTGAGAGTGGACATCCCTGTCGTGTTCCTGATCTCAGGGGGGAAGCTCTCAGTTTTTTTCCCACTAAAGATGATATTAGCTGTGAGCCTTTCATATATGGCCTTTATGATGTTAAGTTATATTCATTCTATCCTGACTTTCTTGAGGGTTTTTATTAAGAAAGATGCTGTATTTTGTCAAGTGTTTTTTCTGCATCTATTGACAGGATCATATGATTCCTTTCTTCTATTAATGTGATGTATCACATTGATTGGGTTGTGAATAATGAATCAGGCTTGCAGCCCAGGAATGAATCCCACTTGATCATAGTAAATAAGTCCTTTAATATACTGTTGAATTCAATTTGCTAGTATATTGTTGAGAATTTTTGCATCATGTTCATCAGGGATATTGGCCTGTAATTCTCCTTTTATTGGGATCTTTGATTTGGGAATCAAGGTAAGGCAGGCTTCATAGAATGAATCTGGAAGTTTTCCTCCCATTTCTATTTTTTGGAACAGCTTGAGAAGAATAGGTATTAAGTCTGCTTTATATGTCTAGTAAAATTTCCCTGGGAAGCCATCTGGCCCAGGACTCTTATTTCTTGGAAGATTTTTGATAATCAATTCAATTTCTTCACTGGTTATGGGTCAGTTCAAATTTTCTTTCTTCCTGTTTGAGTTTTGGTAGTGTGTGAATGTCTAGGAATTTTTCCATTTCTTCCAGATTGTCCAGTTTGTTAGCATTTAATTTTTCATAGTACTCTCTAATAATTGTTTGTATTTCTGTGATGTTGGTTGTGATCTCTCCTTTTTAATTTGTCATTTTATCTATTTGGGTCCTCTCTCTCTTCTATCAGAGAAGTCTGGCTAGGGGTTTATCAATTTTGTATATTTTTTTCAAAAAAATAGCTCTTAAATTCATTGAACGGTTTCTACTGTTTTTTGTTTTTTGTTTTTTTTTTATTCTATATCCTTTATCTCTGCTCTAATCTTTATTATTCCTCTTTTTCTGCTGGCTTTGGGCTTTCTTTGCTGCCATCTGTCTTTCTAGCTTTTTTTTAGGTGTGTGTTTAGGTTGTGTATTTGGGAACTTTCTTGCTTCTTGAGGTAGGCTTGAATTATAATATATTTTCCTCTTAGGACTGCCTTTGCTGCATCCCAGAGGGTTTGGCCTGTCGTGTTTTCATTTTCATTTGCTTCCAAATATATTTTAATTTCTTCTTTAATTTTCTGGCTCTCACATTTATTCTTTAGTAGGATGTTCTTCAACCTCCATGTATTTGGACACTTTCCAAATTTTTTCTTCTGGTTGATTTCAAGTTTCATAGCATTGTGATCTGAAAATATGCATGGTATGATCTCAATTTTTTGTACTTGTTCAGGGCTATTTTGTGACCCAGTATGTGATCTATTTTGGAGAATGTTCCATGCGAACTTGAAAAGAATGTGAATTCTGTTGCTTTAGGATGAAAAGTTCTGAATATATCGGTTAAGTCCATCTGGTCCAAAGTGTCATTCAGAGCCGTTGTTTCCTTGTTGATTTTCTGCCTAGATGATCTGTCCATTGTTGTCAGTGGAGTATTAAAGTCCCTTACAATTACAGTATTATTATCTTACATTTGTTTCTGTTTGTGATTAATTGATTTATATATTCGGGTGTTTTCCTGTTGGGGGCATAAACATTTGCAATTGTTAGCTCTTACTGATGAATAGACCCTTAATACAGTATAATGCCCTCCTTCATCTCTTGTTACAGTCTTTGTTTTAAAATCTAGTTTGTCTGATGTAAGTATGGCTATTCCAGCTTACTTTTGACATCCAGTAGCATGATAGATGGTTCTCCATCCCCTCAATTTCAATCTGAAGGTGTCCTCAGGTCTAAAATGAGTCTCTTGTGGGCAGCGTATAGATAGATCTTATATTTTTTATCCATTCTGATACCGTATGTCTTTTGATTGGGGCATTTAGTCCATTTACATTCAGAGTGATTATTGAAAGATATGGATTTAGTGTCATTGTGTTATCTGTAGGTTTTGTTCTTGTGGTGATGTCTCTGGTCATTTGTAGTCTTTGCTGATTTCCACTCACAGAGCTCCCCCTTAGGATCTCCCACAGGGCTGGTTTGGTAGTCACGAACTTCAGTTTTTGTTTGTCTGGGAAAGCCTTTATCTCTCCTTCTATTCTAAATGACAGCTTTGTTGGAGAACAGATTCTTAGCTGCATGGTTTTCCTATTCAGTACATTGAATATTTCCTGCCATTCCCTTCTGGCCTGTCAAGTTTCAGTGGTCAGGTTGCTACTACCTTATGTGTCTACCCTTGTAGAGTAAGGACTGTTTGTTGCTAGCTGCTTTCAGGATTCCCTATCTTTGTATTTTGCCAGTTTTATTATGATATGTTGTGGTGTTGACCTGTTTTTGTTGATTTTGAAGGGAGTTCTCTGTGCTTCTTGGACTCAGATGCCTGTTTCTGTCCCCAGATTAAAGAAGTTCTCTGCTATAATTTGTTTAAATAAAATTTCTGCCCCTTTCTCTCCCTCTTCTTCTGGAATTCCTATAATACAGATATTGTTTTATTTCATAGAATCACTTAGATCTCTAATTCTTCCCTCATGATCTAGTAATTTCTTTTCCTCTTTTTTTCAACTTCATTATTTTTCATAATTTTATCTTTCACCTGTTCTCTCCTCTGCTTCTTCCATCCTCACTGTCACTGTATCTAGTTAATTTTGTATCTCACTTATAACATTTCTTAATTCACCATAACTATTTCTTAGATCTTTGATCTCTGCAGCAATAGATTCTCTGATGTCTTCTATAGTTTTTTTCAAGCCCAGCTATTAGTCTTATGAATGTTATTCTAAATTCTTGTTCAGATATATTGTTTTTATATGTTTTGAGCAATTCTCTGGCTGTCATCTCTTCTTCAGTTTTCTTTTGAGGAAAACTCTTCTGTTTCATCATTTTGGCTGGGTTTCTGTCTTTTTAAATAGCTTATTATGCGTCCTGCACTTGTGAGTACTAGTATATTAAAAAGAGGTCATACACTGTCCAGGGTGTGGTACTTCAGGAAGTGTTTTTTGGAGTGTGTTGCATGCACTCTGTTGTTGCGTTTTGGCTGCTCGATCCCATTGGTCAGTCCTCTGCAAAGCTCCACCTTGCTTGTAGTGGTGGAGTGTTTAGATCTTCAACCAGGTGTGCTTTGATTTGGTCGTTGAAGTAACCCTGGAAAAAAGGAAAAGGAAGGCGGAGGGAAGCTTGATCCCATACAAGAGAAAAATGAAAGGGGAGAAAAGAAAACTGAGCAGAGAATTAAAATAAACTATAAGACTTAATCCGGAAAGAGAGAAGGTATAATAATATAATAAGTGTAGAAAGAATAGAGTAAAAATGCCTGATTAAATAAACAAACAAAACAGATCAAAATTTATATATATATATATATATATATATATATATATATAGGAATTGACCAAAAACAAATCAGAAACTATGAGCCTGATTCCAAAAGGAAAAAAGAAGAGGGTAGAAAGAAAAAGAGAAGAGAAGAGAAGAGAAGAGAAGAGAAGAGAAGAGGAGATAGACAAACAGACCAACACACAAACAGACAAAACAAACAAACAAACAAAACAAAAAACATTGTCTGTTGGTGCCTGGGACCAGTGGTTATGCTGGTCTGGAGGAGAGGCCATCTGGTTCAGTCAGTGTCAGTCCTACTCCAAGAGATAAGCAGTTACCAGGCACCCAGGGGCAAGGATGGTGTAAGCGGGTCCTGCCGCCACTGGGGGCTGCTGTGCTGCTCCCTGAAGCCCCACTGTGTTGGTGATGAGGTGAAAAATGGCGACATCCCAATCTCTCCTCCCGGGATAGGGCGTCTCAAACCACGCTGTTCAGGCTGCCCTCAAAGAGTAGAGCAGGCAGCCCACTGGACATGCTCCACAGTCTCCAGCATCTCCTAGGCACTTGACTGGGATTCAAAACCTCATGTCTTGGGATCTCGCTCCAATTCAGGAATAGCACCACTCATCCCTGCTGATAAAGGGCCTTTGGATGGCACCTGCAGGGTATTTTGTCTTGGGGGAGGCAATAAACTTTCTTCCCACAGTACTCAAGGGAGGGGACTATTTCCTCCCAGTGTGCCCTTGAGATTGCCACCACACCCCGGGGCTGGCTCCATCCCCTCCAGGTGTGCGCACATGGCTGGCTCCCATCCAGAAAAAGTCATGTGCTTTTAAAAGCTCGGAGACTTAGCTCCTAAGGCTGTTTGCAAAATAGAAACTGGCATTCTTCATATTTCTCATTCCTGTCTGTGGTCCAGAGAGGTTTTCCTCCATACCAGAGCCCTCTGTCTTTCTCTCCCTTTGTCCCTCCACAGGAGAGGCTCCTTCCCCATTTTTTTCCCCCAATTCACATACATGCACCTCTATCCCACCAAGCTGTCTCCCTCCAAGTGTGGAGATACTTCTGCCACTCGGCAGATTGATTTCTTGGGAGTTCTAAGTGTTCTGGTCTCAATACAGCTGTGTTTGAGGGAGGAGGGAAATCCCAGTCCCCCTACTTCTCTGCCATTTTAACCCCTCCTCAGGAAAATCACTCTTAACAATGTCTTGAATAGTCTTTTTCCATAAAATTTTTGATGTAAGTGTATGAAATAATTGTTAAAATACCCAGCAGATTGTAAAGTATATTTACAAATATGAATTACTATCAAAAAGAAAAAAAAAACCTAGTCAATTCTGGTTTCCTCCTGGGGTTGAAATGGCAATGACCTTGTATCTGCATCTCTCTTCCTATATAGAAAGACTTCTTTGGAAGGGCTTGTGGAGGCCTGGGGTGGTCAGCTACTGAACTGACTGATTAATGGACTGAATGAAAGAGCCAAGTGGAAAGTTTCAGCAAAGTAGAAGCAATGATCACATTTCTATGATGTGCATCATCCGGCATTCAGAAAAACACAGAGACACCTGTGAGCTCACAGATTTAGACAAAGGAAATGAACCGACATCGCTGTGTCTTGTCATTGTTTTTCCTGGCCATCCATTTCTAAGCCATTGGCCTCCCATCAATGATCGCGTGTACTTGGAATCACAACAGACGAAGCACAGCTGAGCTGATGCTAATCAGAGGCAGTTCATAGAGAGAACCCCTGGCTGCATCCCTGCTGACAATGGACAGAAAGAAGTAAAAAATAACAGTGAATAAAAAAAAGCCATGCTAACAAAGAACATGTTAGAACAACAGCCACCACATGAAGTGTCCCCACATTCACGTGTGCTTTCCTTCCTGTGGCTACACCAGTCCAAAATTTCTTATGTGAGCCCTCCTAGCCTCATAGAAACTCATAGGTCCTGTGCAGTTGCCCAGTGGGTGTGCACACTGAAGCAATGGCTGTAAATATAAGCAGACCCTAACTGTGCCTGGGAAGTGGCTAGAGACAACCCCTCTCAAAGAGCAAGCTCGTCTAAAAAAATTTTTTTATGTTTTTATTTATTTTTGAGAGAGAGAGATACAGAGTGAGAGAGAGACAGACAGAGCACGAGTGGGGGAGAGGCAGAGAGAAAGAGGGAGACACAGAATCTGAAGAAGGCTGCAGGCTCTGAGCTGTCAGCACAGAGCCCAACACAGGGCTCAAAGTCATGAACTATGAGATCATGACCTGGGCCAAAATCAGATGCTTAACTGACTAAGCCACCCAGGTGCCCCAAGAGCAAGGTCTTTGAAAGCAGCAGGGAAGCCTGTGAGTACCTGTGTGCAAATCTGTGCAGGTTTGTGCTTTGATTCATGTCTACACCATGGCTGTCATAGAAATTAGCCACACAATCTCAGCATTGGCTTCAGTGGCTGAAGGAAGTGGGTGAACAGCATTCCAGGCCAGATCAACATTGGCTACAGTCAAACAAAGACGATAAATATGATTTTCTTGGCTGTAACTAGACTCAAGAGCAGAATTTTGTCCAAGCCCACCTAAGTCCTTACTGAGTATATTAAACAGACTCTCCGTTGATTTGGGCAACATCTCGGTGCTGGATCACCCCTGCTGGCTGGACCAGCAATGGGCCCGGGTCATACCCATAACTCATCTCTCTCCTTATACTGGAAGCAGCCTTTTTATGTCCATTGGGTCTTTGTTGTATTTAAGAATGGTTTCCTATGGAGTGTATACAGTTACTCTTATTTCCCCTAATTCTGGCTCACATGTTGCAGTGGCTAAGAGCATGGGCTCTAGAGCCACAATGTCCAGGTGCAATTCCCAGTTCTTGGACAACCTTGAGCAACCCAGTTTACTTTCTAGTAAAAGAGAGGATTATCATTAATTATTAATAATAATAATTAATTATTATAATATTATATATAATAATATAATTAAGTATCATTAATTATCATTAATAATAATACCATTATTGTGTCATTTATATAATATGTTGTTATTTCTGAAGCTTCCTTACTTCCCGAGCTCATAAAACACAGCTGAAAAACGACATCTAACGGATGGGGAAAGAGAAAAAGATGGATGCTCTTCCTACATCCACTCATGCTTTCTCTATTCTCCAGATGTCATCTGGTTTGCTGTTTAAAAACATGCAAATATTGTCATTCTTATCAATATTATCATTCCCTTGATTATAAAAAATAAAAAAGGTTCCCATGGCTCTTAGGTAATTTCAAAATGTTAAACATGGCCCCAAGACCCTGCATGATCTGGCCTTAACCATTTCTTCTACTTGGTCTTGGGTGACCCTCCCCTGGACCCCCCTCATTTCAGCCTCATTGGCCCTAAGGTAGGTTTACAGAGCCTTTGAATGTGCCCTCCCCTCAGACAGACACCCTTTACCTCCTACCTGTACTCCCTTAACTTCCTCCCATGCCATCTTTTCTGTCACTTTTCTGGCACTGTAGGCAAGTTAGGGCTCCCCGCTGTCCTCCTTCATAACCCTGCAAAAACTGAAATTAGTTGCAAACATATCTTTTCCACCTTATACCATCTGTGTTCCTCATCTTTGAATTCCTGGTGCCTACCATGGGTCTTGAATTTATTAGGTAGTTAAAAGAAGGAAATGAAAGAAATAATGCACTTGATGGTTAACGCTAGGAGTTTTTATATAGTAAAATCATTAATCTTTCTGTTTGGTGCTCTTTAGACCTCATATAAGGAATCCTCTTCTAGCCCTAAGAGATAAATCATTGATTTATATGGAATTGAGTTTTAATATAATATGAGGTGGGGACCCATTTTTAATCTTTCTTTGTATGCATATACTTTGCCAGGACCATTTTATTGAATAGTTTAGTTGTTCTTCATTGATTTGCAAGCCATCTCTGTCAAGAATAAGTTTTTCATATTTGTGTGGGCCTGATTCTGGGTTCTGTAGTCCATTCCATTCATCTAATTCTGCCCTAATACCCCCTTGTCTCGGTTTCTATCACTTCATAAGTCTTGGCATCTGGTAAAGTGAGTCCTTCTACCGAGTTCTCCATAAGGATTAGCTTGATTGTATTATTGACCATTTTCTCTTTCATATAAATTTGAAAATCAGCTTTGTTGAAATTTTTATTGGAATTACATTGCAAAAATTGGGCAATAATTCATACTTGTGTGATAAATGCCCACAGCCATAAACATGGTATTTTTATCCATTAACATGGTATGACTCTTATTGTAGGTTGAATTATGTTCCCCTAAAAAACTAACCTCTGGTACCTCAGAATGTGACCTTATTTGGAAATAGGGTCTTTACACATGCAATTAGTTAAGATGAGATTATAATGGAATAAGGTGGGCCCTAAACCAATAGGACTAGTGTCTATATAAGAGGATATAACAATATAAGAAAAGACAGCCATGTGAAAATACAGAGATTGAAGTTAGGTAGCTGCAAACCAAGGAACTCAAGGATTTCTGGCCACCACCAGAAATGAAGAGGCAAGGAAGGATTCTTCGCAGACTCTCAGAAGGAACATGTCCCTGTCGACATCTTGATTTTGGACTTCTAGTCCTCAGAATTGTGAGAGAATAAATTTCTGTTGATCTGAAGACACCCATTTGTGGTGTTTTGTTCTGGCAGCCCTGAGAAACCAATATAACTCTCCATTTAACGAAGTATTCTGTAATGTGTTTTAATAAAGTTGTATAGTTTTCTCCATAAAAGTTTTGTATATTTTATTTTACATTTATTTCTGTATGACTTTTAGCTTCTGCTACTATGAAGAAAAGGAATTGGCTTTTGCATGTTAATCATCTACCAAGATTTGTTTAACTCCCTTATTAATTTTAAGAATTGTTTGGTTGTTTGGAAGAGATTTCTGCGAAGACGCAGATATCAGGTATCAAAAATAATAATAGATTTGTTTCTTCTTTTGAAAACCTTAAATCATTTCTTTCACTCGCTTCTTTCCCTGCAGAGCAATAGACCTTACCTGGTGTTTTCTTGAGGTCAAGATTTTTAATCATTGATTCAGTTTTTAATAATTGTAGAGTAATCCTGATTTTGTTTTCCAAGTACATATATAAAATTATATATTATATGGCTATATCTAAATATATAGATATTAATGTGTGTGTATATATATATATATGCATATATATATCCAGTAATGGTCATGACTTATTAAGATCTTCAAATCTTGTTTTATTTGTTTATTGATTAGCACTATGGTGGTAAATTGACAAATTTCTCTTTGCAGTTCTATCAATTTTAACATTATATATTTAAAAAAATCTTTTTAACATTACATTTTTTGAGACAGAGAGACAGACAGAACATGAGCCAGGGAGGGACAGAGAGAAAGGGCGACACAGAATCTGAAGCAGGCTGCAGGCTCCAAGCCGTCAGCACAGAGCATGATGCAGGGCTCAAACTCATGAACTGCGAGATCATGACCTGAGCTGAAGTTGGACACTTAACCAACTGAGACACCCAGGTGCCCCTAGCATTACATATTTTAAATGTATGTAATTAAGACCATACTATTTAAAATTTAACCTTTGTTAATGTATAATAAACCTATTAATAGTTCTTGCCTTAAAATATGTTTAGGGGCGCCTAGGTGGCTCAGCTGGTTGAGCGTCCGACTTCAGCTAAGGTTATGATCTCTTGGTCCATGAGTTCAAGCCCTACATCAGGCTCTGTGCTGACGGCTCAGAGCCTGGAGCCTGCTTCAGATTCTGTGTCTTCCTCTCTCTGCCCCTCCCCAACTCATGCTCTGTCTCTCTCTCTCTGTCAAAAATAAACTTTAAAAAAAATTTTAAAAATATGTTTAGACTCATGGTATTATGGCTACTTTTTAGCTTTTAGTTGTTGTTACTATTCATCTGTAACCATATTTTTTTTCATCTATGACTCTCAATCATTCTGTGTTCTCGTGGTACTAATGGAACTTTTATAAAAGATATAGAAATTATTAAAAACAAAAACAAAAACAAAAAAACCAACCTTCTGGGGTACCTGGGTGTCTCAGTCGGTTAAGTGTCTGACTTTGGCTCCAAAAATCAGTAAACATTAAAAAAAATTGAACAACAACAACAAAACTGATAATCTTTTGTCTTTTAACTGAAGCGTGTAGTATGTTTACATTGAATATAATTTCTGATATGTTTGTATTTATTTTATGGTAGATTGCATCCATCAAATATTATTGTTCATCTCTGAACTAGCCCTTCTTTGAAGATTGCAACTTCCCACCCACCCTACTGATCTCAACAGTCCCCATGTAGCTTGCCAGTAAAATGTGGGGGGAGGTGAAGTGTGTCGTTCCCGGTGATTTGCCACATTTCCTTTTCTTCTGCCACAACACCTGCAATGTTCAGGACAGAGGCTGCTCTGTGAGCCTGGGACCAGAATTGCTGACAAGGTGTGGCAGTGCCACACTGGACCCACAGTATAGACATGAGAGGGAGCAAAGAACAAACATTTATTGTTGCAGCCTAGTCCCAATGAGATATCTGGCTGGTTTATAACCCCAGCACAACCTGGCCTACCGATTGAAGCACATTTCTTAATCTTATTTTGCTCTTTTTATTTGTCCATTTTATAAAAGTTATCTTTATGATTGTTGTTTTTTTATTACTATTATCACTACCTGCCTTGCATTTCTTAAGATTTTTTGAGGTTGTTTTTCTTCTTTCTGTCCTTGTTCTCCTGCAATAGTATAGACATTATACACTTAGTTACTATTCTTTCAATGACTACTCTAGCAATTTTAACATGGATATTTTGACTTTACAAAGTCTAAACTTGTCAACATCTGAATAACAAAAGAAACTCTGAATAACTAAAGAAATGCTTTTTTTAAATAATACCTCCTCTCTTGATTTATATAAAATTGTTGTTATATATTTTAGTGCCATCTTGAGCTGTTAACAATTAGACATTATTTTAACCACTGATTACTTAGATTTTATTCATATTTAACACTTTTCCTTACTCAGGACTCCTTGCACCTCCTACCTCTTTTCTGTTCCTAGTATACGGAAAGTTTTTAATCATAAATGGGTGTGGAAATTTGTTCAATGCTTTTACTCCATTGAATCATACGGCCATATGGTTTTTCTCTTTAGACTATTAATATGGTGGATTTCATTAATTTTTAAGTATTGAACCAGACTTGCACTCCTGAAATAAGCCTCACTTGGTTGGGGCATTTTATTCTTTTAATATATTCTAGATTCAATTTGCTAATATTTTGTTGAGGATTTTTGCAGCTATGTTCTTGAGGGATATTGGTCTATGGTTTTCTTTTTCTGTACTGTCTTTGTCTTCTTTTGTTATTAAGGCAAAACCACCAACACAAAGTGAGTTAGAATATATTCCCTCTTTTATTTTCTGGAAGAAATTAGAAAATAAATATTACTTCTTTAATGTTTGGAAGAAAACACCAGTGAAACCATCTGCTCCTGAAGATTTCTTTTCTTGGAAGGTTTTTAACTATGAAGTCAATTTCTTTAATAGTTATAGGACTATTCAGATTATCTCTTTTATTTTGAATAAACTTTGGTAGTTTGTGGTTTTTAAAGAATTAGTCCATTTCACCTAAGTTATTTATGTGTGTAATGTTGTTTGTTGCATTCCTAATTATCCTTTTGACATCTGGGGAAACAATAATTTTAAATGTGAGTATTTTCCTTTTTGCCTGCCTCTGCCAGAGTCAAGGACAAAACAAGAAGTTACCCTAACATCTCCCTCTGTTAGGCCTTTTTTTTTTTCTAGTTATCACATAAAGATGTAGCCCTTTCATGGTTTACTGACTGATGAAGGGTCTCATTCTTTTTGTTTTTGCCTGTTCTTTGAACATGTGACCCATTAAAACCTTGGCTAGAGAGCTTGTATGACTAATACATATACCCATAAGAGACACCAGCTCACTTACCCTGTGGTTCACACTTTCTTTTTGCTTCTGGTGCCTGATAATTATCTGATGTTTTTCCCAGTTCAGCCATGCATTCTTTGGTTTTTTTTTTTATTTTATTTGTTTATAATATTCTAACCAACATTTTAAAGTATATTGCACTTCTAAGAAAGATTTCTACAAAACTCTAAGCCACCAAGTTTCTAGGAATAATGATGAGATAGTCTCTTTTTCCACGGGTTTAGAAAAAAGTGCAAGTGTGAAAATATTAAATGTGATTGAAGGAAAACTGGACAGTGATGTAATGAGGAATACAATTTGGCAGTATGCATTGAAATGTTTTATGCTGCAGCAACTCCACTTTTCAGTATCTATCCCAGATAAAAAAACACTGAAATATTTATGAAGAGTGGAAAACAGTGGGTGAATTAAGACACATGTTTATATTGTACAATATTCCAAATACAATAATATGGACAGCTCTGAGGATTTCTTGAGATTATTAATAGAGACAATGCAAGTATCTGCTTAGCACAGACTGTGTGCTCAATTAGTCTTAATAAATGTTTTGTTTTTAGATGGTCCCTGTTTTCTTCATCTTTCTGATTTACAGAAATGGTATTGGGTGTGTCAAACGGCACTCACTGAATCAATTAATTCTTTCTCTCTCTCCCCACCTCAAAAAAGAAAAAGAAAGAAAGAAAGAAAGAAAGAAAGAAAGAAAGAAAGAAAGAAACCAATATCTCTAATGGACATAGAAAAATTAACCAACAAAGTCCTCAACAAAATATTTGCAAACTGAAGTCAAGAACACATTAAAAGTATCATTCACTATGATTAGGTGGCATTTATTCCTGGAAAGCAAAGACAGTTCAACATATGAATCAATGTGCAACACATTAATAGAATGAAAGATAAAAATCACATGATTGTATCAATAGATGCCAAAAAATCACAGACTTTCATGGTAAAACCTCAACAAATTGGTATAGAAGGCACATACCTCAACACAATAAAGGCTATATATGACAAACCCAGAGATAACATCATACTCAATGGTTCAAGGTTGAAAGTTTTTCCTCTAAGATGAGGAACAAGACAAGGGTACCTACTCCCACCACCCATACTCAACATAATACTGGAAGTCCAAGCCAGAGCAATCAGACAAGAAAAAGATATAAAAGGCATCCAAATAGGAAAAGAAGAAGTAAAATTGTCTTTGTTTACAAATGATATAATCTTATATAGAGAAAATAAAGATTCCATCAAAAAAACCTGCTAGAACTAACCAGTGAACTCAGTAAAGCTGCAGGATACAAAATCAACATACAGAAAATAGTTATGTTTCTATATAGTAGTAAAATATCTGAAAAATAAATGAATAAAACAATCCCATTCACAATAGCATCAAAAACAATAAAATACAAATAAATTTAACCAAGGAAAGATCTTTACCCTGAAAGCTACAAGACTTTGACAAAAGAAATTCAAGAAAGCACAAACAAATGAAGGATATCCTGTGTTCATGGATCAGAAGAATTACTACTGCTAAAATGCCCATATCACTCAAAGATATCTATAGGTTCAATGCAATCCCTATTAAAATTCAAATGATTTTTTTCACACAAATAGAAAAGACAATCTTGAAATTTGTATGGAGCCACAAAAGACCCCCAAATAGTCAAAGCAATCCTGAAAAAGAAGAACAAAACTGAAGGAAGAACAGAATCTATAGACACATAGACCAATGGAACAGGATCAAGAGTACAGAAACAAACCGTTACATACATTTGTCAACTAATATTTGACAAGGGAGCCAAGAATATTCAATGTGGAAAGAATAGTCTCTTCGAATAAAATGGCATTGGGAAACCTGGATAACCACATGCAGAAGAATGAAATTGGCCCTTTATCTTACACCACTCATAAAATGAACTTAAGATGGATTATAGACTTAAAGACCTGAATCTATAAAACTACCGGAAGAACCATAAGGAAAAAGCTTCTTGACATTGGTCTTGGCGGCAATTTCCTAGATCTGAAACCAAGAGCACAAATAACGAAAGCAAAAATAAGTAAGTGGGACTACAACAAATTAAAATGCTACTATACAGGAAAAAAAAAAAAGAAAATTAAAAGCAACCCACTGAATGGGAGAATGTATTTGCATATCATATCTTTGAAAGGGGCTAATATCCAAAATAAAGAACTCACATATTCAATAGTTTAATAGCTAAATAAATAAATAAATGGCAGAAGAACCAGACGGTTTTCCAAAGAAGACATACAAATGTCCAAGAGGTATATGAGAAGGTGCTCAACATCACTAATCATCAGGGGAATACAAATCAAATCCACAATGGGATATCACCTCATTCTTGTTAGAATGACTATTATCAAAAAGATAAGATAAATAAAAAAATTAAATAAAAGATTAGAAATAACAAGTGTTAATGAGGATGTGAAGAAACGGGAACCCTTGTGTGCACCGTTGGTGGGAGTGTAGTTTGGTGTAGCCACTAGAAAATAACATGGAAGTTTCTCAAAAAAATAAAAATAAAATTACAATATGATCCAGTAATACCACTTCTGGGCATATTCTCAAAGGAATTGAAATCAAGATCTCATACAGATATCTATACTCCCATGTTCACTGCAGCATTATTCACAATAGCCAAGATATGGAAACAACCTAAGAGTCCATTAATGGATGCATGGATAAAAATGACATAATATAAATACAAGAAAGGAGGAAATCCTGCCATTTTTGACAACATAGATGGACCTTGAAAGCATTATGCTAAGTGAGATAAGTCAGAGAAAAACATACTGTATGGTATCACTTATATGTGGCATCTAAAAAAGCCAGACTCAGGGAAACACAAAGTAGAATGGTGGTTACCAGGAGTTGGGGCTGGGGGAAATGGTGAGATGTTGGTCAAAATGTACAAAGGTCCAATTATAAGGTTAAGAAGTTCTAGTGATCTAATACATAGCATGGTGATGATAGCTAATAATTTTGATTCATGTACTTGAATGTTGCTAAGAGAGTAAATTTTAAATGTTCTCACCACAAAAAAGAAATGATAATTGTATGAAGAGATTAAGGCATTAGCTACTGTTATGGTGGTAATCAGTTTGCAATATACAAATGTATCAAACCAACATATTGTATGTTCCTTAAGCTTATACAACACTATATGTCAATTATATCTCAATAAGGTTGGCAAGGGTAGAGGGACCGTCAGGGAATTACAGAACACAAGACGTAGCAAACACAACCTTCTATGCTGTATTTATTCTTTTCACTCACCAATCAGCAAAACTAAATATATACAATAATATATTTACTCTTAAAATACTTTGAGTCAAGTGTCTGGCTGCATCTAGCACTTTCCTTTTAATGTAAATGTTTCCCCTTTAAGTAGTAAAGCAATCAAATATCCTTAAAGTTGACTGGGTTTGTAGATAATCCCTTGTAAATGATAAGCAATTCAAACATTTTTTTTCCTTTCTATAGAACTCCTTTTTGGAATTTATCTAAGCTTATTTTGATAAAAGCCTGTAAAGGATTGGGTTTGGGGAAACACTGGACTTCAGTTCACACATAAGTACAAAGACCTCCTGATCATAATTCTACAGGGAGAAAATCATGAATTCCCTGAATGTCAAGTTTCTTCATACAGTCAGAACCTGGGTCATCATACAGATGACCCACTGGCATACTGATAACACCCCTGCACATCCATTCTAACTCGGTTTGGGTGGCCACAAAATCCCAAGTGTGTGCTAGCGGAAATTTTTCCAGGTAGAGTCAGAAAAGGTCTTACTTAAAGTAGTGTTTACATGGAGATTTCATGCTCCCCTAAACACTACCATGCAGATCTATTTTTTCATCCCATAGGAAATGGGATTCAGTATGTTCACGGTACCCACTATTCCTTCCAAACTCTTAGTTGGCACTATTCATAATTGTGCATCACAAACTAATATCACATTGTTCTTTAACCCTCACCCTTGTTGAATGGGAATAGATGAAATACCCAGAAGAGGGGGGATTTCATCTGGTAGCAACTGTGCCCCCCAAAAAGGGCTGGAGAGATTATGTTGCTAAAATTCATGGACCAACTTATTCACAATGGAATCCACTCTTATCGTGAACTACCTGGAAGAGCTAAGTTTTTCATGGTCCCCCTGTCCCCTCGTCTTCAAATACAGCATTTCAAATGTCATTACTCACATTCTGTCAGTATCCAAAAAAGATAATTCACCAGAATGGATCAGCCCAATCGAGAAAGCCTAGTCCAGCCCTGTAGGAGGTACAGGGAAGTATATGGCATGATTTCTGCCTTCACATAGCATAATAAAATAGAAATGTAAACCTTAAATGGCTAGAACTGAGACATGCTCAAATGGCAAGGCTCAGGTAATAAACAGCAAGAATTCAGAGATGGTAGAAGCAGTGTAAGCTGAAGCAGCATGACAAGATTTACCAAGAAAGTAGGTCATAAGCCAGGTTTTATAGGATGGAGAGGATGTAGACGCATGTGGGGAGGCAGGACATGCCTGGTAGGGAGATACTCATGAACTTTTAAATTGTTTCCTTTGTTCCAGCCTTGCTCCCAGTTAGCTATCCTTCACAGTGCAGTATACCCGTGCAGCGGACATTGGCTGTGGCTCCCCAGTATCTATTACTTTCATCCTCTATTGAGGGTAGTTTATCTCAGTACAAGTGTAGCACTGACTGAGACCCAATTCTAGAAAATAAAACCCAAGAAAATCTCCTTGTTCTTAAAAGAAAATCAAAAAGCCAAGATTTCTGTCTTTTTGGACACAATAAGTGAGTATATAGCATGTAAAAACAAAACAAACAAACAAACAAAAAAACTGGAGGGAGTTCACTTTAGGATGATGCCAAAAGTGTGGTTGATAGAATCTGGGTCTCCAATGGCATTGCTGAGCCACTGAGGCAAACAACTCTGAATCCCACATATCTCTGGACTTCTGGTTATCTAAGCTATTCTATTCTGTTCTGCTCTGTTCTATTCCATTCTTTTTTTTTTAATATGAAATTTATTGTCAAATTGGTTTCCATACAACACCCAGTGCTCATCCCAAAAGGTGCCCTCCTCAATACCCATCACCCACCCTCCCCTCCCTCCCACCTCCCATCAACCCTCAGTTTGTTCTCAGTTTTTAAGAGTCTCTTATGTTTGGCTCTCTCCCTCTCTAACCTCTTTTTTTTTCTTCCCCTCCCCCCATGGACTTTGTTCTATTCCATTCTGTTATGTTCCATTCCATTCCATTCCTTTCATTCCATCCTATTCTACTCTTATTTTTTTTTCTTCAAAAAAAAAGGAAGAAGAAAATCCTTAGGAATAAATTTAACTGAGGAAGTAAAATACTTGTACACTGAAAACTATAAAAATTGATAAAAGATAAAGAAGACCTAAAAATTAAAAAAAAAAACTGGTTGAAATCTACTAATTGATTTCATAATTCACACATGGGCCATGGCCTACAGTTTGAAAAACACTGGACCATAGCTTTAAATGTCTGGAAACATGAAAGAGTGAATATACAACTAGGGATAGAGCTTAAATCAATCTTCCTCAAAAGTATCTTTTATCATTAAAAATAGAACTACCCTATGATCCAGTAATTGCACTAGTAGGTATTTACCCAAGGAATACAAAAATACTAATTCAAAGAGATACATGCACCTCGATGTTTATAGCAGCATTATCTACAATAGCCAAATTATGGAAACAGCCCAAGTGTCCATCGACTGGTGAAAGAATAAAGATGTAATATGTATATACAATGGAATATTATTTAGCCCTAAAAAATGAAATCTTGCCATTTGCAATGACGTGGATGGAGCTAGAGAGTATTATGCTAAGTGAAATAAGTCAGTCAGAGAAAGACAAATACCATATGATTTCATCTATATGCGGAATTCAAGAAACAAAACAAATGAGCAAAGGGGAAAAATTAAGAGAGAGAGAGAGAAGCAAACCAAGAAATAGACTTTTAACTACAGAGAAGAAACTTCTGGATACCAGAGAGGAGGTGGGTGGAGGGATGGGTGGAAAAAGATGATGGAGATTAAAGTGTGCATTTATGATGAGCACCAGGTGTTGTATGGACATGTTGAATCACTACATTGGACACCTGAAACTAATATTACACTGTATGTTAACCAACTTTAATTAAATAAAACTTTTTTAAAAGATAAGGAAAAACTAGATAGAAAAAAAAAGTATCTTTCATCTTAAGTCTCCTGTGTACATTAAATATTTGTGTAAACATGATATGACACTGTATTAAGCAGTCTATACATTATACTTTTAAGGGTAAGTTTCCTTCCTACATTTCCAAGTAAAAATGGTGCTCTAAGAAATCATGCACTGCTTTCCCTGGAACTCAGCTTCTACCCCCCAGGAATCTCTTCCTCTGCTGGAAACGCCAACCAGTGGGACAAAGTCCAAGCTCCTGCACAAGCTTGAATCAGCCTTCAGAACCAAACCCTTCCTCATGGTGTTTCAGGGGTACTGGGAAACCAGAGCATGGACTCTAAACTTAAGTTGCAGGTTCTAGGCACAAAAGTTACATGTTGAAATCAATATGTGGGTAATTCATAGGAGTTAGACCAGTCTGGGCTTAAGGAAATTTAGTTTGTCAGGGAAAGAGGAGTGGATGATTCAAAAAGACAAAACTAGGGGATAGAGAAACGAGTTAAAATATATATATATATGTATAACAGCTGGATGATTACAGTAGTGATCCAGGATGGAGAGATAAGGGCCTCTGCTAAGCCAGAGGAAACATCACAGAGGAGGCTATCCCCTGGCATTTAGGGGCACTAGGATATAAAGTGATTGATAAAAATTATAGGCAGAGACATACTGGAATGCTCGTACAGGAGGTGGGGAAAGCCCTCAGAGCCGGGACAATTAGGTATGAGAGGAATATCTTGGTATGTTTGCCCTGAAGAAGAGACATTCTAATGGGAAGAAAAATGTCTTCAACTTTTAGATGTCTGCATCCAATTAGCAGATGTCAGAGACAGATTAATATTCAACATTGGGCAAATATTCTTAATTTATTTATTAAGTTATTTTACAACCAAATGAGACTCCTGAAGTGAAAGAGTCTTTGATCAGTGAAGGTGTTCAACATTGACACTTAGTTGGCATAAAGTCCAATGACAAACAAGCAGGGAACATGGACCACAACTGTATCCTGCAGATTAGTGCAGGTCCCATCTTGTGCAAATAGCCAAACACCACTGGTCCAACGGTAGTACGCCCAAGGTCTCTTTGCAATTATTGAATTCTAAAAAGTCTTGGGAGGGGACAAGGGTGTGGGAGTACAAATGTACACTGGGGAGAAAAAGCACTGTATGCTTTTAACCAATACATAATTAATACATACCCGTGGAAAATACTTTCAAATGTTTCAAGGTAAAATTTCCATGCTGCACATAGAGTGGCCAGTTCCCTGTCTTAGGGTATTGCCAGCTGCTGTAACAAACAAGAACTCATCTTTCAATGACTTTCTGTAACAAGAGTTTATTCTTACAGATATAATGGACAATGCAGGTGGGCAATGCAGAGACCCAGGCTCTTTCCATATTATTTTCTGCCTTCTCTTAAGGCCTCACCATCATTTGCAAGTAAAAGGACTTGAAGGGGCTTGAGTGCAAAGATTTCACAGGCCAGGCTTAGACATGGCACACATTTGTCCCTATTCCCATTCCACGGAGTGCTTTCATTCACATCTGACTGCCAGGGATGCTGGCAAAGTCTAGCTGGTACAAAGATGGGCAGAAAAATTTACTATATCCATGTGTACCCTTCCTCCCACACATGGATTACACACCATCCCTCCCACAGCTCCTTCTGCTACAACAACCATTCAAAGATTTAATTTTTTTTTAACTCATGGCCAAATCAAGTGGCCAATGAATGATAGGCTACTAAACTTTGCAGTGAGCCCAACACAATATTGAGAAAACTGCCAAGGTCACATTGTTTGTTTTCCAGGCAAGGGAGCTCATGGCTGTGTCAGCTGGTATTTGAAGGCAGTGACTGCACGTAATGATATTTTCAATTCTTCCTTTGAACATTGGAAGGGATGGTATCTCAACCAAAATCTGAGATGATACATTCTGGCTTTTCAACTACTCTTATTGTCTAAAACGTTCTTTAATACCTAGCCAATGTTTCCCTCTACTTGGCATCAAGCCAAAACTTTTTGCTCATGTCTGTCAGTGGACCCAGCCTGCCATGCCAATAAAAAAGAACAGCAAGACCAAACAAGAAAAAGAACTAATACCTTTGCATACCTGTCTCCTGCCTTTTCTGTGTAGAGTGATTGACACATTCTTGAGCCATGATATCTGAGCTCCATTTTGGACTGCAACATCTTCAGCCTTCCTGGGAAGTCTGCTGCACAACCTGCCACTCACCCGGCACCCCATCAACTCAGACCTAATAAAGGATTATTTTCTCTATGTTAATGATCAATTATATTTTTATTGCTAATTTATCAACCACCTCTCTTTTATTAGGGTTACTCTGTGTCTTCTTTGCTCTTTGAAGTCTTTCATCCCTTCCGTTTGATCTTCCAGAACAACACTTTTTGTTCTTAACTACGATGTCCTTCTTTCACTGAGCTACTGCATTTTTAAATAAAAAGATTAGTTTTCTCATCCCCAAATGTCTGGTGTGGTATTATTTTTTATTGTTCAAGTTGTGATTTATTTGTTTCCTTCAGCCCTCTGTTCTCAGAGTTCAGCTTGTTCCCTCTCTCTCCATGGGGTTATCTTGTAGATTTTCTTTGCCTGTTTCTGATTTCTCTTCACCCTCAGGACTCAAGTCAGATTGGTGGGGAACTTTAAGCCGTAATGACCTCATGAAGCACAGGTTTCTGCTGGCAAAGTGGCAGGCTTGTATGAGCCCAGAAGAAAGGTTCTGTTCCTCCTGGAATGCTAAGCAGAGAAGTGTGCCTTTGCCCCGACTCAGGGGAAGACAGGAAGCCAACGCTTCAGATATCTTCTCCCACTGTTTTAGGACCTAGGAGGCCCAGAGGTACATACACTCTAGGGGTCATAGTTCTCTGAGGACCATGGAGTTCTACCAGACACCAGGCTCCTATAAGAGGTACAAAGTCCTGCACCTTCTTAGCCTCCTCTGACCCCTGGCAGACTCTGAGGTTCACACCCTTCCCATCCTGTCCGATTGTAAGCCCAGTAGCTGTGCATCTGGGACAGCTGGTAGGTAGGTGATCAGAAGGAGTTAAACAAGGAGGGTACCAGAAATGCTTGTTCACAGCTAACTTCTGAGAATCTTCCCTAGTAGATGCAATTCTAAGAACATTAAAATTCTTTCCGATAAAATTTCATTACTCACTTATCTCCTTTAAAGAGTGGCATTTGGTTGCAGTTCAAATCTTTTAGCCAGGACTCTTGAGAACCAAGAGATAATTCTTCAGTTGGCTTGAGGATTTGACGACAAAGGCCTTTTATTCTGGTAGCTTGATTTTGTTTCAGTAATTCATGGGGCTTTCAGCTAGTCACTGATGTTTCTGCATCTCCACATCTCTGTCTTCATGGAGCTGATTGGAGAATGTTAATTGCTTGGCCAAGGCCAGTTAGGGGAAAATAGTTACAAAAATTCCAATCATCACTGTGTACAGGAATCTCATAGGGATCGATAACAGCAATAATGCTCTCTCATACTAATTGTGCATTACCATATGCCAGGCCTTCTCCTAAGAAAGTATTTTCTGCAAATAATACCACCAAATTATCATAACTATCCCAAATTCACCTTGATGATGCAATAACAAAGCCAAGGAATAGCTAAGAAGAAAGACAGTGTGAAATTCTCAATGTTCAAAGAGAGTAGTGGGACTCAACACAATACCACAGCCCTTGCTCTTAATGGACCTACCACTCTACCTCCTTTTATTTATTTATTTATTTATTTATTTTTATTTTTTGCTGGTGTAGAGGATCCCAGACTTTGGGATCATAAAGAACCAGTAGATTGTTGACATTGGCATATTTTGGTAATGTACATAGAACTGCCAAAATTTTTGTTGCCAAGTATCTTCACTGAAAAAAGACTACAATCTTTTCTTGAGATCTATTTCACAAAATGAATTATTCATTCCAAAAAAGTTGGGAGGACACATCCTCGTAACTTTAAACATGGATAAATATAAAGTCAATGAAAATCTCACCAAAATACGAAAATTCCACCACGAGCTGGCATCCCATCACAGACAAGCTTTGCTTTTGGGAACCGATTGTTCCAGGGCATGGACAGCAGAGCGATTTTCCTCTGGAAAAGGGAAAAAGGAGTCAGAAGTGTGCTCAAAGCTGGACCCTACCCCACATGGCATGCTTGTGTCCCTTCTGGTTTCAAAGGGATTCTGTCTATTAGGTGCCATCTACTTCCTACAAGTCTGAACAAGGTAACAAAAGAAGCAGCCACAGGGCTGTAATGGTGACAAATGATCCCAGGGAAGAGTAAACCACAAAAAAACCTGATCATTTAGTTTTTCAGTAGAATGTTCTGTGCTTAACCTCTGGACCCAGGCTGTTGACTCTGATTTCTAGTCCCACATATCACTAGTTTAATAACCTTGGGCAATTGTCCCAACATCTCCAAGCCTCAATTCGCTCAGCAAAATGAGGATATTAACACCTCAAAGAGTCGTGAGGATTTAACAAGATAATACAGGTAAATATGCCTAAATTAGTGTGTTCATTAAATGCCAGATCTTATCACTATCAAGCAACTATCATGTTCCAGGCATATGCTAAGTGTTGAGAATAAATAAGATGTCACCAGAGGTGGCCACATCAATCCCCCCACCCATTCCTTCATGTTCTTCTGCAGCATGGCTTTGCATTCATGCCATCAAACGATAAACTTTCTCTCTCCTCTCCTCGAATCTGGACATCCCTGTATCTTGCTTTGGCTGCAGTATGGCTGTGTGTGATTTCTGGGCTAGGTCTTCAGAGATAACACACCTTCCATTTTTGCCCTTTTAGAAGCCAACTGCCATATGACAAGGCTCCAGCTAGACTATTAAATGGAGACAGACTGCTGGAGAGAAAGAGGCTGCACAGACAAGAACCAAGACGCCCTAGGAGACAGCCAGGACCAAGGCCCCATGCACATGAGGGAGGCCGTGATGGTTCCTCCAGTTCCAGGGGAGCCTTCATTCTAAAGAAAAATAGGCAGCACCATATGGACCAAAGGCAAGCTGCATGCCCCAGCCCCACCCATATTCCTGATCCTCAGAATTGTAGCTAATTATGTGGTTGTAGTTTTAAGGCAGTAAATTCTGAGGTAGTTGGTAATAGAGGAATAGATAAATGAAACAATCCATAATGGATGCCAGCAGAGACCCATAAACCACTCCCAGGTCACATGGAAAATACTGTCATAGAGACGCTGGGTCTGTACAACCTACTGTGGGCACACAGAGGTTCATCCTGTCAGACCCCTAGTCGAGATAGAGAAGACTTGGCTAGTGAGAGGTGAACCATCAGAGCAGTCTGCCTAAGCACAGCCATGTGGAAAATTGAAAAGCATTCCTGCTCTCCAAGAAAGGCATTCCACATCCCAAGCAAGGAGCCTGGAGGGTCTGAAGAGCTCAGAGGGCATCCCTGTGCTGTCTTGGTGGACCATTCTAATGAAAACCAGATACAAATTTCACTTATTCAAGCCAGGGATGACCTGACATTGTCTTTTCATACATATGTACTTTATCTTCCCAATACAAGATGATAAATTTCCTGAGAGCAGATGTTCTCTGTACTTTCTTGTATTCACTACCCCTAAGGCCCACTCTGCCAACCCCATACCCTAGTATGGTGCTTTGCCTCGGTAAACACTCAGTGAATATACAGAGGTTGGTGCAGTCATAGACTCTCATTTTTGAAAGGAAACCTGTAGTTCCTTCATTTAAACTCCCTCTGAAACTGCTTCAAAGCTGGATAGTCCCAGGTCTGGCCACTGCTGATTGGTCAGTGGGTAAATGCCATACATTTCTTGCTTCACTCACGAAAAGAAGAAAGCTACAGGTTAGCCACCAGTGCCTTCCTGGACCCCCATGCTGAAGCAAGTCTGAAGACCTTATCACTGACTCTTTGTGCTCCTCCTTTATAGGAATTATCCAAACATTTAATATGTATCAGCCCCTTGGGACTGTAAACTCTGAGTACTGGGAAGCACATACCTTGCCCTTTCCCAGCCTCTCAAGGCCCAGCCTAGTGCCTGTCACATTAGCAAAGTGCATGACAAAACTTGAGGGACCATACTCATCTTTTCGCTTCAGTGAAAGCAAAATTTTAAAATAAATATCTATGCTGGGATTTCTAGTCTCTGTCTGAGGGCAAAGGAAACTATAGACTTGCAGGAGTGAAGATACAGGGAGATACCTTTTAGGGTTTCAGTAAAACTTGTTTCCCACTTCTCTTTCCACCCTCCATGTCTCAGGTCCTTTCTGCTTGGCCTCCACCTGGCTTCAATCCAATTGGAAGTCAGCACGAAGAACTTAAAATACAGTGACACCTTTACGTGTTCAGCTTTGCTGTGTAACAAAGAGAGAGAGAGAGAGGTATATAACAAAGAGAGAGAGAGAGAGAGCACAACGTCCTCACTGGAAGCTTCCTGATCCAGTTCAGTGTAAACAATTTTCCTGGTATTCAATGTTAATGAATCTGTAACTTCTGTCCTTCTGTCCCAGCTCCCTCCTGGCATACCCACCCTCTCCAGTACTGAGCCTCAACTATGAAAGCAGACTGGTCTTCAGGAAGACTCTGACTCCATCCACTCTTATCTGTGTGATCGCAAGCAGGTTGGTTAACCTCTCGTTGCCTTTACTTCATATTCTGTAAAATGAGGATAATAAATAGTAACAAGTCAAAGAGTCATTGAAGGGAATTAAATGGGATAATGGGTGCAAAGGAAATTAGCATAGACATATCTAGGAAACGCCAATGTTTAGCTGTTAGTAATGTTATTCTTTTTACTGATCACCTCTACCTCACCATTCAAGTCAGAAAGGATCTGTTCATCCGTACCTCCACCGGTGCCAGAAGCTCACTGACACTTATTATGTAAACCAGTGATGTACTTTCATGTTTGACATTACATCTCTAATTGTGACATGAAAGGTTGTTTCTACAGATTTCACTCATTGAACACATATTCATTGAGAAGATATAGTTTGTTGGGTACTGTAATGTATTTCCTGTACATAAGGGGTGCTCAGGAAGTGTCTGACAGATGAATGAATGAGTCCATGAATAAATGACACTCCCACAGATGCCCCTGTTGGATGGAGAAGAGAGGTTTGTCCATCCTTCATCCCAGCTCTTTTCAGACCTGGGTGCTCCCCACTCCTGTGCAGAGCTGCGGAGCCCCCTGGCTTCAGCCCTTCTCCCGTTTCTTTGCCTGGCTTCCAACCAAAAAGTTCTGACAAAGAAGCAGTCATTAGAACACATCCGTTTTGTATTACTGTAGTCAGGGGTTATAAAGAATGCTCAAAAAGGGGCATCTCACATGCATATGGAAAGTACCTTCACTCTTCAATCAAGGTCTTATTCTTATAAAAGGGCCATCTCCCAAACTTTAAATATCAAGTGAAAAAGGAATGCTTTGTACATAATTGGCCTGGACCATGGTCAGGACGTGGAATTTGTGCTCTGATAAACCCTGGGAATAATTGAAGTGTACTTCCAATTTTTATCTCCATGGAGTGTACAACAATTGATTTTTGCTTGCCCATTTTCATCCTCACTTGTTTTGGTGATTTGAGCCATGCCTCCTTCTCTGGAAGTCTGACAGGGGAGGAGACCTACCCTTGCCCCAGCCTCCAAAGTGGAGCAAATATCACAAGTCTGGACCCTCAGGACATCCAAACCACAGAGCCGCACGGATAGGTAAGGGGGGTACCTGTTTTAAGTTGGTCTAATCAGGATGACTCCAGGACTGGAGTAGGTGATTCCAGGAGGAAACATTATCTTCTTTTACATGTAATATGGATTGGGAAAGAATGATCCTGGTGCTTTGGGGGCCAAAGATGGTACCCAGAAATGAAGCAAATACAGGGAGAGACGAACTGAGCCACAAGAAAAGATTGCCTTGATGGTTTCATTTGAGCCCCTGAACCAACCCATGCTTGAAGCCAGAAAATCCTCTAGATTTTTCAACTCTGTGAGTAAATAAATTCCCCTGTCCCTGTTTAAGCCTGCCAAGGTTGGGTTTTTATTTACAACCCAAAGAGTCTTATGTTATTCACAGATCTTGTCACAGTGCCTAAAGTTTCACATTACTTTGCATTAATGTAGGAAATAAAGCTGTAAAATTGCAGCTGTAAAATGCTATCAACCATCAGCCCAAGAGTTCTTTGATAAATGTCATTTTCATTTACTTGGTAATACTCGCGATTAGACTGTCAGCACCTGAGGATAGAACCCAAAACCACACTAAACAAAAGTAGAGAAGTCAACCATAAAGTGCCATAGTCTATGGCACTCCTTTTGTGTAATTTGTCTTGGAGTTTTGTGGAAAATGATAACCCAGACACTGGAAGTCACAAAAGCTGTGTGAATGTGTGGGCTTGCACTGAGCTAGATTTCTTTTGTTTGGCAAGCCCTTTATGTCCAGCAACTTCTAGAGACATCATGGACCATAGAAGAAGAACCAGAATTCTTTTCTTTGGGTTCTCTTTTGGGTTGTCTTTCAATGACTTTATCTGAAGTTGTTGAATCAGGTGGCGCTTTCTGAGCCTATAAGCCTGAGATTCTTTGAGTCACTCAACCAATGCTATCTATTGAGCGCCTACTCTGTTCCAGATATAGCAGTGGTAAATGGGCACTGGAGATTCAAAGATGAATGAGCACATTTCCTTCAGCCAAAGGGCTTAGAGTCCATGAGTAATGCAGACAATCCCTCCCCCTGCCCATACCTATAATAGGGTATGATTGGTGCCACTACAGAGAAGGCTGAGATGGTGGTAGGAACTGTGGGTGAAGTGGTTTTTGAACAGGCATGAGCCAAGCCAGTGAGGATGGAGTGACATGCAGAAAGAGGGAATAGTACTGGCAAAGGAACAGTGGTATGAGAAACTTTGGGACATTTAGTGACCTGGATTTGGTAAACTGAGCTTGAGTGCAAGATTGGTAAACAGTACAAGAAGCAGCAAACATTTCATCGTAGAGAGCTCCCTCTGCCAAGTCAAGGACAGCATTTGATTGAGGAAGCCTTCAGTGGCTCCCTATGTTCTATAGAATAAGATCTAGGATTCTGGGGTCCTTGAATCAAGACCAGCAATAGCAGTACGTGGTTTTGCTTTTTCATGTTTCAGTAGCAAAGAGAACAAAATACATGATGAGGGCAGAGTCTGGAGTGACCTCCCCGCTCTCGTATGGCATTTTTGTTCCAATCAGCTGCATCCTTTCCCTTATCTCTACTTCCTGGGTCACCCCAGGCCTGGGGGATGAGAGGAGCACAGACATCCCCATGCAAGCCCCATGCTCACCCCCCAACAAGCCAGACTCAGCTTAGAATCATTTTTCATTTGGTATGAAGTCATTTTTAAAGTGCCTGCTTTTCATTAGAGCGGTAACACGATAGTCCCTGCGGGGGATGCACATGAGGCAGAAGTGAGACAGCCTTTCCTTCAGACTGTGGCATTTTCTTTTACTGCTTCTCCTCCCGAGTGTTGTGAGTCTTTTGTTCAGAAAACCTGGAGAACATGCCTAAATCTCAGGCTCGGGAGGTATTTGCTGTTGTTGTTGTTGCTCTGTTTGCGTATTTGTGTTTGTTTTGATAGGCATCTTTTCATAAGGTGGGCCAGCTCCAAAAACATTGGCTCTTTTCCCACAGGAGTGTCTGTCATGGGTCAAATGTGTCCCAGGTGTGGCTCCTTCAACATTCAGCTTACACATGCTTCTCATTACATGATCCCCAAGGGCTGTGAAAACATTTTCTTGAGCCTCCCCCAAACATCCACAAGTAAGAATTGGTAAACACTCATTGGAAAGGCACTATTTAGCGTATCACCAGCCAACCCCCAGTCCGATGCCTCCTTAGGCTCCACCCTGCTTCACCGCCCTCCTGTCCAGCGCGCCCACGTCCTCTCTTACCCCAGCACGGTCCTTGGGTCTCTCAACATTTCCTCAGCCTTGTCCTGGATTTTCTGACTCCAAAATCACAGAAGCACAGAAGCACCCAAACATAAGAGACCACAGCAGACAGGAGCTGGCAGAGCTTCTGGTGCCCACATCACAATCCCACTTTCCAGCTCCTGCTTCAATTTGTGCAACTGGGATGTGCTTATTTAGCCTTTTAAAAATACAATTGTTTGAGGGGTGCCCGAGTGGCTTGGTTGGTTAAGCCACCGGAATCTTGGTTTCGGCTCAGGTCATGATCCCACGGTCATGAGATCAAGCCCTGCATGGGGCTCCACACTGGCCATGAAGCCTGTGTAAGATTCTCTCCTCTGCCCCTCCCCTGCTTGGGCAGGGTGCACCCATCCTCTCTCAAATGAAAGAATAAACAAACAAACAAACAAACAATTGTTTGATTATCCTTTAGCTCAAACAATTCATAGAAAGGAAGTGACAGGATCACTAAGGGAAAAGTAGCCTGTAGCAAAAGCACTGGGCCAAAAAACAGGAAGAGCATTTGTGAAGGCACACTTCTATATGTCTCTGGGACAGTTAATTTTCCTCTCTGTGACTCAGTTTCCCGGGTGTAAAATTAAGGGTTAAACAAGGGGGTTCCTATGCTACTAAAATACTATGATTGAAATAGTATGCTGAAATACTATGTATCTATTATTTTGAATATGGATCATTTAAAAAGTAAAATAGAATTACCCTATGGCCCAGCAATTGCACTACTAGGAATTTATCCAAAAAATACAGGAGTCCTGCTTCAAAGGGGCACACACACCCCAATGTTTATAGCAGCACTATCAACAATAGCCAAAGTATGGAAAGAGCCCAAATGTCCATCGACTGTTGAATGGATTAAGAAGATGTGGTATATACATACAATGGAATATTATTTGGCAATAAAGAAGAATGAAATCTTGCCATTTGCAGCAACGTGGATAGAACAGGAGGGTATTATGCCAGGTGAAATAAGTCAGAGAAAGACAGAGATCACATGATTTCACTCACATGTGGAATTTGAGACACTTAACAGATGATCACAGGGGAAGGGTAGGAAAAATAAGGTAAAAACAGAGAGGGAGGCAAACCCTAAGAGACTCTTAAATACAGAGAACAAACTGAGGGTTGATGGAGGGGAGGCGGGCTAAATGGGTGATGGGCATTAAGGAGGGCACTGGGTGGGATGAGCTTTCGTTGTCATACGTAAGAGATGAATCACTGGAGTCTACTCCTGGTGCCAAGAGTACACTGTATGTTAACTAACTTGAAAATAAATTAAATCAATCAATCAATAAACAAATAAATAAATAATGACATTCTACTCTTGTGCTAGAAAAAAGTAAAATTAAAATCCCATTTGACTAATAACATATTCTTCCTTGTGCAGCAGATAATGAGGAATCCAAATCTCACTTTTGTCATCCATAGAAATAATCGCCTTTAGAGTGGGAATGACGGGGGGAAATTTTAATCATGTACAATACATGGAATAGGGATTGAGGGGTTGAGATTTGTTTTTCTCTCTCTTTTAAGAAGTTGAACATGAAACGTAGTCTTATAAAAGGCAAACTTGACTCCAGAGGTTTGCAACCATTTCCAGCAGCACAGAGCAGCAGACATGAAAATGAAGAACAAGGCCACCATTGGTGATCGGAGGCCTGGCTGAGCGCCACTGTGCCCCACACTATCTTCTGATAATTTCACCAAGACAGCCCTCTGGTAGAGACACTGCTCTTGGGGACCCTGGGTCTGACCTGGGCGGGGGGTGGGGGGGAATCCTTGGTGTAAGAAGAAGCCCTCAGCATCCTTCCCTGGTCAAGCTCCCCTAGAGAGCAAAGGAAAAGGAATAAAAGAGTAGCTCAACATGGTCACCTAGTTACAGGAACTTATACCTGAATTTAATCCAGGTCCCTTAAATAGGGCTGATTTTTCAGGTGATGTCAGAGAAGATGACACAGAGATAAAACAAATTAGCTTGGTTCCCAACAGTAAGGTTCTAGACAGGCAGCTCTCAGGCCTAAGATGCCACTGGGAGGCCAAAGGGATGGGGATAGGATCCAGTATTCAAGGAATTTAGCCATGGTTTCAGGGTCCTGGTCCCAACAAGAAACTGGATTGCCAACTTTAAGACGCTCTCTACTTTCCACAGACAGAGGGGATGGGGCTTGCTGAATGGCAGCTTCCCAGGCAGGATGGGCTCCAGAACCCAATGGTGGTATCAGACTCTAAAGCCAAGAGGTACTGAAAAAGGAAAAATCCACCTTGCCCCTCCCCCTTTCCCTATGTACTCCTACTGCACTTCCATCTGATGTGGACACTTGAATTGCTGACCTGTTTTTCTGTCCTGCTTTGACCAAGGGATCTGGGCTCCCATTTAATGGTCTGAGCTTAATCCCATGCCCTGGCTCATCGCACATTACAGAACCATGGGAAAGCTGTTGTATCCTTATTGATCCTTGGGCTATAGCCCTGCATCCAGCCCCCAGCCAACACCTTATCAAAAAACCGTGGGATCCCAATAGGATCTGACAAAATCCCAACGCCAGGTGTACTTTTTTTTTAGCCATTTTCTGAACATATATAACATCACCAAAAGGGATGTAAACCTACCTCACAGACAGTTTCCGTTATTTCCAAATGAGTACAGTGACGAGCCATCCCATGTATATCTCGTACTTCCAGGAAGCCCTTGATCATTACTCCATTCCAAGGCAATTATTCAAGACATAACCACAAACCTGACAAATAAGAGTTCTGAATCCTTAGATCAGAGACTCAAAGTTCAAAGACATCCTGGTCCCTTGGATTTTCACACCAGCTTTTCCTGTTTTGGGACTTCGTGTCTTTTAGAGAATCTAGATTTGCCTGCTTTAGTCATCTCAGATGGGGAAGCATTAAAGATCAAGAATTTTCCAGGCCACATCCACATTCTGAGGCTCCAGGTTTACTGGGGGAAAAAAAAAGGAATCCCAACAGAGTGAAAAAGCAGAGGTCAAACACTTTTACCAAACAAGTTAATGTTTTTTAATGCAAAAAGTATGGTGCTATATAATTGGGCTACTCACAACGTAGAAGATTGGTTAGAAATATTAGCTTGTAGAAAGAGAGGTCTGGTAATAGGATTCAAAGTTTTAAGTTATTCTTGTTCAATCTTTTAGACTATACATAATTTCATTTGGATATGAGCTCAAAGGTTCAAATTGGAGGCCCTTTGTGAAAATGAGTCCTGGTTGAAGTGACCCCCACCTGAAGGCAGGTTCTGTATCTTTTGAGCTCACCTCTTCAAAACCAAACCCTACCCCACCTTGTCAAATTACCCCTGCCTTGCGCCCCATGAGGGTAAATTTGCTTAGACAAAATCCAGTCCTAATGATTCCTACCAGTAGAATTACTTAGTGGGAGCAATAATACAAAATGTATTCCTTTTGATTTCCGGATACATTCTGGTCCCTCTCATGCTGGCCATGACTAGATTTCTAACTTATTTTTTATAAAATAGTGGCAGTTGGGGCACCTGCGTGGCTCAGTCAGTTGAGTGACTTCGGCTCAGGTCATGATCTCACGGTCTGAGTTCAAGCCCCGCATTGGGCTCTGTGCTGACAGCTCGGAGCCTGGAGCCTGCTTTGGATTCTGTGTCTCTGTCTCTCTCTGCCCCTCCCCTGCTCATGGTCTGTCTCTCTCTCTCTCTCTCTGTCAAAAATAAATAAACATTTAAAAAAAAATTTATAAAGTAGTGGAAGTCTTTTGTGGAGATGGAATGATGGATGATGAGAAAGGGGAGAAGAAAAATCCAGGTAATGAATGTCATTCTGACTTCTGAACAACCAAGAGGGAGGAAGATGCCCCACCTTCTTCTGATCTTTCCAGGCTGCCTGCTGGAGGCATCCTGAAAGATAAGGCTGCAAAAATGTCAATGAAGAGGTTAAATTCAAAGCAATGCCAAACTCTGCCACACTCTCTGTCCAGCCTCCAGTTACCAGCACTTGAATATTAGAATGGATGATACCTGGGCTTTCCAGGCTTCCCATGTTGATGAAATGTCTCCTTTGTAAGTCATTGCAAGTAAGGGCCCCTTCCTTCCCACTTTCAACGATGAATAAAACACTTAATATTCATTTTCTCAGCCCTCTCAGCCACTAGGACATGGCCACATGACTTAAATGTGGTCAGTAAGTAGTACCCACCCCGCGTTTTGAATCTTGAGGCAGAGACATGCAAGCTAAGGCCCAACTGCAGTCACTCACAGTGGCTTCAGGGAAGTAGGCAGTGGCTCAGTAATGGGGGTGCAGGCGACACCAGAGGGCACAACTCACAGAGGCCACGGCTATCGTGGGATTGTGGTGCCTTGTCCTCTCTCCCTCTGGGGACCTCCTTTTCCAGCCTTCCTCTCAATCGTGTGATTACCCAATAGCCTTCACATAAATCTTTCTTCTGCTTAAGTGAAAGAATCCACTTCTGTACAAATAAAATATAAATCACATTGAAATAGGATGATTTTCCACCACTCTTTGGTGAACTCAAGAGTGGCCACATGTCTCATTTGAGTGTAGGAGATGTGAACAGAAATGCCCGTGTGTCACTTTTAGGAAGAAGTTGGAAGAACGAGCCTGTAGTTTGCTCTCTTTTTCTTCTTCCAAGGGGGCAATGTCTCAGATGGACCAGGGGGTCAGCCCACTTGTTCTGTAAAGGGCCAGAAAGTAAAGATTTGCGACCATGTGGGCCATATTGCCTCTTTTGCAAATATTCGATTCTGTTGGCATAGTGCAAAAGCAGCCATAAAGAATATGTAAATAAATTACCATATCTATGTTTGAATGACGTGTATTTATATTTGCAAAAGCAGATGGCAGACTGAATTTGGCCCGTGATCTAGAGTTTTCCAACCCTGGGACAGAGGCAGCTTAGTCAGCCTTAGTCCTAGAGGAAGGAGATGAGGAATGGGAACACAGGAACGTATCACAGACACAGAGCGTGAGTGAGAAATACAACTCTGATTTTATAAGCCACTTGGCTTTGGAGGTCATTTGTCACCACGACATAACTCAGCATACCCTGACTGATACATGAGTATGCAGAGACAACCTCCATGCAGGTAAACAAAAGCTGATATTTACACGATTTGATGAGGTTGGACCTACAGAGTGAGGCAAAAACTTCTTTCCATCTCAAAGGCAAAGAGCCTTGACTTCTGTGATTTGACTTTAAATTGACTACTGGCACCTGTAACTGCGTTAACCTTTACCATCACGGACAACAGTGTAGTTCTGTCTCATGAAGGGACCCCAGGACTAGAAGCCCAGAGGACTGGATTCTAGTCTTCGCTTTGCCTCAGATTAGTGTTCGACTCTGAACCTCTCCATGCCTCTCTGGATCTCGAGTATCCCCCGTGAATAAAGGGCACACGGACCCGGAGCCATCTTCTTCAAGGGCTCTCCTGAGAGCTGAGTTTGCTGGCTGACTGACAACAACAGGAGGTGCAGACATGACCATAGGTAACAAAAAGCTCCTTTTGAAATAGATCCTGTCTGCTGGCACATGCACGCTGAGCTCCTGGAAATTGGGGGTCATTTTCCAGACCCACAGGAAGCAGCACTGTGGAGCCAGCAGAACAAAGCACAAGGATGGAATGTGAGTCCTGTGCCCATGCTTCTCTGCATCCCTACTGAGAACTTAACCCGCCGTAGTTTACTCACTCCTGGCCTTGGGGATAAATTCCATCATGCTCTTTGGTTGTTTCCAACGTATGTTCTCATCTCAGATTCGGCAGAAACAGGAAAAGCAGAAAACTCAGACCCCTTCTTTCTTTCTTTACTTTTACGCCCACAACCGGGCTGAGGACCTTTTCGGGGCCCCAGCACGTGCTATACCAGACCTGGCCCAGCGTCTGGTGCCGGTAAGGTCTGTGCCTGTGAAATTGCAGTTTAATCCCCACACCAGAGGCTTAATCCCTGAACTCTGAATCAGTCCTTGGCAGAAAGACGGCTCTCGGCCCACTTGTAAATTTCCACCCTCCAAACCACCCCGGGCAGGTCGGCGGCTCAACAAACTCCAGGGTTCCAGGGTGAGAACCTCTACCCAGCCCTGCCGGCATCCTGGGGACATTTAGGCAGGGGTGGGTGGAAGGGAGGGGCGTCAAAGCCCTCACCTGCTCTAAAGTTCTTTGCTAGTAACCTGCCTTAATGTCTGAGATCATTCCTTTATCTGTGGCAGAGATCTGCACACTACAGCTCACAGAGCAGAACAAGCTCACCATCTGTTTTTGCAAATAAAGTTTTATTGGAACACAGCCATGTGCATTCATTCCTATATTATCTGTAGTTGCTTTTCTGCTACAATGGCCAAGTTCAGTTGCTGCAACCAAGACCGTATGGCTGATAGGGCTTAAAATACTTACTAACCAGGCCTTTGCAGAAAAAGTTGGCTGAACCCTCATCTGGCATTTTCTACCAAGAGCAGTTTTGCGTTACATTAACCCATTAACAGCCCTGAAAATGTTGTGAGGATATTTTTCAAGATAACTAATTGGGAGTAAGACGCTAAAGATTGTATGTGCGTGTACACATGTGTGCGTGTGTGCACGTGTGTGTGCATGTGTGTGCGCATGTCGGGGGGGCTGGGGGAGTTTGTGTGCATGAATTAGGGATGGAGACTGAGGAAGAACAAGCTGGAAGAAACCTTGAATATGGAATACGTTTAAGCAAAACATTTTCAGGGAGGACCCTGGGAAGGTAGCAAATGGGCAGAAGGAGAATGCTGGGCCCGGGGGGGAAAAGAGAGGAAACTCTATTTGGCATTATTATTATGAATATTATTATGAGAGTAGGCAAATTGCTTTGACAACGTATGACTGCATTTAATTTCCTCTCCGAAGCCACGTAGGCGTTACGGAGCATGTCAACTCCCTATGGAGACGCCTGAGTTCTGAAATGGCTCACCCCAGGCGACCCAGGGAATGGGACTAGAATTCATTTCTTCTGCTTCTGAGTCTACTGCTCTTCCATCAGGGAGATTTAAGACGAACTTCAAGATCTGGGTCAGGCTGAGCATCCAGCAGAACCAGACGTGCCCTTTGACAGAGGACGGAAAACTTGCTAGCACCTGAGTGGGAACACAGCTGCCACGGCCAGCACCACCACGAGCCTCCACAAATGCCCAAGGCCATCTGCCGGGTGCCTCGACGTCCTTTATTTCTGATGTCGACCCGATGCTCCAGGTTTACGGTGATAGCCACGATCTGAAACACCGGGTGCCTGACGTGTCCGTACAATATTTCAGTCCATTCTAACAATCCTATGGGACTGTTGTTACAGCCTTTTCAAATAAGTAAGAGCCCTGAGACTCAAAGAGGTTAAGTAACTTGGCTAAGTTCACACAGCTGATAAGAGCAGGAACCTGAATTTGGGTCGGCTCCTCACAGTGGCACACCAACACCTGAGGGCTAACTGAGATACTAACATGAGCATCCAGAGGAGATGCAAAGACGTTACCAGAAAAAGGAGAGAGCGTACACGTCTTCCGCCGTGTCCTGTGCGTTGACACGGATGCATCCCTGGCCGCAGCAACTTGGGGAAACCTGCAGCGGAAGCAGTGGACAGAAGGACAAGGAAGAATGTAGCTTTTCCACCTGAACCTCCAAATTTTCTTCATCCCCCTGTCTTCACAAAGCCTGTCTCTGATTACCAGTCAACAGCATTTTGGTTATTGCCATAACCCTTTAGCACACGCCATGGTTATCCTGGGGGGGGAGGGGATTAGGAATTTACGAAGAAAAGAGGGATTTGACTGTCAAAACCAAATAACAGCACAGAACATTTTGTTTTATATCTTTTTAAGTTTATTTATTTTTGAGAGACAGGGAGAGAGAGAGCACCCGCAAGCAGGGGAGGGGCAGAGAGAGAGGGAGACAGAAGATCCAAAGCCGGCTCTGTGCTGACAGCAGACAGCCTGATGCGGGGCTCGAACTCCTGAACCATGAGATCATGACCTGAGCGGAAGTCGGATGCTTAACCAGCCAGGCCACCCATGGGCCCCCCAGCATGGAACACTTCAAAACAAAATATATGACGCTCCTTCTGTATTTTTCTCCTGATTCCCAGAAATTAAAGCCACGATTATTTTAGGTGTGACAAAAAAAAAAAAAAAAAAAGATTCTGAAAAATCTTTCAGGGTTCGTTATTTTGAGGCCTAAGTAATTTATTAAATTCCTTATGTATTAATTTTAAACTTCAACATTCAAAATCCCAATCTTTTGAATTTCCTGTGGCACCTTGATTTCTCATCTCTGGCTGTAATTAATTAGAAGGTATTCCTTTTCCCCTAGAGGAGAAGGTCTGCCTCGCTCTTAGGCAGCCTGGAAAGAAAATGGGAAACCCTGTCTCTTGATGCTGTCTGCACATCTGGTGAGACAGCGAGAGTAAATTCAGTCCGCAGAGGCCATGCCAGCCGCTGTGAGGGCAGAAAGGAGAGGAAACACCCACGTGATTTTTCCCACTTGCTGGGAGCCTCATGCCTTCTTCCTCCTCGCTGTTCTGAGCAAAAGGGGATCACAAGCAATCAAAAAAGAATTAAACACTGGGAAAGCTTCCATCTGTCTCTTAGCCTTATTTTTAAAGCATATTTGCAGTGTCATATTCTGGCTAGCAACTCGAACAGTTGTCGTGTGTGTGTGTGTGTGTGTGTGTGTGTGTGTGTGTGTGTGTTTGTGTCCTCACCATGGACGCTCCCCTCTTTTGACTCCGTCGACCTGCTGTGCCCCATTATCTCTGGCCTTTGTGGCTCAGAAGGTCAGAAACACTGTTCCCTGGATGAGACCCAGGGAAGGAAGGAAGCTAAAACAAAAATGTTTTCTCAGCTAAGTGACCTGATTACACACAGAGTGACCATTTCTAAGCCATCTCGTAACTGCCCCATTCAGCGCTGGAGCCAAGCCCACAAAGGCAGCAGAGGCCTCCTCCAGTGGCTGTTCCTGGCTAAGCAGAAACGGCCACCGTGGGGCTTGGGGGCATGTGATTGACAAAGATGGTCCTTATTCCTGAGAGATGTGGGTATCGGTGGGCAGGGGGAGTTTGGAGGCGGTTGGCGGGGGGACAGACACATCTTCACATTGACCAAGGGGTTCCCTTCACTGAACTCTAGCATAATGACAGGCATGGATTCTGCATCATCCACTATGGTTTGAACCTTGGGGACGACTTGCGACACTTTGCTTTTTAAAGTCTCTGTGACTCAGGATCCCTGTCTGTAAAATGGGTGACTGGAGCGATGGCCCAGAATATAACATCAGTTATTATTGTCATTGTCTGAGTTTCTATCGAGGCTCACAGAGCCCATACCCCTCCCCCTTCCTCCAGAACGTTCTAGTTCTCAAACAGGCCAAGCTCTTCTCCGTCTCAGGACGCCTGCGTTTGCTTTTCTTGTGCCCGGAACACAGTTCCTGCAGCTTGCTTCATGTCTTCTCTCTTCTCATCCCTCCCTGACCTGAGTGGGAATGTGATCCCCTGAGGGATCCTTGAAAGCAGCCATCATCCTAAAGATTTGCTACATAATACTTGTCACCACCTGAAATTACCTCGTTCACTTTTTTTTTTTTTAACTCATTATGCTCAGCCTCTCCCACTTGGTATGACCAACTGGTCCCACCCTACTCCCCAGTAGAAGGTCAGGGCCGTGGCCTTATTCACTTCAGCATTAGAAAAGTGCCCGACACATAGCAAGAACCCAAGAAACCTGTGTGGATTGAAGGAAGGAAGGAATTCACACTTTTATCTTAAAATTACAAGTAAGTCATCTGATCCCATTGCAAGAAATTCAAGATTCCTCTCATTTCTAATCTGCAAAGCTGAAAAAATAAAAGTAGAAGTTACCGTAGATTTTTTTGAGCTAGAAGGAATTTTGCTGGAAGGATGACCCCTTCCCACACACCCTGAGAGTCAGAATTAAGAGTCCTGAACTGAGAGGTCATTGCCAAGGTCATCAGCTGGTGCATAGCAGAGACAACATCTCTCAGTGGATGCTTTATCTGGAAGTGTGATATGAACTATAAAAGCCGTATTTTGATGTAAAGTATTTACATTATTGTTACACATGTGTGATTATTTTATTTCAGCAGGAATCCAGAATGTACCAGGCTTAATATAAGGACCTGGCAATTTATCTAGAACTCCTATGTTGTTTTGAATTAAAACATTACCCCCACCAAGGGTGCCTGGGTGGCTCAGTCAGTTAAGCATCCAACATCGGCTCAGGTCATCATCTCATGGTTTTTGGGTTTGAGCCCCGCGTCGGGCTCTGTGCTGACAGCTAGGAGCCTGGAGCCTGCTTCAGATTCTGTGTCTCCCTCTTTCTCTGCCCCTCCCCTGTTTGGGCTTGCTCACTCTCTCTCTCTCTCTCTCTCAAAAATAAATAAACAATACAAAATTTAAAAAAAAATTACCCCCACCCAAGTTGCTGATCAATTCAAATTGTGTAAATACATTACATATGTTTAATTTGTTTTTAATAAACTCAGCTTTACCATGGCTTCAGACATTTCCACCCCTTATCACAAAGAGAGAAATAACATCTAAGGGTAAAATCAGCTATAGCCAAAAATCACTGAACACCCAAACACAATGAGGTCGCAGTGGAAATCTGATTTGCTGAGGAGAACCAGAAAATAATACAAAAAGGGGTACATCCCCATCATGAGTCTTCAGTTTTGTTACCAAGAACCCTATGTGGTCAGCCAGGCTGACAGTAGTCTTGCTCATACAGAGCATCTCAAGTGGGCACATGGAAATTTTCTCCCTATTCACTCTGAGACCCAAGTGCCATACATGCAGATTAAAAAAAAAAAAAAAAAAAAAGTTACCTTGAACAAATTGTAACCTGATGCAAAGGATAGCACCCTTTCCTGTCATTCTGGTCACCTCTAGCAGGTACTCAGAAAACACCTCACAATTTGCCAGAGAATTTCAGACATTATCTGGTTCCAAGTCAATAGCAACTCAGAGAACGGTTATTCTGCTTATGCACAAAATATCTGCAATTTACAAACTACTTGTTTGGGGTGCGCTTTGGGGCCAGAGCCAAATGGAAATACAGGATGGATGAAGTAACCAGATTTCGAGTTACCTAGCTGACGTTGAAGACATGGAGTTTGAATTCGGGTCTCTTAGAACAATTCTCTTCCTGCGGGTCTGTCTATAGACACGTGTGTCGTTCACACATAAAATGACGTGTTATACACTCTTGAACGAAATGCCCTTATGGGCATGTTGTTTCCCAAACTTCTCTTGTTGGTGCCGCTTTGGGGAGAAGAGAGAAAAGGAGAAGGCCCACAGACCAATGTATACTTTTTTTGCAAAATGTACACCCAATGCAAATTACACGGGAAAGTTCTCCGAGGGGCATAATTTGTTACACAAATAAACAAACACTGTTCGGTTCCGTCTGTGGTTATAATGCAGTTATAACGAAAATCTAAAAACAACTGTAATGCTTCTAACCATGAAATTATAAGGCAAGAAAGTGGATTTAGATAACTATAAAAGCCTTAATTGTATGTTTGTAAACTCACAGACAAAGCTTTTCCTCAATTTAGCTCCAGCTCAAATAGCACATTCAAAGCACAATTTTTATCTCACCCTTTCTTCTTCTGTATGGGTCTAAGACCCCAGGCTTTAGAAAATCCCATCCTTCCCAAAGGGCGTGAGTCAGGAGTGGAGGGAAAGGAAAAGGGACATGCAGCTTCGCTCAGCAAAGGCGGCCAGGGAGGCAGGATCTACTAAAGGTAGTGTCCTCCCCGGGTGCACCTTACCTGTACCTGTTCATTACGCCCCCTCAGAGAACTTCATTGGCATCCTAGAGTGTCAGAACCACAAGGAGCCAAAGGTCCAACACAGTCACCTTACACAGGCATACAGAAGTCAGATCATTTCTGTAGGTCCTACATAAAGTTAGAGCTCAAGGTCCCAGAGTCCCGGCTCCTTGCCCTCTCTGAGTCAGGAGCACCGGGTGACTGGGAAGCAACTGCTTCCGGGGCCGGGCACCGTGAGATGTGTGACCCAGGAAGGGATTGTGGTGAGCCAACCCTTCTCTGTAACTGCTATGCCTGTCACTTCTCCTCTGCTTCTGTCTCTGCAGGGTGTGGAAAGAACAGCCCCTGACCCTTGTTTCTCCTTCCAGCTCACAATTCTAAGCAGGCTTGGGCTCAGGAACTGAGGAAGCAGAGACCCACACAAACATGACTGTCACAGGGCCCTGGGGGTATGGGGACACTAAAGCCGGGAGGATAGAGAACATCGGAGAGGGTGGTATTTTAGGGAAGGGAAAAGCTCTTAGCTCCTTCACGGTGACATTTGAGCAAAGACTTGAATGACAAGAAGGGAGTCAGTCAATATCTAGTGCAAAACATTTCAGAGGGAGGAAATGGCAAAGTGAAAAGGCGAGCAAAATCCTAAATGAAGGTTACACAGCTCTGTGAATATGCCAAAAATCATGACATTGCATGCTTTGAATGCATACATGGTATGGTCCGTGAAATAATTAACAATACATTTTAAACAATAGATAAAGTCACTCATGGTTTTTCAGGTGTATACTTTCACAAACTCTGTCCACACTCCTTTAGGACAACATAGGGGAAATCATGCGAGGGGCCAATTAGGGTCCTTCTCCTTAACCCTTTCCCTCTTCCTTTTATTATCTGCTCCCCAGGGCCTTCCTAAGTGACTGGGTTAATCAATGAGTAAATTCCCAGGAAGGCCATCACACCTGCTGGTGGCATCACTCACTGTTGGTGCCCTCCCCCTCCCTCCACCCTCCAAGATTAGTATTTAGACAAAGGCCTTAATGGCTTAACACAATTGTCACCATTCTTGGCCACAGGGCCTAGTCTGGAAGAGAGACTTAAGGACACTCTTAAAAATTGGAACTCTTAAATAACCTTCTGTGGGTTTTTTTAATTTCAACTCCTAGAAACCCACATGCCACAATTAAGAGTGTGTGGTCTAAAGGTTGGGATTTTTAAGTGCCCCAGTAGGCCAATAGGACAGAAATGTTTAATTCAGGCAACTTTTCTGTTACCCTGAAACAAACTGTAGAAGATAACTGTCTACCTTTTCTTTTCAGGTATCCATCTGCCAAAAGAGCAGGGGACAAGCATAAAGAAAAACTTGCAAAGGATTTTTATCTTACTATTTACCCATACTTCCTGTGCTCTGAGTCAAACCACGGAAATGGTCCAATATGTGCAGAAGACCTACCCGTGTTAGAAGAATAATGAAGACAGACACAGAAAACTATGTAAGATACAAATGGAGTTAGCCATTTAAATGGAGTTGGCCAGTCTTTTTGAAGACTCATTTTAACATAAATCGCACTGAGTTGCAAACGTTGTTGATAAGACCCAACCTCCCAGGAAACCGTCCACCAGGACTCCTGCGAACCGCACTAATGGAGGACAGATAACTTGGCATATGTGTTGCCTTATGCAAAACAATGCTAATCTCTTACATTTTTGGATATCTTCTCTCTCTGATGTGATAACCACAGAATGAAGTTTCTGTTTTCTCGGTTTGTAGACCAGTTTCGAGTTGTTGAAACCCAGGGTTGCTGTAAGGGAAAAGCAAATTATTTCAGTGCAAGAAAAAAACCAAATGGCAATTGCAAGTTCGCACAGCTCAGCTCGCATAAAATATGAATATGGCCAAGGTTAGTAAGCCTCCAGGGGAACACCGAGGGGTGAGCTTACCACAGAAAAATGCAGGCCCCAGCTTGAAACATCTATAAAACTAATTGAAACAAAAAAGTACAGGTTTCTCTGAACATACCAAGAGGAGTCACCATCAGTACTAATGTCCATCAGGACTCACATGGGCTGTGGCAGATTCTGGAAACCTGTTGGAGATGGGTGGTCACTTTATTACTTTGCTTACCAATTAAATGGGGGAGGGAGGGAATTAGCATGTCAAATCTGGAGATGAGATTTTTAGCAAGAGAAAAATATACTGGAGATAGTCACACTCAAGCAAGTTGGCTCCAAGCATTGATCTTGTTTTGGTGCCATTGTTTTTGTTTTAGTTGTTTAAATCATAGTTTTCTCATGCATGAATTCGAAAAATTAATAACTAATTTCAACTCATGTTACAACATATTCTTACCCAGGTCCATAGATGTGGGACAAAGCTACTTGGTCAATTTTTCTCTGGGATAGACGAGGCCAAACCCTCCCCAAGACCAATCAAGGAACAACTGTATGTCCCAACTGAAGGTAGGAGCCACACAAGGCTATGTCTTTAGCTTTGCCCCCTTTCCTTGCAGAAGAAGAAAGTTAGAGTTAAGTTGTCTAAATCATACTACATAAAGGCAAAGAACATAATTAAGAAACAGAGTCACCAAAGACTAGATATCCAGAGACTCCAAAGAAAGATGTAATAATTTTTTTTAAGTTTCTTTCTTTCTTTCTTTCTTTCTTTCTTTCTTTCTTTCTTTCTTTCTTCTTTTTTACTTAGAGAGAGAGAGAAAGACAGAGTACAAGGAGAGGAGGGGCAGAGGGAAAGAGGGAGAGAGAGAACCCAAGCAGGTTCCACACTGTCAGCACAGAGCCCAACACGGGGCTTAATCTCACGAACAGTGAGACCATGACCTGAGCCTAGATCAAGAGTCAGACATTCAACCAACTGAGCCACCCAGGCACCCCAGATGTATTATATTTTTAAATTTCCCTTCTCCTCCTTCTTCTTTACTACAAGGCTCCCATCACTCACCTTCTTATGATAGCTAAGTGTTTGAGGTGCCAAAACAGTATTTAGTTCTTGTCAACCTTTTTCTTTTGTATCCACTGGAACCAAGGGAAATCGTGTTTCCTAGCACCAAGCAACTAACCATGGTTGATCTCTTTTGTAAACAATGCATGAACAAAACTGGCATTTATTTTCCTGCAAAGGCTTTCTCCTACCCAAGTTCTCTTTCCAGATACTTCACCTTGAAAACTTGGGGAACTCTTTTGGAGGTTCTATCAGACCAGTGCTTCCCAACCTTTTATTAACTAAAGTGATTGTGTAATGTCTAAGCCAAGATACTTGAAGAGCAAAAGAAAGGGGTGTTATACATACTTATTCCTAAACGGTAACTGTAGGCTGGGACAGAATTGAGAAAACTGGACTCGATGTCTTCTTGTGTCATCATACCCATATGATATTTTCTTTCTTTATTTTCTGTATATCCATGATTTCCCTTCAATCTGGAGATCTCCTAGCCCACCACGCTAGGAGAATCAAGCGTCTCTTTATTGTAGTTTATATTGTGGAAAAATAATTACATTGAATATATTTGTGACCCTAAAGACATCCCTCCAGAGATACCAATATTTCTCCCATGAGCGGTATTTGTTCCCCTGAATTGGTTGAGCTGAAAATCACATTGAAAACTGTGGCAGTCAATGCCTGGGTGACTCAGTCAATTGAATATCTGACTCTTGGTTTCCGTTTAGGTCATGATCTCACAGTTCATGAGTTCAAGCCCTGCATTGGGCTCTGTGCTGACAGCATGGAGCCTGCTTGGGATTCTTTGTCTTCCACTCTCTCTGCTCCTTCCCACTTGTACACTCCTTCCCTTTCTCTCTCTCTCTCTCTCTCTCTGTCTCTCTCTCTCTCTCTCTCGACTATAAATAGATAGATAAATAAATAAACATTAAAAGAAAAAGAAAAAAGAAAAAAGGAAGAAAACTGTGGCAGCACCCCCCCCTCCAAGCTCCAGCAGACCAGTCCACTATAGTGGAGAAAGAGGGGATTGTTCAGTGTCTCTACACCTGTGAGCAAGAGATGTTCCAGGGATAAAAGATCACTTCATGGTGGGGAGTTTAAGGAAAAACTTCATTCCAAGCACAGGGCCTGAGTAGGGTCCAGAAGAATGGGAGATATTTGGAAGATGTCAATAAATTCACTGTCAATGACTGGCCTTCAGACAAATCGAATCACCAGTGTCCTGAGGCTGGTTACTAAACCAGCTAACCAAGTCTAATAGAAATGTAATCAAGGAAACAACAAATGTCCTACACAATGATTTGGGGGAAAGTGGGCTTTGAAAGGACAGAGATGACAGTCATTTATGTGACAAGACAGGAATATTATTTCCATAGCACAGTCTTGAAAAAGACAAAGGGTCAAAATCCACCAGGTCCTTGAGACTGGTCTTGTCCAAAACTGTCACTGATGGGCGACAGCAAGTTGCAGGATTGCTCAGTTTTGCCATTGCCGTAGCCTGGAATGAAATTGTCCTAGACAGAGTTCCCTTTGGCAAAGAAAAAATAATGTTTTAGGCACTGGTGTGTTCAAGTAGTTTAATAATATGGGTCACCCCGCTGCAGAGCCCTTCATCAAGAAACACCAAGGCTGTTGTTCATTTGACTGAAAGGAACCAGCAGGAGATGTAGAGTGTTCAGTGACCCCACAGGACACAAGATGAAAGCTCTAAGTCATTGAGTTGGGGTGCCGGAAGAAACCTTTTAAGCAGCTTCTAGTCCAGTCATTCACTTTAATTACAGTACTGCCAAATAGATGATCAACTGAGGTTTGAGGACCTCTATTTTAGAACCAGTAGCTTTCAGGTCTGAGTTGGTAAATTGGATTATCTGAACACTATTTCTGGAACTTGCTTGATCATATGAAATTATTTATGATGATCAGGGAGGATGAAGGAAAGAAAGGGAAAGAGGTAAGACATTTGAGACTTCAAGGAGTCCCAGAACTTTGAGAGACAATAGGTGGTAGCATTAGAAAAACATGTGTTCTACCCTAAACATAACCACCAAGGCCCACTCAGAGATGCTCTTGATGTGCATTTGGAAAATCTCAATGAAAAGCCTCCTCACTTCTCAGGTGTTGCAAAGGCAGTGAGACTGATGGCCTGGAAGCTACTCTCTACTGCCAATGCCCACAGATGCTTCTGAAATTTCCAAGAGAAGATTAAGTTTGGCTAATGCTATCTATTCCTCAATTTTGGAGCAGCATGTTTTTGCTCTTTCACCTAAAGTAAGTAAGTGGACAACAATGTATAGTTTACACTCACTGGCATCTTCATCTGCCTCCATTCCTGACGTATGAATGAAGTCAGAACAGAGAACCGCTCCTCACCACAACGTTCGGTGACCATGGCTGGATGCTTTTGCTTCAATCGTGTCTCTTCAGCAACCAGTCTCTATGGGATAAAATCAACAGGAGATGTGGGACGATGTGCACCTTTGTCCCCAAGGGCCACATTAATAACCTTTTGAAGGGCATTTTACATTTCTGTTCTCTGGGAGAAGTTTTTAGCCTCTCAAGCCTTGCGGTCTGTTTGAACAAGAAATCTTTTTACACTCCTGAATAACACATTCCTCTCCAACTATTTCTACATAACTTCCAGGATATGAAAACCACCCGAGGCTTCCAACATGGCTGCTTTCTTTCCTCTCATAAACAAACTCAGCAGTAATCATGCCAGTGTGGTCACTCTGAAGCTTTGTATTGCTTAAGCTTTTACCCTTGGTCTTTTGTTTTGCCAGACACTGATTATGACATTCTACCCCAAGTCTGGAGAACAGGAGGCTCTCTTCTGCTGTCCTCTTGCCCATGGCCTTTCCTTTGTTGACCATAAATATATGATGTCAGTATGATGGATCCAGGCTCAGTATGGGAAGCTTGATAGTGGCCCCCAAACATCAGCTCCTAATCCCTGGAACCTGTAAATGTCACCTTACAAAGAAAAAGGGTCTTTGTAGACATGATTAGGTTAAGGATCATGACTTGAGGAGATTATCTTGGATTATCAGGGCAGGCCCTAAATGCAACCACATGTATCCTCATAAGAGAGAGGTGGGGGGAAATTTGACACAGACAGAAAAGAAGACAGTGTGACCACAGAGGCAGAGTAGAGAGATGTGGCCACAAGCCAAAGAATCATGGCAGTAATCACAAGACAGAAGAGGCAAGAAACAGATTGCCCACTGGAGCCTTTAGAGGGAGCAGGGCCCTGCTGACACTCTGATTTCGGTTCAATAAAACTGATTTTGGACATCTGGCCCTCAAAACTATCGCTACAGCTGCCACAGGAAACTACTACATTCCCTAACCTGGGCCAGACCTTGGGCACCTGTAGCTTTCTGCAATGTCTGCTGTGAAGCCATGTGTCTCTCAGTACACTACCTCTGTGATGCTTTGAGGAAGAGCTGACTTTCTTCTGTCCTCAACTGACTCAGGGAACTTGGTATCTCCTGTGCCATTCTGACCTGTTAAAAACAAACATGAAGAAATAAAAGCCCCAAAGGGATATTCAGACACAAACTTCTAAACTCAGCTGTTGGTTTCCAATGAAGCTTCCCCTCCACAAGTTCGTTTGTTTCATCTAAGCTGAAGTGCCATACAAAATGTCTTCAAGCCATTTGACGGTCATAACGATTTTAGTTTAGCTGTATGAATATGGCTACTTAATTTTTCTGGATTTCAATGTCTTCATCTGAAAATGAAGATTATGAAAGGTCTATCTGATTCAAATGAGAAACTTCCCAAGAAGTAGAAAAGATCTGAAATTCATCAATAAAATGTTTTCCACCAGGATAAATATTACCACCTAATTCTTTCTTCAATACCTATGGCCTTGACTAAATCTGATGCCTTCAAGTACACCGGGATTTTTCTCCCACAGCAATGTCTCAAAAAAGTGGGGAGTGGGGTGAGGAATCTCCGAAGAGATCTAATATAAAAGAACTTTAATTAAAACCAGCTCAGGAAGCATTATTACAAATTAGGTTATGCCATGAGTTCCAAAGGGATTTTCAACTCAACCATGAAAACTATGTTCTAGACTAAACCTTAACCAATAAGACACAATTGTGGGAAAAAAATATATTTATTTGTCATAAATCTTAAATAAAAAATGTCTTATTGGTTTGAAATCTTAAGGAAACCAAGGAAAAAGGGAATTAAAGAGAATTCCCTTTTTTTTTTTTTTGGACTTTGCATTCCATGCTACTCTGTGAAGTAAATGGCAAAAGCTTTGTAATGCTATTTCATGGTCTTAAATATGCTTTAGAGCTTCAGGGTGTTTTAAAAATATCATTAACATAAGCCAGATTGGAAAAAAAGTAGCACTTTCTGTAGTCTAAATTAAATTGATTGCTGTCCAAGAATTTTTGCATTAGGAGATGCCAGGGGGGAGAAAAAAAAAGACCATTAATCATTTTCTGCAGGTATTTGGAGCCTCCTACACACCCAAGAGTGAAAAGTGCTTTGGAAATAGGCTGTATGACCTCAGTGAGCACAGCTGTGCCCCCATTCTTACCAAGAGAACCAAATGGTGTGGTAGGGGGCTCTTGGCCCCAGGGTCAGGCAGCCTGGATACCAGGATGATGTGGTTGTTAACCGCCTGAACATTACCTCTTCAGGCTTCTGCTTTGTTGCCTATAAGATGGCAGAGGTGAAACAGATGATCTAGAAAATTCCTTCAAGCTCACATATTCCATGACTGCATGAAGGTCAAGGAAAATTAGGGGCATCCAGATGTCCATTTATAGAGTCAACACATATGGACAAGCATTTAAAGAGCTGGTAAGGTGATCGGCTCTGTTCTAGGCAAGACCAAAACCCAAAAAGGGGGAAATCCTGTACTTGCAGAGGAAAATCTCATCTCTTCAGAGAGGCCTTCCCTGCATACTCAGTGGAACTGGTGAATATAGCACCCCCAGCCACCATCGACCTATGCTGTCTGTCATATGCTTCTTGGTTGACTTTCTTTTTTTATTGCACTTATCACCAATAGTTGATTGGTTTTTCTTAATCTATGTGTTAGCTGATTATCTGTCCTCTCTCACCAGACTATAATCCTGTCAGAACAGAGACCATGGTGCCCAGGGTCCTAGCCCTGGTTGGAGTGCAATACACATTTCACACAAGAATGACTGAACGGATCCACTCTGGCCTCTGAAAATTCTCGGCACCAAAACAGGAGTGATCTTCTCAAAATGCAAATTTAACCATATTATTTCATGGCGCAGAACCCATCAGCAACTCCGGGGACCAAGACTAAACCTCTCATCTGGGCCTAGCATGGGTCCCTGTTGCTCCACCACCCCCATCAACACTCAGAAACCCAGCCTGTCTGGCCTACGTTCACTTCTCATACACCAAGGTCATTCCTCCATGGGGTCTTGGCACATGTCATTCCCTCTGATGGGAATGGGAACATGCTCCACTAGAAGGATATGCAAACCCCACTCCCAACCATTGCTCAGTGAACTGTTTCTCACCTCTCATATGTTAGCTTCATCCAGAGCACAACTGTGCTGTGCAGATGCAGCCTGGCCTGGCGGGGGACGGCCCTGCTCTCCTCCAAGGCACCCATCTCAGTTGGTAAGTGTTCACTTACACGCATGATTATTGGCATCATATTTCTCACCCTCGCTTTGCTGTCAGACTTGAGAGAGCAGAGGCCAGTGCTGTTTCTCACCCTGGAGTCCTCAGAGCCAAGCACAATGCCTGAAGCATGGTAGCCACACAATCAACATTTGTAGGATGAATGAATGAATGAGCGAGCCCATGAACAGATGAATGAATTCACATTTGGGTAAAGACGAAACCTCTGAATTGTCTCCAGTATTCTGAGAAATTGTTTATAAAACCCAACTGTCACGGGTAACGAAAGCAGACTTCTTTTCAAAACTGATCTCCTCAAACTACAAAGCCATGGTCCTTTCGGCCGATTAATCATATCAGAGACCAGCGAGGAAGGCCTCCCAGAGATATAATCCCTCAGTACAACCGGAGCTCCCTGCTGCCCTGTCTCTTTATACTCACTCATTCCAACCAGAACGTTTTAATTTGGAGCAAATAATGAACCTCAAGAGGAAAAGGGAAAGGGGGGGGCGGTCATGGGGCCACGGAATTTGAGTCAGTGTCTGGTTACCATTTAGGGCCTAAAACGAAACAACCAGAGCCAAGGAACTGGCAGTTGCAACCGCTCTTTGTTCTGCTTTTAAAAAGAAAATTCCATAAAACACAGTTCTAGGGCTCGAAGCGAAAATGTTTTTTGGGCTACAGAGGATCTACCGGAACTGGTCTTCTAAACCACTGAAAACCCAGAACTTTCACTATTAGGAGAGAAAAGATAGACTCTGGAATCCAGACTGAGAGGCTGGAGAAGTATTTTCCTCAACAGAAAGATAAGGATCACAAATGCTGATCCCCAGTAGGCACAGATATTTAGGAGATAATCTTTGTACTCACCAGGAAACACAAAGCAAGGAATTACACAAATAGCCATTGAGGCAGAAAGCAGGTAACTGATAACAAAGAAAACAACAGAGGTACAGAGAGGGTGAGGGGAAAGCGTGTGGACAAAGAGTTAAATGGCAAGAGCTTATCCCAGGAGAGCAGAGCGGGAGCTGGAGCCCCAAACGATGCTGTGGAGATAAGGGAAAAATGTAAACACAACCTGATAATCCAACAGCAGTTGCTCCAGCCCAGGAGAAAACATCCGTACATCTTGTAGAAATGTGAGATATTGGAAACTGGTCAAATGGATCTAACCCAGATCTTATCCTGATTCACGTTCCAGTCCAGAGCCAGAAAATGAACACATAAAGGTGAGATACTGGTGAGCTTTTTGTTTTCTTCCACGCATGTCCCTCTCGTGACGCTGTGGAGGCAGACACCTGGCTGGAGCTCTGACGCCTGCCATAACTGGGGCATCCAGTTCACCCCTCTGAATCCTTGTGTAAATGGAGGGTGTCTCCTATCCCTCTGTGATCCATGGGGTCTTTAACATCTGTGCAGAAGTGTGTGGGAAAGCGTTGCCTTATATAGACTAGCTGTGTGATCTTGAACTGATCTCCAACTCAGACAGATTAGGTTTACTCATTTGAAAAGTGGGAAAAACCATGGAAAGTAATTAATTGCCTACGGTTGAGGGATGTCCAACAATGTGTTCAAAGTTATACAGTCAGGAATCAAACTCAAGTCTTATTGATGCCAGTGACCCTATTCTTTCCACACTGGGGCACACTGTTCCCCAGGGAAGCAATGTTGAGTTTTGTGTTCATGAAAGACAGCTATTAATGCTCAGGATTAAAGATAAATAACAAGCCACATAAAGTCCCGCACTTGAGAACTGTTCAGCATATATGACCCGCTCTTATGGCTGCTCTATAATTGCAAGTCCCTTGAGCCCAGGGTCTTGCTGAATGGGGGCGGGGGGGAACGAATAATAATTTCTCAAAAGGTATATTTTCCGTACTTTTTCCAAAGTCTCTCTTCTAAATATTTATTTCATGTCATGATCCACAAGGAGTATATATTGAACAACCTCAAATTTGTCGACCATTTGAGAGTTCACACAGTTGGCCAAGTTCATCAAGAGGTAACTGAGGAAAGATGTATCGAAGACTCAGGCATTGACTTGGGTAAACTATGTGCTTTCTTATAAATAATCCATTGGCTTTAAAGATTTTCAGGTACTTGGCCTCACATCTGTGGGACACATGAAATTGGCAATGGGGGCTGGAGTCACGAGGAAACGAGCCCTATTTCATTTCAGTTTTCAGGGGCTCTGTACACCGAAACCCCTTCTGTTTCCTGGTGAAGTTCAGCTTTTTCCAGATGAAATTTCAAAGTTTTGCTCTCACTTCCAAACACTGACTGTGTCCACCAGACCCACCCCTAGCTAGCCCTTCTATCTGGTTTTGGATGGTAATCACCAAACCTCACCATGCCACTAAGATTTCAGTTCAGTTTCATGACTGAAACCTTGTGACAAGCTCTGAAACCCACTCTCCCCTCATTACTGCCAATGAGCTTTTAAATGGATCAAACATCTGGGGTGCCCCGGTGGCTCAGTCAGTTAAGGGTCTGACTCTTGATCTCAGCTCATGTCATGATCTTGCAAGTTCATGGCTTCAAGCCCCGCATCGGGCTATGCACTGTCAGTGCAGAGCCTGCTTGGGATTCTCTATCCTCCTCTTCTCTCTCTCTTTGTCCTTTCCCTGCTCTGTCTCTTTCTGTCTCTCTCTGTCTCTCTCTCTTTCTCTCTCTCTCTCAGAATAAATAAAATTAAAAGTAAATAAATGGATCAAATATCAGTCCTTCTGACACTCAGCCCTGGAGCTGTAATTCCACCTGAAGCAAACTCAAGAGAATCAAAGAACTGAATGTCTAACACAGTCTCGGCACATAGTAGATGTTCAGCAAACATTTGTTGAGTGACAGAATGAAAACCAAGATAAAAACACAGGGTAATAATCATACATGGTACCAGATACTTCACTGAGTCCCTTCAATGTGCTATTTTACAGATTCTTCCCTTTTAACCTGACGCCTTACTCATTTTCCAGATCAGAAACCTGAGGCTGAGAAAGATCTAATAATGGGTTTAAAATTACACAGCTATTTTATAGAAAAGTCAAGATTCAGACCTAAGTCTGCTAGATGCCAAAGCCCTTACTCTTTCCACGGAACGGCATGCTTTCCCCTCCATGAAACTTCAAGTAACATAGGATTCACATGCATATAATGACAACTAAACCAAAGCAAACGGTTTTTTCCCCAGGCTAAATTAAAATTGAAAGGATTACTGATTTTTTTTTTTAAGCTAGATCTCCTTGATGGTATGTTAGACTTTCAGAGAGATAGGACATGCCTTATCCTCAAGGTTTAAATTTAGAATTTCGCCAAACTATTGTGTGTAAAAAAAAAAAAAAATGTTTTCATGCCAAACATTCATTTTTCTGTTTTATCTCTAAGTAATCTGAAAATTTTGTATTTTATCAGTCAGGAATTGAGTTTTGCTGCAAGGTAACATAAAAAGACAAGTAACAGGACTTATAAGAAGTGTAGAGATGAGAAATTGATGGCTGGCATGCAATTTCTATAATACCATCAAGATGCAGGCTCCTCTTTCCTTAGCACATAGTTTTCAGTCTTGTAGTGTCTTCATGGTCCCAAGATGGCTGTTGAAGCACCAACAATTACAATGGCCATTCTAGGCAAAAGGAAGATGGAAGGGCCAAGAGCAGAAGGGTATATGTCAGTTGAGACAATCCCTTTTATATTTCTTTTCCCAGAGCCCCATCCAGTGACTTCTGTTAATATTTCTTTGGCTAGAACTATATCACAAGCCAGACAGGTTGCCAACCCAGCAAACTGTGATTCTGTCAGTAAGAAAAAGGAGAGAATATTAGACAAGCAACTCCCAGGAATATTAGATAAGCAACTGACACAAAGCCTGAAACATCATTGAAACATTTGGAATTCAGTGAGTGTCTTTTAGTTCCATGAAACTAGATGCTCAGAAGGACTGAGTGGTGTGTAGAAGGCAAAATCCTTGCTTTCTGTGGAATATAGCAAAGCCGGATAAGAGCCCTTAGCCTCAAATGTTGGATAACACAGAGGTTTAACGTTATTCCATTTCTTTAAAAATCAATCTAAATTAAAAGAAAGCATAATTTCATCAAGAATATCAGTGAGCCGGGACGCCTGGGTGGCGCAGTCGGTTAAGCGTCCGACTTCAGCCAGGTCACGATCTCGCGGTCCGTGAGTTCGAGCCCCGCGTCAGGCTCTGGGCTGATGGCTCGGAGCCTGGAGCCTGTTTCCGATTCTGTGTCTCCCTCTCTCTCTGCCCCTCCCCCGTTCATGCTCTGTCTCTCTCTGTCCCAAAAATAAATAAAAAAAAATGTTGAAAAAAAGAATATCAGTGAGCCACCAAATACCCTTGGCTTCTATGAGGTTTACATTTTCATTTCATATTCCCTAATAAACCTAAAGGCACATGTGCCTGATATTAGGGCAATAGGCAAAACACTCCTACTTCAGGAAGACAGTACCACAGTCAAGAGAGGTAGATTCCACCCCCTCTTCTCCAACAATTGGTGCAGAAGCACAATCTCAGGAACACGTCTCAGGAAGCTGCTGCAAATGCCCTTGTACCTAAGGTAAGAGGGGCTCAAAACCGAGCACTGACTTGGTTAGCAAGAATCCTGAGCTCCCCGCATTGGGATCAGTCTTACAGGTACTCAAGGCCGGTGCCTCCTGACCCAACTTCATGTCTGTGAAGTTTGAGAAAGGGAAAGAAAAGTAACAGAGAGCAGATGCAGGCTGGTCAGCAGGGACAGGGTGTGATGCCCAGGACTTCCAGCAGGAGGCTCTCTTCCTGCCCCCACGAAGGCACCCCTCTCCCAGTGACACTGCTGGGGAATTGTTCTGAGACACAGCACCATGCGTTACAACTTTCCTTTGTTTCAATGTGCTTCTTTAAGGTACATTAAGGCCATATGATTAGTTGAACAGATGTTGGCCACCACTCAGGTGATTGATGGAAATTAGAACCAGAAGTGATGTGGTACACCCACAAAGCCATTCAAGATGTTGGCAAACCAAAGGGCAAAGGCCATCTCAGGAACAAGAGCTTTCACAATCCCACCCTTGTGGTCATATCCTATGCTCACATCCATTCTTACCACTTGCTTTCTTCAGGCTCTATTCATTCTTTTCTTGATTTGTGATGTCCTGGAAAGTCTCTTTTAAAGAATGACACATTACAGAGCAAACGAGACGGAGGAGAGATGTAGAGAAAACCACACAACGAAGAACATAAAGATGAGAAAGACTGATGATCATGTCAACTCTCACATTGTTCCCATTAACACATCCTTGACATTGGTGTGATATGGAAATTTTAAAAACACAGGTGATGATGATGATGATGATGATTTATTTGAGAGAGAGAGAGCAAGCATGAGCAGGAACACACAGCAGAGCGAGAGAGAAAGAGAGGGAGAGGGAGAGAGAATCCTAAGCAGGCTGCAAGCTTGGTGTGGAACCCAACGTGGGGCTTGATCCCACAACCCTGGGATCAAGACCTGAGCTGAAATCAAGAGTCAGACACTCAGATGACTGAGCCACCCTGTGCCCCAGGTTATTATTATTTTTAAACACAGAAATACACATCAACATGAAGTCCTTAGATTTGCTTTGTGTATTTGGCTATATCATTTCTTATACGCCATGGAGAACCCACAACTAAAAGGACGAAATAAGGGGGGACCAGAAATAACTTCTGTAAAACTAAAGCCACATACATTGAAATATATTGAAAAGGATTTTTGGGGTTTTTTTGTTTTTGTTTTTTGTCTTTTTATGTATAAACTTACACCCATCTAAGAAATACACTCATCTTCAGGGCCATGTTCAATCTTCAGAAATATTCCAGTCTACAACAGCATCCCCTAGCACTGAACTCCTATTAGAACTGTCTTTCCCATATCACCTAACCCTTACTTCCAGGCCATCTTTGGCTAATTTTACCTTTCATGCAAGTTTGTCCCTCTTTTCAAGAAGCATCCATCTACTTAAGACGACTCAAAAATGCCATTGTTCTTTTGAAGTTACACATAGTCTCGGTGCAATTTTGCACATGGCAAGGAAACTTTAGGTAGTCACCGAGTTGTATATCACATGTGATATACTAGGTGTGCATCTGCTAGATGGCTAGGTGGCTTAGACAGCCAGACTCCATTGGCTTCCTTACATCTCCCCTCAAAATTGGACAGATTCATCCAGCAGTCTCTCAGGCAGCTGGCCGTCCACAAGCCCCCCACAGCACTGCCAGCCAGCTGTCCAGTAAACAGTGGAAGGTACCTTTGAGGGCAGAAAGAAAAGAAAATGAGAAGATCCAGAAGAGTAAACCAAGTATCAGCTCCTTTTCCAAATATCACTGAGCAGATAAATCTCTTCTCTCATGGGGAAGAGTTAGTAGGGAGCTTATACAAGGATCATTATTCTATCTCCAGGAGATTGTAAGCTCTTTTTTCTCTGAGAAAAGTAGGGCATCTTCCCATTTAAATTTCACAGATGCCTGATTTTTTTTCTCCCTGGATGTTAATCTACTGTCCTGTGGGGATCATTTATATTTATTATGTGCCAAACCCAACACCCAACACATAATTCAAGATAACCTCCCTCATAAATTCTATGTATAGGATTTATATACCCCAGATGGGTAGAAGTTTTGATCTTTAGAACTGAACAGATTTTTATAATTCATGAAATGCCCTGTTCACACAGCTCTGTTCCTCATGTTTCCTAAGGAGCCTCCTCCGGGCTCAGAGATTATGGTGCAAAGGCAGTGAAATAAACACTAAGCTTGAAGGATCCTTTATATGAACATTGAGAAATGTCTGGGGATATATGTGATTTATTCCCTAAGAATGCCTTCTCTGGCTCTTTCCAACTAAATAAGATAACTAAGTTTAGGAGAGATCTGTTTTTAAGACTGCTTGGAAATGACAAAAAAATGTGTGCTGGTGCACTATGCCAGGACACCATCAAAAAGGTATCATGATTCTTTTTTTTTTTATTTTTTTAAATGTTTTATTTATTTTTTACTGAGAGAGAGAGACAGAGCATGAGCGGGGGAGGGACAGAGAGAGAGGGAGACACAGAATGTGAAGCAGGCTCCAGGCTCTGAGCTGTCGGCACAGAGCCCGACGCGGGGCTCAAAATCACAGATCGAGAGATCATGACCTGAGCCAAAGTCGGACGCTCAACCGACTGAGCCACCCAGGCGCCCCAAAGGTATCATGATTCTTAATTCTTAGTCTTGGGTGAGTGGCCAGTCTACAACACCTCAATAAAAAGACCAGTGTGATCGGAGTTTTTGATACACTAGAAGTACACATGTTCGTGGGCTTTCACAGAACACTTTAGAAGGAAAGGTAGATAAGACCGATTGCTGTAGCAGGTAACCCTTAAACCCGCAAGAGATACTTTCACATAGTAAACATTTGTTTAGAGCCCAGGCCACTGTTCAGGGAGCCCGGGGAGCGGGAGAGGGTTTTGCTCCTCATTCAGGGTCCCAGGCCCCTCCTGTCTTCTGCTTTCACCTTCGCCTAGACCTTTAGAATTCTCCTCATTCAGCCCAAGTATGAGAAAAGAGCCAGAGGATGAGGGAGATTTGGTTTGGTTTTGCTCTCAAAGAGCGTGACCTAGCAAAGGCACACACATCCCTTCTGCACAGCTGACTGCAAGGGGACCAGAGTTTGCAGAGTGCCCGGTGGAGGTAGCGACCGCCGAAGCTTTAGGACAGCCAGGACTGAAAGAAGCCAGTAACAAGAAACCACGTACTGAATGACACGATTCACACGAAACAGCCAGGACTGGTTAATCTGCAGAGACAGAGGCAGATCAGTGGTTGCTTAGGGGTGGAGGGTGATAACTAAAGTGCATGGAGTTTCTTTTTGAGATGCTGAAATGTCTCACAACTGACTGTGGTAGTGGTTGCACATCACGTATATGTGAATTTACTAAAAACTATTACGTTGTAAATGGGTGAGTTGTAGGGCACATGACTTTCATCTCCATAAAGCTTTAAAAAAAAAAAAACAGGACTAGTTGGATATATGGTAATTTTCCCTGCATTAGCTTTACAACTTTTCTGTAAATATCTAAGTAATCTAAAATAAACGATTATTTTTTTGAACACTACTTAAAAAAAAAAAAAAGCCAGGACCAGTATCAAGGATAATGAATTTTCTTCTGTGATGTCTTCCTTCCACTTTTTTCTTGGTGAAATCTGGTGAAACTGAATACCAGGGACCATGTACTTCAAGTCAGAAAGTTTCAACTTTGAGAGAGATTTTCAATAGGAGGCTTAGCATCCTATTCTGTAAAATGAGAAAAATAAATTGACCTCAGCAGTTTATCATACTGATTAAGATATTACACCTGAAAGACTGTGGTAATCCAGGTATCAACTTGGCTCTTGATTAGAGCATATTAATTATTTAAACTCTTCAAAAGGAAATGAAATACTAAAAATATAAAGAACACAACAAAAAATGGTTTAAGATTTAGATACTTCACCAAAACAAAATATTCAAATGCTCAATGTTACAAATACTTGTGTCACTACCCATGCCCCAAATTTCATATATTGAAATTTTCCAGTGTGATGGTGTTAGAAGGTGGGACCAAGGGTGGTGATTGGTCATTAGGAGGTGATTAGTTAGCGCCCTTTATAAGAAGGAACACAAGAGCCGGCCCCATCTTTATTTCTCTATCCCTCTATATGTCTATCTCTCTTTCTTTCTGGCATGCGAGGATACAGCAAGAAAATGGCTCTCTACAAGCCAGGAAATGGTCTCTTCCAAGTCTCCAGAACTATAAAAACTAAATGTTAGCAGTTAAGGCACCCAGTCTGTGGCATTCTCATTATACAATCCAGAATGGACAAAGACATTCAATAGGCATATGAAATGGTGCTCAACATCTTTAGCCATCAAGGAAGTACAAAGTAAAACCGCAATGAGATACCTTTACCCAATTACAATAATAGCTAAAATTAAAAACTAACTCTACTAAGTGTTGACAAGGACGTGGAACAATTAGAACTCTCACACATTGCTGGTGAGAGTTTAAAACTGTACGATCATTTTGAAAACACTGGCATTCTCTGATACATTTAAATATTCATCTACCCTGTGGCCTAGCAATAACACTGCTAGATATAGACCAAGAGAAGCAAATGTATATGTTCCTAAAAAGACCTGTCCATCAATAGCAGCTTTATGAATAAAAAGAAAAAACTTGGGAGCACATGGGTGGCTTGGTCGGTTAAGCGTCAGACTCTTGACTTCAGCTCAGGTCATGGTTCGTGAGTTCCAACCCCACATAGGGCCGTGTGCTGACAGTGCAGAGCCTTCTTGGGATTCTCTCTCTCTCTCCCTTTCTCTCTGCCCCTCCCCTGCTGGTGCACACTCTGCCCCTCCACCCCCCCCCCACCCTTTCTCTCTGTCTCAAAATAAATAAACTCGAAAAAAAAAAAAGAAAAAGAAAAATTTGAAAATAGCCCAGATGTCCATCAATAGAAAAATGGGTCGGGGTGGGGTGGCTCAGTCGGTTGAGCGTCCCACTTCAGCTCAGTTCATGATCTTGCCATTCATGGGTTCAAACCCCACATCGGGCTCTGTGCAGACAGATCAGAGCCTGGAGCCTGCTTCTAATTCTGTGTTTCCCTCTCTCTATGCCCCTCCCCTGCTTGTGCTCTGTCTCTGTCTGTCTGTCTGTCTGTCTCTCTCTCTCTCTCTCAAAAATAAACATTTAAAAATTTTAAAAAAAGAAAAATGGGTCAACAAATTGTGGTACATTCACACAGGCATACTACAGAGCAAAAAAATAAATAAATAAAAGAATACACTACTGATATACATAATATAGATAAATCTCAAAAACAATACACTGAGTGAAATGATGCATAAATGAAAGTATACATATGTATACATATGTACATTTATAGGAAGTTCTTAAGCATAGAAAACTGAATTATATGACAGAAAGCAGGTCAGTGATTACCTGTAGTTGAGGGCTGTGAGAATAGGAATTGACTAGAAAGAAATATGAAAGAACTTTCCAGAATGATGGAATTGTTTTATGTTGTAATCAGGGTGCATACATTTGTCAAAATTCCTTGTGCTGAACACTTACAATTTATACATTTTACTGAGTAAAATCAACTACAGTTGACCCTTGAACAATGTAGGGGTTGAGGGAACTGACCTCCCATGCAGTCAAAAATCCATATGTAACTGACTCCTCCAAAAACTTCACGACTAATAGCCCACTGTTGACTGGAACCCTTACCAATAACACAAACAGCTGATTAACACGTAGTTTGTATGTTGTATGTACTATAAGCTGCATTCTTATAGAGGAGGAAGCTAGAGAGAAGAAAATGTTATGAAGAAAGTCACAAGAGAAAATACATTTATAAGACTGTACTGTATTAATTGAAAAGACGCCACATATAGGTGGACCCACACAGTTCAAACTCACATTGCTCACAGGTCACCTGTAGGGTTAACATGGAAAACAAGGAGGTGGGGCCAATGGAAGGGTAGCAGAAATGATCTCACCTTTTGGTTTGGAAATGATAGAGTGTTCAGTGCATACACGCTAATTGCCTGCATGTATGTCCCACCAGCTGCCTTCCCGGGCACCCAGCTGACCAAGATGAAGAACCCTGGAAAATACCTCTGGTCACGGTCATCTAAAGACAACTCTGCAGGGGTGGCTCAGTCGGTGGAGCCTTCAATTCTTGATTTCAGCTCAGGTCACGATCCCAGAGTCATGGGATGGAGCCCCATGTGGGACTCTGAGCTGAACAAAGAACCTGCTTGAAATTCTTGCTCTCCCTCTCCCTCGGCCCCTCTCCCTGGCTCGTGCTCTCTCAAAAATAAAATTAAAAGGAAAAAAGACAACTCTGCAAACAGTTATGCCCAGTGTAGACACTGCAGGTCAATATCTTCCATGTTACAGTAAAAAAATAACAGCCACCTCTCACCCAGACATGCCTTGGATCACATTTTTCTGAAGTTATATAAAGCTTATAAAAACAGGAAATAAAGCATATTGAATACATCGTAGAAAAAATGTCCAAAATCGACTAAAATGCAAATGGAGCCTACGAGAAAAGACAGAGGATGCATTTTTTTTTTTAAGTTCCAAAATTATGCCGGCCAAAAGGCAGGAGAGGAGGAAATGAGAGCCCAGGATGGATTGGCAATCAAAGGCAAGGAAAACACAGAACATTCAAAGCATTGTGCACAAGCGTGGAGGGGGAGAAGCGAAATAAGTCTGCATATTAACTTACAGCCGACAACCAGTTAAAATGGGAATTTCATGGCATAAGGCTTATGTCTTACACATGAACAGGAATTGAATCAAACTTCGAGAAGGAATTCCATGGAAGTACTGAGGCAGATTTCACTCCTTCCTTCTTGGGTGTTAAGATGTAAGCCTCAGTGCGATAAAGACAGTCAGCTACTCATTAATAAACTTTGAGTTTTCTTCTGGTAGCTAACGGGTACTTAAGTGCTGTCTGTCGTTTGCACAATGTTCAGTAACTCCTTCTCAAAGATGTTCACAGATTCTAAAATAAGAACAAATTATGTACATGTGCATAATGTCTGTACAAATAAAATAAGCACACTCATAACTTCTGTGTAGGAATCGTGCCCATTATGGTGTCTGACTCACTAATGTTTGCCAGCATACGAGTTTATCTGTTTCTCTTAAATCATTTTATTTTTTGCGTATTTCAAGTCTACATTGTTAAGAACATCGAGATTCATCCCTGATCACACGTCCTTTGTGAACTATAAATTTTCCCAAATTGAAATGACTCTTTTTCTCATCAAATGCTTTCCCCAGAGACATTATCTTTACCAGCGATCCGTATTCCTGTGCTTAGCTTTTCTTTGGTCAGAAGCTGCCTGTTCTTTTTCTTTGTAACCTTCTTGGGTTGTTTTATTTTCGGTGCATTCATATTGAACAGCATATGGCTGCATTTTAGTGGTGGTGGTGACCGAGTTTTGCTGTAGTTTGGGTTTGGTCTGCCTTCTCTGGGGCTTTCAGCTTTGCTCAGGAGGACAGTGTCCCTGGTCCTCCATACTTAGCAGTGATATCCTCTACCTGTCTGTGCAAACAGCGACTCTCATGGCCCCATCCTGGATCTTCTCGTGACCTGTAGCTACACCACCTCCAGCAGCTCACGTTTAAACACCTGATTGTCTGATCACTACGGCCACTCCTGGTATCAGTCGTCAACCAGTCCTGACCCCCCGCTAGGACCCCAGATCCCTGAGCACACCCCTTTGTCACTTCTCACCCTTTCAAATGAGACTCTAGACACTGTCACTCTCAACTCTGTGCACACATGGCCCCGTCCTCTTTTCCTGTCTCTCACCACCAGAGACCCTTGGCAAATACAACCCTGGTTAAAGCCAGCTTTGCTGATCCTTCACCTGCGCCCAAGCATTGAAACTCAGATGAACTTGGAGCATCACCGAAATCACTTTTACCTCTCACAGTGATGTTCTCCCGTGGCCGCTTGGCACCTACATTTTCTGCCGTCTGGTTTCTCTCGAAATATAACCATGTGCTCTCTCACATTCCAGGACCAAAATTTCTGGCTCTCTGGTGATGGAATCTATCCTTGTATCAAAGGAGTTATTATTTTTTTTACATTTATTCATTTTTGAGAGACAGAGACAGAGCACAAGCAGGGGAGGGGCAGAGAGAGAGGGAGACACAGAATCCAAAGCAAGCTCCAGGCTCCGAGCTGTCAGCACAGAGCCCGACGCAGGGCTCGAACTCACAAACCACGAGATCATGACCTGAGCTGAAGTTGGACACTCAACTGACTGAGGTGCCCCAAAGGAGTTACTTTTTTGTCAGCTTTTCCTACCATTTTGAGAACTGGAAAGGTAGGAGACAGATATGTTCAGCTCATTGCCTTAACCCGTCTTCTATAAAGTCATATAAAGGTTAGTAACACACTAAGAACAAAACAAATGCTTTTTCATTTCAGTTAAAGAGGATGGAACAGATACTAAGCAGGCAGGCTGGATAGTAAGAGCTAACTAGGGGATGGGCTCCATCCCCTGTGGCCCTTTTGGTGACAGAAGCAAAGAGAAGTCCATCTAGAGAAAGAACCAGCAAGGGCCCTATATCTATTCCCATGAGCCAACATACTGTAATAGCAAAATTATTTTGCCCTCAGGGAAAAGAGAAAAGTAACTAAGCCTCTGAAGAAAAATAGAGCAGAAAAACATATTACCCAGCCACATTAAGAACAGTTTTTTCTTTTAAATGATCAGTCCCTAGAATAAACATTAAATTTAAAAGGTTTTATTATTTTACTTGGTTTCACTACCTTAAAATATATCTGCAAAATAGATCGGCTATATCCTTTATTGCAGGCTTAATGGAATTTTGGCATCGAAAGCCTGATCCATTTTTGGTCCTTACCTTATAAAACTTCATGTCTATCAGATCCCTTAATGGACAGAGAAGGTCATTAAAGCTCCAGGCATTTTGCAGGCTGGCCCTGGAAAGTGGCAAAGCCCATTTTTGAAATTTAGTGATAGCCAGTGTGTTATAAGCCAACCCTAAAGATCTAATTGGATTGAGAACCTCATTTCTGCTGAAGGCCTTTTTGAACCTGCTTTTGTAATTCATGGCTCATGAAGGCAGGCCCCACACTCAATGGACATTTTTAGCAACAAGGGGGAAAAATGATTCACCATTTTCCAGCCAAAAGAAGGTGGGTCTTAGGAGCAGGGCGGACCTAGTTGGAAGAGTGGATCCTACAGCCCTTAACGTTCATTAAATTGGGCTTTGGTCAGAGGAGTCTCCACAGAGAGAAGCAGCCCAAACATTCTTTTCCATCATGACTGTCCTTCAGGTACTGGGATAAGGTTGGCCTAATCAGCATGACTGCAGAAACGCCACATGACAGCAGTACAATAAAAAGATCGTTGTGTTTGGGATCAGTTGGTGGCTCCAAGGGTGGCCTTGCAGTGTGTTTCCCGGACAGAGTCTGGAGGAGAAGATTGGGAATCAACACAGCATAACCAGCTTTGGAGTTAGATGTACTGACACCTCCCTACTGCTGCTCATTAGCTGTTGGCCTCAAGCAAGACACCTTGCCTCTCTGAGCTTCAGTACAATGGAGATAGTAGCACTTACATGCAAGTTGTTCAGTGAGATTACAATGGAAAGCACATACTAAAGAATGTGCTCAATCAATCCGTACTCTTCAGTTGACATTTGACCCATTCCAAAGTCTCCAGTAGCCAACAACTCTGAATGTCTCACTTCTTTTTCCTGTGTGTCAACAAGGTGGCAGGAGTCAGGGACTTGCGCACAGGAAATGCTAACGAGTTTGGTTTAATTTAACTGTATCCTCAACCCTGATTAAACTCCCATTATTGCTCTCGGGCAAAATAGACTGTGCAGCCTCCAGAAAGAGCAGACTGAGCCTAAAGCTTCCAAAACCAGTCAGGAGATGAGAAGTTTGGGCAGAGGGGCTCAGGAACAGAACAATAAATCAAGAGGAGCACTGTCTGGGGCTGAAATGGGGTCTAATAATTAGTGTCCCAGGAACATGGATAAGGACTAGCAACATCCTCGGTGATGGCCATTCCTCTAGCAAATTCCCCATGACCCACTTTAATTCAGACTTTTCAGAACCCTCTAGATGCCCCAAAATTCCTAAAATTATCCCAGAATTTAGGAGTGAAACTTGATCACCCCACTGGCCAGCCAGTCGCCTAAAATGACCAAAGCCGTTTTGTCATCTACTGGTGAGCTGGACACCGTAAACTGTATGGTCTCCTTTGTGCTGTGACTTAGGAGTAAATGGACCAGTCCGAGGGAGGAATTTTTTCACATTCTGACCTATAATAGCGGACACATGGAACGATCACATTCACCCATTCTGATTTAATGTTTATAATTTTATTATTGTGAAAGCCAAAGATCATTGCTATGAGAGTCATGATAAAATCCAACTAAAATCAGTTATTTCTTTTTCTAGTTGTGGTCAGCTGAGTTCAGCTTACACTGAAAACTAGAGACTTGATTTCTTGCAGAGCCCCAATCATACAAGGTTAGACAATTAGTGGAGATATTTAATGTTCCCATAAACCTTTTGCTCCATCACGTACGTTTGGAATCCAAGTAAAAATGAAAAGGAAAGCCATCCCACAGATTCTTTTCAGTCACTTTATTGGCCCCAACAGTTAGCCAGGAACGCAGGCCAGGTGGACACTCCCCTCATGGGAATTCAGCTATCACTCCATGTGCCTTTCAGAACTGGCTGCAGCCCAGTCATGAGGGCTCAGCTTACAAGCATTAGAATTCACACCTGTTATTCGAATGATCACAAAGCAGATCTCACTCTCACCCACAAAGAGGATGGGGGGATGGGGAAACTGGGTGAAAGGGAATGGGGCATATGGGCTTCCAGTTATAAAGGGAATAAGTCAGGGGGGCACCTACCTGGCTCAGTCAGTACAGCATGTGACTCTCGATCTTGGGGTTGTGAGTTTGAGCCCCACACTGGGTGTAGAGAATGCTTAAAAATAAAATCTTTACCAAAATTAAAATAAAATAAAATAAAATAAGTCAGGGGAATAAGAGGCACAACATTAGAAATACAGCCAATGATATTATAATAGTATTGTATGGTGGCAGATGGTAGCTACCCTTGTGATGAGCATAGCGTCACATATAGAGAAGGTGAATCACTATGTCCTGTTGTATACCTGAAACTAATGTAACATGGTGTCAACTCTATGCAAATAAAAATTAAGACATAAAGTGACTGATGGATTAAAAAAACAAGACTCATCTATGTGACTACAAGAGACTCACTTCAGACCTAAAGACACAGATCAAGAGTGAAGGAATTAAAAAGATATTTCATGCAAATAGAAGCAAAGGAGAAGAAGAAGAAGAAGAAGAAGAAGAAGAAGAAGAAGAAGAAGAAGCAGCAGCTAGGTAAGCAATACTTCTATCAGACAAAGTAGACTTTAAAACAAAGACTGTAGCAAGAGACAAAGATGATCCCTGCAGAATGCTTGAGGGATCAGCTCAAGAAGGGGATAGAATAATCGTAAAGCAAACAAAATATAAAGCAAGCAAACAGACAAAAATCAGACTCTTAAATACAGCGAACAAACTGGTGGCTACTAGAAGGGATGTGGGTGTTGGGTGGGCAAAACAGGTGAAGCGAATTACGAGATGCAAACATCTAGCTATAAAATAAAGAAGTCATGGAGATTTAAAAAAAAGTACAGCATAAGAAAGACAGTCAACAATATTGTAATAATGCTGGAGGATGACAGATGACAACTTACCATGGTGGGCATCAAATACTGTTTAGAATTATTGAATCACTACATTTCACATCTGAAATGGAAACAAAATATGACATGGCATGGCAATTCTACTTCAATGACACATTTTTTAAAAAGAAAAAAATAATTGTATAGCTCATTAGTGGCCAAATATCAGCTTGAGGACAGAGAGTGCTCTTTGGCAAAGTTCACCCCAACCTGCCTTCAAATAAGGGAAGGTAGAAAAATATCAAGTACTGCATAGAGCTAAATTTAAGGTTATTCAAAGGATGTTAAAATACACATAACTGTCCATTCATCTATGAGAAGTAATGACATCAAATAGTGGTTATGGCTTCTTAAGTCTTTACTTTCTAAAACAAAAAACTGGCAATCCTATGTTATATTCTTACACACCCACACCCACACCCACACACCCACACGCAAACACACACACTGACACATACATGCACACACTTCCATTAAAAAAAAAAAACTTGCTGGTCCTTAAAATTCAGAAATGTGGAATATCTGGAGGAAATAAAAAATTGTATGGTGTCCATGTTGTAAACCAGCTGTGGGATCTCAAGCAAACCACTGAGATTCTTTGGTCCTTATTTTCTTCATCCAGAAATTGGGGGTGAATGGGACCAGTGTATCCACCAAAGGTGAACGTGCTCCTGGCTTGGTAACATGCGCAAAGTCAAGCCTTGGAATCTCCTGTGGGTCACACACATAGTAAGTAGTAATTTTTTAGACTTTTTGCTGATGAAAATTAATTAGGTAAAATTTCGATATCCATAGCATTAAGAATTTTTCACAAGAGACAAATGTTGAGAGTTTTCTTTTCTTTTTTCTCATACTGCCTGTGACAAACCCCCACCCCGACCTCACTTTGCTATCGCTAGTCTTCTTTTGTTTCTTATGCCAAAAGTGCAGACATTGGCACCAAAGTTTGTGTGCGGAGGCGCAGCCCTGTCTGCAACCTTTCTGGCTGTCCTGTTCTCTGCCCGAATTTTACTTGGGAGCTGGTGATTAATCGGCCCCCGCAGCAGTGCTTGTAGCGCTGGCCAGTTCTCCCCTACTGCAATCAAGAGCTCATAAATCTAACGAGGTAAAGGACAGAGGGCAGCCAACAAACCCCTTTTGGAAAGAGCTGGGAGTGTTGAGGCAAGATCTCTGGGAATATTATGGATGCAATCCTGGCTTCAGCTTTTTGTTGCAATCAACTAGCTAAAGATTCATAATCCAAAATTGGCATCTAAACATGTGCTCAGCACATACCTCAGACTTTCAGCTCTTCAGATCCCAGAGCAGGAGTTGCCTGTGAAGCTTAATATCCTTTGAATCTCCAAGGCCTCAGAATCTTGAGACAGAGCCCAGGAAACAAGATGCACTGGGTTCAAATCCACTTACCACTGGGTTCTGTTGCTTACCAGCCATGTGACCCTCAGCAGTTTACTTAATTCGATTCAGGGCCAGTTTTCTTATCATGCAAGTGGGATACAACAATGGTGTGTCTTCAATGAGATGAGATGAGATCACCGTTCAATGAGATGATGCCAAGAAAGCTCTTAGCACAGTATCGGGCATATGGAACGTATTCAAAACATGTGTTGTTATTGTTATCTCAAGATTTGTCTGTTATAAAAGTTCTCAAATTTTTGGTCTCAGTATCCCTTTATGCTTTAAAAATTATGAAGGACCCCAAAGAACTGTTGCTTATAAAGGTTATATCTATAGATATTTACCATATTTCATCTTAAAACTAAAAAAAGAAAAAAAAAGTCTAAAACGCAAAAATTCAGAGCCCACATCCCATTAGCCACAGGGAAATGACATCATCATGTGTCATCTAGCTTCTGGAAGACTCCACTGTGCGCTCTAAGACAGTGGCAATGGAAAAAGCAAAAAAACAGCTTAAAATGATAGCTTTGATCTTCACAGACTTCACATCACACATTGAAAACCATGGGTGTATTATATTCTTCTCTTTTCAGGCAATAATATACTTTAAAATTCCCCACACCGTGCGCTGTCCTGCTTGTTTAAATGTCATCAGGCGAAGAAGCCAAGTCTTCTTTTAATAAGCTATTCACAACTGGTGCAAAGAGTTCTCCTTTATATTGTAATCTGCCTAATTAGGACTATCATTTGTCTCATTTCTTATAATTCTCTTCTTAGTAGAAGTGGGCAACATCCAATAACAGTAATTACTACTGCTGTATATGGGGCACTGTACCAGGAGCATAAAAACCAAGTTACCTGATTTGATATTCACAGTCACTCTACAATGTACCCATTTTTATTCCAACTTTACAATTTTTTTCTAAGGAAACAGACAACTGAAGTAACTTACACAAAATCTTATTAGCAATTGGGGCACTCAGAAGGAACCCAGACCTCCCTGACTCTAAACATGCTCTATAATTTATGCTGCCTCCCTGGCTCACTATACAAACACTTCACAGTTGTTTTGTCTTCTTATTTTTTAAGATAAATGTAATAGCAGTGGTTGAGTCATAATCTCTTCTTCTTTGTAAAACAAATGTAATTCACTATCAAGTTCTCGGCTGCCATTTTTGCAGAAATTGACAAGCTGATCTAAAACTCATATGGAAATGCAATGAATTCACAACAACGAAAGCTATCTTGAAAAAGAAGTTGGAGTCCTTCATACTTCCTAATTTCAAAACTCACTACAAAACTACAATAATCAAGACAGTGTGGTACTGGCCTAATGATAGACACAAAGGTCAGTGAAATAGAATTGAGAGTCTAAAAATAAATTTAGATTTTCAATGCAAATGCCAAGACAATTTAATAGGGAAAAAATAGTCTTTTCAACAAATGGCGCTGGAACAACTGAGTATGGACTACAAAAGACAGAAGGTGGATCCCTACTTCATACAGTATAAAAATATTAATTCAAAATGGACCAAAGACTCAAATGTAAGAGTTAAAACTATAAACCATTAGAAGAAAACATAGGAGTAAATACTCAGGAATTTGGATTGGGCAATGATTTTTTAGCTATGACACCAAAAACACAAAGGACAGGGCTGCCTGGGTGGCTCAGTCAGTAGAGCGTGCAACTTCCACTCAGGTCATGATCTCACAGTTTGTGAGTTAGATCCCCACATCAGGCTCCCTGCTGTCAGCCTGTCAGCCTGTCAGCCTGATCCAGATCCTCTGTCCTCCTCTCTCTCTGCCCCTCTCCAGCTCACGCTCGCTCTTTCTCTCTCTCTCTCCCTCTCAAAACACACACACACACACACACGACGAAAGAAAAAGATAAATCTGGGTTCATCAAATTAAACAATTTCACGTTTTATTTTATTTTTTTTTTTTATTTATTTTTTTTTTTAACAATTTCACGTTTTAAAGGAAACCACTAAGAAAATGAAAAGACATCCCACAGGATGGGAGAAAATGTTTGCAAATCATATATAAGGGATAGTATCCAGAATATAGAAAGAACTCTTGCAATTCAACAATAAAGAGACAAATGACCCAATTTAAAAAATGTGTAAAAGATGTGAATAGACATTCCTCCAAAGGAGATATACAAAGGTAGCCAGGGGAACCTGGGTGGCTCAGTTGGTTAAGCAGCTGACTCTTAATTTCAGCTCAAGTCATGGTCTCATGGTTCATGAGATCGAGCCCCATGTTGGGCTCTGCACTGACTGCGTGGAGCCTGCTTGGGATTCCCTCTCTTCCTCTCTTTCTGCCCCTCATCCACTCATGCACTCTCTCTCTCTCTCAATAAATAGAATTTAAAAATTTCAAACAAGAAGATATACAAACAGCCAACAACATATGAAAAGACGCTCAACTCTGTTGGCCATCAGGGAAATACAAGTCAAAACCACCATGAAACACCAGTCCATACACACTAGAATGGCTAAAATAAAAAAGAAAGCTAATAACAAGTGTTGGCAAGGATGCAGAAAAATTAGAACTCTCATACGAACTCCTGGTAGGAATATAGGAGGATGCAGCTACTCTGGAAAACAACCAGACCGTTGCTCAAAGGCTAGAGCTATCTCATGACTCAACAATTCCACCCATAGGTATATACCCAAGAGAACTGAACACATGTTCACACTAAACTTGCACGTGGATGTGTGTAGCAGTTATTCATAACCAAAATTGTCCACAAATATCCATCAACTGATAAATTACTGTATAACTTCATTTATAGACTATGTCCATATTAGGCAAATCCATAGGGACAAAAATAGATTAGTAGTTGACAGGGGCTGGGGGAGAAGTGACTGGGGGGGTGTCTGCTAATGTGTACCAGATTTCTTTTTGGGGTGCTGAAATGGGGTGATGAAAATGTTCTGAAATTAAATAGTCGTGATGGTTGCACAACTTTGTAAATATACTAAAAACTACAGAATCATACACTGTTAAAAAATTTTATGGTATGTGAAATATATCTCACTAAAGCTGTTATTTAAAAGATATTAAATGCTATCCTTGAATTGGCTTTTATATAATTGCATTCCTTCTGTTTTTCTTGACCTTCTAGTCCACCTCAGGCAGTGAATCTGGAAACAAGTTATTAATTTTATTTAGTTGAAGTAATCTGTATTGCTAAAGGCTGAAGAAATACAGTTTAAACCCAAGAAAACCATATCATAAATTAAAGCTAGAAAGTACATGTAAATAAAACCAGTAATGATTCAAGATTTCAGCTTGTGAGTGTAGGCGTTATCCAGAGGAAATGTGTTCCATGGGTGGAGAAAAGATGGGCCTGCTTTTCACGGGCAGGGCTGAACCATTTTAAGCAAAGCATAAATAAATACCAAGTCCCCAATTTTTTTTTGCCTTCTTGTTGTTTTACACAGATTCCAGTTTCCCCCTGAATTCGCCCATATTCTATAAGCTCCCAGAGACGTTGTTGAAGGCAGCTGATGCCCAAGAGCCAGTGCCAGGGTCCTGCCTTCTGTTAGCAGCCTGGGACCCACTGAGGAGCCATGGACCCGCCAGTCTCTCGGATACCAGCTGTCCCCCAGGACTTCCTGCTGAGGCCAGTTCTCCAAGCCAGCAGTCTGGGAGCCAAACGCTTCCTGACACTGGTCAAAATCGCAAAATCTGGAAAAGTTGAGCAAGTTCATTTGGAAAGGTAGAATAACAGGAGAATGAGATAAAATGAGATATTTGGAAAAATGAAGGAGGAAAAGTCCAATTGCCCAACAGACTCAAAGCTGACGGGTTGTAAATACTCTTGGTATGCTTTAGCCCGTAAAAAATACTACAGATTCTTTAAACTTGTAACTTTGAAGCTAATCTTTTTCAAAGCAATGGCAAGATGGAGTTTAGTGTTTGTGCAGGGGGAAGGAGGGCAGAGGTAATAAGGATGGGAGGGTGGCTAGTGGTGATGTTCTTGTGTCTTACCATTATTTCTAGTACCGAAGCGCCCATATTCACTCTAAGAACTACCAACAAAAAGACGAGTCAAGAAATCAGAGAAGTTGTAAAAGGTTTCCAAGCCCCACCTCTGGCTTCTAAACAGCCCCAGCATTCCTTATGGGAAATGCATCGTGTCCCGCTTTGGGAATGTTGATGTTCTGACAAAATCTGAGCCTCTCAAAGTGCAAATATTTTATTGTCCATGAAAGGGACATTCATTAAATGAAAGCCAAAGAAAGGAAATGGAGAAAAAATTCATGAAGTGCAATGAGAATTAAAGAGATGGGAAAAAAATAAATAACTCTGACCAAACACCATTTTGCTGACTTAACATACAAATAATCAGAAACATACTGCACAGATTAAATCTCCCTTTGATTTTGAATAGGCGAAGTGTTCAGCAAAACTAAACCCCAAACAGCAAACATGTATGGGATTTTGCCAGCCCTCAAAATAGCTTAAAAAATTTAAAAAGCTTAAGATTTTGTTTCTCCCAAAATATCTAGATGCCTTCAGGATAACAATTTCCCCTGCCAACGGTGACTAACATAAGCGAAACTGGGAAGCCAAACCTCTCTCCCTATCCAAATCTGGATCCATTTACTGTGAAAGTTTTCGCTAACCTTATTTAAACTATTTTAACCCATTTGTTTATAAATGTAATGCTTTTTTAAAAAGAGAGGAGCTTCTTTTATGAACTAATACTATCTGTAAGTCAAAACAAAAAAAAAAGGTGATATAAGTTTCCTTCTGGAGAAGAGAAGAGAAAATTTGTGAAAAAAGTTGACTAGAGACCATATGAGGCCCTTTGGTCAAGATTCCACTTGCCCGTGCTCCTTGAAAATTCCCTTGATCTCAATCACGATGGTTCATGCCTGAGCATACCCAATCCGGTTCGTTCTGCCATAATGCATATTTCTGCAACATATGCTATTTTGTATGTGATTAACAAATAATGGAATAATGTATGCGGGAGTTTCGTGGGTTCATATGTGATTTGCCCCAGCGTGTTAAAGTCAAACCCAACGGAACACCAAGTACAATAACAGCGCTGAATGCTGCAGACCACAAAGGAATACAAGATGTGCAAGATGTCCACTCACCCCACATTCTTCCTCTTTGCTCAGTTTGACCGTATGCTCCTTATAACAAAGGCATACTGCTCTGTTCTCCCCAAGCTTTGTGCATGGTGCCCCTGTCTTCACAACTCAGCAGGCTTTCCTTGCCTTATATCTCTTTCAATCAAGCCACCTTCATCTTTTTTTGCGAGGTAAAGTACCGTATCTTAGTAGTATTTCTATTTTTTTAAAAACAGTGTCTTTAAAATGTTAGTATTGTTATGACGATTATTTGTGTTGTCTAGTTGCAAAGGTGCAAAGGTAAAAACAAGCCCTGTTCTTTGAAGTGCTCAATTCTGCAGAACTCAACCTTCTTTGGAATGACATGACATGTCATGACTCCCATGACAGCAAAAACCTCTGTGCCGGTGAAATAGAAAAATCATTTGCCTATTTATCTAGGATGACATCTAATCTTGTTCTAGGGAATCCATGACATTTGTTGGATTGTTTAACTTGGCACTTTGAGTTTCTATGTTAACTAAAGAAATCAGATTAGTGCCTTTCCCAAATTCATTTTATAGCACACATTTGGTCAGGTGAAAGAAGGCAAAATAGATGAAATGTTCTTTCTCCCCCTTTCCTGCCAAGAGAATTGGTAAAATGCTGGGGAAGAATGGGCAGATAAGGAGCAATCCAACAATGTGTGTTGCAAATTATCCTGGTGAATTTGGAATATTCCTAAGTGCAATGTCTGGAACATTGATAGTTTTGCATACAAACCTCTAAACTGACTCAGCTATTAAAAGGCACTGGCAAGTTTTTTCCATGAGACCTAGTTTAGTCTAGTTTAGCTAATAATTTGGAATTCTGTCTAGTTAGGGGGTAAATATTGCCTCCCACTCTTTCATTGACATCAGTCTAGAGTGGATTGGGAGTTTGCCAACAACAGTGGATCTGAGCCGAAAGGGCATCACCAAACACCCCTTGATATCCCAGCTTGACTCCTGACCCCACAACGCCCTTTTGTTTCAAGGCATCACAGCTAACAAGCTATGGAAGGCAAAGAAGGCAAAGCTACGTTCATATCTAAGGAAGGCGGTGATCTAGCCAGTGGCACAACTTTCTTCGAAACATCAGTCGTTCTGCAGGAGCAGAAGGGTGGGTCTGTTCCCCTATAAAAGCAAATCATGTGCCTTACCCCTCGAGGGGGTAGGGCCTGGAGGAAGATGAAGCAGACCAGCTTCTGACCAGCAAGAAGCTTGCGATCTCTTGTCTGGGCAGTGACAGATATTGACACATATGCGTCCACCTGTCACGAGCCTGAGCGCCTCCTTACATCGTACCCTCCAGGGGCTTTGCTTGCCTCCCCTGCAGAGTGGATACACACTCACACACACACACACACACACACACACACACACACACAACCTCAGCGTGATACGTACTACATAACTTGCCCAGGTTTCTCTTTTTCTCCAGCCAAAATTGGTCCCAGTCATTGTTCTTCATCTCAAAAATGAGGAAACAACGTCTCAAAGGCACCAGGACAGAAAGTAGGGTCTAACTCCAAAGCCTGTGCTTTTCTGCAGCATAGGGTAACTTTTTGTTAACTAATGGCCCAATACATGCATATGTATATAATAGATGTACATAAGATTCTATGCCTATTACACTAGATATGTAAGATATTATGTTTATTATAATACATATAAGATACTATGCCTATTACACATAGGCCTAATATATTAATGTATTATATTATATATTGACTATTTTATATATTATATCACATATTGGCTATATTAATATGTATAAATAATTGGTATTATGTTATATAAAATATAAAATAAAATATATTATATATTAATATAGTTATTTATTATATTATATATTAGTTTATATAAATAATGGCCTAATATATGTGTACATAATATATGTATATGTATACATATACAGCCTATGTATGTATAATATATGTATATGTATATAACATATGTATGTAATGGGTGTATATATATAATATATGTATGTAATGTGTGTGTAATGCATACGTATATGCATGTGCATGTGCACGTGTGTGTGTGTGTGTGTGTGTGTGTGTGTGTGTGTATCAGGGCCATTCTTAGGGTAGCTGTCCTCCATGTGATGACTCAGTGTCACTTCTCAGGACTGGTAGATGTTTCCACACTTGTTGAAGCAGGGAAAGAGATTGAAGAGGTGACAACCACCAATGAAAGATCTTCTCTGGGAAGAGACATGTGTCACTCCCACTCACGTTTCACTGGTCAAGGCAAATCACATGGCATGTCTGATTTCAAGCAGGCAGAAATGTACGGTCATCCTAGATGCCCAGAAACAGAGGGAAATCAGACACTGATGAAGAGTAGGAACATGAGCCCTACCACTCACCAGAGTGAGAAGTTGAAGGACAGTGCAGTGACTCAGAAAGGGAGGTGGTAACTGGCCATCCTTATTCCTTCTCCCTTGTGCTAATAAAAGAACGCTTCCCACCCACCCCCCCCCCAAAAAAAAATTACAACTGGTCTCTAGGCTTAATCCACCATTTATTCAAGCAATAATGACAAGACATATACTGACAACCACAATAAAAACCACAACTAATATTTACAGAGTGTCTTACAATTTACCTAACATTTTTATACATATTAGCTCTATCAGGCAGCATGAGAAGTCTCTCAAAAAACTTTGAAATGTTCCTTTCCTTCAGATTCTCACAATTTGCTATGAAATAAACACCAAGGGCTAGTCTGAGTACTAAATCTAAGTACAAAGGGATTTGAGGGGAAAGTGGTCGGTGTGAGTCCAACAACACACAGAGCTTCACAAGAGGACAACTCGAGACCACACTATGGGCTGAGCCCCTGGTCTCCTTCATTCTGAAGTTTGCCAATGGTATCATATAAACCAGAGTTGAAAAGTGATGGTCTCTGAGGTGAATCTGACCTCAGGATATATTTAGTTTGTCCCACAATTTTAATAAATGAATTGCCATCGAATTTTCTTCTAGAATTATTGTACTTTATTTCTTGAAATGTATTTCCATTTTAAAGAGAATTTGAAAGACAGTCACCACTCTTACCAATTTTCCCACCTCCTTCCATACCTCTCAATCTTTAAAAAAAAAAAATTGTGTGAAAAATACTATACTTTCATTGCAAGCATAGTGCAACTATTTTTTAAGTTATATACTTGTATAATTTTTTAAGTAAATAATTAAATAAAGATTCTTTATGGTTCCAGTGAGGAAATAAGCCGAGCTCACTGGCAGAAGAAAGCCTAAAATTCTTCTAAGGGTCAAGGAAAGAAATTGTGACCTAAGACCAACTATACAATCAAGTCCTTATTGCATTAAGTAAACATCAAGCATTCTTAATTATTCTGACTTTCAGGAAACTTCACATGCATGAGACAGTCATAAATAAGTAAGTAAATAAATAAGTAAACAACAAAGTAAAACTATTTGAACATAAACTTGGGTCAATTGAGTCAATCAAGTCAATAAACTTGATTGAGTCAGTCAAAAGATGAATATAAAAAAAGGAAAGGCAAGGATTACATTTAGAGTACAGAATGTGAGTGTTACAAGATTTGACAGCAATTGACATTTTAAAATTGGAAAATTTCACATAAGAATTCAGGCTATCCAGCTTCTCTCCTCAACAGCATTGTCCACCCAGCCCCATTGGTGTACATCCTGCAGAGCATGGGCCACTAGAGTGCACAGACTGTTCTGGTGGGTGAGACCCTCTCGTCCAGGACATGGCTTCAGGCTGCCTTCCCCAGGTCAACCTCACTGGTGTGAATGGCTTCTGTAAGATTTTTGCTCACAACCCCTCCAGCAGGCCAGCAGTGGAACTGTGTTGAGAAACAAATTCACTATTTCGTTTCCATTAACAATTTACCCAAGTGTCCACCTCAGCCCCTGTACAATCGTAGTCACCCTAAGCCACTCTTCCACCAGATGCCTGCAGGCTGCCCGACCATACCTCCTGCAACTCTGCCCAAATATCTCCATTGGATGGGCCTACCACCAAACCCCATGACCCCTGGTTCCTGCATTCTCCACAGCAGTCGTCGTCCAACTTCCCAATCACTCCCTAAGTTCTTTATTGTCACAATTACTGCTTATTCTCTGCTCCCTGCAGCTGCCACTGATATGCAATAAAAGTTGCACAAAACCAGAGATCTTTATCTACTTTATTTAACCAGTGAATCTCAAGTGCTTGGGAGAGTCCTGGCACAACAGTAGGTGCTCAGTCAATATCTGTAGAACGAATGAATGCCCCCAATTTACTTCACATAAGATCTCTATTGTTGTTAACATTTTATTCTGTTATGTTACTTCAATGTACATTCTGCTATGGAGACAGATGTTGCCATTATTACAATAAAAAGTCTTAATACATTTACTATCACTTAAAAAAGGGATATTTCATACATTGATTATTAAGCATTTTTGCATATATCATCCTCCCTGAGTACCAAAACTCGTCCCTGAGGCTGACTAGAGTGATAGGCTGAAGAGTAGCCCTCAAAGATATCAGGTCTCAATTTCTGGAACCTATAAATGTTCCCTTAGGCAGCAAAAACTTGCAGATGTAAGTTAAAGGTCTTGAAGAAAGAGAGTCCCATGGGTTATGAGGTGGGCCCTGAATGTAATCACCAGGGTCCTTATTAGAGGGAGGCAGAGGGAACTTGACACACACGGAAGAGTAGAAGGCAATGTGACCACAGAGGCAAAAACCAGAGTGAATGTCAACTGCCTCTGGAACTACTGCACATGACAGCAGAACTTCTTGCAGGAGACCATGGGAAGCAGCCTGCCATGATTTACAACAGGAAAAACACACCAAAATCCTTGCAAGTCATGGGTAAAAGCAGGGTGGTGGGGTGGGAACGACTTGAGGGAGAAAGTTCTGGAAGAAACATGCCAGGCTGCTCCTTGTCACCCACAGAGTGCTCTTGGGGAGACCCTTCAAATCCCTGGGCCTCAGTTTCCTCACGAATCACAGGAAGAAGTTGGGCCACATCCCTGGTTCTCAAAGACTCCCAATTTGGGGGTTTTGTGAGGGCTGAGGGAACCCCCCGCCCAGGAGGTGTCACCCCTGGTGCCCTTCAGTCTGAAATGACTCTTCCTCAGCTTTCCATACTGTACTTCTGCACCACCTTTCTTTTCAACAGTTGTCTCCACAGCTAAAGTTGAGTTTGAAAACCACTGCAGCCACCATCGCTAAGGCCGCAACTTCCAGTCTCAAATCTTTATGGTTCTAGAAATCCACATGGAACGGCAGCAACCAGTCCACTGTTGCTGTTTGTCCAGAGACGGGGTCCCAGCTAGCAAGACAGAGAGGATCTTCCCAGGAGTCAGAAAGCACTTAAGGGGCGTTAACTGCCAAGTCATTCCACTTTTGTGGTCTGTGTCCATGGCACGTGGAAGAACTCTGTTCACAGGCCCTGGGTCATAGCTCTTTTATCATAAAAGTGACCTGAGCCAGCCCTCATCAGTGGCCACTTAAGGATGCGAGGCACTGTTCTGGGGCTGCACAGGACCGTCAGAGTCCTCCTTAATGCTCGGGCAGGGCCTAGGGCTCCTCAGCTCACACAGGGACATGACCACTCTAGCGAACACACACCAAATCCAGACGGCAAGTGGCCCAGGACAGGAAAGCACACCTCCTTTTCTTGTGACCAGGCCTCTGACGTCAAAGAGAATCTGTTGGTTTCCCTTTAAGTGACGGACCCTGACACTTCCATGGCCATTTTCCCCAGTCCATTCAGACACTGGGGAGAAAGCATATGATTAAAAGCAATCAATGCATTATGAAAATGAATTGAGCAAGCCATAATTTTATTGGTTGTGAGGCCAAGTAATAAAGAGGTAAATGTGAACAGGTGTGCTGGTTAATGTCCCTGGATAATTGAGTAAGTATGGTAACCCCCGAGAATCTGCCTCTGTTCAACTCGTACAATTTAAACTGCAGAAAGTAGGAAGTGCAAAATATGCACACTTTTTAAAGCTCTTAAAAAAAAAAAAAAGCTTATTATATGGTCCCCACCTGGGCCATGATTAAGCACTCATTATTGCAGTAACAATGGCCCCATTGTTTCCTTTTTTATCCTAATAACCATATTTAAATTACAGAAATTTTTGAGAGCTATAGCCATAATGAAACTGGGGCCCAAAAAGGTTGATTGGTTTTCCCAAGGTCACAGAGGGGCAGAGCCAGAGCAGACTAACACACAGCTCCAAAGTCTCAAACCAGTAATTGCTCTAATACACAAAACAAGGGGTCATTCACTACTGTCCTAACCCTTGAGCTTATTCAATTCAGTGGCACAAAGAATATACGCAGCAAACCTTATTATCTGTAATAGTCTGGGTTCTCCAGAGAAATAGAACCAACAGGCTTATAAACACACACACACACACACACACACACACACACACACACACACGTGTGTGCATAGAGTCAGAAAGAGAAAGAGAGATTAAGAGATTTTAAGGAACTGGTTCATACAATTGTAGAGGCTTGGCAAGTCCAAAATCTGCTGGGGTAGGCCACCAGGCTGGAGACTAGAGGAAGAGTCATAGCTACAGTCCAAAGACCATCAGCTGGCAGAATCCCTTCGTGCCCTCGGGAGGTCAGTCTTTGTTCTATTAAGGCCTTCAACTAATTAAATAAGGACCACCCGCGTTATGGAGGATAATCTTCACCCAAGAGCACCAATTTCAATGTCAGTATCATCCAATAAATGCCAGCACAGAAACATCCAGAATAACGTTTGATCAAATATCTAGACACCATGGCCTAGTCAAGTTGACACATAAAACTAACCATCACACCATTTCACCAAATGCCTCCACTTGTTTGGACTTAAGAGTATCCCGAGGCATTATAGGAGGAACAGGGGTGGGGGGGTTGTCCATATGGGGTAACCAAGAAGAATTCATGCAAAGTTATGGCATCACTGATGCTAGGTGACCTACAGCTGAGATGCTGGATCCTGGTGAAGTAAAGTTGCCACCAGGATTTATGGAGCTGGGATCAAGTATAGGGGGTGAGATCCTCGGCAGAGGAAGCTTCAGTTTCTCTGCAGCTCCTGGGCATGCAAACAGTGCAGTGTTTTGGTTACCAATTACTGCAAAACAAACCATTGAAATTTAGTGGCTGTCTCATACCAATATTCACTGTATTATTCCTCAGGATTCTCTGGTCAGGAATTCAGTCAGTGTACGGGGGATAGCTTGTCTTTGTCCTATATGATGTCTGCGGGGGCTTGTTCACTCATACTTCTACTGCCTCCATTAGAATGGCCCGAACACACGGAAGCTGGCTGAGCCACTGACAGGCATCATAGGTCCTATGACCACAATTCTCATTGTTGGGTTCCCAGGTTTCCTCCACGTAATTTCAGGGCTTCTTCCTCTCCACATACATGGCCCCTCCATGTGGTCTGTCCGGTAGGATACCTACATTTATTATATGGTGGCTCATGACACCCAAGAATACACCATAGTAACTGCCAGCCCTTCTTAAAACTGAGGTCCATCGAGGACAGTGCAGTACCTCTGTATCATCCTATTGGTTAAAGCAACTCCCAGTCTGACCAGCTCAGATCCGATTCAAGAGGCAGAGACAACACAAGTGTGTGAATGCTTTGAGGCCTGGTTCATCGAGAGTCACAAAAGTGGTAATAGACTCCATCATCCATGACAGTCTTTTGCTCAGTCCATATACCCATCCAAGTCTTCCCAGGGTGAGGATCCTCATTCCTTGGGTAACATCTCTCAGCTTAGCCCCACTCTCCTGGATACCCCTCTGTAATTCCTCTTCTTCTCCCCCTTCCTCTGACCTCATTTTGCCTTAGAGATCATGTCCCACTTCCAAAGGCATCTGGATCTCAAGCTCACATTTCATCTAGTTCTTTCATACTCACTTGGATGGCCCATTAGACCTGAAACCTCCCTCAAAGCAAAATTCGTTTCCTTCTCCTCGAGAGTCTACAAGATGTACCATCCAAATTTTGCAGAGGGGTTGGGGCAGGAAAGATAGTGCTTTCCATTTTTCTGATGCAAAAACAACGGGGGAAAAAAAACACAACAAATGGGTCACCTTTCCATTTTCAGAGACAGGCAAGTAGGGTGGCTAAGACGGCTCACGTCAGGGCCAGATTGTCACAGATCAGCCAGCTCCGTGTCCTCACCGATAAGTGGGAATTGTCCACCCCAGGGGGCCGCAGGGAGGATTACACGAGTGAAAGAAGGAAACGTGCTTAGAACAAAGCACAATTAATTGTTTGCTGTGCTCACATCAACAGTTGTGCCCCATCACACACATCAAGCATTTTCCTCCAATTTCCCGGTGTGATGATTAGGTAACTCAAGGAGATAGAATTTCTAAGATATTCCTCTTAATCCTTTTTCTGGGAAAAGGAAACTCCATCAAGATGCAAAAACTGCTTAGATCCTTCTTCTAGAGAAGGAATATGAGTCAGTATCAGGCTGTCCCAAAAATGTCTAGGTATCAGGTTCCAGAGAAAACATATTTTGGGGTATTTTCAACAACAATAAATGTATATAGAGACATATACATATAAAACATAAATGATAGATTTTCAGACTTGCCCCAGAAACATGTGGAAGGCCTCATGCACCCAGGGTGCACCCACTTGGGGGTTCTCCCAGCCCCTCTTCCCAGCTACCTACCCAGTCATGGGCTTTGGGAGACCCCGGCTCTGAGTCACCACCAGCCACCATCCACGTGGCGGGGGTGGGAGGGCAGCTAAAGAAGGTGAAGGGAGAAACTAAGGTCCATAAGAGGGACCCCCGGGGAGAAGGTAAACTTGAATGAGGCTCCACCACCCAAACCACTTCCCTGCCTGGCCCCATTCTCCTCATCCACAGACTGAAGGTTAAGCTGTTAAGACACTGTTTTAACTTTCCCTTAAAATGCCACTCACTAGACAGACTTTTTTTTTTTTTTAAGTTTATTTATTTATTTTGAGAGAGACAGAGACAGTGCAAGTGAGGGCAGAGCAGAGAGAGAGGAAGAGAGAGAGAATCCCAAGCAGGCTCCGCACTGTCAGCACAGAGCCCCACGCGGTGCTCAAACTCACAAACCATGAGATCATGACGTGAGCCGAACCAAGAGTCAGACGCTTCACTGACTGAGCCCCTCAGGAGCCCCATAGACAGACTTTAAAAAATAATAACAACATAGCCAGAGGCACCCGAATGGCTCAGTCAGTGAAGCGTCTGACTCTTGGGTTTCGGAGCAGGTCATGATCTCATGGTTTGTGAGTTTGAGCACCGCGTGGGGCTCTGTGCTGACAGTGTGGAGCCTGCTTGGGATTCTCTCTCTCCCTCTCTCTGCCCCTCCCCCAGTTACAGTCTCGGTCTCTGTCTCTCTCTCTTTCATTCTCTCGCTCTCTCTCAAAAACAAATAAATAAACTTAAAAGAAAAAACATACTCAGATGAGTCCTTTCATCTTTTTCTTGCCTCCATGGTTTCAGGGCAACCATGTTCTCTAACGGGTCTGGCCTCACCATGGGACACGTGTCAAGTAGACAAATCTACAAGCAGTGGACCAGGGGCCCATCGGAGGCCACTTCATAGACATCCTTAGTTGCTGCCTATGCTTTCCAATCCTATTTTGTGCTTGTGGCTTCCATTTCCTTTGGAACTTACTGATGGATGTGGGTTCTCTAGCTGTGATCCTCTGTCTCCTGTGACTGAACCTTCCCCTGACCGACTGGGATCTGTCCCCCACCAGCTTCCTAGGCCCCCACTGGCTTGTAACCCCTCTCTGGCCACTCTGGCCCTTCATGAGGTAAAATCAAACTAGGATAAACAACAGGTCACTTTCTGGGCTCCAGCCAGCCAGATGGCCATGCAGTTGACAAAAGTTCCAACACTCTTTCTTATTCTGAGCTGAAGTGAAGCCCTTGAGAAGATCCAAGAAGGCTTCCGCACAAGCAACTGATTCCTGAAACAGCATCTTCCATGGCGGATGTCATTTCTACAGTACCTCAAAGTTAAAATTACATTTAATTATGTGAAGCGACTAACTTCTGTTTTATAAATGAATCACAAACATTGGTTTTATTTCTGAGTAGTAGCTAATGAGTTTCATAGCAATCTTTTCACAGAACCAAGAAGAAGCGATGACTCACAAGGATAATAAAACAGGGTTCTTTCACTCGCCTTGGCAAAGCAGATAGTCTCCATAAGTCAATCTTTCTGAATTACCATGTGTTTTGCTTTGTTTAGCCAAGAAAATAATCTGAAAGTGAACACAGCTACGGGCCATGAGCTTCTCTAAGGCCCACAAGCAAATCTCTCAGTCTCCATATTGCATTTTTTCTCAGAAGAGATCTCTAAGAGACTTTTTCCCTCTCTCTGGGGTTATAAATGACTCATTTACTTTTTTCATCCTTGATATTTTTTGTGTGTTGAATATAGTTTGCCCAAAGTCATTTTAAGTCAGGGAAAACTGGCTTAGTTGTTTTTGTTTTTGTTTTTTTCCTTAGCTTTTTGGATTTATCTGGAGACCTCTTTTATCAACAGGCAAAGTGGGGTTCACATATCATCAAAGCCAAGATAATACAGTAAAGCTAGGGTATTTGAAACAGCTGCGAAAGTGGCAATAAAAAAGGGGAGGAGAAACTTTTGAAGACAATCCAGGAAGATAGGGCATGTTCAGAGATGTTAATAAAAATACGGAGAAAATGAAACCAGTAACAAAGTTCAATTTTGTACAACGCGGCATGTTTCTCACAGATACTATTTCTGATGTCCAGATTCACTTCGTCAGGCTGAAACCGACATCATTATCTTGAGGGCTTTTGACAGAATTCCCCATGTGAAGGCATATTTAAAAGAAGTTCATTTTCATTTCTTTTCTTGTGTCTGTGCTGTAGTCATGCAACTCTTCAGAGGACTAACTTTGACTTTTCTCTCTGGGTCTCAAGTGAAAACACTTCTAATTCTGATCACTGGAACAACTGCCTGGCTATTTTATATCGCGATCTCACCTTGACAGGATCTTCCTGCTTTGTTCGCTCCTCATTCATCCAGCTAAGGCTAGAGGACTCTGCTATCGACAGGCAGCACATCAAGTCTGTGACTGAGTCTGTGGCTTCTAGAGCCAGACTGCCTGTTTCTCACCATCTCTGTGACCTTAGGCGGTTCACTTGCCTCTCTGTGGCTCTGTTTCCCAGCTACAAAATAAGGATGATGATGTTCCCAACGTTGGCTATTCCCAACACTACAGGATCAGGATGAGGTTAAATGAGTCAGTACTTACGACAGACTTTGTACTTTGCAAGCCCTCAATGAACATGAACTATTGCTGTCTGCAACTAACTTTCAGGTGGTTCTGGATAATGCTGAAGGGAGTGCAGAGAGAAGAAAAACAATGTTCTTTACCTTCCCTGGGGAGATGTGTCACCACCTACATTCAACAAGTTAGTGCTTTAAATCAGTGCAGCTAAATGTTTATATTGCCTTTTTGAATGTAATTTTATCTATTATAAAATTATAGTGCATTTAGAAATCTGGAAACCCTGTGCATAAGTAATTTTATCTTTATACCTTATGTTGATGTTGGAGCCTGAACACAAGCTCCAGGGCTCATCTCTATCTTTATTAAGGAAATGGCTCCCCTTAGTGGAATTACTGAGTAATTACACATACTCCCCCTCAAGTTTAAGAGCAGAAGTCCTGCTTGGCGCTGGCCATGAACATCAATAGCTACAGCCATTTAATAGCATTAAGTAAATTGTGTTTAAATTTATTTTCCCAAAGATTCATTTCACCCCCTCAAACCCATTACAATCTCATCCCATTGCGATGTTCTATCAGAAAAGAGAATCAGTGTTTAGCTGTACCAACAAAAGGCAAAGATGGGTTTTCACTTAATTAAAATGACATCTATTCGCCTAAAGGTGTTTGGAAGGCATCAAAGTGGCTTACACATTTAATTCTAAGTATGTTTTACTGTCAATCTGGGCCCTTCAAGAAGCATCTGAGCTCTGGTCGAATGGGTCTACTGACTGCTAGAAAATCAGGGGCAGCAATGAAAGAATCAGCTATTATACTTTTCCAGATGCCGAAACAGATGCGGAGATTATTGTGACTTTCCGTATTTGAATTGGCATTTCATAAAGTATTTGCAGGGTCTTCCCGTTGTTGGCTATGTGAGCTAGGAAATCAAGACATGCCCTCCAGATTTTCTCGTCTTCTTTTGTGGTATTTGGAGATGGGGCGAGATCCCTTTACACTTCTGGAAGGAACTAGAAATGGGTGAATTTTCTACAGGTGTATTAGTTGATGTATACTTTCATGGAACTCAGTCATGGCACAGATGATGGTGGTGATGATGGTAGCTAACACTTAACACAGTACTTACTATGTGTCAATCATTGTGCTACGTACATCACATGGACCATATCATATTACCCTCACCATAACTCCTTACAGTAAGTGCTCTTATATTCTTACTTTACAGATAAGAAACAGTCACAGAGTTTCTTGACAATTTGCCAGAGGGCACAGGGTTAGTAAGCCACTGAGCTGCGGCTGGAACCCTGTTCCTGTCCCTAACTACCACACTACTCTGCATCCTCTCTAACAATTAGAAACAAAAATTTTGAATTGTCTGTGAACATCCATTTGTAGAGTTGAAATTAATGACATTTATTAAGCATATAGTGGGACACTGAGGTGGTTCAGTCGGTCCGACTTCAACTCAGGTCATGATCTCACGGTTCCTGGGTTTCAGCCCCGCATGGGGCTCTGTGCTGACAGCTCAGAGCCTGGAGCCTGCTTCAGATTCTGTGTCTCTCTCTGTCTCTCTGCCCCTCCCCCACTAGTGCTTGCTCTTGCTCTTTCTCTCTCTCTCTCAAAAGTAAATAAACATTAAAAAAAAAGCATATGGGTAATGAAAATGAAATCTTATTTGTAAGAAAACATTCCAAAAAAAAGAGAGATAACAAGTAAGCCCGTTAAACCATGTTCAACATCATTAATCATGAGGGAAATGCATGGTAAAATCACAATGAAATACCACTATTTATCTATTAGACTAGCTAAAACTTTTCTTTAAATTTGACTGTAACATGTGCGGCAAAAGAGTAGAGCAGCTGGTAAAATCACACATTGCTGGGGAAAATGCAAACTAGCACAGCCGTGGGGTTCCTCGCTCGCTGGCTCAGTCGATGAGGCATGAGACACTTCACCTCGGGGTTGTGAGTTCGAGCCCCACGTTGGGTATGGAAATTACTTAGAAAAATAAATAAAATCTTAAAAAAAAAAACTAACACAACCTTTTTGAAAAAGCAGTTTGACTCTTTCTTACAAAGTTAAATTTTCACCTATCATAAGACCCAGCAATCCCACCCCTGGGCATTTTACCTAAGAAAATGAAAATAAATGTCCATACAAATACCGGGAGGCAAAGACTTATAGCAGTTTTTTTTCATAGTCATCAAAAAATTGTAAATATTACAAATATCCATCAACTGGCAAATGGATAGACAAACTGATACATATTCACACAATGGACTACTCCTCAGTCATAAACAGAAACAAGCCACCAGTACATGTAACAACCTGGGGAAATGTCACGTGAATCATTATGCTCAGTGAACGAAGACTGCTCAAAAGGCTACATACTCTTTGACTTCATTCATATGACATCCTCCACAAAGTAAAACCACAGGGAGGGAGAACAGATTGGTGGTCACCAGACGTTGGGGGTGGAAAAGACACAGTGAACTTCTTAGGGTGATGAAAATGTCTTTACCTTGATTATGGTATCATTAATCACATGTTAATTACAATGTAACATAATATATTACAACCATATGTTAATTATACCTCAACAAATCTGACATGAAAAGAAAAAGGAAGGAAGGAAGGGAGGGAAGAAGGAAGAAGCAGTAACAAGAGAATCAATGTGTGGGGCACCTGGATGGCTCAGTCAGTTGAGCATCTGACTCTTGATTTCAGCTCAGGTCATGATCCCAGGGTCATGGGATCAAGCCCTGCAACAACGTGGAGCCTGCTTAAGATTCCCTCTCTATTTGCAAATAACATATCAGATAAAGGGTTAGTATCCAAAAGCATGAAGAACTTATCAAACTCAACCCCCAAAAAACAAATAACCCAGTGAAGAAATGGGCAAAAGACATGAATAGACACTTCTCCAAAGAAGACATCCAGATGGCAAACCGACACATGAAAAAATGCTCCACATCACTCATCATCAGGGAAATACAAATCAAAACCTCGATGAGATACCACTTCACACCTGTCAGAATGGCTAACATTAACAACTCAGGCAAAACAGATGTTGGCGAGGATGCAGAGAGAGAGGATCTCTTTTGCACTGCTGGTGGGAATGCAAGCTGGTGCAGCCACTCTGGAAAACAGCATGGAGGTTCTTCAAAAATTAAAAATAGAACTACCCTACGACCCAGCAATTGCACTACTAGGTATTTATTCAAGGGATACAGGTATGCTTTTTCAAAGGGGCACTTGCACCCCAATGTTTATAGCCATGCTATCAACAATAGCCAAAGAATGAAAAGAGCCCAAAGTCCATCGACAGATGAATGGGTAAAGAAGCTGCAGCATGTATATATGTGCAACGGAATATTACTCAGCAATCAAAAGGAATGAAATCTTGCCATTTGCAACATTGTAGATGCAACTAGAGGGTGTTATGCTAAGTGAAATTAGCCTGTCAGAGAAAGAAAAATATCATATGACTTCACTCATATGCAGAATTTAAGATACAAAACAGATGAACATACGGTATGGGAAGGCAAAAATAATATAAAAACGAGGAGGGGGACAAAATATAAGAGACTCCTAAGTATAGAGAACAAAGAGGTTACTGGAGAGGTTTTGGGTAGGGGGATGGGTTAAATGGGAAAGAGGCATTAAGGAAGACACTTGTTGGAATGAGCACTGGGTGTCATACATAGGGGATGAATCACTGGATTCTACTCCTGAATCATTATTGCACTATATGCCAACTACCTTGGATGTAAATTAAAGAAGGAAGGAAGGAAGGAAGGAAGGAAGGAAGGAAGGAAGGAAGGAAGGAAGGAAGGAAAGCATTTATTACTGCTTTGAACAAATTAAGATTCTCTCTCTCTCTCTCTCTCTCTCTCTCTCTCTCTCTCTCCCTCCTTCTCCCCACTCCCCCTGCCCTGCTCATGCAGGTGTGCTCTCTCTTGTTCTCTTTCAAAAAAGAGAGAGAAAGAGAGAATCAGAAAAGCAGTTAAAAGCATGGGCCCAAGTGTAGACTTCCTGGGTCCAAATAGGGCTCAACCTCTGTGGGACTTGAGCTACATTCCTGAACCTCTCTGTGTCTCAATTTCCTCATCTGTAAAATAGGTTAATAATGCATCTTACTTCACAGTGTTCTTATGAGGATTAATTTAGTTGATATTTTTAAAGCACTTAGAGGAGTACCAGGTATTCAGTAGGTTCTCAATAAATAGGTACCATGAATCATCGAATCATAGACTATAATACAACCCACTCACTGGGCCAGTTACTCCAACTGTCAAGTAGGCAGACTCAGGGCTTGTTAAGCCATCTGCCCTGACCCTGTCCACTAACCTAAGCTGGTAATGGCCATCCAAGTCACATCATTCTCAGTCTCTTGAATCTACAGCTAAAATTCTAGCTGATTATCACTGTAACAAACCAATCCCTAAACCAGGATCTCTGTGAGCACCAACTTTGTCTGCTGGAACCCCAGAGCTAAAGCCCAGGAAAGTAAATCTCTATGCTCCAATGTGCGGCATTTACAGAGTGTCACTTAAGCCCCCAGACCTCAATTGATTGTGAGTAGTCTCTCCACAAGCCGTCCACACTCCTCCCACCGTCTTATAAGAATACTTCAAAGCAGCCTCATGAGGCAGATAGAGAGATCAGCCCATGCAAATGCTGCTTCATACACACATCTCTGCCCCCAGTGCCTCCCCCCACCTCCCATCTCCCCAGCACCCCCCACCCAACCCCACCCCTACCAAGGACAAGCAGTCTCTTCAAAGTGATCAAAGTGAGGCAGGGAAGAAGGGCACCAGCAGGGGTTGCTACTGGCTGCTGGGTCTAATGAGATCACCCTTCTAGAGGCCAAACTGCAGGGCAGTTAGTCCTGAGAGAGAAAGGAGAAGGTTCTTCCACTGGCCCCTGTTCTCTATCACCAAAGGCTTGTCCTGTGGGCATCGACACATGTACATTGAGCAAGGGTCTGTTATGCCCACTTCCCAGTCCTGGGCTGCAGGCCAGAGGCAGGGAGCAGAGACAGGAGGGAAGCCTGTGCAAAGTCACCGGAGCTCTCGCAGAGCTGGTCACCATGGCAATCACCAGAAAAAACAGGTCAGGCCAACAGGCTCTAAACTGTGCATACATAAAAAGTATCTGAGTTTCCCCAACCCAGTACTTCTGCTCCCTGGTATATCTTGATACAGAGAAATCACACAGGGACACATAGGCTAAAATATTATTGTTGCATTATTATGCAACACAAAGAAAAAGTTGAAGGAGAAACAGGAGGAGGTAGAGAAGACTATCCGAACTGCTTACCATCCACCAATATGAGAATGGCTTATCAGTGTGCGGTATAACCAGAAAATGAAACACACAAGAGTGAAAGTGAATGAATTAGTGCCTCAGGGACCAACATGTACAATCTTACAAGAATTAGAATCACTGAAGGATCACCAAGGTGACTGGATATAAGAACAAAATGTAAAAATGAATTGCATTTCTCTATAGCAGCACCAAATGATTAACAATGCAATTTTCCCAGGAGCCTGGGTGGCTCAGACAGTTGAGCGTCTGACTTCAGTTCAGGTCATGATCTCACAGTTTGTGGGTTCAAGCCCCACATTGGGCTCACTGCTGTCAGTGCAAAGCCTGCTTTGGATCCTCTGTCCTTCTGTCTCTCTGTCCCTTCCCCCACGCTCTCTCTCTTTCTCTATCTCAAAAATAATAAAACATTTTTTTAATGCAATTTTCCCAGAAGATGCACTTATAATGGTAACAAAATTATAAAACAGAAATAATTCCCATATTTGCTCACCTTCTTTAATTCTGACTGTCAAAGGATACTGTCTAAAGATGACCAATCCAGAAATAAACACGTATATTTTTATTCCACATGAAGATAAACACTAGAATTAAAATATATATAATTAAGGAAAATAGTAGACACTGAGAGAGGAAAAGAGGATGTAGTGTATGTCAATAACAAAGAATGTCGGGGCGCCTGGGTGGCTCTGTCGGTTAGGCGACCGACTTCGGCTCAGGTCATGATCTCGCAGTCCGTGAGTTCGAGCCCCGCGTCGGGCTCTGTGCTGACAGCTCAGAGCCTGGAGCCTGTTTCAGATTCTGTCTCCCTCTCTCTCTGCCCCTCCCCCGTTCATGCTCTGTCTCTCTCTGTCTCAAAAATAAATAAACGTTAAAAAAAAATTTAAAAAAAAATAACAAAGAATGTCATTTGGGAACAACTGCTTGCTAATGAGGACATAATAAATACTGCTTAAATATACCAATCAAGAAAGAGGTATAAATATATTCAATTTATTTCTGCTGGCAACCACCAGCAGATCTGACACCAGAAACTGTTGATTGTCTATGGAGAGTGGTGTTGGGTTTTTGAAGGAGGCAGGGCTTAAGCAGAGAGATTTTTATTTTATTATATTTTATTTTATTTTATGTCATTCTGGACTGTTTTAATTTCTTTTAATTTTTTTAATGTTTATTTATTTTTGAGAGAAAGAAACAGAGCTCAAGTGGGGGAGGGACAGCCAAAGGGGGAGACACAGAACCCGAAGCAGGCTCCAGGCTCCGAGGTGTCAGCACAGAGCCCAACGCAGGGCTTGATCCCACTAACCGTGAGATCATGACCTGAGCCAAAGTCCAACGCTTAACCCACTGAACCACCCAGGTGACCCTGAACTGTTGAATTCTCACAGCATGTTAATCTTTAAAAACGAAGAAGAAGAGGAAGAAGACACACACTGAAATGAAATGAGTGTGGTTTAGGGACCACTGTACTCACAGACATTCCACTATCCCGGTCACGATCAGCCAGAGAATATGCAACAATTTACAAGAAGGATATTTATAAGGAAAGAACGCCATGGTGACTCTTTATATTGCACACCAGTGCTAAATTTGACTTAGGTTCATGTTTTAAGCCCTATTTGTCCAACTTTTTTCCAAGAATTACTGCCCAACAGAAGGAAGCATCCCATTTTTTTCACATTGCATTCTCAGTAGATAGTAAAACATCTATTGCTTGAATGGGAAGTATTAATATGCCTTCGGTGTGCAGGATGAATCAGAAGAAAAGACAATGGGGAGGCTGTAGATATGTGACATTTATCTCCTCCACAATAGAAAATCAGCGCCCAATTCAATGTGATTCCTTGTTGCAAGAGATGATCATTACTCCCCAGCCCAGCTTGTTTCCAAAGGAGACCTGCACCCCCTCCAGTCTCCCCTGCCAGTGTGTACAGCCTCTTCTCCACTGACAGGCAGGCTTTATTCCCCCCCCCCTCACCCTTTTAATCTGGGCTGGCCCCTTGCTCTGATGGCTCAAATACACCAGAAGAGAATTTGGAACCCAGACCTTCAGCTAGCCATGCGTACCTCCTTCCTCATCAAACATTCCTTCTTGAAACTCAGGCACCGAGTTTTGAGGACGTCTGTGCAGCTACATGTGAGGCCCATATGGGAGAGAACTGAGGTCCTTGGTCAACAGGCCTAACCGAGCTCCCAGCCAGCAGCCAGCACCAACAGCCAGACATGTGAGTGAGCCACCTCGAAGGTTCCATTCATGCACAGCCTTCAGAGGACCACAGTCCCAGCTACCATCTCTCTTTGCAGTCTCAGCTACCATGCTGAGTCCAGTCAACTTACACAACTCTGAGAGATAGTTACCTGGATGGTGTTTTAAGACACTGAGTTTTAAGGCTTATTTTGTTTAGTGCTTATTCTGCAGCAATAAAAAACTAAAACAAAGCCTGAGGTATCGTAACAGAAACCAAAAATATGCAGCTTTGGCTTTGGGATTCAGTGGCAGGTAAGGGCCAGACGGGCCTCCAAGAAACCACAGATGGAGCCTGAAAGGAGCGAGTGAGGAAGTTACCACTGGAGGCTGAAGAAAAGACAATCCATGCCAAGGTTTAACAACTCTCGAAAATGTGGGCTACCTTGTCCACAGCAATGGATAAAACAGGACTAACAAACAGCACCTGGCTGTAGAGATTTCCAGGCAGAACACTCAAAGGGACAGCTAGTTTCTTCCAGTGGCCTCTGAAGAAAGGCAGAAATGAGCCCCCAAGAAAAGACAGTTCTGTTTGGGAACAGAATTTAGAAAACACAAGACCCTAGACCCAAGAAAAAGTGGTCAAAGGAAGATTAGCCGTAAGGCAAAGATTAAGCCCAAATTTCTGCAAGTAAAGTGTGGTCTCAGAGTAAAGTCAAGCCAAGAATGCAGCTGTAAGACCCTTCTAAGACCACGGAAAGATCTAAGACACTGTCTGAAGACCTTCTCAGCCAGGCAATAGGACTTGAGAATCAAGAGGGAGTTTTTCCACAGCGTCCTGACTCACATTCCAAGGTTTAGAGGTGCCTGTCTCCAAGTGCCAATGGGCTAGGGAGTTTGTCTCATGGACCTAATGGAGTGAATTTTATAATTTGATACACAGGAAATCTATAAGGTTTTTAGAGGAACTATACTAATTTGTACCAAAAGGAATAGAAATGCTCAAAATGAGAAGAGATTTCTGGACCTCTAACCTCTTAGGGTGAGGAATAAGGCTGAGAAAGCTATTCAAATGCAAGCACAGGTCATTTCCAACGGAAAAGAAAGGACAATTCAGCAGGTTGAGTGGAGTCATAGAGAACAACTCCCTAGGAGGAGAACATCTTTTTTTCTAAAGACTTTTTTTTCAATTTTTTAAAAGTTTATCTATTTATTTTGAGAGAGAGAGAGAGCACTTGAGTGAGCAGAGAAAGGCAGAGAGAGAAGGAGAGAGAAAGAGAGAAACCCAAGCAGGCTCCATGCTGTCAGCACAGAGCCCGACTCAGGGTTTGACCTCAGGAACTGCAAGATCACGCCTCAGCCAAAACCAAGAGTCAGACACTTAATTGACTGAGCCGCCCAGGCACCCCGTTTTCTAATTTTTAATGTTTATTTATTTTTGAGAGAGAGACAAAGTGAGAACAGGGGAGGGGCAGAGAGAGGGGGAGACACAGAATCCGAAGCAGGCTCCAGGCTCCGAGCTGTCAGCACAGAGCCCAATGCGGGGCTCAAACCCATGAACCATGAGATCATGACCTGAGACAAAGTCGGACACCCAACCAACTAAACCCCCCAGGCACCCCATCTTTTTCTAATTTTTGAAGAATAAAAAAACCTGTCTACAAATGCATGGTGGGATTTCAGAATCTACGGACGAGTGAAAGTTACTCTTCATGTTGTACTTCCTGCAGTTATACTATCCCTTTCTCACACTGTAAGGTGGGTATGTGTAGGCCAGATAATGTCTTTTTGATTTACAAGACTCTACACCCACGAAACCATGGCAGAGATGCTGTACCCAAGGACCCCCATCCACACGTACACCTGATTTTGTTAATGTGATCCTGGACTTGGAGTTAATTCCATAATGCTGGGGGGTGGGGGGGTGGGATTGGAAAGGAGGAGGTGAGTATAGTTTGCACATGGGAGGGATGATGTAAATTATGGTGGTCAGAGGGCAAACCTTGGAGATAGTGTCCAAAGATGGAGAATTCTTACACATGCGTGCCATTCTCACATAAACAATAGAGTTCATGTCCCCTCCTCTTAAATCTGGGATGGCCCCCTGAGTACTTTGACAAACAGAATGTGGTAAAAGTGAATCCAGCCCTAATAGGACTGGCAACTTCTGTTTCCATCCTCTTGAACACTTCACCTGGAGACTGAGTGGCCATGCTATGAGGAAGTCCAAACTGTGTTTAATAAGAGTCCAAGCCTCTTCTTAAACAAGAACTAAAGCCTCCCAGTCAACAGCAGCACCAATGGCCAGATCTATGAATGAGCCATTTTAGACATTTCAATACAACGAAGCACACAAATGATTGCAGCCCCGGCCAAATCATGTGGACTAGAAGCTTCTTTAAGTGAGCTCAGTCAACTTGTAGAATTGGGAAAGACAACAAAATTTATTTTTCTATCTATCTATCTATCTATCTACCTATCATCTATCTATCTACCTTACAATTCAGGTAATTCTTTGTTTTCCTTTTCAGAATTGAAGTATAGGGGCACCTGGGTGGCTCAGTTGGTTGAGTGTCCAGCTTCAGTTCATGTCATGATCTCACAGTTCGTGAGTTCAATCTCTGCATCAGGCTCTGTGCTGACAGCTCACAGCTGGATCCTGCTTCAGATTCTGTGTCTCCCTCTCTCCTGCCCCTCCCCTGCCTGCACTCTGTCTCTCTCTCTCTCTCTCTCTCTCTCTCTCTCTCTCTCTCTCAAAAGTAAATAAATAAACATAAAAAATAAATAAACATTAAATTAAATTAAATTAAGGTATATTAACATACAATGTTGTATTAGCTTCAGGTGTACAGCATATTGATTCAACAATTCTATACATTACTCAGTTTCCATGGTAAGTGAAAGTGACTTGTTTATTTTATATCTGGAAGTTTATGTTTCTTAATCTCCTTTACCTATTTGACCCCCCACCTACCTCTCCTCTGGCAACATTAGTTTGTTCTCTGTATTTAAGAGTTTCTTCCTTCCTCCCTTCCTCCCCTCCTTCTTTCCTTCCTTCCTTCCTCCTTTTCTTTATTTCTTTCTTTCTCCCTTTCTTATTTGTCTTGTTTTTTTTTTTTTTTTAGATTCCACACATAAGTGAAATTCATCTGGTATTTGTCTTTCTCTGCCTGACCTATTTCGTTTAGCATTATACCTTCTAGATCTATCCAGGCTGCTGTGAATGTAAGGTCCCATTTTTTTATGGCTGAATAATATTCCACTGACTATATATACCACATCATCTTTCTCCATCCATCCATCAGTGGACACTTGGGCTGCTTCCACATCTTGGCTATTGTAAACAATGCTGCAATATACATAGGGGTGCATACATTTTTTTGAAATCATTATTGTTTTAAGCCACTAAGTTTTAGGGTGGCTTGTTACTCAGCACAAGATAACTGAAACAAACTTTGGGCAGGTCTCCAATCATTGAGCAGTTGTGTGCCTTTGATCCCAAAGAGCATAATTTTAAGCTCATTTGTATCCTGTAATTGTTTAATTCCTCCTCAGATATAATTACAAATTATGTAAATCATGCTTGCAGGAGAATCAGGAAGAAAAAAAATCTTAATTTCATCAACCACCAATTTATTCACATCGATCTGATTCACATGCCAGTCTTTCCTTTAATGTTTCTTCAGATAGGAGATGAAAAACAAAGCTCAAAGTCAAAACAGTCAGGTAGGAACCAGTAAGTATTTGCTGAATTCCAACTTCCTACAATGATAGACACTTTGCTTGGTGCTGAATACAGAATCCTTGTCCTCAGAGTTCTTACAATAGAGACAGTAGGCTGGGTTTCAGGGTCAGGGGGCACAGTCAAGCCATCACATTCACTCACTCTCATACACTGAACTTTCACTCGGACTGCTCACCGGCTATTGAGCTGTGACTGCTTACTATTTCCGGGAACATTTCCTGGAGGTTGCAGTGTTGAAGGCATAGGGCACCTGAGAGCCCAGGGCCCCTTCTAGGGTATCTTTTCTGCTAGGATTCTGAGCAGGTGGGTTCAGAGGTGCAGCTTTACAGACAGCTCTATACTTCCTCTGCTCCAGAGTCCTCCCTGCTCACCAGCCTGTTGCCTGATACCTGCTGTCACATTCCTGGTCTTGGATGTTGGCCCACAGTGCTTGTAATCACCTCCAGACCCCCAACCTTCATGCTCTGTGGCCCTGTGTCCATACCCCTGCCTATATTCCCCAGGGAACCGGTCTCTGTCAACCTTCAGTCCAGCTTTTAGAGAAAGGCTTCGTAGCCCCATTATTTAGTGGCTAGTAACACTGTCTTTTCCTTCATGGCCTGTCCTCCGTTAGAGTCCCAGCAATCTAGGGGTGAGTCTGTAGGCTTGGAGGGGATAATGCAAGGGGCTACCTTGACCTTCATAATGAGACCCACCCTTCCCTCCTTCACCCGGGGCTTCTTCCTCTGGTACATCTGCCATTCTTCAGAGCCCGCATCATGACCTGAAATTGTCTTGTGTGCTTAGTTGCACCTTTATTGACAGTTCCCTCTCATGAACACTGGTCCCTCCCTCCACTGAAATGAGGGAGACAGTGGGGCTGTTTGTTATCATGACCTCCAATGCACTGACACATAATAGGTGTTGAACAAATAAGTGTTTAATGAATCAGTACTTCTTCCTCCCTGGTGATTTTTCTTTCAGGAATTTGGTTGTTTTATCCTACAGACCACCAGAGGGCTCACTATGTCTGAAATTGACCAGTATGTAAAAAAGTCTCTTGCTCTTGTCCACATTGCAAATCAAGGAAAAGTATCCAGGAATTTTAGTGTCCTGCAACATCCTGGCATTCCTAGAGCATTCCATGAACAGGTAGAAGGCTGCTGTGTCCAGGACATGCAGAGGACTCTGGGGACAGTATGCACCATCAGCTCTGATATACTCTGAGCCTGATCTGGCAGACCCAGCCCAGACACTTCATTACACACAAAGAGATAACTGACGGGCAAGCCATGGCTGCTAAAGGCTAAACAGAATGCAGCAGAAGAGACCTTAAACTTCAGCCCAGATTCTTAACCAGGAGTGGTCTCAGAACCACAAAACCCCAATCCCAGAACAAGTGAATTCAATTCTCTGAATCGGAGGCTAGAACATGCATGTAAAATGCTTGCCAGGCAATTCTGATGCTCACTGCAGGTGAAGATCCACTGGCCTCAAGAAATGCAAAGGAGGGAGAGGCTGATTTGCTAAGGCAAGTTTCACAGAGGAGAAGAGACTTGAAATGGTCCTGGAAGGGCAAATTAAATCTCATTAGCAGAGAAAAGAAACAAATAGATGTTCAGAGTAGGGTAGCAGGAAGGGACAAAGCATGCCAGCCTGGCACAGAAAACAGTTCGTCAGCCTACAAGCAACCTACCAGAGGGTAGTGGGCGCTGCATCGGAGGGGAAGAGTGGGACCTTGAAAGTTTCCGGTTCAATTTTTATCCCCTGGGGAATCTTGAAGGTTTTTGAAAGGAGAACATAATAAAGATGTTTTTGTTTAGAAGGAGTTAATACTCCTTCCCTGTTTGGACTGGATTGTCAAGAAAACTGGTTTTGCAGATTCCCTTCTTGGCCATAGGAACTTGGGTCCCCATTAAAATGCACCGGCTTCTCCAACTCTCCTTGCATTTCAGCTTCCTAAGGAGACTCTCCATGCAAAATCAAATATCAACTGATCTGAGTTTGGTCAAGTCAGGGGAGAAGCATTAAGAGGAAGTAATACTGGGAGCACCTAGGCGACTCAGTGGGTTAAGCATCCGACTCTTGGTTTCTGCTCAGGTCATGATCTCACGGTTCGTGGGTTTGAGCCCCATGCCTGGCTCTGCACTGACAGTGCCCAAGCGGAGCCTGCTTGGGATTCTCTCTCTCTGTTCTCTCTCTCTCTCTGCCTCTCCCCCACTTCCCCACTTGTGCTGTCTCTGTCTCTCTCAAAATAAATAAACTTCAAAAAAAAAAAAAAGGAAGTAATACTGATGCCCCATACTTTGCTTTCCAAGTTACTATCTAAACTGAGAAGTTTGCATTTGTAGAATGAATAATAACATCAATGGCATGAAGACGTTTTATTGAAAGACATCGTTGTGCTTTTCGATTTGCATTTCCCAGTATATGCTGTCTCCCAATTCTGCCAGAAGCATCCATTTGCCTCTGAGAAGAATCAGAGTAATTACATCAAAAATGCACAAAAATAAAGAGTCAAATTTCTGGCTTTGACTACAAAAATTGTATTTTTGAGTCCCTAGAAATCTGATAGTTTTGACAATTCTGTGAGTGTCTAAGCCAGGCTTGGCAAAATTGGTTCTACAGGTTTGCCACAGGTCATAGGATAGAGAATACAGGCCATAAGGTGACAGATGCGATGGAGGGGCACCTGGGTGGCTCAGTCAGTTAAGCATCTGACTCTTGACTCTTGGTTTCACTCAGGTCATGATCTCACTGCCCATGAGTTTGAGTCCCGCACTGGGCTCTGTGCTAACAGTGCGTACAGAGCCTGCTTGGGATTCTTTCTCTCTCCCTCTCTCTCTGCCCCTTTCCCACTCACACTCTCTCCCTCTCAAAAATAAATAAATAAACTTAAAAAAAAGAAAAAAAGATGTGATGGAAAGGAAAGCCCTAATACGCAGGAGAAGAACGTTCTTCCCTTGAAGGAGCCTGGATAGAGAGAGATTAGAAACAGAATGAAGGGGTTGATTGCCAGCGTTCTCAGTGTCTCTTCTCCACTCCCATGTCTGGGTCCATAAAGGTGGGGAACCTGACAATCCCGAGCACGTCCCGTGCATTAGGTGTGGCACCACCCCTAATGCAGTAGGATTAGCAATAGCAGTGGTGGATATGATGTCTACATAGATAGCCTGAGAGCATGTTAATGGTGTCCTGGCTCCCATACATGATCTGTACAAGGCTGAGAAGATTCCTTAGTAGAGAGATCCAGAAGTTATAAGAGAACCTCTGCCGGCCAAAAGTCACTGTGAAGGAGCCATGGGGGTCCATTCCCAACATGATACCCAGAAAGCCAGAGAGGTCATTTGCCTCCAGCAGACTCCATGCAGGTGCCCAGAGAATGGTCCAATGCATCTACAACAAGAAGAGATTGGGCCAGTGCCCAGGGGCTCAAATTCTCCTTCCTTACCTCCCCAAGGTCACATCAGTCTCTCATATAGGCAGATGTCATCGAGGTGGCAGCAGAGAGAAGAAATCTGAGCTCGTAAACAGGGGCTCCCTTGTCTTTCCCACCACCCCTCACCCCCACCTGACCCCCCCACCCCCGCCTCCAACACATGGGGACTGGTAAAGAGACGCAGATGCTTTATATGAACTACAAAATCTAGATTTTCTTTATATATTCGTGGTGCATAAATTTACATACTCATCACAATTCATTTTGCCTACTGTAGGGTATTTTATGGACCGTTTTCCTAATGGAAACTGAGTAGGGTCATCACACTTGTATATTATAACCAGGAAGCCCATTGACATATTGACACGTTAACCAAATGGGTACCGCATTTTCCAAACGAATCCATCCTTGACCTCCAAATTATAAATACAGTTGTCAGCCGCAAGGTGGCCCTAGAAGCAACAAAATGCAGCCTCCAGACAGGCCCTGCCACTAAAAGGAGTGGATCTGAGTTGTTTTTGTTTTCCCATTTATGAGCAATTAATTGAAGAGGGGAAAAAAAAGGATTAAGCATTGTGCCAACAAAGGGACCCCTGTCTTCGGTGTTCTTTTCCATCAAATACAGCAGAAATTGCAAATCACTGGGTGGAGACACAGCACACCTTGGCTGTGTCAGACCCCAAGGCACCTTGCGCGACTTCGAAGGCTTTTTGCCAAGATTTTAAACATGAAAAACAGTAGGGACAGTAAAGGAAAAGGCCCCAGAAGACTAGCAATTGTGCAAATAGGGTTAAAAAAAAAAAAAAAAAAAAAAAGAACAAACAAAAAAACCCAGGCTTCAGCCAACCCCAAATTCCAGATTGCCAGATTTCTTGATTGTGGCTTTTAATCAAAACACAGCCAGCTGCCTGTATTTAACGTTAATTGTTAAGTTGCAAATCTCAGCCAATCATCCTACTTCTGTGCTGGCAGTGTAGCAAGGACGATAAAAATATGAAACTCTCTCCTGACCCAGTTTCGTGAGGGGGGGAGGGGTGAAGAGGAAGAAGAATCAATTCTAGGATTAGGTCAGCTCTCCTATGAAGACCATGCCTCTGGCTTTTTAAAAACAAAACGACATCTGCGCCTGGAAACTGGGCCGGCACCTTCCAGAGGAGCAGATAGTGTGTTTATTACCCTGGAACGCCCCTCCCTTGCCTCTTCCTCCCCAACTAAAAGCAGTGTTAGTGCTTCAAAGAGATGAGTATTTTGTTTGTGGTCAGCCAGAGGGATGCCCCCCCCCCCCCGCAAGGAACCTTCTGGGTTTGTACTCTGGTCCCCTGTTTGCTGAGAACTCACTCTGTGCGGGTGGTTTCTCTCTCCTCGTCCCTTTGTGCGATTTGGACAGAGTTTCTTTCTCCTCCTAGATTGCTAACAGCTCCAAACAGCCTTTTTTCCCCTCAGGGAATGGATACCTTAGCTGCTTTCCCCATTTGGAATGCAAAGAATGTGGCTTTATTTGAGTGAATGGAGAATTCTTGGTAAAAAGAAACAACCCCCCCCCCTCCGCCCCCTTCTCTCTCCTTCCATCTTTTCTCTCAGAAACCATAAATAACAGGCAAGATGGAGGTCTTCCTGACAATATCTACAAACACAGCTGGTCTTTAATCACCCAAGCACAGACTTGGTAGCTGGAGTGTCTCCCTCCAGAGAGCACAAACTCCCACAACCACTTCGATTTTGAGCCTGACCTTGAGATCTGGCACGAGGTTAGCCGGCAAGAATGGCAACGGGAATTGGTCACCGCGCCTAGCAACAAGTTTCCCTCTCTCCGGTCATTTACATATAGACGACAGCTAATATTCAAATCAGTGCAAGCAAGCCCGCAGTTGATTAAATTAAATCTCTTCTCTAGCTTGATTTGCATAACTTGCAATAATCAGAATGGGAAGCGAGAACCTAATTGAAAGGAGAAAATATATACTGCAGCTATTTGGAATTTGGCAGAGTTGAACTAAGCTGGGTAAGTTCTGATATTCTTGAAGGCAGAACTGGCCTAGGCTAACTTTAATGTTAAAATATCGAGGTCAGTGGGGAAGCACCTTTAATTAACAACAAGAAAAATGTATTTTTATTTTTTATTTAAATCCAAGTTAGTTAACATGTAGTGCAATAATGATTTCAGGAACAGAATTTAGTGATTCATCACTTACACATAACACCCAGTGTTCATCCCAACAAGTGCCGTCCTTAATGCCCATCACCCATTTAAACCATCCCCCACCCACCTCCCCTCCGGCAACCCTCAGTTAACAACAAAAAAAGTTTAATTTTTTTTTAAATGTTTATTTATTTTTGAGAGAGACAGAGACAGAATGTGAGTGGGTTAGGGGCAGAGAGAAGGAGACACAAAAACAAACAGTCTCCAGGCTCCAAGTGGTCAGCACAGAACCTGACGCGGGGCTCGAACTCGCGAGCCAGATTATGACCCGAGCCGAAGTCAGGCGCTCAACCGACTGAGCCACCCATGTGCCCCCAACAAAAAAAATTTTTAAAGACACAGTATGGAGCTGGTGGTTCAAAAGTTCTGTGCATGTTTTATGGGCCTGTGAGGAATGATCTCTGCATACCTTTGTTCTGTCCTAGCCCTTGGAAGGAAAGTAATTCAGCCAGTATTTTCTTTACTTTATGGCAAAGATTTACTCCAAGATCCTGCCAGTGGCTCTACCAGAACTCCAGTTTTCTTCTCTTAGGGCTTATGTATGACACCCCCACACCCCGCCCCCTGCCCACATTACCTTTATATAAGAACAAAACCTGAAAGGAAAAGCCCGCCCTGCCCTGCAAGGATGGACACCCCACTGGCAAGCAATGCATTTGACAGATCCGGCCTACTCCCTCCTCAATTTGCCTAATTCCACCCTGCCTTGCTGTTCCCGTCACCTAGGGTCTGAGAGAAGAAAGGAAAAAAGCAAAGGGGCACAGCAACAATGCCTGCAACCCCAGCGCATCCTCCCCACCCCACCCTGCCGTTATCTCCCATCCATTTCTCAAAAGCACGGGCAGCAGCAGACCCAGCCAGGAACCCCAAATGAAGCAGAAGCAGGGGACATTGCAGATGGGGACAGCCTGAGAGACAGAGTCCCCTCACAGAAGCTCTTCATGTTATGCCCAGAATTCGTGATCCCCAAAGACCACTAGGGAGCCAAGTCCGATGCAAAAGCAAAGAGCCTTTATTCGAGCTAGCTCGAGCTCAATCCCCTACCTGCACCGACGCAGCGGTGAGATACCAGGGAGAGAGAGCGAGTTTCAAAAGGACAAAGGTTTTATTGGGACCTAGGGGCAGTTGGTGAGGTAATGGCTATGGCTTCAGCCGATTGGCTGGGGAAGGGTCCTGGGGAAGGGTCCGAGTCCTGTTAGGCAGGTGAGGGGGGGGGGTTACTCAAGGGGAGGAGGTGTGGTCAAGGTGAAGGACACAGAACAAGATGGAGTCGGCCGGCGTAGGCCCGCCCTTTCATTCCCCCCTTGTCTGTAGCTTAGGGACCCAATCATGGGACCGGCTGCATTTATGGTGACAAGGGGAACAGAGTTTGGAGGTTTACGCAAAGTTCTGGGAACCAAGTGTCCCTGGGGTGGCTCTGGGACGTCTGATTAAGTATTGTCCCCGAGCTGGTGTCTATGATCTGCCAGGTGATGTTTTGGGGGGCGTGGGGACTCCCGGCAGCATGAGCAATGACAAGCAGAGTTAACAGAGTTACCAATATTAGGTAGGTCGAATGCGCTGTAGCTTGAGCTTGAGCGGGTTGTGTTGGTCCCGACTGATGGCCCATCGCATGACAACGTCCTTCCGGATCGAGGAGGGGTCCGCTGCCTGAGCGTGGGTGTGATGGACCCAGGTTGCGATGTCGTCTACCTTGAGAGCGGTGGGGGTTGTCAACACCACGATGTAGGGTCCCTTCTAGTGCGGCTCGAGAGTCTCTCGGTGGTGCCTCTTGACGTAGACCCAGTCTCCCGGCCTGTACTGATGAGGTGTCGGGATCGGGTCAGCCTCGTAGATGGCACGGAGGCGCAGCCAAATGTCCTTGTGCGCCCTCTGAAGCCCGCTCAAGGAAAAAAAAGTTCTTGATCTTTAAACTCAGCAATAAGTTCAGCTCGAAGGCTGGGAATAACAGGAGGTGGCCTGCCAAACATGATCTCGTAGGGAGTAAAACCCAGAGTGTAAAGAGTGTTTCTAACCTGGTAAAGGGCGTACGGTAGGAGAGTCACCTAGTCCCCGCCAGTCTCCATGGTTAATTTGGTAAGGGTCTCTTTTAGGGTTCTATTCATTCTTTCTACCTGTCCTGAGCTCTGGGGCCTATAAGCACAATGTAATTTCCAGTTTGCCCCCACCGCCTTGGCTACTGCCTGTGTTACCTGCGAGATAAAAGCTGGTCCATTGTCTGATCCTACCATGGCAGGAAAACCATACCTGGGTAAGATGTCTTCTAGTAGCTTCTTAGCCACCGTCTGAGCCGTTTCATGCTTGGTTGGGTATGCCTCCACCCAGCCAGAGAAGGTGTCTGTAAATACCAGGTCCTCGTGTAGTGCCTCGTCAAAGATGGTGGGTGAATTTTTGAATCCCTGAGGTAGCCGTGTCCAGGTGAGTTGCCCACTGTAGCCCTCCTCCGGATCATGCCACTCGAAGGCGAACAGGGGTTGGCTCTGGGGTGCCAGCGGCAGACTGAAGAAGGCCTCCTTTAAATCTAGTACAGTATACCAGACCCTGGAGGGCGCCAAGGAGCTCAAGAGAGTATATGGGTTGGGAACAGTTGGGTGTATGTCCGCGACCCTCTTATTTACTTCCCGGAGGTCTTGTACCAGTCGGTAGTCATTTGTGTGAGGCTTTTTGACCGGCAGTAAGGGGGTGTTCCAGGCAGACTGGCAAGGAACTAGTACCCCTAGGCTTCGTAGTCTCCGGATGTGTGGCTGGATCCCCTTCCGGGCCTCCTGAGACTTGGGGTATTGTTTGATCCTTACCGGACTCTCTCCTGGCTTGAGCTCTACCAGGACTGGGGTCCTGTGAGCGGCTAGTCCCATCCCCCCGTCTCTGCCCAAACCGAGGGGAATTCTTGTAGCCATCTGTCTATATTATCCTCTCTCGGGAGCGCCTCCTGGTGGAGGAGGTATTCATCCTCCAGTTTCATGGTCAGGACCTGGATGGGGTGGCCCTTGCCATCGGTGACCTGAGGCCGCTCTTGTCTGAAAGTTATCTGAGCTCCAATCTTGGTCAGTAAGTCCCGTCCTAACAGCAGGTAGGGGCATTCCGGTATTACCATAAAGGAGTGGGATACCCGGCCCATTCCCAAATCTACTGTTCTTCGGGTAGTCCATGAATACTGGCTCATACCAGTTGCCCCTTGTACCCAGGACTTCTTGCTGGCTAGTTTTCCTTGTGGGGTGTGGAGGACCGAATGTTGTGCTCCGGTGTCGACAAGGAAGTCAATAGGGGTCCCCTCCACTTTAAGAGTTACCCTGGGTTTGGGGAGAGGGTCCGAACCCCGACTCCCCTAATCACTTAGTTCATCTAGCTCTAGGACTTTTACTCGATCAGTCTTGCTTCCCTTCCCGCCGGCCCTTTTTGGACAATCGCGGGCGCAATGCCCTATCTCCTTGCAGTATGCGCACTGATCCTTCTGCAGCCTCTGCTTCCCCCCCTTGGTGGTTCCTTTACCTTTTCTTGCGTCGTCTGCCAGCTGCCGGAGACGGCGGTCTCGTTCCTCGGGGAAGTCAGCAGTGGTAGCTAGTAGTATTCTGGCCAGGTCTCGAGTCTGCTTACTGCTGGCAGCCGCCATGGCGCGAGCCTGCTTGTCCTCAGGAGGCTCCCGGTTATTATATACCTTTTCGGCTACCACCAGTAAGTCCTGCAGACTTTTTTCTCCTAGTCTATCTATTTTTTGTACTTTTCTCCTAATGTCTATGGCCGATTGGTTTACAAAGGCCATGATAACAGCTGCCTTGCTTTCCAGAGCCTCTGGATCCATGGGGGTATAGGTACAGAATGCCTCCATGATCCGTTCTAAAAAGGCAGCCGGAGATTCATCTTTTCCCTGTTGTACATTTCCTACCTTGGCCAAATTGGTTGGCTTTCTAGCAGCCATTCGGAGACCCCCCCATTAGAGTCTGGCGGTAGACCCGGAGCCTCTCCTTACCTTCTGCCGTGTTGAAATCCCACTGGGGCCGAGTTAAGGGGAAGGAGGCATCTATCTGAGCCTGGTTGGTGGTGGGATTCCCGTCTGCGCCCAGAACTAGTTTTCGGGCCCCATTGAAGATTCTTTCTCTTTCTTCAGTCGTGAACAGGACCTGCAAAAGCTGCTGGCAATCGTCCCATGTGGGCTGATGGGTAAAAAGAACAGAGTCTAATAAATCAATAAGCCCTGCCGGTTTCTCGGAAAACTTAGGATTCTGAGCTTTCCAATTGTAGAGGTCACTAGTGGCGAAACGCCAATAGTGATGGGGCTGATTCCCCTCCGCGTCTGGGGGTCTGGTGGCTCGCAGGGGCAGAATAGTGGAGTCGGTGGCGGAGGCGGATTGCTCCCTCTGAGCCCTTTGTCTGGTAAAGGGCGGGCTTCCCCCTGGAGCGTTTCCGCCTCCCGCTCTCGGAACAGCGTCTGCCTCCCCCGGAGGGGGAGGATGGTGTTCTTGCGGCATCCTAGAGGGGTTATACTGGGGAGGAAAAATTAATTCTTCTTCAGTACCCCCCTGTAGGACAGGGTAGAGGGGTGCTGAAGGCTGGGTAAGACTTTTCCTCTTCTCTGTCTCCTGCAAAGCAAGAATGGGTTTTGGCTCTGGAGGGAGCAGGGTTAGGAAGGGCTTAAGCCAAGAGGGTGGGTCTTCTACAAGGTCCTGCCAAGTGATAATGTAAGGGAGCTGATCAAGATGGCCCGTCTTAGGCTGAGAGATGATACCCCTGACTCGGTGGATGGTAGGGAGGTCGAAGGTCCCCTCTGGTGGCCATCCGACATTGAAAGTTGGCCACTCGCTAGAACAAAGAAACTGCAACCGACCCTTTCGGACTTCCACACTGAGGTTGTTAGCTCTTCCCCTCACATCCTTAAAGTGATCAATCATAATACTTAGAGGAGTAGTCTGAGTCTGTCCCATAACGTCCGTCCAGTAAGTCCACAGAACAAAACAGAGAAACACAAAAACAGACAAACAGAGGGCCCCTAGAAAGTCTTCCAACTCCATGGAAGCAAAACTGCAAGCTAGCTTAGACCTTTGAGGGGATTCCACATCCCTCCAAAACCGATGAGGGGATTCCATGTCCCTCCAAAGACGACGGCCTCATGCCGACCAGCGGGAGTGACCCACCTCATCTCAGACCTTTGAGGGGATTCCACGTCCCTCCAGAAGGGAGAATCAGAACGTCTTCCGAAACTCCCGGCCCGTGGTCCTCCAGTGCATCCACTTAGACCGCGTCGGGCACTACCAGAATTCCAGAAATGAGCTCACACAGAAAAGACAGAACAAACAGACACTAACCGTGGCCAGTCAGGCTCTCCGGGTGGGGGGTCCCTCGGGGGTCTTGGGGATCCCGGACGAGCCCCCAAATGTTATGCCCAGAATTCGTGATCCCCAAAGACCACTAGGGAGCCGAGTCCGATGCAAAAGCAAAGAGCCTTTATTCGAGCTAGCTCGAGCTCAATCCCCTACCTGCACCGACGCAGCGGTGAGATACCAGGGAGAGAGAGCGAGTTTCAAAAGGACAAAGGTTTTATTGGGGCCTAGGGGCAATTGGTGAGGTAATGGCTGTGGCTTCAGCCGATTGGCTGGGGAAGGGTCCTGGGGAAGGGTCCGAGTCCTGTTAGGCAGGTGGGGGGGGGGGGGTTACTCAAGGGGAGGAGGTGTGGTCAAGGTGAAGGACACAGAACAAGATGGAGTCGGCCGGCGTAGGCCCGCCCTTTCATTCATACAGGCTCCTGACAATATCACAAAACGTTTGCCCTTGACAAGGGTGCGTGTTTGATGCGGAGCGAGTCCCCTTCCCAGTTGTCAGGGGCTTCCTTCTCCCACTAGCTTGGGCTGGTCACCTTCTCATCGACCGGAAACATTCCTTTGTCACAAAATTTAGGATAAATGCCCAGAATTTGTTGTTGAAATAGATGTTCACAGACATCAACCAAAAATTAAGACTGTAGATGTTTGAGCGTCAGTGCGGACAAGGATTTTATGACAACGTGGATCAGGGCTTGCTTCCCAATAAGCCAGCTACAGTGATGGCTGATTCAGTAGTCAGCACATTTAAGGAGACAAGTGTGAATGTTTTCCCCACTCCACAGATGAGAACACTGAGGCTGAGCGAGGCAAAGCAACTTGCCCAGGACAGGCTACTAGAGAGAGAGAAGCCAATCGCAATGCAAACCCAAGCAGTGGAGTTACAAATCCCCCCACTCTTAATGGGCACGTGATGCTGCCTTTCTGAAGAGCATGATTAAATTATTCTGGGTATTTGGAAACTATTTTACTTCAATAGCCAAGGTGGAGAAAATAGTTCAGAAATAATTGTTTATTCCTCAACATTTGCTCCATCTTCCAAGCCTTGCTTTGTTTCATCTCCATTCAACTTCCAGAGCTGCAATCAGTATAAGATGATCTTCCTTCAAGGAAGCTTCTAGAAGGTTCTGTTCTTTTCCTCCACTGAAAATTGCAGGGAACTTGAGGGGGAAATTCTGAGCATCCTGGAATAAACCAAGCAGCTGAAACAGAGAACAAGGAGACCCCTCTAATAAGCAAGTGTGAGGTGGGTGGAGGCGGGCCCCGGGGCTACTCGAGGAGAATGCTGAGTCCTATTTCTCACCCACACCTTGGTCCAGTTTCCTGCTCTTTCTCTTCTACTGGCCTTATCAGTGCCTTTCTTACCACTGCCCCTGCCTGCACACAGTCTCCTGACCGCAGTTTCTTCTCTCTGACTCCCCTCCCTCTGAACAAAAGCCCAGAACAAGTCTGCCTGCCTTCCTTGAATTCTTGGTGGCCCCCAAATGGAGTAGGTTTCCTCCTTTGTCCCTTCTCTCCTCCACACCCCTTTGCTGGTCCACTGGTTCCCAGGAAGCCTTCCCTGTCACCATCACCTTCACCCACTGAAGGTCTTAGTGCTACTGGGAACTGGCCTTGTCCTGGCCCCCAAGGTGACTGTGCAGCATAATGGAGACCTCATCCAGTGCTTCTAGAAGCTGGTGGTCCAGAGGGTGGACTCGTGGACAACTGCCAGGGGAGTAAGGCTCCTGGCCAGTTTCTCAAGCTGTTTTGTGTAACACGGGAAGCATGGATCCCACCGGAATTTTTCTTCGAGCCGCATTCAGATGTGGGAGATTCGATGCCTGAGCCGGTTTCAACTTGTGCCCATACTCCAGTCCCCCTCTCATGAACATGAGACGCTGGCAGGTGCTTCCGGTAGGCTCTGGTGGTGGCTGATACTCATCAGGATCCTCCTTGCTCTCCATTCTAGATTGCCCTCATGCTCAGATAACAGCCCTACCCATTCTGGGGGATTGCCTGGAGGTGTGACCTGTCTCAGCCTCGGCTCTCCGGCCCCTCTCAGGCCCTGTGGCTGCCATTGTCCATTTGCTGTCAAATTTGGGCTAAGGAGTATCCCTGGGACCTGGGACCTGCCAGCCCCCACCATGTCACTGCGTGACAGCAGCCCTGCCTCCTGGCACTGATGGCCTGTCCCCTCTGCCAAGATGCTAAGTCCCTCTGCCTGCTGGTCTTAAACAAGGGACCTCACGGCGCTCAGACAGCAGCTGAAGCTTGCAGTTCAATGGTAATCTTGTTGCTGTGTCCCTTGCCGGAAGTCTTCCCTGTGGGACAATCACATTAACCCTGTAGAGCTCACAGTCACAGGATGGGAAACACTTTCCTAGTTAGTCACTGGGCATGATGGGAATCAGGAACATGCAGCTTCTCCTCCCTGGGTTCGTGACTCTTGTATTCTTATGGGAGACACAGAATTGTATAAGGTTTTTTGGTTCGAAGTGTGGACGGCAGCCAGAGACGACACTCCATCCTCACCACGTCTTGCCTGGAAGCAGGCTCCTCCAAACCTTGACCGTGCCAGCTGATGAGTGTTTTTGGGGGTGACAGTGGGGCTCGCGCGGTCCAGAGCTGACGACCAGGAAAGAATTGTTGAAGAAGTCTTTGGTGCAAAAAGGTGATCTTATTAAAGCACAGGGACAGGGCCCGTGGGCTGCAAGAGTTACCCCCGGACCAAGAGGAGAGATTGGTTTTATACTATGGAGTTGGGGGAGGTAACGGCCAGCGGAAGTTTCCAATGAGATTTTCATGTGCTAAAGAAGACTCTCAGGATAGTGGAAGCCTAGCTACTGTCAAGGGAAGGTGGTTTTCCCTCTAGCAAAGCATTAGCGTTAAGACAGTAGGGAGTTCCTAGAGAAATGTTTTACTCTGCCAGCCTCAAGTATCTGTCAATGGGCTGCTGGTTATAAAGAAATTTAGTTCTATCTGCCATTTCCTTCTGCCTTTGTTGCCTACATCACTATGGAAGGGCGATGGAGACTTAGGTCCTGCAGGACTACGATCTATAAGCTAACCCTTTGTTTACCCCTTTCCTTTGTTCTTGGGCAGCCAGGAGTGCAGAGGAATATCACACACACCCCACCTGCAGGTTGCAGCCTATCAGCTCGCCTTATGCTCCCTCATCACCAGCTACTCTGGCGTGGTGGGTCTGTGATATCATCACTGGACGGTGCTCACCCGGTCTGCTCCTTAACATCTCTTTTGATGTTAAGGTGCATCCCCCAGTTTGACATATTGTTATATCTGACCCTGTGCTGGAGGATAAGCCTCTAGAACAGTGAGTGTCCCTGGCTCTTCCAGGAGGGATAAGTCACTTCTGCAGGCTCTGAGCGCTTGAGGGAATCTACGCATTCAAGATTTTCAGGAGCATAAACCCAGTCATCCCATCCATGTGTCAGGGTCCCATTCTCTCCCAGCCACGGCCCTGACCTTGGCAGAGCTGAACTGCTTTGTTGGAGTGTAGCTTCTTTGGAGCTCAGGATTCTGATGATTAAATCTTGGGCCAGAGGGGCGCCTGGTTGGCTCAGTCAGAAGAGCATGCCACTCTTAATCTTGGAGTCGTGAGTTTGAGCCCCACGTTGGGGGAAGAGTTTACTTAAAAAATAAATAAATGAAATAAAATCTCTTCCTTTATTAAGAAGAAGGAGAAGGAGGAGGAGGAGGAGGAGGAGGAGGAGGAGGAGGAGAAGGAGAAGGAGAAGGAGAAGGAGAAGGAGAAGGAGAAGGAGAAGGAGAAGGAGAAGAAGGAGAAGGAAGAATCCCAGGCCAGAGCCTTAGCTCTCCCTGCGTTCCAACTACAGGAGATGAGACCTCTTTATAAAATACCAAGGATGGCCTCTGGCTGTCACACTCGTCCTTTCTTTTCTTATAGTTTTCTAGAGAGTAGGTAGAATCTGGCAATCGCCAACCAATCCCAGTACTGTTATTATTTCCTCTTTCCATTGAAACTCCTGATACATCACACCCATACCTTCCTTTCCGGGTTACCCCAGCTCACCGTGGGTGGAAGGTTTCATAACTGGACAGCCACCTTGTGCTCCATGCCTATCTGTGTTCTAGCTGCAATCGGTAACAAAATGCTAGTGCTCAGTCGGATGGCTGTGCCATGCTAGAACCAACTGCCACAATTCAGGACCTCTCAGAGGCTGACTCGGAGACAGTTTGATGCTTAGGACACTTAGGACAGAGAGTACCCACAGAGCAGTAACTGTGAAGGGATTGGAAAGAAGAAGAACTGTGACAGCCCCAGTGGCCTCAGCCACCCCTGTCGAGATCCTGGAGTGGAAGAAGCCCATGACAGTGGTCCTGCATTGGACTGTGTGTATAAAGAATTTGGTTGGCCCTTGTTCCCTGCTCCTAGGAGTGAGCCTCTAAACCTTGGAATTTCTCCTGGGGTTAGAATGTGTTTGTTATTCTCGCAGGGCCCCTAGGCCACACCTGATTTATGGGAATGAGGTGACTGAGAATGAGGGCTGGTCACACCAGACAGACCAACCATGTGATTGGAGAGTTAGGGCTTTGCTCCACATGAATCAGCCTGACCTTTGGGGGAATAGAGGAGGCCTGGAGATCAAGTCACAAGGCAAGTGATTCAATGAACTGTGTCTACATAATGAAACCCTGATAAAAATGATGGACATCAAAGCTGGGACTAGCTTCCCTGGTTACCTCGGTGTCTTGTCCCAAACTGATGTGCAGAAGAAGATATCCTGAGGACAAGGAAGCTTCACACATAGGACCCTTCTAGACCTTACCCTATTTGTCTCTCTGTGTGGCTGGCCCTGATTTGCATCCTTTTTGCTCCTATAATAAAGCTGTCATCAGCACTATAGAGCTTTCCTAAGTTCTGTGAGTTCCTCCAACACATTATCAAACCTGAAGGGTTAGTGCAGTCAAGGTGGCCTGGGAACCCCCAAACTTGTGGCTCGTGTCTGAAGTGAGATCAGCCTTGTGGGAAAACGTTCTCTTTACCTGGGTGGTCTGGTTCAAGTCTAGTTAGTTGGTGTCAGAGTCATTGCAGGCTGGGATGGCCTTTATACTCTTGTCTCCATCACCTGCAATATGGCCCATCTCTCAGGCAAGGTAGCTGTCTGCAGCTGAGGCAGACCCACAAGGAGCTGGGAGCTGAGCACTGTTTGCTGATACACATCCTCCCTTGAATGGGGATGTGGGTGGCACATCTCCAGGCCCCCTGGACACCCATCTCTTACCCAAGCGCTCTGAATTCCAGGATGTCACTCCATAACAAGGGTTAAAAAAAAACAAAAATTCAAGTGAGTAAATACGTGAATATCTAATTGGCTTTATTAAAAGAATCATGAATCCAGCAACATCCCATCTAGCAAATGGGAGGGAAATCAGAATTGTCCAAAATGGGAGGTTTTTACAGGAGGGAGGGTGGAGCAAGAAGGCAAAGAGAAGAGAAGATTGTTTCTGCCAAGGTCACCTTCCTGGAAGAGCAGAGGGTCGTATTTGGTGGATTACCTCATCTTCCTTTGGGAGAATAGAAAGGCCCAGATGACTGCCTACCTCATTGCTGCTTATCAGAAAATTCCTAATCGACAGGGTAGGACTTACATTTCTGGTGGAGGTTGAAACTGTAATTAGGGTTTAGGCATTTTACTCCGGTTTAGTGACTTGGCCTAACCGATAGCATTTGGAGCCAATGGTTTACTTTCTAACACAAGGAAAGCTGACGTTTTGTCCTGGGTTCCTAGAAAGTCACCAGCTTTTATAATTATTTTTGTTTTATTTTAATGTTTATTTTTGAGAGAGAGACAGAGAGGGCATGAGTGGGAGAGGGGCAGAATCCAAAGCAGGGTCTAGGCTCCTAGCTGTCAGCACAGAGCCCGATGTGGGGCTCGAACCCACAAACTGTGAGATCATGACCTGAGCCGAAGTCGGCTGCCCAACTGACTGAGTCACCCAGGTGCCCCGAAATTCACCAGCTTTGACACCATCCCTGGTTGTGTGACCAATAACTTTGTCCATTTCTGGCAAGTGGAGTTCACCCTGTCCCAGGGGGCTTCTGTGTCTAGTCAGGGCCTAGCTGGGCTTCTCTAGCATCTTCTGGCTTAATCTCCCATATGTATGGGCGAAGATAGTGAGATCACCCAGATTTGTTGACAAGTCCCAGGTCTGGGACAGATTATGGAGGAACATTTCATTCTTCCAAGCCTAAGCCCTGGGACTGCTGAGTTGACCCTGAATTGCACAGATGGAATTTTAAGTACTCAAAATACTGAAGCACTTATGCCAGAAAGCTAGCTTGAGCTGCAGTCTTGCGCTGCCCCAGCAAGGACAATGGGGATGAATGAGTGGATGTCTCTGCAAGATGGATGTCTATCTATTCTTGTACCTGGGGAGACACAGCTCCTTAGAAGGCACCTATGGAGACTCCATCATGCTGAGGCAGATGACACAGAATGGGAGCAAGACCTAACTTGAACTTTGAAGTTGGTTCCTCTTGACCCACCCACTCCCAAGAAAGGGGCTCTTACTCCTCCACCACAACCCGCTCTACATATCTAGGATCCACTCTCCATCTGGAGAAAATGGAAGCAGAGATTTTACATGCAGGCTAAGTCCAATGAAGGTTGAAGGGAAAAACTGGGACCCATACATGTGACACTCCTACTGGAGTGATGTCAAAATGAGTTGTGAACACTGTCTAAGTGAGATCCCCACCAAAAGGCAGTGAGAAGTGTGATCGTTTTGTGCTATTGCTCTCAGGTGCTTCTTAGTTCTCATGTGGGCCCGATGCTGGCAACTGATGGTGTTGGATCCAGTGAAGGCTGGTGATCTTTCCATATTGATGGCACTCCTCTGCTTGGGGTCCCCTAGGGACCATGCTCTTGTTTAGAATATTACAAACCTCTCTTCCTTCACATTTTCCTCTCTCTCTTTCTCTACATTCCCTTGGTCCAAGAAGTTTTTTTTTTTCTAGTGGAAAGAAAGAAAGGAAAGCTTTATTCTCATATGATTTTCATTGCCCCAAATGTATTCTATTGCCTAAGATGCAGAAGAGAACTTTCACGTTAATTTTTTATGTCACCCTAAGAGCCCACTCTGTTGAAATTTAAAAGCCAAGAGGAAAGAAGATTCTACTTTCCCCATTACTGCTGCCTCACTTTTTCCTGTCATGATAAGCAGAAGTGCCTTTGCGACCTGGCTGCCACATCAGAAGGGAATGGCTCCAGGGGAACAACCCAAGGAAACCTGGGCCCAGTCACAGACCCCTGCGGTGGGGCCACAAGTGCATTGTCTTCCTTCCTCAGCTGGACACCATTGAATCCCTTCTCTTCAGCATTACAAATCAATCATAACGCATAAACAAAAACCACTCTTTGGTGGGAGGTGCACAGTCTGAGCTAAGCTAAATTCAAATCCCAAGTCTGCCCTCAGCTTAACTTTGGTTCATTTGCTTTACCCTCTTGACATCTGTGTCTTCTGCACTAATACCTGCTACACGGAGCCAATTCAAACAATAACTGCAGTGCTGGCTCCGGTTCCCCCGCACACCCAGGACAGGACACATGGGTTGTTCTGTCAGACCAATGATTCCCTCTTAAATTAACCACTCACCAACCGCTGCCCCATTTTTCAATCGAACAATACCATCCACCCACACCAGCAGCCCTCTGAGGGCAAACTTAAATAAGAGCAAAGCTCACAAACCAAAAAATAGCTCCTGATCCTTTTCCAAAGTTAAAAAAAAATTACAGGCTGCCTCCCCGCTCCCGCTTGGCCCCAGACTGCGCATAAAGCGCTTGCTCCTAGGACGCTGCCTCCCACTCTCCCCGCCACCAGCCCAGTCCCAGCCTCTTCCCAGGTCCTTGTTTGACGTGTTCCCATTTTCTCTAAATTGTAGAGTGCATGCATTGGGAGCAAAGAATGTGTTCCTTTGTTCTGTGCTAAGTGCCTGGACGCTGTGGAGAACTTCTTCCATTACAAAACCCAGAGGGATCCAAAAAGAACTATAGGATCCTGGTTGCATGGGAAGATTTATTCGTCTGTTTTTCTTTAAGACTTTCTCTTAACCTGGTGCATTTTCAGAAGGCAGACACCTCGGGGACTCTAGGGACTACAAAGGCAAGCGTATACAGGTGTTTGGGGACAGAGGAAGGACATCTCTCAATATCTACCACCAAATGCTTCCTCCAAGTTTCCTGCTAAGTAATTCAGGGACCCTTACCACTTACCGTCATCAGATTATGTCAAGGTACTTGAACAGTTTGCCTCTATAAGGGTGGGTGTACTGGTCCATTCATGTCAGCCTCCCTTTCCCACTATACAGTGTCTGGCAAACAAAACCCAGTGGGTGGATTGAATGAGCCGTAATACAACTTGCCACAGCACACCATACTTAGAAGGTCCACATATGGACAGACAGTGGCTGAGCTCTGTTGGTAAGGATACTGGCATCGCTCTCCAGCTGGGAGTAGCTTTAAGTGGCCCAGCTTGAGAAATGATTTTGTGTTTTGGCATTTAAAAGTAGAGGGAAGGTCTCCAAGAAGAAAGGGAATATAAGAAAGGGAATAGCATATCCTATTAAATATGGGAGAACCACATAGTCACAGAAAGGATATTGTTTAGGTAGTTGGAAGATCAAATTGAATACCCCTGCCTGAGACTTCTTTGAAGTATCAAAATTGCTTTATCTCGGAAGAATGGAGCCTGAATGTTTTAAGTGTTTGGCCAGATCTTCTACCCCTAAAGTTCAATGGTTTAGACTTCCTAGGATGGATTCTTAGTGTTTGGTCAGTATATTCATTTCCTAGGCTGCCATAACAAAGTACCACAAACTGGGTGGCTTAAAAAACAAAAATCACCTCAGTCATGGAAGTTAAAAGTGCAAGATCAAGGTGCTGTCAGGTTTAATTTCTTCTGAGACCTGTCTCCTTGGCTTGTATTTAGTAGCTGTCTTCTCTTTATACTCACATGATCTTCACCCTGTGAATTCCTGAGTCCAAATTTCCTCTTTTTATAAGGACTCCAGTTATATTATATTACTGCTCACCATAATGACCTCATTTTTTACCTTAATTACCTTCCTAAAGGCCCTATCTCCAAATACAGTCACATTCTGGGGTACTGAGGATTACAACTCCAACATATGAATGGGTGGGGGTGGAGGGTGACACAATTCAGCCGATAACAGCCACTATTGCCATGACCACTATATGGGCCACTATGTATGTTCTTACAAAGTCCTAAAAATCAACCTGTGTCAAAAGTGAGCCCTTGACTGTTACCAGGAATCTTTATTTTAATAAATGGACAGGAACTAGTGAGGACATCACCATTCCATAAACAATAATCCATTTACTTAAGAACAGGGTAATTATCCAGATATACTCTACTAGTGTGCTCACAGTTAAAGATCATATTTCTGTCACCTAGAAAATGAATATACATAATTACAAAAAAGCTATACATTGCACATGATCAAAGTTAAGATCCGCTCATCATCTTCCTAAACCAACTACACACAGATAACTCATCTGTTTCCCCAGACTGTATCCAATTGGTTAATACACATATAAAAAGGTGACTAACCTCGTTAATCATCAGAGAAATACAGATTAAAAATCCAATAGCATACCACTGCATATTCACCAAATTGTTTAAAATTAAAAAGAATAACAGCACCAAGGATAAGATGCAGAACAACTGGAATTCTCACATATAGCTGTTGGGAGTATATACTGATACAACCACTGTAGGAAACTGCTGATATCTCCTATACTGCACATACCCATACACTGTGATCTAGGAATCCACTCCTAGATATATACCTCGCAAAATCACATCGTGTGTTCACCAAAACAAATGTATTATGATGTTCACAGTAGCACTATTCACAATTTCCAAAAACTAGAAATAACCCAAGCATCCAGCAATGAACAATAAGTAAGTAACTTGGCTGCACACTTGTACAATGGAATACTATATAGCCCTGAAAATGTAAGCAGTACAACTACATTCAACAACACAGATAAATCTGGCATGTAGACTGTAGATTGAAAGACGCAACACCTAGGTACTACATACTGTATTATTCCATTTATGTAAAGTATAAATTTAGGCAAACCTAACTAATAGTTTACCCTTGGTTTTAAGAACTAAGAGGGGGCTCTTGCATTGTTGGTGGGAATGCAAACTGGTGCAGCCACTCTGGAAAACAGTGTGGAGGTTCCTCAGAAAATTAAAAATAGACCTACCCTATGACCCAGCAATAGCACTGCTAGGAATTTACCCAAGGGATACAGGAGTACTGATGCATAGGGGCACTTGTACCCCAATGTTTATAGCAGCACTCTCAACAATAGCCAAATTATGGAAAGAGCCTAAATGTCCATCAACTGATGAATGGATAAAGAAATTGTGGTTTATATACACAATGGAGTACTACATGGTAATGAGAAAAAACGAAATATGGCCCTGTGTAGCAACATGGATGGAACTGGAGAGTGTGATGCTAAGTGAAATAAGCCATACAGAGAAAGACAGATACCATATGGTTTCACTCTTATGTGGATCCTGAGAAACTTAACAGAAACCCATGGGGGAGGGGAAGGAAAAAAAAAAAAGAGGTTAGAGTGGGAGAGAGCCAAAGCATAAGAGATTCTTAAAAACTGAGAACAAACTGAGGGTTGATGGGGGGTGGGAGGGAGGGGAGGGTGGGTGATGGGTATTGAGGAGGGCACCTTTTGGGATGAGCACTGGGTGTTGTATGGAAACCAATTTGACAATAAATTTCATATATTGAAAAAAAATTTTTAAAAAAAAGAGCTAAGAGGGGGCTAAAGTCATGTTGTATTTCTTGAATCGGGTGGCGGTTAGACAGATGTGTTCACTTTATGAAAATACACCAAGCCAATCTTATGATTTGTATACTCTTTCACACATATAATTCAATAAAAATTTTATCACCACCACCCTGAAAAAAAAGGAAGGGTCAAAACACTTTCAAATAAGGCTTTATAATGGGTGTTAAGTCCATATGATGAGCCAATAATTAAACAAAACAATGGTCCCGATGGAAGATACATTAAAAAGACAATGAGAATCTTGCTTTGATGAGTAAACAATAGAAAACTGTACTTGTTTTTCTTTGATTTAGAATCTGTACATACAAGGACTGATTAAAGGAAAAGGGTGTGTGTGTGCGTGTGTGTGTGTGTGTGTGTTGTTTAGTTATTAACTCAATGAACTCAATGGTTTTGTTCAAAATCATTGGCCAAAAGGAATCCTGCTCCATTCTCGGCTAAGATCAATCTTCTAAAAGGGCTGGTGTCAAGCCTGTTTGTCAGAGCTGCTCCAAGCCCATTGAAGAGCAGCATTTGAGGATGGGGTCTCTCCTAAGGCACCCCCACTAATGGTTAGTAAACAACTACAACCAACATCACTTTCCACAAGAGGATCAAGTTGTTATCCTGAAATCAAAAGGAGTCACTGATGAGTTTGTTTCTTCCTGCTATTTGATCTGAGCTGGCTTTGTCACTGAGACACACACGGGCCCAGGCACAGCTACTCCCATCTATAACTTCAGCTGACACATGAGAACAGCTGTTGGAGAAGCACACCTCCTTTCACTTTGTTAGACTGAGCTCTTGGTTTACCCCAACTATGGAATCCAGGTGATACTCCCTAATTGGTAAATGTGATGGTTAATTTTATGTGTCAACTTGAATAGGACTCAGAGTACCTAGATATTTGCTTAAGTATTTCTGGTGTGTCTGTGAGGGTGTTTCTGGGTGAGAATAACATGTGAATCAGTAGACTAGGTAAAATAGATTGTCCTACCTAGGGTGAGTGGGCCTCATCCAATCAGACTGAATAGGTTAAAATCTGAGTAATAATTCTTTTTCTTCCTTCCTTCTTTCCTTCCTACCTTCCTTCCCTCCTTCCTTCCTTCCTCCCTTCCTCCATCCCTCCGTCATTTCTTTCTTTCTTTCTTTCTTCCTTCCTTTCTTTCTTTCTTTCTTTCTTCCTCTGTTTCTCTCTGTCTCTGTCTCCGTCTCTGTCTCTGTCTCTCCCTCCCCCCTACCTGAATATCCTCAAGCTGTGACATCAGTCTTCCTCTGTCTTTAGACTCAGACTCAGACAGGAACTAACACTGTTGGCTCTCCTGATTCTTCTGGACCCATTGGCTCTCCACCTAAGTCTCTAGCTTGCCAATTGCGTATCTTGAGCTTTTCAGCCTCCTTAATGACATGAGCCAATTCTATCTCTCTCTCTCTCTCTCTATATATATATATAATATCTCTCTCTCTCTCTATATATATATCTATCTATATATAGAGATAATATATATATATAATATATAATTATATATCTCTATATATAGAGATATATATAATATATCTATATCTGTATCTATATCTATATCTATATATATAGAGATAGATATATATAGAGATATATATCTATATATATATCTCTATATATATAGATAGATATATATAGAGATATATATATAATATATATATATATCTATATCTAGATAGATAGATAGATAGATATAGAGATATATATATAATATATATATATATCTCTATATATATAGAGATATATATATATTATATCTATATATAGAGAGACATATATATTATATCTATATATAGAGAGATATATATTATATATATAGGAGATATATATGTATGCATTCCATATATATGTGTGTATGTGTGTGTGTATATATATAGATATAGATAAAGATGATATAGATATAGATATAGATATAGATATAGATATAGATATAGATATAGATATATGCAAATGCTGTTTCTCTGGAGATCCCAGACTAATACAGATTTTGGTACCAAGAATGGTTCTAGAAAAACAGAATTTTAAGGATGACTTTCTAAATTGACCCTGAGGTTTCTAGAAATATCTCTCCAAACTGATTAGACTTTTAAAATGCTATTGACTCTATTTCCAATAGTGAAGAGAGCACTGTTAGTCATACTTAAATGTATCCACTGTATACTTTTCATCAACCATTTATAAGAAATAAGGATCTAGATGATAGTATATGTTACTTTTGAACCTTTTTGGAACCCTGACAAAGATAATGAGGTTGGCTGGTTGTTCCTAATGTTTCTGGACAGAGTAGTAAAAGAAAAGGATGAGCTCAGGGATTCTAATTCCAAGCTCAAGCACCGCATAAATGACCGGAAATTTTCCAGGTGTGCCCTAAAGGAGCTCCTCGTCTCCCGTAGGGGCAGTGCTAAGATTGCCTGAAATCAAATGCAGAGTCTCATCCCATGACTGGATAAACCACAACTCAAGTTGAACCTCCAGCCTCACTGAGTGCCTATTATCTAGAAAGTAAAGAGGACAGCTGGATAGAAAGCTTCCAACCCCTCAGAGAATACATAAATAACCATGAACAGAATGTTGGTAGAAATGTCAAATGGAAATGAGGAACATGTAGTGGACACTGAAAGAAAGATGGTCCTTGCCATAAAGTGACAAAAAAAAATGGCTGAATTATGTTCAGGTTCTAGTGTTTTATGGAAGATAGAGCTTGTGGCTGATAAACTGGATATTTAGCTGAAGATATTTCTAAGCGAAGTGTTGAAGGAGCAAGTTGGTTCCTCCTGACTGTTTATGGTAAATATAAGAAGGGAGGAATGAGAAGGAATTTTTAAGTGAAAACAAGGCACAATTTAAAGATTTCAAAATTCCTCAGACTGTCCACATTGCAAAACAAAGCAGGAGTATTTGGGAGAGAATACCAAGGCTGTGGCAGGGCCAAGTCTCAAAATAGATTATGGGATTATATGAACAGAGACACTGCCAGTTTGAGCTGAAGGGGACAGAGATGGACAAAATGAAGAAAGGCTCTTGGACTCCTTACATCTTATGGGATGGGGCCATGGAACTAGTCAGCTGGGCACATTCACTGTTCTTCAAGACAAGGGAAGACTCTGAAGGCAATCCAGACATCATTAAGGCTTCCTCCTCAGTTTCAGGTAGCTGAGAGTGGGACATTGCTTTGCTTTCAGATGACAATCACCCAGACTCTTGGGGGAGGAAATTGGAGATGGAACCACCTGGAGATTTGGGGGCAGGACCTGCACCAGAAGTTGTGGAGACAGGACTGTTGTCCCAGGGGGTCTGGAAGGCAGCATCAAACCAAAGACGGTTATTCTTAAGCCTTAAGATCTAATGAAATTCTCCTTTCTACATTTAGGATTTGCTTGGGGACCATCACTCCTTCCTTCTTTCCTATTTTTCCCTTCTGATATGGGATTATCTACCCTATGCTTGCCCCATCATTGTAATTTGGAAGTATATAACTTGTCTGTTTTCACAGGTTTACAGCTGAATAGGAATTTTGCCTCAGGATGAATTATATCTTGTCTCGAGTCTTGCTCATAGCTGATTTAGATGATATTTAGGTGAGACTTTGGATGTTCACACTTCAGAGTTGATGTTGGAATAATTTAAGGCTTTTTAACCTGTTGGGATAAAATGACTGTATTTTGCATGTGAGAAGGACATAAATCTGGAGGGATCAGGGAGGAATCTTACAGACTAAATGTTTGTTTCTCTCTGATATTCACATGTTGGAAGTCTTAACTCCCAATGGAATGGGATTTGAAGGTGGGACCTTTGGGGGATTTTACTGAAGGGGGTTTTAAATGAAGTCATGAGAGTGGAGACTCCATGGTGGGAATAATATCCCTACAAAAAGATGAAGAGACACCAGAGTCTCTGTGCTGTGTGAGGACACAGCGAGAAGACTGTTCTGTTGCTTAAGCCTCCCAGTTTATGGTATTTTGCTATGGTGACTTCAGTTGACTGATACAGTATATACGCAATAAGATCAGGAAATCTGCACCAACAATCACCGCGTTCATCAGCCATTTAAACAATTTTCTTTCCATCTTACTGGTTTCTTTATGTAACACATGGCTAGCGTGTCCTTGAGAAGCTGTGTGGTAGCTGGCTTGTGCATATGCACTGTAACTCGTGCATTGATTGTATGATTCAAACAAACTCAAGTTTAATAGGTGAAGCCATTTACATTCTCAGCATAGATTTTTTTTGTTTAATTTGGTTAAACCTCAGGGGTACTTTTATTTTCTGAAATTAAAAAGCCATCTTTCTAAGAAAGCCAAATACAATAAAGAGCCTAATAGGGAGTTTGGGGGCATCTGTTACTGTTGAAAATCTATTTCAATAAATTTTTAGTATTGGCTTAATTATTTAAATAATGAGGATGTGTTAAAAGGAAAATCTGTTTGGGGTGAGGTTTTTTGGTTTTTTTTTTAATGTTGGAAATGAAATAAGTCAACCAAATGCCATATCGATCTTTGCTCAAATAACAAAGCCTTTACTTTAGAGAGTTAAGTACAACTTCATAATTTCTTCAAGGCAAAAATCAGTGTGATGGATTAAGCTGTGTTCCTTATACTGTATAACCAGAAAAAGAGATAAACACCCATTCTTTTCCATGTAGTTTGTGAAAAGAAAATCTAAAATATTTGCAGCAATGAGTGTCCTTTCTCTTGGTTTCAGCTTCCATTATTATAAGCTTTTAATCATCTCTGGGTCTTCACAGAAAAGGCCACCAGTGCTAACTACACAAGACATCTATCAGTTTGTGTTTCAAGTTTCAAGATCCTTATTTAACAATACCTGAAGGCTGTCAGCTTCCCAGAAGAGCATATCAAAATGATGAACAAACCAGGCATGGCAAGAAAGCTTTTGTTGGGGTGGGGGTGGAGTAGAGGAATTTGTGGAGGAAGGGGAGAAAAAAGTGAAGTGGTCTCTCAGAGTCAAGTTATCAAAGTGCAGGAGACAATGGTGGAACTATTTACAATCACTAAAATCTTTTAATTTATTTAACAATAAATAATTGAGACCTATCAAGTATCACACACTATTATGGGCTCTGAAGATACCATGGGAAGACAGAAGGATCTCGCAAAAGGCAAACACAGTGGTAATTTCCATTCACATGAGCCAAGTTATTTTTTAGTTTCAATGTGAATTGCAACATTAAAAAGAATCCAGACCCAAAACTCAGTCTGCAATGATCATATTCATATTCATTCATTCAAAAAATATTTTGAGTGCCAACTCTATTTAGGACTTTGGAGTGTTTTTTAAAAATCCATTGCTTAAAATCCAGATGCTCTAAAATTAAGTGTTTCTGAAATTTATTATGACCTTTTTTAATGTATTCTTTAAGAGAAAAGAAAAACCCTTCATTTTTATCATTGTTTCTATCAGTGATCATATTACCATGACTGTTTGGCCAATGGCATTTCAGATTTATTTGTCCCTTGATAATTTTCAAAAGATTTAACCAATTTTTATGACATTTGTTGTACCACCAGATCATTCAAGATTTGTTTTATCATCCCTTCCCACAGAAATAAATTATAATTTAGCAGATGGCAACAATTTTGGAATGCACAAATCTTGTACACAGAGACAATACTTTCATCCATATGCTTTACAAGTGTATTTATTTTCCAACTTGACTATTTTTCAATGGATTCCCATATTTGGTTGTCCTTAATTACTTATAATGGCTATTAGATATTTTAATGTTTATATGGTTTCAATGATTAAAGTCTCTAGTTATAGAAATATCAGTGCCTTCCTTAAACCCTGACTGAGTTCCTATATCATAGTCTTTTGTTTCAAGCAATTTAATTGAGATATAATTGACATGTTAAACTGGAAAGGTTTATAGTGTAAAATTACATAAGTTTGACATATGTGTACATCTGTGAAACCATCACCACATCAAGATAATGAACATATCCATCCAAAAAGTTCCCTTGCATTCCTTTGTAGTTTCTCCCTCCTGTCCCTCTCTGACCCTTTCTTTTCCCCACTCCTATTTCCAGGCACCCACCAATCTGCTTTCTGTCACTATAAATTAGATTGCATTTCCTAGAAAGTTATGTGAATTGAATTTCACAGTATAATCTCTCTTTTTTCTAGCTTCTTTCATGCCACCTTATAGTCATAAGATTCATCCACACTGTTATGTGTATCAATACCATATTCCTTCTTATTAGCATGACTAGGATTCTACTGCATGGACGTACCGCAGCCTGCTCGTCCACTCACCTGGTAATGGATATTTTGATTGTTTCTGGTTTGGGGCTATTACAAATAAAGTTACTATGGCCATTTGTGTACAAGTGTTTGTGTGGGTATACGATTTTATTTATCTTGGGTAAATACCTAAGAGTCCATATGTTTAACTTTTGAAAAAATTGCCAAACCATTCTTTATTTTTTTTTAATTTTTTAAAGTTTATTTATTTATTTTTGAGAGAGAGAGAGAGAGAGTGAGCAGGGGAGAGGCAGAGAGAGAGGGAGAGAGAGAGTCCCAAGCAGGCTCCACACTGTCAACGCAGAGCCTGATGCAGGGCTTGAATTCACAAACTGCAAGATCATGACCTGAACTGAAATCAAGAGTCAGATGCTTAACTGATGGAGCCACCCAGGCACCCTGCCAAACCATCTGCCACTTTACACTCCCATCATAAGTGTGTGAGAGTTCAAGTTATTTCACATTCTTATCAACACTTACGATGGTCAGTTTTGAAAAGTGAAACCATTTTCACAGATGTATGTGGTACTTTGTTTTGTTCCTTGGCATCTCTCTAATGACTAATGATGTTGAGCAACATTTCATGTGCTTGTCAGCCCTGTCTCTCCTTTGATGAATTATTTGCTCACATCTTTTGCCAGTTTTTTATTGAGTTTTCATTTTCTTAGTGAGTTCTGAAAGTCTTTTATTTATGATGGATAAAGTGCATTTTTTTTTTTTAGAGAGAGAGAGAGATCATGTGTACAAGCAGAGGAGAGGGGCAGAGAGGGAGAGAAAAAAAAGAATCGTAAGCAGGCTCCACACTCAGGATGGAGTCTGACGTGCAACTTGATCCCATGACTCTGGGACCATGACTTGAGCCGAAATCAAGAGTCATATGTTCAACTGACTGAGACACTCAGGTGCCCCCGGATACAAGTGCTTTATCAGATATATGATATGCACATATTTTCTCTCAGTCCGTAGCGTGTCTTTTCAATGTCCTAACACTGTTTTCCTAAGAATGAAATGTTTTAATTTTGTTGAAGTCTAATTTAGAATTTTTTCTTTTATAGATCCTTCTATTGATGTTATTTATAAGAAATTTTGCCTTATTCAAGAAACCACAGATATTCTTCTATGTTTTCTTCTAGAAATTTGGTAGTTTTTGGCTTTACATTTAAGTCTACAATCCATTTTAACTTAACTTTTTTTGAATGTGGTGTGAGCTATGAATAAAAATTCATATCTTTGCATATAAATGTTCAGTTGTTCCATCTTTATTTGTTCAAAACACCATCATTTCTCCACTGAATTGTCTTTTACATTTTTGCCAGAAATCGATTGACCATACTTGTGTGGATTTCTTCCTGGACTTTCTGTTCTATTCCGTTGATTTACGTATCCATCTTGACAACAATACCACAGTGTCTTCATAAGAAGACTTGAAGTCAGATAGTACAAATTCTCCAACTTTGTTCTTTTTTTTTTTAAGTTATTTCAGCTGTTCTAAATTCTCTGCATTTCTATAGGAATTTTAGAATCAGCTTGTCAATTTCTAATAAAAAAAAGTTGACAAGATTTATTTAGAAATTGCATTGAATCTATAAATCAATTTGGGGGAACTGACATCTTAACAATCTTAACAATTCCAATTCATGAACATAATATAGCTCCCTATTTATTTAAGTCATCTTTAATTACTCTCATATGTTTTGTAGTTTCCAAGACTTGCATATTTTTGTAAGATTTATCCTTACATTTTGCATATTTCATACAATAAATTATGCCATTTTTAAAATTTCAGTTTCTGATTTATGTTGCTAATATACAGGAATACAATTGACATTTTCATATTGATTTTATTTAGTGTAACATGGTTAAACTCATACAAATCCTAGCAGCTTTTTGTAGACTTACTACGATTTTCTGTGTAGACAATTATATTGTTAGCTAATAATAACTGTTGTAATTCTTCATTTATAATTTATATACCATTTGTTTCTCATTTTTGTCTTATTGACTGACTAGGCTCTTCAGGATAATGTTTAATAGAAGTGGTGAAAGCAGACATTCTTGACTTGTTCCTGCTAGAGGAAAATTATTAGTTTTTAACCTTGAGTATGTTAAATGGAGGTTTTTCATGGGTGTCTTTTATCAGGTTGATGAAGTTCTCTTCGACTCTCAGTTTGCTGACAGTTTTTGTCAGGAGTAGGTTTTGGAGTTAACTGAATGCCTTTTTTACACTTACTAAAATGATCATACAGTTTTTCTTTTTTAGCCTATAAACATGGTAGAGATTACATTGGTTTTTAATATTAAGCCAGCCCTGCATTCCTGAAGTAAACCACCCTTGGTCACAACGTATTATCTTTTTAATGTATTGTTGAAATGGATCTGCTAAAGTTTTAAGGATTATTGCATCTATGTTCCCAAGAAATATTGGTCTTCAGTTTTCCTGTCTTGTATTTTTTTTTTTTTTTTTTTTTTTTGGTCTCGGCTTTGGCATCAGATTAATGCTGCTTTTTTTAGAATTAGTTAGGAAGTATTATTTCTTGTTCAATTTTCTGCAAGAGTTTATATAGAACTGATAATATTTATTTCTGAAATATTTAGTGGATTTCACTAGTAAAGATTTCTGGCCTGGAGTTTTTTTTTGAGGAAGGTTTTAAACTATTCTATTTCTTTAACAAACAAAATGTTTATTTTTTTTCTTGGGTAAGCTATGTTAGTATCTGTCTTTCAAGAAATCTGTCCATTTCATCTAAGCTGTCAACTATTTTTGACACAAAATCATTTATGATATTTCTTTACTTGGCCTTTAATATATACAAAATTTGTCAAATCATTGGTAATTCATGGTTTTTCTTCCCTCCACCCCCTACACCACCCCGATCATTTTGGCCAGGGGTTTATCAAGAACTAGCTTTTGGTTTTGATTCTCTCTCTCTCTCTCTCTTTATTTTCAAGTTTTTATTTCAGTGATTTCTGCTCTGATCTTTATTATTTCCTTTTTCTGCTTCATTTGGATCTAATTTGTTCTTTTTTTTTTTCTGTATTCTTAAAATAGAAGCTGAGGTCATTGATTTAAGACCTTTCTTTTTTTCTAATGAAGGTATTTAGTGCTGTAGTTTCCCTCTAAGTACTGCCTTAGCTGCATTTCATAAATTTTAACGTTTTGTTTCCATTTTTACTTGGGTCAAAATACTTTCTAATTTCCCTTTTGATATCTTCTTTGACAAAAGGATTATTTAAGCAAAATTTTTAAATGTTTATTTATTTTTTGAGAGAGAAAGAGACAGAGTGCTAGTGGAAGAGGGGGCAGAGACAGCGGGAAACACAGAATCAAGAGAAGGCTGCAGGCTCTGAGCTGTCAGCACAGAGCCTGACCCTGGGCTTGAACTCAGGAACAGTGAGATTGACCAGTGAAATCAAGACCTGAGCCAACATGGGACACTTAGCCAACTAAGCCATCCGGGTGCACCTGACCAAAAGATTATTTAGAAATATGTTGTTTAGTTTCCAAGTGCTTGTAAGTTAAATAATACTGATATCTTCCTGATTTTGATTTCTTTTTTTTTTTTAGGTTTATTTATTTTGAGAGAGGGAGAGAGAGAGAGAGCACAAGCAGGTGAGGGACACAGAAAAGGAGAGAGAGAATCCCAAGCAGGCTCCACACCATCAACACAGAACCTGATGCAGGGCTCGAACTCACAAACTATGAGATCATAACCTGAGGTGAGATCAAGAGTTGGTCGCTTGGCTGACTGAGGCTCCTAGGCACCCCTGGTTTTGGTTTCTAATTTAATTTCATTTCAGTGAGGGGACATACTTTGGATGACACGAATCCTTTTAAATTTTTTGAGACTTGAGAATGTGGTCTATCTTCGTGAGCATTCTCTTTATACTTGAAAAGAATATAGTCTCCTGTCATTGAGTAAAGTGTTCTATAAGAGTTACGAAGATAAAGTTGGTTTATAATGTGGTTCTAGTATTCTGTAACCTTAACTGATTTTCTGTCTCCTTCTACCAATTACTGAGTAAGGGACTGTGGACTTTTTCTTTTTTTCTTCTTGCAATTCAATCAGATTTACCTTCAAGTATTTCTGAAGCTCTGGTGTGTGTGTGTGTGTGTGTGTGTGTGTGTGTGTGTATACGCACACCTAAATGTTTAAACTGGTTATATCTTCTTGATGAGTTGACACTTTTATCATTATGAATTTACCCTTTTTATCCACAGCAATGAATTTTTTTTCTGCAAAATCGACTTGGATATTAATTTAGCTGCTATAGGGTTTGTTTGTTTGTTTGTTTTGAGGGGGATTGGACTAGTGTTAGCATGGGATATCCTTTACCATTCTTTTAACCTATTTGTGTCTTTACTTTCAAAGTTTATTGTAGGCAGGATAAAGTTAGGTCTTTTTTTTTTTTAAATCCAGTCTGACAATCTTTTATTTTTAATTGGGATATTTTGACCACTAGCAATTATATAGCTAATTACAGGTATTTTTTCTATTTCCTCATAGTCTTATAGGTTCTTTATTCCTTTTTTCTTTTTCCACCTTCTTTGGATGAATTGAGCATATTTGTGATTCATTTTATTTTTTCGTGCTGGCTAACCTATAATTACTTTTTTCTGAGATTTTTGTGGTTGAAGTATGGTTCATAACATACATCTTGAACTTATCACAGTCTACTTTCAAGTGATATTATACTATTTTATACATATTGCAAGAAGCTTGCAACAATATGCTTCCATTTCTCCCCTCCCAGCCTTTCTGCTATTATTATCATATATATATTTTTACATATGTTTTTAAACACTAAAATATGTTTTGTTGTTTTTGTTTTATTTATTTATTTTTTTTAATGTTTATTTTTGAGAGAGACACAGAGCATGAGCGGGGGAGGGGCAGAGAGAGAGAAGGAGTCACAGAATCCAAAGCAGGCTCCACTCTCTGAGCTGTCAGCACAGAGCCTGACATGGGGCTCGAACCCTGGAACAGTGAGATCATGACCTGAGCCAAAGTCTGATGCTTTGAGCCACCCAGGCACCCCTGTTGTTTTGTTTTAGTCAATTATTTTCTTAAGAGGTTTAAAGAGACAAATATTTTTATTTACCCCTGCAATTTTTACTTCCAGCACTCTTCATTCCATTGCATAGATCCAGGATTCAATCTGGCATAATTCTCCTTCTGTTTAAAGGACTTGCTTTACTATTTCTTATAGTACAGGTTCGGTGACAATAAATGCATTCAGCTTTTGTATAACTGAAAAAGTCCTTATTGTGTTTTCATAAAGATATTTTTATTGCTAATGAATTTTAGGTTGACAGGTTTTTTTATTAATTTCAATACATTGGGTTCTAGCTTGTAATGTTCTGACAAGAAAACTATTGCTCTTTAATTTTACCCTCTGTGCACAACGTATCTTTTTTCTCTGGCAGCATTTAAGATTTTCTGTTTCCCTGCTTGTAAGCAACATGCTTATGATGTGCCATAGTGTCTTATGCTTGAGGTTTGATGAATCTCTTAGATCTGGGCTTATAGTTTTTATCAAATTTGGAGAAATTTTGGTCATTCAAATATTTTGCATCCCTCTCTCTTTTGGGGACTCCAATTACATGTATACTGTTTATGCTTGAACAATACAGGTTTAAGCTACACAGGATCATTGGGTCATTTATACATGTTTTTTTGTTGTTGTTGTTGGTTGTTGTTTTAATAAACACAGGACAATACTGTAAATGTATTTTCCCTTCATTATGACTTTAACAACATTTTCTTTAGTATATAATACATATACAAAATATGTGTTAATCAATTGTTTATGTTGTTGGTAAGGCTCTTGGTGAATACTAGGTTATTGGTAGTTAAGTTTGGGGGGAGTCAAAAGTCATACAAAAATTTTTCAACTTTATGGGGGGTTGTTACTCCAGTCTTCACATTGTTTAAGTGTCAGTTGTATTTGGTTGCTTAAATTTGTCCCAAGGTTCACTGATGTTCTCTTCACTTCTTCTTTACTCTTTAAGTGTATCTTGGATAGTTTCAATTGTTATGTTCAAGTTCACTAATTCTTCGGCAATGCCAAAACCAATATTAATCCTATCCGGTGTATTCCTCATTTCAGACATTGTGTTTTCAACTTTTGAGGTTCAATTTGAGTCTTTTTTTTCTCTTCCATATTTCTATATAACATGTACACATTTTCTTCTAGCTTTTTGAATATATGAAATATTGTTGTAATAGCTGTTTTAATACCCTTGCTTACTAAAAGTGTGGGGGTTATTTTTCACTTTTTTTGGTTGTTAACAGATGCCATGGTTAAAAAGTTCAAACACAGATAAATCAGTAACAATACTTCCTTGAAATAGAAATACTTTTATTTCTTTTGTCTTGATGTTTAAAATCTTGTGAGTTTAATACTGTTGAGAAAGAAATGTTTCTCACCCTTTCAGAAGCAGGTAAGAAGCCAGCTTAGGGGAGGATTGGAAATTCAATCTTTATCTTTTGGATTTGCAGCTCTTAGGAAAGGCACTATCCCTGCCTCTAACTGGTTGTGCTGCTCTGTCTCCTGTACCTATTACTGGTGCTCAACTAACACGGACTAAAAACAAGCTTCCTTTTTGTTGCCCATCTACAAATTCGATAAGAGTGAAATTTGAGCAAGCTTATGATTTTAATCAGTGCTGTCTAAGGCTTTATTGACAGGCCATCAGGCATTGGGCCAAAGAGACGAAATCTGCCCAGACCTTCACATCAGTTTAATTGTTTTTTAAAGGCACAGAATAACAACGAGGAGGATACAATGTTGGCTGCATTTTGGGTTTCTTTAGATTCTGTTGGTTTATTTTAGGGAGAAGGTATTAGGTTAAAACAACATTGAGGACATTCCTGAAGGAGGAATTCATAACCAAGCAACTCACAGCTAAAGAAGAGAAAGGGTATATGGAGGAGAAAGGGAGAAGAGCTGACCACCACATGTCTCTATCGAGGCAGGGGCAGGATAAGGACAGAGTCTGATCTGGCACATGTGTTAGACCCCTGGTTGTTTGCAACTCACCCAACAACCAGGCTACATATAGACAGATGTGAAGGAACAGATGAAGTCTGACTCAGCGTAAGCAATTGGCATCAAGTCGTCCATGAACAAGTGAGGGGCAGGTGAGACAGATCATCCCAGGAACAAAGTCAGGGACAGGGGTTAGGCTGGTGGAAGAGTTACACATGCAGGCAAAGCCTCTGAGCCATCCATTTTTCCAACCATTCCAACCATTCTCTTGCTCTGGGCCAGGCACTGTGCTCTTCATGGAGGTACAGATGAACTAGAGTCAGTCCCTGCCTTCAGGTGAAGTTAGGGAAGTTCCAGGAAAGAAATGTTCCCTCTGTGATGTAGTCACCTTTTCTTGGTGAGAGGAAAGGCAGCATGAAGTGGCAAACATCAACAGAAAAATCTAGTGTGGGCTTTGAGGATGAATCTTACTGGAATTTCTCCTCTTCTGAAATAACTCTCCAATTCTCCAAGCTCCATGCTTTCTTCCTTTGACTCTCTCTTTCTCTTCCACAATCGTACACGTGTATGCATGTGCGTGCACACACACACTAGCAAAAATGAGTCATAAACAATTACCTATAATGTAATTGGAGATCTCTAAAACTAATACAGGGAAAGTTGATGGGAAACAGATGAGGAAGAAATCAATTGTTAGAGAAGGGAAGAGAGACAGAGAAGTTTCTAAGAGGGGGTTATTTGAGCTACACTTCAAAAAAAATTGTTTTTAATGTGTATTTTTGAGACAGAGGGAGACAGAGCATGAGTGGGGGAGGGACAGAGAGAGAGGGAGACACAGAATCTGAAACAGGCTCCAGGCTCTGGGCTGTCAGCACAGATCCTGACCTGAGCTGAAGTTGGACGCTTAACCGACTGAGCCACCTAGGTGCCCCATGAGCTACACTTTTTAGAAGAAGGGAACCCACTCAGTGGTTAGAGGAAGAAAGTTAGAACACTAAAGGGAGACAAACAATGCGATCAAAAACTCAAGGTCATGTAAAGGCCTAGAGTGGTCTGTGAGGCTGAAACATTTGGGGTGAAGAAGCTGGGGGGTAGAATTGGCTATGGGGGACCTTTAAGCCTCCAAGCTCTCTGACCTGTGCGATTACATGTTTTAGAAAGCTGGCACATACACTTAAATGGAGAACAAAGTATCACATATGGAGTGACAGAAAGTAAGGAAATCAATACAAAAATTACCGTAATAATCCAGGCAAAAGATATTGATGGTTTTTCACATTCCGGAATATTCTTGGCCTGAGAATTTTATGAGCAAATTAAATTAGAGCTAACATATATATGTTCATAAGCCAACAGAATTGGGAGAAGTGAGCTCAGAGTTCTCTCCATTTCCCCTTAATTCCCCTTCCCACACACAAAAAAATTTTCTTCATTGGTTTAAAATTTTCAGAAATTCTACATCTCTACTTTTCACAATACCTAGCAGGAATGTGGGCAAAGAGAAGGTGGTTAATAGATAACGTTGCCCTTAGAAAAAAGTAACACAGAATAAAATATAACTCTGAGTGACCTGCTGTTGCTCCACAGAAGTGCAAACAGCACACTCCCTACAAGTGCTATTAATGCAACCAGGGAGCGTGAACGAGGACCATTACCGCTGCTGCTCAAGCACCTACACCAAGTGCATTCTTCACTGGCAGATCAAACCTTGCATTTTGCCTCCTCCCTTTGTCCCTCATAACTGGAAAATGCAAAGAGATAAAACAAAATGTGCATAGGGAGACTGCCATTTAATCTTTAACTCCTATTTCCAAAATGCACTGAAACCTATTTCGGAGACAAGGAGCTGTAAAAGGACTGTCTGAAGCCTTAGCATGAGCCGTTGCTCTGCTGTCAACCAACAGGGCATCGAGAGCAGGTTTCCCTCCCTCTCTTTAAGGATATACCACTTCCCTACTTGTTTTTTGTATTTTTTTTTCTACAGGGTAATAAGTGACAAATATGATCTGGGAGATGGTACGTTAATGCAAAACATTAACAAATAAATATATGTAATGCAGCATGTGACTTTAAAAAATAGAAAAAGCTTTCCTTTATCAATAGCCAACATATACACACTGAATCCTAATATGTGTTAAGATAATATAACATCTTATTTGTTTTTCTGCATTCTCCTCTCTTCCTTCTCTCCTTTTTCTGTCTATTTTTACTTCCTCAAAAATCATTCTGAAGAACTGAATGATCTGAGAATGCCTGCTATTGAATTTCCAAGCCATCTGACTTCTTTGTTGGCTCTTCACCTTTTCCCTCTACTCTTTTTGCCATGTCTCAGAACCAGTCTGAAGCTGGTTAACTTAAGATAGAAAAGGCTAACTTAAGATAGAAAGATGGTGTCTTAGGACAAGATCTACCCAAGGAAGGAATTCAGGCCACAAGAAGCCTCTGGGTGTCCCCTACATTTCTTCATCCCCTGGAGAAGCACAGCTCTGGCTACCATTCAGAGCTGTCACCAAAGTTTTGCTAGTTAGTCTAGTCTTTGCTAGCATGTCTAGTTAGTAGACTAGTTAATCTGCTTTTCTACTTCACTGGTTGGAAAAAATCAGAACTTAAGACCTTTATACTTTACCCACAGAGACACCCAGATGATCATGCTTCTGTTGTTGGCCACCAGGCTCACTACACAGGCACTTTTACAAATATAACTTTTGGCCAAGCTGTTTGCTTTCCTGGGAAACTAGAGCATGACTGAGGGGGCAAACGTTTGCAAAGCTTATAGAGAAGAGCTTATCCTGAGGCTGAAGCATGACTTCAAAGCTTAAAAGCCAAACATTGATGTCTGGCATGGATTTCTCACATGGAAACCTCAAGTTTAAGATCAACAGTTGGTAATATTTAGTGAGAGCCTAGCTGTGTAGTGGTCTGCAGTTAAGCATCACTCTTATCAAGGGGTTTTAAAAACACACACTAGAGAAATATGGAGATGCATGGGCAGGTATGCAGGGTACTTGAAGATATGGCAACAGGTTTAAAACATAATTGGAACCCCAAACTCAAATGTCTTCAGAGCTTATCAAGTAATGTAAATGGGGGATGAGAGCAGGGAGAAATAGGACCTGCAGCAAGGTGGAGAACACATGCTCTGCTGTAACTCTTCGAATTTGTATTATTTTAAATACTTATTTTGAGACATGTCCCTAGACTTCAATGGCCTGTGGACCACAGCCCAAGACCGCAGATTTTGAAATGCTGCCATAACATTTATTTCTCTACTGTTCTTGCTGACACTAATCTCATCACCAAGGGTGCCAGCCAATCAGTAATAGGGTTTATCAACACCTGTTGGCCTCAGTGGTTTGGGGCAGAGGGTGGAGGGGGGCTGCAAAAAGATGTCATCCATCCATGTGCACCATCACAGAAGATGCAAATCTCTATGTTCCAGAAGGTAAGGGACAATGCAAAGAAATAAGGTTAGTAAATAAAGGGCCAGATTATAAAGCAATGCCAAGAAGATTGGTACAGGCAATCCACATCACAGAGTGTCAGAGTGGGAGAGGTTCCTTCAGATGTGGTTAATTGGAAAAAAGTTACAAAATATTTGGAATTTTCACTATGCTTGAAGAATGGGTAGAACTTTGAGATACAGAAATGGGGTAACGTAAGGTCAGTCTTTTCCCTTACGATAAAAAAGTGAACTTCAAAAATTAAAATTACAAATTGATATCCATGCTGCCTCCAAAGACTAAAGAGTCCATCTCTGGAGCTTGATGAAGATGACAAAGAGAGACTTTGGAAAAGTCTAGAATGGATTCTGGAGATGGGCTGTAAAAGCATAAATGATCCAGACCTAAGGAAAAGAACACAAAGGCTGGGTGGACAACCCCTCCCCTTCATTGTGAAATTTTCCGGGGTCCGTATAACACTCCACAATTCCAAGCTATATTGACAATACCAACAGCTTGGATACCTCCTTCAAAGGAGAGTATAAGTTAATCCAGAAAAAAATATATACTTGTCAAAATATTTGTGTTAGCCCAGCACTTTCAAACTACTTATTAATATGCTTTTTTCCAGCTCCATTAGTTGTGCAAGATCCCATAATTAACCTTCCAACAGTGATTCATTTGGGTTGGAATTAAAAACCTTTGCAAAAAAAATGAATTTCTAGTATGGCTATCATCTGAGGACATCTAAATTATTCATAAGCAATATCTTGTCTTCATTATTGTATCCACTTGAGTTCTTGGGTTGCAAACAACCCAAACCAGATCGAGTTAATGTAAGTAAAAATGAAATTTATTGAATGGCTTACAGAGTGAGAGGTAGGGCTGAAGAAACAGATTTCATGAGTGAGTAAAAGTTAAATGTTAGTCTTTCTGGAGAAATAACCATCCATGAATGAATGAATGAATGAATGCTAATTGTTTTCCATGTCTTCCTAACATTCAGATTCCAAGGGGAGAGTGTGACTAAACTTGGGATCACAAGCTCACTCCGTGGCAGGTGAGTGAGAGACATCTTGACACCAGGCTAATAGCATTATCCAATAGAAGAGGTATTGTTTTCCAAAGGAAAATTGAGGTGTGATTTCAAAGGATAGAGGATGGATCCTTGACTCAAAAACAACAGAGCATCAATTCATGAGTGTAGCATCACTATAACTATTGTATGGAAATAGGTAAGATTTTTGAATGTTAAATCAACTGTAGTAATGTCATGTTCAAGTATCACCTGAAAACTGCCTAGCTCTTGATCATGAGCCCTGTCTTAACTTAAAGCAATGTAAAATAGGAAGATAGCAACAAATGTGGTGTCACGATCTTCCAAATAAGATGATACTTGCAAACATTAGTGAATCTTCCTAGCATCCAAAGGATCATTTGGGTGAATTTCAAGGAGCAGGCAAAGAAAAGAACATGATTTTGCTGATACTTCTGACCGTGGGTTGGAGGGAAATCAGTATTGTGAACATTTCTCTTTATGCCTTTCAGATTCCTGTTGACTTTGGACTCATGTCATCTATCATTCGTTTTTAGCTTAATCCCTCAATCATTAGAAGAGTTGTATGTTATGTTTTCTTTCTTAAAAAAATAATTCTATTTAAGCATAAAAATCATAAAAATCTAGAACAAAACCAAACCAGAATGATTATCCTAGCAGGGTGGTGATTTCTTCCCCGTGAAAGTTGCCAAGCAAAGGTAGCTATTGACCAAGGCAGAGACATCCTGCATTGTGTCACTAATGGCTAGATCTTATAACCAATGATAAGAACTGTAATTCTAAATCTATTTAGCACCAATATGGAATCTCAGAACACAACCAGACACTTATATAAAAGAAATACATTATCATTTTCACCCAGAAATTGCTTAAATCTTAACACCTGAAGAGGCTAAATTGAACTTATGTATGAAAAGTTATAGCTAATGGAGAGCGTAATATGTTTCTCCAGCATAAGGAACATCACTTTGAACCAGGCTCCCAGAGCAGCTGAAGGAAGTAATTCTAGTCAAAACAAGGATCTTCAAATGGAAATTACCTCACTGTTAACGATATTTCTAAGTTCTATATTTTGATGTAGCGAAAGAGCATGAGAGCACATCAGAGTAAACTATTAATTGCACCGAAACAGACAATATCTAAGACAGCAAAAAGAGGGAATATAAAAACTTTAGGAGGCTATCCGAGAGAGAAAAAAAACTCATAAAACCTCATGAAACTCTAAATGTAATAATCAGTGCTAAAGTATCTTGTAACATGTAAAATCAAAATCCTTTTTAAATAAACTAAAATGCTGTTAAAACAATACCAATTGAAGTTCAAGTGTTTATATGTTATTATCAAACTGGTAGTTCTAGAGATGAAGCTCTTCAGAGGACCCTAGCTCTCCAATCTGTTTTTTTTAAGTGATCTTTATCCCTCATGTGGGTCTCTATCTCGCAGCCCTGAGATCAAGAGTCACATGCTCTTCCGACTGACCCAGCCAGGCACCCTTCCAGTCATTGTTTTAAAGTGCTTAATGAATGGAAACAATCCCAAACTCCCTGTCAATAAGAACAGATTAAATAAATCCTGATGAATGCATTCAATGACATACCACACAGCCATAAAAAAGAATAAAGGTCTCCATCATGTCCTGGTATAGAAATCAAGGTCTAGATCAATTTATTTTAGCCACCATTTGAGGAAAAAGAGAAATAAGAAAGAGAATGTTTGCACATTTGCTGCCATGTGCAGTGACTATTTTCAAAGGATGTATCAGAAACTGATAACACTGGTTGCTTCTGAAAGGATTTGGGGAACTGGGGGCAGGACTAAAGAAAGTGTGGTTTTTACTCTACATCCTTTTTTCTTTTTTTAACATTTTTTTTTTAAATGCTTCTTTATTTTTGAGAGACAGAGAGAGACCAAGTATGAGTTGGGGGGTGGGGGAACAGAGAGAGAGACAGAATCTGAAGCAGGCTCCAGGCTCTGAGCTGTCAGCACAGAGCCTCACATGGGGCTTGAACTCATGAATGGTGAGATCATGACCTGAGCCGAAGTCGGATGCTTAACGAACTGAGCCACCCAGGTGCCTTGATCCTTTTTTTCTTGTGGATTACAACATGTGAATGTACTACCTATTCTTTATATGAAGAAAATCCATTCTCTCTCTCTCTCACCCTCCCCTGCTCACTCTCTCTCTTTCTCTCAAAACTAAACATTAAGAAAAAAGAAAATACATTAAAAATTTTTTCAAGTCATTAAATTGCTTTAAAAATGGACAAAATTATGGTATATCAAATCCAGACAGAAGTACCTGATAGTGCTAAAGAAATCTGGTTAATTTGGTAGAGCACCTTCATAGTAAAATGGTGATTGGTCTTAGCCTTCACTAACACCCTATTGTTGTTTCTTTGGGCCCCTATTAAGAACATTAAAACCCTCAGTTACCAGGTGGTAACAGGCAAATCCATTGGTACTGAGCAGAGCCAACAGCACCACCAGAGATAATCTTCATTATTCTTTCAGCCGGAAGACAGAGCCAAACACAAAGTGTACACATTAGAAGCAGATATGTAAGGTATATAGCATTCTTAAATTTTCATAATTCAACCTAAAACTTCAGTTCTGAGATCCCTCTGCCAAAGGGTAATATCTCCCCTTCCTTCCCGAGAATGGCATCTAAGGTCTAGGAAGCCTTCATTGTGCCAAGAGACTAGGGCAGGAGAGGAAGGTGGCATCAGATTGTGCATGAAGGCGTCTGTTAAGATGTCCATCACCCTACCTGGTTCCCTATCACAGTCTATCCCTTGTGTCTAATAGGGTCTTCAATTACCCCCAGATAAATAAGTCTCATCACTTTTCTTCTAGTTCTCCCATTCACCTTCCTTGCAGCCTAAAGAATCTCTTTTCTATCCGGGGAGAAGGAATCCTTGCTGCGACTCATGCTATCTTCTGCCAGATCTTCTGTTTGCCACCTGTCCTCTCCATTCCCCTACTAGTCAACTGAAGCCCAAATGCCAAAAATATACTTCTTTCTTTTTTAATGCTTTTTTATTTATGTTGAGACAGAGAGAGAGAGAGAGAGAGAGAGTATGCAAGTGGGTAGAGGTGCAGAGAGAGAGGGAGAAAGAACCCTAAGCAGGCTCCACACTCAGTACGAAGCCTGATGTGGGACTCAGTCCTACAACCATGAGATCATTATCTGAGTTGAAATCAAGATTTAGACACTTAACCGACTGAGCCATCCAGGTGCCTCAAGAATATATTTCTTTTTTTTCTTTTTGAATTTTTATCCCTTGCAGGAAGTTCAGTCACTCCAGTGCTGTTCAAACTTGAGTGCACGTAAGAATCCTCTGGAGAACTTTTCAAAAACACCCATGTCTGGCCGGGCCCCCAGAAATATTGATTTATGCATTCTGGCAGCAAAGCCCCAACAGGGTTAATTTGTAAAAGACCTCAGGTGTTTCTTATGCAAGGTCAGGTTTTGTTTTTGTTTTTAGAATATATACTCTCATTTTTTCCAACTTTTTTTGAGGTTCTTTTTTATTATTATTAAAGTATAACTGGCATACAATGTTGTATTAGGTGCAGGTGTATAACATAGTGATTCAACAATTGTATCCATTACTCAATGCTCACCTCCATAGGTATAGTTAGCATCTGTTACCATAAGACGCTATTGCAATATTGTTGATCATATTCCCTATGCTGTACTTTTTATCTCCATGATTTATTTACTTTATAACTGGAAGTTTGTAGCCCTTAATCACTTTCATCAATTTTGCCCATCCCCCAACCCCTCCTTTCTGGCAACTACCATTCTGTTTCTGTTTCTGTTTGTTTGTTTGTTCTATATTTGTTATTTGTTCCTTAGTTTTATGTTTCAGATTCTACCTGTAAGGGAAATCTTAGATTCTACATATAAGGGAAAGTATATGGTATGTATCTTTCTTTGTCTGACTTCTCTTAGCATAACGCTTTCTGGATCCATCCATGTTGTCACAAATGGCAAGATCTCGTTCTTTTTTTACAGATGAGAATATTCCATTACATATATGTGTGTGTATATACACACACATATATGTAATCACATCTCTTATTCATTCATCCACCAGTGGACACACTTGGGTTGCTTCCATATCTTGGCTATTGTAAATAATACACAATAAACATAGAGGTGCATGTGTCTTTTTGAGTTAGTGTTTTTGTTTTCTTTGGATAAATATCCTGCAGTGAAATTACTAGATCATAGAGCATTTCTATTTTTGATTTTTTAAGGACTCTCCATACTGTCTTCTACAGTGGCTGTACGAATTTGCATTTCCACCAAGAGTACATGAGGGCTCCCTTTTCTCCACATGCTCACTAGCACTTGTTATTTCTTGTCTTTTTGATACCAGCCATTCCGATAGGTATGAAGTGATACCTCATTGTGGTTTCTATTTGCATTTCCCTGATGATGAGTGACATTGAACATCTTTTCATGGGTCTGTTGGCCATCTGCATGTCTTCTTTGGAAAAATGTCTTTTCAGATTCTCTGCCCATTAAAAATTTTTTTAATTAGCATTGAGTTGTACATGTTCTTTATATATTGTGGGTATAAACCCCTTATCAGATGCATAATTTGCAACTATCTTCTACCATTCAGTAGGTTGCCTTCTTATTTTATTGATGATTTCCTTTGTTGTGCAAAAACTTTTCATTTTGGTGCAATCCCAACAGTTTATTTTTGCTCTTGTTTCCCTTGCTTAGGAGACATATCTAGAAAAATATTGCTAGAGCAACGTTCAAGACATTACTGACTGTGCTTTCTTTTAGGAGTGTTATGGTTTCATGACTTACATTTAGGTCTTTGTGCCTGTTCAGCCTGAGCACTCAATGAAGGGGAAGCTCAGAGGACAGAAAGGACCAGGCAAAGAAAACTTTGGTTAATATTTCATAATATTATGCAATCATACACAAATGCAGAGGATGGAAAAGTCCTTGAGAATGAATTTGAATGTGAGTCTGAAAAAAAAATTAGAAGAGAAACTTTACCTATCACAGATATCTGCTAACTTCTCTCTCTCTCTCTCTCTTTTGTAGCTCGGGATATTTGAATGCTAAACACTTCCTGACCGAACATTTGGAAAATCTTTGCTTTCCAATGTATATATTTTTGTTGTCTTACATTTTTTTTCCCTCAAGTACAGCATCCAGTTAGGACCAAACTAGCTTAGATTCTCATGGAAAGGTGAGGGTTCTGGCTTGACTATGACCCTAACAGGCATCTGAGAACAAATCATATCCCATCATCAGCTACAAAGAATAGGATACAGATCCAAAGTCCTAAGAATTTGAGAGTGGGTGCAATTTGGCCCCTTGTTCCAAGTTCTGAGAAACTGAGGGCTCTGACTCATGTGCATAAGAAACACCCAGCTTCCTTCTCCAGAGACGTTCTTGAGCACTACCTGGGACTCTCTATTGATGGAAGGTTCAAACACACAACATGCTTGCTCAGAATGAGTCAGTTGAACTGAGAGTTCATTACTTGAGCTGTTAAATATTAAGATTAGGAGGGACACTGGTGTTCAGTTGGAAGCAGAAGTATATGGAATGTGGGCTCTGGAATTGGGTCCAAATCCTGGCTCTTCCATGTGCCAGCTGTGTGAACTTGAGCAAGTGACCAAGCCTCTCTGTGCCTTATTTGACACATCTGTAAAAGAAGGATAACAGAAGTTTCTTAGTAGGGTTTTCATGATGATTAAATGAGAATATATTGAGAGAAAGCTTTACATGGTGCCTCACCCAGAATGCCTCAGTAAATGTCAACTTATATGATTTTTTATTTAGTTGCATGGACAAATCCCTGCTATGACATTCCTAAGAAATGGTGCAAATCACCCTAAAAAGTGGTAAGTGATGAGACCAGACTATGATGCCAGGAGAATGAAAAAGAGACAGAAGGGATTGAGCAATATTTTTCAACAGCTGGCATTCTGACCCATCAGTAGAAGTGGACTTCCTTAACCCACACCACAGACAGCCCTCCACTCCCTCCCGAAAAACAGAGAATGATGAAGGACAGGGGCCAGGGAATGTTCTCTCTCGTTCTTCAGATGGACAGAGCCCTCCAGGTCCTGCTATCTTCCAGGCCCCCTCTCTGAGCTTCCCAGGATTCTCCTCAGGGAATGTAGCCTGTTGGCAGAGGTGATCCTCCTTCCCTTTCCCTGTTTTTCTAGAAGAGTTCACTCATGCTCAAACCTTCCTCTCTAAGGAAACCAAAAAAAAAAAGTTATTTCTTCAAAAGACACGGCTGGTGCCTGAGGTATTGCTAAGAGTTCCCCACCAGCTATAAAATAGCTGTGACTTTTATGTAATTGCAAATTTAATGATACATAAAATTCATTATTTAAAGTAAGAAAAGTGGTTTTGAAAGTCTTTGAATCTTGCTCACAGGGTAAAATATATATTGTGTAAAGAGAACAGTGTGACAACAGGCACAATGGAAGTTAACAGGTATTACTACTCACTCCTACGTGATTTTCCACTTTTCTTCTGGACCTTGCAATCTACAGCTTTCTTCTACCTCACACAAACCTCCCTCAGAAACTCTGTGTTTGCACACTGCCAGGTGATACCCCGCAACCCGACCCCAAGTCCAATAATAGTCGTGGAGAGAAACTGTGCCAAAGCACATGAATCATAATCAACTTAAGAAACATAACAAATACCCACCTACTTATTAACTGATATCTCACCCCTTATTAACTCATATCTCACGCCTTACCTGAGAACCACCTTCTCAGAACATGGAGAGGTTCTGAAGAGGCATCTTCTTGGATGTGCAGCTTCATAACTGGCCCTCTCCACAGTTGCAGATGGATCCTGCCAGCTTAGATAGTCATGGGCCCACTGTCAACATTTATTCATTCAACAAACATCAGCACTCTTTGAGCCAAGGCCTAAAGGAAGTATAAGTCAGCTGACAATCATCCTACACCCAAACCCCTTCTCCTAGCAGCTCAAAGTTTCAAAACAATGGAGAATTCCACTTCTCTCCATACCAAGACTGAGTCTCCTGCAAGAGTTTAACTCACTCTCCCAGTAACTGAAGGGAGAGTTGACTCTCTTCTCAAGTTAAAATCCTGCCAGAACCCACAATGGTGATTCATGGATTCACAAAAGGAGAAAAATGGAAAAATGGAAAAGCAAGTAGAAAAGGTGGAGGAAAAAGAAAAAAGGCAGAGGAGGAATACCCACATGGAACAGAGACACCGTATATCAAACCCATGATATGTAACCTTGATCTCGGAACTTATATCTCTTAATGAGCCAACGTGAATGCATACTCTGGACATGGTTCAAGATCACTGAAGTATCTCAAGAGGCAAAAGAAGCAAGGCTAAAAGCCTCTGAATCAACAATGTGTTTTGGGCCACCTGGGTGGCTCAGTCAGTTAAGCCTCCTACTTTGGCCAGGTCATGATCTCGTGGTTCACGAGTTCAAGCCCCATGTTGGGCTCTGTGCTGACAGCTCAGAGCCTGAATCCTGCTTTGGATTTTGTGTCTCCTTCTCTCTCTGCCCCTCCCCCCTTGCACTCTGTCTCTCTCTTTCTCTCTCTCTTTTAAAAATAAACATTAGGGGGGTGCCTGGGTGGCTCAGTCGGTTGGGCGGCCGACTTCAGCTCAGGTCATGATCTCGCTGTCCATGAGTTCAAGCCCTGCGTCGGGCTCTGTGCTGACCACGCAGAGCCTGGAGCCTGTTTCGGATTCTGTGTCTCCCTCTCTCTCTGACCCTCCCCCGTTCATGCTCTGTCTCTCTCTCTCTCAAAAATAGATAAACGTTAAAAAATAAATAAATAAACATTAGGGGTGCCTGGGTGGCTCAGTCAGTCAGGTCACGATCTCACGGTCCATGAGTTCAAGCCCCGCGTCAGGCTCTGGGCTGATGGCTCAGAGCCTGGAGCCTGCTTCTGATTCTGTGTCTCCCTCTCTCTCTGCCCTTCCCCGTTCATGCTCTGTCTCTCTCTGTCTCAAAAATAAATAAACGTTAAAAAAATTTTTTTTAAATAAACATTAAAAAAAAAACTTAAAAAAACAAAAAACAATGTGTGAACATGTAAAACACAGCACTACACAAACACAGGCCCCAAACACATCATCTCAACTCTAACACTTACAATGATTAAAGCAATCACATCTTTGGTATCTGTGCAAACTAAGGCAAGCAATTTTGCCTGAGTAACTATAATTTTGTCTCTACAAAAATGCGTTTGGTTAAATGACAGCTACCCAGTTAAAAAGAGTTCATTTGGGGATGCCTGGGTGGATAAGTCGGTTAAGCATCTGACTCTTGATTTCCGCTCAGGTCATGATCAAATGGTTGGTGGGCTCAAGCCCCTCATCAGGCTGGGAGCTTCCTTGGGATTCTTCTCTCCCTCTCCCTCTGCCCCTCCCTGCTCTCTCTCTCTTTCTCAAAATAAATAAACATTTTTTAAAAGAGTTCATTTCTGTGAATTATGAAAAAAATACATATTTTATTTCTTAATCTTTCTTAAAAATCTACAATCAAAAACCTTTCCCTCGGATCTATTTTTATATGCATTTCTATACATCATAGTATTTGTATCCCATGAATCATTGTATTTCAAATATGTCAAATAAAGCCATTTCTTTAGCATATTTCTAATGTCAAAAGTCTTTTTATTACATGCAGAAAGATCTCTTTCAAAATAGCATCCAGGGTTATTTGAAATTTACAAAATTAAGGATAAATTGGATGAACAAATACCAAAGTCTTTATTTGATAGTAAAGTCTTTCTATGATGTTTCTATGAAACTTTTTATTTATTTACTTTTTAATTTTTTTAAAAATGTTTACTTGCTTCTGAGAGAGAGAGAGAGACTGTGTGAGCAGGGGAGGGGCAGAGACAGAGGGAGACACAGAATCCAAAGCAGGCTCCAGGCTCTGAGCTGTCAGCATAGAGCCTGACAGGGGGCTCCAACTCACAAACAGTTAAGATCATGACGTGAGCCGAAGTCAACCGACTGAGCCACCCAGGTGCCCCCTATGAAACTTTTCAAATGGCCTATACCAAGGGCTGCAGGCCCTTCACATACTCTGAATCCCATCCTCAATACCAGCTGTCATTATAGGGAGAAGGGATTCTGGGCTCCCAGGAAGTGCTGAGCCCATATGAAGCACTTGAAAAGAGGTACTGATTGTGGGGTACCTAGGTGGCTCAGTCAGTTAAGTTCTGAATCTTGATTTTGGCTCAGGTCATGATCTCAGGATTTGTGAGGTTGAGCCCCATGTCGGGTTCTATGCTGACAGCGTGAAGCCTGCTTATGATTCTCCCCCTCCCTCTCTCCCTGCTCTTCCCCTGCTCACACTCACTCTCTCTTTCTCTCAAAATAAATAAATAAACAAAAAAAAAGTAAAAGAGGTACTGAGATACCTACTCACTCTGTCTTGGGCTCAACCACCTGGCAAAGAAATGGTTGCACCAGGTTTTCTGACTCAGCTATGATTTGGCTGAGAACTTCTCACCACCCAAGGGGCTTTATCTGGAAGTTCTGACATAAAATAATACGAGGAATTCATCAAAGGACAATTGCTCATGATTTTTCTCATGTTATCAATGCAAAAGATTTGCACTCAAAACCTGGGATACTGAATTTAACGTTTAACCTTGGATTTTTCTGGATACTTTTGTATACAAAGAAAATAATTTCTCAGGTATTTTCCGAACATAACTGGAAGCACCAAGTTATATTTAATCACCTAAAGAAGTGTCCTGTGTGCCAAGAACAAAAATCTAAAATCTAAATCTAAATCTAATTATTCAAATGTCAGGATTGACAGCAGCTGAGAATGTGGCCACTGAAAATGAATAGGTAGGTCAGTGGTGTTTATGTTTCCAGTTAAAAATGGAAGGATGACTTGACTTCTCTTAAACAAGCCACACGTTTGGGTGCCTGGGTGGCTCAGTCGGCTAAGCGTCTGACTTCGGCTCAGGTCATGATCTCACAAGTTCAAGCCCCACCTCAGGCTCTGTGCTGCCAGCTCAGAGCCTGGAGCCTGCTTTGGACTCTGTGACTCCCTCTCTCTCTGCCCACCCCCACGCCAACCATGTTCTGTCTCTCAAAAAATAAATAAACTTAAAAAAAAAAAAAAAAAACAAGCTACATGTAAATAGGGGAAAATATATCTAATGCATTTTTAATAAAACTAGAACTGTTTTTAATAAATATGTTTTTAATAAAACTAGAACTATGTCATCATTTTGAAAGCAAAAACTGAATTGAAGGGAAAGGAGGTGTGAGGGAGATTTCTCCGTGTTCACAAGACTCATTTCCTTTTCCTGCTTAGCCGACAGCCAGACTACATTTCCCAGCTTCCCTTGCAATTAGCTTCAGCATGCTGCTAGGTTTTGACTCAGTGTGAGAGAGAATGTGTCACTTCTGGATGAAGTGTTTAAGAAAAGGTTATGCCTTCTTACTCTCTTTTCCTCATAGCCAGTATGCTTGGGCTTGGGAGCCAAAAGAAAAGAGTAGAAAAGGCCACTTAGAACTTTATACCAGAATACTTGACAGGGAAAATTTATTTCCCTCCCAAATCTTGAGATCAAGGTATTTAGTAGTCTAAATGATCAAAAGAGAAATTTTCTACCAGAGAACACAGATTTGGTTCTGTTACAACAGAAGCTGAGACTGGGGTGCCTGGGTGGCTCAGTCAGTTAAGTGTCCAACTGCAGCTCAGGTCATGATCTCATGTTTTGTGGGTTCGAGCCCCGCATCAGTGTCTGTGCTGACAGCTCGGAGCCTGGACCCTGCTTCAGATTCTGTGTCTCCCTCTTTCTCTCCCCCTTCCCCATTCCCGCTCTGTCTCTCTCCCTCGCTCTCTCAAAAATAAATAAACGTTAAAAAATTTAAAAAAAGAAAGAAAGAAACTGAGACTATGCCATGGCCATTCTGGGTTGTTCACACAATTGACCCAGCAAGCGGACAAGAGGGTCTCTGTACTGGCAAACTGACAGGGAGACATGGATGCTGTGATTCAATCAATAGATACAAAGAATCCTAAGTCTGGAACCCAGGGGGTGCCTAAGTCTGGGCAATTCTTAACACCTCCTGGCCCAATACTTCTGGTCAATGAAAAACTGAGACAATACTATAAAGGCAAAACAACTAAGGGCTCAGACCCCACACAACTGAAGGTTTGAGTCATCCTGACAGATAAAAGACCCTGCGCAACATAGATGTTACTAGAAAACAGATAAACATGGAACATGTGTGCCCTTCAACCCTTAATTGCCATGCTCTGCCCTCCATTCTCTTCTGCCCTTAGAACTCTGCCCATGCTGGCTTGTGGCAAAATGGTTAATGCTCACGAAATATATCCACGTGCTTCTCCACATTGAGTTGCCAATATCCTACCTAATTTAACTTTATGAATAAACCTGCTCTACAATTAAGTGGGTAGCACTTCTTTCAAATTTTCCCTATGGTATTTTGTTTTACATGAGTCCCATTTATTGCATCAAGTTAAATAAGAAAGAACCATATAATCATCTTAGTAATGACAGAAACAAAGAGCCTTGAAAATATTTATGCCTTTTGACCCAGTCTACTTCTAAGAGTCTATGGAAATTATAAATAAAGACAAAAAGTGTACACACCATGGTATTTGTGACAGTGTTACACATAGCCATCGAAACTACAAATAGCCTAAACAACAACCAGTGGACCCCTGGTAAATAAATCATGGGAATTTCATATAACAGAATATTATACAGTCACTAAAAGTATATTTGCAAAGAAATATGAAAGCCATGGGGGAAATGGTTATGCTTAAATAAGTGAAAAAACTATATACAGCACAGCCGATATTAGAAAAAATGTCATAAAAACTAAGTCTACTTGTTAGAAATGTTGGTTTTCAGGGAGTGCTGTGGTCTGAATGTCTGTCTCCAACCCCTGCCAAATCCCTATGTTGAAATTCTAATGCCCAGTGTGATGGTGTTAGTAGGTAAGGCCTTTGAGAGGTGAGGACGTCATGAGGGGGGAGCTTTCATGAATGGGATTAGTGCCCTTAGACCCCTGAAAGCTCCCGAGTCCCTCCTACCACGTGAGAACATAGTGAAAAGGAAACAAGAAGCCTTCGCCAAGCACTGAATCTGCCGATGCCCTGATCCTGAATTTCCCAGCTGCCAGACCGTGAAATATAAATGTTCCTTGTTTATAAGCCTCCCAATCTGTGGTGTTTTGTTATGGCAGCCTGATCAGGCTAAGACAGTGAGCATGAGCCTATGCTACTTGTAGAAATCAGGTATGAAAAGGGTTTTAAGGGTTCTATCATATATAATTTTTATCTCAGGCATCCAACCCTGCCACATGGAACATCACAAAGTGCTGAGTGCCTTCGGATTTAGCAAAACAATACTCTTTATCCTTTAATTTATAAATTGGGGCTTTAAAAAATCTCAAGAGAATGCAAAAAAAAAATAGACTTTTTAGGAACTTTAACCTTTCCACTCAAGACCTCGTCATGACCTTAGCAGAGAGCAACAGAGCTGAGGCCTGGATCTTTTCCACGGGTTGTGTTTCTCTGACTCTCCTGACTTAAAGAAAAGCACACAAACAACAACACCAAAAGGACCCACAGGCACCCGCCAGCTCTTTCCTTTACAACCTGAAAAAAGGTAAGGAGATGCCGGGAGCAAGAGTCTGCCAAAGAAGTTTTCAACGTGTTGCCTTCATATAGGACTCCAACTATTTGAAAATAAACAACCACAGGAATTCTTTCAGGAGAAGACATACTACAATATGTGAAGCTCTCCAGACCAACTGTATTATATTATTCTTAAAAGTAAAGATAAAAATAAAAATATACCAGACCCTTCCATGGAATAGGATGCCCTGTGGTCCAATCAGGTAGGTAAGTCATTACCCTGCATGAGAGGCTAAAAGGTTCAGAGAGATTGGGAGAGTAGGGAAAGGGGCAGATAAAAAAAAGCCTGGTTCCCTAAACTCTCATCCAGTAATCTGATTATTTTTCCTGGACTATGTAGCAAACATGCCTTAGAAGAATGCATTTACTTCCGGGGGCGCCTGGGTGGCTCAGTCGGTTAAACGTCTGACTTCGGCTCAGGTCACAATCTCGCAGTTTGTGAGTTCGAGCCCTGCGTCGGGCTCTGTGCTGACAACTCAGAGCCTGGAGCCTGCTTCAGATTCTGTGTCTCCCTCTCTCTGACCCTTCCCCACTGTGCTCTGTCTCTATCAAAAAATAAATAAATGTAAAAAGAAAAATAAAAAAAAAAAGAATGCATTTACTTCCAGTGGTATCTTCTGGAAGATATTTACATCACCCCACTTTCCTTCTAGGCCTACAGAGAAAATCTGAGGTTGGGTCTTGCTGTGTTTCCTGCAGTCGAGAGAGAATGCAGGTAGCAAGTGATTACTCAAAAACAGATACAACACAGTGTCAGAGCCACAGGGCGGCTAGAATCTCCTCTGAGTTCCAATTATCACTCAAATTCCAAATTTTTATGTTGATTTCTTCCATTGTGAGGATATCCTGTGCCAAATCAATTAAACACAGGTTTACAGCCTCCTTTTCCCTTCCACTCAAAATTAAATGGATCTCTATCACATTGGAACTGCAAGGTACTGTTTCTCTATGAAAAAAATGATCATGCTCCTATAGCTTATGTCTGAAGTAAAGATTCAGTTTTGTTTCTTGAACCATGATTAAGTTAGCATTCAAAAGAAGTATTAAATAAAGCAGATGACTTCAAATGTGCTTAGTATCATGTTCATGTTGAACTCTTAAGTATTTGCTGTCAACTAACGATCAAGAATTCAGTAGCACTGTATTTTGTAGAATATCAACATGTTGCATTGTTCTTTCTACCCAGTCTTGCCCTCTCCCAACACTCTATCCAGGATAAAACCAAAGCAATCTTCTCAAAGCCACAGGGGTGCCTGAGTGGCTCAATCGGTTAAGCTTCTGAGTTTGGATCAGGTCATGATCACTCGGTTAGTGAGTTCAAGCCCCATCTGTGTCAGACTCTGTGCTGACAGGTCGGAGCCCGGAGCCTGCTTCAGATTCTCTCCCTTCTCTCTGAGCTTCCCTTTCCCTTGCTCAGGCTCTCACGCTCTCTCTCGCTCTCTCTCTCTCTCTCTCTCTCAAAAATAAACATTAAAGAAAAAAATAGAAGCCACAAATCTGATCTCAACACGTTCCCCTTTTAACCCTTTAGTGGCTCTCACTGTCCTTTGGGTGAAACAAAAATTCCCCAACATGGCTCCCAAGTTCCCAAATTATCTCGCTCCCTGTCATCCCCTCTATTCATAACAGCTGTCCCTTGACCCTTCATATCCCATGCTCTTGCCCAGCTACACAGCATGACCTCCTGTCTAAATCTTTGCATGCATTGTTCTGTTGTAGCAACTGTTAGTGCTCACCGTGTATCTGTGTTTTCCTATTTCCCAGACCCGAAGCATCTAAATGCGTCACACGACTGTGTTTTTTTGGGTTTTTTTGCCAATGACGTGTAGGCAAAAGTGATGAGTCATCTCCAGTCCTGTACCCCAAGTCATCCTCTCTCCCATCTATGCACCTGGAAGTGAAGGGTTGCACAGCTGCAAAATGGAATAGCCTGGGTCCCGGTATCACCACTGGAAGAAAGTCATGCAGAAGAGCTAACTCATCCAACCTTGGACTGAATAGGACCTTAATGAAATAACCCTTTATTATGTTACATCACTGAGATTTGGGAGTTTCTTACTGCAGCAACAAGCACTGATGAACCCAGTGACCTCTCAGCCTACAAAACACTCTCCTCACTTTTCCACCCATTCCTCCCTCTACCATCAATTTTCACCTAATGTCTACCCTCTTTAAATTTCTCTCACAAGGAACCTTGCCCTCTCACAGCAGATCTCATATTTCTTCAATGAATTCATTCATCATATTTCATTATAATTGTAACTGTAAGCTCCAAAGGGACTCAGCTTACATTGTTCCCCACTAGTATCCCCAGTGCTGACATGATGTATGACATTGAGCAGGTGCCTAAGCAATATCTGAGAGTGAATGAAGGAACAGGGACTTGGTTTTCAGCTATTGCAAATCTCAATATGATTCTGCTAATTGAGGCAAAAACTTTTATTGAACATCCAAGAGCCTTAACATGCAAATGGACAGTGGCCAAACAAGATGTAAAAATAGCACTCTGATCTCCAATTGGCAGCAACCAATTCAGGAAACCAACCCATTATCTACACTAGCCAGCCCAAGAAACCAGGCAGTCTATAAATCTGTGTGTTAGAATCATAGGATGTCAGACCATTGTCTATACCAAATAGAGCAGTATGGCAAACAATAACAATGATAGGCCCCAAATAGCCAGGACTTAATAACTGCCAGCATTTCTAAGAGAAAGCCAAATATGTACCCCAAACTAACCACATAGGACGCCCACTTCTAGTTACCACACCTATAGCTTCCCCACACCAACAGTCCCCAATCAGAGTATGCCTGAAGTGTGGGGAAAGGTCTCATGTACAGTCTTTTGACCCCCATTCAGCCACACAAGAATGGGCCTTGGGTCTGGAACACTTCCTTACCAAGAGTCCACACATCCTGTAAAGGGTGTATTAACACAATCTGTTTTAACAAGGTCTCCAGGTGCCAAACTTTAGGACCCATAGAATATAATCAGATCTGAACTACCTTCTGTCCCAAAGGCATTTACCCTTTGGAGTCTATTCATAAGTGGCACCAGAAGGTTCCTTCCCCATGAGAAGGTCCTACCAGTCTGTTATTCCCCCAGTCATTGCTGCCGAGCACCAGACAAGCCCCATCTGAACAGCAGGGATGGCACACGCCTTCTTCTGGGATCCATGCCTTTTGCATAACGCAGCAATCCCCTTTGAAACATGCTACATGCGTCTTCTTCCCTTCTTTTTCTATGCCACCTGGTATTATGATCTGTTAGAAGACAAACACACCGATTTTGGCTATGCCCAGTTACTAACTGTTCTTAAGAACCAGCCAAATGATTCTTATGACATGGCTTCCTTCCTACTGAATGTTGCTTTGTATTTTTAGAGACATCTGAGTGTTGGTGTAACATGTGGTAATGGATGTCCTCTAAGCTGCACTCCTATTTCATAGGAGCCAGAAAAGTCTGAGTGCAGATTCAGAGCAGCACTGTCCCGTATTAAGAGACTTCTTGCCAGGCTCATGCATATTGGTTACAAGTGCCCTGGAACACAGTAGACTAAGAAAGATAAATAGGAGGGATTTTGTCTTTGAGGTTTTAACTTATGAGTTGAAATTTGCTGATTTAGAAGACTTAATGAACAAATTATTTTTTCGGAACCGTCACAGTGGTTTCCAATAGTTAAGAGCAGGGATTGATCTATGTGTTGAGACCTCTAAAGCTTAAACAGTCTCAGGAATCTTCTTCTTAAAAAGGATGAAAAATTAGGTACAATGCAAGGGAAATCAGAAATCACAATAAAATGCAAATTTTGGAAAGCTGACAAATATCACGTATATCATAAAAGACGGGAAAATAATATAAAAGTAAATAAAACATTAAAAAAATTAAAGTCCTAACACATCTCAAAAATGCTTTCCTTCCTACGTTTTTGGCTGTGGTGTCTGATCATTTCTTCATGTGACAGAGATGTTGTAACATCAAATACAAGGTCAAAGACCTTTTCTCTAGCATGGTTGACCACGTTTTTAAGTTGATAGTTTAGAAAACTCTTTTAGCAACATGACTGTTATTAATAATGTTTTAGCAATTGTTTTTAAGGTATTGTCAAATCTGGGCAGATTTCTATCAAGTTTTCTCCACATATGAGCTTTAAAAATTGGAAGAGACTTTCACAGACTAGCCTCAGGCTCCATACCCTCTAGACTTATGCTTCTACCCCACCTCCCCCATAAGAAGGGGGTGGGCAGGACCCTGGACTATCCCCTTCCTGTCTCCACACCAGGAGAGCTGGCAGAGTGAGCCATTGTACCACGAGGACAACCAGCACTGACTGAACTGTACACACATGAGTGTGAACCAAGTAAGTCTATTCCATACAAATCCACATTAGATGTGCCCCCCCCCCCCTCCCCAGCCATTCAACTTTCCCTCAGAGATTTCCCAGAAATGGCCATGGCCGCTCCAACTCCAGCCATAGGTGGGGAGAGATACCTGAGAAGTTGCAGTAGACGGAGGCTAAGCTATCGGACATTTGTGCATTTTCAGTACATGCCCATGTGAACACAGCACTAGGGCAGTGCAAGCTAGACTGAGCTCAAAGCTAAGCTTCCTCAGAAAAATCCATCTCCAATCAAGCAGGAGAAGCTGACTTTGAGTCCTGATGTGTCCTGGCAGGTGAAGCTAAGTTCCGCGCCTTTAATTGACAACTGAAGAAAAGGGGAGAGTAGAAGGGATGGAAGATGCTGGAAGGAAAATGATGACAAAATACCAGTGGCCTGAGGCTAGTGTATACAATGAGGGAAAAGTACATTGAAAAATATGAGCGTTTTTAAAAAGACAAATGCGCTCGTCTGTGCCTCTCCAGCCATCTGCAACGTATCAGTGCACGTATCAGCCAAGCAAATTTGTCATAAATGATTAACTTCTGGAAGAACAAATCATTTGACCTCTCCAGCTGAACAAACACAGAGCGGCAGTGACTAAAAAAGCCAAAGGCAATGCTTCAGCAACACTGAACACATTTTCATGGAAGTCCTGCCATTTTATGGCACGGGAGCCTGAGGGGAACTTGGGTAATGGCCTCTCTTTAGTTAAAGGGAACGAATTCTCTGGGCCTCAGGTTGCGAATGGAATTAGTGAAAGATGCAGAGGGAGACTTAAGATCTCAAAGGTTGATTTTGGTGTAGCTTTGAAAACATGGTCCACAAGTTCTTAAAAGGAGAGTTTGATTTATGAAAAGATTCCAATTTCCGGGACACCAACAAAGAAACTGAATGAAGGTAGCAAAATGGTGCCGGGAACCATCCAGTAATGCCGGGGTTTAAGTTTCAAGTGACTCTGTGCCTCTGAGGTAAGCACTCAGCTATCAAAATTTTCACAAATGAGCCAGAAGAGTTCATTGGGACACAGATTGCAAACATGCAGCCACATTAATTGCAAGTTTCCCTGTTCTGTGATGCTTTCCACCATAAGAAGATTTTAAAATAAGGAGTAAGTATGCCTGTCCCCAGGGAATTTTTGTTTAATTCAGATAAAGCCTAGCAGGGACTTTCACAAATAAAATGCAAATGAGAATGAAGAAAATTAATTAGGAACCAAGATCAGAATTCCTTTTCATTAACACCTTGAAAACCACCATTCCTCCCAAAGAAAACTTGAAGAAATGTTAATACACTAAAATTAAAATTCAAGTCACCACTTGCTTTTTCTGGATTGTTTTGTTTTCTTTTTGCCATGACCTTGCTAAACTCAAGTTAATGATCTGGTCAGCCCAGAGACCACATCTTAAAGGGCATTTTCCTCTATAAAGCAGAAGGTCAGAATTCTGTTCTGAAGCCTGTGCCTGACCCATGGTTATTAAAAAACCAGCACTCTCCCTCAGGCTCTAGAAGCCAGCACCCATTGAACAATGAGACAATAGCCCTGATGCATTGTTGATTTCCGTGGACCAGGCATCAAATACATGGCAATTCCCACAACATGTGAAAAGACTTCTTACAGCTTTACTTTAAATCATGACTGTAGAATACACACACAAGGACACCTATGGTTTTGTCTTGAGTTTAAATAGTTGAAAAGATAGAAATAACTTATGAATAATCATTTGACAAAATGCACTCGTGTTTATAGCACTTACATTATGTCATTTGCAATGCATCCTTTAAAAACATGAGTGTTTTTAAAGCTTGAAAGAAAAGTTTAGAAACTCATCACAGAAACAAAAACTAAAAGTAAAAATAAAGAAAGAAAACAAAAAGAAAGAAAAGCTCATCACAGAATACTTGAAAAAGAGAGAAAAACAGAATAAAAAAGAAAAGCTCCAAAATATATGCCATCTAGAAACAACCATGGTTCCTATGGGTTCATCTTCTTCAGTATTTTTGCCATTAATAGTTCTTTTCACATAAATTTTAACATATGAAGTATTCAAGATTTTATATGCTGATTTTCAGTCTTCTCCTAATTATAAAAATAATACCTGCTTATTGTAGATCATCTGAATAATATAGAAAATCATGCGTCTACAATGCCACCACCCGGAAACAACTTTTCAAATATGTTGGTGTAATTCTTCACATTTTTTTCTTTTTTTTAACCTAAGCAACTAAATATGTCTACATTCTTGTTTAAAAGATTCTTTGGGGGGCATGTGGATGGCTCAGTAAAGCGTCTGACTCTTGAGTTCGGCTCAGGTCATGATCCCAGTGTCGTGGGATGGAGCCCCATGTCCAGCTCCACATTCTGCGTGGAGCCTGCTTAGGATATTCTCTCTCTCTGCCCCTCCCCTGCATGCATATGAGTGTATGCATGCACAGATGCACACAATCTCTCTCTCTCTCTCTCTCTCTCTCAAAAAAGAAATTTTTTTGAAGATTTTTTTAATGCATTTACTTTTTTTAAATTTTAAATATTTATTTATTTATTTATTTATTTTTGAGAGAGAGAGAGAGAGCAAGGACAAGCAAGGGAGGGGCAGGGAGAGAGGGAGACTCAGAATCTGAAACAGGCTCCAGGTTCTGAGCTGTCAGCACAGCAGAGCCCAATGCAGGGCTGAAACCCACGAGCTGTGACATCATGTCATGACCTGAGCCGAAGTCAGATGCTTAACCGACTGAGCTACCCAGGCGCCCCTAAAAGATTTTTTAAAGATTAGTATAAGAAGTAAAACACGAATGGCCCTTTTCCCCTTCTGTGTCAACATCTGCCATCCCCATTCCATCTTGGTGGACATTTATATTAGTCCTAATTATTTTTATTACAAATAATGCTGCAATGAACATCTTTGTATACACATTTGTGTATATAGGCAAGTATTTCTTCAGACAAACTCCTAGATTTAGAATCCCTAGATCAAAGGAATTAAATTATGATAATTTGGCCTTCAAAAGATTTACAGTTTACACTCCAGTCAATAGTGTGAACCCTTGCTCCTCTAATTCTGGCCCACAAATTATGAACGACAGTTAAAATTTATACTTTCCCAGCTACTAGCAAGGTTAAGTATATTTTCATTTGTTTATTGATTATTGAAAGGGCGGGCCTACGCCGGCCAACTCCATCTTGTTCTGTGTCCTTCACCTTGACCACGCCTCCTCCCCTTGAGTAACCTCCTGCTCACCTGTCTAACAGGACTCAGACCCTTCCCCAGCCAATCGGCTGAGGCCACAGCCATTACCTCACCAACTGCCCCTAGGTCCCAATAAAACCTTTGTCCTTTTGAAACTCACTCTCTCTCCCTGGTATCTCACCGCTGCCCCCCTGCAGGTAGGGGATTGAGTATCCATAAAGTATCCATAAAGTATCCATAAAGGCTCTTTTGCTTTTACATCGGACTCAGCTCCCTGGCGGTCTTTGGGGATCACGAATTCTGGGCATAACAATTATTTGTAATTTTTATTTCATAAATTTCTTATTCATATCTCTTTTGTTTGTTTTAAGATATTTTTAAATGTTTGTTTATCTATTTTGAGAGCAGGAGAGAGGCAGAGAGAAAGAGGGAGAGAGAGAATCCCAAGCAGGCTCCACACCACAGCACAGAGTGACAGCCCTGACTTGGGGCTCCATTTCACAATCCGTGAGATCATGACCTTAGCCCAGATCAAGAGTCAGTCACTTAACTGACAGAGCCACCCAGGCGTGCCCTATTTTGTTTGTTTTTATATTGATTTCTAGGAACTTTTCATATTTGCTGGTCACTAATCATTTTTCTTCCTGTCTGCCAAGTATCTTAACTTTTTACAGTGACATTTGTCATAAAGACATTTGTTATTTTCTTTGTAGTCAAATCTATAAATATCTTCTTTTGGGGCTCTGAGTTGTGTATGTTTTGGAAGTCCTTCTCACATCCCCAAGATTATTTTAAAAACTAAGAGTATTTTCCTCCTGATACTTGTATGGCTCTGCTCTTGAGACTGAGCTCTTTAATTCTGCTTCTGATGAAATAAGGGTGTGATTTTATCTATTCCAAATAGCCTAAGGTCCCAACAATACTTATCAAATTGTCTACGTGAGTGTTCTGTATCTAATGGCACACTTTAAATTACTCCAGCTTGGGGTGTTGAGGGTCTTCTCTCCCCATTGTTCTTGTTTGCTGTGTCAGTATCCATAACTGTTCTCTGTTTTCTCTTTAAAAGTGAATTTTATCATTATTTTGCCCATAAATTCTCTTGGAATTTGATTGGGAAATGTCCTGAATTTATAGATTAATTTGGCAGATGTGAAAATCCTTATAATAGTGAGCGTTGCCATCAAGAACACACTATATATGTCCAACTTGTAACTATTATTTGTATCTTTCAGTAAATATTTACAGTTTTTAGGGCGCCTGCATGGCTCAGTTGGTTAAGCATCTGACTCTTGATTTCAGTTCAGGTCATGATCTCCTGGTCTTGAGATCAAGCTTCAAGTTGGGTTCCATGCTGGGCTTGGAGCCTGCTTAAGATTCTCTCTCTCTTTCCCTCTGCCTCTCTGACTTGTGCTCTTTCTCTCTCTCTCTCTAAAAAAAAAAAAAAAAAAAAAAAAAAAAAAAAAAAAAAAAATTTGCAATATTTCTCATGTAGTTCTTACACATGTTTGAGGTTATTTCTGAATTTTAACTGGGAATAGATTTTGGATTTGGCAATTTTCATTTTCCTAGAAAGTTATTTTATTCAAACATGTTGGCTTGACTTGTACAAACTATTCTCATGTATTTTTTAAATTTCCTGCCTATCTACAGTGATGTCAAATTCTTGTTTCTAATATTGTGCTTTTACTGTGATTGAATTTGCTATAAGAGTGCCTTTTTCACTGGTTTTTTTTTTTTTTTTAATCAAGTATAGGGATTTTTTTGTTTACTATTTCATTAATCCTACTTGCCTTTTTTTTTTTTGTATTCTTTCTTTGGATTTCTTTTCTTGTTATTGTTCACTCTTCAGCTGCTTTCTCATTTTTTATTTTTTTAATGTTTTATTTATTCTTGAGAGAAAGAGAGAGCATGAATGAAGCAGGGGCACAGCAAGAGAGGGAGACACAGAATCCGAAGCAGGCTCCAGACTCTGAGCTGTCAGCACAGAGCCCAATGTGGGGCTCGAACTCATGAGCTGTGAGATCATGACCTGAGCCAAAGTTGGTCACTTAACCGACTGAGCCACCCAGGCGCCCCTCATTTTGTAATATATACGTGTAACACTACACACTGTCCTTCAAGTACTCTTTTGACAACTTCTTACATGGTTTATATTTGGAGACTCCAATGTTAATTGTGTCTGTTCCTCTACATCTGCTTCCCCCACAGGGTATCCCTTATATCTACGCCCTTTCTTCAGCACCGTTACATCCTGCCACATCTGGAACTGGGTAGTTACAGTTCACTATCAAGAAAATACTGACATACTGAAGACTGATCACTGGTTTCTCTGAATGTCCAGAGTCACATTTTTCAACCCACCTTTCTCATCTTTTGCTAATTCTCTGTTTCCCATAGGGTGGGCTCCATACTGCTACTTGCCCTTATGAGTCACTGAGACTCTTTCTGCTTGATCCTGAGAAAAGCTGGTTCCTCATATTTTTCTAAATTGGTCACCCATGAGAAACAAACCCTTCTCTTACTAATATTAGCCACCTTTTTTGCATATTGTTAATGCATCATTATGCTCTACATATAAGGAGACACACAACCAGTGTTTTTTAAGGTCATCAAAAATTAGATGGATTTTCTAATGTCCTTTTAGAGAGAACTTTTCTGAATCCTGACTGAGATTTTTTTCACCCCTTAAAAGTATTTTTTTACCCTTTCTTCCTCAATGTAGAGTCCACCCTGGACATATCTACTAAATCTCCTGTGGGCTAGAATTCTGATGACCCATCCTAAGGTCTACCTGAGGAGATACTCCCCTTGCTTTGGCGAAGTAGAAGTTGGACTTCCCCTGCACCCCAGAGAGAGACTTACTAGATTCCCTTTCCTTAGATCACTATTTCCTCCCCACCAACACTCTGATGATGCTTTGAGGATGGAGGGACTCCTCTTTTCCCTAGTTTTTTTAATGTGTAAGAAGTAATAGTGATAATCAACAATTGATCATTGTTTTATAGAGTAAAATCATGACTGTCATATAAAATAAATGTGTTGGAGGTTTTATTTGACTCATTAATTAATAAGGAAGCCAAAAAATATTGTAGCCAACTTAAGGAGAAAGCAAAGAACAGACAACAATGTAAGTCCCACAAAGTGCTGAAATGAATTGGCTTAATACATGCAAACCATGCTTCTTTCATGAGGATGTAAGGGGATCAATTACCTCTCCACCAGACAAGGTTTTATTTGCATGCCTATGGACATGAATCATTTTTATTGCTATCAGTTATCTATAATTTACAGAGTTATAAAATCACTCAAAGACAAGGAAACTGTAGAGATAATCACAAAAATTATGCTATCAAGACATCCAGTCATCTGCTTTGTTCACTTCAAAGGCACTTTGAAGACACTGATATGCATGCATCCCTTAACAGCTTCAGTTTCAGCTTTACCCTATAAACTGGTGGGGGTCCCCTTCCCATGTCTGGTAGTTCATGACTACCTGGGATTCCCAAATAAGACATAGTCTGGGCTCCTGACCACCGAGGAATCATAGGGTCCTCCTTTGTATGAAGCTTCCATGGATACCAGCCAGTGGGCCACATGGAGCTCTCCCTCAGATCAGCTTTATGCTGGATGAGTCTTTTCTTCTTCTGCCTTTTAACCACACACAAAAGTCACTGGGTATCCAGGGACCCTTCAGATACCAAGAAATAGGGTCTGAATCATATTTGTGATGACTGCATGTGGCCCACTGCTTTTTTTTATTCCCAATTTGTATAACAAATTTGTTGTAGTCCCCTTCGGGAGCCCAAGAAATAGTTGTAGATTTTTTAAGCCTTGAAATAATCCCAGCACTAGCCAGTTCTCAGGATCTCCTCTTTGGTGCACATGGATTCAAGCTAAATTTACAGGCCAAAAAGAATGCCCTAGCCCTTTTTCTATCAAGGAGTCTTCAGAGATTGAGTGAGAAAATACATAGTAGGAGGAAACTGGTCTTTCTTCACAAATGGGCTGCGGACTATGATTGGAGACCCTTCACCTGTTAGTGCCACTTACAATACGCTTGCTCTTTCCAGGAATAATAATTTAAGAGGTTGTACTAATTCTAGTCTTAATCAAGGTCCTTTTAAGGTCAAATAATTCTCCCACTTTACAAGTGAAGAAATTAAGGCTCAAAGAAATTTCTCAAAGAAATTAAGAAACTTGCTTAAAGTCCAATAATTCTTACGTAACCATGCTCTGATGCACAGTTGATGTGACTCAACATACTGAATGTCTTCCATCACACTATGTTGCCCCTCTATATTCCAACATTCTGCACGTATACACTCAGGGCCTACTATGTGTAAGGCGTTTTTTAAGCAACACCATTTATCTCGTCATGCAAGAAAGAAACTTCTACATTAGCCTGACTCTACCATCTGCTCCCCCATGCACATTCAGTGGTGTTTTCAGCTCTATGAATGTTATTTTGATGTATTTCTCCACCGCATCCCTTACACTCTATGCCTCCACACACTGGCTTATTCATCTCATGTCCATCTCTGTTCACTGGAATAACACAATGTTGCTTTCTGGCCTCCCTAATTCTAGCTTCTTCTCATCTCTCTTTCCTACCCGTGTACACTTCTTATTTGCAATGAGTAATACTGCTGATCTATGCATGTCCCTCCCTTGCTTAACAAATCTCAGTGGCTCCACAGTTACTGTAGGATAACGTGCAAACTCCATAGTGTGGCCCATAAAGATGTTAAAAATATATCAGCTCATCTTTCTGGTCATTCTTCATCGCAGCCACTGATGAATCTATGACCTAGCCACAGCACATTAGTGCCTGTATCCACAGCATCTCATCAGACCTCCATGCCTTTCCCTTTAAGCTGTACTTTTGAATTACAAATGTCCTAAAAAAAAAAAAGAAATGTCCTTCCCTGATTCCAGGTCAGATATCTCCTCTTCTGTGAGACATTCACTGATATCACCACCATTCCCCATTCACCAAGAAAAATAATTCATTCAGGGTGCATGTTCCTCTATTAAAGCATATACACACACAGATTCTACACCAGGTGTGTTTGTATTTGCACCCTTGGCTAGACTGGAGTCTCCTCATGGGCCAAGGTCATTCCACATACCTTAACGTTTGAGCATACAGCACAAAACCCAGTATGAGGAGTCCCTCAACAAATGTGTTGTTGAAAATCTGAATTAATAAAAGAACATATGTTGAACTTGAGGGTCCCATTTCAGACTCTTTGCCACATTCTGTCACTTTCAGACAGAAGAAACAGGGGTGCCTGGGTGGCTTAGTCAGTTGAACATCCGACTCTTAATTTGGGCTCAGGTCATGATCCCAGGGTGATGGGATCGAGCCCCACATCGGACTTTGCACTGAGTGTGGAGCCTGCTTAAGATTCTCTCTCTCTCTCCTTTTGCCCCTCCCCCCACTCATGAGCTCTCTCTCTCCCTCTCAAATTAAAAATAACATTAAAAATCCTTAAAAAAAAAAGGAGGAAGAAATAGTAATAACAGTAAGCAGAAAACAAGAAAAATGGAAATTCTAGGGCTAGCGCTCAGGGAAAGCTATATAATCCTGAATGTCTCCCTAAACCCCAGTGGTTAGGAAACGAATTGCCACACAGGAAACCAGTGCTGTGTGAGAGCCTATGCCCTTCCAGGCTGCATTCAGTGAAGCCACGTGGGCAGTTTGGAATCAGCCATAATGGGGTGGTTTACACCATGGAAATTGGCAAATGGTGTGAATAGTGTTGTGGGGAGGTGGGTCTTGTGTTGTTGTTTCCATTTTACATTGTACAGTTCTGTGGTCTTCAGTGTATTCACTGCTTTGTGCAACTATCAAAACATCCAATATCAGAATATTTTCATCATCCCCCGAAACATCCATACCCCTTAACAATCATTCCCCATTTCTTCCTCCCCTAGCACAGGCAATCAATCTTTGTTTCTTCTTTCCTTCCTTCCTTCCTTCCTTCCTTCCTTCTTTCCTTTTTTCTTTCTTCCTTTCTTTCTTTCTTTAGAACTAGTTTTCAAACATTCACAATATGCCACTGTTGGGAAACCATCTGTTTCTATAATAACAGTTACTTTTCTCTTCCCCACTCAATGCTTTGATACTTCAAGTACCTTGAGGCCTCCTAAACCCCAAGGTTTATATAACAAAGATTTATATACATTTAAAAAGAAGTTATTTTAGCTTTTGCTTAATTCAACTTACCCATCACAGAATGAGATGAAAAATAGTCATGCGTAGAGAAAAGATCAGGAGTTAATAAATCTTTAAAAAGGCTAGATCACTTTCTGCCAGATTAGTATATGGGATTTACTTTTGCATGAGACAATGGGCTCTTGTCTATTTTTAGATTAGATAATGCATTTCCTAGGACCCACAGGAGTCCTTGGCTTCTCTTATTACTGAGCACACATGCAGAGACCAGAGGTTTTATGAAAGGGAAAGAGAAAAAGACAAGGGGAAAGGATTGGTGGTTTGCTCTTTTGATCACTAATGCAACTCCATCAGGAAAGAGGAAATATAATGCCCAAGAATTTCCTCAAAGAAGTTCAGCACAAATGCAAAACAATACACATGTATCAACAGATGTATATGCATTGCACACTCACACAAGAGCACTTGTACCATGAGATCATTTGTTAATGTCCTAATGACCTGCGAGTCCCAGAACTGTCTCCCCAGATGTGGGCTCCCAGACACCAGATGCGTATTACTTATCTAATTAATGCCTGCTGATTGAACTTGTTTCTAAGTCTTTCATATTTGCAAAAGCAGGGAAAGCTGTGCTGTCCTCTAGGGAATGCACTTTAAGCTTTGAACTCCAAGTGTGGCCCATGGACCAGCAGCAGCAGCATTATCTGGGAGATGTGAGAAATGCAGAGCCTCGGGCCCTACTCAGACTTAATGAGTTTGGTTTATATTTTATCAACATCTCTAGTTGATTCACATGCACAGTGATGTTGAGAAGCACTGGATGAAAACCAGTGGTGGATCCTTTGATTGATGGCTTTCTCACCTCACTGTCTTGAGTTTGTGTGAAGGAAGAACTCGCTGAGACTTACTTGGCATTCATCCAAATGATCTCTCACCAGGGGCGCCTGGGTGGCGCAGTCGGTTAAGCGTCCGACTTCAGCCAGGTCACGATCTCGCGGTCCGTGAGTTCGAGCCCCGCGTCAGGCTCTGGGCTGATGGCTCGGAGCCTGGAGCCTGTTTCCGATTCTGTGTCTCCCTCTCTCTCTGCCCCTCCCCCGTTCATGCTCTGTCTCTCTCTGTCCCAAAAATAAATAAAAAACGTTGAAAAAAAAAAATTAATCAAATGATCTCTCACCAGAGCTTAGATGTCTTGGGAATCCCCATCCCATCTCAAGCTTTGGAGCTGAGACAAGAGGCTTATTTTCTTCCCAGATTGGAACCCTACTGACTGCAGAAATGTCAATGGCCCATCTTCAGAGATCATGGATAGTTTCACTTCAAATCAAGTTTTGGTAAAAGACACTAATATGCTCATTACAGACAATCTAGAGAACTATGGAAAAACAAATTAAAATCACCTGACTTTCCACCACTGAGTGTTAAACACTTAATATTTTGGCACTTTTTTTTTTTTTAACATGCAGGTGTTACATCCTATTTCCAGTAGAATTCTTTATTCTACACAACTGGGAGGATAAAGTATATGGAGTTTGTATCCTGGTTTTTTTTTCCCCCACATGTCATGATTATTCTCTTATTGCTAAAAATTCTTCAAGAACATGATTTTAACGACCTTATATTCTTATGTGATTATATCATATTGTATTTAAATATTATCATTTTCTTGAATATTTTAAATATTTGTTAACCCTTATAAATGACATTGTAATTAAGATTCTTGTGCATAAAAATTTTTCTGACTTTTTTTTAAGTAGACTCTATGCCCAACGTGGGGCTTGAACTCATGACTCTGAGACCAAGAGTCTCATGCCCCTCTTTTTCTGACTTTCTGATTATTTCTTCTGTATAGATTTTCAGAAGTCCACTTCCTGGGTCAAATGATGTGAATTTTATAGGTATTGATACATAATGTGGAAATGTATTACATATCATAATATGGGGCTCCCTTCTAGAGCCCCAAAACGTGGACCACACCCTCACCAGCCTTTTGGACTCCTCAGCTCCCTAGAAAACCATTACTATTGCACAGTTTTCTTTTGATTTTTTTTTTTTTTTTTGATAAAGCAGTGTGGTTTCATTTGTGAACTCCTTATACTCCTTGATCTTGATCGTTTTTTATTATTGGGGTGCTACCTCAACAATATGTGTGTTGATTGAAGTATTTTCACATAGTTAATTCTTTATCTAATCATTTGCTCTATTTTCCCAGTTTCCATTTAACGGTGTTTAAAGTCATATAAATGTTTTACATTTTAAATTGAATATTGTAAAAATCATGCATCTTTTATTCTGGATTTCTTACATAGCACTTATGGTTAGAAAGATCCTCCCCACTAAGGAGGGCATAGTTAATCTATATATATTTTCCAGAACAAGGTAAAATAGCAGGGCTGCTAGTGACTATCCTAACCTCATTCCTGATGAAGTATGATGTTGGCTTTTAGCTGGATCACTTCCTGAATACTTCATTCCTTCCCATTTTTTGTGATGTTTCCTTAATCATATGTTATCTCCTAAAACATACTCAGGAGCCTTTTTGACAGCTGAACTATCTTACTGATCTGTCAATTCTTGCTCTGATATCATATGATTTTAACTACATTACATCCTGAAAATTTTATCTGATCAGCTCAGTTTACAAACTGAAAGAAAAGGTGACTTTTTAAAAATTTTACTTTCTAACTTCGACCTCTTATGGAATATATGAAATTTCCAACCCAAGAGCTCATATGCAGGTCCAAATTTTCAGCAAAGAAGCAGTCATCTCTCGTTGTTTTAACATAGAGCATTAGATATTAATAAAGGTAATCTCCTCAAAGATAGCCTTTCCTTTCCAAAAAAGAAACTGGAATATGCATAACTTCCTGGTATGAAATCTGAAGTTTCATTATATTTTGTCATGCAAAACAATGCCCACTCTCTGTTTCTTGACATATCTGACTGTTTGGGCATATTTAAAAGCCACTATAAACAGCTGGGAAAAAGTCTTTCCTCTTTGTGGTTATTTTTGTGGTTGAAAGTGTGAAGGTCAAGTGTCCTCTATTTTCCTGAAGAAATCTTTTCCTTTTCCTTTTGGCTTATCTCACATTGACTCTCTTTTAAAATTTCTCACAGCAGTTATTAAGTAAACTACCCAAGGGGTATAGAGAGTCATGAAGGGTTTGCCCTCTGGTGTCCAACAAACTGGGGTTCACCTGTTCAGTTCCTTAACTTCCATTAGCTTCTGCTTCATCATCTGTAACATTAAGAAAATAATAGTTCCTATCTTGTGGAGTTGGTAGAATGGCTAAATGAGATTAAAGGAGCTAACGCAATGCCCTAAATCAACACTAAATAAATGTAAGCTTAAAACATAGACCCCTCTCTCTCCATCCTCCCTCATCTTTGCAGTTGATCTTGCCTGACTTTTACTTGCCAAGAAGATGAAATTCTCAGTCTATCCTTTCCTTTATGCTCATCCTTGACTCTAACAATCTTATTCCTTCCTTCTTCCTATCTCAAAAGAAGGTCCTCCTCCCTGACATGGCTATCCCTAGATGTGTGATCACCTTCCAATGCAGAAGCTATAATGCCTGTCTGAACTAGCTTTGGAAGCCATACACTATTATTTCTGCTTTATTCTGCTGGCCCCACATACCAGCCCTGATTCAACATAGAAAGGGACAGCAGGAGCACTTGAACACCACAAGATAATGATCAGAGGGGCCATGTTAGAGGCTACCCCAGTACACTCTCATACTCCTATCATTCCACATGCCTTTGGAAAGGTTGTATACACTGCTCACAATTTATTATCCTCTACTCTCTCAGGCAGAGTTCCTATTTGCAAGCAATTGAACTTGACTCCAAGTATTCAAGAGAGGAATTTACTTAAGGGATATTTGGGGGAGAGCTGGAGACCCAGGGTTGGTGGAGTTACATTTCTAGGAACAGTGCCCAAAGTCTGATCACAGAACTGGCCCAATGACAGAATGGTTTTTTGCTGAAGCTGCTGTTACTTCTGCCCTACTAAGCACTATAGGGGACTACCACCGTCAATGCCACCCCAACAATGACACTTTTTTTTTCCAGTCAGGACTACAACCTCACAACCACTGCTCTTCAAAAAGCCAAAACCTCTACTGCCACCCAACCAAAAGAAACATAAAGGATTCTTCAAGTAGGTCTCTTTCACAAGTTGTGCTTTTCTGAACAGATGTTTAACATGGGTGTGTCTGGTCAGTGTTGTGTGGGTCACATTCTTGCATCCCAGCTTTGAGAAAGCCTGGGAATTTCAATTTCTAAGTTCTGCTTTGATGAGGCAAGATGAAAAAAGGCCAGAAATACCCAAACACTGCAAGAGTTTCCAAAAGTGTAGGACATCCAGAGAGAATGACAAAGTGTCCACAGTACCTACTTCTTTTAATCCTTGCAATTTGGCTTCTGTGTCACTTTTCCACTAAAGCTGTTCCTCAGGGGTCCTCAGTGACATTCAATGGACCTTCCCCTTGGATCAGTGCTGCACTAGTTGAGCAAGTTAAAGTAGCCTTTGGCTGATACAGGAGTACTGATGCATAGGGGCACTTGTACCCGAATGTTTATAGCAGCACTCTCAACAATAGCCAAATTATGGAAAGAGCCTAAATGTCCATCAACTGATGAATGGATAAAGAAATTGTGGTTTATATACACAATGGAATACTACGTGGCAATGAGAAAGCATGAAATATGGCCCTTTGTAGCAACGTGGATGGAACTGGAGAGTGTGATGCTAAGTGAAATAAGCCATACAGAGAAAGACAGACACCATATGTTTTCACTCTTATGTGGATCCTGAGAAACTTAACAGAAACCCATGGAGGAGGGGAAGGAAAAAAAAAAGAGGTTAGAGTGGGAGAGAGCCAAAGCATAAGAGACTGTTAAAAACTGAGAACAAACTGAGGGTTGATGGGGGGTGGGAGGGAGGGGAGGGTGGGTGATGGGTATTGAGGAGGGCACCTTTTGGGATGAGCACTGGGTGTTGTATGGACACCAATTTGACAATAAATTTCATATATTGAAAAAAAAATAAAAATAAAACTCAAAAAAAAAAAAGTAGCCCTTGGCTAGTATCTTAGGACAGGTTCCCCAGAAGAGGACATGGAAACAAGAACTCATTTCCAGGTGGTTTATTAAGGAAGTTTCTCCAAGGAGACTGGCTAAGAGGTGGGGGAAACAGAAGAGGAAGAGGAAGAGGAAGAAGCTAAATAGGGGCACAATTTCAGGCAAAGTCCCAGGGAGTAGATTCAGCCTGATCCTTCAGGGATCAGAGTTTTGACCTGAGACCAGGGAGCTTGCACAATTTACCCCCAGAGGAGCCAGGGAGGGACACCAACTATAGGAGCTACTAGCTCCTTGATTTTGCAGGTAAAGTGACCATGGTAGCCTTAGGACAGTCTTCTGAGGAGAAAAAAAAAAAAAAAAAAAAGAAGAAGCAGACCTGGACCACTGGAGATCAAAGCACACAGGTTCCTTCAGGACAAAGATGCACAGACATGGTAAAAGAAACCTGAGGTTTTCTGGACAGAAGGCCAACAGAACCCAATAGAATCAGGGATTTAGTATTCAATTTCAAATCTGCCTTCCTGTGAGTACCACTCCAACCTGGGTCCACAGCCTTGCCAATGGGGTCCTGTCATCAACCAGCCACCATTAAGCCCTGTTTCTCAGTAATCCCCTGAACCTCCCTCATGCTTCATCCAAATTTACTGTCAGCTTACACCAAATATCTTAACCTTTCCTCCCTTAATAGCATCCCTTTTCCTATGCCAAGGGTACCCTCCCCTCAGTTCATCTACTGTAGAATTTCCTGAGATCAAGCTCAAATACCGTCCCAATCAGGAAGTCTTTCCTGGCCACCCCAGCACTCAAGGACAGCTTTCCCTTGAGTCAGGACAAGACGGTTTTTAGCTCTTTTAAGAGTCTCATCAGGCTCTCTCTAAAGTACTGTAGACATATTCATCCCTTGTCTTCCTTGATGAGTTTTAGGCTCCTGAGGACAAAGACTGCTTCTTATAAAACTATGCTTACTACACAGCATCTAACTAACAGTGTTCACTTACATGTGTTTGTTTGAAAAAATCCTACTTCTGAGTTCATAAAACATCAATAATATTGCAGTTTACTTTTAAAATAGAGCATTTGCAGCCACCTGGATAACTCAGTCAGTTAACCGTCCAACTCTTGATTTTGGCTCAGGTCATGATCTCATAGATCATGAGATCAACCCCTGCATTGGGCTCTGCACTGATAGCGCAAAGTCTGCTTGGGATTTTCTCCTTCTTTCTGCTTGCTCTCTCAAAATAAATAAATAAATATTTTTTAAAACACTTAAAATAGAACATTTCCTGAATTAGAACCTCTAGTGTATTATCTTCAATATATTCCTCTGTTGAGAGCAGAACAATATAACACACATTTGTGTAATTATTCCTGGTCTAAAAAGTAAGTACTGAAATAAAAGGTTTGGCTCTGGATCCCCAAACAAACAAACAAAAAAACAAAAAACTCTAGAAAATTGTCCTGACCCTTTTTGATGATTTTCATCAAGTGAACTTATCTCCAGTTCCTACTAAGGCAGGGCTGATGCCTTCTTAGCTGTTGGGAACCAGTTGCTCTCTTGTGGCCCCATCTACTTAAAACTCCTCCATAGTGTTCCACTGGTCTTAGAACTCAATCCAGCATTCATAAGTCCCTGCATGATCGAGCCTATCTACCCCACCAAACTCATCTCACCAAACTTTCCCTTTGCTCACAAAGCTCCCTCTGCTCTAAGCTGCTCTTGCAACTGCTGTCTACCACACTTTTCTTTGCTTTAGAGTTATTGATTGTCCTTGCTATTCTCTCTGCCAAAGTACCTTTTCCCCTGCAGGTGACACACTAATTGACTCCTCTTCATCTTTTAGGTCTCAGCTGTTCTATCTCAAGTGGCCCTTTTACCCCTTCCCCTGGGTGGTGTCAACCATGTCACTTTGTTTATGCCCTTCAAGGCCTTTATGGTAATCCGAAATTAGTATTAGCTCAAATGATACTGTCTCCCTTCCCCAGCTAAAATTGCATGTTACCCAAAGATTACCTTACATATATGTTCAGGGCCTACAACAATTCTACACTCAGTGTGGGCACTCCATTAACAGTTGTTAAATGAGTAAATGGAAGAGCATGCTTTGGTAAGGAAGGTTTTCTTGTGCAAGACAAAACACAAAATTATAAAGTAATAGATAAATTTTACTTCATAGAATTTTAAAAACTACAGGAACCAAGTAAAAAATGGGAAAAAAATACTGGGAAAAAAAGTGGATGATGGAAAGTTCATGTTACGGGCACAGTAGTCAATAATTCAGGTGCCATTAAAGGAAATAATGAAGAGAGAAGGTAGAAAAAAATAAAACTCTAACATGCAACATGGATCATCTATGTGGTTGTGGAATTCTCCGAGAATGGAGTGAAAAGGTGAGTTTTGAAGAGTTGAGCCATCAAATGCCTTTGGGATGTGGAGAGCATTCAATCCCCTCAACAACTCCACATGGCATGACATTTTTATCCCCACTTAACAGAAAAAAGATACCTTGAATAACTACCTAACTTTACTCAAGAGAGTAAGTAATTGAGCTGGAATTTGTCCATAAGTCTTTGTGGCTTCAAGGTTTATTATGTTCTTTTTATGCCAGTACACATCTTCCATTTTTCATTGGTGAGACTAAGCAAAAGGGAGTTAGGACATGATCTGTAGCATTCTTGGGCAGTGGGCTTTAAGCCCAGAAGAAAAAATAAAAAGTAGGACTGCAATGCCTTGGGGAAGAAATACCAGAGTCTAGAAACTCTTAAATCTCATAATCTTAGTACATTAATCTCTGCACACTCCAATCACAGTTGGAAATGTGACTTGACTGCCCAGGGGAATAAGTGAGGTTCCAGAATCAAAATTACACAAATAAGCCATAAAATCTTAGGACTATTAGATAGCTTCTAAAACTATTTTCTTAGAAACCATTTTGTCCAACTCCTTTTCTTCTTAGAAAAGTGACATTCAGAAAAGTCCAGTGCCTTGCCTAATGTCACAAAACTAATTGGTAATATCAGTCTAACCAGGTCACAGACAGCCCTATGCATTGCATAGACTGTGGCTTTTTCCTCCCGCTCGAAGAGGATTTTGAGACAGAATCTTTGAGACTGTATACCTTTTCTTAGATCATAGTTCCCTACAAGTTAATTCCACTTTGCTTGGGAGTCCTCTCTGCAAAGCTGGACTCTCTCTGTTGGCATTATTGGCCCTTTTTGCTCAAATTTGCAGAGGCTGACCTCCTCTCAGATCCAGAAACAGCCTCCTTCTTAGAAACCATGACTATAATATGCTCTGAACTTGTGGTCAAATCTTGCCAGAGGCAAAAGTCCTCTTCCTGATGGGCACTTTCCCACAACTGGTATCTTGAGAAACTGGAAGTTCAGGTATTTGTTGCCAAGAAAGAAGCCTGAATCATTGAGCACTAAACTGTGAGATAATAGAGAACCAGCCACTCACCAACTGAGATTTGGGAGGCTGAGAATGCACTGAGCTGTCAGCTTCTTCAGTGAAGCCAGATTCAGCAACTGGGTGCTTTCCTGTACCTTCCAGCCTGATGCTCTTCCTGTGGTTGGGAGAAAGGAGCTGGGGTGAATTGACCCAGAGGAAAAACAGAGATGAATTAGAAACTACTTCCTTTTCCACAAACATTCACTTGGGGAATAGTGGATCAAGGCGTATCAACATTAGTAAACATTGTGTTCACCTTCCTTTGGCTCAAAGACATCAGCTTTTTAAAATGAAGGCTATTAAGGAGAGTGGCTATGTAGGGACTCATAAATTATGAATTTACTAGTCATGGATGAATACAGATAACCCTGCAATCAGGAGACAGCTGGTAATTAGAAGCAACTCTTCTTCTGATTTAATTAACCACCTGAAGAAATTGGGTTTTGATTTGGATTTGCATTTGAACACTATAATCTCCTTTAAAACAAGGAAAAAGAATAATTTCAAAGTACAGACATCTCTTTCAGATTTATAGTGGGAGAGCTCTCTATGCCATGATTAAAAAAATCAATGAATTAAAAGAAAATTAGCCACCATGTGTTATTGTTGTGAACAATTGTCATTGATCAGCTCAGGAGGGAGGATGGGGTGAAGTAACCTCAATTTCTGAGATCTGATCTTCTCCACTTGGAGACAGACTCCTTTTTTAACTGGTTTGAGGTTGGGGGAACCTAAGTTTGGGCAGTTGCCCAGTAATCACTGGTGAGTAGGTGGCAGGCCCAATATTGAAATAGAGCTCCTCATTTTCCAGTCTATAATATTGCTTGCTGTCCCCCACATGTGTTTGGGAGCAGGGGAGGAAATTCATGAATACTTCTGTGTTTGATCCTGTGGTCTTCCTTGAGCCTCTGACTCGACTGACAGGTTAGACAGGAACAGAATGTGTTCTTCCACCTCCACCCCAACCAAGACAGGTGCTTTAATAAAATCTAACAAATGTGGTCAGCATTTCAGAAGAATGGTGTTGCTTAGCGGCAGTGACTTTTACAGAAAGGTCAAGTAGATTTTTTCCTAAAGGTTTTTCAGGATATTTGGAGCCAAGTTTCCTGATGATTCATCTAAATATAGTACTGAAATTTTACTACCTGCATTATTAAAAGGGGTCTTTCAATACTCAGGCTCCACAAATAAATATTAATAATGGCCATCACTTACTTGGTGTATTGTTTCACAAAGTATGGTACAGATACTTGTTCAGATACTACAGGTGGTATACAGATTGATTTTAGGTTCTAAGAGATGAATATTTATTATTGTAAACATTATTTATTTGCTTAAATAAGTATTTGAAGACATAACCAGTTTACCAACTCCATGCTTTAATGAATATAGTTGCTTAGAGTAAAGATAAGTCTTTAGAATAATTTAAGTAAAGCTAATTAAAATATTTAAATATATAAGAATACATACAGTCAGTATTCAAATACAGCTGAAGTTTTAAAAGTAATAATTTGGGACTTACTCTGTTCCAGACACTTTGCTGGAGGATTGTGCCTTCTCTTCCCTCCCCTGTTTCTTCAGATGCTCAAGTTAGTATTATCTGTGGGTGAGTGGAACCGAACCCACTTGGGTTTGGTTTTGTTTCCTGAACACTTTACCCTTTGAAGTAAATCCTCTTGGGATTTGGATTTTGCAGGATTATTGGCAGATGTCTGAAATTCTGCTTTAAACGTCAAGCTGTAGAACTCTTTCACTGGTGTGACAGAGCAGTTCATGTCAGCTCTCATGAGTTACACGCATCTCTTCCCAACTCTGCCTTCAAGGACAGCACATTGGTAGCTTGAAATCAGCTTCAATGAGAGTATTCACACCACGGATATTGGCAATTTGTTTTCTTTCTGGAGAACCAGTTATTAAACATTTCCTAAAATAAAACTGTATTCAACTTTATTTTAAAAGTGTTGGTGAAGATGTGGAGAAAGGGGAACTCTTATGCGCTGTTGGTAGGAATGCACACTGGTGTGGCCACTTTGGAAAACAGTATGGAGTTTCCTCAAAAAGTTGAAAACAGAAATACCCTATGATCCAGCAATTGCACTACTCTTATTTACCCAAATAATACAAAAATGCTAATTCAGAGGGACACACACACCCCAATGTGTATAGCAGCATTATCTACAATAGCTAAATTATGGAAGCAGCCCACGTTTCTATAGACAGATGAATGGATAAAGAAGATAATATATAGATTATACATACATACATACATACACACATACACACACACAATGGGATATTACTCAGCCATAAAAAAGAATGAAATCTTGCCATTTGCAATGATATGCAATGATGGAGCTAGAGAGTATTATGTTTAGCAAAATAAGTCGATCTGAAAAAGTCAAATACCATATGATTTCACTCCTATGTGGAATTTAAGAAACAAAACAAACAAGCAAAGGGAAAAAGAGTGAGAAAAGCAAACCAAGAAATGGACTCTTAAGTGCAGACAACAAACTGATGGTTACCAGAGGGGAGGGGGTGAGGGATGGGTGAAATAGGTGATGGGGATGAAGGAGAGCACTTGTATGATGAGCACCAAGTGATGGAATGGAAGTGTTGAAGCACCATATTGTACACCTGAAACAAATATTACACTGTATGTTAACTAACTGGAATTGAAATAAAAACTTAAAAAAAAATTAAGTCTACCTGCAACATATCACCAGGTCCCTGCACAATCAGAAATGTCTGCCTAAACACCTGCTGCAAACAGGATATCACAGTGTGTGGTGGAGAATGGGCCCTTCTTAAGGGGCAGGATTTTTAGGCATTTCCTTTTTGAAAACTCTTCTTCCAATCAAAACTTGTGTTAAATGGCCAAACATGGGCTGTTAGCCTTTCAAAGACCTACCTGGATTACATATTTTCCAAATAACACACTAGTAAATCAATCAATCTGTTCTCTATCCTTTTATGCTTCATACAACTGCTAAAATATTGTATAAGTGACCAAATATTGCGCTAAGATCAAGAACAAAGTGAGGATGTCACAAGAAGGCAATAAAAAAGATGGTGTGGAACAGGAGGGGGATAATGAAACCCTTCATAAGCGAAACCAAAGAAGCAATTACCAATGATTTATATGGAAAAAAATTTTGAGTGTTCCCAGTCCTCCAAAATAACCTCTCTTAGGTTTTTCTGATACCCTAAGGCACATCTTGATAACTGATGCACACAGCAAAAAAATGAAGATAAAGCACAGATGCTCACAGACAAGTTCAAAGATCTGATGGCTGGATGCTGTGATGCTAAGTGTGGTTCCTGGAGAAGATGCTTAGTGGGACCACTCTTGCTGCTGCTCAGGGTACATCTCTGTAATGGCTCACTGCAAAACAAATGCTGGACACTATTTTCAATTTTTGCCTTTCTTTGTAAAAACAAAAATCCTCTTTGGATTTCTTTTGGTTAGCAAAATCAGGTACTAATGTAGGTCTTCCATAAAAGCCAAGTGGTATAGCATGAACTTTCATAAAGTGGGGAATACCTGTATATGAGAGCCACCAGTTCTTCTCAGCATTGGTTGGCCCTCCTGTTTCTGTCCAATCTCCTTTGATGTTCCTACAGCCTTCCAGAAAGTATCCCTGGGACTCCTCAAAGTTCAGAGTTCAGGACCTTTGTGGTCAACCTGTTTGGCTCCCCCTGTAGAGATTAGAACTTCAGAACATGTGTAGGCATTCTGCTTCCCTCTTACATTTACATTTGCTGCTTCCCACTTGACAAATAGTACAAACTCACGAGCATAAAGCTTATTACAGCAGAGCTGGCTAATTCCTGACATGCATTTCATCACTGATTTAAAGCATGTACCATTGACTAATGGATTGCACCTTGACAGTGGGAGGGGCCATCAAACAGCATTGACTCCAAGCTGAGAACGTCCCAATTCGGCATGGGCCCCTCCATTGTGGGAAGTTAGCAACTGCAGGCCTCCCACGTTTCACAACTCTAGGGGATATACTTTACATTGTCACCCATGTCAACAGTGACACTTGGAAGCATACATTGCATACAAATGACCAAACCCTCCACAGATAAGAAAGCGAGGACCTCAGAGAAGACTTCTCCAAGTTGCTTAGCTAGCTTCTAGCAGAACCAGGATTGCACACCAGGCCTCTGGATCACAGTCTCTCAAATACACCATACTGCCTCCCATACTTTGCTAATAATAACAACAGAAAAACATGACTATGCCATCTTACTACATCGAACATTTCCTATGTGCCAAGCCTGCATATTTAATGAGTTACATACATTTTGTCATTCATAAACATGATGAATGGAGTAAGCCAGGGACTCCAAGGGGCCTAGGTCTATACCATGTTGGCCAAGTCATAAGTAAGAATTTGGCAGAATTCTAGAAAGTCTAAGATGAATGCAGCAGGACTCAATGTTTCTTCTTGCTTTAAAGCATAATACAGGTGTCTCTCTGACTCTCAACCACTCTGCCCCTGAGGAGGAAGGTGACTTCACTGGATATACTGGGCATGTGTAGTTCTGTGCATTGGTTCTCCTTTGTTTCTCCATGCTATAAGTCTTCCAAGAGGGACCCTCATGTACAGAGTCCAGAATGTGCATGTACATATAGTTATAGCTGATTCTGGACGGCTTGCTACCAAGAGGCTTTGGTATCATTTAATTATTTGTTGTACTGACTGCATAAAAATAAGTCCTCATCTGGGTGGCTCAGTCAGTTAAGTGTCACTCTTGATTTTGGCTCAGGTTATGATATCACAGTTTATGAGATCAAGGCCCGCATTAGACTCTATTCTGACAGGGTGGAGCCTGCTTTGGACTCTCTCTCTCCCTCTCTCTCTGCTCCTCTCCCATTCATGCTTGCTCCCTTTCTCTCTCCCTCTCTCAAAATAAATATATAAACATTAAAAGAAATAAGCCCATGTCTCACTAAATAATTCCAGTTGGTGTTTTTTCCTTTATGCATATAATATCACCTTCTCATCATGTTCCAGGTACAGCAATGAAACACCTAGAATGAAAATTGGTTTAACATTTGGAGACAAGATTCTAATCCTTCAAGCCTCTATTCATATTTTTACCTTCCCCCACAGAACTTTTTCAGTTAGGGTTGCATTGGGCTACATGAACCAAATACTCAACTATGGTGTCTTAAACAAATAAGGGGTTTATTTTTTCTCACTAAATAAGACATCCAGAGGTAGGAAGTCTAGGGTAGGTGTCGTGAATTGGGAAAGCCACCAAAGACCTAGGATCCCCCTTTCTCTTCCACCATCCTTTGCATGAAGTATTCATCCTTAGAGTTGCAAGATGACATCGTGATAGTGTTCAGGCAGGAGAAAGGGGGACAGTCAATGGGCAAAAAGTGCATGCCTATGCAGTCTTTATTTTCTTCAGGAAAAGAATAGCTTTCCAGAAAACACTACCAGTGGATTTTCATATTTATGTCCCATGGCTATTGCTAGGGAGCCTGAGAAATCAGGTGATTTGGGACAGGGTCACATGTTACTCTGAACAAAAGTTGAGTTATGTTAGTAAGAAAAAAGGAGAAAATAGATATTGGATAGTGGAAGATTGGAGTCCCTTCTGGAGCCCCAACCATCAGACCTAACCAGCTGTAAAGCCCTTCTGTAGAGGTCAGAGTTCCCTTCTCCAGCCACAGTCCTAGTTATTAAGTAACCCTTTTCTGGTACTCTTATCTGATTCTGTACTCCCACAGATAAATAAACCCACCATGTCTTGCCTCTCTGTTAGCTTTGGTCAAAACCCAGAATATAAGTCCCCTCTTAAGCCTAGAGTCTCCTACACTAGACTGTGCTCTCCCAATGCAAATCTCACTCTTTTCTTCTCTCCTGGAACTTTTGGCAGTTCCATATATCCAGAACATCTTTACTGATTATTACCTCCACCTCCATGCCCTTTCCTGAGGTTGAGGGTGTCCTATGACCTTCTCAAGTGAGGGTACTCTTTATCCTTTACCCAGGGAAGCTCAGGACACTTCCCTTAGTTCTCCCCAACCATCCAAATGAGAAATAAAATTTCTCACATTCTGGGCCCATTCAGAGAAGGTTGTGCCTTCTCTAGACCTCCTTGTCCAAATCTAATCTTTCTCTTTCCAAACTGCTGATCATCTTGCCAGAATCGCCATATAGATCCGTATCACTTCAGACAATCCTCCCTTCCAGGAAAGTTGACAAAGAGATACACTGTTCAAAATTCTGCCCACTGGGAAGATTTTCCTTCCTCACTACCCTCAGTTGAAATGCTCTAATTGCCCATTTCTGGTGCAGGTTGGCAAGTCTGGGAGGAACATCTGTGTACAGGATCAAATTGTTTTGCTTTGTTTTGTTTTGTTTTGTTTTGTTTTGTTTTGTTTTACGAATCTTCAGTCATGGGAGCTTTCAATGTGGTTACCAGTGTGGGCTGAAGGAAAGACAGACGAGTGGCAGGAGTAGGCACAATGAGAGTGTGAATCACATGGTCACGCAACCTAGCTATGACTTCAGGGACTACTCAGGCTACTCCTATGATGGCTTCTTATGCTTGAAGACTGAAGACCCGACTTCATGGCTGGGTGAGTCAGATAGTATCTAGGTCATCATCATGCATTTAGATCAAAGCACAGTAGCATCAGATAATATCCAGGTCATGATCATGCATTTAGATCAAAGCACAGTAGCAAGTCAGGAGCTGTTTCTCAATGGAGAATCTGTGCTCCGCCACAGATATTTCAAGAACTGTTGAATGTTCTGAACCAAAAGAGAAAAACAGGATCAGGCTTATTGTAAAGTCATATCTTATTCTGGGCTCCATACAAAGCTGACAGCTTTGGAAGCCACATGGTAAATTGGCCCAAATAGGACACCCAATACCCAAAGAGGCTCATTATGTATCCTGCCGCTTTTGGGTGATGGGAGACATAATATTAAGTAACATGTGTTTCCTATTGAAAAAGAAAATGACTTGATATTCCCCAGATTATAGGAGCTCCAGAAATGATGTTTAACTTGTATCTCAGAACAACCAGAACAACCAGAGAATCTGCTACTTCCTATTCCCCAGCGTCCATCAACATGATGTCATCAGTGCAGGCAGTAGTGATATACGATAGAATGATGGTTTGGGGATGCCTGGGTGGCTCAGTCGGTTAAGCGGCCGACTTTGACTCAGGTCATGATCTCACAGTGCATGAGTTCGAGCCCTGCGTCGGGCTCTGTGCTGACAGCTCAGAGCCTGGAGCCTGCTTCAGATTCTGTGTCTCCCTCTCTCTCTGACCCTCCCTCATTCATGCTCTGTCTCTCTCTGTCTCAAAAATAAATAAACATTAAAAAAAAAAAAAGAATGATGGTTTGGTTCCAATTTTTATGAGCCAGATTGTGGCACTGAGTCAGAGTCGATACATCGCTGAGGCAAAATGGCAAATGTATATTGCTGACCCTGTCAGGTGAAAGTAAAATATTTCTGGTGTTCTCCATTTATTGAAATAGATGAATACCTGTCCATCAGTAAAAGGTCTTCATAAATTTATTAATTTGTTCCAGGAATAAAAGTCTGTGTGAATGAGCATCCACAATGGAAATTACCACCTAGTTATGTTTATAATTAAACTGTTATTATATAGGATCAGACTGTTTCTGGTTTTTTGTTTTTGTTTTTAATTTGCCAAACTGAAAAACGCATCAGAAAGCCATAAAGAACCATCAGCCATTCATATTCAAATGTTTCATTATATCATAATCTCTGAATTTCCCCCAGAAACAGAAATTTGCTTTCCATTTACTCTTCAATGGATTTGGCCAATTACTGTGATCAGCAAACTACAATGTTATTCTATATCACTAAGAATTTATTTAATTTTGGTTTATAATATTTTCCTCAATAAAATAGTCACAGTTACTTTGAGGGGATTCCAGAAAACTTCTTAGATACATGTAGTAATATAGCACAGCTTTTTACCCATGGTACTCAGTTTCCCCTTTATTCAAGAGGCTCTAGATTTTTTAACTGACTCACATTGTGGAGTTGTATAAGAAGTCTTAATTCCTAATATAATAATTCAAGTCATATTTCTCTTTCCTTCCATTCATGGGCTGTCTGTAGATTTCATTTCTGAGGACCCCATAACTTAAAAACCACAGCCAGATACTTATGCATGTCTGATAATCTCTTACATTCTTCACACCATGTTTTCCCTGCTGCATAATGAAATGATTATACCACTTTGTTTCTGCTGTCATTTGGATGCAGGCACTCTGGGCTTCTTTCAACTACACTGAGATCAAGGAGCCCTATAAGCATTTACATCAACATTTTTGATCTTTCAGGAACAAACTGTAAAGCTCTTTTTAAATATTGTGTTACTTCTTTCATCAACATGTCTTCATAGCAAAAGTAGAGTTCTCCCTTTTCTTACCCTGCTTACATATAATGTACTTTGATATTCCATTATATGTTATTTTTAAACTATTATTTTCTTTTAATTTTTTAATGTTTATTTATTTTTGAGAGAAAGAGAGAGAGTGAGCGTGCACAAGCAGGAGAGGGGCACCGATAGAGAACACACACAGAATCTGAAGCAGGCTCCAGGCTTTGAGCTGTCATCATAGAACCCAGTGTGGGGCTTGAATCCATGAACCATGAGATCATGACCTGAGCCAAAGCTAGAACTCAAACTGAGCTATCTAGGTACCCCACTAGTGGTTTTGTTTTAATGTTTATTTTTATTTTTGAGAGAGAGAGAGACAGAGAGACAGAGAGACAGAGAGACAGAGAGTGGGGAGGGATAAAGAGAAGGGGAGACGGAAGATTCCAAGCAGGCTCTGCTCTGTCAGCACAGAGCCCAACACAGGGCTCAAACTCACAAAACACGAGATCATGACCTGAGCTGAAGGCAGACACTTAAACAACTGAGACAGCCAGGTGCCCCTAAACTATTGATTTTACCAGCACAATAATGGGTTTCAACCACAATCTCCTAAAAATTCTGAATTTTATGTTCATTTCAAAGTTCAATACAGCTGTTAAAATATCTAGTGGTATTAGGAGAAACCATTGTACACTTGTGCTCTCAGTATTTCTCATTCTCTTCTTGGTTATTTCTGAAGATATAACAAGTGGGCCAGTGAGGCAAACATTACAGATTCAGTTCAGCCTCTGTTAAAAAATTCTTGAAATTATTACTCTTGCATTATAATAAAAACTTTATTGGTCTTTCTGTGTCATTTAGTATGAGCCAAAATTTAATCCAAAATTACGTGAATTAAGCAAGAAAAATGTTAGAATCACAGCTGGTTAGCTAAACCTAGCCCAGTTCATGCTGAATCTCTAGTAAATATACCCATGTAAGTAATTTGAGTTCCATCCCTGGAGAAATATGCTCAAAATTCATCTCAAAACATTTGTCTAGGGGCACCCGGGTGTCTCAGTCAGTTGCGTGTCTGACTTCGACTCAGGTCATGATCTCCCTGTTTGTGAGTTCAAGCCCTGCATCGGGCTCTGTGCTGACAGCTCAGAGCCTGGAGACTGCTTCTGATCCTGTGTCTCCCTCTCCCTCTGCCCCTAACCCACTCATGCTCGCTCTCTCTCTCTCTCTCTCAAAAAATAAACATTAATTTTTTTAAATTTTTCTAGATTTTTAATGGTAGAAATTCACAAATCCTTTTAAGTTCATGACATCTGAATTTTGCTCTGCATCTTCCTGAGCATATTATGTATAAATCCTGATTATCTTGAGAGCGTCAACAGTATATAGAGCATGTGGAAAATTACTCTGTCTTCTACATAGGAGATGTGGCTTCCTCATCTGCAGACAGCATTTTAGAAAGTTTTGAGTATCTGAAAAGCCCATCAAATCTTGCCATATATCCCATTCCAGTCACTAGGCCTGGTCAAAGTCTTAATTTTCAGTTAGAGACCTGGTCAGATTGTGAATTAAACTGATGCATAACTTAGCAATCTGCAAAGTCAGGCTGTGATTTTCTTTTAGCTATTTTAGCTCCACATCTATAAGCCCAAAGCAAGTATAAATGGTCTGTGTTTTTTCCAGCATTTTTGAACATAACCTACATTATCAAGTAAATTTTATATCACAAATGAATTCACATATGCATACAATTGAATCAAAGATTATATGAAACATTTCTTACCCTGACCACATAGAATGTACTTTGATATTTTCTCTTCTCTTCTATGTTATTTTTAAACTGTTGGTTTTAACTACACGATAATGGGTTTCAGCCACAATCTCATAAAAATTCTGAGTTTTATATTTATTTCAAAGTTTGATACAGCTGTTAAAATATCCAGTGGTATTAGAAGAAGCCATCCTCGTCTTGGGCTCTCAGTACTTCTCATTCTCTTTAAAATGATTCCCAGGGGCGTCAGCCTAGCTCAGTTGGAGGAGCGTGTGACTCTTGATCTCGGGGTTGCAAGTTCGAACCCCACATTGAACACAGAGATACTTAAAATCTTAAAAAAAAAACTGATTCCCAACCATACTTACCTACTGCTGAAGAGCTTCTCCCTTAGTGGTGCTGTGTGCCCTACCTGAACACAGGTGATAATTAGACTAGCAGTTTTCCAGGCCATACCTTGCCTCTATATATTTTGGCACATAAATGGGAACATCACCATATTTTTCCCCATACACATTCAATAGCTAATTCTAATAAATCACATTTTCTTGAGGATCTACATCCTGCAAACCATTCTTTCTCTTGTCAATGTTCATATGATCAGGGTTCTTGGAATGCAAATAACGAAAATCAATTCTGGCTGAGTCAACCAAAGAAAACATTTTTTGAGAGCATACTCAATACCAGGAAATAAAAAAAAAAAAATTATAACAACCAAACTTTGGAGAAAGTGAGAACAGTAAGCTTCAGGAAACTCAGTTTCATGAATGTGTAGACTCTGTCCTTCAACCATATTTACTAATGATTCAAATTTGTGACAAAGAGAGTCTAGATGACCCAGCTTGATGTGACACACCAAGCCTCTGCTGGGCATGGTAACAGGCTCTTCTGATGGGCAGCTGTATCAGAGCCACATTGATCAGGAGGAATATGTCCCAAAGGAAGAGACACTCCCAGACACAAATAACAGATGTTCTCCACAGTCAATTGTAATATCAAGGTAGCCACCCAGTTTAGAACCAGGGTTCAAGGAAAAGTCTAATTCAGCAAACTGTAAATCCCTTCCCAGCAACTCAGACAGATCTCCCCATTCTCTGAGCAGAGACTCCTCAATGACAGAGCTCTGGGATTCAGGCACTGGTGGACTTCCATATATTCCAGTATTCCATCTTCCAGCAGGCACTGCGACCCTGGGTGGGTTAATGGGAGTTGGGATGGGTAGCATTCTCCATGCTAGGTCTCCCTTGGTTATTTGTAAGATGAGAACGAAGCATTAAAAAAACTTCCCACATTACTCAGAAATGCCTAAAAGTAGTAGTTTCTAACACCGAATGCTCCCCAGGATGAGCCAGGATGGTGTTTCAAAATATGCACAAGCATAATACAGCCTCAGAGATTGTGAGGAAATCCAGATACATACATTTTGAACAGAAAGATATTTTGACCCTCGAGCACAGTCAGAGTTAAAACTCACTGACTTGGAAATCAGAGCGGCCGGAAGCCTGGAGGTGAGGAGGTGTCATTTGACCCAGCTCTGAAAATCACAGGAAGGGAGAAAGGAGGCTAACAAATCCACAACACTTGGAGAGGAGGTGACATCCAGCATGGGGCTCTTTGTTGGAAGCGTATTTACCTCGTAATTTCTCCTCCTACACCCCCCTACACCATCTTCAGATCACCACAGTTACCTGACATTCTGTCATTAGTAGTTTCTTGCAGAAGTAACCCTCTCATTCTAAGCCCTCAGGCCACTAACATGTTAGCCAAAAAAAAAAAAAAAAAAAAAAGTCTAGAAAAAGAGCTGGAAATCAGAGACAGGTGAGGTCAGGAAACCTTTGATACAGAGTAGGGAGACGTCGGAATGAAAGCTAATAACGAGTCTGGAGGTGGCATGTGGAAGAGATCACTAGTTGCCCATGCAATCCATTTTCCCTTCCTCCTCACTAACAGAATGGTATCATAGCCTAAAGACTACATTTCCTAGATTTCCTTGTCACTAGAGGTGGCCTGTGAGATGTACAGGGAGTCCTTGAGTGGTGCTCCCATGCTCCTTCACTGGGAGGCTGACTCAGTTGAGAGGTGTACCCTTTCCACCCATCCCCTTCTCCTTCTTGAGACCACACTGAACTCAGATATGGGGGCTAAAGCTTAGATCCCATTCAGAGCCCTGAAATAATGAGCATAGAGGCTGCTTGCTGAAATTGGAGGAGCAGAAGTAATGATGGAGGCTGGCTACCTCCAGAACCTTCTTAGGTAAGGCAGAAACATACCCTTAGTTTGTTAAGTTGCATACATGCATGTAACTGAATCCTGGAAGAGAATCTGGAATATAGTCCTATGCCCAAAGAAGACATTTTCAGGAAAGGCTCTCAAAAAAGAAGGCTCTGAAAGTCTTAATGTATAAAAAAGGAATTTTAAACTTCCATCAAGTGGGAAGGAAAAGCAGCCTGTGGTCTCTTATTTGTGGCATGTCCAACCCACAGCATAGGACAGGCACCCACACTCACCTCAGCAGGTCACCCATCCCTTGCCAGCACTCGTCTCCCCTCTCACTGGTCCTTCCTGCTCCACTCTCACTGGTCCCCTCAGACCTGGAGCTCCTGAAGGTCATCCCAGGTGTGGCTGACTGTTCTTCTCAACCACTCATGCTGCTTTGCATGAGTGCCTGCCGAGCCCGGCATCCTCCCACCTACTCATGGCACAAGACCTGGACAATATTCAGCAAGAAAAAGTGAGGGTGGTCCTGGATGAAGAGCCACAGATCAGAGCTGACTTATTCTCTTCAAAAGCTTAGAGCTGGAATTAGAGTCTATAAGTGAAGATCTTGACATTAAAACAGTATTTTTGAGATCATTGTTTTGTTTGTTTTACGTGTTTTTAGGTATCTTTCTCAAGGCCACATCCTGTAGGAGGCAGTTAGGAAAATGTCCAAGATGGTCGGAGGTTTAGTACTAAAGAGTTAAGTTATTAAACTTAAATTAAAGAGTTAAGTCATTAAAGAGTTAAGTGATCAATGATATAATTCTGTTGCTAACAGTTGTAAGTCCCAGTCTCTTCTCAAATGTTCATGAGAACCCAGCCATTGACCTCGCAGCCAGCAGGGTCCAGAGATCGTACTATCTACACAAGGAGCAGATATCCCTGAAAATGGACAGGGTGGCAGCTGGACTGGCAGGCATAGTCATGTAATCCCTTGGGTACGTGGGGTTCCTCAATGTCCCCATTTCTGGCACCATGAGAGGGCCCCTTTCTGGTGTGCTTGCCAGTCCTGTTTCCATGGCTGGGCTCTATTTGCATTCTTCATTGTCCATCGGATGGATGCATAAACAAGACTCTCTTCGTGCCCAAAATGTTCCACAGTCTTTCTCTACACCTCTGCAGCTATAGCCCCTAATCAGTATCCCACCACCACACAAACACAAATGCCCAACTCCCTGCTCTGGCTCTCAAGGCCTGTCTGAATCTAGCCTTATATTTCTGCACCTCTACCTCGGGTCTCTACCTCTGCTCACATACCCCCCTCCCACTCCTGAAGGTCTGACTACGTTGAGTGGTATTGACTTTGGCGTTGTCCAACTGGGGGAACTTGAATGAATCCCTTCGTGCCGCCCATCTCAGTTTCTTCACCAGAAAATGATGGGGTTCTGGGGCATATAGGTGGCTCAGTTGGTTGAGCATCTGACTCTTGATTTGGGCTCAGGTCATGATCTCAGGGTCATGAGATCGAGCCCTGTGTTGGGCTCCACACTGGGCATGGAGCCTGCTTGGTATTCTCTCCATACCTCTCCCTTTGCCCCTCCCCCACTAGCACACAAACAGAAGGAAAGGAAAGGAAAGGAAAGGAAAGGAAAGGAAAGGAAAGGAAAGGAAAGGAAAGGAAAGGAAAGGAAAGGAAAGGAAAGAAAAGAAAAATGATGGGGTTGAACAGTGAACTTAAAGATCCCTTCCAATTCTAAAAGCCTGCCGTACTTTGTACACAGGTTCTCCCGTGCCAATATCCTTCCTGATTAAGACTATTGATAATAACAGTAATAGCTGACATGTACAGAGCACCTGCTATGCACCAGGCATGGTGCTAAGTGCTTGTCAAGCGTTTTGCTATTTGACTGCTCCTAACTAACATGTAAAACTTGAACAAGATAACTCTCCCTGTTCTGCATCAAAGAAAGACCAGAATGTTAGCATAATATGCCCAAAGTAATGAAGACTACAACCAGGACTAGACGTTGAGGCTGACCCCAGAGCTCACAACCACTGCGCTATTCCAAGGGAGCGTCATGAGCCGGATGGTGTTGCGTCAGTGCCAGAGCCTTAGGTTCAAACTCTGACATCACCATTTACAAAGACAGTTTGGGAAACAGTGTCAGCACTTAGTAAACAATCAATTATTATCAGCTGTTATTCTTGTTGCTCCCAAAATTCTTTCCTAAGAAAGGAGTAACAGATTCCTTTTGGCTACAGGATACAGAGATCACCTCTTCAAAAGGAACACTTGGTCCAAAGCACACAGAAGGGAGGGCTCCATGAGAAAAGTAACACTAAGTAAGTCCTTGGGAGAAAAATTCTTATTTCAAATCTTGACGGAATTCGAAGAACGGATTTAAGAAGAATTTGATTTCCAATTACTAACCCTGCGCTGGTAATAGTATGTTCTGTAGATAACCGCGCTATTGGGTAAGGAAGTATAGCACCGCTGTTTCTAGGCAACAGACCAGCAGCAACACAACTAAGCAAACAACTCAAGCTCAGGGGCTGTGGATTCCACCTCTCACTTTGCTTCTGTGATCTAGAGCAAGTAACCCCCTCCTCGAACCTTCTGCTCCTTATTATGGGGATAACAAGTTCAACCTGTATGGAGAAAGCCACTTCTAAAAGCAACCTGCCAATAAAATGCATAATTAAAATGTGTAATAGAATGTTATTTAGCCATTAACCTAATTGTCTATCCATTAATATACATGTGTGGTCTTGGCTTTCATGCATTAATTATTAAGAATTCTTCAATCAGAATCTGCCTGAATATAAATTGGGCCAAATTTGTGTTCTATATTAAGATTGAAAAATATGTAAATCTCAAGGGATCCTAGGTCTGAGAGCTATAATTTGTATGAGGACAAATAGCTTTGATGTAATTGTTCCACTGTCTATAGTTATTTCAGACTAAATTAGCTTTAATTCAGATAAATCCTGAAAGCTATTTAACATCTCAGCAGGAAGAGTGACCTCTTATGCCTTAAGTTTCATGTATCACTCCTGCATGACTAATTATTATCATCATCCCTATTATCAACCATAAAATAACAAAGACCTAACTAATTACTTAATAGAGTAGTCGAGCGTCAGTAAACATTATTTGATTCAGCAGTGAACATAAAGTTCAACCTCACAATACAACTGCTTTCATTTGGATGGAGATGAAAGGAAAAAAATTCCGCCGAAATTAGAGATAAGACCTGCAGACTTCCTGCCCTTTTCGTCTGAGCAATAGCCGTTGTAAAGCCCGCACTGGGTTTGACCTGGTTATTTCTGCATTTGAGAGACTGGAGAGGAGAGACACTGAAAATGATCCAAAAGAAAACATTGATTCCTAAAGATGAATGGCTAGCTTATCTATTTCCTTTAGTCATGGGAGTAACTCAGATTTTCTTGGATTCCTCCTCCTCAAAGACACATGTGGTGCTTATAAACACCTTTGGAAAAAGACTCTCAGGCAGGATGTTCACCTTAAAATAGATGCTTGAGTGGGATCACCTCTGAATAGTGATTGAGAACAGACTGTGCCAGGAGTTCATTTCCTGTACTCATTTTGTTTGTTTCTCTCTTTTTTTTTCTTTTCTTTTTTTTTTTTTTTCAAAACGAAGCCACACTGATTTGGAACGCAAATCAATACGCAACCTTGTATTTGGAGATTTCTCACTCCTCATTTTAAAGATCTCTCTGGTGAACAGAACGCTGCTTGAATCAAAGCAGGGAGGAGAATGTTAATTATTATTAATGGAGCTGTCCCTTCAGTTACCCAAATATAATTCATAATGGCCACTCAAAACAGATGCTCTGTCATTAGGAGGTTAGTAATATATATGCTGGAGGTATCAAGTTGAACAATGAAGTCAATATTTGTCTTAGTTTACACATCAAACTGGAAAACAAAGCAAACAACTCCTGTTATATTAAGTGACTTGGTCTTGGTAATTTTGTTACGCTATTTTGTTAGGGGTCGGTAGGGCCCCAGAGGGTATTTGCCAAAGAAATCATATACAGACAGAGGTAATACCCTTTTCATAAGACCGCAAGTATTAAGAGTACATGATGCATTACAATCTGCAATCCAAACATCCCATTCTTTAGGTGTCGACAGAAAAAGACAACCACAGTGTATCTAAGGACTGAGGCCGCTGCGCCTGTTTACCTTCAAGTACAACGGGTGATTATTTGCACGCAGGTGGAAGCAGGTATTTCTAGGAGTTGGCGTCTGTCTCCGAGAGGGGGAGCTGAGTTACCTCCCCGGAAACGTCCGCCTGGCTTTCTCCCTTCCGAGTGAAGACTGACCTCATGAGATTAGTGTTCAGCTAATGACCTTTCCCTATAGTGAAGGCTCTTGAAAAGACTCCCTTTGCAAAGAAGCAATTCCTCTTTTTCCTAACAAATTCGCTCAACATTACAGCTCGGCCCAAGCCACATTCGTGAGTTTACCCAGAGACTCACAGGTGGGAGGATTTAGGATCGTGCAGCACTTTGGGTGACCTTGAGACATTTTGCTTTGCATGGATATGTCAAGCAAAGGACGAAGGAGATAATACTTGGTATCCTTCCTTCACCTGGGGTGCACAGCCGCTATCTCCAGGTGTTTCCCCATAGCATTTTGGATTAATCTCCGTTTTGCCCAAAAGATGTTTTTCTAAGCTATCCCTCTATTTTCCTGTGCATTCTTTTAAAAAGTTTATTTATTTATTTTGAGAGCGAGCGAGAGAGAGAGAGAGAGAGAGAGAGAGAGGAAGGGAGAGAGAATCCCAAGCAGGCTCCACACCATCAGCAGAGTCGAACTCGGGGCTTGATCTCACAAACTGTGAGATTATGACCTGAGCTGAGATCAAGAGTACAGGTGCCCCTCCTGCAGCCTTTTTAATTGAAGTGTAATTAACATAGTATTATATTAGTTTCAGGTGTACAATTTAATGATTCAACAATTCTGTACGTTGCTCAGTGCTCCTGAAGATAAGTGTACTCTTAATCCCCTTGATCTTAATCCCTTTATCTTGATCCCACCCACCTCCCCTCTGGCTACCAGCAGTTTTTTCTCTGAATTTAAGACTGGTTTTTGGTTTTGTTTTTTGGTCTTTTTTTGTCTTTGTTTTGTTTCTTATTTGTTTCACATATGAGTGAAATCATACGGTATTTGCCTTTCTTTGACTATTTCACTTAACGTTATACCTTCTTAGTCCATCTATGTTCCTGCAAAGGGCAAGATTTCATTCTTTTTTTTATGGGTAAGATCACATCTTCTCTATCCACCCATCTGTGGATGGACACTTGGATTGCTTCCATATCTTGGTTATTGTAAATAATGCTGCAATAAACAAGGATGCATATATCTTTCAAATTAATGTTTTCATTTTCTTTGGGTAAATACCCAGTAGTGGAATTACAAGATTATATGGTAATTTTATTTTTAATTTTTTGAGGTTTTCCACAGTGGCTGCACCTCTGTTTTCCATACTGTTTTCCACAGTGGCTGCACCACTTTGCATTCCCGTCAACAGTGCACAAGGGTTCCTTTCTCTCCACATTCTTGCCAACATTTGTTATTTCTTGTATTTTTTTATTTTAGCCACGCTGACAGATATAAAATATCTCAATGTGATTTTGATTTACATTTCCCTGGTGATGAGTGATGTTGAGCCTCTTTTCATGTGTCTGTTGGCCATCTGTATGTCTTCTTTGGAAAAAATGTCAATTCAGGTCTTCTGCCCATTTTTATATTGGGTTGTTTGGTTTTTTTTTTCCCCAGTGAGTTGTATCAATTCTTTATATATTTTGGATATTAACCCCTTATTGAATATATCATTTGCAAATATCTTCTCCAATTCAGTAGGTTGCCTTTTTGTTTTGTTGATGGTTTGCTTTATGCAAGATACTCATGGGCCCCAAATAGGTTGAAAAGTTGGTGAAGAAAATGGGGCAGAATAAAAAATATATATTCCAGCATTCCAAAGAAAACTTTCTGGTGTCTCTCCCCCATCAACCACCAGGAGCCATCACCTTTTCTTCTTTTTGAAAAACCATGAAGCTTTACTCTCCATGTATAAACTGCATTAATAACCTTGACATTTTTCTTTAGAACCCATATAAAAGTATCACTGTTCAAATGAAATGCTTTTCTACCTGTGCATATTGTTTAAGCACCGTGGCCCTGGTCTGGAACACACTCTAATTTTTCCTATTAAAACTAATGGATTTTTTTTTTTCACTTCATAGTTTTTCACTTAACAGCGGGATTTTCAGGAATGAATGATACTAAGTGAGTCTATATAAATGCATTCTTGTACCTCCTCAGTGGAATCTCTTCTGTCTAATCCCTGACCTGGAATCTTTCATGGGCTTCCCCAAAATGGCTCCATTTCCCCTGCTTCCTTCCCTTAGGTAGGTTATTCCTGTTCCCTGGAGTTCTCTTTCCTTGAGAACACCCTATCTGAATCATGCATGTGCTTCCTTACCCTACTGGAATGCCTCTAATGGCCCCTGCTTTCTCTGGCATCCTGACTGTCTTATTGGCTGCACTATTCATTTTCTTACACAAGCACATCTTGTGAATATTTCCAGAAACCCGGAGCACAGCTCCAAGTCCTACCCCCAGTTAGACTTCAAATTCTAGTGTTTCCTCTCCAGCAACAACCCTCCCAACCCTGCCCCGCCATCACCACCCACCCTCATAATACCCAGCAGGGAGCTGGACAAAATATAGATGTTCAATACTTATTGAATTGGAATTCATTGAAAATATTGTTCTCTTTTTTTTTAAGATTATTTATTTATTTATTTATTTATTTATTTTAAGACAGAGAGAGACAGTACAAGTCGGGGAAGAAGAGAGAGGGGAAGAGAGAGAATCCCAAGCAGGTTCCATGCCTTCAGAAGGAAGCCCAATGCACGGCTGGATCCCATGAACCCTGAGATCATGACCTGAGCCAAATCAGAAGTTGGATGCTTAACCAACTAAACCACCCAGGTGTCCTGAAATTATTGTTTTATAGTGCTGCATACAAGAGAAGCCAAATCTATGCATACCCAAATCATTTTTAAAGAAGTGCTCTGTTGTACTTCCAGATAATCTGAAACATGCAAAGATATTTTGCCCTATAGACATTGGCAAGGATAATAATAATACAGTGCTTGAGTGCTTGGCATTGGAGATGGCCCTGAGTGTGAAACCTGGCTCCCCTACTTACTAACTATGGGTCACTGAGCTACTTTTTAAGTCTAAGTCTCAGATCCTAAATTCACAGAACAAAATGACACTTCCTTTCCTAGTTATTGCAAGGTTTCGATAAATGCTTGTCCTTCCTCTGTCTCTTAATTTGAAACATACTTACCTTAAAGTCGTTTTTGGATTGCTCCATTATTTTCATGTCCTTAGGAGCAAATTTCTCACACAATTGTTGAGAGTATTCCCCATCCTTTTTAGTGTCAGCTTTTTTAATGTGCCTTGGACTTGGAGCCTGTGAGCAACTTATGAATAGGAATTTTTTTTAATGTTTATTATTTATGTTTGAGAGAGAGAAAGACAGAGAGAGAGAGTGCAAACAGGGGAGGGGCAGAGAGAGAGAGAGACACAGAATCCGAAGCAGGCTCCAGACTCTGAGCAGTCAGCACAAAGCCCAATGTGGGGCTCGAACGTGAGATCATGACCTGAGCTGAAGTCGGACACTTAACTGACTGAGCCACCCAGGCGCCCCAGACTTTTTTTTTTTTTTTGTATTTGTCTTTCCTTCTTTCTGGTTTGCCTTCTTTACTAGCAGTTTTATGGTATCTTCCACAAGCCACCTCTGTTCTCCCAGGGAGATCCAGATCTTGTAGGAGACTCTGAGGGCTCCTGAATTAAGACGGTAGTGAGGGTATTATAGAGGCATATGGACTGAGCCACCTATAAGCAGTTGACTCTGCTTCCTCCCGCCACGAAGGTGCAAAGCTTTATACACACTGCCCTTCTAGACAGTATCAGCACTTCCTTCACCTCTGTTTGCAGGCCGAGGATTTAATAGAATTTCTCAGTTCTAGGCAGTATGCCTGATTCATTTTTCATTAGGTATTTTGGTTGCAATTACTCCGCTGACGTTAAGTTGTTCTCTCACACCCACAGACCAGTTGGCCTGTAGTTTCAGCCCTCCTCACTGCTTTGTATATCTGTCCTGTGTTCAGATCTAGAGAAGTCTTTGTCTTGTTTGCGGGGAGAGGCATGTCTTTATCATTTATTTGTATACTTAATAGTTTGATATTTTCATGTATCACTGGTGTGCATTTGAAGCTAGAGATAGAATGAGACAGAAAGCCAGGGGATCGTGGATGTTTGAAATCACAATGTGACCTTTACCTGTAGGAGTACCAAGAAAGGTAACCTAGAGATGTCCGCTGAACTGGGCCTGAGACAATGGATTGCCAGTGATGAAGGAGGACGAGAGCCCAACACTGGGAAGAGCCATGAACTCCAATCTGGAGGAAGAAACACATAAACCATATGTCAGAGAGGGTAAAGAGATTCATTTTAGTTGGTACACTGTGTGTGTGTGTGTCTGTGTGTGTGTCTGTGTGTGTATAAGGGGTTGTTGTGCAAATTTAGCCTGAGAAGGGAGACAAGAGGAAACAGCAAAGCCCAAAGAAATGAAATGACCTACCCCAGGTTGTTGAGCTCTGTCCCCCTGTAGGCACCTGATTTTGAACAAAACCACAGCAAAACCATGGTGGAGAACAGACAGCCCTACAAAGAGGAAGAGAGGCAGAGGAAGAAGCAGAGGAGGAGAAGAAAGAAGTAGAGGGCAAGGAGCAGAACAAGAAGGAGGAATAGAAAGAGGAGTGGGGAGAGCAGAGGAAGGGAACCAGGGCAGTACTCTTTCTGCAGGGACCTTAACCTTCAGAGCCGAATGGGCAACATTGCTAAATAGGATACATGCAAGTTTGATTCTCAACATCTTTTACCAAAGTTTGATTCTCAACATCTTTTACCAAGCAACAAATGGTGATAAGAAAACTACGATAAATCATGTGTGGGGTGGGGTGTGCCGGGAACAACCGCCAGACATATTGGAGACCATGAACTCTCACCTCCTTACTTTATAGCTGCAGAAACTCAGACCCAGAAGGACAAAGTGACTTGCCTGAGGTCCCACAAATTCGGACCAAAGGCTAGCCTCCCAGATTCAATATTTGTGCATTTTTCTTCTCATTTTATCCTCAGGGGGGAGTGGGGGTAATTGAGAAATACTCATGTGAACAGATATGTTTTAAACCAAATAAAAGGAAGCAGCATTTATCATGTTGGCTTTGTAGAATACTAAGTTGGTGGGTCTAATGATTTGTAAAATGTAATTGAAACGTCTTTTGAGCAAATAAAATTTGCATTCTGTGTGAATACTCTGTATTCTGGTAAATGGCATAATGAGAAGACTTCATGAAATAAAAATGGGATGGCAAGAAGCCATCCCTAGTCACAGAGAATCAATCATTATGGTCATGAGTAATGATAGACCAAAAAGGCAGTTAACTCCTAACTGGTTTCTGACAACCCTACGTTGGCTGTTGACCTTTGGACTGATCTCCTGAAGAAGCAAATTAACTTCAAAACTAGACCTTGTTTTCCCCTCAAATACAACCTTCTTGAGTAGATAGAGAATCTTTTTGCTTTCTGATCAAAAGCTGACCTTCTCTACAAAGCTTTTATTCATCGAGTGGTATTGATTTTTGACATTTCATTAAACTTTGATTTGGTTTCTAAAGCAAAATTCAACACTTAACACCTCCTTTAGGAGACACTAATAAAATAAAAGAATTTGTTGCCCTGTCCTATCCTTGCTACATTTCTGGAAATAGTGTTATCAAGAGGATGACCTTTTCCCTGGAAAGGCTGTGTGATTTTTGTCATTTTTCAAGTTCTATTTTTTTTAAAGAAAGAAGTTTAGGTATTTAAAGGTAATAATTATGTTTCTAGCAATCCTAAGGCAACAACCAGAAACTCAGATTCATATACAGATATACTCATCACTTAATCATCTATCATAATAAAAAATTAAAATCAGTCTAAATGTCAAACTATAGTATAATGATGATATTATCACATTTACAGACACTGGAATATTAGGTGCTGTGTAATCATCTTTTGAAGAATATTTAAGGACATGAAACGATATCTCCTATAGAACATAAGCTCCATGAGAATAGACACCAAGTCTGAATTTGCTCAATATTGTATTCCCAATCCCTAGCACAGTGGCTCAATGAATATTTGTTGGATGAATGAATAGATGGATGAAAATAATTAAGTGCAAAACGAGAGAAGAATTCAAAGCTATGTGTATATTGTAGATCATACTATTTCTTCTCAAATAAAAGATTCCAATGAGACACTGTCACTATTATCACAAACAAAAGCAATATTACCAAAAGCATTTCCATCTTGTGGCTTTGTACCATGTAAACATAATAAAAAATGTGTTTGCTCTTGAAAGCAGAAATATGTTTCTTGGGTGCTCAAGTACAGTTTTGATGCATACAATAAATAAGTTGAGACTAAAACAAAAGACGGTCTTTTTTATCCTAATCAACTTTTTTCTCCCCTAATTCTATTATATAGAACCTTATTTTTCAAAATTTGTTCTTTGTTGCCATAGTGATCAGCTCCCAAAGTGAAATTATATCACACTGGCTTTCTTTCAAGTTTCAATAACGTGCTGTCTCCACCCACTTCATTTTCAAAATGTTCAAATCCTCTAATCTCTGAGTACCTTAAGAGCCTTACTTTTGGGGAGTTCAAGTGGAGCTGGGGGGCGGGCGTGGTTAGGAAAGGGTTATGTATGAAGAATGAGAACAAAATGAAAAGAAAAAGTGAGATTTGAAAATAAATGAACTTGACATATAAAATAAAGTTTGACCTTCTCCATATAGTGATCTACTCTTCCCACCTTCTTAAATTTCCATTTTATAAATGATATACCAACAGAGGAAGGGAGCCTAAATTTAAATGAGAGTAATTTGATAATAAAGGTATATGGTCTGTATTAGAATTTATAGGTTATCCTTAATATAGAAAGAGTTTTTACAAAGCAATAAGAAAATGTTTTCCAATAGAAAATTAGGGGAAAGATAGAGATAGGTAATTTACAAAAGAAAATAATAAAATGCTGAATAAGCACATAAAACTATGTTCCACCTTGCTAATAGTCAAGTAAAAATTAAACAAGATGTTATCTTTTGCCTAGCAATTGATAAAAATTTAAAAAGATGATAATGCCAGTATAGCTGGAGTTCATTGGAGAATTGGGCATTTGTCTACACTATGGTAAGAATGTAGCCTTTCTGAATATCTTTTGATTTTTTTTAATGTTTTTATACATTTTTGAGAGAGAGAGAGGGAGCAGTGGAAGGGCAGAGTGAGAGGGAGACACAGAATCTGAAGCAGGCTCCAGGCTCTTAGCTGTCAGCACAGAGCCCGACATAGGGCTCGAACTCACAAACCGTGAGATCATGACTTGGGCCGAAGACGGGTGCTCAACTGACTGAGCCACCCAGGTGCCCCTTTAATATCTTTTGAATTAGGATTTCCACTTCCAGGAGTTGATCTTAAAAGGGGAAAAATGGAGAAATAGGAAATATATTCACAAAGACAGATATGCAATGATACTTAACTTTGTTTTCATACAATAAATGGAATCAAACTCATGCCTATCAATAGGGTGTAGTTATTCCAAGCATGATTTAATTATGTACTGGAGTGTTCTGAAGCCATTGAAGATGATGATGCAGATCTGCATTTGTTGACATGAAGTTTTTTTTTTAACGTTTATTTATTTCTGAGAGACAGAGAGAGAGAATGAGTGGGGGAAGGGCAGAGATAGAGGGAGACAAAGACTCTGAAAGAGGCTCCAGGCTCTGAGCTGTCAGCATAGAGCCCAACGCAGGGCTCGAATTCATGGACTGCGAGATCATGACCTGAGCCAAAGTCGGATGCTTAACCTACTGAGCCAGCCAGGTGTCCCGACATGAAAAGTTTTCATATTGACATGAAAAGATATCCACATACTATGTGCTGAAAAAAAAGGGGGGGATTTGGAGGCCTTCTCTATTTTTTTTTTATTATTATTTTTATTTTGGAATGAGAGAGCAGGAGAGGGGCAGAGGGAGAGAGAGAGAGAATCTGAAGCAGATTCCATGCTCAGTGCAGAGCCCAATGCGGGGTTTGATCCCATGAGCCTGGGATCATGACCTGAGCCGAAATCAAGAGTTGGGAGGCTCAACCGACTGAACCACCCAGGCACCCCTGGAAGATGTCTGAAAATACCCTAAGAAGAATAAATGCGAGAGTCTCCACAAAAACAGGTTGAGATGTTGCTACACCAAAATATGGATTGTGATTATTGCTGAGACAGATGTTTTCAAATGATTTTTATTTTCTAAATTTCTGTGTTGTGTGAATATTTATAATTGGCAAGTTGAAATCAGGAGAAAACAATAGGGATGTTTCTACTTTCATTACACACCAAGTAAGTTTCTTACAGAATTTTTGAAACCTAAGTCCCCAGACACATAAAGCAGTTAGGACTGAAATGGACCTTGGAAATAGAGATGGCCCTGAAATGAAATAATGATGATTGGGTTCGGGAAGTTTTGTGGAAACGCCTGGCACAAATCTGTGACTCAACAAATAGTTATCGAATTAGAACCTGAATTTAGCCCCTCATTTAACTAATGCAGGAAGCCCAGGCTCAGAAGCATGAAGGTGCTGTCTCCATCCAGGTCACGCAATGAGTGAGAGAGGAACTCAGGTTTTCCCCATTTCTGGGTCTTTTGGTTTTCCCACCCGGACATGCCAATCCCACTACATAAACTGAATGTGCCCTCCATTAATTTCAAGTGTCTGCCTACTTTGCATAGCAAAAGATGATTTTTTTTTCTTAGTAGTATGACAAATCTTGAACAAAGAAAGATACACAGCATGACTCAGTGAGCTGAGTTTACATAGAAATTATAGGCTGTGCTGCTGTTTGGTAAGAGTTTGGATCTAATTGCAAGGTATTCCCAAAACAACACCTCTTTGGGTATCATGTGCATTTCTGAAGATTTCCTTGGCTGACTGCTGGCCAAGAGCATTTCCTCCCTGAAAATCCAAACATTGCTTGTTTATTGTTATGCTCTAGTGCAAGACTTCTAGGAATGTTTCTAGGAGCCAAAGACTTAACAGGATGTGTAGTCTCTCACCACTGACCTGCCCCACTTAGGGACCTATCTGGCTAAGGAAGCATTTCCATTGCTAGTATAAATCACCATTTCTGAATCCAAGTGATTCCAATTTTGCTGTCTTGAACACATGAGATAAGTATAAATGGAGTCATATTAATGAGAAAAGCCCACATTTCTGCAACTCTTGACCTGACCTATACTAGAGACTCTCAAATGATATGTTTGAGTGTCCTTGACTAGTGGCTTGACCTTCTCCATATAGCAATCTACTCTTCCCACCTTCTCATATTTTCATTTGGTGTCTCTTCTGGGCTCCCAAACCTGACCCTCAGCTACATCACTCAAGGCGGACCACCTTCACTTCTTCCTCTCTGCCTGGTCTCTTCTCTGATGCTCTCTGGCCTCAGAGACCCTTGCCCCTACTGTTAGTGCCAACCAGAGGAAGGTCAAAGTCCATTCTCTGGCTCCCTCTGGATGTTGCCTACTGTACCAAACTTCACTGGGAGTCTGATGACATATCCTCTGAAGATTGAGGACAAAACATCACAGACTCTGGGCCACATTTTGTCACCAGGAGCTGAAGGGAGCCAATTCATTCACCAATGACTCCACAGGTCAGCAAGGTGAAGGCCTGGCAGGCACCAGACCTACATTTCTCTCTCTCCCCTAGGCACACCAGAATCTGCCTCACCTCTCCTGAAATAAAAATCAGACCCAGTGCAGGTCACCTCATGCAAATCACCTCTTAATGACCAGTCCTCTGATCTTCAGAAAGGTCTGAATCTTGTAATGGGCTCAAGAAGGGACCTTGGCTACATGCACTCTGTTGTCATTTTAGACTGCAAAACAAAAAACCTGTTTGGGGAAAATAAAACCAGTTTCCATGGTGCTAAAAAAATTTTGGCATCCGACTACTCTAGAAAGGTCTATTGGTTCGAGTGCAGTTCATTGGGAAAGAAATGCAAGGCAAAACACGCACCCAGGAATGTGAAAACCAAGAAAGACCTCAGAACCAAACAATGAAAACATCCCTTCCTTTTTGCTTAATTTCCTCTTTTGGCTTCAATCTGTCACAGTTGTCAGAGCAAATCAAATCACTGTTTAGACAACTCTTAAAAACTTAGCAGCAGTTTAAGCTCAATTTTATTTCAATTTTCAAAATGAACTTAAAAACTGCCTTCTGGGGCTCCTGTGAATGGACGGAGCACTGAGCACGGCCAGCGGCGGCTGAGAGAGAAGGCCAGGCTCCATTCGGAAGATGTATGGTTGGGCCCTAGCGAACGCACCCAGATCAATCTCAAGCACCAGAGATCATCTACGCAAACACACAAAATTTAGCACCGCTGAATTTGACTACTCAGACATAAATGCAACTGTTCTCAGAGAAGATCAATGTTTATAGCCTTAAATTCATTCAATATTGAATTTAAATGCAAACTAGTTAATGCCTGAAGCCAAAGCCTGATATTTCAGGGTTTTTTTTGTTTGTTTGTTTTTTGTTTGTTTTTTTTTTTTTCAATGTTGATAGGTCAACCCAGCAAAAAGCATCATGCAAATTCCCAGGTGCTAAGGTGCCGGGGCCTCAAGCACAGGACCCACCTGACCAGAGGGGCCCAGGAACAGGGTGGGAAGGCACACCCACATATCTGACCTGGTCGTGGAAAACCTGCTCACTGGCAGGGCCAGCTGATTGTTTCCTCTGCTTCCCTCCTCCCGGCTGGGGTCTCTTCAGGGGGACCTACGGGGCCAGCCTTCCCCTGACAAAGACAGGAAACACTCAACCCACCATTCAATTCAAGGCCAAGTTAAAGACCAAGGAAAACATTGCCAAAGAGCAGAGCAGACATAATTGGTTGAAAACCCAAAGTGGAAGTGCTCCTGCTGCCCACCCCCCACCAAACATCCAAACAAATCTAGATCCAACTTTTTTTTTTTTTTAAGTTTATTTATATTTATTTTAAGAGAGAGCACGGGTGGGGAAGGGGAGAGGGAGAATCCCAAGCGGGGCTCAAACTCACAAATCATGACCTCATCGCCTGAGCCGAAGTCAGACATTTAACTGACTGAGCCACCCAGGTGCCCCTGGATCCAACTCTTACATTCTTTCGTTAATTGCATTTTGTTTTATTATCTTGCATTTCAAATGCTGTGCACCCTTATCACCAAACATTCGGAAAACAGAGACCAGCAAAAAGAACATCTTTGTATTCATTACTTGGGTATCCTGGGATTCTCCCTGGTGGGCACGCATATATTGAGATAATATTTTCTACAAAACTGAACACCTAAATTATGTGCTGTTTTGTTACCGCAATTTAGGTCAGTGGTGCTCAAACCTAGCTGCACATTATAATCTTCCGGAGAATCTTTTAATGCCTAGATAGACAGGCCTCACTCTTACCACCAAATTAGAATTTCTGGAATGAGACCCGGGCATCAGTATTTTTAAAACTCCCTAGGTGTATCCAAGGTACAAAGAAGTTTGAGAACAACCGTCTTGTGAAGGGTAGCAGCCTTTACCATCCCTGGTACCATATGTATCTCTGGCATAAGGATTATTTTGAGAAAGTGCAGACACAGGCAAAGCTTGGCAAACAGGGTAGAAGTTACTTTTCACTAAGAAAGTAAAAGTAAAAAATGTTACTTTTGTAGGGGTGACCCCCCTCACTGTACCAGGAAGAGCTGACTAACCCGAATGACTCTTATCAGTGGACAAAACACTCCTGAGATCTGCATAACACTTAGTGACCCTTCACTAAACTTTTCCTGGTAACCCCCCATAACCAGCTCCCTTCTGGCCTTCGTCCCCACCCCCAACATCTTTCTTTTGCCTTTAAGATGGTATTGAAGGTGGTGGCTTGGGCCACTGTGGGGAGAGTAACTCAGCTTCCATGGGTCTCTCCCGTGTATATGTGAGGTATGCATGTCAATAAACTTGTCTGTTTATCTGTTGTTAACCTGTGTTTTATTACAGGGGGTACACAGCCAAGAACCTATAAGGATCGGGGGAGAATTCTTTTTCTTCCCCTACAATCACACGAAGAGCTGGGAGTGAGAAGATCAGGTTTGGGGCAAGGTAGGGCAGTGGTTGTCAAACTTTGCTGTGTATCCGGACCCCTGGGGAACCTGGTGAGCATGTGCAGTCCCTGGCCAGCTCCTACCTGCATGAGCCTTGGACTTGTGTTCTTTACTAGCCCTCTGGGCAACTCAGATATACACCAACTTGGACAACCATCAGTTTAGGTGACCAATCTTCTATTGTGTGATTACCTCGTAGGTGACATGCTCCTTCCTCCTCCTCACCGGACTATAAACTTCAGGAGCTGCTTTCCTCTATGGTGGGAGCTTCTACCCATGTGTGGCTATGGAACACTTGAAACCGTGGCTGGTGCACATTGAAAGGTGCTGACAATGTAAAAAGAACACTGGATTGCAAAGCTTTAGCATACATTGAAATCACGGTATTTTTGCTGCATTGGGTTCCTTTCTTTTTATTTCTATTTTCAATGTGGCCACTAGGAAATTTAAACTACGCATGTGGCTCACTTTATATTTCTTTTTTTTTTTTTAATGTTTATTTATTTTGCGAGGAAGAGATAGCGCGTGCGTGAGCACACGCACAAGCAGGAGAAGGGCAGAGAGGGAGGGAGACCCAGAACCTGAAGCAAGGTCCAGGCTCTGAGCTGTCAGCACAGAGCCCGACACGGGGCTGGAACTCACGTGCCGTGAGATAATGACCTGAGCCGAAGTCAGATGCTCAACCGACTAAGCCACCCAGGCGCCCCTCACTTTATATTTCTATGGGACAGGCTGCTCTAGGGGACAGGATCTATGTCTGTTCCCCTCTGTCTTTCCCGCATGTAGCTCATGTAGTGATGTTGCATCAAATAGGCACTCAATCACTGTATTTCTGAAAGACAGGATGAGTCGATGAATGAATGAATGAGTGAGTGAATGAATGAATGAACACAGACATTTGGCAGACCAAGCACTCACAGTGTGATTCCACAAAGGAGAAACTTTGGGAGAATAGTTGCTATTTTGATTTGGATTCCCCCAGACAAGGGCAGTCTGCAGTCCCCAAGACAAGGATTCCAGCACACGTGATCTGTTCGGGGAGGGATCTCCAAAACCCCGAGAAGGGGTGAAACACCATGAAGAACTGGGAAGAAGGAGCAGTATGTTCTTGAGCCAGTTACCACTGTGGGCGACTGCAACTTGGTCCTGCAGGGAGAATTTTAGGGAACAAGACAGCATTTGTGCCTCAGGGTGGTCTCCCCCACCAGAGTGAGGGAGCCAGGGCTTCTGTGCTCCACTTCCCATCAGTCATTAATTGCAGTCTGCAGGGAGGGCTGGATGTGTGAATCCCAGGCACCCTTGTCTCACTGTGTGGAGCAGACAGAGAAAGCCTGCCAGCAAAGAGCTGTCAGTGCTCGTCGTAGGTGGCACGTGCTAAAATGCGATGGCTGCGGGAACCAGGGCATAGCCAGTCACAGCTAATGACACTTCCTTTCTAAGCAAGCCTATTCAATGCAGCATCTAATAATTAAAACTGGCGCCATCATCACACAGGTCTACACCTCCCTCAAGGCGGTCAGTAAAGCCCTTTTAGGATTATTAGCCAGCTCCTTCCTTGTTGACCCCACTTCCTGGTCTCCTACCCGATGCTAGAGGCGCCTAACATATTGGGGAGGAATCTTCCAGCAAGGAGCCCAGGGTGGCTTAAGAGTTGCCCAAAATGGGGCATCTGGGTGGCTCAGTTGGTTGAGCACCCAACTTTGGCTCAGGTCATGATCTCACGTTTCGTGGGGTGGGTTTGAGCCCCATTCCAAGAGCTACCTTGACAGCTCAGAGCCTGGAGCCTGCTTCAGATTCTGTCTCCCTCCCTCTGCTCCTCCCCTGCTTGTGCTCTGTCTCTTTCTCAAAAGTAAATAAGTATTTAAAAAAAAAAAAGGGTTTCCCATATTGGCACCTGCATGCCTCAGTTGGTTGACTGTCCAGCCTCATCTCAGGTCATGATCTTACGGTTCATGGGTATGAGCCCCATGTCACCATCTATGCTGTCAGCATACAGCCAGCTTCAGATCCTCTGTCTCCCTCTCTCTGCACCTCCCCCCCTTCATGCTCTCTCTCTCTCTCAAAAATGAATAAACATTAAAAAAAAAAAAGAGTTGCTCATATTGATTAAAGGTGGCCCCAGCTCCTCTGACACCGAGGTCACAGTTTTACCCTTCATTGCCTGCTCGTTAACCCTAGGCGGAAGCTGCTAGGCAATTTTCTTTCTTCTGGTTTCTCCACTTTGATGCAAACTCACCCAGGGGTGTGGCTGGCCCTTGTCTTTGAATTGGCCAAAATACTCGCACGCAGGCCTGAAATGGCGGCAGCTGCGGGTTTGAATAAAGCATCTCAAATTTCTAGTTTCAGAAAATATGACTTCATATTAAGTCATTTCACAGAAACCAGACCATAGCAGTTCTGTTTGGGGAGGTTAATTCAGTCTGGTTCTAATTTGAAAGGAATCGGGAGAGGCTCCAGAATAATTTCATTAAGCACAGTGAAGCAAGGCTAATAAGCTTGAAGAGGTAGTAAACAAAATGTAACTGAGAAATGGTTGCTGTTGGACTCAAAGTAGTCCTGAGTTTTTACAGCAATTCAAGGCCTTGATTTCATGCCGGTGGGGCCAAATCACTGTCACAACGTGTCATTGCTGGCGTTCTACATTCAAGGCCGTTGCCCCAATCTAAGATTCCGGTGTTCACTTTCTCTCTGGAATTCGGATAATACAAATAGTTAGGTTATTTAAGAAAGCATTTAGGTTATAAATAAGTAGGTTATTTAATTTAGATAGATGATGGAGGGAGAGAGAGAGAGAGAGACATGGATGGAGAGATAATCTTAGAGTTCTGCCTGTAATCAGGCCACCACAACTCTTAAAAAAGCAAAACTGGATATTCCAATAAAAATATCACAGGGGCTCCTAGGTGTCTCAGCTGGGTAAGCATCTGATTCCTGATTTCGGCTGGGGTCGTGATCTCATGGGCGTGGGACGGAGCTCCAGGTCGGACTCTGCCCTGACCGTGGGTGGCCTGCTTGAGATTCTCTCTCTTCTCTCTTTCTCTCTCTGCCCCTCTCCCGCTTGGGCATGCCCTCACTCTCTCATTCTCTCAATACATAGATTAATTAATTAAATTAAAAATATCACAAAAATAAATGAATCCCCCGCTCCTTTTTTGTTTGTTTGTTTTAACAAACACAATATGAAGCATCCAAGGGCGGCAAACACAGATGTCCATAACTGGATATGTTGGATAACAGCTCTTTCTGAGCAAACAGCCCCCATGAGGTTCTACCCAATTGTTGCCGTGAGGAAATATGAGCCCCCAAATCTACTGACTTTACAAGAGAAGCCAAACCCTCAAATTTTTATCAGAAGTCTTTTTTTTTTTTTTAACATTGACAACTAATTTTTTAGAATGTGTAAATACTGTAGAGACCCAAATGAAAAGGGCTAGGCAGGGTTGTGACTTTGGATCTACCGTGGAGCAGATACAGTCCTAGGAACCCACTGGGCCAGATTCAAAGATCTGCTCTCCAGGAGAATGGATGTCACATACAACTAAAATGTTTATACAAGATTAAAAAGGTAGGAGTGGGGTAGGATGTATTAAGGTTTTCCAGAGAAACAAACACACACACAGACACATGCATAGATGCAAGGGAGGGAGGTTAAGATTTATGCTTTATGCTTTACGCTTTATGCTTTATTTCAAGCAGCTGGAGCAAGGACTGGTTAGCTTGAAATTTATAGGACATTCGGGCAGATTGGAAATGCAGGCAGGAGTTGATACTGTAGTCTTGATGTAGAATTTCTTCTTTTCCAAGAAATTTTAGTTTTCACTCCTAAAGCCTTCAACTGATTGGCTGAGGCCCACCCATATTATCCAAGGTAGTATCTTTACCTAAATCAACTGATTGGAACTCTCGGCCACTTCTATAAAATACATTCAGAGCAACACCTAGACTAGTGTTGGACTGAAAAACTGGGTATCATAGCCTAGCCAAGCTGACACACATAAAACTATGCCACGGAATAAGAAAGGTACAAAAAATTACTATAGGAGTTCAGAAGAATGAAAAATCAGAGAACTATAGAAGGTTGAAAAATAATCCCCATGGTAAAAGACTAAAAAAATATGGACTTCTCAATAGGGAAGACCAATAAGAAATAATATTAATCAATAGTGGCCAAGTTGTGGGGCGCCTGGGTGATTCAGTTGATTAAGTGTCCGACTTCAGCTCGGGTCATGAGCTCGCTGTTCCCTAGTTCAAGCCCCACATCGCACTCTGTGCTGACAGCTTGGAGCCTGGAGCCTGTTCCAGATTCTGTGTCTCCCTCTTTCTCTCTCTGTCCCACCCCAACTCATGCTCTGTCTCTCCCTCTAAAAAATAAGCATTAAAAATGTTTTTAAAAAAATAGTGGCCAAGTTGTTATTATGTATTATTTCATTTACTCACCTCAACTCATTGTAAGAGGGTAGCAATGATCGTTACCTCTGTTTAAAAAATTTTTTTAAGTTTATTTATTTATTTTAAGTGAGACGGAGACAGTGTGCTTGGGGGAAGGGCAGAGAGAGAGGGAGAGAGAGAATCCCAAGCAGGCTCTGCATTGCCAGTGCAGAACCCAGTGCAGGGCTTGAACCCATGAAATGGTGAGATCATGACCGACCTGAGCCGAAACCAAGAGTTGGACACTTAACTGACAGCCACCCAGGTGTCCCTTATTACCTGCATTTTATTTGTTTATTTAAAAGAAATTTTTTTAATGTTTATTTTCGAGAGAGAGAGAGAGGCAGACTGCAAGCGGGGAAGGGGCAGAGAGAGAGGGAGAGATGAAATCGGAAGCAGGTTCCAGGCTCTGAGCTGTCAGCACAGAGCCCAACGTGGGGCTTGAATCCACGAACTGTGAGATCATGACCCGAATCGAAGTTGGACGCTCAGCAGACTGAGCCACCCAGGTACCCCAATTCCCCCCATTTGATAGATGAAGACACCAATTCAGTGTTTTCAGTATCTCATAACTAAGAAGTAAAGGAGATGGGGCTCAGATTCAGGCAGTTTGAAATCTCTGGAGCCTTAACCACTACTTACACTGCCTCTTCAGTGAACTCATACCCTATACATGACCTCATTAATGCTCACAAAAGCCCCATGAGCTAGGTATTGTTATTTTCTCCATTTTACGAATGGGGAAACTGAAGCTTGGAGTACACCTGGCAGTGGGTTGGAACCCACTGCATCTGGTTCTGACCTTGGGCTCGGCTCTCACTACCCCCAGCACACCACACACCTCCCTCCTCAGCTCCAACTATACAAAGAAGAATGTGTCAGAGGGTCTAGTTTATGGTCAAATGTGACCTGCAAATGGGGCTTTAAATTCAAGTAAGAAAAAGTGTTAGGAGAACATTGGAAGTAACTTCCTGATTTTCCCAAGGGAAAATGCCTACCTCAGCTGGAGAAAGATACGTTTACCTTGGAGATCCTGCTGCTTTCAACATTAAACTCACCAAAGACCAGAGAGATTTCATTTAATGGGAATGTGTATGGAGACTCCGAATTTTGGTTATTGATTGGCAAGAATAAAAACACAGCACTTTGCACCCACACAGAAAACAACAGCAAAGTTGGCTTCCCTTAAATGAAAATATTTCCTTGGCTTCCTCTTAACTACATATTTTTAGCAAAAATTAAACATACACTGCAAATCATGCCTTCGTTTCTTGGGTAGGGAATAGACTCATCGCAATTGAACTTCAAAGGAGCAGCCGGAAGACTTTTCTTTCCTAGCCCACTTTGAAACACTCCCACACTATTTTATCCTTTCCCTCTGTGACTTATTTTTTTTTCCCCTCCACAGAACGTAGAGTATGTGAGAAATCTGTACTGTTCTATTTTTGCTGAGGAATGAGTTTTGAGCTCAGAAATTGTTAGCTATTCGATTGTTATTTCTTCTCTAGACCTTTATATCAGAGTCAGTGCCGGTCTTTCCTCTTCCTGTGATTGTACCAAAAACGTGAGTTACAGCCTAAAAATTTAGCTGTTGTCTAAGACTAAATGATGCCCTGTGACTGTAAATATCATTTTTTATTTTGATTATATCTCTGGAATAGTAATTATCTAACCCCACATAATTTTGTGTGGCGATCATGACATCACAGAGCAAATAATAAAGATAAAAGCTATATATAGTAAGGCTTACTCTGTGCCAGGAGTGGGCTATCCATACCATTAAGACTCACATTAACCCCATTAGTTAGATGCTAATAGCTGTCCCTATTTGTCTAAGGAGAAATCTAAGGTACAAAGGACTCAACATGGGTATCCTGCCCATGTTTACACAAGGATATTGCTGAGATTTAAAGCTGCAGAGACCATCTGTGGTTCTAACGATGTGAACAATTCCCACTAAAAATGGTAACATTTTCTTTTCCAGTTTCACTTTTCCTTCTTGGGAGTTCAAACAACATTCTATGGAGACAGACCAAATAAACACAAATGTTCCAAAGGGAAATGCTGAGATCAAGTACGTGACCTTGTCCATCATTCAGGGGAGATGCCAGCCACAAGGTTAGCCGTGAATCTACTCCTGAGAATAAGATGCAAGGTGGGAGGTGCAGACTTGGGGGGCCCTTTACTCAAACCACCAAACCTTATTGACCCCAACAACATTTCTCTAATGTAGCAAACTTTATGAGAAATCATACACACAGAATTTGACACCTGTCTTAGTCCGTTCAGGCTGCTATAAGAAAACACCAAGACCAGGGGGCTTATAGACAACAGGAATTTGTTTCTCCCAATCCTGGAGGCTGGAAGTCCAAGGTCAGGGTACCAGCATGGTGGGGCTCTAGTGAGAGCCCTCTTCCAGGTTTCAGAATGCCAACTTCTTGCTGTGTCCTCACATGGCGGACGAGAGGAGCTTTCTCAGACCTTGTACAAGGGCACTAATCCCACTCATGACCTAAGCACGTCCCAAAGGCCCCTCCTCCCAATACCACCGCCTTAGGCATTAGGACTCAATGGTATAAATCTGGGGGAGAGGACACAAATTTGAGTCCATAGCAACACTCCACACAATTCCCTCTTTTTACCTAAGTAACAACAAAAGGCTGAAGTAGGGAAGTGGCTTATTCAGAACCACTTATCCATGTAACCAATTTCTCTGCATCTTGCAGCTCAAGTTAGACAACAGCGACAAGAACATCAGTGTACCAGGCGTCCACCTTCTACGTGGCTTTAAAGCAGGTTTCAGCAAAATCTTAGCACCTCTAAATCTCTGGTAACAGGAACTTCTTTTTTTTTTTTTTTTAATGTTTATGTATTTTTGAGAGAGAAAGACAGAGCATGAGTGGGAAAGAGGCAGAGAGAGGGAGGGAGGCACAGAATCTGAAAACAGGATCCAGGCTCTGAGCTGTCAGCAGACAGCCCTCTGCGGGGCTAGAACTCACAGACCGCGAGATCACGACCTGAGCTGAAGTCCGACGCCCAACTGATTGAGCCACCCAGCCACCCCTGTTAACTGGAAGTTCTATAAAAGATGCTCATAAATTCTTCAAGATCTCACGGTGCTTTCTGGATCATTATAGGAAAGATAAAATTGTGGTCAGTGCCATTTTGCTGTTATGCAATCTATTTTATTCTGTCTCTCCATATGGCATTTTATTTTGTATCTCCTAAACTCCAGAATGTACTTATTAACCACAGCAGTCAGACTGAGCAGAAGTGGTTAAAAGTCGACAGAGCTGGGGCGCCTGGATGGCTCAGCAGTTAAGTATCTGACTTCGGCTCAGGTCATGATCTCATGGGTTCGTGGGTTTGAGCCCCATGTCAGGTTCTGTACTGACAGCTCAGAGCCTGGAGCCTGCTTCGGATTCTGTGTATCCCTCTCTCTCTGCACCTCCCCTGCTCTCTCTCTCTCAAAAATAAATAAAAACATTAAAAAAAAAAAAAAGTCGACAGAGCTGGGTCATCTTGTCGCTCCAGAAAAGTCAGAGGGTTCTAAGCATAACTGAAAGAAAACTGGGGCAAAATAACAGAGAGAAAATAGCTGTAATACAGCATCAAGATCTCTCAGGCAAAGGAAATATTATGATTTCTGCTTTCATGCAGGGGGAAAGCTTCCTTAAGCTTTTACATGAAGCCTCAACAAAGTTACCTTCTTTTATAAATGTAAAGCTGCAGAACCCAGTCCCATTTCAGGAAATACTTGGAAAGGAGGTGGCCAGAACCTTGCAAGAGAATCTAGGCGGCTCAGAAAACATGAAACCAGATAAGTGGAGGTTGTCATTACAGGAGCCCTGGAGGCCCAGGTACAAGGTCTGGGGCAGGTCGGATCCCCCTGGGCTCTGAGCGGAGGAGACTGGCCTGTAGGAGGTCAGTTAGTGGTGCTCTTGGGGTCAACATCTGAGGAAGGGAAGGGTAGGAGATTGGATTGGCAGAGAGGGAGATGATCATGGGCCACAGACAACCCCATTAGGAGATCTGACGCTGGGGTAACAGGTTTAGAGTTGCAGAATGGGCCTCTGTACCCCACCTCCAGTGGTCACTGAGTGTGCTCCACTCCAGCTAGGGTCAGGAGGCTCTCTTTAGCCTAGGAAAGTCCCCCAGCAGCTGAGAAGGGTAGTCCCCCACTCCTCGAAGGGACACTTGGGGTGAATCACTGCACTATCCCAGGGCCATGAACAAGCTCTTCTCCTAGGAGCAGGGCTTTGCAAGACCAGGCAAGGGCATCAGGGCTGCTCTCCCGAGACAGAGGTCAGGTAACATCTTCTATCTCAAGAGAGAAGGCAGGGCGGGTGGTACACATTGCATAGGGACTGGAAAATAAACCCATGTTTCACAACAAAGCACACACTAGACTCAAGGCCAGGCCTGTGATAGGGCCAACCCAGACAGGAGGGTGCCAACTGGAGACTATGTGAGTGCTGGGGGTGTGGCATGGGTCCCCTGCCCTGCTGCCCTCTCTCTTAGGCCAGCTTGGTGATAAGGAAACACACAGAAGTCCCTGGAAGCTTGGCAGGACTGTCTGGGCCACACAGTCACAGGTTGGGGAGTGCAGCTAAATCCAGAGGTACAAGGCGATTTACTGACCCATTGGATGAGGAGTGCAGTGAGCTGGGTGGGGGTGGGGCTGTGAGTGGGGAAAATGAGGCAGGTACCTCACTTTCATCACCTTTAAGGGAAATCAGGAAAGCAGAAGAAATCTGGTCAGGGTGGAAAAATAAGGATTGATAATACTGTACCTATGCCGGGTATTTTACAGCTTACAAAATTCTATGTATGAGAGAGATCCTGCTTTGCTAGTTTGCTCTGCCCGGAGAACGTTTAAAGAACCACCTCGAATGAATGCGATAAGTGCTTGTATCACAGCCGGTCAGAATGTAGCAACCTCACCCCTCACTCCCTTTCTCAGGGCTCCAGGGGTATGAGCAACACCCCGGGGGTATAAGCAACACCCCGGAGCGTGTGGTTTTCATGGTGGATGATCCTCTGTAGATCTCCTCGGCCGAGTACCCATTCTTGTCCAGGAAGACACCCCCAGTAGCCTTTCTTTTCTCTTCATCCTTTTCATTCACGGTGGCATCACCATTTCTTGGAGACTCACCCAAACTGTGAAGATGACAAGGCCATGTCACCATTGTAACGATGATACCACTTTCCTGTTGAACCGAACTTGCCACGGTGCGGTAAGGCCCTTGGAACAACCCTCTGATGTGTCCCCTTGCGTCCAGCCTGCAGGACTGAAATAAGCATTTCGTGGGAGAAAACATAAAACAAGGAAAGAAGAGACCTCCGCAGCTGTCACTGCTAATCAAATGTTGACTCTGCAAGAGCTGTGGCTAGAAGAAACTGAAGGGCTACTCGTGTCCTCTTGTTGTGGGGCCAAAGCATAAAGTAAAAGGCAACTCATAGATTGCCTATTAAAATTAAGGGGTTGCCACACCCCTGTCACTACAGAGTGGTTTGAACACCTGCAGGGAAGGCAGGATGATAGAAAATCATCTCCACACGGCCCGACCGACGGATGGGGAACTTCCATTGCTAGCTGCTCACGAGTGGGTCTTTGAGGTTCACACCCCTATTATCTTAACAGGAGGGACATAACCCTTCAGTGCCAATTAACAAATGCTTTATTCAGGTATTTCATGCTTGTAACTATTGAGGAATGTCCTTGCCCAGCAGCTTCCTGCTGTCTATTTTTAGGTACTTAATTAATGGCCTTGCTCGGGGATAAACACATTGTGTTTTCAATAAAATGATGAAGGTTTCTTAAAAAAAAATGTGTCTTGCATGCCATTATACTTGAAATTGTCCTTCAACAGAAAATTGTGAACAATTATTTTTAACAAACTATTGTAGTCACAATTGATGAGGATGTTAATTCTGTACATTCTCTGATGACTAATTCAGCCATACCTAGCAGATTTTAAGAAGATGTTTGTACTTTAGGGGCACCTGGGTGGCTCACTAGGTTGACCATCTGACTCTTGATTTCGGCCCAGGTCATGATCCCAGGATCATGGGATTGAGCCCCAAGTCGGGCTCTGTGCTGAGTGTGAAGCCTGCTTAACATTCTCTCTCTCTCTCTCTCTCTCTCTCTCTCTCTCTCTCTCTCTCTCTCTCTCTCTTTCCCTCTGCCCCTCTCCCCCACTTGAATGCTCTCTCCCCCTCTAAAATAAATTTTAAAAAGGAAGAAGAAAATGCTTATATTCTAAATTAAGTGCAAGATGGTATGTTCTATCATATCAGAGCTGTGTTCTCAATACCACTCTGGATAAAATCATGCAATTCTTTTTTTTAAGCAACTTTATTGAAATTCCCTTGTTTTCAGCGTACAATTCAATGACGTTTAGTACATTTTATGATTCCTTTTAACAGTGATTATCCCTCACAAAAGCATGTATTGAGTTTTTCCTAATCATGTGAATCATTTCCAATTCAGGTATTTTGGTTGCTCCTGTATCTAGGTTACTCATTTGTACAGAACTCACAGTTCTTGCTGGCTAGGAGATGGAAAGGCCTGGGTTTCCCTGATGACAGATTTTAAACAAATATCTGGTTTGTTATATCAGCATTGCAATGGGAAAACTGAGAAATCTGCCTGGCTGATGCTATTTAACATCACAAAACACTCTAAGGGCAGGGCATGTTATATTAAACATTTCCAATGCTGTGTATAAGTCTGTCTTTTGCAATCATATTTTAAAATGGTTTATTCCATTGTCAAAATACAGTGCATTTAGGTGTCATTAAATACATTTTTCTCTGCTATTTTGGCTGTTGTACAGCCTATCGATCATTGGGAAAGAATGCCATGATGCATAATTTAATGGTTCTGTAAAGTTTGCACCTTAGGAACACCTGTGCATTGGTGTGCTTGAACACCTTGCAATGTGTATTAGAATCCAGCTGATCTAATTTTACACTACTGTGATCCACTTGGAAAATAGGTGGAACTGTGATGCTTTCAATTAACATATATTTTATCCAAAGGGGAAGGAAGGAAGGAAGGAAGGAAGGAAGGAAGGAAGGAAGGCAGGCCTAAGAAAGAATTACTGGACAGTTTTAATTAAAAATCCATGTGCGGGCCATGTGTACAATACTCAGCAGTAATACAAGGCACATTCTTAAAGACATGAACCCTACTGAGAGGTGAGATCATCAAACATGGGATAATGAAGGCTATCAAAGGAACACATATTTGGGGGTAAATTGCATAGAAAAAGCTAAAGGGTCAAAGCAGCTTAGAGAAAAGAGATCAATGTAGATCATCAATATCAAGGAAAGTTTCATGGAGGTAACAAGCCATGAGCTAGACCTAAAGAATGGTTAATATTCTTAACAGAATGTTTCCAAATTTGGGAATACTCTGGTATATATGGTCATAATTTTGATAGATTGTCATAACCTATATTTATATCCACCTCAATTGAGTTAGAAATAGCACATAAATAAAAATATATCCATATGGTTATAAACACAACAATGGACCTGAAAGATATAAAAAGTAGTTTGACAACATCTGGTGTTCTGATGATCTGGGCAAAAACGGGGGTCCAATCACTCAGGGGCTCCTGGCTCAACAAATTCCTGACTTGGAGCACACCCCACACACTAAGATATTAAAGTTCTGAGAAGTTGTGCTGAAGAGAAACTCTTTAGCTCTGTTTACTTGAGAATTCCCCAAGCTCACCTGACCAATGCCCTTTCTCACAGAATGTACATGTCAAGGAACTGAACTCCATGGGAAATGGATTGGGAAATCGTAATCCACAACAACAAAAAACAAACAATCCAATGTTTAAAATGGGCTGAAGATCTTAAGAGACACCTCACCAGAGAAGATGTATGGATGACAAGGAACATGTGAAAAGATGTTTCACGTTGTACGTCATCAGGGAAACACAAGTTAAAACAACAGGGAGACGTCGTTACACACCTATCAGAATGGCCAGAACCCAAAACACTGACAACATCAAATGCTGGTGAGGATGTGGAGAAACAGGAACTCTCATTCATTGCTGGTGGGAGTGCAAAACGGACAGCCACTTTAGAAGATAGTTTCTTACAAATCTAAAAGAGATCGAGCAGCTGTACTCCCTGGTATTTACCCAAGTTGTTAGAAATTTATCTCTACACAAATACCTGCACATAGATGTTTACAGCAGCTTTATTCATAATTGCCAGAACCAGGAAGAAACCAAATGACCCTCAGTAGGTGAATGGATAAACTGTTGTGTATCCAGGCAATAGAATATTATTCAGCATAAAATGAAATGAATTAAGAAGCTATGAAGAGATATGAAGGAAACTTAAATGCATCTTACCAAGTGAAAGATGCCCATCTGAAAAGGCTGCATACTGTAGGATTCCAACTATATGACATTCTAAAAAGGCAAATCTATGGAGACAGTAAAATGATCAGTGGTTGCCAGAGGCTGTGAGGGCAGGAAGGTGGACAGACGAAGCACAGAAGATTTTTAGGGCGACAAAACTATTATGTATGATATTATAATGGTGGATATGTGTCATAAATTTGCCCAAATCCATAGAATGTACAACACCAAGAAAGAACCCTAATGTAAACTACGGACTTTGGGTGACAATGATGTGTTAACGCAGAGTCACTGATTGTAACAAATGTACCACTCTGGTGAGGGATGTTTGATAATAGGGGAAGCTGTACATGTGGTGAGGACAGGGGGTGTCTGGGAAATCTCTGTACCTTTGCCTCAATGTTGCTATGAGCCTTAAAATACTCTGAAAAATAAAATCTATTAAAAACATGCAATCCAGTGAGGCAGGTATTACATTCTAGTGGAATCTGATCTCCCCGCCTCCCCCCTACATTTTGCTAGTTTGCCTGTCTAATACAAAACTTTGTTTAAAACAAAACAAAACCAAAAAAAAAAAAAAGGAAAAATTGGCATTGAGAGATATTATATGACTTTTTTAATGGCCCAGTGAGCAGTTGAACCCAAATCTGCTCAGTTATAGTCTTGTGCTTGTTCTACAAAGTTCTATCTTACAAAAGCATCCTTATCTACAACCTGAAACCCTCAGAAGACTGATGAACAGATTGAAACAATGTCACAACTGACCTTGGGAGGAAAAAAATAGAAGCTTAAAGTTTAACCTACTCAAATGTGGCCAAATAGAAATAAGGTTTTTTTAATGATGAAAGGAAAATGCTTTATGGTTATAAAAATGTCAATATTGCTCAAAGGCATAGAGATGGTTCCATAGGAATTTGCAATCATTAACCAATTCTGTAAGGATTTCTAGTCTACTTTTTAATCATACAAATCTGTTGTTTCTCCTTACGGATTCCAACACTGTCACCCAATTCTTACCTTGAAATAAGAGACATTAAAGAGTTGTGGTTGAATGAACACAGTATATGGAGAAAAATCCAACTTAGTCAAACATATATAAGGTGTACAGGTCCTGTGTTTCACCTTTTCTTCTGTTGAAGTCCTTGCATTCCATACTGCCTGTCACCTACCAATGCTTCTCAATGTGTGTCTTTGATCATTTTTTTTTAAAAAAAGGAACCTCTATGCCCAACGTGGGGCTTGAACTCACAACCCTGAGGTTAAGAGTCACGTGTTTTACTGACTGAGCCAGCCAGGCACCCCGTCCTTGATCATTTTTAAGTTTGATTTTTTTGTTAATGTCTTTACTTATGTTAAATATGCTTGTTTTACTGTCTCTATCCAATTGTTCTGTTATCTGAAGTTCTTGGGAAGGAAGCTATCCCTGTTATTTATGAAATCTGATGACTTGTCATTATGCTGCATTACAGTTTTCAATTGTGAGCTCATCTTCAGTGGGGCTTAGTATTCTCCATGGCATGGGACAAGAGCAAGTCCCTCCAGAGGAGGTACAGGGCCACTTTCCTGGTATAGGTGATACATGAAGTATCAATTTTAAACTCAATTCCATTTGAGAAGGAGGCCTGAAGTTACAAATTCTCATGCACTTTATGGTAGATCAGCCTTTTGTCATTGGCCCATGTAAACGGTTGATTTTTATCCAGTCCAGCTCTTACTAAAAGTTTGATCTCTTGGAGAGAGTTTGATTCAGAATTGCCAAAAGTCTCAGCTCCTATTGAAAATCCTATGCCTTATATTTCTGAAGCTGACACCCATCCCCAATGCTGTCAAGATCCACTTGTATTTTCTTAATTTTTTTTCTTTGGTTATATCTTCCTTACTCTCTTTTGGGTGCAGATGTGCATTTAAATGGTGTTTGTTATATGTTATTAGTGTTTCTAGTACCTCACAGCTAGAGGGTTTGGGGGTTCCTTATTCCATATGCTGCCGGGTTCCAATGCCTTTTGGCCTTCACTGCATGACTTCTGTCAGAGACTGAGGGAACAGCTCAGGTTGGTTGGATTTTGGTGTAGGCCTTGCTTGGCTACTCTGAGAATACATAAAACTACTGTTAAGTTCAAAGTTTTCCAATGAACTCAGAAAAGCTGTTGTGTATTCTTTTCTGGGAGCTTTTCTTACATATCATAATAAAAAGCACTTGTAAATTAATTGAGGAAGCAGCAAACAGTAAAGGGAGATATTTTTGGTCAAATTTGAGATCCTTTATAAAAAACTTCTCTGTGCAGCAACCCTCGATGTCAACAAATAACATGTGTTGAGTACCTCATAGAGTTCTTTGAAGCAGCACTGAAGAATTACAAAGACTCTTGTTGCTTTAAGGAACTTTTCTAAAAGGTAAAGGGGAATCAGCTCAAACGTCCTCAGGGAGATATTGGAAACCTGGCCCTTGCCAGTTACCCCCAAAAGTCCTTCCAGACTCTTATTGTCTCTTCCACACAATTGTTAATGATGAACTGTGCAAGCAATGCTTATTTTACTCACACACAGTTTTATCTAGAATTTATCTGACTATAACATTGCAGTTTGTGTGATATTGTACACATGTATATGCACACATGTGCACAAAACCTATAAAAATGGAGTGCTGTGGCAGACATGTGCAGTGCATTTATGCCTATTTTTATTAGGCTTGAAGCAGAATTTTACTGTTTTGTATTTTCAGCGTTATAGATGCTGAGCCTTGGCTTTTACGACATAGTTGTGTTTACTGCCATTATTTATTTCATGCCTGATTCTTGGTCCGGAATGCAACCCCCAATTACCTCGCTCTTCCCATGGAAAAGTGCCATTCTACCATGGGCTGTATGATGCTCTAGTTCCCTGGGATGCATTTTGGCTAAAAGCAGACACTGTCTGTCTATCAGAACACATTGTAGCTAATTCATTACACTAAAAGGTAATCAATCCAGGAGAAAATGTTCACTGAGCTCTACCATGTGCCTAGCACCATGCTTTTTTAGTATGAGCTTTTTGAGATATTCTAAAAGATGTAGAACTTGGATTTCTAACACTTGAGGAGCCTCCAATTATTTTAAAAGTTTATATAAATGTGGCTTGTAGTCAAGTACCTCATCAAACACCATTTTCGAAGACATGCTAATGTTACTTCAGACGTATTGAAGCCAATTAAAATGCATTTTTTTAAAAAAAATTTTTTAATGTTTATTTTTGAGACAGAGAGAGACAGAGCATGAACGGGGGAGGGTCAGAGAGAGAGGGAGACACAGAATCGGAAGCAGGCTCCAGGCTCTGAGCCATCAGCCCAGAGCCCTACGCGGGGCTCGAACTCATGGACCGCGAGATCGTGACCTGAGCTGAAGTCAGTCGCTTAACCGACTGAGCCACCCAGGCGCCCCTAAAATGCATTTTTTAATATATGGAAGAATCTATTTAGTTAATATTTGAAAAAGTAATCACTTCTGCAAAAATCCCCCATCATGGCTGGGGAATCTATGTTTTTTAAACCTCAAGAGTGCTTAAAGGGAGGGAGTAGGGTGGAGGAGTGCAGGACAGGTGGGAAATGCATTTTCAGCTATTTTGCCTTTTTTGGGTAACCTTGATTAGGGACTATTTTTATAGATTGTGGTTGGAAAGCTACATTCAAGGATTTCTTCTAGGAAACCAGCAGGAAATAATAGGAAACCCAAGTAGATGTTTCTTTAAGAGAATTCTAAAGAAATGGAAAATGTGGCTCCTTCTGAATCATCACTGCCTGAGTCTATATTACCATTATCCTTATCAAGCAATAAATAATTACATTAATGGTGAACATTATACTATTAGAAGTAATTCTGGATTTCTAAGATCTTATAAACCCAGTGCAGTGTTCTTGAAGGGTATTTTCACAGAAATTTTCATCATCTCAAAATTTCTTAAAATTGAGAGAAAATTGCAGAAATACTTAAGCAGCAAATTAAATTACACCTATTATTCTTATATAGTTTTTTTTTCAAAGAGTAAATTTAGACCTACTAAATCTATATAAGCAGAAAATACCAATTTTATAGGCGTGTCAATTTAGAGTTCTTGTTGGGAGAATACAGCATTGAACGGGTCAAAGATTACTGCTCTATTTGCAAATCTTCAAACTGACAGAATCTTCTGGAAAGATTTATGACAAGTTTGTCTTTTTAAAAAAGCAACGTTTCTATAAATCCTACCAAACTGTTATGAATAAGGCTGTAAATCACTTCACTGACTTGAATAATGGGACTTGTGTCTCATGAAACCATGCCAAGAAACCTAGAGGCTTTCATTGATATTGAATCTTCTATAATATTTAATACCTATGTGCCCCTGAAAAGATGAATTCTGATACTGACTGCAAATATTTTTTACCATAAGTTTTGCTGTAAGGAAAAATAAATAGAAATCAATGGTATTAAGTCTGATGGTTTTAAGGAGGTTTATCAGTCACCGGCAGAGAAAAAAAATTAGAAGCAATAGAAAATAAATATAATACATTCACTAAATCAGTGTGCCTATAGTTTATTTGCAATCATGATTGGTACATCCAGTTCTACTGGTTGATTGATCTTGAGTGTTTCTGAATGACCTTTTTCTTTTTTTTTAGTCTTGCTTTAAATTTGTTTGACGAAAGAGAAACTCCTTTGAATGTTCTACTCTTCTTCCCAATTATAGCCACACATTCTCTTAGGGAAATGTAGAATCTGGTAACTAATTGCACTAAAAACCCACTAGCAGGTAAACCCCTGTGGGGAGAGAAGGGTACACGTCACACGAACTCCATATTTGCATATAAACGATCAAGTGAGCGAAATGTATACTGCCTAGTGGCAGCTCCGTGTGCCTTTAGTTAGGAACCTGACTGCCATTCTGGGCCATGACTTTTATAAGTGTTGTAAAGTGTTACCAATCTTTGTTTTAGGCAGCATCAGAACCTAGAAGAAATTGGGCTGGGCACAAAAGAAATCCTGCTGAGGGCAAGAGTAAACTTGTAACCCCAGAGGCGTATAATGTCCTGTGGCCTTTCAGATACTGGTCAGTGATTTGCAAGTGTTTATTTATGCCCCAGTTGTCTTCACAAAGGATTTGATGAGGGTCAGAGATGCATTCAATACCTCAGGGTACAATAAATGAAAATTGAAAAGAAACTGAGTCGGAGGGAAAGTAGGGGTAGAGGAATAGGCAAAGATCTATGCCATGGGGTCTTAAATCTGCGGTCACATAGTCCAGCTCGGGGGACCAGTGCGGTAAGGTGAAGCCCCAATCTTTAAACCCATGCACTACAAAAAAGGTGAGTCTGGAGCAACAGTGGGAAAAGGGGTCAGAAAGTTGTCTCCAATAACTCACAGGGCAGAAGAACGTGTGTAATGTGCGTTTGTTCTTGTGTTTGTAAATATTTAATTCTACTATAGAAAAGAAAATAAATGGGATGAATCAAATTCACAAGATGTATTAAGCATAGAGAAGGAAGTTAGCAACCTATTAGACCAGGAAGACAGCAAATATTCATGATGCACTATATATATAGGCAGGTAAGGCACTCAATATTCACAAGGTCTTAATGCACTACCCACTGGTGATACCCATTCTGGCCCCAAGAAACACAGGTAAAACCCATAGCTGCTCATCAGGCTAGTTGTCAATCTATAGCTGCTGGCCAGGCATACTTGCTCCTCTGTATTTGTTTGGGTTAACAGCTTATGTTCCCAAGAGTTCTGCCTTGCATGCTCTTTCTAGTCCTGTGTCCTGTGTCTAGGTGGCCTCAGCTACTCCATGCCTTGGTTCCTCTAGTATATACCAGAATCACCCTTGTCTATCTCATGGGTCTCCACCTCCCCTGGACATCATCTAGATGCCCATGGCACCTCAAACTTCATATCTCCAAGACTGACCTCATCTTCTCTTCCCCCAAACAAGTTGTCCACCTATATTTCAGCCTACAAGTCAGCAATATCTATCTAATCACTTAGCCAAAAATTTGGATATCACCCTGACTCTGTCCTTTTCCTCAAATGCAAAGACCTGTGATTTCTACCTCCTTAAGGTATCTCATTCTTGTTCTCTACCTACCATCTCTGAACGTGTGCCAAATTAATGACAACCCCTAATGGACAAGCTTGTCAAAGTCTATGTTGGTTTATCTCTCCACTGTTATCTAAGTCCCGGGCATGATGGAAAAGACCCTTCTTTCTCTGTTTCTACTTTTTGCCATTTCACTGCCTGAGTTCTATTGCTTAGAGATACCTGCATCTGTGATTTTACCCTCACTGTTTTCCTCTTTCTAGATGCCCTCTTCTCTCACCCCTGGCACCCTCCAATCCTTCACCCCATTGCCCACCATTTTATTCTGCCAACTCTTAATTTTTTTTTTTCATATGTTTTATCAGGATGTCAGCTCCTCCAGGAAACTTCCCTAAAGCCCTAGGCTCACCCCTATCATCATCCTCCTTTCTTGGTCTTTATCAGAATTGAGTGCCCTCCCTTTGTGTTTTCACAGCAGCCTGAGATTCTGCTCTCATTACACTAGCAATCAGGGTCTCCAAGGAAAGAGATGGCACATTGTAATTAGGATGATTCAAGGAGGTGTGGAAGAACCATAGGGATAGGGTGGGAACCCTAAGGGATGGGGTAGGAACCCCAGGTTAGTAACAATTGATCTGGTACCAACTAATCCAAATAGACAAGACTAGAGACTGGTTACCAACAGTCTGAACAGAGAAAATCATGTAGAAGAGGTTATCTGATGAGGAGCAGTGACCTTTGTTTTACAGTGACTGAGGCAACCTTTCTGCGAGGAAAATAGGAGAGTGATTCTCCTGGCTTCATTTCTCCTCCCTTCTACTTGACTTCATGCCAGGGTTTCCCAATGGCCAAACCAACCAGCGGGCAGAGGACAAGGAAGTGAATTAAAATAATCTCACAGCCAAGTCTGCCGACCTGTAAGGTTGGAGAAGCACCAAGACTGGCTCTAGAGACGTGAATGGATGATATCCAGCAAAATCACGCTGTAACAGAACTCTTTACTCATCAGGCTCCCGCATTAGACTGAGTTACTTGAGGACGAAGAATGTTTCTTTCATCTCTGCATCCTCAGTATCTAATATATACTAGATAATAAATGCTTATTGATCGATTCAGAGAATATCGTGAGTTGGACATTACTAGGGGGACTATACTTTCTGAGCTTGCCACATGCTTTTTGGAATCCAGGGAAAATGGAAAACAGAATGAACTTTATGATTTTCACTTTCTGAGAAAAAGAAACATAATTTGTTCAAGAGAGACGAGTTAGCTTAGTGCTCAGTACTGGGAGGGACTGGATTCAGTCATGTGACTTCCTACATAAGAGGCCTTCAGCTGCATAACGGGCAATCCCTCCAAGGAAAGCCACGGGTGCAGAAACGTTTTTTACGGGGCTGTTTAAAAATGTAAGTGCCTGTACACCTGAAACTAACATAACACTGTATGTTAACTATGCTAGAATTAAAATTTAAAAAAAAATAGGCCCTTGATAAAAGCCAGACTTGTTGTTAAAGAGTAATCCAAAGGTGAACTGAACTAATGTGAACCAATCTGATAGATCTTAGAATATCTTGCCACCAAATGGTTAAGCCTTAGACTTCAAACCTGACCCCCTAAATAAACCTTCAGTGTAGTCTTCTCTGGATTCTCTTTTCTCTTATCAGCCAGCAGAAGAAAAGGACCGACGAAAAAGCTCGTGTGCACTGAGGGACAATGGATCAATCAGAGGGCAGAAACTTGGATCCTTGAGTGATTATGTGGGACCAAGCTCTCTGTCTACCTCCTGCAGGCCTCTGTGCTGAGAGCAAGAAATAGACTTTTAATTTGTTAAAACTCTTAAGTTTTGTTGGGCTTTATAGCAGCAGTTGTTTTACCTTAGTAAAATAATGTTCTAAGTTTTATATTTGAACTTGTTTTAAATGCTATCACCATGATTATCATAATCCACTGTCCATATTCATAATCAGTTATTTTCAGAGAAGCCCTTTCCAGCTTGAATCTCATAATCTGAGGATTACTGTATTGCTGTCTTCCATTTGAAAGATGCCTCATGGAGCCCTTCTTGCTGGAAACATGATAGAAAATATGATAGACAATATTCTGATGTATCTTATAATGTACAAAGCCCTATTTTATGTAATATCTCTCTATATTCTCCCACCAAACCTGAGGAACATTCGAGGGTCTATTATCGTCCCCATTTTGCCGGTGATGAAATTGACATTAAGGTTAAGTATAAAGCGGAGAAAAAAATGGAAACAACTGATATACAGAGTTATTTGAAGATTTATTAAGAGAATGATTTAGTCGGCCTGGCATCTGGTACGTGTTATTTTCTATCTGAGTCCCTCATAAGTTATCTATTGCTGTGTAACAAACCACCTCCAAAATAATGACTTAAAACAGAAATAGTCATTGATTCTGTTCACGGAACCCGGTTGTGAAAACAGGAATAGCTGGGGGTGGGGGTGGGGCTGGAACAGCTGGCTTCCTTGGGCTTCTTTCTTCTGTGGTCTCTCCACATGGTCTCTCCACATGGCAGCCCCAGGGTAACCATGGCAGCTGAAGGCTTCCAGTGTTAGACAGAATGAGAGTAGAGTGAGAAAGAGAGAGCCAGAGTGAGATATGGAGAAAGAGGGTGAAGCAGAAGTTCTTTGTGCCTTATGATCTAGCCTTAGAAGGACGTTATGCTGTGTCACTTCCCTCACATTTTTTTTCAGAAGCAAGACATCAGGGCCAACTCATAATCATGGGGGGAAAAATTAGACTTCACTTCTTGACTGAATTTTTGGCCATGTTTTTTTTTTTAACTACCATATTTTCCTTCTCGAAAATGCTCGCCTAAATTAACGCAGACATGAAGCTTGGGGGTAAGAGACACATCCAGAGTCATTCAGCTGTTAAATGGTTCCACCAATATTAGATCCATTTTTGTGACTCCTACCTCCATGCCCTTTTCACTCCCCCAGAAAATCTCCTGTGATTAGCACACCAAATATGGTAGGTAAGACATGTTATTCCCCAAACAGAGATAATCCTCATTGCCTTGGAAAACATACTTCCATTTATTTTGCAGGAAAAATATTACCCAGAAAGCAGTCATCCATGAGTGCTTTCCAAGTTTCTCCCAAACATCCGTGTTTAAAATTCCCCACCCCCAACAGATGTATTCATTTGCATTCCCTCCCCCCCCAGATGAATCACTTTTTTGTTGTTGTTGTTATTTTTTGACTGTATTGCTCACCTCTCAAGATCTTTTTGTATTAATTTTCAAACCCATCACTAAGGCAGGTACCATCTCCCGATTTGGAACCTTCCCTTGTTTCTGTCATCATGAATGTGTACCCTTCCTGTGGACCATGAATTGAAATGTTCTTTAAGAGGACCATCTGATATAAGGTCTGAGGGGCATTCTTTTCTTTCCTTCTTTCTCTCTCCCTTTCTTTCTTTCTCTCTCTTTTTCTTTCTCTGTCTCATCTCTCCCTCTTTCTCTCTTTCCTTCCTTCCTTCTTTCCTTCCTTCCTTTTTCTCTTTCTTTCTTCCCTCTTCTTTCCTCCCTTCCTTCCTTCCCTCCCTCTTTCTTTCTTTCTCTCTTTCCTTCCTTCCTTTTTCTTTCTTTTTCTTTCTTTCTTTCTCCCTCCCTCTTCTTCCTTCCTTCCCTTCCTCCCTCCCTCCTTCTTTCTCTCTTTCTTTTCTTTGTTTCTTTCTTTCTTCCTCCCTTTTTTCTTTCTTTCTTCCTCCCTTCTTTTTCTTTCTTTCTTTCTTTCTTTCTTTCTTTCTTTCTTTCTTTCTTTCTTTCTTTCTTTCTTTCTTTCTTTCTTTCTTTCTTTTTCTTCTTTTTCTGCAATAGGCCAAAATGTCTACAGTTGATATTTATGTTGAACCAAAGAGAGTTGAAACCTTCTCATTTTAGGAAATCTAGATTATTCGAACAATGATGTAAATCTGAAATCTCAGAGGGCTCACATATTTTCTGTCATTCTAAGAAGTAAGATAAATTTCCCTGTAGGAGCTTTTTTCTGTTTGGGGATCCCCAGAAAGTCCCTATGGGGAACCATCCTTTCTGTTCCCCAGACCTAAAAGGGTGGTGGGAGCAGAGTAAGAAACAGAATGGATGAAGAGTCTCCAGGAAATAGACCAGCACAGTCTTCAGAAACATGATGTAAGCCCCAAAGGTAGTGTTATATTTTCTAGTAGCTGCATTTTAAAAAAGAAAAAAGGTGATATTAATTTAATAATAGATTGTATTTAACTCAATATATCCAAAACTATCATCCAAATATGTAGTTATTACAAAAATATTCACAAGACTCTTTTCATTCTTATTTCTATACCAAGTCTTGGAATCCGAGATACTTTTTGAACACTTCACTCTTGACTAGCCAGCCACATTTTAAATCATCAATAGCCAAAAACATATTGAAGAGCACACATATACCCTTCCTCTCTGTTGCTTCATTGGGCCCGTGAGACGTCAACTCTTTCTTCTCTGGTTGCATGTCTTATCATTCAGATCTCAGCTAGACATACCTATTCCGGAGAGGGACTGTACGACCCATTCCCTCTCTGCCCTACTCTAGCCTGTTCTGTGTTACCGCCTCCAGTGAGCCGATTTCTTCCAAAGTGATCTTATTTGCTTACGGCTTTTTTCCCCCCTGTCTTCTCCACCAGAATGTAAGTTTCATGAGGGCAGGGTTTTTGGGGTTTTTTTGTTTTTCTTTTAAATCTATTTTGGTCTCCGAGCTCCCGGTGCCCAGCACCGTGCCTGGCACACGCGGGGCGCTCATTTCACATTTGCAGGACGGAGGAATCGCATCTCTCTGGAACGCGGCGGCCGTGGGGGGCAGCCGAGCGGCGTGCACAGGTGGAGCGCCCACGGCGCGCGCGGCTGCGCTCCCCCGGCTCCCGGGTGGGTGTCGGTGAGTGGGTGTGCGCGGGGGTGTGCGCGGTAGAGCGCGCCAGCGAGCCCGGAGCGCAGAGCAGGGAGGAGCAGCCAGAGCGCTGCGCAGAGCCCGCAGCGCCGGCCGGGCCCGGCAGCTTGGAGGTGGGTGGGCCGTGCCGCCAGCCCGCTCGCGGGGTCCCCATTGGCCGCCCGCCGGCAGCCCTCCGCCAGGAAGGCGGCGAGGAGCCGAAGAGCTGCTCCCGAGCCGGAGGGGGGAGCGCCCGGCCGAGCAGACGCCGGGGCGGACGCGCGGGATCCGCGCCCCCCACCCGCCCCCTCCCCGCGCTCCCGCCGCCGCCCCGCTCGTCTCCGGCGCTGGCGCCCACGGTCGGCCTCCGACAGCTCGGGAGGGACTCGGGCAGCTCCTGGGCGCCCGGGTGAGTGGCCGCGCGCGCTCCCCGGCTCCTCCCGGGCCCCGCCGCCCGCTTTTGCTTTCGCGGCGGCGGCGCGGCGGGGTTTGCCCGGGCAGCGCCCAGGGCAACTGGGAAGGCCGAGGAGGGGGCGGCTGGACTGAGGGGGAGAAGTGGGATCGCAGCCAGGAGGCGGCCCCAGGCCCGCGGGCCGGGTGGGAACAGGTGGCGCGGGCTGGGCCGGGCGCTTTGTGTCGGGGCGCGGAGACCGGGAGCAGGCGGCCGCGCCTCCCTCGGCCGCTCCCTTTCCTCCCCTGCTCCCCCGGGCGGCCGCGCGCCGGGTCGGCCGGGTAACGGAGCGGGAGTCGCCAGGAATGTGCCTCTGGGGACTGCCTGGCTCGAGGGAGGGGAGAGGGTGGCCGCGGCTGCTGGGGAGTGCGGGAGCCGAGAGGTGGCGCGGGGGCCGCCGAGCCTCGGCGGGCTGGAGGGGGATGCTTCCAGCGAGGCGCGTTCCTCCCGGGCGCGGGCTTCATTCTTCCGCGGCGCCCCCGGAGGTGGGGAGCTGGGTGGGCGTGTGTGTGGAGAAAGGGGAGGCGGGGAGGCCAGTCACTTCCGGAGCCGGTTCTGATCCGCTCAGAGCGCCCTGCTTTGAGCAGGGGACGCGGACCTTGGGGTGCGGTTGTGCCCGGCCCCACGCGCGCGCGGGCGCTGCGGGGCCGGGGGCGTCCCTGGCGCGGGTTTAACAAAGGGTGCTCCTCTTCGCCGGGCGGGGAGGGGCAGCTGGGGAGAGGTGGGCTTCGGCGAGGCGAGCGGCTCTTAGCATGGGGAGGTCCTCTTCCTTTCCGGGTTGTCATTTTATTATTGTTATTGCTCTTATTTTAAAGGGCTGGAGACTGATGCATGAGGGGCCCACGGAGGCGCAGGAGCGGTGGTGATGGTGTGGGAAGCGGAGCTGAAGTGCGCTGGGCTTTGCTGAGGTGTGACAGTTTATCATGACTGTGTTCAGGCAGGAAAACGTGGATGATTACTACGACACCGGCGAGGAACTTGGCAGGTACAGGGGGCGCCCGAAGCGCCTGCCACTGGGTCGCGGGAATGCATAATATTGGGGCAGTGGGCAGCTGCAATTTGAATGCAATTTGAATCGGGCGGCTCCCTCTCCCTTCGAAGAGATGTGCAAATTATAGAGAAAGGAGTTACTAGCCCAGCGCGGGCTGGAAACCAGAAATAAACCACTTCATCCAAGGGGCTAGGATGGAGAGGCGATTTCAGTGATTACGTTGCAGAGGGTATTGATCAAGACCCCTGGGCAGGAACAGATTTAATTGCAGTAACTCTTGTCAGCGTTTGCCCTTCGAGATGAGGCAGACGCTAAGGTATGTTTGCGTCTGGAGTTAGGTCTTCTATGTGATTTAAACAGAGTACAAACTAATTAGTTGGCTTTTAAAATCTTAATACTTTCTGTCTGCATTTTCAAAGTAACAGGAGCAAGTAAGTATTGGTAGATCATATTTGGCGACTTGCCAGATGCTGGTGTTGGGTTTGGATTTTGAAACTTCCTCTAACCAGGAATTTAATTACCCCCTTGGTGTTAGTGGTTGCTTTGGTTTCATTTACAATGTTAAATTTTTAACAAATAAATGACGGAGAGTCTAATAGGGCTGTCTGGATTCAGAGCATTGCTTTGGGAGCTGTGTCTCTGTGTGTAAAGTCGTTCAGTTTCTAGGTAAACAAAGAATGATTATTTTGAGGCGGCTCCGGGCTGGCTCAGTTTCCCCTTGACTGGGTATTTGACAGGGTGTGTTGGTTGAGCTCTGGTCTAACTAGCAGAAAGCTGTTTTCACACCTACATTTAAATTCAATGTAAGAATTTGATTGTAGTGTGTTGGTACTGACTAAAGGATCTTGAAACAAACAGAAAGTGTGTATTTACTTACATTTGTATCAAAATATATTTTTTTCCATATACCCCGGATGTTCTGATGCAAAGCAGTTTCTTTACTAGAAAGAAATTCAGAAATGCCCACACTCCAGGTTACCTAATGAGAATTTCCACTGTGGAGCTTAACTAAATTTTTTTACAAGTTTAAGTAATAGTGCAGAATAAAAGCAATTTTGAAAAAAGTTACTGTAATAGAATATTTCTCTGTGTGTTTTGTATCAACTCAGGACATCACTGAGAGCCTGCACTTAAGAGGAGCTTCCCATCTATTGCAGATTTACTGAGTGAATACTTTAGAAAGAAAGCTCTCAAAAGTCATGTTTCCTGGATATGTTTAAGATTAAGGTTTAAGAGTGTGTGGTTGAGGTACTTGGTTTAACTAGAATTAAATCACTCTATTCCTGCGGTTTTCAGCAAGATGAGTGGTATATGGAGTTTTCCTTTGAGAGTAGGGGAAAAGGGTAGAAAAATATATTTTAATTCCGTTTGTGTTGTGTGGCCTGCTTATAGAAATTCTCTTAGAAAGAGGAGTGATTAAAATTAGATGAGCTGATTGCTTTATGGATTAAGTATATGACCTTATTTTCAGTAGGATCTTTTGCTCGAATTATGTGTTCTGAGAAAGGAAAAAAAAGTGAAGCCTCCCTGAGGCTGGTGGGGGAGTTTGTAATCTTTATTTTGTGGGCGAGATGACAGGCCCTCTTAGCTGAGCTGGGAGGTGGCCTGTTCACTTATCAGTGCATTTCACTCTGATTTGGCCTCAGTCTTGTTTCCACGAATAACTTTCTCCCCGCTGTGCAACACTAATTGACGCCTTGTTTGCTGAATAATTTAATTTATGTGACCTTTGAATTTGAAGGAAGGGCTCTGAAAAACTGGGAGTTGGGTTTTTTTTAATAGAGCACATATGCCCTATATCCATCCAATACCAGCTGCTTTTGCTTTGCCTAGAAATGGGGGAAATGGTTGATTGTAGGGGGAAGTTTTTTTCCAAGTGCTGTGATTTTTGCATCTGCCTTGGAGATAGCCACTTCCCGAAAACAAGTCCTGACTAAGGCAGACACAAAGAAAAGAGGCTGCTTCGTGTGTCACAGAAATGAAAATGGGCAGTTATTTAGCACCAATGCAAGGCTGATCTAAGCAGTGAGTGATACAGGGACCAGCGTATGGATTCAGCACTTGACCTGGGTGTCTTTAGAAGTCATCTAAGTGATAGCTACTCTCCTAACTTATGAATATGCGGAGACCAAGTCCATAGCGAGAGAAGGGAAGACGGGTCCACTCAGTAGTGTTATTGTTAATACTTTACGTTGAGGAAAAGCAGGAGCGTGTGTATGTATAAGTATGTGTGCATGCACGTGTCTGTTGGTCTGTGTATGTTAGTGTGTGTCTACCCAGGACTGTGCTACCCAGGACTGCTGTAAAAGCTCTCTGTCCCTGTAAAGAACTTTATAAAGTATTCTGGTTATTGCAGTGGTGATCCAGCAGACAGACCATGGGAAAGATATCCGGTTTCCAAATCTACCTCTGCAACTTGCTAGCTTTATGACCTTAAATAAGTCACTCACCCTTTCTGACCCTTAGGATTCTTCATTTTTATTTATTTATTTATTTATCTATCTTAATCTATCTATCTATCTATTTTTTGAGAGGGAGACACACACAGCATTCGTGCATGGGAAAGGGCAGAGGGGGAGGGAGGAGGAGAACCTTAAGCAGGCTCCACGCTCGGCACAGAGCCCGAAGCGGGGCTCGATCTCAAGACCCCATGAGATCGTGACCTGAGCTGAAATCAAGTGTCTGATGCTCAGTCAACTAAGCCACCCAGGCTCCCCTCCTTCATTTTTGAAGTGAGAGGTTTAGTGCTTGTGTCATGGCTGTTGTGTAACACATGTAAACATATTTTCATCAGCAGTATAGAGTTAAACAAATGCAGATCTCATCTGCAGGCCTGGCTGAGACCTGTGGGTGTTGCAGGCAGGCTGCGGACTTGGCCTGCAAGTCAACGTACATCCAGGTATCTGTTTACCAATTTGGGGAAAGGAGGCCTTCTGGGAAAAGGGTCCTTGGGGAGACCCTTTGATGTTGCCCTTGGCCTCCCCATCTGAGTCAGAGTGAAGCGGCCCAGCCTCCACGTGGAAACAAATTCCTGTAATGAGCAGGACCCCCGTCCTTAGAAGACTGTTTGGTGACCTTCCATGTTGACTCTACGAGGCCCTTTGGGGTCTCACTCTCTGTCTCAGGAGGTGGAGCAAAGCACTGCTTCCATCCCATGGAATGGTTTCTGGGAGGAGTTCTTATAAATGCAGATTTCTCCATCTGCTGGTCCCCTTGGGTCCTTTTAACGCCCCAGGGTGCCTCAGCCACTCTTATCAGTTGGCACTTGGAAGGCCACAGGCTGGCTTGTCCCACCTTTGGGCGCTGGTTATGTGGTTGGCAGTGGTTCAGCCTAACCTGTGAGCCTTCTAGACACTTCTCTGAGCACCTCTTTCCCGGGGAGCAGGCCTTCTTTCCTCTTCCGCTGTCTCACCTTACACGATCTTAAGACCTAGGTCTTCCCTCCTGAAGAAATCCCACCACAATGATGTGCCCCTTCTAGAAACCAAAGATGTGCCGTCTGAATCACTCTTCTGTGTTGGTATGTGACCGCAGCCGGCTTCGTGCCATGCTGTGTCCTTGATCTGTGTTGTCGTTATTCTTGTGTTGCCTCTTGTAGCCAGCTTGAACGTTCTTTTTGGGTGAGTTCCGCGGTCTTTTCTCCCGAGGGCACAGAGTGCGCTGTGTAACACCAGGCAAAAGCTTGACTCATGCCTGAACAAACTAATGCAGGTTGGCAGGTGCAATATCGAGACCAGAATGGGGATTTGAGACATAAATGATGATGTGAACGCTGATGCTGATAAGCATGCAGCGAGTGGTGTGGGCCAGCCTTAGTATACTCATTTGGAAAGTGAGGAGACACCTGCCTTTATAGGGTGTTGTGGGAGTCGGAGACAGTGGCTGTAAACATATGACACTGTCACTGCCTAAGGTATTATTTTTAATAACCTGTTGTCCCCATCCTGGTGTTTACCATATTGTAGAGTCATTGCTTCTTTGATTATCTGCTTTCCCCACAGGTTGTCACAAGGTTGCGACCTTGGATTTGCTCATCATTTTTTATCTCTAATGCCTAATTAGGTGCATGTCAGTAGGGGCTCAATAAATGCTTGCTGATGGATGAATGGATTGATATATGCAAAGCACCGTGAACACACACACGCACCCCCCCGCCCCACCAACATGTACGTACGTATAGCCCTCGATAAGTGATGACCCTGGTGGAGATGAGCTTAGGATGTTAAAGTCTGCAGCTCATAAACATCAAAGCTGCTTTTCCTTTTGTATTGTCTATGCCTGAACAGTAATATGCACAGCAGCCAAAATTTACAAGCACAAGATCAGTTTTAAACAAAACAAAGTGGAGCCTTAGAGAGTTTACACTGGTCGGCTGGTAGCTAGAAGCTAATAATTCAAATTTAAAACATTCTCCCTTTGGCATAAAATCCATAGGCATTTTAATTGAAGTAAGGCTTTGTCCTAAACTCCGAGAGTCGGAGTACATCATTCCTTTGGTTTACTGCGGACTGCAGGGGTGGGCCCTTAGAATTACGGCAGGCCTGTGTGGATGGAAGGAGGAAGGACTTCTTGGGACGTTTCCTCTTTGGAAGTGGGACTCACAGGCCCACTGGGTTGACTAGGAGATCATCCCGTAGGACAGCGCTGAATGTGATTTTTTTTTTTTTTATTTGTGTTTCTCAGATGTTTCCTTTGATAGGAGAGGCTGCAATGTTTTAAGAGAGATGACGTTCAAATATATGTAGCGGAGGTAACGTTCAGCAACTTTTTTTGAAGTATAGTTGACACACAATGTTATGTTAGTTTCAGGTGTGCAACATAGCAATTGGACAAGTCAGTGTGTTACAGAATGCTCCCAAGTGTAGCTTCCCTCTGCGACTGTACAACACTGTGTTAATATCATTGACTATATTCTGCATTCAGTGATTTTGAATTCTGTGCCTCTTAGGAAGGTCTAATAATGGTCTTCTGGGGTGTGGAGAGAAGGCGTGGTGATGGTCATGAGTGGCAGTTGGCTGGATGCTTGCTTGATGCACTGGGAAGGCACCTCTGGATCACTAGGCATTATTTAGGTTGGATGGGGCCATGAACAAAGGGGGTTGAGGTTTTGTTGATGGGGAGCCAAGAAGCATTGAAGCCGACTTTTGGGTCCCCTGTGCCCTGTTACGCTAAGCCTGTATCTTGCCCATCCACTTAGGAACCTAAGACCCCATAGCATTGGCTGCCCCTGCAAAGCCATGAAAAACACACAGTAAGCTTACAGAAATGGATGCTCAGATTAATTTCAGTAATTACATATGGGGGTTATATCGGGAGAGGTGACATTGGCGACATATCCTCTTACCACCCAGCAAAGTTGTGACTGCTTGAAGGCAAAGGCCATTTCCTTCCGGGTGGGGTAGAGGCAGGGAGGGCATCTGGGTGGAGAGGCACGAGGGCGTGCTGCTGGATACTCCTGAAAGTGGAGTGGTGCCGAGGCAGGGCTCTCGGAGGCCCTTTGGGGTCTCACTCTCTGTCTCAGGAGGTGACCTGTGAGTTACAAGGTCAATTACATAGTCTGACCTCTTGGAAGACCCCCTGGCTTCCTGCAGGGAATTTCATCCTGAATCCTTAATTCTAGCCATCTGCTGTGTGTGCCTAAGTTAACCAGGCATTTGGTATAAATGCAACAAAGCCTAATTTTGGTAGAAACTTACTACTCATCGTGAGACAAAGAAGCAGCCTACTGGTGGGGGAGGGAAGGGGCTCGCATTGGTGAAGTTCAGCCCAGAGACCCCTGGACACCCAGACCTAGAAGAAGCTGGAGTGATCGCTGGGTCCTCCCTTCTTATTTCATCTAGTGGGTGCTTAGGTCAAGTGGCTTTGTTAAGCAGCTCTTAGTAGGTAGCAGGAGGCGGGCCCCGAACCCTGGCCAGGCTTCCTTAGCATTCTTCACGCTACTTAGGATTTGACAATTTTCCTTTTTTGGAAGCCAGATGAAGCTGATATTTAAGAAAGGTGATTTGGGCAGCCTGCTAAGGCTAATCTGTTTTAATACCTGCGTTGGAGAGGGTGGTTAGAAGAGCTAGTAGCCACCTCAATGAAGGTTTTATGCCCCCCTCGCCCCCCACCAGCCAGGGGCTTACTCTGGGCACAGCACTCTTCCTTGGCACTTTCCTACCCACAGAAACTGCTTTCCTTTTCCCAATGGCTTGTGCCCCACGGTTATGAATGATGTTAGTGTGTGGCATAGTTTGACCCAACTCCGAAAGTTAATAGTTCAGCTTTTTAGAAAGTTCACAGAACACTCTTATTACTTTTTAACCTTTGAGTAGGGTAGTGTGTTAAGAGTCATGGCCCTGCCTAGTGGGCCATCCCCTACATGACAAAGTTTTTCGTTTCATTAAGTGGCACTCGTCGGTCTGGTTTGGGGCTGGTATGTGATTGTCTGAGACTTGAGGTGGAAGGTGATACTGAATTGTTTTGCTTCGGTTTATTGAGGTAAATTATCACAACACAATGCATCATCTCTCAGCCTTGAAAGAGATGATATGATAGTATAATTATTTAGAGTAAATCCAATTTATCACTTTGTTAACATTCTAAATGAATTCCTTTAAATGTGCAGTTAGGAGGGAGAGGAGGGGAAAAAATTGCCCTTCGGTTTTTCTATATCATCTAACTAAATGGGATTAAAATAACTGTGTCTAACTAGTGAATCTTTCTTAGGGAAACCAGAAAGTGCTGTACCTCTCTCTAGATTCAATGCACCACGAGGGTTGTTACAATGAAAAAGTTGGAAAGCCTAAAATGGTTCCCGTCTTATTTTCGACCCCAGCCCAAAACAAAACAAACAAAACAAAAAAACAAAACAAAATCGGTCATGTGCCTGTAACTAACCTCTGGTGTAGGTCACCAGTGTGATCCTGGGTGGCTTTTATTTCTCACTTCTGTCCTTTTTTAGGTGACGTTATGAGCTCATGTGGCTTAGGGATCACACTATGGCCATTTAAGTAATGTTACCTCCCCCTGAGAAATGACTGCGGGGCTTTCCTCTGTGTTCTACGACATTTCGTCGTGAGCTTGAGAAATTTTATTCAGCATCCTAATGTATATTGAGAGATGTCAGGAGAGGAGGTGGGGCGAATGTCGTTGATCTTTTTCCCTTTATAAACACGTTCAACTTCAGACAAGGAACGTAATGTTTGAGAAGATGAACGCTGTAACCTGCTGATCTCTGGTGTTTGGAAAATTTATATTGATGGTCCTTATATTCGTAAGCCTGGTGGTTTTCGGCTGGGCAATTTGACTCCGAGTGTGGACTCTCTTTTGGGACACATTTTCTGTCAAAACTGCCTAATCGTTCTTACTTAGATCTAATGTGATGAACAAGGCTGGTGTAGCTCAAATACAGCTGATACTGTAAGGGTTCACCTGTAAGGAAGGAGCTGATTTCCATTCTTCCCCATTGTTCTTTCTGCAGCTTCTTGTTTTCTGCCTTTGAAACCATGCACGCTTTTCCTTTGTCACTTAAAAACGGTATTTTTGTCTTCCATGCTCTTGTTTGAGGCCCCCAAAAGTAGAATTCTCCCATTGAAAGATAAATGTAGGGAACGTATCAGTGCCCCTTTTTTTGATCTGTCATGAAAAGGATTAGCTTTTCCACTGAGCTGCCTACAACTCGCATGTCTGTCTTTGAGCAGGCTGTGTATGCAGAGGGTAGGTATGACTTAGGTGAGGCAAGGCAAGGAACAGTGACGGAGGGATATGTTGGGACAGAGAAAGAGTGGCTTGGGGCAGAAGACAGAAGAGGTCACTAGCTCGAGCTGACTCAGTTCTTAGGTTCCCATCCTACTTTGAGACGTTGCCTTGCTTCAGTGTGGAGTCCCATTTTTTTTTTTTTTTCCATCTGTGGTTTCTGGGTAAGCAGTGTGTGTGTCTCTGGAAAAGTGATGAAAGGCTGCAACCTTTTGAGTGTAGGATTTAATAGACTGGGAGTTACAAGCTGCTGCACTTTACAAACAACAACAAACTAAGCTACGGGCACTGTAGGTATACGGAATACCTTCGAGAATAGACTTTTGACAGCCAACTGCTGCTGTCCGGGATGCTGATACACAGAGGAGCTGTCTGTAGAAATTGGGTAAGCAAAAACAAAACCGCCAAGAAGTCACTTGCTATCTGACGAATCACTATCTTATTGGTATATAAATCAGTATAATTGAAAGCAGCACCTGCCCGGGGTTTCTGCTGTGCACCTGGGACATGAATATACAGCGTTGTCTTTCTAAATGTTGTCTTTGCCCCTCCGAGTGTATGCAGTGTCGGCATGCAGGGGAGCCTGGGTGGCTCAGTCGGTTAAGCGTCCAACTTGGGCTCAGGTCATGACAAGCCGGGTTCAAGCCCCGCGTCAGGGTCTGACTGACAGCTTGGAGCCTGGAGCCTGTTTCAGATTCTGTGTCTCCCTCGCTCTCTGTCCCTCCCCCATTCCCCCTCTCTCTGCCCCCCCCCCCCGTTTCTCTCCCTTTCTCTCTCTCTCTCTCTTTTAAAAATAAATAAACATGAAAAATTTGGGGGGCTGAATTAGCATGTGAACAGCTTTTTGTGAAGCCAGAAACTTCTACTGAGTTTGTCCTCAGGAGCTCCTCTGGCTTCTGATGAGCACAGGTTCGTTTTCCTTCCCCACTGCGGTGTATGAATGGCCCCTCTCCTGGCTTGCGCACGCCGCAGCACAGACCATCATTGGGGTGGCACCAACATGCTCAGGGCAAGGCCCGGCTGACTTAACGGCGCTTCTGCTCCTTTTCCTCCCTAATGTCACGTTTTCCACATTGTGCCAGTGGAATTAAGTGGAATCCTCACCTGTCATCCCGTTTGGCCGTGAGCCTATAAAATGACTTCTTGGGATTCTGTTCTTGGCATTTCTTTGCACGGTAATTCCAACAAGCTTCGGGAGAGCTGGAAGATATTTACAGTTTTCCCATCTAGAATTGATGAGGGCTGGCCCCAAGCACCGTCATATATTTTCCCTTACGTAGAGCTTCAGGCGACTGGTTCAGTTGTTTGGGAGAGGAAGTGAATTAGTACAAATGGAATCTTTTCCAGGATGAAGTTGTGTCAGTCTGTGCTCTCCCCACCCCTCCTCTGGCACGAGGTAGCTGTGCTCGGAAAATACAGCAGTGGACAGGCGAGGGGAGCCTGAAACACGCTTTGAAACACGAAGTCCCTTGGTTTTGCTAAATGCAAGGCAGGCGTGGAATGAGTGTATCCTCTTTTATGAATATTGCTGATTAATAGGGACCACCCTTTGTAGGTCTCATCTTCTGAGCCATGTTCTCCCTTTGATGAAGATAATAAAAAAAGAAAAAATTATTTACGCTAGAGAGAAGTTATCACCTGGAGAAAAAGAGGCAAGGAGGAAATAACCTGGCCATTTTCAGTCCACATCCTTCCCCAGAGCATGTCCCTGGCTATTCCACCAGGAAGACTGTCTTTCTTAGTTTTTATGTTCCTTAACAATCTGGAATATAGAAATGACCATTTGTGTACTTTTGCAGTTGGTTTATGCATGCGATTCTTGGCTCTCCCTCTGGGTTGTAAGTTTCTTCTGAGAGTAGAAAACATGGCTTTTTGTCTCTTACATTGGATGGGATTAAATTAAGCACGCATTTGGCCTTGTTTATTTGCCTAATGCAGGTACATATGCAGAAATTAGAATATGGCTCAGAGCTTTGGACCCAAATCCCTCATTCCACAATATACTAGCTGTTACCTTGGGAAACTCACTTGACTTCCATGAGATGCAGGTGTTTTCCTGTTAAATGGGAGTAGAAATCATACCTATCTCATATGTTCGTTGTGAGGGGCTCCTGGGTGGCTTAGTGGGTTAAGTGTTCGATTTAGGCTCAGCTCATGATCTCATGGTTTGTGGGTTCGAGCCCCACATCCAGCTCTGTGCTGACAGCTTGGAGCCTGCTTCGATCCTCCCTATCTCTATCTCTCTGTCCCTTCCCTGCTTGCACACGTGTGCATGCACTCTTTCTCTCTCTCAAAAATAAATAAACATTAAAAAAAAATACGCTCATCGTGAGGTTGTATATAGTGAGTGTAAAGTGGTCTAGTACCCCGCATATATTAAATGCTTGAGAAGCAATGGCTGCTTAACAAGACAGAATGAGAGGGAATGGCATGGTGAGGGTATGGGGACTGTGTAACATGCTTTTGAATCTATGTATCAGAACCCTACCTCTTCTCCATCCATTCCTTATTTCCCTACTCAGGTTCTGGTCTGGACACCTAGGGAGGGTGGGGGTGAGGGCTCATGTGTCACTTCCTTCCTCCTTTTCTTCTCCTTTCTCCTCTGCCCTTGGCTCAGTCTGCAGGGGTGGGGGGTGGGGGCTCATTCTGCCATGTTCGACTTTGTTCATCTGATCTGTCCTTGTGGGTGTGCTTGCTCTGGGCTGGTGGGCCCTCACCCAGGACTCGGTTTGTGTGCTGGGCTCCCTCAGCGGGTCTGCCTCAAGTGTGGTAGATGGTTCTTCGAGTTCCTGAGAAACAAATGAGCAGTTTAGCTGGGCATTCAAAAGTTTAGCTGGGCTGCTAGAGATAGGATGCCAACTTGAACCTCCACCCAGACGCCGTGGGAAGAAGGAGGGGGGAGCTTCTGTTAAGGAGGTTCTATTTAGATGGAAAGAGATGTGTCCAGGGAAGCCAGGGCGGCTGAAGCTGCATGATGGCCAGGTGTCAGCTGCTCGAAAATGCTCAGAGGGGTAGCCCTCCTGGCATTGTCGGGAACCCGAGGCAGGTCAGCATGCAAATTCAGTTTTCATAGGGTGTCCTTCGGTACTTGAAAAGCCTATTTCGTTCTTCTAGCTCCTTTTTAAGTTAAAAATTGTCTCAAGCAGCCAGATAAGACCCTAGGAATTTGACAGAGAGACACATCACTGATTTTTGTTACAGATCTTTATGGAAAAAGAAGTCCGAAATGAGTGTGTGGGCCCCCGAGTTCCTGACCAAAATGAGCTTGCTGCAGAACACAAGACCTATGGCAGATCCGGGCCTCCATTCAGTTCTGACACGTACTGATTTAAGATGTGAAAATGAGTGTTTGGCCAAGCCCAAATCGCCCGTGCCAAGAAAAGCCTATTAGGATGGTGGCTGAAAGACTGAATTGTTAGGAGGTACTTAATGGCCAGGAGGCTCCGCCAGCTGCTGTGGGTAAATGCCCACTTACACATTTGAGTGCCCGTCCCTGTTCCCCTGGGCCAGGGTCTCGTTTGTGCAGGGAGCATGGCTGCTGTTCAAGAGGCCACTTTAAAAGGATGCTTCCTTATCGAGTGGATAGCTTTAGTTTATAAAAGCAACATTAGATGCTTGCAAATTTGAAAGGGCAAACACTTGGAAGCTGAGTCTGGGTGGGGAGTCGAGGTAAAATATCAGGGAGTGACACAGCTAACTATAAGCAGTCAGCATACAGAGAAGAGACCGTTGAACCAAAGAGTCTTGTGCACCGTAATATCTGTTCAATATCTCTTCCTTCATCCAGGGTGGGCTGCGCATCTGAATGGCCCAGCCCTTGCTGACGTGTTCCACAGGACAGTTTATCTCAACAGGTCTCTAATCCTGTAGAGTAGACGGACTTTCCCCAGTCAATGGTAATAGAAAGCCCAAGTAAGAAGAGAGAGAAACCAAGTATGGAAACTGTTTTTGGCGTTCAGGCAGGGAGAGGTCGTTCTGATCCGGAGGGGTCATTGATTTCTCTTCATTCGTTAACTCACATTCTTGTGGGCATGTAAAAATGGAAGCAGGTGAGCACCTGGGGGATACGTGTATGTATCTCTGTCCTTATGTTCCTTGGAAGAAAGTGGGAATCAGACATGAAGCAGAAAATAAGGAAACCGAGATGGACTGGGAACCCATGTAGACCGGGGTTTGGAGGTAGGCATTGTAATCCACGTTTTACAGATGAGAAAACTGAGGTTCAGGAAGACACTGGCCTTGGATAATGTGTGTAAAATGGCAGAGGTAACCCTTCGAGACCCGAACTGCTCATCTGTGTCTGCGAATTGGGTGGTGGGTGGTGTAGCTCACTTTGTGTCCTGTTCCTTGGTCACTGTCCTGGAGGGGAAGTTTATTTGTTTATTTTTTTGTTCTTTAATGTTTTTTTTTAAATTATTATTATTGAGGGTTTTTTAAAAAAATATAATTTATTGTCAAATTGACTTCCATACAATACCCAGTGCTCATCCCAGCAAGCGCCCTCCTCAATGCCCATCATCCATTTTCCCCTCTCCCCCATCCCCCCATCCCCCCTCAGTTTGTTCTCAGTGTTTAAGAGTCTCTTATGGTTTGTCTCCCTCCCTGTTTGTTTGTTTTTTTTTTTTTTTTGGAGGAGAAGTTTAAAGAACTCTAGAACATCTAGCAGAGTGCCAGCTCCTGTGATGTGTTCAGTGCAGGTTTCCTTTGTTCTAGGCACTTCTCAACCTTGGCACCTGTGATAGTTTGGTGGGGATAATTCCTTGCAGTGAGTGCTGTCTGGGGCACTGTGGGATGTTTAGCAGTATCCCTGACCTCCTTCCACTGGATGCCAGTAGCACCTCCGCCCCCGCCAAGTTGTGACAACCAAAAATGTGTCTAGACATTGCTACGTGTCTCTTGAGGGGCACCACCCTCCCCACAGCCCATAGAGAAGGAGTGGGCTATAGGGTCAAGACAAGGAAGTGTTGACTAATGGGCCTGAGGGCTGGTGCTTGCAGTAGGCAAGCCAGGATCCTGCACCCAGTGGGCAGAGGCAATGCCCTTGAAGGAAGCTATTGAAATTGGTGTCCAGAAGTCTGGGGCAGGTGATGTCTGACGTGCTGTCCCAGGAGTGGGTGGGTCTGCTGTCTCCCAGAGGTCTGGGGTGGGATTGGCAGTGAGTAAGACCTGGAGAGGCTGCTGGTCAGACTTCCAGATGTCACTCCCCTGGGCGTGGGTGCCTCCCCCAGCTGACAGCTTGGTTTCTGCCGTGCCCCTCCCTCCTGAGCAGGATGCTGTGAGTCACAGCTGGGATCCCATTGCTGCCTGACCTCTCTCCACCCCACTGTCTCCCGAGGGTGGCATCTGCTCCTGTCTTGATGATTCTGTTTTTAACCTGCTTAATAGGTGTTTTTGTTTTGTTTTGTTTTGTTTTGTTTGTTTTATACTGATTGCTAATTTTAGGTCAAAGCTAGGTAACTCCTACTTTTTATTCTCTTTTCATTTCTTTTAGCCCCCGGTTTCTGCCTGGATGGTGTAGCGTGCTGTGTGACAGTTGGGAGCCCACATGCCCTAGTTACTGCTCATAGATCCCTTCCTCCTGGCAGGGGCTTTGAAAGGTAGAAAGTCAGGTGGGGGTGGGGTGGCCCTAGCAGGAGGTGGAAGAGTGTTTTGCCCTGTCTCCCAGCTCCCTGGGGACACGGAGACAGGGCGCTTTCATGGAAGTCAGCTGGGGAAGCTTGCCAGTAGGGGAGGGTGTGAAAGGACCCTGATTTGGGGGATGTTGAAGAAAAGGGAAATGTGTCATCAGGGTGATGGCCGGAAATGAGTCCACTTCTAGCCGTTCAGGTGAAGGTTATAGGACGGCCAGGTACCCACCGTCTGGGGATCTGATAATCTGCCTCAGCTGAGCTGGAGCCACGGAGGAGACCTACCAGCAGCATGTGTCATTTTAGGGAAGAAACACCCTGACCTCTGTCTCCCTCTTTCCTCCCCTCCAACCTCCTGCCAGTGCCTGCTGTTAACCACCTACAGGAAAACACAGTGGTGCCATGTGTGGGGACAGCCTCCAGGCTGGGCAAAGAAGAGTGTAGAACACATTGGGGGTGGGGGGTGGAGATGGAGGCAATGAAGAATAATCAGGAAAGGGACATCCATTGGTGACAATAGTGACCTGGGGCCGGGTTTGTATGTTATTGTTACCCTCTGTTGTGCAGGTGATCAGAATCTCTGCCCTGTCCACATGTGGGACCTTCCTCTCTACTCTGGATGCTGGGTGTATATTCCATTTTGTTCAGGAGGTCATCCTGGGCATCCCACTTCAAAGTGATGACCTCCTCTTGCAAACTTCTGGGGCAATTTCTCTTTGGAACATTCATGTAGCATTTAGATTCCCCACCATTGCTTTGCTCACTACCGTGTGTGTGTGTGTGTGTGTGTGTCTCCCCTGAATTGTAAGCCCTTCGAGACATCATAATTCTTTTGTTCCTAGCATCTTGTAAGAAGGTATTCCAGAAATACCTGTTGTTTGATGATCAGTTCCCTTAACTGGTCATCATCACAGAAGGACGGTAGCCATAGTTCCTGAGTTTCAAATGTGGACAAATAATCATTAATGGGTTCTTTAAGATGCATAGTGTGTTCTCATCCTTGGGATAACCCTGAGAGGTGACAGCCCCCCAAAGGTCCCCATATCACAGTGCTATCTGCAGGGGAGGATGTGGACAGAACAGCTTTGTCTTTTCTATTGCAGTAGAGTGAGGATTTCCCCAAACTCTGCTGGTACTTTTGACCATGTTACATATTCTCAGGGTCATATATATTTAAGAATTTCAAAGTATGGGGGTCGGAGGGGAGTCTAGTGGGAATAAAATGTGGTTGACCCCATTTCAATTACAGATAGCAGAGGCAGTAGGTACCTGGTACTGATCTGTCCCGTGTCACAGCTGGTGTGGTTCTCCGAGAAAGCAGCGCGTGTCTGTGCTGAGTCTGGGAACAGAGCCTCTATGGCACAGCCATTGGCCCTGGAATATTTGCAGTTTCTAAGTGGAAACTAAGGGACTTGTGTTAAACCTTCTTGCAATCTGCAGTTGCCCTGGCTGTCAGGCAGTTCTGTCAGATCTGCTCTCATTTTTATATAATGCCTGAAAATGGAGGTTTCACAAAGGAAAACGGAAATCTTAATATAGAATCAACTTCTTCCCCAGTAGATTTCAATTGATTCTTAGTACATGTAGAAAGGTGTATCGTGTGTTCTGAAAGGATAGGGTTTAATTATGGTTTAAAATTACTTCTATAGGAAGTGCGTGGAATTATACCCAGAGTGAAGAAACAGTGCCTCCGGTAGAGTCGTGTAAAAGGGTTGATGGGAAAACAGGCATTGGCAGCCGAGCCTCCCCTGCCTGGGGCAAGTGTGGGGACAGTGGGGGCCGGGGCTGTGAAAGCACCTGCTGATTACCCCTGAATTACCCCTGAGCAGATAAGGACAGGGACAGCTGGAGACAGTTTTCAGTGCCTAGCTCTTGTTCCTGGGGTTGCACTCCCTTCTGTGGTAATAAAGAGATCATAGGCCGGAAGACAGGTTCTGGAAAGCCACATGACAAGGGGAAGGTTTTTGAGAGCAGGTATTTTAAAATCAGCCACTGTGGGGTGAGGGAAGAATCAGGACGTTGGTAACAACTGGAATTCAATTTTATAGTTTCTTACTGTCCCACGAAGGTGGTAGGAAGTGTGTTTTTTTTTAATGCTCCTTTTACAGACTGGGGAACCAGAGTTCATGGCAGCAGAGAGCTCAATTTAGTGGTAACTGAACTGTGGGCGTGCGTGCATATGCATATATTATATGCGTGTGTGTGTACAACACAGGTACACATGTATGTGTGTACATGTGCACATGTGCATTAGAGATTTTACTGATATAAAGGATGTATAACACAATTCACAAATACTAAGATGTGTGTAAATTCCATATAGCCGTTTGCATCTCACAGAATGCTCTCCTTGGTTTTTGCTTTGGCTGACCTGTGGTTGACAATATTTTGACAAATGGAGTTGCATTCCTATTTGCTAATTCTTTTCCCAATAAATACATCACCATTAAATCTGACATGCGATCTGCTGTTAGACTCAGCCTCGTACAAATTATATTCATTAAACTGAACCGTTTTTCAACTTCACTGCCAATTGCAGTAGTGGTAACTATCTTTTTTAAGCTCTCGGTGTCATTGTAGGCTTTGGGACATTATTTGATTGTATATTATTTAACAGTGGCTGCGTTTAGCAGGCTCTTCCGATTCCTGCAAAATGAACAGAACTCTCTCGTGAGCTGGCACAGGCAGGCTGGAACCTTCCCCTGTGCCACTGTTAAGGTCTGAAAAGGCAGGTGCTTGTTTGTCTTACTCAGTCCCAAGGATGGTGCTGAATGTCAGTGACAGATGCAGGAATTGTTGGTAGCATAGGTGTGTGAAGCTTCGAGGCTGGGCTGCCTTCTGGTGGGACGTCAGCCCTCGAGCAGTGTGACGCAGACAGGAAGGGAGAAGACAGCATCTCCTATGTTTTTTACTTCCAGCTTTATTTAAGCTGGTATTTTTCTTCCCCATCTTCTAGGAAAGGGAAGGCTTTTGTGTCAAGCAGTGTGGTGACTTCTGAGGTTCCGTTCTGTTACAGGGAACAAGAGAGTCGTATCCCTTTATGTCTTCTGGAATAGGTGACATATTCACATTGGCATGGAAGTCAAAGGGGATTTGCAGGGAGAGGTAGCCTCCTTCTGTCTGTCTTCTAGTCACCAGCAACTCAGCTTCTTGAGATCCATCCAGATAGAGTCTACATGCATTTAAGTCAATAAACTTATAAATATTTTCATATTTTTACTGAAATGCTATTCATCTTGTTTTGCGCTTTGTTTTTTTCACCTGGCAACCTATCTCGGAAGTCATCCTGTTACTGTACAAAAAGAAATGCCTCTTGCTGTTCTGGTTGTCTGCCGTAATTTATTTAACTCTCTCCGGATCTAGGTGCTCGTAGGGTTCTTTCCTAACTTTTTTGTTACAAATAATTCTGCAAAGAATTCCTTTGTGTAAAATGTTACAGTTATCCGTAGGATAACTATATTCAACAAAGTGGCAACCCTGCTGTTGCAGCAGGGTTGGGTTCTTGCCACTTTGTTGAGTGTAGTTTCATTAATTTTTAAATATGAATGAGTATAGACTCCTTTTCATGTGTTTAAGAATTTTTTGTGTATGTTGTGAGCTTTCAATTCATAGTTTGCTCGTTTTTCAGTAGCTTTGTAGACCTCTGTGTGTGGGGGCTCTTCATATATTACAAATCGCTTCATGTCTATGACATGATTTGTGCATCTTTTTTCTAGGCTATGATTTGTCTTTTGACTTTGTTTCTAGTGTTTTCTGTCCCATGGATAAATTTGTGTATTGTGGTAAAATACACATAAAATAAAATTTTCCATTTTAACCATTTTCAGGTATGCAGGTCATTAAGTGCATTCACATTGGTTGCACAACCATCCCACTAATCCAGCTCCAGAACATTTTCATCAACTCAGACACCTGTTTTTTTTAACATGTCAAATTTATCGAATTTTTTTTTCATTTGTTGCGGGTTTTATGTCACAGTTAGAGAGTCCTTTCCCATGTTGACTTTGTTAATAAATAATCTCTATGGTTTCTTGCAATACGTTTGTGGTATGTTACTTAAATTTAAGTCTATGATCCATCTGGAACTCATTTGAGTATAAAATGTGAGGTATGGTTCCAAATATATTTTTCCCAGAAAGTGAGACCTTTGATTGCCAGTTGGTCATCAAACATGGTATGGGGACAAGCTGGATTCAATTGGTGGGGTCGTGTCTGGCATTTCAGTAGCTATAGGGAAATGGTAAAGAAGCCATTCTGAGCAGTTTATGTGAATGGTGGGGGGACCTCAGAAATAAGCTTGACCTAGATTGAGGAAATCTCATTCTAGGAAAATACAAGCTCCCGGGTATTTATGTTTGCTAACCTCAAATAGAATCCCAGACATGCTCGTCAGTACTTTGTCTGAACTTGCTGAAAGACGGTCTATTTGTATCCCTGCTGACACAGTTGGATGGGATCTGTACAGCCCACAGGACAGAGCTTCCTGTCTCTCAGGCAAGGACGAGCATACTGTGCCCTGCCAGAGGCTGTAAAGGAGGCGAGGAAGGGGGTGGGCGTTGGGGCTGAAATCTAGCTGATGCTCGGGGGCCTCTGACAGGAAGAGGGGCACTTGTTCATGATTCACTCAAAGGCTCCGAATAGGCCAGAGGTGCCCTGACACTAGAACCCAGTTTCCCGAGTCTCTAGATTCACTACCGAGTACCCTTCTGGAGCTATCCTCCCAGGCTCCTTGAGAGGAGCTTCAGAAGTACCCTGCATTCCAGGTGTGCTTGACCCCTGAGCCCCTCACCCTCAGGGTAGCTGGCAGGGCTGGGGCATTGGAACCCCCGGGCTCATTATCTCAGGCCGCAGGCAGCAGAGACATCATTGCTGTGTGTTCCGTGAGGTGGGGTAGGAAAGGTTGGGAAGCCTTGAACTTGCATCTTTCTCAGAAGCCTGAGGTGAAGCTGAATTGGGTTCCCTGCCAGAAGCACCCCCTCAAAGAATTCCAGGGGACACCTGTCACCTTCCGTCCACATCCCAAACGGTGTGACTGGTACATCCTGCGGTTTCCCCGGGGCCCCCTTTTATCCCATGGTAGCCTGTGGGTGGCCCTGTGGATGCAGTTGGGGTGGAGGAATATGTCTTCCAGTGTGGGCAGGGAGCTCCAGGACTTACTGCGTCTCTATTTTTCATCGAGCTTAGCTCAAAAATGAGTTGAATTAATGAATGACACAATGTCAAGTTCCAAAAATAAGCAGAGATAGTTGTTTTGTCAGGGCAACTGTGTCCAGGCTGGGGACTTCTGGTCTACCTCCTTTTCTGTGTGTTTTCGTCTCTTCCCTCCAAGAGCTCTCCGAGACGTGGCACTGGGGCTGCTCCCCTGGTTGCCCAGCTGCCTGCCCACTGTGTCTGGTGTCCCTGGAAGCTTCAGTGTTTGAGGAGCTGAGTTCCCTGTCCCTGTTGCTCTCATCAGGGTAAGAGGTCAGTTGTTCTGAAGGACATGACCAGTCATTTGAGCCATAGCTGTACAGAGAGATGGAAGTTTGTTTTGAAATATTGAAGTGCAATTTACCTAGAAACGCTAAATATTTCAATTCTTTGTTGAGTTTTGCTCTTTTTCCTGATGATTCGATGTTTTTTGCCTTTTTCTCCCAGGTATAATTTGCATACAGTGACATTACACTTTTTTTTTAAGTTTATTTATTTATTTTGAGAGAGACAGAGCGCAGGAGCAGGGGAGGGGCAGAGAGGGAGAGAGAGAGATAATCCCAAGCAGACTCTGCACCGTCAGCGTGGAGCCCGAGGCAGGGCTCAAACCCATGAACCACAAGATCACGACTTGAGCCGAAACCAAGAGTCGGATGCTTAACTGACTGAGCCACTCAGGCGCCCCAGGCATCACACTTTTTATCATGCAGTTCTGTGAATTTTTTTTTTTTTTTTAATTTTTTTTTTTAATGTTTATTTATTTTTGAGACAGAGAGAGAGAGAGCATGAACGGGGGAGGGGCAGAGAGAGAGGGAGACACAGAATCAGAAGCAGGCTCCAGGCTCTGAGCCGTCAGCCCAGAGCCCGACGCGGGGCTCGAACTCACGGACCGCGAGATCGTGACCTGAGCCGAAGTCGGACGCTTAACCGACTGAGCCACCCAGGCGCCCCGCAGTTCTGTGAATTTTAACAAAGGCATGGTGTCCTATGACCTCTCGTGCGGTCAGAATGTACAGCAGTTCCCTTATCTCCCCAAACTCCCTTGTACTCCTGGTAGCTAGCCCCTGCCTCCCCCAGCATCTGGCAATCACTGCTGAGTCTTCTGTTCTCATAGTTTCCTTTTTGAGAATGATATAGGAATGGAGTCCTAGTGTATGTGCCTTTTAAGTCTGGCGAGCGCAATGCATTTGAGATTCATCCATGTTGTTGGGGTATCAGTTCATCCCTTTTTATCATTGAGCAGTATTCCCTTGGATGAATATGCCACAGTTTATCCATTCACCCACGGAAGGGCATTCAGGGTTTTCCAGTATATTTTTAATATTTTGACTATTTCCATCTGTTAGTGGGTGGGAGGCGTTCTAGAGAATTGCTATGGTACTAAGCAAGCATGTTTGGTATCTTTCTTCAGGGCAAAGCTTTTGGGCAACATCCTTCAAGACATCCAGTATAATTGTGCTGAGGGTCCTTTAAGATGACGGTGGTAGTGGTGGTGTCACTGTGCCCGAGTCTGGTTGACACCTCACCAACTCAGCCATCCTTAATTATTCTCTACCGCTCTCTTTCGTGAGTGACAATGCCTTCTTTGATGTTCAGGCCAATTAGAAACGTTATAAAAGCATTTCTCTGCAAACTCAGAACTCAAGCTAAACCATTTCCATATGCTGTTTTCTACTTCAAAGACAGTTGAAGGATAGTTTGACACAATTTCTTCCCTTTAGAACAGGGTCTTAGCAGTGGGGCCAAGGAGGAGGGGATAGAAAGAACCCCCTGAGGACATCCGTCTTGGGCAGCCTCACGACACGGACACCTAAAAGGGTGGAGGACCAAAGATGTTAGTTGTCTGTAATTATTTAGCTGATAGAAACAGAACTCTGTAAACATTCTGTGAGAGCAAAGCCTGCTACAAGGCTGCACATCCCAGTGGGGAGAACTGATGTCTGCACGCTTCACTGATAGGTTGTATCATGTCCAGCGACCCTCTGCCTCCTTAAGTGTTGATCTCCTAGAGGCTGAAAAAAAGTCCCTAGAGTAGTGTTGAGGAAACTTGGATTTTGACCTTGACAGTGTCGTCTTCAGCATTGTGCGTACTTCGGTTTCTCTTTGTTAGGATGAGGGGCTTGGAGAGGATGGGCCTCTTGGGTCTTTGATACTGATCTCACCGCCTCCAACCCAGCATATGGTTGCTCTTTATATCTGCTGGGTCCGTGAATCTAGAAGCAGCAACTTGGAACCTCGGGGATGCTGGGCTGCCGTCACTGGTCACCAAGCGTCAAGGGTGGCCGTGCACTGTGGTGGGCCAGGCCTTAGCTGGCTGAGTCACCCTAGTGGAGTACAGATGCACTTGCTCCTGCTGAGGTGAGATTCTGGGGAAACTTCTCTGATGCTCTCTGAATCCAGGCCTGTAAGGAGGATGATCTCACAAAAGACCCCTCATGTAAATGTGCATGCAATACTGTCTTCCATTAGCAAGTCTATCAAAACACAAACCCAATGGTTGTGTTACCAAACACCGAGCTTCCCTTTGAGCTGTTACTGGCTGCATTATGTGGTTATTTCACATCCTTCTTTTCTTGCAAGTGACATTTAAAATACTTCTCCTTTGAAGCACGCATGTTAGGCCGGGAGGAAATCTGAGAATGGAATGGGATCTTTTATCCAAGACCTTACCTGCAAGTGATCATTTGCCAGCCGGAGTACGGAAATCATTAATCCTTCTTTGCTGCTACATTCCTAGTGACTTTGAAATGGGAAGTCACATTTCAGAAGTATGTTGCACTCATACATCCCACATTATTTCATGCACTTAAAGACAGAGATAGTTTGAATTCCGTACATGGTTACATCAAGCCATGTTTGTACGGAATGTACTGGAAGCTCATACTGACGTGCAGCGTAAGACTAGCATCCTTGCTTAAACACTCACCTACGTCAATCAGACTTTTCGAGAACTTCAGCATGCCTAAGCATAACAACGCTTCGTCCATTTGGAAGCTTATTGTTAGAATACACTGTCTGTTCCTTCTTCTCCGTGTGCCCTTCCTGCAGAGAGCTACGCACCAGCCCTCACCTCCTTCAACCTTTGCTCAGATGTCACTTTCGCAGTGAAGCCAAACTTTACTGCCCTCTAAAAATCAGCTCTCACTCCACATCGTACCCCGTTTTCTGCCCCACGTTTCCCTAGCGCTTAGCACTTCTAACATGCTACTAACAGAACCTAACTATCTTGTCTTTATAAAAGTTAAGGGTATTATCTATTTTGGGACTCTTTCATCAGAGATCTTTGTCTGTTTTATGCCAGGCACCTAGAACAGTGCCTCACACACAGTAGTGCTCAGCAGAAAGTGCACACATGCATGAGGGGGTGCATAGCATAGTTTTTGGCTTATTCGTTTGCTTTCATTTCTTGACTGCAAAGGTGGGGGGACGGTTGCATTGGAGGAGACAGAGCTTTAAGCACATGCACTGAAGGCTTCATCCCTTTTCCCGCAAACACAACTGACTGCCTTGAGGTAGTAAAGAAGCCTCTTGCCCGATCGGGCTCAGGCTGGCCCAGGAGAGCCCAGGAAAAGAGTTCCTGGTCACCTGCCCCTCAGTGCAGGTCAGGCTTGCTCTGTGGTGCTGGGATCTGGCCTCCTGCTATAAATCTCCTTCTTGTCACCTCTGTCCCTTTAAATTTAGGTTTTCGTGAGAAATGTTGGTGTGGGGGAGTATCTGGTGGCTCCCTGACTTCATACAACCCTTGCTTCCTCATCTGCAAAGTAAAGATCAGGAGAACTGCCTTAGACATTACATCAGAGAGCAGACATCACTTCTTTTCTAAATTTTTTTTTAATGCTTATTCGTTTTTTTTCATAGAGAGTGTGAGACAGAGTGCGAGACATTTTTTTGATTGAGAGAGACAGAGCAAGAGACAGGCTCCAGGCTCTGGAGTGACAGCACAGAGCCCAACACGGGGCTTGAACTCACAGACCGTGAGATCATGACCTGAGCCGAAGTCGGACGCTTAACCGACTGAGCCACCTGGGTGCCCTGGACATCACTTCTTACTGTAGTGCTGTTCTTTTTTTTTTTTTTTTTTTTTAATTTACATCTAAATTAGTTAGCATATAGTGAAACAATGATTTCAGGAGTAGATTCCTTAGTGCCCCTTACCCATTTAGCCCATCCCCCCTCCCACAACCCCTCCAGTAACCCTCCGTTTGTTCTCCTTATTTATCAGTCTCTTCTGTTTTGTCCCCCTCCCTGTTTTTATGTTATTTTTGTTTCCCTTCCCTTATGTTCATCTGTTTTGTCTCTTAAAGTCCTCATATGAGTGAAGTCATGTGATTTTTGTCTTTCTCTGACTGACTACTTTCACTTAGCATAATACCCTCTGGTTCCATCCACGTAGTTGCAAAAGGCAAGATTTCATTCTTTTTGATTGCCGAGTAATACTCCATTGTATGTATGTATATATATATATATATATATATATATATATATATATATATACCGCATTTTCTTTATCCATTCATCCATTGGCTCTTGTGTCTTGATGATTACAGCTTTGTAGTATAGCTTGAAGTCTGGGATTGTGATGCCTCCTGCTTTGGTTTTCTTTTTCAAGATTGCTTTAGCTATTCGGGGCACTGCAGTGCTGTTCTTAATTTTGAAGCTCTTCCCCTCCCTTCCACTACTGTCTGCTATTTAGAATTAAAAAGCACCAATTTTGCCCCCTTCCCTTTTTTCCCAACAAGAACCTATATGGTTTTTCTCATGTTCTGTTGTTGTTATTACATTGACCACAACTTACACCATAGTGACATAGCATGTTCCAGAATGTGAGAAGTAAGCTGAACTCGGAGGCTGTCACTTTCAGGCAGTGTCGGAAGTCCAGAGCAAGCAGCGGAGAGCTCTTGTAACTCTTGACATAAGCCCAGAGACACTGTGTTTCCAGTCCGGGTTGTATCCTCAGTTCCTGCTTTCAGTCCTCCCTGGAAGGTAGCTTGATTTTAAATGTGCACATTTACTTCAAGTGTGTACCATTTATATGAAGCATATTAACAACCTCTGGCCCTCTGAGAGTCAAACACTGTCTGCTTTTCTGGGCCCATTTTGAAATTGGAAGAGAGAGTCTGTATTCAGCTGCATACACTCCATTTCAGCTTTAATAATTAATGGATGAAAAGTTCTTTCATCCACGGCACTTCTTTGAAAATTCCAGAATAGTTCTCCTCTGTCCGAGGCATAGTAATTTGGCTCTTTAAAAAGATAAACATGCTATTTAATTTTTAAACCGATCTTCATATGCATCTTGCCGGCTTGGGACAGACTGATTGAACTGGTTTCCCTTTATGTCAGCTGGTTCTGGGTGGAACCCCGTGAAAAGGGTGTGCAGAGGGAAACCTTCTTGTGGCAGGTGGGAGCAGACATCCAGGGAAATCCCCAAGGGACCCTTTTAAAGGTCAACCTCCCTGGAACAAAGTAGTCATGGGGGCCAGACCAGTGACCTCTTCACATTCATGTAGGTCTCCCCTTCAAAGGAGGTTTTTAAGTAATTTCCTTTCCCAGGGGGCCCAGAGCAGCTGTGAGCCACGGATTAGCATCAGGCCTTTTAAAAATACAGAGTAATGAATGTGAGAAATTGCTTATCTTTTGGAAAGTAAAGTAGAGTCATGGATATGTTTGAAAGCATCTATCTATCCATCCCTCCCTCCCTCGCTCCCTCCCTCCCACTCTCTCAAAGACAAAAAAGAGAGAGAGGGAGGGAAGAGACCAGCAATGGAGGAAGAGAGACAGAGGGGGAGGAGGTGCATTCATGGGAAGAGTGGGGGTGGGGAGGAAAGAAAGAGAGACTTTGGCAAAAACATAATTTAGGGGAACAAATGGTCTGATTTTCTCCCATTGTATGCTGTGGGTGAGGTTCAGTGTGCTTTTCATTTTTACACCATGACGGATCTGGGCTGGATTGCGAGCACCCCTCTTGTGCGTGGTCCCCTCCGAGTGGAAGACAGTGCCCCTCAGCCCACTGCCAGTAGCTGGCTGGTTTTCATTACCGGTGCCTATGTTGCTCTTGTTAATATTATATCAATCCCATTCATATTGTAATGTAACAGTTGTCATTTCGGTAACACTCACACACCCCCCCCCCCCCCCCCCCCCGATATAAATGCGAAAATGCTAGCTGATGAAAGAATGTTTATTGAATATACATAGCCAGGCATCTGTAATATCTGATGCTTTAAGAGAAAAAAGTCTCATGTCTTCTTTACTACCCTCTTTACTACTTTCTTTTCTTCTAACATGTTATGAAGATTTTCAAACATACAGAGAAGTTGATAGTTGAGAAGAACTTTTCAGTGAACACCCATATACCCACCACCTACATTCTGCAATCATTAACATTTGTTTTATTTTATCTGTAACATATCTATCCATCATTCCACCTCATTTTTGATGCATTTCAAAATCAGTTGCAGATGCTACTACATGAACTATGGGTTACTTTTATTTTTTATCCTATTTTTTTAAATGTGTGGTTTTTAAAAAATATTTTATTTATTTTTGATAGAGAGAGATAAAGCACAAGTGGGGGAGGAGGGGCAGAGAGAGAAGGAGACACAGAATCTGAAGCAGGCTCCAGACTGTCAGCACAGAGCCTGACGCAGGGCTTGAACTCACAAACTGCAAGATCATGACCTGAGCTGAAGTCAGAGGCTTTACCAGCTGAGCCACCCAGGTGCCCCTAAATGTGTTTTTTTTTTTAATGTTTATGTATTTATTTTTGAGAGAAAGAGACAGAGCACAAGCAGGGGAGGGGTAGAGAGAGAGGGAGACACAGAATCCAAAGCAGGCTCCAGGCTCTGAGCTGTCAGCACAGAGCAGGATGTGGGGCTTGAACCCATGAACCATGAGAGATCATGACCTGAGCCGAGGTCAGATGCTTAACCTACTGAACCATCTAGGTGCCTACCTTTTTTTTTTTTTTTTTAGTGTATCTCTTTAAAAAAATGTTTATTTATTTATTTGTTTTTAATTTTTCACGTCTATTCATTTTTGAGAGACAGAGGGAGACAGGGCATGAGCTGGGGAGGGGCAGAGAGAGAGGGAGACACAAAATCTGAAGCAGGCTCCAGGCACCGAGCTGTCAGCACAGAGCCCGACACAGGGTTTGAACTCATGATCTGTGAGATCATGATCTGAGCCGAAGTCAGACACTTAATTGACTGAGCCACCCAGGCACCCCGATTTATTTATTTTTGAGAGAGAGAGAGCACGAGCACCAGCGGGGAGGGGCAGAGAGATAGGGAGTATGGGTTACTTTTATTTCCACTGTTGATTAGGCATAGCCCAAAGGGTGTGGAATATTTGTACTCCCTGAATGTAATAAAAGGGAAGTGTTAAAAAGAAGTTGGTAGAAAAAAAAAAAAAACCAAAACCAAAAATAAGATACAAGTAATTAAAAAATATACATGTGTGTGCATATGTATCTGCACACAGGCATTGTAAAATTTTGTATCTGTATGTGTGTATGTATACATCTATGTGTATGTTTGTATATGGGTGTGTGTGTGTCTTTATATCAAATAAAGGAAGAAAATTGTCCATAAAGTAATGGAGCCTTTGGGATGCAGAGTGAGAGGCAGCTGCGGGGAGAAAACTGCACCAGGCAGTGATCGGATACCAGGGCAGTGTTGTGAAATTAAAGATGCCACAGTCATGTCCGTATGCAACCCCGTTTCTGGCCAGGCTATGTGGCTTCACCAGTACAGCCTTGACTCTCTTGCCCTTTGCTGGTAAATCCTCACGGGAAGCTTGAGCTCAGGACAGTTGTGCTGTGGCTCCCTGAACCTGTTTGACTCCCCTGCAGGGAGTGTCCAAGGAAGGAGGGGGAAAGGGCAGGAAAAGTGGCCAATGTGTGAGGGTGAGAGAGCCCGTCCCTAGGAAAAATGTTTGAAATGCATTAGGCAACCTGTTACCAAAGGGGCCAGGGAAGAACCTTTGCTTATCAGTCCTTTTATGACAGGAACACTTTCTCCTTCATTGACCCATTGCATTCATTCAGTTTCTCCCAGCTGTGCTAAGCTAAGGCTTGTTTCAATGCACACTTGCCTAGTACTTTACAAGTTTTAAAGCATTTTTCATGGGTACTATTGGCCTTCACTAAGATCCCATGGGCGTTGTGATCTCAATTTCTTAAGAGAATTTTTTTTTTTAATTTTGCAAACTGCTTGGAATTTTGGGGCGAAAAATAGGTAATAAACACCAGGTCCTGTTCATCAGTAAATGTGCTGTCTGCTGTATGTCACATGTAGCCAAAATGCGGATTGCTTGTTTTGGTACTTGTTTTTGTTTTTGTTTTGTTTTAATGATGCTGCTCTGCCGGTTTGGCTTGGAAGTTTTAAAATAGGCGGTTTTTGCTGCATTTCCTCCCCCTAGTCCCCCACCCCGAGTTCTTGCTCCTGAGGGCAAAGGTACCATGTTGGCAGATTTAAAGATCACATTGGTTTTATTCAGCCAATTCACCAATCGGGCAGCATTCCATCTAGCAATAGAAAGGCGCTCTGCTGAGCTTAGAGAAGGAAAGGTTTTTAAAGAGGACAGGGAGTGGAAACAAGACATTATTAGCAAAGAACGCATTGTTTCGGGCAAGGGGTATAGAAGGGGTCTATCAGGTAGAGGAATTTAGTGGTGCTGACCAGGTAATTCTGCGTGGACTGGTTAAAGATTACATTCCTGAGGGGCTGAACCTGCAGTTAGGTTAGGTTTGAAGTCTTGGTTTGCCGATGTGGGGCTTGGCACAAGTGACTCCATTTTGGGCTTGCTGTCTCCCTTTTAACAGACATTTCACTGGATTTTCCAAGGCCCTTAATCAGCACTGATCCCCATGCAGATACTCGGTAAATGTTTACTTTCCAGTGAGTTTATTTTGAGTTATTGGTAGGATGCCTTAGCTTTGATTCCATTTCTGACCCAAGGATCAGCAAAAACGATTTCAGGCAAATTCCGTGTTCTTATCAGCAGGCACTGCTGTGGACAAGTGAAATACTTTCCTGTTGGGTACCCTTATTTTAAAAGTGTGTTGTGTTCTTTCTTGATTTATTTTCTATGATTGATTCAATTTTTGCAAATGTATTAATATGAAAGAAAGCTTTTTAGAAGGCAGGCTATTTGGAAGATTAAAGAATAAGTAAAAATACTTGCCGATTTCAAACTATAATATAAGGCTATCATAATCACAACTGGTGCTGTATGGTGCTGGCATAAAAACAGAGACACGAATCGGAGCACCTGGGTGGGTCAGTTGGTTGAGCATCTGACCTCAGCTCGGGTCATGATCTCACCATTCGTGAGTTTGAGTCCCACATTGGGCTCTGTGCTGACAGCTCAGAGCCTGGAGTCTATTTGGATTCTGTGTCTCCCTCTTTCTCTGCCCCTCCCCCTCTCATGCTCTGTCTCTTGCTCAAAAATAAATCAACATTAAAAAAAAATTAAAAAAAAAAAAACCCAGATACCCAAATCAGTGGAACAGCATAAGCCCTCACATTTATGGTCAATTTTCAACAAATGAGACAAAGGACAGTCTCTTCAATAAATGGTGCTGGGACAACTGGACAGCCACATGCAAAAGAATGAAACTATACCACTGTCTTATACCATGCATGAAAATGAACTCAAAATGAATTAAAGATTTGGATGTAAGACTTGAGACCTAACACACCCAGAAGAAAAAAAACATGGGTAGTAAGCATCTTGACATTGGTCTTGGCAGTGATTTTTTGTTTTAATTTGACACCAAAAGCAAAAATAAATAAGTGACTGTATCAAACTAAAAAGAAAAGGCAATCTAAGGAATGAGAGGAAATATTTGCAAGTCATATATCCAATGCCCAAAATATACAAAGAACTCCTATAACTCAGTAGCAAAAAACAATCCAATTAAAAAATGGGCAGAGGAACTGAATAGACATTTTTGTAGAGAAGACCTCCAGATGGCCAACAGATACTCAAAACAGTGCCCAACATCACTCATCATCAGGAAAATTCAAATCCAAAGCACCATGAGATACCACCTCACACCTATTAGAATGACTGTTATCCAAAAGACAAGAAATAACAAGTGTTGGCAAGGATGTGGAGAAAAAGGAACCCTTGTGCACTATTGGTGGGAATGTCAATTGGTGTCACCACTAGAAAACAGTATGGAGGTTCCTCAAATAATTAAAAATAGGACTACCCTAGAATCCAGCACTCCCACTTCTGGGTATATATCCAAAGGAAACGAAAATAGGAAATCAGAGAGAGATATGCACCATTGTTATTATTTTTGTTTATTGCAGCGTTACTCACGATAGCAAAGGTATGAAGAAGTGGTATATCTAGTTGACCCTTGAGCAGTGCAGTGATTAGGGACACTGACCTCTCTTGCAGTCAGAAATCCCCATATACCTTTTGGCTCTCCCAAAACTTAACTATTTTTAAACATTTTTATTTTATTATTATTTTTTTTGAAAGAGAGAACAAGTAAGTGGGGGCAGAGGAGCAGAGGGAAAAGGAGAGAGAGAACATTAATAATATTATTAATAATAAGTAGACTCCATGACCCGCGTGGAACCCAATGTGGGCCTTGCTGTCACAACCATGAGACAAAATCAAGAGTTAAACGCTAAACCTACTGAGCCACCCAGGCGCCCTGAAACGTAACTCTTAATAGCCTACTGTTGGTCTTACTGACATGAATGGTTGATGAACACATATTTTGTATGCTGTATGTGTTATACAGTATTTTTAAAAAAATTTTTTAACATTTATTATTGAGAGACAGAGAGACACAGAGACACAGAGCATGAGCAGGGGAGGGGTAGAGAGAGGGGGAGACACAGAATCTGAAGAGGGGTAGAGAGAGGGGGAGACACAGAATCTGAAGCAGCCTCCAGGCTCTGAGCTGTCAGCACAGAGCCCGACACGGGGCTCGAACTCACAAACTGTGAGATCATGACCTGAGCCAAAGTTGGTCACCTAACCAACTGAGCCACCCAGGCGCCCCTATACAGTATATTCTTAAAATAAGCTAGAGAAAAGAAAATGTTAAAATCATAAGGAAGAAAAAATATATTTACAGTACTGAACTGTTATTTACTGGGAAAAAAAATCCTTATCTAAGTGGACCACACAGTTCAAACCTGTATTGTTTACATATTTGAATGAATATTGTGTGTGTGTGTGTGTGTGTGTGTGTGTGTGTGTATATGAATAGATACTACTCAGCCATGAGAAAGAAGGAAATCTTGACATTTGTAACAACATGGATGAACCTTGAGGTCATTATGCTGAATGAAATAAACCAGACACAGAAAGACAGACCTGTATGGTATTGCTTAAATGCAGAATCTAAGAAAAAAAAGTTAAACTCATAGAAAGAGTAGAAAAGTGGCTGCCAAGGGCTGGGGTTTAGGGAAATAAACCAGACACAAAAAGACATACCTGTGTGGTATTGCTTAAATGCAGAATATAACAAAAAAAAGTTAAACTCATAGAGAGAGTAGAAAAGTGGCTGCCAAGGGCTGGGGTTTAGGGAAATAGGGAGAGGTTGGTAAAAAGGTACAAACTTTAAGCTATCAGATGAGTAAGGTCTGAGGATCTAATGTATATCATGGTGACTATAGTTGATAACACTGTATTGTGTAATTGACATTTGGTAAGAGAGTAGAAGTTAAATGTTTTCACATACACACGAACAAGAAAAACAAAAACCAAACAAACCCTGTTCATCAGTTCTTAGCTTCTGGAAACCACATGATGTAAATGGATAAACAGATGACCCAGAGACCATGCCATTTTTTTTTTGTGTTCTCTGTGTGTGTTTCCACCCACAGGCAAATCCTGCTGTGGGCTTGGCTTCTTATAATGGCCCCTGTTCTGTGGTCACCAGGGCATATGAACTGCATTTCCATTAACCCCCCTTTCCCGGGCTTACTTGACCCTGCATTATTGTTCCCACAGCAGCGTCACGCAGAAAACCAGCATGGAGATGCTTGTGCATGTGCTCTATCACCAGTGTTCTTAAGATTTAGTGTAGTTTTCGATTTTAGTATTTTACATGAAATGGATCTGTTTTTCATACTGAGTTACATGAAAATTGTAAGCCATACTAAGTTTTGAGTGTGGCTAAAAAAAACCCCATATCTTTGAAATTTATATGGGATCAGCATTTTATATTATAAATTATAGGCACTCAGAATAACTCACAGGGTTCAGTTGCTCCTAACTTGAAGTTCTCATGTGTGAAGGTCCCCTTTGATGTCAAATATATAATATTCTTTTAATACAACACTGTCTATAAATATGATTTCCCCCCTCTGGGAAAAGTTGTTACATTCTGTTCTAGTATATTTTAATATGTAGTCTGTTAGAGTTTTATTTCTCTTTGTATCATAGGAATATAATTCTAGGTATCTTAGAGTATATCCAGATCCATAAACTTTCTTCACCAATTCTTTACAAAATTATTAGGTAAAATACATGTTTTTTTTTTTTAATTTTAATGTTTATTTTATTATTTTTTTAAATCTTTACTTATTTTTGAGAGAGAGACAGAGACAGAGACAGAATGTGAGCAGGGGAGGGGCAGAGAGAGAGGGAGACAGAGAATCTGAAACAGGCTCCAGGCTCTGAGCTGTCAGCACAGAGTTGGAGGCGGGTCTCGAACCCCCGAACCTTGAGATCATGACCCGAGCCAAAGTTGGGTGCTCAACCAACTGAGCTGCCCAGCCACCATTTAAAAAAAAAATTTGTGTGTGTGTGTGTTTTAAGATTAGTTGAAGTATAATTGACAAAATTATAAAATATTTAAAGTGTACCCTGTGATGATTTGTTACACATATACACTGTGAAAGGATTTCTCCCATCTAGTTAATTCCATTCATCACTACACACACACACACACACACACACACACACACACACACATTTCTTTTATTATTTTTGTGAGACCATATAGGTTCTACTCTTAGAGAAAGTGAATTATACAGTACACTGTCACTGACCATAGTCACCACATGGGTTTTAACTTACCTTCCTTATTGTCCTTCTAGGTTAGGTTACTGCTCAGATCAATCCCCAGGTGCTCTGGGAGGTTGGGAATAACAGCAGTATGGTGTCACCAAAGTGACCCCGATGGCACAGACACTAGTGTGGAGAAGGCTGCAAGGCTCACTGGATTTTAAGTCAACAAACCCGTTTTGGTTTGTTCTGGGAACCACAGCGTGCAGAGAGCTCAGGCTTTCGGTTCTCCAGCAAAGGTGTTATTGAGAGTAGTCTCAGTGATGTAAATCGGAGCACATGCCTACAAGTAAAGTTGTTTTTAAGGCACCCACCATGTGGAATGAGAATGTGACCCAAAGATTGTTTAATAATACAGTCTTTTCTCCAGAGAAATGCTAAATAATTAAAGCTTTTGTATGTCTGTACTGATTTTGAAAACCAGGAGCGTAAGATTTTGACAGCTTAATTAGTTTAAAGAAACCCTGCAGGACATGTGGGAGTTGTAAAAACATAATCAATACCTGATTTTTCCTATCACTCTACCTTCCTGTCGCTCCCTGTTTGCGTTAGGTTTGGATGAAATTAATATTATGCTATATTCAGCTCATTTTGCAAATTACTGCATTTATAGCTATGCTTTGTGAGCCATTTGGCTTTAGGGCAAATGATATCCTCTTTGTGAATGTTTTATTCTTATTTAAATTCTGCATTGTATTGAATAGGCACAATAACAATAGATTTATTCAAAATTCAAGGCTAGGAAGGAATTTTAATTAACCTGATCATTTTATATTTTTGTAAGGCAATAGCAGTGTTAGCTTTATTATCTGGACAATATGGTTGTTTTAAATTAATTTTTACTTTGGAAAACTTAATATTGGAGAAATGAGGTTTTAAAATGTTTTGGAAGCCCTCTTTAAGTGGTACATCATTGCCCTGTGTTAGCTCACTCCTCTTGGCAGGCTTGGTGCCCAGGGAATGCTTTCGGGTCTGCTATTGTGTATGTTTGTGCGTGTATTGTATGTGATGTATATGGGATGTGTGTGTCGTGCATTGTGTGTAGCATGTGGTGTGCAAGGGGTGTGCACCTGCCGTGTGCAATGTGGTGTGTGTTGAATAGGTGATGTGCAGCATACGTGTGTTGTGTGTATGCAGAGTAGGTGATCTGTATGGTGTGTGCTTGTGTGTATGGAGAATGTGGTGTATATGTCGATGTGGTATGTGTATTCATGTGGAATTTGTCATGCATGATGTGTGCATGTCTATGTGGAACGCGGTGTGTGTGCATGTGGAGTGTGGGAGCGTGTGGATGTGTCTGTAGTATGTGATGTAAATGGGGCGTGTATGTTTGCGTGTGTTCAGAAGGAGCAGTGGAAGCAGCCACAAAAGAGGCATTTCTCACTCTCTGCTCTTAATGGAGGTTTTCTGGAAGCAGCAGATGGTATGAAATGTGCAGCTGTAAAGTTAGAAGAAAATCTTCACGGGGACCAGATTGGTTCTGAGGCCGAGGAAGGGGTATCCTCATAAAATCAACGCCCGAAAACTATAAAATCAGCTAGGAGAGCCCAGGGGCCACCCAGGGGGTTGAGAGGAGCTGAAATGTGTGCTCATTCACAAAACTAGTGGCTGCCAGCTTTCATCCACGATCCCACGGGAATTACAGTTGTTTTACTGCTCCAGGACGCTTTGTAATTCAGCAGATGGCTTGAGGAATTCAGTGTCTTCCCGGTTTTTACTTTAAGGTCAAAGGGATTCTAATTAAAGCTAAAGCTACAGTCTCAATGCCATTGTTTAAATGAATTCACCAGGACTATTGTGGAATTTTTTTAGAGGCAATTTAAGATGTTAATTGCCCACGGAAGTATGGTGTGCTAATAATTGAGTCAAATAATGACACTGAAGAATGATTTAGGGATCTGCCTTCTCGGAGTACATGTTTTTTAAAGGAAGGGTTTTTTCCCCCCTCATTATAAAAGTAATTCATGCTCACTGAAGAGAGAGAGAGAGAGAGAGAGAGAGGAAGAAAGAAAGAACAAGAAAGAAAAGGAAGGAAGGGAGGGAGGGGGGAGGGGGGAGGGCAGGAGAAAGAGGGCGCCTGGGTGGCTCGGTTGGTCTGTCTCTTGATTTCTGCTCAAGTCATGATCTCATGAGGCCCGAATTGGTCTCTGTTATGGCAGACTGTCTATGACAGTGCGGAGCCTGCTTGGGATTCTTGCTCTCCCAATCTCTCTGCCCCGCCCCCTCTATCTCTCTTTTTAAAAATAAATAAATAAACCTGAAAGGAAAGGAGGAAGCAAGGAAAGAAGGGAGGAAGGAAGGCAGGAAGGAAATCCCACCACTCAAAAGAATCACTGTAAATATCAGTTTCCCAATCGTGTATGTAGATGTCTGAATATGTGTGGCTGGGTGGGTGGGGGTGCGCATGGTGGTTTAATTGGCAGATCTGGGGTTCATGTTATATGTATAAAGACTAATATGTTTTCATTCACTTTAAGATTATATTATTTTCTCAGTTTAAAGGGCCTTTATCTGAAGTCCGCAGTGAAAGCCTCGATATGTCACATGTCTCAGAGACCTGCTGTTAGAACAAAAATTTGAGCAACATGCTTTTTAAAACACTGAAATGAGAAAGACCCAGTATTGAGCAAGAGTGACTTTTTTGCCCAGCTGTTTTCTTGCTGGCTGGTTCTATAGGAGTTGCCCACATAACTAAAAAGAAATTGCGAGAGATTAAAAAAACCAGAAACCTCCATCTGGTTAATTAAAAATTTAACATTATCTGTAGTATTAAAAACTTAAATCACAAAACAACAAATTATAAACTGTTGGCTTTGTTTTTTCTTTTTTTTAAATTTTAACTCATCTTTTAAAATTAGGTGTTTTTTAAAAATTTTTTTTTAACATTTACTCATTTTTTCGGAGTGAGAGAGACAGAGCCTGAACAGGGGAGGGGCAGAGAGAGAGGGAGACACAGAATCCGAAACAGGCTCCAGGCTCTGAGCTGTCAGCACAGAGCCCAACATGGGGCTCAAACTCACGGACTGCGAGATCACCACCTGAGCTGAAGTGGGATGCCCAACTGACTGAGCCACCCAGGCGCCCCTAAAATTAGGTGTTTTTGAGTCTTTAGCTGTGACAGATCTTTGTACTTGTTAGATAATGCATTTGGACTCTGAGGAAGGAGTAAAACCAGAATTGGATTGTATATATACTTGGAGGCCTTTTATGGGGCCTCTGTGCATGTTAGCTTAAATTAAGTCTTCTAAAAGTGATGAGGCTTATATTAGGATGGTTACTGACATTTAAGATACATAGATTATACATAGATTTAAGATGTATGGATACATAGTTTCCACTGTATAGATTATGTGTGCTAGTGAAAGCTAAGTATTCTGGACTGCTGTTAAATCAGTTTAACGAGGATGGTAGCTGATGATAGGAGATTTAGTGAGACTTCAGTATATAATTCTGTTATTACACACATTATACCCAAATGTAGTTACTCACTTACCTGGCTTTCCCGTTGGTTAACGCTCTGAGGGGAACCTGTGTCTTAGTCATTTTTTAATCTCTAGGGCTAACATGTACTTGAGATATCAGTAATTGTTGAATTAACGAAAGGCCTTCTCATTGAGCTATCCTCTCTTTAGCCAAATTCTTTTGGACTATGATGAAGATACCACAAAAATCTGTTTTCATTTTCCATACCAACCTAAACCTTATACAGAAATGAGAGTAATTTGAAAGACTTCCCAGGAGCACTCTCATACTTTACCGTATTTTAATTAAAACACTCCAGATTTTCAAAAAGTAATAATATGTATCATGTATAAATTATCCAAAACGTTTTTAGAAAAGACAACGTCAAGAAGTTCAAATAGAACCTCCCTTTCTTAAATGCTAAATATTGGTAACTGTTTTGATTCCTGGATCAGCAGTTTCTGGTGAGTGTATCTATCCTACATCCAGCTCAAGCATAAAGGGATCTTCCAGCACTTAAAGAATGATGGAGAAAGACCTTATAAGGCATCAGAGTAGACTGCTTCCCACTAGAGGAAACATCGGACTTTCAGAAAAGTTCCTCAAAACACTCCAGTTAACCACTGAAGAAAAGCAGAAGAGGAAATGTGAGATTTATTTTCAAATTGAAAGGAGAAGTGGGAAGAGTTAGAACCTCTCCAGGATACACTTTTGTGAACTACTATATATTTTTAAATACATATTTGGAGTGGGGGAGGGGCAGAGAGAGAGGGAGGAAAAAAATCCCAAGAGAGAGGGAGCGAGAATCCAATTCGCTGTCAGTGTGGAGCCCCACACAGGGCTTGATCTCATGAACCGTGAGATCGTGACCTGAGCAGAAGTGAAGAGTCAGATATTCAACGGACTGAGCCACCCAGGCGCCCCTCGTGAACTACTATTTACATATTACGAGTCAGTAGATGTTAGTATAATCTGTGTGACCATTGCTGGTACTAAGGCGATTGGCTGCTTTTTCTCTTATGTATCCATCACATACCCGTGCCGTCCCTACCTGTTTATGTTTTTCCTGTTTGTTACAATTAGATATTGTTATTTTCTGCTGCTGTTTGTGTCTCAGGTCTGAGAGTGTCTTTGCTCACCTCCAAAATACTGCTGATAGCTCTACAGAATTTCCGTATGAAGTTTTACTTAAATATACATTCAAATTGATAGTTAAATTAGTTATTATTAAATTAATTATTAAATGACTCCTGGGAGAAACAGAAATCAGAATGTTTTCAGGCCCCAGACGTAAGGACAACAGCACCGATTATAAGCCCTCAGCTGTTATGTGGAAGAGTCAGGGGCTTAGAGAAAAATGACTTGCAGGGTTGGTCAGCAAAGTTTCATACTCATCTGCAGTTACAGGACTTCAGGACGATTTAGCCCACTTTACTCATGGATTAACAATGAAAAATTAGTTGTGTAGTTTTCTAAGGTTTGGGAATTACTTAGTTAATGGCAGTAGGTAACCTTTCCTGAACATGTAAGACAAGTCAGACAGCGTTTGTATGTGGCTGTGCTTTCTATGGATTGTCCCACGTGGCGTCACAACCATCCCAGAGGGTGTGAGGTGTCCTGCCCGTTTTAGAGATGAGAACACGGATGCTTGATGAGGTAAAGGGATTTGTGGGTGGGCACCCAGAATAAGGGATAAAGCCAGGCCCTGAGCCCCAGGGTGCATGACGCCCTGGTCCCTGGCCCCTGCTCCGCCCACGATTGCTGTCGGAGTCAGTCGATATGAAACTTCGAGCAGTGCGTGCGTGATCGCCTTCTCAGAGCCGCCCTGTGCTGTAGAGATTTCAGCTTGGTTTTCCTGTGCATGTTCATTCCCTCTTTTGTAAGAGAAATCAATATTTATCAAGCGCCTACTGTGCTGGATGGCTTATACTCACTGACATGGTGAAGCCTCACCAAACCCTATGGGGAGAGAAGGATCTTTCCCGTTTTAAGGATGAAAAGACCATGACTGGGCGTCAAGTCGCCTAAAGAGAAATGGCCAGCGAGAAGTGCAACCCAAGTCCGTCTGATGCCAAGACTAACAGCCTCGTCGTTGCTCAGGGTGGCCTAGCTGCAGGGCCACGGTGGAACCTCTCCGCCAGACCCTCCAGTTTCGACAGGGCGCGCGCATTTCCTTGCTGTCCCCACCCCAGAGCTCTCTGAAATACGTGAAACATCAGCGTGGTCATAAATAGATGCTCGAGTCACTTGGTTCATTGCCAGCACGTCTTTTTATAATTAAATATCTTAATGTGACCGTAGGGGTGACAGATTAGAAAATAAATTTTAATTGCTTCTACAATAGATATAATGTAGACATTTTGTAAGAGTTCTTTTAATAATGAAGTACTCTATGGCGTAGATTGCGGAGAACAAGCCAGGGAATATTAGCATAAAAGAGGTGTAAAAAGTATTATTTAAGGTTTCACATTTGTGTATAAGATATGTACTTCTTGGCTGGCATAGGTCTGCTTGTCTACAACAACTGATCTGATAGGGAACCTGTCTTGTCTTTGAAGTGGAAGCAGGGAAAGTCAGTCTTTACAAAAAAATAAAATTATGGTGGCCTCCATACGTATGGTGGGCGTACAGTTGAGTCTTTCTCAATGCTCATCATGCGCAAATCGGTTCTCACAATTTATATGGCTCACCATTTAAGTGTAACCGTTAAATCATTTAGAATCCAGTTTTTTAAAAATGCGCTGTTATTAATAAATGTTTTCTGATCGTAGATAAGTGGATTCTGACATAGTGTGCAAAAACAACACAGTCGGCCAAGGATTATCTTTTCATTTTGTGGAACTTTCTGCAATTTCATCATTTATCCTTGGCTGGGGTTTTTCTGAAGTTGCTTTATTAAGTATTGCATTGTTTGGTAGTATAGGTTATAAGCTGGATGTAGTGATTACAAACTTGGGAACAATGTAAAAGCCTCATTTTTTAAAATATCCAGATTAAATGGCTGGTAGAGTTGTGTGTTTGGATTTTATTTGTTATAACATTGTAGATTTGAGGACTGAGGACTTGGAAGATTTCATGCCACATTTAAAAATAAGTTCGAGTTGAGATAATAAAAGTGGAAGTTAGAAATACATAATCCCCCCGGAAGGCAGGGATTCTGTCCATAAAATTATTTAAGATCAAGTTTCGCAATAGGAATATACATGATTAAGTATATGAATATGTTAGCTTCAGAAAAAAATGTAGAAGTTACATAATTCAGTATCCAAATTTTGGAAAAACAGGAGAAATCACCCATAGCTTCATTATTCCAATAAATTTCTGGGATGATTTTGGGTTAGTAAACGCTTTCTGACAGTGAAGATGAACCAGTGAGCTCACCACTTTTTCATCATTAAATATTGTGTGCTTGAGGGGGGAAAAGGTTTGCGAGTACCATCATACTCAAGGATATATGGTACTTGAGATATATGTGTATGTGTATACGTATGTGTGTGTATCCACGATCACACACACACACATTTCAGAATATTTGTCTGATGTTCCTTCCAAAACACTATCTGGACCTTTTGCAAGTAAGTGATTTTTGCAGTGTATTTAGTGATTAAAGCTTTATTTTCAATGGTAGGACTTGGGTGGTCCCTGCAGGTATGGATTATGTATGTATTGCTTCAAACAGGAAAAGCGGGAGGACTGGGCAATGGTAGCTTTTATTATTTTAAAGGTTTTGTTTTATTAAAAAAATCTTTTTAATGTTTATTTTTGAGAGAGAGAGAAATTGTGTGCGTGCGCAAGCAGGGGAGGGGCAGAGAGAGAGGGAGACATAGAATCTGAAGCAGGATCCAGGCTCTGAACTGTTAGCACAGAGCCCAACACGGGACTCAAACTCACAAACTGTGAGATCATGACTTGAGCTAAAGTTGGACGCTAAACTGACTGAGTCACCCAAGCACCCCTAAAGATTTTATTTTGAAGTAATCTCTACACCCACCGTGGGACTCGAACTCACAACCCTGAGATCAAGAGGCACATACAACCTACTGAGGATAATGGTAATTTTTTTTTTTTATGTTTATTTATTTTGAGACAGAGAGAGACAGAGCATGAGCAGGGGAGGGGCAGAGAGAGAGGGAGACACAGAATCTGAAGCAGGCTTCAGGCTCCGAGCTGTCAGCACAGAGCCCAATGTGGGGCTCGAACTCACCAATTGTGAGATCATGACTTGAGCCGAAGTCGGACGCTTAACCGACTGAGCCACCCAGGCGCCCCGATAATGGTAACTTTTAAATGAGAGTTTAAGATTGACTTAAAGTGGATTTCCCCACCAGTATTCAAAATGCAGGAAGAAAGGCATTTTTCAATAGAATGAAATTGAAAAATGAAGATTTTAATTTGAAGAATGTAGTCCCCCCGCTTCCCCCGGCAGGGGAAATAGGCAATACAGCTTTGCCTTCTCCAGATAAATGGTTTTGTGTACCTTTGCAGCCCATTCTTGAGCTGTGGGCGGTGTCCCCACACATTCTAGGTTATTTTCAGCATTCCATTGCTTGCTTTTCCAATCCGCCTTGCTATCTGAAAGATGGTATCAGCTATCTCCGTACTTTGTATGCAAGGACACAACCAGGAGTGGTCAGACCGCCGCTGACGTGCCAAGCGCCTCTTCTTCAGAAAACCAGAGGCCTCCAGTAGCCCGGCCTCCCTGCCTCTCTTGGCCTCTCTGGTGAGGCCTGAGGAAGTGCTTGACTTTGGAAATGGTTCCTGAAGCAACAGCTGAACTGTGCATTAATAATGTCAGCACCCGCAGTTCCTTGGGGTGAAGAGATCTTGATGGCTGGTGTAATTAAAATACACATGATCCTGGAGGATCAGCAGACCACAAGCAAGAATCTAAGTCATTTGTTAGTTTCTTTGAATTTTAGATGAAGGTGCAACCGGCTGAAGAAAAGATGCCAGCTAGACATCAGTCAGAATATTTACGTTTGAATCCTAGCTTTGCCCCTGCCTGTGAAGGTGACCTTGGCTGAGGCATTTCAGCTGTGAAGTGAGGCTGTTTATCTGATCACCTGATAGCTAAGTTCTATCCCTAAGAGGGACCATTCTGGCGCATTCCCAAAAAGTGTAAAAGAAGAGTTTTTTGGTTTTTGTTTTTGTTTTGTGGTATTTCCACATCCTCGGTACCTCTCAGAGCCAGATAACACAATCCAGCTTCTTGGCTGGGAAGTTGATTTGCATTTAAAAACCGTTGAGATTTCCTTTGGTGAGACTGGGTGTGGTCAAGGAAATGTTTATAAAATGTAGATTTTATTATTATTCGGGTGTAGTGAGGCCAGCAGGTGGGGAGACAACTGCCTTGGCAAGAGAGTTTGTCACTCACAGTCCCCGAGAGAGGAGGGGCACAGCCCACCCGGGGGGCCACACCCAGAAGCACCTGGGTCTGGTGGGTCTGGAGGCAGAGGAGGTGAGGGGAAATTGTGGGCATGAGCCTCTCATGGTTTCTGCAAGAAAGAATGAGCGGGCGAGCAGGGTGAGAAGGTTTGGGATCCGCTGGTGTGAATGGTTTCTGAAGGCTCAGGGGCAGAGGGGAGGTCCCGGCTGATACCTGGTGAGAGCCTGACAGAGGAGGTGAGGGATCTGGGCTCTGGATTGATGGGTTTGCATAGGAAAGGTACACTGGCAGGTGAGTTGTTTATCTCTAGGAAAGGTCAGCAAGGCCCCAGAGATCAAAGCATCAGAATATAAAATTTAAAAAGGCATGAGTAATACAGGCAGCATGTTGACTTTGGATGACAAAATGTGTGTCCCCTCTCTCTTCCCACACCCTTTGTCTCTGCGCCTCCCTTTCCTTTTTCCTGTCTCATTCTCCCTCCCTTCCTCCTCATCTCTTTGTTTTCCTGCCCTTCCTTTTAATGGAAGACTCAGCAGAAGGCTGCAATGACCAAAGCGATCCGCATTTCATTTTACTAAGTGAAAACCTCAGAGAGGGCGTTAAAAAACCTACTGCGATGATGGTGATGATGATGATAAAGCCAAGACCCACTCTGGCGTCCTAACAAACCTTTTACTTATGAGCCACTGGCTGGCTTCCTTGGGAAGAGGTTCATTCCCTTTTGTGAACGAGGACTGTCCAGTGACACTTTCTGTGATGATGGGAGTGTTCTCTGTCTTCACTGTGCAGTCCCGTAGCCCCTAGCCACATGTGGCTGTTGAGCATTTGAATTGTAGCTAGTGAGACCACTACTACGAATTTTAAATTTTGACTCATGTAAAGTTAAATTCAAGTAGCCACCTATGGTTAGTGGCCACGGAGGGGACAGCGCAGGTTTAGAAATACTCTGCCCATAGAGTGCCAGACATTATTCTAAGCACTTTCCTTGGGGCTCCATCAGATAACAGCTGTTGTTATCAGTTCTATAGAAAACATTAATGAAACATGGAGTAAGTCACTTGCCGAAGGTCACGCAGCGAGTAAATCAGGAATCTCACCCAGGCAGCTTGGCTGCGGGTCTTACCCTTTACCATCAATTCTGTTGAGCCTCCCTTGTCTTTGAGGGGCAGGCTTCTTTCCTAAACACTTTTTTTTCCTCACAGGAGCCAAAGAGACCAGGAAGGCCTGTGGACCTCTCTGAACCTCAGTATCATCATCTACGATACATGAATGATCATTTTCTCCCCATGGATTTTTTTTTTTTTTTCAGAGGGAACCGGTGAGAGGGTCCTGGCATTTTGTTTTCTCTCTCACCGTTTTGCGAACGTTTTTCCTATTCCCGTGTCTCTCCTGCAAAATATAAGCTTGGTAACATTATGAATAAAAGACATTCGGTTATTGAGAAGTTGAATCGATTCACATTTGTTTTTTGAAGTTATCCTAAAATGCTGGAATTGCTTTTTCTATTTTGCAACAACTAAAGGTGCATATTCAGAATTACCTTGCTTACCCAGAGAGGAAGGCATAGCATTGTTTCTCATTTGTGTACGTTTTTCCTTTTGGGAAGCCATTTCTGAGCCGGTGGTCCCTGGATCTGGTGTTCGTCCTGGGGTGCACAGTGCTGATTTTCCACTTGCCGCGCATGCTCTGAGCTTCTCAGTCTCTTGAGCTCCAGCCGGAGCTTTCTTTCCCCTGTGTGTTTCAGAGTCTGGTTCTGCTCCGGGGTGGGGGGGGGTAGGGGTGCTGCTGTCCATGCTGAGCCTTCACACAGGGTTGCAAAGAATGTACTTAGGAGCTCACCGTGTAGTGAAAATTTAGTTTCTATCTAGGTGGTTGGTTTGGACTTTCCTCAGGGTATTTAAGAACAGACACCTCTGAAATGAAGAAAAAGTTCTTGGTACTTTCCATACCCTCTTCTGTTTTTAAACAGGCATTTCATAAAACTTCAGTTAGTCTTACCAATAGATGAGGGTGGGACAGCGTTTCTCATCCTCGACAGTGAATATTTCAGCATCATGTTCTCTCTCTCCCATAGTTAAGTTTCCTTTTAGAACACCTTTTATTAAGTTGGCTTTTAGATCCTTGGTAGCATCATCATGCGATCATACTGTCAGCAGAACCTTGAAAGAGATCAGACTGTGGGCAGGGTAACCCTTCCATATTTTATTTTGAAAATTTTCAACTATAGACAAAAAATGAAAAAAACTGTATCACGAGTGCCTATGTATGCGTGACCTAGGTTCACAACTAACATCTTGCTGTGTTTGCTTTACCACATATCTATGCATATTTGTTCATGCATCTAGCCCTCTTATCACACTATCTTCATTTTTAATGATTTTCAGAGTTGTAAATTATGGGTATCTGTCTACCTCATACCTTAAACACTTCTAAGTACATATCATACCCTAGAGTTCAGTATTTGTTCATGGTTCTTTTTACGATGGTAAATTTTACGTATAATGAAATACACTAATCCTTACTGCACCTTTTGATGAGCTTTGAGAATGCACAGCCCTGTGTAACCTGAACCCCTGTCCAGATAGTCAGAATAGTAACATCACCCCAGAAAGTTCCCTCCTGCCCCTGATGCATTCCCACCCCCACTCCAGAGGAAACCTGTTTTTTTTTCCACCATACTTTTGTCTAAGCTGTTCTAGAACTCAGTGTAGGGGAACTCATATGGTATGTATTCTTTTGTGGGAGACCTCTGTTGTCCATTGTGTGAGTTTGCTGGGGCTGCCCTAAAAGTACCCGACTGGGAGGCTTAAATAACAGAAATTTGTTGTCCCACGGTTCCAGAGGGTAGAAGTTCAAGATAAAGGTATGGGAGAGCCATGCTCCTGTGAAGGCTTTAGGGAAGGATGTATTTCAGACCTCTCTACTACCTTCTGGTGGTCCCTGGCTTGTGACCTCATACCTTCAGTCTCCTGGCATTCTCCCTGTGCATATGTCCCTGTGTCCACAGCTCCCCTTTTTTTACAGACACCAGTCATACTGGATTAGAGCCCACCTTCCTACACTATGACCTCATCTTAACTAATTACATCTGCAATGGCCTCATTCCCAAATGAGGTCACGTTCTGGGGTGCAGGGGGTTAAGAGTTTTAAACATAGGAATTTGGTGGGCTAGAATTCAGCCCAGAACACCAACAGATGATTTTGAGATTGGTCTAGGTGATTGCACGTGTCCATAATTTGTTCCTTGTTGCTGGGTGTTTTCTCATGGTAGAAGGAAACTCCAGTTTGTTTTTTATTTTAATTTTTATGCTTTAAAAAATTTTTAAGTGCTTTGATTTGAGTGTAGTTGATACATAATTTACACTAATTTCAGGTACCGAACATGATGATTCACCAGGTTTATACATTATGCTATACTCACCTCAAGTGTCCTTACCATCTGTTCCCATACCTTACTGTTACCATATCACTGACTATGATCCTTATGCTGTGCCTTTTATGCCCACGACTTACTCATTCCATAACTGGAAGCTTGTAACTCCCTCTTCCCTTCATCCATTTAGCCCAACCCCTCCACCTCCCTCCGTTTTGGCCACCATGAGTTTATTCTCTGTATTTATTGGTCTGATTTTGCTTTTTGTTTATTTCATTTTTTGAAGAATCCACCTACGAGTAAAATTATATCGTGTTTGTCTTCTTCAGTCTGAGTTGTTTCACTTAGCCTAATACCCTGTAGGTCCATCCATGCTGTACATGAGCTCATCCTTTTTTAATGCCTGTGTAATATTCCACATCTTCCTTATCTAGTCATCTATTGATGGACACATAGATTGCTTTTGTATCTTGGCTACTGTAAATAATGCTGCAGTAAACATAGGGGTGCATATGTCATTTTGTTGTTGTTGTTGTTGTTGTTGTTGTTGTTGTTGTTGAATGTATCTTTTTGAATTAGTGTTCTTGCTTTCTTTGGGTAAATACCAAAGAGTGGAATTATTGAATCACATGGTAGTTCTATTTTTAACTTTTCAAGGAAACTCCATACTGTTTTCCAGAGAGGCTGCACCAGTTTACATTCCCATCAACAGTGCATAAGAGTTCCTTTTTCTCCATATCCTTGCCAATGTCTGTTATTGTGTTTTTTGTGTGTTATTATGTGTTTTTTATTTTAGCCATTCTATCAGGTATAAGGTGATACCTCATTGTGGTTTTGATTTGCATTTCCCTGATGGTTAGTGATGTTGAGCATCTTTTCATGTATCTGTTGGCCATCTGTGTCTTCTTTGCAAAAAATTCAGATCCTCTGCCCGTTTTTTAATTGGATTTTTTTTTTTTTGGTGTTGAGTTGCATAGATGCTTTATATATTTCATATGTTAACTCCTTACTGAACGTATTATTTGCAAATATCTTCTCCCATTCAGGAGGTTGTCCTCTAGTTTTGTTGATGGTTTCCTTTGCAGAAGCTTTGTATTTTGATGTCATGCCAATAGTTTATTTTTGCTTTTGTTTCCCTTGTCTTAGGAAACATCTAAAAGAATATTACTATGACCAATGTCTGAGAAATTACTGCCTGTGCTCTCTTCTAGAATTTTTATGGTTTCAGGTCTCACATTTAGGTCTTTAATCCATTTTGAGTTTATTTTTGTGTTTGGTGTTAAAAGGCAGTCCAGCTTCATTCTTTCACGTGTAGCTTTTCCATAATCTGCAGTTTTGTTTAACTGTTATCTTGTTGGTGGGCACTCGTTTCGGCTATTGTGAACAAAACTGCTAAGAAACATTCCAGAACAAGTCTTTTTGTGGACATGTGTTTTTGTTTCTCTTAGATACACACCTAGGTGTGGAACGGCTGTGACTTCCTGAGATTCAGTGGTAAATCTCTGGGCTTCTGTGCTTCTGGTTCTACCTCTGCTGGATGAAGATTATTAGACCAAATAAATAATGGCTCAGAAAATAGCTCAAAACTTGTACATTTTTCTATAATTCTAACCAAAAGATGGAGAATTCCCAGTATGTCAGGTCCTATCAACTGGTCATTTCCACAGGAATCCTTGAATGTTTGCTGTGAGCACAAAGGAAAAATGGAAGAACAAGTGAATTTCAATTTGCCGAACGATTGACCTTTGACCACAAATATTTCTTTACAACACGGGGAGTTCTTAATAACATAGTGAAAGGGTCAGTTTCTACTTGATTGATACTGCGGGGCGAGGGGGTGTTCAACAGATGAGGTGGGCCTGTGGGTGAAAGGTGTAGTGCTTAGTGAGGATTAATTTTGCCGGTAGGTAAAGCTTTGGGGGTTCAGGAAGGGGGGAGGTGTGCCAAACGACCTGCTTTGTCTTTTCCGTGAAAGAACTTAAATGCATTTGAGTTTCTTTTGGATTGAAGTTGTGCTTGCTTCCGGACTAAGCAGAGGCTCTTTCTGAGGGGTGTGGGGTAGGGTGAGGAATAGCCTTGTATTGGATCCCCGAGATCCTGAGGAGGGGCTGGCATGAATGCCCGAAAACGCAGGGGCACTGGGCTGTGAACTGAAGCCATTTCTCACCTCTGAAATGGAAATGCAGGGAAGGGAGGGCCCTTTGAGCCAAGGAAAGGAGAGACAAAAATGGGCTAGGTGTGGTGGTGACAAGGGACCCCTTAGTTGAGGGGTGAAGGAAGCAGAACCTGAGGAGGGCTGAAGACGTTCAGCTTCATCTGAGCAGAGAATGACTGGGCGCTCCCAGGACCCACACAGGACGAGGGAGCAGAGCCAGAGGAGAAGGCTGGGCGGGCTGCCAGGGGCTCCATACTTCCAGAGCCTTAGAGGAGAGTCTAAACCCCTGTGATATCGCAGAGATCTGTGGGACCAGGAGCAAGGATGAGATGTGCCAGCATCCAGAGCAGCAGTGTTTAGGAAGGCAGAGACAAAGGTAGAAATCTTAGGGAGTCTGGGAGAGAGAAGGTCCTCCGCCCACACGGAAGCCAGAGGAGCCGACCCTAGGGGTGAGGGCTTATCTGGGAGTAGATGTGGAAGGGTGTTCCTTCCCAGGTCAGAGGAGCCTAGTGGGTGGGTTTCCCACCTCCCGTGGGCAGCAGCTGAAAGACTGGCAGGGCGGAGTCCAGTCAGGAGATGGCCATTACAAACCACAGATCCAACTTCTTAAAACTGTCTTCAGGACCCTTTATTTATTTATTTATTTATTTATTTATTTATTTATTTATTTATTTTACTTTGGGAGAGAGAGAGCAAGCAAGGGAGGGTCAGAGAGAGAGGGAGATGGAATCCTAAGCAGGCTCCGCACTGTCAGCAAAGAGCTGGACGCAGGGCTCAAACTCATGAACCGGAGATCGTGACCTGAGCCGAAATCAAGAGTCAGACACTTAACTGACTGAGCTACACAGGCACTCCTTCATGACCCTTTATTTAGATCCTAAGCCAGGACCTGTTGGTTCTCCTGTAAGGTTAGCGATGAAATCCTTAAAAACCCAGTGGCTGAGGGCCTGTTACCTGGGACAGCAAAGATGAAGGGATTTGGGGAGATTGTTGTGGTCCCCAGGCCTGTGGTGCCATCTGATGAAGGACAGGGAAGCAGCTGCGATCCCCCAGCGCTGTGGAGAAGAGGGGAGCATGAGGGATCCCGGGCATCCTTGAGGGCTAGCCCAGCAGGACACCCCCTGCCGCCAGCAGGAGAAAGCGATCAGCTCCAGGAACTCCCTTCGGGGCAGCTCAGGTCCTGATACATGGGCACAGAGAAGCTGTAACCAAACCAGAGGTGTAGCCACAGGATCCTGAAGGAGGATCTGGAAGATAAGCATCAGCGTGTGTTGTCATCTCCCGGTGGGGGGCGGGGGGTGTGCACAGCAAGTAGACATGCGAGCCCCAAGCAGACGCGGGGTTTCAGGTGCCTCTGCGGGACTGCGATCTGCAGGTGAATCTAGACGCGCTGCACTCTGGGTAATCTCAGCTGCCGGTAAGCCTGGGGCCTCTGTGGAGTCTCTGTGATAACCACGATCAAGTTCTGGTCCGACCAAGAGGCCCTGTAACTCTTCTGTCCAAGCCCCCCCACCCAGTGGCTCACTTTTCAGGCTGCTAGTCATGGAAACGTGACACTGTCTGGGGCCCATACTCTCTGGGACCGACAGGGAGCCCAGGGAGCGGGCAGGAGATGCTGAGGCTGGTGGCCGCTACTGAGTTGTGGGGAGTTGGTTCCATGAGGCTGCCTGGAACTCCAAAGCTCTGGCCAGGGAGCCCCAAGGCTTCCTTCCCGGCCCTGCTGCCATCCCAGAGAAGAGACAGGATAAGAGTGTGTAGGATGGGCAGTGACAGGAACACCACTATCTGGCAAATAGGGAAAAACCTTGTGTGCACCGTCAGAGTTTGTGAAACTCTTCACCCAGCAGAACTTTCTTAGTAGCCTGGCAGATAATGGGCTAGGAAAACATCTCTTTTTGCCAAATACATACAGAAAAATCAAGAGAACTTTAAAAAAAATTTGTAGGAAGATGTACATTCCATAAAATTTATCATTTTGACCACCTGTTAATGGGTCCAGTTCACTGCCATTAAGTACATTCACTTTGCTGTGCAGCGATCACCACCATCTGTCTCCGGAACTTTTCATCTTTCCCACCTGAAACTCTGTACCCACGAAACACTAACTCTCCATGCCTGTCCTTCCTTCTAGGTCCTGGTAACCACCATTCTGCTTTCGGTCCCTGAATTTAAGGGGTGCCTGGGTGGCTCAGTCGGTTAAGCATCTTACTTCGACTCAGGTCATGATGTCACAGTTCGTGAGTTTGAGCCCCACATCGGGCTCTGTGCTGACAGCTCAGAGCCTGGAGCCTGCATCACATTCTGTGTCTCCCTCTCTCTCTGCCCCTTCCCTGATTGAGCTCTGTCTGTCTCTCTTTCAAAAATAAATACATGTTTAAAAAAATGAATTTAAGACTACTCTTGAGAAGATACATCTTGTTCTTCATATTTAAGTTCCAGTCAACTAGGCAAGAAGCCAAGCAAAACCCTGTTCATCAGACTCTTCAAGTTATCATCTTTCTTGACTTTTTATCTGTGACATAGGGTGGGGTTGGGTGACTGGGAGTATTTGATACCTACCCAGCAATCTCTGACCTCCCCCAGCATTCTGTCCTTTGGCCTCTCAGTACTTATAACACGTGGCAGATTATCCACCTATGTGGCCTTTTCTTCCACCTGACTATGCGCTCCTTAAGAACACAGACCTTGTCTAATTTGTCCTCATATACCCAGCAGTGAGCACTATGCCTGGCACATATGTCGCTCAATATTTATTTTTCTAAATATTCATAGATGAGTGTGACAAGGAGAGGTTGAGAAGGGGAAAGGATGAGACGTGGAGCCTGTGGGTGGAAAGAGGGGACAGGAAAACACCCCCCAGTTTGTGCCTTCCACTGAGCTTTGTCATGGTCAGTGGGATAAAAGGACCGGATTGGGAAACTTAGCTGTAAATTAAGTGAGCTCTAAACTTATTTTGGGGGGAATGCCTTTAAGAATAGTTTAGAGCTATACACCCCCTTCTCAGAAAACTCACCGCCGATCCTCGAACACATAGCCCTCGGGTCAGAAATCCTGTGCTAAGGCGCAAAAAGTAGGCAACATGTTTATTTTCATCTGAGTAGCTTAGTTCATAAACAGCTACTGATCCATTGAAATTATGCACTTGGGTTTGCCATCAGTAGTCTCTTCAACAAGTGTAAAAAAATCAGAATGCAGCTGTGCTGACGCTTTAAGGGTTCTTGTTGCTGACTACTGTTTTTTAAATTATTATTCCCAGTTTTTGCAATGCCTCAAGGGCTTTTTTTTTTTTTTTTTTTTTTTTTTTTTAAGCTCAGTAGCGATCTTTAATTTAAACAATTGTGAAATACTGGAAGAAGCTGTAAAAAGAAAATGTAATATACCACAAAAAAAAAAAAGGGTCATCTTCACTTCAGCTAGAAAATTTAATTTAAAGGAAAAAAAGCCTTCCCTTCTAGACATAACTGACCTGACGAAAGCAGAGCACTCTGTCTGACCCAGCAGGAAGATGGGGGGCCAAGCCTACCAACTCTGTACACCGAGCCCCCCACTGCCGTGTGACTTAGGGGTGCCCACTCAGCTCCCCCATCAAGAAAGTGCCAATTGGGCCTCGGTTGGGGGCATCCGGGGACACGGCTGATCTCCATGGCAACCTGGGCTCAAGCCAGCAAAGCCCATCAAGTTGTCTGGGAGGACTGGAGGGAGCCCGTCCTGCGGTCCTGCTGGGGCTTCCTCTGCTGCATCGTCTCTGCACGCCCAGAGCAAGAGGCTTCTGCTCTCGGCTTCAGCTGCTTCTCCAGGTCTTTATTTTTTGTGTATTTAAAAAAGATTTTTTTTAATGTTTATTCTGGGGGGCAGAGAGACAGACAGACAGCAGCAAGGGAGGGGCAAGCGCAAGAGAGAGAGGGAAACACAGAATCAATCCCCAGCAGGCTCCCAGGCTCTGAGCTGTCAGCACAGAGCCTGACCCGGGCTTGAAATAACAAGCCTTGAGATCATCACCTGAGCTGAAGTCGGATGCTTAACTGAGGGAGCCACTCAGGCGCCCCTCCAGGAGGTCTTTAAAGAGACGCTCAGCAGGTGACAAGTTCTCTGCCACAACCGTCAGGTTGTCATGACTCGGTGTGTGGTTCCACTCCCGCACAGCGGAGCATGGGGGGCGAGCTGGGTGCTCAGGCAGCCTCACTATTAGACTTGTAAGGCCTGGAGGGGGTTCCACGACATCCCCTTTTCTCAGCAAAGCAAGTTCCTTATTTCTGAATCTCAGGTCCCAGAAGACTTGGTTCCTGATCTCGCTGTCCCGTGAGAGCATTTCCGTAACGCGGCACGCGTTCTTGACGAGACGTTCAGTCAGCAAGCACTTGGGTCACAGCTAAGCCTGGTCTTAGCCTTCTAATGCAACGCATCTGTCCTTCCTTTGGTCCCCTGTCTTCTCTCTCACAGACACAGGGAGAACATGGAAGTGACCCCCTGGGGTCCTCAGGAAATACTAGTAACATGGAAAACAAAAACCGATAAAAAACAATTAAAATCTTTTTAACCCCAAGCTTAAAAAAAACCAAACGCTGGCAGCACCTTAAAACTTACTGTTAAGCACAAATACGCAATCAGCACACTATTAAAAAATTGCTGGCAACTACAAGGTAGGTGAGTGCCATATCCCTACAATTCAACAATGCGCGGGAAAAGGACTATTCAACGGAATGGAGGTCGTCACTGTGCTCCACTGTGGGAGATACTGTTTTATTCTCACAAAGACAAATAAGAAAATTAGGTATTATGAGGGAGGAAGCAAGAGCAAGTGTGATCGTCGTAATCACAGCAGAGGAGCAGACGAGGCGCTGCTTATCTGCATTCAAATCTTGGTCACTGGGACTCATGATTTTTGGATGCAAGGCCCTAAGACAGGAGATGGCAATTTTGGGTGGACACTTCGTCAACAAGGACCACGCTGGCTGAGCACCTGTGTGTGGGCCGGGCGTGGTGTGAAGCGCTTTTCCTTGTGTTCCCTCATTTACTGCTTCAAACAGCCGTCAAGGTAAAGGATAATGTTCATTTTGTGGTTGAGGAAACTGAGGCATGGAGAGGGGAAGTACCCACCCCGGCTTCTTCTGTTAAAGGTGGCAGGGCCCGGTTGAGTGTACCCACCATTCAGGTAACATGCTTCTCATGCTGCCATAATGGGCTTCCGTGTGTTCTCGGGCTCATTGGCTTATTCCCTGTGTGTTGATGGAGCCGCTGGGGTTACAGCAGCCGACAAGACCGTCTGACCCCACAGTGCTCATGTCTGGCGGGGCAGAGGTAGTTGGCAGGGGATGAGGCAGGTAAGGCCTGCTGACACCCTGGGAAGTAGCCTCACCTGACTTTTCTCAGAGGGGAGCCTGGGTCTCTGAGAAGTGAAGTCATTTGCCTGAGGCCAGGATCCTTAGAACACGTGGGGAGGATCCCAGCCCTGGCCTGTGTGGCTCCACAGCCCATCCCTTTAGGAGGAGGAATAATTGCCTGCTCAAGTTTTTACTTAAAGAGGTGGCAGAATCGCTTTACCTTGTCATGGCTGCCAATAAGGGACGAGGAGTGGAAATGACTCCAGTAGACTTGAGTCACAAAGGTAGGGCCCATGAGCTTAGTCTCAGGCCAGTTCTGAGTTGGTGTTCCGTCAGGGACCAGCCTGGGAGGTGGGGTCAAGGCCTGAAGAGCTTCTCAGAGCTTGGTAGAGGAGGTGGGTGGATGATCTCCAGTTTCCCCCTCTGGGGTCCAGCTGCCCACAGCCCCTAAGGGTTAGAAAAGAGGAAGGCAAAGGCCTAGCTAGTCTCTACCCCCATTCTCCCCGCGCCCTCCTCCCCCACTGCAAAGCCTTCCTCGGCTGTGTGGCTTCTCCAGTTCCGTGTCTGGCTTTTTGAGACCAGTGGTTTTCAAATCCTCTCTGGTTCCAGAGCCCTTTATTCAAAGGGACCGTTACCTGGCAGCCTCACATCCGCCAGGCAGCCCTCTGAGGAAAGCAAGAGTCCTCTGAGAAGAGTCCGGAAACCCAGCATCTGCCATTTCCACCATGGCCAAGCCAGGGGAGAATCCTTGCCCCTTCCCCACCCATCCTGCTCCCCACTTACTATAGGCTGCATTCCTCTCATGAAGAAAAGTGCAGTTTTCTTTCTGTGATTCAAAGAATCCTCTTTCGGGAGCTCTAAAACCATGCAGATTAAGAAATTGTAAATTTAAGATAACATCAAATGTCCGTAGTTCTTTTTCAAAAATTCCTTTTGCTAATGTTTATTTATTTTTGAGAGACAGTGAGCCGGGCAAGGGCAGAGAGAGAGAGGGAGACACAGAATCCAAACCCGACTCCAGGCTCCAGGCTGTCAGCACATAGCCTGACACTGGGCTGGAACTCACAAACCTTGAGATCATGGCCTGAGCCAAAGACAGACGCTCAACCGACTGAGCCACCCAGGCACCCCTGTCCATAGTCCTTATTGACAAATTATTTGGGGGACAAAATCATTAGACTTTTTTCCTATCACCCACAGAGTCCCCCACTTATTACTTTCAAACTATTCCTCGTTGAGAAGGAACTATTAAAAGAAAAATGTTTTAGGTTTTTAAAAATACCTAATCCTTTAGCCAAGTCTGTGTCTTGGAAAAGTCAGTTAGCAATCCTGTGAGTGTTTTCCTTCCTTCACTTACCCGGCTATCAATTTTTAATTGTAATTTTAACAGTCAGAATTTTGAGGAAGAGCCCAGCGTGGTAATTGCTAGTTAGCCCGCCCTACATCTGCTGATCCTGTACCCCGTCCCTTGGAGACCAAGTGCAGGAGGCAGGTGATCTGTCTGCTTTTCACATAATGTTCACAGAATTTGCCGTGGCTGATGTCTTATCTGCACACTGGGTTTCTCAGCCTGTCCATACCAGGAAGATCCGAAACAAAGTGAGTCATGTCCCTTTTTTAAACTTTTTTGAAGAGAGAGAGTGGGTAGGAGGTGGTGGAGGGCAGAGACAGAGGGAGAGAGAGAATCCCAAGCAGGCTTCATACCCAGCGCGGACCCTGATGCAGGGCTCGATCTCACAACTGTGAGATCATGACCTGAGCTGAAGTCAAGAGTTGGACGCTTAACCGACTGAGCCACCAGGGCACCCTGGGTCATGCCCTTTTGTCCTGGGAAGCAAAATTTGAGGATCAATCCACAGACCAATGGGAGAAAACAAATAAAGCTAGCCTAAAAAAGAAATTAAGGGATATATTTTAATTAATCACAAAAAGTCTTAAATGAGTGAAGGATCTTGGAATCACTTGAATATGCTCCATACACATAAACACACGTGTGTCTGCACACAAATTCACTGACCAGTATGCTCACACACGTCAGCATCCACACACAAATATACATGTGAACATCCCTTTAGATGGGAATGAACAGTATTTGGTCCTAGCCGGTCCCTAGGTTTCTGCTGTCTCTTACCGCAGAGTCCTTGTGGGGAAAGGCTGGGGAATGTAGGGGTTCCTTTAGACCCAGGCAGTAGTTTCCTTCTGTGAATCCCCCACCAGACTCACTGGTAGGCCTGCCAGAGCCACGAGGGGGCTCATTCAGAGCCTGTTCCGGGCTTCACCCACCCAAGTGGGTTCCCACATGTGGTTCCTATTCCCATGCTTCCTATGGGTTGGATTTCTGTTGGGCCAGTGGGAGAGAAGGGAGACCAGACCATCCCCAGCCTGGTCACAGAGCCTGTGGGGCTACCTGGAGGTGCTGTCCGCTTCAGCTGTTTGATCGGAACCTTCTGCCCCTCCTGGGGGTGGGGAGGATGGATGATGGTACAGGGAAGTGACTCACTGTCTGCAAAGAGTCACAAGTGTGCATGTGTTTGTGTGCATGTGTGCACCAGTTGTGTCCCCCTTCCCTTTCCCCAGAATGATAGCCAGCACTGAAGCCTTGATGCAATGATGCCCTGAAGCCTTGTGGTGGGCCACATCTAAGTGCTTTGCAAGTATGATCTAATTTAGTCCACTCAACTACCCTGTAAGTTAGATGCTCATACTGCCCTTATTTGACAAATAAGGAAACTGAGGCAGGGAGAAGTCATATGTCATTACTAGTACGCCACAGGTTTCCCAGTGGCCCGGGATAGCTTCCTTTCATTACAGCACATTAATCAGTATGTAGTGTAGAGTCTGTACCAGTCCTGTACAGTAGGGCCTACTGTGGTTATGGAAATGTTCTGTGCTGTCCCACGTAGTGGCTAAGATGTGCTTTTTTAAGGCTGACTGATACTCTATCGCATGCATATACCACATTTTCTTTACCCATTCGCCCTTTGGTGGACGTTTGGACATTTGGTGAACCTTCTGTCTTTTCCCCTTCTTCCTCCCATTTTCTCCCCCGTGTAATCTGTAATGAAAATACCCGGACAACTATTTGATTTGATGAGGAGCAGTTTGTGTCTATTTCACATTTTAAGAGCAGCAAGAGTTAAGCTTTTATGCTTTTTCCCCTTGTCACCCCACAATATACCAAATGTGTTTACCCAGAATGGGTTTTTAGTCTAATGAAACCACCTATTGACTTTGAAATTCCCCGGGCCACTGACTTTCCATAGAAGAAAGAAATTCCCCAGGTTTGCCTAGGGGATGCCCCTGATTGAGCAGTAGGTTGGACAGGTATTGTATTTGAGTAATGTTTGAGTATGCGTTACGTAGTGGTGGTTTAGTCAAGTTAAAGGATCAGTTTTTCTCTCTACAGAAGTGGGGAGGCATGTGGCCCTGTGTGACATGACCCCTCAGTGCCATTGGGGAGACTCAGGCTCCTCCTGGGTTTCTGTCTTGCCATCCTTAGAGGTCACTGGCATCTGCGAGGCTCCATGTGGCCACCAGAGCTCCATCCACCGTGCCCATGGTTTCAGCCGGAGGAAGAGAAGTGTGAAGGGCAAGAAGGGGGTGAGCGTGCTTCATTGGCCCCCTTAATGGGCTTTTTGGAAGTACCAGTAGAGCTCTGTTCACGTCTCGAAAGCGGACTGTGTCACCATGCGCCCTGCCCCCACCCCAGAGCACAGGAAGTAAAACACCCCCCGAATACAATTTGATTCTGATAGGAAGACAGAAGGAGGGGAGCCTGGGGCAGCCAGCCAGCAGCTCCACATTCACCTGGTGGTCTTCACCATCCACCCTCTCGGGGTTTGGGTGATGGTTCCAAGAATTTGGGGCACGAGCCCCTTTCCGATGGCTTGCCCTTGATACTTAGAGGCATCTGGCTGCTTTTCTTTTGCTGCTAGAGCATGCCAGCTTCCCTTTGTGAGTGCAGGCTCTAACTCCTTCCAAAAATAGAGGAAAGGGGTGTGTTGTATCTCTGTCTGGTCTCCGTTTCTTTGTGTGTCTGGTCATGGAGAAGTGTGGGATAAAGTCGCTGCCTGTGAGGACTCCTCTGCCTGGGTTTGTTTGAAAATTCTTCCATTTAAATGGGTTTTAAAATGTGAAAGGGGAAAAAAGGGTTGGCCCCTTAAAGGAGTCCCTTTCAGATGGTAGTTCATCAAACTGCAGTTTATTCATAGCGATTAAGACCTTTATGAGAAAGGATGGGGGAGAGTTACTGGAGCTGGTTTGCAGAACCTGTGATAGCACAGATACCCAGGGTTTGCGCAGATGTGTAACTCAGTATTTCTAGACACTTCGGTGTGGGTCTGTGAAAGAAGGGGCTCGGGGCTTGTGGGGACCGCAGAGCGTCCTGGCTCCTAACAGGAGGGATGTAGGAGCTGGGTGGTTGGGTGGGGCCCTGAGTGCTCAGTGGGAGCACCGGAGAATCCAGTCACAGTTTCATTTCTGAGTGTCTGTAAGCAGAGGCTTTGGCCATCCAGGAGCTGGCCTTTGGGAAGATGGAGCTGTAGAACCGGCAGAAAGAAAGCTCATGGGAGGGCAGAAGAGATTCAGGCCCAGGAGCCCACAGACCAGCTGTACAGAGGCAGAAAAGGCAAGTTGAGATTCCAGGGGAGGAAGAAGGCAGGCAGGAGTTCATGCACAGTGTCAGGGGACAGTTCATGCAATAGTGTCAGGGGACGGGCTAGTCTACAGGATTTTCCTGGAAAAACAGTGATGGTTTTGGACCTGGGTTTACTACTTACTCTAGGCAAGTGGCCCACTCTTTGTCCCTCAGGGTCAGGATTATGAATGATACGGTCTCAAGGGGCAATATAAATATCCTCTGGTCCCATGACTCAGACTTGGAGATGGCTATCAGAGGAGTCAAGGCAAAGGTCCTGTGGTAGGTAAGGAACTTAGATATGCCCCAAGCTCTCTCCCTTAACCCAATAATTTCTGTGGCTTTCTTGCAAAGAAAGGAAAGAAAGGAGTTTCCTAACCTCAAGGCAAGCAAGAAGAAAGAAGTAGGACTGACTAGCCAGAGGGAAGTGAGAATTCGGGTAGTTACTAGCATTTAAGCTACTCTAAAACCAGGAGCCATCTTGCTTAAAATGAACCATCTCTTTATTCAACATAGCAGTTAACAGTAGTTACATGTTTACTGTAGTTGTAGTAAGTTAGGATGGACAAAGTTAGGCCAGGGTAAGAAACAATACCGATGGCTTAAGTGAATTAGATGGAGGCTCTGTCACACGTGTTGTGACTCCAGGACCACAGCAAATGAAACCTTTGCCATGTGGGAAATGGCAATTGCGTTGTTAAGAGACAGCATGTGACACACTGAGGAGTGGCTCTCGAAGCTTTCATTGGGAGTCAACACAGATACTCTGGCTCCCATTTCATTGACCAAAAGAAGTCACCTGGCCACACCTAACTTGGAGACCATGGAGGTGCCCTCCTACCATGTGCTGGAACGAAAGGACTCTGACTGGTGATGGATAATAGCATTGTCATAGTAGTTATTTTTATAAAGATTTCTATTTTTACAGGAGAAGCGTATAGGAACTGGGTCATTTGCTAACCCAGGAACGCACATTATTTACACGTGAAGAAAGTTGGGACTGCCCATATAGCCTCTTACCATGTTATTTCACTTCATCTCAGGCACACTGTCCAGAAGGAGATAAATCTTGCCAAGTCCAACTCATGAAATGATAGCTTGTCAGCTGCCCGAACGAGGAAGACAGATTGAAAGAGTGGTCTGCTCCTGTTGGAGAGCAAAGGCAGTTTGCTCTATATTAAGCTTAAAGAGTGATTTAAAGAGGATTCTGCCTGGACATGATGACTTGGGCTGCTTTCTTCTGGAACCTAAAGCAGATGCTGACCTCTTCAACTTTTTTTTATGTCCTTCCTGACGATGGGATTTGGACCGAAGATTGGAAAACGGAAGGAGAGCAGCAGTCTGCCTGGAGCCTTGTTACTGGTGAATTTCAGGCCGGATGCTTTTTGTGAAATGGTCCTGTTCTTCTTCTAAGTCTTCTTGACATGTTTTGTAAGCAGGAGAGACTTTTTATTCTTTATGAATTGTATCTTTGAGCATTCTTGCTTGGTAAACAATACTTCCCAAATTTAGAAGTATGTGCATTTGTGAGGATTTAATTAATCCACATATGTTTATTAAACACCCACTGGAAATGGTGGGAGTTGCCATTGGGGGGGGCATAAAGAGAAATCGGATTTTAAGTTCCTTGAATGCTTTTGAATTTAAGGGACTTCATGGACAAAGTGTGAACACATGCACTAATCCTATATCTTACCACGTGGGTGAGCTGTAATATTCACGGTCCCCAAGGAACCGTGCATCCCTGGGCCACACACTGTGGCAGTTCGGTTTTGTTGTCCTTCCCTACCCCTTGAATCATGACTTACTCTGACCAGAGAGTTCTATGGAAGGGACGTTGTGTGACTGCGAAGGCTAGGCCTTGCTCTCTTGGAACACTTCACCACCACGTAAAGATGATCTGAGTAGCCTCCATGTGGACGAGCCTGGTCAGCATCGCGAGGGGTGGAGGACCTGCCCAGCTGAGCCCAGCCCATACTGCAACCCAGAGAACTGTGAGCCAGCCGCTGCCCACATAGACCTTCTTGCCACTGTTATTTGGGCCACTAAATTGAGTGCTTTTGTGCCCAGTGATTGACCACGGTGGCCACACAGACCTTCTTACCATCCCCCAGTATGACGTGATTTTGTCATCTTCTTGCACGTGTTATTCCTGCAGTCTAGAATGCCTGCCTCTCTTTCCCTTCCTTGGAACTTCTTCCTGTCTTCCAGACCCAGGTGCCTCTCCTGATTCTCCAGAGCCCTCGATACATATTTCTGTCACTGGCCCTTTCTCCATTGCCCTGTGGTTGTTTACAGGTTAGTATCTCCCATTGGATGCTAACCTCCTAGGGGAAGAGGCTGTTTGCTATCCTTCACTGACTGTTGGGCCCCTATGCAGATCCTGGCACAGAGTGGGTATGGTGGCCCTTCGGGTGACAAGGTGTGGGGGATAACTACTGTGTGAGGGTGAGCTCTGCCCTGGGTGTTGGGACGTGGCCGTCACGTCCTGGATATAAATGGATACCACTCATCAGTGTTCCCAAACGTTACTAATGTGCACGTAAGTCACCTCATATCTTGTTAAAATGCAGGCTTTGATTTAGGAGATCTAGAGAGGGGCCTGAGAATCCACATGTCTGGAAACTCCCACAGTTCACACTCTGAGTAGCAAGGCCACAGAAGATAACGCACATGCCCGAGGAGGATGATCAGTAGTAACATAGGTCCTCAGTGGTTTTTGGAGAACAATAATAAAGATGAGCCTTGGCAGTAGTGCCCTGGGCACCGAGGACAGAAGATGCCGACTAGAGGGAGCCTGGTCATTTTGAGGGGTAGAAGGAGATGAATATTTTGGGGGAAAGGAGTGCTCTCAAAAAGCTCAGATTGTGCAAGGGTCTACCAAAAATAAAGTGGGGAGAATCAATTCTATAAGTGCTGTTCACTGCACAATTAGCCTAGACTCTACCTGGCTGATTGTGAGAAATACAGAAACAAAACAGTTCTCAGACCTGTGTTCTGAACAAGAAAAACTAGGGTAAGATGGATAGACACACACTGGTTGGGGTTGGAGAAGGATGAAAGGGAAGCAATGAACATGAGGGAGTGGTCATATCAGGCCAACCTGATACTCTTTCCTTTTCTTTTTTCCTAAAGAGATTATTTAGTTTTAATTTATTTTTCAAGTTTATTTATTTTGGTGAGGCGAGGGGCAGAGAAAGAGGGAAAGAGAATCCCAAGTAGGCTCTGTGCTATTGGCACAGAGCCCGATGAGGGGCTCATTCTCACAAACCCTGAGATCATGACCTGAGTTGAAATCGAGTCAGATGCTTAACTGGCTGAGCCGCCCAGGTGCCCCCAGGTTTTTGTTTGTTTGTTTTGTTTTTTAAGTGATCTCTACACCCATCGTGGGGCTCGAACTCAACAACCCTGAGATCAAGAATCACATGCTCTGTAGACTGAGTCAGCCAGGTGCCCCCAACCTGATTTTCTTATTTGAAAACATCAGTGGACTGCTGAACAGAGTCATGGAGTTGTGGCACACAGAGGGTGTCAGGAGGGTATCTGACAATGCCCTTCCTGGGACAGATCCTTGTGATCTGCATGGAAAGAGCATGAGCTGATACCGGTACATCTGGGTGACTGGTTAAAAAGCCAGATAGCAAGAAAGCTGGTCAGTGATGGCTTACCAGCGCAAAGTGTCCAGAATTCATGTTGGTAGTTTGTCTGAAGATACAGATGGACTACTTACGAAGTCCAGAGTTCCTTCCAAGACAAATTATTATGAGATTAAGATATACTCTTTGTATTGGCAAAGCAAGTGAAGGCGGAGTGGAAGGGACATGGCGACTTTAGAAATGCCTGGTATCTCCTCCCCTGGTTGCTCGTGCCAAGTCAATCTGTAGCTGATTATTGTCTTGAATATGTACTCAAATTAGCTGTGTAGCAGGCCATCTGCTGTCTCCTCCAGACTCGGTGGATAGGCCCTGGGAAGGGGAAATCCTGCCAAAATGCAAATAACCTACTAAACTGATAATATAGAGAAAGATAAGGTCTGTTAGGGGGAGGGGGAAGGAATAAGGGACTGTGTTCTTAGCTCTTTTATGTGTTTTCTTTCTCTCGTGTTTCTGTTGGGGAAAGACCAGGTGTGGATCAGGAGACCCTGTCTCAGTCCGAGATGATGGGTCAAGTCCGGAAGTAATGAGGGAATTAGGAGGCTTGGTTTCAAGAATACATTTTGCAGAGCCTCATACTAGTTTTCTTTGTTTGGGTTCAAGAACGGGCAACCTCTTGATTTCTACTGGTGGGCTTGCCGTGCTCAGCAGATTTGCATTCTTCTAGCATCTTCTTGGGGCTACAGTCTCTGCCCTCATAGGGCTACCGCCTAGATTGCCCAGGTTGCCTTCTCATTAATCCATGACCCACTCCACTGGGACTGCCCTCATGGTCTTCCCACCCAAACATGACTCACGTTTTCAAAATGGCAGCCTTGAACTGATTGGCCAACTGTCCTTTACACGTGCGTACTGCTTTATAGTTTCCAGACATTTGAACGCTCACATGCAGTTACTTTTATTTAAAAAAAAAAAAATTTTTTTTTAACGTTTTATTTATTTTTGGAACAGAGAGAGACAGAGCATGAATGGGGCAGGGGCAGAGAGAGAGACACACAGAATCGGAAGCAGGCTCCAGGCTCTGAGCCATCAGCCCAGAGCCCGACGCGGGGCTCGAACTCACGGACCGCGAGATCGTGACCTGAGCTGAAGTCGGACACTTTAACCGACTGAGCCACCCAGGCGCCCCTGTAGTTACTTTTAATACACGTAAACACGCCCAAGAAGCCATCACTGTTCAAATGGAATAGTAATGTGAAAGAAACTGAGGCTCCATCCCAGGAGGAAATAGTGGCCCTTCAAGATCTTATGGCTATGAGTAGAAGGTCAAAAATGTGACTACATATTCTGTCGCCAGTTCTGCCCTTTTAGGACCATTGATTAAAACAGCGTTTGCAAACTCAGACGCCTGTAGTGAAGTAGACTCGGTGAAAGGCAATGGGGAACGGTGAGGCATGCATCCAGCTGGAGAGCACAGGACCATCCAAAGCGGGTAGCCGTTTTGCATTGTGTGATGGTTATGCCAGCTCTTCCAAGTCTAGGCAGTGCAGGGAATTGGACTGTAAAACGTGGACAGTGGGCTCAGTTCTTTTCAAAATACTCTGTGGCTCAAAGCAAAAACCATCCGCAGAACCCTCCCGTTTTGATCAGTGGGTTAAAATAACACTCCCTGGTGAAGGAAGCTTAGCTGCTTTTGAGGGTTACTTGCATTGTCAGAGTTTGTTGAGGCAATTTAGTTTCTAATTAATCCAGTCCTCGGGGGAGAAGTTTTGTCATCCGTGGCACCTTCTTGCGCCAGCTCTGGGTCTCCCAGCTTCAATGAATCTTGGCTAAAGAAAGTGGGAAAACGAGGCACAGCCTGCATGGTGTTGCCTCACAGCTAAACCATGCTTCCCCCATCCTGTCTGCACACAGGTCTGGACCCACAGGTGGCAACCTGCCAGGATACGGAAGGGGAGGCTATCTAAATATACTTTGGGTGATGCACAGAACTCGTTAAAAAACCATTTTCTAAAATTCCTTGGGAAGGGGGAAAAGAGCTGTCTGAGCCATAGTTTATACTTTGGGGTTGTCACAAAGCAGGTGCGGTTTCAAACTGCGGTTTGTTCATGATCTATGCTCTGCGTTTGAAGGGGGAGCTCTCCACAGGAAGGGGCTCCTTCTGATCCTGGGCTGTGGCTGTGGACTGCTTGTGGCAGGCTTCATACAGAGAAAAGGGTTATAGGTCAGCTCCTGAAAGGAGGCACCTAGCGGAAGTGATTAGAACATTTGGGGAGAGGGGCTCCTTTTGGTGGAGAGATCGCATTAGGCCCTTCTTTTTTGCATCAATGGTGCTGTGCTGGTTGGTGTTACCTCAGTGGTTCTCAGCTGGGTCCTCTGGGGCAATCTGCTGGGAGCTTTCTTTTTTATTTTATGTTACTTATTTATATATTTTTTATTTTTTTCATTTTTTCCATTTTATTTATTTTGAGAGAGAGAGAGAGAGAGACAGAGAGAGAGTGTGCTCACGAGTGAGGGGGAGGGACAGATAGAGAATCCCAAGCAGGCTCCCTGCTCAGTGCAGAGCCCGACTCGAGGCTCAATCCCACAACCCTGGGATAATGGCCTGAGCTGAAATCAAGAGTCGGATGCACAACCGAGCACCCAGGTGCCCCTGGGAGCTTGAAAAGCCACTGCTTCCTGGGTCCAGCCTCAGAGATTAGGATTTCATGGGGCCCAGGTCCGCCGGAGCACCTGCGTTCTCAGCGGCTCCCCAGAACTCTGGTTGAGAACTCCACTCCAGGTCAGAGCACGTTGTGAAAATGCCCAGTGCTGGGCCCCATCCCATCCACGGAATCAACACCTCAGGGAGGCCCTGGAATCTGTATGTTTTAAAGGTTCCACCTCCAGCCTTGCCCCAATGATTGTTGGCTTAGGTTGTGGGCGGCCTTTCCTACTCCCTGGAGTGGGCACCCATCTGCAAATACACATACGTGCTATTGGCAGCTAGTAAATAGAAATTCTTTAGTGTTCCACTTTGGGCACATATTTGAGGAGAAGCCGGATTTCCTGAAACAGATGTCAGTTAAGGTACAAAGGCTGCGGCACCCTAGTTCTTTACCTCTGGGGAGTGGGGTCGGACAGGCTGTGTTTTGTGGAGGGGCGGGCGCAGCTTGGATCAGGGTGGGCGTGAGGCAGTGGCTTTCTGTTTAAACTTAGGCTTTCCCTCTGAGAGGTTTTCCAATCCGTTGACCTCGTGTCCCTGCTTCCTGCCTGGAATGGTGGTTTATAGAAATGGTGCCAAACAGCTGTAAATGCAAGACTGAGAGCTGTTTGTTCCTTTGCTTTGTTCTTTTTAAGACTCCGGACAACTTTGACCAATCATGTTTTAATTATTCTTTTTTGATGGAAGAAATCACCATAAAATACAACTTGGAGACCTCTGAAAGTTGTGCGTTCCGTTCTGGCAATATCATGTTTGTGTTTCTGTGTCTGAATGAGTTAGAAAAGCTTATGAAACGCAAGCAGTTTGTTTTTTCTGCATCTGATTCTTTTACCCCTTATCTTGAAACTTGCATTGTACTTTTAGCGTCGGTCTTTGCATAACTGAGTCACTTGCTAGAATTTGTTGTTGTTGTTGTGACTTTGTGCTAAGAGAAGAATTTTTGTGAGTTGCAGTCCAGGAAGGAGCAGGTATAAACACTGCAGGTCAAATATCACCGAAGTCCATATGGACTCCTGACCTCATTTTCCTCCTGTGTCTAAAGGAGACAGACTTTATCCTGTCCGTGTAGTGCTCTGTGTTAGAGACTTCCCTTCTGATTCCAACCTTGTCTAATTATTAACACTGAGAAGTACTGCAAGTTGGTGGTTAGAAAAGGAAAGAAAACTTATGTTTAAGGAAGTGATTTTATATCTCAAAATGGCTTTGATGTAAATCTACCATATGTGTCTTTTTATATATCGTCAAACACTTTGCTTTAATGCCAATAATCACATCCTTCAGATGCGCCATACTCTTTTCCATCTTTGTTGTTGTTTTGTTATGCAAATAAATAGCCAATTGCACATAGCATAAGTAATACAGGTTTTATGCTGTAGAGCCATGGCCCTGTAAGCAGAGGGCTTCGGTGTGGGGATTGAAAAGCTTGCTGAACACACCCACTTCTCCCATGTTTCTTGATGGAAAACAGTCACCATTTATGGCAGCCACCTCGGAGATTTGATTCCAAAGACTGAATTTCCTGTTCAAATGTCCGAAATGCCCGATTCTCCAGATACTGGGGAAAGGAGAGGAAGACAGAGCATTCTGGAACACACAGGGTCTTGGGTATGAATCTCAGTGATGTTTTTTCATCCAAAGTGTCATATGCTCAATTTGTTTTCCTTGCTTACATGGGCAACTGACCCCTAAACGTGCTGATAACAGAAGAATAAGTAAGTAAACACTCTCAGCGTTCGAGGCTGATAGAAAAGTCACTGGGTTTCAGGGGACTGGACTGGAACACGAGCCTTTTGTTTGCTGTTGAAAGTTTAGCACTTGAATTTCGGGTTGGGCTGTTCATTTCATTAAGGAAAATGTGGACACCTCATGCCAACGCCTGTTTTCTTTAGTCCCTGAGAATGGAAGGTATTGTGTATTTGGTACACACACACACACACACACACACACACACACAAAGTGAACAGTGACTTGATTGTGCCCTGGGAACAAAAGCTATTACCTGGGGACAAGATGGGAGACCCTAGGCTTCAGCTTACCCTGTTTCACTCTTTATAAAGGCGGCATTGCTGGGAACCCCGGAGCAAATGCCTGAACTGTTGCTGGTGTTTGAAATTGTAACCCATGGACTAGTTTCTCCTGGCACTTAAAAATTAGATGAACTTGGCAGAGCGGGGCTTGGCTTGATTGGAAGAGACCAAGAGTCCAGACCCTACGCCCACCGACAAACACGAGGTGTCAAACAGAAGGAGGAGACTGGAAAGGGAAAAGAGGGAGTTTGGTTTCCCCCACTCAATCTGCCTCTCTGCAGAGGCCCCAGTGACACAGACTGATGATTGTGTCATGTGGCTACCCATCTGCTTTCCCGCAGTTCAGCTTTGGTTAAATCCATTCAAAAAAGCATTTACCCACTGATGTCTGCAGGCAATGGGTGCATGCCAGTGTGAGAATAGGGGAGCATTCAGCATTTCAGGTGCATAAGGGCAGTCCCTTGATTTTTCTGTCACATGAACATGATGTCACTGTAGCTCCTCGAATTGTGGTGTAGGAAGCCTCTTTTCTCCTGAAGTGGCCAAGAAGTTGGCTTTGCCATTGGCTTGATCCGGCGCTTTGGTTGACGACCCCGAGTCCGAGGCTGTTGTGTTTTCTTTTGCCTTTGGAGTATCAGTCAAGACAAGATTTCAAGTGTTTTTTGTTCACTGGGGAAGAATGTTGCCTTGCTAGGGGTTGGAAATAAAATGTCTTAAATAAAAAGAGTTGCTTCAAAATTTGGAATTCCTATTCCCCACAGTGGTTCTCTTGAGTTTTGGTAGATCGAGACCAGTGGATATGGCAGCTAATAATAACAGTGGTACAAAAGCAAAGCTAGAATTTATTGACCTTTCATGCCCTCCATACCATGCCTTTTATAACCATTAAAACTTATAACCTCACAGTAAGTGGTTTTTGTTTTTAAAATGAAGCAAAATGAAAAGCAGGTACAGCTTAGATTGGGTCCCAGGATGATGACAAATATATTCTTGAAGTCATGATATCGTACATGTAAGCCAACATTTTCCCAACTCCAGTGTGCACATGAATCACCTGGGATCTTGTTACCATGCAGATTTTGATTGAGTAGGTCTGAGTGGGGGCTCAAAGTCTGCATTGCTACTGAGTGTGATGCTGTGCGTCCACAGAATATGCTGGGTGGCAAGTTTCGAAGTCAGAGAGCACCAGACCTGGCGATCGTTGGTTTCGCCTGGGGATTCTGAAACACACAACCCTTCCCACCTTCACGATGCCAATACTTAAGACATCAGCCTCGCTCTTACAGTCAGCCAAGTGGGGGCCCTGCGAGAGTCTGAGAGCATCTGTGACCTATATGAGATCACACAGCGAGAACCCAGCCTCCAGGGGCTGGGAACGCGCGCCTTCCTCGCACTACCTGGTATCACACGCTGAAAAGTACACAGAAGTTCACACCCGTCCTCCTCTCGGAGCCTGCACAGCTGACAACCCCCTCTGGCTGCCTGGGAGGAAGGAGTCTCCCTCCCTGCCGAATAACCTGAGCTGGTCTCCCCTCCGTCAGGCCCATCGTGTGCTGCACGTTTTCCCCAAGTGGCAGTACAGCTAATGCCGTCTCTCCAGGATGGAAACGCTGCTCCTCAAAGAGCCGGTGACTCTTGAGTTCTGTCTTTTGCACACAGCCGTGGGGAGGAGGAAGTGAAAGTGGGGCGAGGGAGTCTGGGGTGGGAATACGTGGCTCTGAAGGAGGCCCGGTGTGTTTGCAGAGGTGGGCAGTGCAGCCGGGGGCTTCCCCCCACCCAGCTGTGTGGTTGCTGCACATGCCTGACCGGGAAGGCTCAGGCTTCCAGAAGTGCTCCCACCCCTCGCCTGCGCTTCATCTCAGTGTCCTGTGGCTGCAGGACTCAGACCTTCTGTAGTCACTTCTGTATTCACTTCATGTGTCCCTAATCTCTGTGATTCTACCCTAAGCTGTCCCCTGGTCATTTGAGGTTTTAAAGGTTTATGTTTTAAAAATCTTTTTTTTTTTAAGTTTATTTATTTTTGATAGAGCAGGGAAGGAGCAGAGAGACAGAGGGAGAGAATCCCAGACAGGCACTGCACCATCAGTGTAGAGCCTGATGCAGGGCTCGAACCCATGAACTGTGAGATCATGACATGAGCCGAAATCAAGAGTTGATCACTTAACCGACTGAGCTACCCAGGCACTCGGACGGTTTCTTTAGAAGTATTTTCATTACTGGTTGTTTGGTAGGATTCGTTTTGGCTACTTGTGACAGAAAGCCCAAGATGATAATGGCTTAAAGAAAATAAGAGTTTCTTTATCATGTAAAGGAGTCCTGAGCTGGTGAGGCAGGTCTGCAGTATTAAGGACTTTGCCTCTATGATGTGACTCCTGAGAATATGTCCTTCATTTTGTGGTCTAATGCGGCTGCTCGTGTTCCAGCCATCACATCTTCATTCCACTCAGGAAGAAAGGAGGAAGAAGGGTATGCCCTCTCTTATAAGGACATTCCTTGAATGTTGCACAGAATACTTTTCCTTTTTTTCCTGTTGGCCAGAACATAGTTATATGGCCGCAGCTAGGTTGTTACATGGCCATAAGAAAGTGTAGAAAATGTGGTCTTTATATCAGGTGGCCAGATCCACAGCTAGAAATTGATAATTCTAGGACTCAAGACAAAGGAAAGATCAAATATGGAATACACAATTCCTGCCTCACTTGGGTCTTAAGGTCATTTTCAAACCCAGGTAATGTTTGGATTAAGTCCGAATGTTTCAGACTGATGCTTTCAAGCCACTTTATGTGCCACAGGAGGTTTGGGGTCATGCTGGATCTCTTAAGCATTCTTCCAAGAGGAGCCAGAGCAGGCCTGTTATAGATTGCACTCAACTAATTATGGTTTAATAATTGAATTAACTAGGGCTGATGAGGATTGCAGATATAAGGAAAGAATTGCTATCTATAATCAATGCTTAAAGGCAGAAGGAAAGACTCATAGATTCATGGCACTTCACCTGGTACCATCTTCAGCTTGCAATGTTTGCACCTGTGTTTTGAGCCAGGCAAAGAGATTGCCCACCGTGGCCATGGCAAGAATAGGAAAATGGACCGAGTCTCTCAGCACTAGAAGGATGGTTGGTTCTGAGGCAGCACTGAGGGCTTTCTGGGGCATGATGAAGCCTATGTGTCTTCAGGAGTGTTCAGATTCTCTTACTTTGTAAGAGAAAGCCAGGAACTGGAGGTACCGGGCATGTCAGTCTTCTCTGGACGTACTGGAGCCATTTGAGGAGTGGCATCCGTATTATTTGAACAATGATAGTTAACGAGATTTCTAGAGCTAGTGTAGTGCTGATAGGGCTATTCTGTGTGTGTGTGTGTGTGTGTGTGTGTGTGTGTGTGTGTGTGTGTGTGTTTTCTTTCCTGAAACGTTTCACCTTGTTCCTAGAAAATACCTAGAAAAACTTTTGTACAGGTGAAGACTACTAAGCGGGCTGAAAGTTATCACCTCCCCCGCCCGACCCCCTCTTTTTGGCCTAACAGCAAACACAGTCCTCCCTTTAGAAGAGCATGTGCCAAGAGAGGGAGAAGAATAAGAATAATTTTCTTCAACCTAATCATCTCGTACTTGAACAGAACAACGCTCACATTCACAGGCATTAAGGAGCTCCCCTGGGAAGTGAAATCTGGGGCAGGACAGAAGGTGTGGGTGGGATGTGTATTCTGTGGGTGTGGAGGCGGACCTGGCCGTGCTCTGGGAGGGAGGACGAGAATATAAGGTCCTGAAATCCAAGCAGCCGCCTCTCACAAGTATACAGAAGCTTTCCACGGTTGGGCGCTTTGCTTTCTGTAACTAGCTCAGGATGTCTGTTTCCATGTAGTCTTCTTCAACATTAGCATTCAGTGTATTTTAAACTTGACCGGAGTTTGAAGGGTTCATTCTTCACACACATGGACACACAGAGGCCAGAGGCAAATGAAAGTATGTTTGAATTTGTGATCAAGCCAGGTTGAGCAAATGTTTTCTGGCACCGTGTCTTTACCGGTACTAAGAGTTGTAAGAATAACAAACAAAAAGCATAATGAACTCAGATATTTGCTCCTATGTTTTCCCCGTATTATTTAAGTGCTGTCTTTTCAGGCAGCATGCTATTTGCTAATAGGCAAGGTTTTATTTTAGTTAAGTAAGTCTTGGCCTCCACCCCTCATGGGCTGCCTGTCCCTAGCAGATTACCATTACTCTGGATCTCACTTGTCATTTTCCTATGATAGAAATGGCTATGCCTTCCTCACAAAAGGATGGAATGAGCTGTAGAAGACGGGAAGGGCTTCCTGGAACGCCTGGTTCCCTACAACTGCTCAGTGAACGCTCATTTCCTCTCTCTGCCTTGATTTTCCCTTTGCCTTCTTTGGTAAAGAAGTCATTGTTTAGGGGCAGAAATAATAATCTGGTTTGTCACTAAAATTTATCTGGGAACCTGTTGTGGAACTCAAGGTCACTAGGGCAAATCCAAGTTCACAAAGTGTGGTCCTTGGACCAGCAGTAGTAGCATCATTACTGGGAACTTGTTACAAATGCAAATTCTCAGGCCCCTCCCCAGATGTAGCAATTGGAAACCAACGGCAGAGCCTAGGAATTTATGTTTTAACTAGACTTCTGGATGATTTGAATGCATACTAACATTTGGAAACCACTAGTGTCTACATCTGGGTTCTTAAGACCTTAGATTTCCCCAGAGAGCATTTTAAAATACCATCAGGGCCCTGCTCCCAGAGACTCTTAACTCAGCAAGTTTTGGATAGAGCCCAGGCATGGGGATTTTAAAAAATTTCCATGGGTGATTCCCAGTGTACCCAGGAATGAAAAATTCTGCTTTAAAGTGTTTCTGTCTTGTCTTCTTTTTTAAAAAATAATATTTTAGGGGCGCCTGGGTGGCGCAGTCGGTTAAGCGTCCGACTTCAGCCAGGTCACGATCTCGCGGTCCGTGAGTTCGAGCCCCGCGTCAGGCTCTGGGCTGATGGCTCGGAGCCTGGAGCCTGTTTCCGATTCTGTGTCTCCCTCTCTCTCTGCCCCTCCCCCGTTCATGCTCTGTCTCTCTCTCTGTCCCAAAAATAAATAAAAAACGTTGAAAAAAAATTAAAAAAAAAAATAATATTTTAAAATGATTATTTTATTGACTTTTGAGAGAGAGAGAGAGAGAGAGCACACTCGAGTGGGGGGGGGGGTGGGCAGAGAGAGAAGAAGAGAGAGAATCTGCACTGTCCGTGCAGAGCCTGATGTGGGGCTCGAACTCACAAACCACGAGATGATGACCTGAGCTGAAATCGAGAGTCAGATGCTTAACTGACTGAGCCACTCAGGTGCCTTTGTTTTTTGTCCTTCTCCTGCCTTGTTACCCTCCTTGCCTCCTTCCTTTCCTCTGCTTCTTCATCTAGTCTTTTGGGGTGCAGTTTTAGAAATAGGGGAGCGGTTCTCTTGTGATATGATCTCAGTGGGACTCCTGGGGAAAAGGTGAGATGTTATCCACAGGCCGTAGAAAAGTTCCACTGCCTTTGCTTCATTCCTGTAGCACTCGGATACCTTTAGCTGGCGGTCTTCTAATTTTAAATGTAACACATGCTTATGTAAAAAGTTTGAAAAAAACCTCTGAAACTTTGAAAGAGAAAATAGAAATCTCCCATAATCCCATTCCTCCAAAGATCCGTGAAATGGTAACATTTTGCTGTGTTAGCCTCATCTCTTGCACTTATATGTCATTTTTAATATAAAATTAGGATCGCATCGATAGTTGCATGTCTTGCTTTTTACTGACAGTATATGATGATAGTTTTGCAGGATATTTTTTGAATTCCATTTTCAAAGCTGGCATCAGATTGCACTATGTGGATTTGTCGTAACCGGCTCAGTCATTTCTCTCTCTTTAATTCCAGTCTTTTTTTTTCCCCAAAAGTTCTGATATCTTTGTAAATAAATCCTTGCTTTTCTGATTATTTCCTTAGGATAGATTCCTGGAAGTAGGGTCACTGGGCCAAAAGTTATAAATGTTTCAGAGGCTCTCATTACTTATGCTCCATTTATTTCTGGAGGAGCCCTGCCTGCCATTTGACTTCTGCTCTCAGAGCTGCCTGTCTCCCTGTACTTTTGCTGGCATTGGTTATTATCTTAACAAACAAACAAATAAAATGTTATCATTTTGCCGAGCCAAGTGGTGGAGTCCTTGTTCTCTAGCAGCAGAGATTTCTAAACCCCTGTGTCTTTATCTTTCTTTCATCCATCTTTTGGAATCACGTTTATGTCTTAATATCCGACAGCTCTGGTTTAGGGATTTTCATCTTATCTGGGGATTTCAACTCTGCTGTCTTGTAACTCTGTCTTGTTGTATCTGGGCTTCATCTTTAATGCCTTTGTATCTTTTAACCCATTCACGTCATGCACATCAGCACTTACCAGGAAGACGCTTAGTGCACCCTCAAGACCCTTAATAAATGTTCTGGGATATTGTAGCAAAGCATAGCATTAGAATCAAAGCTAAATTATCTTAGATCCCAAGGTGTATGTTATCTCTTAAAGAAGTGGTACTGCACCCCACCCAAAACACACACACACACACACACACACACACACACACACACACACACACACACAAAGGTGCTTCTTCAGTGCATCAAGCAAGGAAGTCTTTTTGGACCCCCAACTAAAATAATCAGAGAATCTGTTTCCTTGGCTTTCCTTGACACATGATATTTGAGTGAAGCACCAAATGACTTGTAATTGTACTTTCCTTTCAAACCGAATGCACCTTAATTTGGTAGATGAAGCAGTTGAGAACATTTCCACTGTCCTCATTTAACATCTTATAAGCATCCCAGGCTGTCACGATGGTTAAGCCATATTGATCAAGCCCAGATAACATGTTTCTAGGTTTGGGGAAAACTTCATGCGGGAAGGGCAGTGGAGAAGTAGTGGATTATCATTGTTCTAATCCATGAGACTTCTTCTGGCACCTTCTTATCCTGGGGGCTCTACTTTAGAAAGTGTAGATGTCTACCTGCCAGCCTAGATTCCTGCCTTAGCTTAGAGGACCTGGGGTCTGGGGAGAATAACAGCAGAAGCCCAGCTGTTAGTAAATTCCAAGAAGTTGGCATTATTTGAGAGGTGGGGAGGTTTGGAAGGTACAAGGGCAGCAAGAAGTATTGAACTCGTCTACTGCAGGGTCGAAGCCACAGATTTGCACATTCTCTTCTGTTTCTTTGCAGAGTGATTCCTCTTTTTCAGTTTGGGGAAATCAATTAATGCTGCAGGAATGAACTTGATGGTCTTACTTTTATCCCAGAGGCTCTTAAATGTGTCTGTCCATCCATCCATCCATCCATCCATCCATCCATCCATCCTTCCAGTAAACATGTGTTGAACACTTACAACTAGAAAGTTGTCCATGGTTTTCTAAAGCATAGGGATAATGTGTGTGCATGTGAGTGTGTGCTAAGTATCCAGAGACTAGTGATGGCCTGGGGTAGACTCACTCATATATGCAGAATTTGTTTTCATTTAAACCAGATGAGATGATAAACAAATAGAGAATTTAGCTAATAATAAGCCCTTCTCCATTCAAAGACAGTGGTAATAGCAGGTAATAGTTATTGAGGAAGCAGGCAGGGAAAACATTTACCTCATGGTTATAGGTAGAAATGGCTCAGTCTGCTTTTCCTTTTAGAGAACTCCTTTTAATTCCTAACTTTAAAAGGAAATAAATACAAAGGTCTGTGATTATGGTTAGCTCATTTGAGGGCTGTGGTAGGGTTAGATAATGACCCTTGGTGATGTCCTCCTCCTAATAATGCCTGTAAATAGGGACCTTATATGGCAAAAGGGAGTTTGCAGAGATGGCAAGAAGAAACTGACATGGGGTGGGAGGTCCAGGGCAGAAGCAATCTCAAAGATTTTGTCCTCATAAGTATAATTTGAGTTTTTAGGCTACATGCCCTGGTTTGGGTTTGGCAAATGAAATCTCCATAGTTTATACACAGTCATGAATTCTATCCTTCATCCCTTTACCTTTGAGGAATTTCTTACTCCAGAGTTTAGTTCATCAAAATATCGAGCACTCACTGTGTACAAGGCTGTCTACAAGGCTAGTGTAAGCATCAGCACACAGACTGATGTCTGCACTTGATCTAAGACTTCCTTTTGGCTCTCTGTGGCATTCCAGTCATGATCAGATGCATCTTCCAGGTAGGATGGAGAAGTTAAACTTTTTTTTTAAGTTTATTTATTTCATTTGAGAGAGAGAGAGAGCACAAACAGGGGAGAGATAGAGAGAGAGGGCACATGTACACATGAGAGAGTTGGGGGGAGGGGCAGAGGGAGAGGAAGAGAGAGAATCCCAAGCAGGCTCCACACTGTCAGCACAGAGCCCAATGCGGGGCTCGAACCCACAAACTGTGAGATCATGGCCTGAGCCAAAACCAAGAGTCGGAAGCTTCACCAACTGAGTGACCCAGGTGCCCCGAGAAGTTAAACTTCTAAAGAGGCTTTCTGGAGTTTTCTGGAGAAGCTGGCGTCAGAGTGTGGTTCTGACAGCCCGTGAGACATTTAATCTGATACTTGGCCATCATTTTGGTATGTGGCCTTTATATATCTTTGCTGTGGACTAAGTGTGGATGACATACCCCTGTGTGGGGCTGCTACACCTATTCCCCTATGTATAGAGTCGGTGCAGGGTGAGCGCGCCCCAGTTAGATAAAAATCAGGAAAGTTAGCTGAGTTGTCTCTCTCTACCTCTTTCAGACTCCTCATGTAACACTGGGGCAAGCTGTGCTCACTGCTGTTCAGACCAGCCTTCAGAAACACATAGCTTTTGGAGATCCATGGGCATATTTATTAATTCCTTGGACACAAACTGTATTCCTCAAATTGTGTCATTTGATTGTGCCTCTGTTTTCTTTTTACTGTCTAAGGCGTAGGAGCTGGGAATAGCCATGAGTGGCAGGCTGGCCTGGAGTTTACTCCGGGTGTCCCGATTAGCATCCTTAGAGCTCTTGTGTCTGTAGGCAGATCGATTCGGGCTCACCTGAGCACAAACCATGATAACAGAAGCATGCTGTGACCTTTTCAAGAACATGGTTAATTTTACTTACGACCACATCCTGAAATCAAAATGGATTTAAAATCGCACGCTTATCATTATCTGTAATAGAGAAAGTGGACTCTGAAGCCTGTGTTTTCGGGGGTGGATAAGCCCATTACAGTGGTGAGGCCCATGTATTTTGGGTGTACTTGTGGCAAGGTTGGGATGTAAATTAGAATTGGATTCTTTTCCTGAACTACCCCAATTCCCTTTGGCCATGCGGAAAATAAGCTCTTGTGGGTCAGAAGCAATGTACTCACATGACCAGCCTGCAAAACAGAGCCAGCCTTAAAACCGGCCTGTCTGAACCAGCCTGCAAACTTGGAGAAGCTTCTCCCGGTGGGAGAGGGTCTGTGGCAAAAAGAACAAGCCAGCCTTTCATTCTCTGCCCTTCACCTGGAGGAACTCACGTTCCCCCGAGGTCATGTGTATTTTTTAAACGTTCATTCCCCCTCATTTTCTTTCATTTGAAACTCTTGGGCTTGATGTAATAAGAAATTTCAACTGAAATTTAATTTGGACAGGGCCTCACGTAGAGTTTGGTACTCTACAAAAAACAACTGCACTCCATAAGAAAACAAATCTAGGAGCCCTTCAAAGCTATACCACTTAAGATGATCAGCTTTATGTTTTCCATGAAGATGGATGTTGTGCCCTGCTGGAATGTGGCCCCATACCAGGTACATCCTTCTCCTCGGGTTCCTTTGTCAGTGACCTAGACGACCTAGTGAGATCCGAATTCGGTGGATGTAAAGTCATAGTGAAGGAATTGTTAGAATCTTGGCACCCTTTCTCATTGTACCAAGAAGTGATTTAAAGCAGAGTAGAGTGAGGTTCGACGTGAATGTCAGTCAGCTTGGGCTGCCATAACAAAATACCACAGACTGGGCGGCTGGAACAACAGAAGTGTGTTTTCTCACAGCTGGGGAGGCTGTAAGTCTGAGATCAGGGTACAGGGTGGTCAGGTTCTGGCGAGAGTTTTCTTTCTGGATTGCAGATGGCTGCCTTCCTGCTAAGTCCTCACGTGGCAGAGACAAAGGGAGGGAGAGAGAGAGAGCAGATCTCTTTCCTACTACGGGCCCTAATCCCAGACTCTACCTCTCAGAGGCCCCACCTCCAAATGCCATCACACTGGGGTTAGGGCTTCCATACATGAATTTTGGGGGGTGGGGGACACAGTTCAGTCGATAACGAGGTGGAGTGAGTTAAAAGGCTGGATGTGTCATAAAAACACCAGGAGAGAAATGGCAATCATTAGAGGCTCCAGGACTGTAGCATCTAGCTTTTTGGGGCCCAGTAATGGTTGACGTTCCGTGACACTCTTCACTGCTCTTCAGTAGAGAGGACAAATCCTAAAAAATGTGGCCAGGAGTGGCTGGCACGTTTGTTGAGACTGACACTCCACTTGTGTTCCTTCTGCCATGTTCACGACCATGAAGATTTTCTCCCTACCATGGGACTATTTTTTCCCCTACCATGGAACTATTTTCTCCCTACTATGCTGACTGCCCCCACCTCTAATGGGGTCTCTGTGTCGTAAGGAGTATTGTTGACCAGAGCTATAGCCGCATAGAATGTTCCTGCTCTGTCAAGAAGTAGCCCAACCCTAGGATCTTGGGACTGTCTTCTCCAGATCAGTGGTGCATAATAGTTGGCCGCCTTTAGAATGGCATGACACTTATCTTTCTATTATTTAATAGGGAGAAGGAAGGAAGCAAAGGAATGGTAAACAGAGAGAAAGACTCCTAGAGATTGTGATTTTCAGCCAGGAGAGGGAAGAACAACATTTCGTTCTGCATTCCCCCTTTTTTGGTGATATTTTGGATGTTTTAAGACATTTTAGGAAATATTTTAGGGGGGATAAAACCCCAAACACCATGCTGTGTCTGACACAGAGCCAGTGCTCAAGAAATGTTCATTGAATGAAAGCAGGAATGAATGTGGGTAGCAATCACCTGGATTTAGGTAGAGAGTAGAGATCCCTATTGTACCTCAGCATATTTAACCCTCCCCTTTGGGTGGAACGTGAGGCACTCTCTGCAGAAGTGCCTGTGAATCTCACCTCATGGGTTTGTTAATGCTTATGACTTTCAGCAGCAAGAAGTCATGGGCATCAGTACTGTGATGTCTCACAAGTGAGGGAGAAATGAATCAGCCCTGTATTTAAAAAATATGGTGCAGAGAGAGGGCAGATGTCTGTGAGCAGTGAAAATCTGGGCATGCAGACTTCTCTTTCACCTCCCCCTGCCATCCTGTCAGCAACTTTTATTTCCTTGCAGATGATGTAACCATTACTCTGCTTCCTAGTTTGGGGCTGCCTCATTACCAATAACTCTTCCTCTGCTCCACAGCCATCAACCAAATAACCCAAATCTCCATTTCCAACAGCCACTCACATGGCTCCTCCCCCCCACTGACTTGTCCGCACTTTCTGCCCTGACCAACTTGGCCTCCCAGGAAACTTCCAGTCCATCCACCATTTTCTCACTATCACGCTCTCCTTCCTTTGCTTCAGTCCTTGGGCAGGAGGAGGGGGAAACTGAAAAAATAAGATCACATACAAAGTCAGCTTACCAAATAGGATCAAACTTTTATAGTTGGGTCATAATCTGTATTTCTCACTGGGGTAAGAACTGCGTAGAAATCTGCATGGAAATCTTGCTGCATAGAAATCCTTCCTGGAGCCATAAGCTTGTCTGCAGGAAGAAGAATTTGCTAGAGAAGCTGGAAGGAGATTTGGTAAATGCCTTCAAGTACACGAATGCTTGTTAGAGCATGTGGGTTGTCCAATTGACTTCCGTGCTCCATACGGCTGAGTATGTTTAAAAAGAAAACCATTTTAGCACAAATAAATGAAGAGTTGAAAGTGTAATCATGTATTTTTAAAAATGTTTATTTATTTTTTATTTTTGAGAAAGAGAGCGCACGTGTGTGCGTGCCTACGAGAGAGCAGAGAGAGGGAGACAGAGGATCTGAAGTGGGCTATGTGCTGACAGCAGAGAGCATGATGTGGGGCATGAACCCATGAACCGTGAGATCATGACCTGAGCCAAAGTCAGATGCTTACCCAACTGAGCCACCCAGGCGCCCCAGTATAATCACATATTTTTAAGATAAAAATACCTAGAATACATAGTCTGGGTTGCCAGGATACTTTTTGGTCCCTATTATTATTCTAATAAGGTCAGTGGTAGTATCTTTCATCTTTCAATGATTCATGTGCTAAATTAGCAATGTTTCACCTCCCAGTGACTCCACAAGTATCCTTTCCACTTTCCTTCTATAAATAAAATAATCAAGCTATGTCCCAGTTTTATATGATAGCTATAAAATTAGCCTGAAGCTGGGCTGTTTGACACAATAGTCACAGGCCGCTTATGGATGTGGAGTACTTAAAAAGTATGGAGAGTCCAAATTGAGATGTACGGGGGACACCTGGGTGGCTCAGTGGGTTAAGCATCCAGCTTTGGCTCAGGTGATGATCTCATGGTTTGTTGAGTTTAAGCCCCATGTCGGGCTCTGTGCTGACAGTATGGAACCTGCTTGGGATCCTCTGTCCCTCCCTCTCCCTGCCTCTCTCTCTCTCTCTCTCAAAAATAAATAAACATTAAAAAAAATTTAAAAAAAAAACACCAGAGATGGTTGTGGGTGCAAAGCACACGCTGGGGTTTAAGCCTCATCCCCCCCATGAGATAAGTAAAATATGGCATAATAAATTTTTAAAAATTTATTTATTTATTTAATTTGCTGTTTAGTGCAGAGCCTGACACGGGGCTTGTGAGATGATGACCTGAGCTGAAACCAAGAGTTGGATGCTCAAGGAACTGAGACACCCAGGGGTCCCTAGAGATAAGAGTTTTAAAGTTAATTCAGCACCCTAAAAGTTACATTCTATGGTTTGTTAATACAGTGATTGGGCCAATGCATCAAAAATTAAGCAGAAAAATTTGGAGTTCCAGGGCTGAACAAATCGATTCATCCATCCCTTCAGTAAACATTTGCTGGAGGAAGAGAGAGGGAAGGCATGAGTTCTAGCAGGTTCAGAACTCCCTCCTCACCCACACCATGTGAGTTCCATGGATTTGTAGGCAGATCCAAAAGCAGAGATTTGGGAAATATGGGATGTTCTAGTAGCTGTACATGTTGCCTGATTCATCGTTGTCAGGCTCATGTGGACAGTTTCAAAGCTAACTCTCAGGCATGAAGCTTTCCTTGGTGTTTCCTGCCTTCATAGTCAATAGATAGTAGCATTTCACATTTACATTAATAATAATGGAAGAATTGGATTTGGGGTTTTTTGGTGTTGAGTTGTATAAATTAATATATTTCTTGGAAAACAATAACTTGAAAGGATATATGCACCCCTATGTTTATTGCAGCAATATTTACAATAGCCAAATTTTGGAAGCAACCCAAGGGGGTCCATAATGACGGTAGATGAATGGATGAAGATGATGCGGGATATATATGTGTGCGTGTGTGTCTGCGTGTGTCTGTGTATACACACACACACACACACACACGCGCGCGCGCGCACACACACACACCCACACCCACACACACGAATATTATCCAGCTATGAAAAAGAATGAAATCTTGCCATTTGCAACAACATGAATGGAGCTAAAGAGTATAATGCCAAGCGAGATAAGTCAGAGAAAGACAAATACCATATGATTTCACTCATATGTGGAATTTAAGAAACAAAACAAACTAACAAAGGGAAAAAGAGAGACAAACCAAAAAACCAGGCTCTTAACTATAGAGAACAAATAGATGGTTACGGAAGGACAGTGGGTGGAGGGATGGGTGAAATAGGTGATGGGGATTAAGAGATTACACTTACCTTGATGAGCATGAGTAATGTATAGAAGTGTTGAATCACTGTATTGTACACCTGAAAGTAATACAACACTATGTTAATCATCCTGGAATTAAACACACACACATGCAAAATAATAATGGAAGAAAAAACAAGATCAGATAATTCTCTACTTTCTTTGCAGATTTAAATTTTCCTTTTAATGCTTTGTTTTCCAACAGGGAGCATTTCTGGAGGATGCTAATCTTATTTTTCTGGTGCATGATACATGTTAGGCTTGAATGATCAAAGTTGCAAAGTTAACTGGAGAAATTTGAGTCTTCTTGGAACACATGCAAACTTGAGTTAGCAACAGCCCCAGATGGCCTCAGTTAGAACCTCTGCTCCATAAGCTGTCCAAGAGATAGATCAATAGCCTATAACCCTCCTGAGGTAAGGTTGCCTCATAGAATTTGACCATCCACTCACTCCTGAGACTGTTAGGCCAGAAAGACTTCACAATATTAATGAAGGACTCCGGGTGTAGAAATCTGCCATTCATGGTTCCCTTCTCTGTACCCTGAATATTTCAGTATTTCATTAACCCGAGCAGTCAGCACCATCCCCTCATGCTGAGATATTCTGAAGCCAGCAGGCTTTGTGGGAGATAGACTCAGCAGCATGTGCCCAAGATGGCTGCTCCAGAACAGGATTGGGAAGAACTGGATTGGTTTTACCTTCTCTAATTTTCTGTAAAAGGACAATATATGAGCCTCAGCATGTGCCTAAGAGATGTAGGTGGTTTTAAGCAAACACATACAATAATAATAATTGTAGTAACAGTAGCAAGCAGGTGGTCTATATTATGAGTCAGGCCATATTGAAAGATCTTGACTTGTATAACTCATTTAATCCCTTACAACAACTGTTTAACGTAGGTACAGTTATTATGCTCAGTTTACTGATGAGAAACCTGAGCCACAGAGAGGTTGAAAATTTGCCCAAGATCACACAGCTAGTAAGTGGCAAAGCCAGGATTCAAAACCAGGCCCTTTGCCTCCACAGTTTATGAGTCATAATGTCACGCAGAAGATTAATTTTATCTATCTAGATATTTAAATTAGTATTGGAAGACTCGAACTGGCTGTTTCTAAATCCTATTTAAAAGAATACTTTTCTTCCTTCATCATCCCTTATTAGAGACTGACTGGATGGAACCCATTTAGGAATCTTTGGAAATGGAGACAGTGGTTTTATTCCCAGCTGTGAGGTTATTCAATATTTCCAAATATTGATGTTATATTTGTTTGGTAGTATGGAGTACATAAGACACAATTACATCTTTTTACATCTTAGAGCAGTCCTGTAAGTTAAACATTATTAATCTCAATTTTTTTTTTTAATTTCCTAAATGATCATGCTGAGGCTCAGAAGAGGTACAGAATGGTCAGTGTTCCCACTGATAGATGGCAGAGGGGGGTCAGCATCCGGTACTGCTATCTTGTGGCCTAGCACTCTACCCTGCACACAATACATTTCTGCTCAGGTTAAGGGGACTCTCTGTCACATTGCAAAGTTAATCTTAAGGCACATGTGTGTCAAATCTATTTCTAAAACGAATCTAGAGAAGTTGATGGCAATATGGATTTTCAAGTTTCAATCTGGGAAGATCATTAGGGTAATAGAGATTCAGGAAATGTAATTCATCATAGGATTCTAACACTACTGAACGATATGTTTCCTTTCAGTTAAGTGAGGAGAATGGTAAGGCAGGGCCTTGATTTCTGTACCGAATCTTAAAGTTGGGAGGGACCTAAGAGACCATTATCCCACCTTCCACTCATTCCTGGCTAATGGCCTAATTCCTTTTGACAACCTTTCAGATAGCGACAGTTCTCGTGCCCAGAAGCAGAACCTCCCTGTTGCCCTGTCCCCGCCCCTCCCACTGCCACCTACACTGTTTCCATCTTTCTTACCATGTGGAAGTGCCCAGTGTGGGGCCCAGACAGGCTGAGTGCAGGAGTGCGGTACCCCTAAAACATGCTGGTGCTGTACCCATGATGTCAGCAGGGATGTGGCTTGTGTCATTTGTGATCAACTAGTTAGGTATTTTCTGTATGAGCTGCTGTCGTGTGAGGTGAATTTCTCTGAACTTAGATATAGGGATTTCTGTTTATCTCTCTTATGAGTTTGGTTATTCAGCCAGCTGGGATAATTTAGATCCTAGGTTCCATCAGTTCTCTAGTCATTCCTCTTAGAGTGGTTATTAAAAAATGCAGTAAGTATGCCTTCATCTAATACACTGAGAAACAGCTTATCTAGGACAGTGCTAAACTCAGGAGCCCTCTCGCCTGCCACATGGTGATTCACCATTTCATCTACAAAAATATCGTGAAGAATTATGTCACAGGCCTTGTGGAAATCAAAATATTTTTTTGGTCTATATTATTTCCCATTCCTGCCTGTGTTGTTACCAACCCAAACAGAGGCAGGGAGAATGTTCTTGCTGATTGTGCTGTTGATCACCTGCTGTTTTTAATTCATCTGATCAATAATTGATTCTCAATTTTTGCTGGAGACTAATGAACAAGCTGATTGATCTTAAAAAACAGAGCCAGTTTGGTCCTCTTTTGAACATCAGCATAGCGTCATTCCTTAATATTTGTCCAAGATTGCCAGCAAAGATTTGAGACTGCTTCGGCCACCCTCGGGTTTGACTTGCTCAGACCTGCAGACTTGAATTTCTTGTAAATGCCCAACCAGACAATCTTTCATTATCTTTTGTTCTAAACTCAAGCTTTAGTTAGTTCCACCTTTAGTCAGTTCCACGAACTGAGTAAAGTTCGTTGACCCCACACATGAAAAAAATGGAAGCTCAAAAGAATTCATTTTTTTTCCTACATGTCTATCACACCATCGACTCTGACCAGCCACTCTTAGTCCTTTTCTGTCCATCTTCTGTTATGTGTTGTTGTTTTTTTCTTTCTTAAAGCTTAGTTTATTTGAGCTTCCTGAATAATGTGTGCCGTTTTATTGTATTCATACAAGATCATGAGTCTTGCCTTCCCATTTTCCATTCTTTAGAAATCTGACCTCATGGGCTTTGCAGACTGCATTGATTTCTCAAGGGCCAGTTACAGATTGCTTAATGACTATGGAAAATTCTTATTTAAAAAATATTTAGGTTGTGCTTCAGTTTGCCCACTTACCTAAAGTTATGGCATAAGGCATCTGCTTATGCAAAGCACTTAGCCCTGAGGAGACCTTAGCTCCAAGGAGCCCGGGAGAATTCCCTTAGGTATCAGTAGCCCATATGAAGACTATAATATACCTTTGGTTTTCAAATGAGTGTACAAGATCAAATACACTGATTGTCCCCTTGACGAGCTTCTGAGGCAGGTGGGCAACTCCTAGGGGGCCTATTGGGACCTAGCACATGGCTGGAGCCTGGTGAATGCTGGAGAAAAGTGAATGCACAGGGACTGCCCAGAGCTAGAATGTTCTTAAAACAAACAATGGACATCTTTTGTGATATTTCTAATTACTGGAGCAACTGTTCAACCACGTCCAGAGGTTCAGTGGAAATAAATGTTTCCATAGGTAGGTAGTCAGCATATAGTTTTAAGGTGACAGATAAGGCGATTGAGTCAACCGGCACAGCCGACCCTTGTACAACACAGGTGTGAACTGTGTGGGTCCATTTATGTGTGAGCTTTTTTGTCCCCCCAATAAATACAATGCAGTACTAGAAATGTATTGCCTCTTCCTGATGATTTCCTGAGTACCATTTTCTTTTCCCTAGCTTACTTTAAGAATCCCGTATATGATATCCCAAACGTGTGAATCAACTGTGTGTAAGGCTTCTGGTCAACAGTAGGCTATTGATAGTTACGTTTTGGGGGAGTCAAAGTTAATACTTAGATTTTCAGCTCTGTGGGGGTTGGGTTGCTGTGCCAATTCCTGTGTTATTCAAGGGTCAACTGTATTAATTCAGAAATTTTTTCGAATGCACCATAGTAGGTTCTGGGGTGTTAATTTGCATAAAAATCGTATGCACAAATATGATATGAACATTTTTTTTAAAGCTCACCTATTGGTAGAGTGCAGTGTAGGTAAGCCCAGTGTAACTTCTGGAAGTGCATCTGGTAAGCCCAGTGTAACTTCTTTGTGGTTCCAAAGTAACTGGTGATAGAGCTCTCATAAATGCCTAATGACTCCTGATTAGCTGGAAACATGGGTTCTTTTTTTGTGCCATTCACTTGCCTATTAAGCGGAAAATAACCTTCAAATCGTATGTACTGACCTTTTACAGCTTTTTAGCCAGCACCAACTCCCTCCCAGAGCTCACTGATGCCATGATGCCACCCAGCTTTAGCGGAGACGGGCAGCCCTCACTTCTGGAGTTGATCTAGAAGCCCCAGAGTGGCTAGAAGCCACTTCTGGAGTTGGGCTAGAAGCTCCAGCACCTAGAGTGGAAAACTTAAACTAGTGGCTCGGGGTGGTGCGCCTGCCTTAGGGCATCATGAGTGCGTTAGATTGTTTGTTGCTCCAGGCCCGTAGCCCTTGTTTTCTTTGGGCCTCATTACCTGCCTGGGAATTGTGGTTGGATCTTTAAACTGTTTTCATGGGAATGCATATAGGGACAAGCTGGTGATCGGAGTGGTAAGACCATGCAGGCCCTCAGGGGAGGCTCTGCAGAGTCAGAGGCCATGGGTGTGGGGAGGGGAGCAGGGACCCGCAGCCCCCCACGCCACAGGCAGCTAACGAAGGACTTCCCACCACACCTCGACAGGGGCCTTTGCAGAGGTCAGCCCCCCTTCAGTTCTGCAATACCTCCCTCCCCTGCCTGCCAGAAATTTGTGTTTTCATAAGACAGAGCTCCCCCTGAATTCAGATTCCACATTTTCTTAGGAAGTGACACCTCCCCGCTGCCCCCCCCCCCGCCCCAACACACACACACACACACACACACACACACACACACACACAGAAAGGTGAATGGGTTTGCAATCCCTGCTTCAGGAGGTATCACTTTCATACCTCATACACGCGAGGTGTGTTCATTTTCTGTAGTGTTTGACCTAAGACCTGGTTAGTGTCACCTGTGCCTCAGAAACCCCACTTCCTGGGAGAAGTGACGTCATGTGTGTGTTGGGTCTCCTGGCCGTGGGATTCACAGCCCTCCCCTGCCTCTGATAATAAGCTTCGTGCTTGCTCGGGTCCGATCACAGGGGTGAGGTCAGCCCACGTGGCAGGCTTCCAGGGTGTTCTGCTTCCCCTGAGGGGAGACTCAGACTTCCCGGGAGCTCTGGTTTCTCCTTAACTTATCATCTTTCAGTTTTATCTTCGTGGCTGTCTCTTCAGGTAACTCCAGCAGTGACTTTCCCCGCCAGCCTCTCCTTGCTGGCCTGAAGTGACCCCCTCAGTGCCTGTTTTCTCCTCTCCCTAGACTTCCTCTGTGAGGTGAGTCCCCACCTGATTCAGAGCCAAGGTGATGGATCTGTAGGCATCACGGGAAAGGACTTGGCCAAGAGCGCTGTGGAAAGGATTCCTCTCGGCCGGGCCGAGAGCCAGACAACTGCTAAGTGCCTCTTAGAGACCTGGGTCCGGGACTCTTGCAGGCCCTGGGAAGAAACACCATGAAGAAGCCACTATCCTCCGTTGTAGTCAGTCTCCTGAGCCAGACAGGCCTGTGTCCAGCGTCTCCCAAGCACATCGGTCCTCAGGCTGTGCCGAAAGCCACATGATGCCAAGCTTATTTCAATTTCTTCCAAGGTCACTCAAGTCCATATTCCTCAATATAGACCTGGCTTTTGGGGATAAGGCGGAGCTAATTCTTCTGATGACAAAGCATGGCGGAGGGAGGGGGGCCCAGACCTGCCTGTGACGTGCTCCCCTCGGCAGCACGTCTACCAGACCTGTCCGTGAAAGCACACAGGCAGATAGAACTTCTACCTAAGCTGAGAAGGAAGATGTGCAAACATCCAGACATCTTTGTGAAGCGTCTCGCATGTTCCAGAACCGGGCAGAGTCCATGTCTGGGAGGACTATCACAGTTTCTGGAAGCTTCGTTGTTTCGATGCAACTGGGTGCTATGGTTGTACAATTACAACCTGTGCCCATTAGTCTCGGCTGAACTTTACTTTTCATGTTACCTTTGGCTGGCTTTCCCTATCTTGAATCTCCACATGAATGAAACTGACTTTCTTTTTCAGTCACGGGAGAAGGGACTTCAGCTCAGCTCCTGTATTTCTTCTCTTTCCCCATAAAGTTATATGAACCTACTGCTCTCTTTTTCAGCTCTTTCCCCCTGAGAGGAGCTTGCTGCCTGGAGGACAGATCGTACCTTATGACCCAGTTCACTTTAGCCCAGAAGCTGAATAGGGATGATATGACAAAATCAGGGTGAACAAACACTGGGACTGATCCCAGGGGAAGCATTGCCGAAGTCAGAATGAACAAATAAGGGACTGACCCCTCTGAGTCTCAGCAGGGCACCCAAACCCCCACTGTGGTTTGAACACACTCTGGGGGCGGGAAGCCCACGTCTGCAGTCACCTGTCGAGGTCACCATTGATTAAATGGGAGGGCTGATCCTGGCCTGGCATGACACCCTTTCCTTATAAGGGCCTTGTACTCTCCAGAATACTGGACTCGAAGGGCAATCCTGGTCCCACTGTGGGACTTAACTATATTTGGACCGAATGTTTGGAGTGTTGTTGTTTGTTTTATTTGTCTGGTGAAGGTTCTCTTTAGATTGTATCAGATGGCACTGTCCTGATACTTGTTTTCTTCCTTCCTTTCCCTTCGGCTTAAAAAAACAAAAAACAAACACCAAGCACATGTCTGTGTCCAGCCCTGAGTTTGGTAGCCCGGGTGGTGCTGAGTGGATTAGGTGGAGTTCTCCCCCAGCCCTCAGCTAGAGCGGGGCCCCCACTCACTCTACACACCTCTGTCCATCATACAGAGCACTCGCAACCCTGTTATATGGAGATGTCCTGTTCGTCACTGTGAGGTACAAATTCCAAAAGTCACAGACCGTATCTGAATCAGGCAAGATGATGTATGGCCACAAGTGACAGTAACCAAAGGAAGGGCCCCCAGAACAAGATGGCAGCATTGCTTCTAGGCGCGTGTAAATCAAGGGCCCGCGAGGCTGCTGAGGACTCACTCTAAGAGGTTTGCAGGGTCAGGGCTCCTTCCCGTCATTGCCACACCCTTTTGGTGATGGCTCCCATGGTCCAAAGTGGAGTAGGGTCAGGAGTTGTCCTATAAACCCACCGGCAGGGGCGCCTGGGTGGCTCAGTCGGTTAAGCGTCCGACTTCAGCTCAGGTCACGATCTCGCAGTCCGTGAGTTCGAGCCCCGCGTCGGGCTCTGGGCTGATGGCTCAGAGCCTAGAGCCTGCTTCCGATTCTGTGTCTCCCTCTCTCTCTGCCCCTCCCCTGTTCATGCTGCTGTCTCTCTCTGTCTCAAAAATAAATAAACGTTAACTAAAAAAAAAATAAAAAATAAAAAAAATAAACCCACCGGCAAATAGTACTGCGCCCTGCCTCGGGGCCTCTACCCTCCACAGCTCCCCTGCCAGCTCTCAGTTCCTATCAAAACTACCCAACCCAATGGACCACCTGAAAGAAGAGAAAAATTCGTCTCAAATGGTACTGGGCCTGTGTCAGGACTGAGACCATCGTGCATTTGCCTGTCTCCTCTAAGCTGCCAGACCAACAGCCTGAAGGAGGCAGAGGAACAGCCACCCCAAAGCGGTGGGCGGCTTCCTCGCCCCGGCCTGACTTAGTGGGCCCCCACCCTTCTGAGGGTCTGAACGCTCCCAGTGCCATCTCTGCACGTAGCTGCCTGGCACCAAGGAGGAAGCAGCCTGACCGGGGCCATGCCTTAGGAAATAACCTCAGAGTGTGGCTCTGTGTTGAAAATTAAAGGGAAACTGTGCATACAGAGTCCAGTCCCAGCTCTGATGAAGAAACTAACTGGGAGAGAAGACTAAAGCAAACTTTCCGAAGAAAATGCGACTTCAAAATGCTCCATGACAAAAAACAAGCAAGGGGCGCCTGGGTGGCTCAGTCCGTTGAGCGTCCGACATCGGCTCAGGTCATGATCTCATGGTTGGTGGGTTCGGGCTCCACGTCCGGCTCTGTGCTGACAGCTCAGAGCCTGGAGCCTGCATCACATTCTGTGTCTCCCTCTCTCTCTCTGCCCCTCCCCCATTCACACTCTGTCTCTCAAAAGTGAATAAACATTAAAAAAAGAATTAAAAAACAAAACAAAAACAACAACAACAAAAACAAGCAAAACAATCACAAAAGGGTTTTGTGGTTATTGACCGAAAGCCTCTGAAACGTTGAATGCTGTATACCCGCTCTTGGAGACAGCAGTCAGCTGAGTCTTTTCATACAGACCTGTGGGACCCTCTTCACACAGTTTTCCCTCACCTGCTTGGCTGTGAAACCCTTTCTCCGAGTAGCATCTCTTGATTTGAGAAACGCTCTTCCAGATGGATCTCAGACCTTCCCCGTCCAGAGAGGTGTCCTAGGGACAAATGGGATGAGTAAAAACATGCACTGCTGATTTTCTAATCTTTCTTATTTCTGAGTCCTCACCTGCTTGGGGTTGCTAACTCCTTAATTATAAGGAGGCTGCTCGAGCCGCCCGATACTCTGGCTTCTTTGACCCACCGGCAGCACCGTGCTTCTGCTAGAAGCCAGATCCTTGGCCACCCTTGCCTTGGGTCCAGGCTTTTGCTGTCTTCTCCTGGGCGTGGGTTTCTCTGTGTGGTCCTGGCTTCCAGGAGGGTGCTCTCCCAAGGGGTCCACTCTCTGCCCCGGGCCTCCTCCCGCTGCATTGCTTTTACATCTCCTGGCCGCCCGTAGGCGTCACCTCGAGTTCTGCATCTCACTCCTGACTCCTGTGTTGCTCTGGTTCCCGGGGCGACATGCTGGTGTTTATGCCCTTGGTAAACTCTGCCCCTCCCCTGTCCGTACCCTGGCAACCTGCGCTGCTTTCTCATTGGTTGGGGGAACCCCGTTCTTCCAATCATGTGCCATTTTGACCGAGCCCCGGTAGCAATGTCAAATAGTTTTTGAGGGGTTGTGTGTTTTTGATCACTTTCACTATCTGCATCAGCAGCATCATCACCAGCTTTGAATTTTTCTAAAAAGTGTTTTGCCTGCCTGTCGTGTGCAGCTTCTCAAAGGGCAGAGAGAGGCAGTTCGGAGTGTGGGCCGCACCCAGAAGCCTTCCAAGGGAATTGAACTTGGTGCTGAAGTATGCGGTCCCCAGATGGGTTAGCTGTCATCATCTGCTGAAATCCGGGCACTGGTGGGCTGGGATGGAAGGGGGGGCTTCCACCGGGCAGGGCAATGTGCGTTCTCCTCACATGCGCTCATCTCCAGGTGGCAGTCACCGTGGGAATTCCCTGGGCACGTGGACATGAGGGAGCAGCGTGTGCACTGAGTCTTGTCGGGGCAGTAGGTTCTGTGTTTCAGGGTGGGACCTGCGCTCAACATGGCTTGGGCGTTCTTGTGCCTTCCCATGCCTTCCCGTTAGGCCGGTCTGGGATCCCGGTCACCTGCTGGCCTCTCACCCCCCAGTATCGAGTCCTTCCTCCACACGGCTTTCTAGGTCATGGGCCAAACCCACCATCCGAAATATTTTATTGGCTGTCCCACCTGTCCGTTGCTGTGTAACAACCCCCCCCCCCAAAAAAAAAAAAAATCATGGAAGCATAAACCAGCAATTTGCTATGATCTCTCACGCTTCTGTGGCTTGCCTGAGCATTCCTGCTTGGGGTCTCTCAGGTTGCACTAAGTGGTTGGGTGGGGCTGGAGCCATCTGAAGACTTTTTTTAAAATTTTTAAAAATATTTATTCATTTTTGAGAGACAGAGAAACAGAGTATGATGACGGGAGGAACAGAGAAAGAGGGAGACACAGAATCTGAAGCAGGCTCCAGGCTCTGAGCTGTCAGCACAGAGCCCAATGCTGGGCTCGAACTCAGAAACTGCAAGATCATGACTTCAGCCGAAGTCAGACGCTTACCTGACTGAGACACCCAGGTGCCCCACCGTCTGAAGACTCAATGAGCCAGATGTTCAATAGCCACTCACTTGGCCAGCCTGTTAAAGCTGCTGTCAGCTCAGAGGGAGCTGTTGATGGGAACACCTCCACATGGCCTCTCCACACAGCCCGGGCTTCTCCCAGTATCGTGGCGGGGTTCCAAGTGGGAGCACCCAAGAGTGTGTGCTCTGAGAACCAGGCAGAAGTCCCAGAATCATTTCTCCTGCATTCTATTGGTCAAATAAGGCTCAGATTCCAGGGGACAAGGATGAGAATCCACCTCATGATAGGGAGAGACAAGGTCACACTGCGGGAGAGCATGTGAGCTGGAAGGCCATCTTTGGCCATCTTTGACCGAGGCCATCTTCACAAAGGGTGGTTTGCTTCCCACTGCTTTGCCACAGACAAAAACTTCAGCATCAAAGCAAAGCCACAAGGTCCTTTGGGGGCCACAGGGGACAAATCAAATAGGCCTCATCCAGAATGGTTGAGTCCTAAACAGGAGAAAAAAGGCGTAGAGATTTAGTACTTAGATCGCACAGTTGTTGCATAGAAAAATGCCAAAAAGAAATTTGGTGCTGCTTTTCAGCTGCTGAAACAATGCCTTCTGGGCTCCTTTGAGAAGTTTGAAGCTGAGACATCTTGTTAATTTTCATCCTTTACACTAGCACGATGTGGTTCGAGAACCCAGCTTACACTCACATGCATGGCCTCATTTTGTGTTGTCGTTACCCTCACATAGATGGGGAAACTGAGGCTCAGAGAGGTCACTGCTTTCCCGTGGTGTTGGCAAAGTTAGGGCTGGCATTGTTGTATCCTGGGCATGGCCCAGTTTGTGGGGCCTGCCCACTTCTCCACCATTGCCTCATCTCTCAGAAATATGAACAGACTCTTTCCTGCCTCCCTGACTCAGCTCCTGTTTTCTCCTCCTGGACACTGTTCCTCCACACATTCTCCTCCACGCTTTCTTCACCCCTTGGCTGGCGCTCAACCTTCAGAACACAGCCTGGGCCTCCTGACCTCACACTCTCCCCTGGGGTGGTTCAGAGTGGCCACGTCCTTTTTTATGGCCCTTCCCGTATTCTGGTGTTACGTGCTCGTCTCTCCCATTAGTCTGTAAACGCTTTGGGGTCTTTTCTCCTGCCATAAATGTTAACTCATCCTTGAAAAATAATTTCTGTCACCTCATCTCTTATTTAAGACCTGTGATTCCAGTGTTCAGGCAGGATTCAAGCCACTACCACTCTCTCAATACAGCTCTTCAAGAAAAGCAAATGACCCATAAGCCAGCACTAAAATTGTGCTGAGGTTGATACATGAACTCAAAAGTAGAAAATATTTTGCCTTAATTAGAAACCTTGTTGCAGGGGTGCCTGGGTGACTCAGTCAGTTAAGCATCCAACTTCAGCTCAGGTCATGATCTCCTAGTTTGTGGGTTTGAGCCCCGTGTCAGGCCCTGTGCTGACAGCTCAGAGCCTGAAGCCTGCTTCGGATTCTGTGTCTCCCTCTCCCTGCCCACCAACCCTCCCCCCCCCCCCCCCCCCCGACTGGCACTCTGTCTTCCTCTCTCAAAAATAAATAAACATTAAAAAAAAGAAAGAAAGAAAAAAGAGACCTTATTGCAAAGATTTGGTAGGAGGGAGAGATGGAGCTTATCATCTGTTGTATTGAAACCAGATCTATTTTCAGCATTAATAGAGGGAATTCACAGCAATAGTTACCATAAAGAATGTTTTAAATAACATATACTGGGAAGAGACATATTTAAAATCAAAGAAAAATTTGTATGCTGTTTTAGCCACTGTATTTTTTTTTCAAATATGTATTTATCTTTGAGAGAGAGTGCGCGCAGGAGTGAGGGAGAGGCAGAGAGAGAGAGAGGGAGAGAGAGAATCTCAAGAGGCTCCCGGTCAGTGCAGAGCTCCATGTGGGGCTCAGTCCCAGAAACTGTGAGTTCATGACCTGAGCCGAGATCAAGAGTTGGTTGCTGACCTAACTGAGCCACCCAGGTGCCCCTGTTTTAGCCACTTAAAAAAAAAAAGTCTGCACCCCCCTTCCTGGGTGGGAACTTGTTCTCATGTGGTGTCTAGATCAAGGTCAACAAGGAAAATGTTAGATCCTGGGCTAGGTGCCCACCCAAAGGGAGAGAACACATCGTCACGTGGGGCCGGGTTGCTCTTTCTCCATTCTGAATGTGATGCTTCTGTCATTGTACATTGATGTCAACTTTCCCCAAGTGAGCAAAACTCCCACAGACAAATGAATTTGAAAATCAACCCGACTCAATTAAACAAAGTTCAACAGCTTTATTTTTAATTTTTTCAACGTTTTTTATTTATTTTTGGGACAGAGAGAGACAGAGCATGAACGGGGGAGGGGCAGAGAGAGAGGGAGACACACAGAATTGGAAACAGGCTCCAGGCTCCGAGCCATCAGCCCAGAGCCTGACGCGGGGCTCGAACTCACAGACCGCGAGATCGTGACCTGGCCAACAGCTTTATTTTTAATGCACTACATGGACCTATCAGAACCCACCTGCTTCACAAATGTGTGCCTGCCGTCCTTGTGCGCTGACCTTGAGAACCTTCTGTGGTTCTTGCTAATTGTCAGTATAGGGCTTCTGAAGCACACACACAAACACGAGTTGCTTTTTATTGCAGAGAACTTCAGAGCATGTTAAAACAGTGGTTTTCATTGGTTAAAACACTTAATGAGTTTTCAGTGGGGAGGAGAAGGCCACACTCCCCAAACGTATTTAACCACAATCCTCCTCTCTTGTGCCTCCCATTCCCAGAGCCCTTTCCTAGAATGATTTCCAGACCTGTCTGTAACTTCACAGGGCGGTGGCCTGTCTTTCAAACCAAATGGACACAAGCCCAGGGCAGCAGCGAGGTTCAGTGGATAGAGTGTTGGAGGCAAATACACTTGGGATTCACTTCTCAAGTGTGGCACTTACTTGCTTGAAAGATTTGAGGGGAGTAGAAAAAAAATCGCTCTAAGGCTTGGTTCTTTCCTTGACGGAAGAGTTGATGATGATATGAATCTCATAGGGTTGTGATAATGAATGAGGTAATTATGTGTAAAGCTCCTTGCATAGAATTCTGGTTGTAGTTTTCGAGTGACTACAAGGTGATTCGATTAGATATACCAGTGAGTCAAAGACATTAGATGTCAAGTTGTTCTTTCTGCAGTTTTGCTCCTTTTATCCAAAGTTTTCTCCTTTTAATAAAATCTGTGATTATTTTTGAATCAAAAAAATTTTTTTAGTATCAAACTCTTTAAAGTAGGGATGTGTCTCATTGGTTTTGTATAGTCTGGCCATTGGTAGTTAATACGTGTTTATTACATTTAATCGAAAGTGTTTATGTCAAAATGAATTTGGATGGCTGTTCTGTTAGTTATTAGGTGACAGAGAATATTAGTATATTTTTATTTTATCCATTTGTTTATTTATTTATTTATTTTGGGAGAGAGAGAGAGACCGTGCACAGGGGGGAGAGGAGCAGAGGGAGGAGAGAGAGAGAGAGAGAGAGAGGGAGAGAGAGAGAGAATCCTAAGCAGGTTCCACACTTAACACAGAGCCTGACACGAGGTTCAGTCTCACAACCCTGGGATCATGACCTGAGTCAAAATCAAGAGTTGGACGCTCAACTGACTAAACCACCCAGGCACCCCAATACATTTTTTAAAAACAACATCCAGTCGGATTCTCATTATTTGCGGTGTAGTGATATTCTGTGACTTTACCACAATCACTGAGTTAGCGAATACTGACCCATTTGTTCTAGAGAAAATACAGGGTTAAGTTTCTGTGAGCCTCTGGTCATAGCATTTCCGTCATCGGATCAGTGCACAACCTTGTTTTCTGTGTGTTTCTGCTTAAAGGGACTTCTGTAATATGTATTGTTGATTCCTTAACATTGGACTCATGGCCAACAGCGCTGATACTCCTGCCCAAACAAAGCTTATCTATGTGGCACATGTTTTCTCCGTAAGGCCATCACAGCCTCTGTGCCTGTGAACAGTGGACTTCACACTTCGGGGCTGATTTTAAATAGTGATATCACCAACAATAAGCAGAAATGCAAAGACATGGCACTAAACAGACCGTTAAGAGGACATGTGTACATGGTACAGAAGCTGAGACGGAAGGCGGAATGTCCCCTTGATCTGCCTCAGCTGGGAATGTTAATGTTGGACACCTCAGATCCACAAATGACCGTGAACGCACTGTCAAGTGTTGATTATGCAGTTACGCGTGCATTTTAGCGAGTAGGTGAATTTGCAAATATGGATCCCGCAAAAAGCGAGGATCAACCCGTATTCTGTTTTGTCAATTTAAATGTGCAGGTACGCACTGATTTTCTACCACCCACTGACCATCGCTGCAGCCGTCTGTGGGGCTGTCAGTCACGGAGGAGCCTGCGGGGTTTGTAACAGGAGGGAAGCTGGAGCTCAGGCCATCGATCCCCCCCCTCCCCCCAACCCCCGACGGGCGACGCAGGTGGCCTTGCTCCTTTGTGTGCATTTACTTTCCTCCCTTCCCGGAGCTCACCCTGGCAGCTGTTATTAGGTTGTTTCTCTGGGATCCCATGATTGAGAAGCCCTGGCCCAAAAAAGCCCAAATGAGTCCTTTTTTTCAATTGTTTTATTGGGGGAGGGGGATTGGAGAAGAGGAACTGTTCCCCCCCCCCCCACCCCCCCAGAGTGGGTGTGGCAGCTGGTGTGCTGAGGGCCAGCTGCCCAGGAAAGAGAGAGGTCAGGAGCAGCCGTTAACTGCCAGTCCAGTTCGAATTAGTCCTCATGAAGCAAATTACAGTGTTTAGAAAAGAATTTCTTCTCCGAGGGGTCTGGCTTCCGTTTGCTCCCTGCCAGAGGAGATCTGCTGTGAAAGCTCTGGGCACGAGTTACCGAGTGCACACTAAGGCCCAGTAGCCTCGCGTGGGCCTCCTGCCTGCCCTCGCTCAGCTGTGACTCAGTTTCCCGGGCTGCTGTGGGCAGCAGCTCGCCCTCCACGTGGGGCGGGGGTGGGGACAGCAGGGATGCTGTGTTTGGAGGATGAAGCCAGGTGCCAGGTTTGCCCGTAGCTTTACACACTTAAACACAGTACGGCCCTGTTGTGCTGTTCATTTTCTTTTTAGGGCTCTCTTCCCCCAGCAGTTTTGAGAGGTGATACTTTGTTTAGTTTGTTTCTTTTGTTTTTTAAAGCATACATTTTCATGGTGAATTGCAAATCATTAAAATAGGGAACACTGCCTCAGGCCAGAGGGTAAGAAGGTTGAGCTTTCAGAGAGAAGCCTGGAGATTGGGGGTGGGGGTGGCCCTCTGAGCCGCATAAGCCAGGACCTGGGTCGGCCAGACCACGCCTACTTCCGCAGTGTGTCCTCTTGTCACAGATGAACAAAGCCGGACACTGGTTAAAGTGGAAAGGACCAATTTTAATCAGCAACGTACTGTCACAAAAGGGAAGGGTCCAGTGTGACGTGCACGAACTTTGGTTTGTGCAGAGGTGACTGACTGGGTGTTTTAAAGGGAGAATGAGGGGTTGGAGAGGGGCGTGAGCAGGAGCTCAGGACAGTCAGGGCAGTGAAAACTTACAAATAACCGGAGGGGGGTTGATCCATGTGAAACCCATCTGGGTTTGCTCCCCCCCCCCCGCCCCCCAACGCTGGAGACCAGAGCCCTATCTTCAGGTGTCCTCTGGAAGAAATGGTCAGTTCTTTTGGAAGCCTTGCGTTTTCTCCCGCAGGCACTTTAAGGGGGGGGGGGGGGGTAGAGTCATCTCAGGGATGCAGCCTTGAGTATGTTAATGTTTGTTCAAGTCTTTAAAGGCCAAGCTGGGGGTGTCACTGAGCAGAGGGCCTAGAGGAGCCTGGCTAGGGTTTGTTCAAGGAGAGAATGTTTCACCTCTGAGAGGGTCTCGGGCTAGCCAAGGCACCGTGAGAGGTGATACTTTGAAGGCAGCACCAGTGGCACTTTGGGCTTTTAAGCACAAACCGTAAGCTCATGACAGTAGCACCAGTTGTCGAAGGTTAATAATAGAAAACAGTTATTGAAGACTTAATACTGCCAGGCGCTGTTCTTAGTTTTTTTTTAATGTTTATGTATTTTTGAGAGAGAGCGAGAGAGAGACAGAGCATGAGTGGAGGGGCAGAGAGAGAGGGAGACACAGAATCTGAAGCAGGCTCCAGGCTCTGAGCTGTCAGCACAGAGCCCCACATGGGGCTCGAACTCACAAACTGCGAGATCATGACCTGAGCCGAAGTTGGATGCTTAACTGACTGAGCCACCCAGACACCCCTGCCAGGTACTGTTCTAACCACTTTCCATGATCTATAGGCTCATTTAATCCTTCCTTTCCACCCAACAACCCTCCCAGGTAGGCGCTGTTATTCTACCCAGTTGGCAGATAAGGACACTGAGGCAGAGAGCGTTAAGTCAGATGTAAGTCCACAGTTAATACAACTAGTATGCGGGGAACCAGCTCAGACAGGCACCCTGTGCTCCCAGCCCCACACAATTCTGCCGAATCACAGGCACGCGTCTTCAGGTAACGCCTCGGGTTTTTAGGATTCTAGACTCAGAGGTCAAGAGCAGCACATAAGCATCCTGCGTGAACTCCTGGAAGAGCTCTGCATCCCCTGCCTCGGGGGACGAGATGTCTGCCAGACAGGCCTCTGTTCTCATGGAATTGCCCTCTGGGGAAGGGTGGAAATGGGCAAGAAACAGGCAGAAAGCATCAGAGGTGCTCCGTGGACTCAGGTGCCGGAGAAAGCACCAGTCGGAGTCGGAGCATGGTGGGGGTGGGGGGCGGGCAGAGGTTGGGTAGTTGGAGATAAATAGGAAAAGTGTCTTTATTTTTTATTTTTTATTTTTTTGAATTTATTTTTTCAACGTTTTTTTTTTTATTATTATTTTTATTTTTGGGACAGAGAGAGACAGAGCATGAACGGGGGAGGGGCAGAGAGAGAGGGAGACACAGAATCGGAAACAGGCTCCAGGCTCCGAGCCATCAGCCCAGAGCCTGACGCGGGGCTCGAACTCACGGACCGCGAGATCGTGACCTGGCTGAAGTCGGACGCTTAACCGACTGCGCCACCCAGGCGCCCCAGGAAAAGTGTCTTTAAAGAGATAGCATTGAGATGAGTCTAGAAGAGTAGTCCTCAAAATTAGTTCACACCCTCTCAACCACCTGCAGCCAAGGTTAGTCAGGACACTAGCCGCGGCCGTGGGCACTAAAATCACATCTTCTCTTGGGTGGGGGTCCTTTCCCACCCTCTGGCCTTTATCCCTGCCTGCTTTCCCCTCAGGGGACCCAGAAGTGTGAGTGAGGGATCAATTGTCTGGTGAGGGAGTAGGTTCCAGATATGTCGCTGCAGATGGGGGCAGCGCGGTCAGCTTAGGCCTGATTCACACACTCCTGGCCTTGACGTGTGGATTTCTGAGTGCCTCACCTTGGCCCAGTCGCTAGCATGGGCAGGCCTTGATGCTTTCACCTTCCCATAGTTAAAAGGGGAAAGGTCGGGGCGCCTGGGTGGCTCAGTTGGTTAAGCGACCAACTTCGGCTCAGGACATGATCTCGGTTTGTGAGGTCGGGCTCTGTGAGTTCAGAGCCTGGAGCCTACTTCAAATTCACTGTCGCCCCCTCTCTCTACCTCTCCCCTGCTGGCACTCTGTGTCTGTCTCTCAATAATAAATAAACGTTAAAAAAAAGTTTTTTTTTTTTCAAAAAGGGGGAAAGGTCACCATGAACATTTGGCACTAAAAACACATTTGGAATAGTCTTTGAATTTAGGCTCGCATTTAAGTTCTTTGTGGCTTGCCTGGCTTTTTGGTTTTGTTTTTTAAAGCACCATGATTCAGACCAATGAGTCCACCTTGAATCTTGACCGCCCCCGAGAAAAGTCGCAGTGACCGTGTGAGAGGCACGCACAGGCCCAGCCCCAGGAAGCACGAGCTGCCTGTGGGTTGGAGGTCCCGGGTTGGGCCAGGGCACTGTCCCACCCTGCATCCGGGGACCTCTTCGGGGGTACTCGGTTGGGAGAGGGGTGTTTTATAGTCAAGCTGTTTTGTAGGGTTTTTTTTTTTTTCCTCATAAGTCCCATCTCTGCTGCTCACCTCCACCCTCCAAGAGAGAGAAGGCCCAATTCTTTACTCTTCAGAAAACCCAGAAAATGTTGTAATAAAGTCATAACAGATCCCACGGCTCTTTAGGATCGTGAGTTTACAGTCAGTTGGTGCTAGCTTTCTGGTGTGATTTATTCTTCAGCCTCTCTGCTCTTCTGCTGCGGGGGGAGAGAGAGTATTAATAACCTGTCATGCAAAAATTTGGCAGTGGTATAAAAATAATCCTTTACTATGTGTTTTTCTTCGCTGACCTCTGCTGCTAAAGTAAATGAGTAACGTAAAGTGTCCCTTCTTTACCATTGAAATGTTACTGTTAATTTGATTTTCTCTCTCTCTTTTGTCTTCATGTGAGAATAAAGCTAGTGAAAAGTAACCGTGACAGTTTTCTACATATCAGTTCACCAGCACCTGCCAAGAAATACACAGATCCTGTCATGGGTGGGCTCTGGGGAAGAAGTGTGGGTGCCAGCTTTGACACGGGAAGGGGTTTTGTGTTGTGTGTGCATATTGTGTTTGTGTTACTTTCAGGGTAGCTTACTTACCTCTCAAGACTTTACCTGCTTATGTGTTTATTTTATTATTTTATGTTAAGTTCTGTTATTGTACTCTTTTTTTATGTTTTTCTTTTTTTTAATGTTTGTTTGAGAGAGAGAGCGGGGGGGGGGGGGGGGAGAGGAGGATAGGGGCAGAGAGAGAGGGAGACACAGAATCTGAAGCAGGCACCAGGCTCCAGGCTTTGAGCTGTCAGCACAAAGCCTGACACGGGGCTTGAACTCACGAACTGAGAGATCATGACCTGAATCAAAGTTGGACGCTTAACCGACTGAGCCACCCGGGCGCCTCTGTTATTGTACTCTTTTATATATAGGCAGGAGGCTCTGGTTACATGCTGTGGCATAGGATATATCGATAGGATGCTTTCCTCTGCAAGAAATTGAAAACCCAGATCAAACTGGCATTAGCAGTAAAGAGAATTTATTGGCTTCTGTTGCTGAAAAATCCAAGGGCAGATGGCTTTCAGGGTAGGGTTGATCCAGCCATTTCACAGTGTTACCACAAACCTGGTTTCTTTTCTTCTACTGGCTCTGCCTCTGTGATGGTTGGCTTTAAACCAAGAGTGGACCTCCTCCTGAAGTCCTAAGATGGCTGGAAGTGGCTTTTGGGGTCATATAGTTAAGTGTTAACATCCAGAAGAGAGTCTCAGAAAAGGTCTTTGTCTCTGCATTCTCCAAAAGGTCTTACTTAGGTCGTGTGCCTGTCAGTGGAGTCAGGAAGATATAGTACACTGATTGGCTTAACCTCAGTCACCCTATGCATATCTATATATGGGGGTAGAGTCAGCTTCCCCAGAAGTGCAGGGTCCCTAGTTACAGATATTTTTGGGAAAGGAGGGAAGTGTGTGATGCTGGAAAAGCCACTGACAAATGTTAAGTATATATGGCTTATCAATCCCTGAAGTATGAACAAATAGCTTTCATTGTTGTTCTGGATGTTTCAACTGATAAATACTGGTCCTAGAAATATGTCATTGAAAGCAGGGCCCTATGTAGTTTTCTCTCAGTTCCCCCGTCTTGATCCCTTGTTTTCCTAGCCATACAGGAGAAGGCTTGTCAGAAGGAGGTCAGGTCGGGGAGCTCCTTCCTGCTATCCCAGAATCTGAAACAGGAGGGAGGGAGGAAGCACAGAAAAGCACGTTATTAACCCATTCAATAAACTATAGTTCAAGAAAAGAATTTGTACTGCTTGCAACTTTATTCATAAAGAAACAGGTTCAGTGAAACCAAAATGTCATAAGAAATATGCTTGCTTAATTTGTTAATTTCCCACGCTGTGGACTTTCCTCCTCGCAGTTCCACAGCCTCTCCTCCCCCATGCCACATCCTTGCTGAAATCCTCTCTTTTCCAGTGAGCAATAAAGAAATGACCTGTAACCTCTCCTCCTCTGTCTCCAGTGGGCAGTTTGCAGTCGTGAAGAAATGCCGGGAGAAAAGCACTGGTCTGCAATATGCCGCCAAGTTTATCAAGAAGAGGAGGACAAAATCCAGCCGGCGGGGCGTGAGCCGCGAGGACATCGAGCGGGAGGTCAGCATCCTGAAGGAGATCCAGCACCCCAACGTCATCACCCTCCATGAGGTTTATGAGAATAAGACGGACGTCATCCTCATTTTAGAACTGTGAGTGCCGCCTTTGTGGCTGTGGCTGGGCCGAGGAGGCATGGGGTGGGGATCAGGGTGGGTCGAGCTCAGCCCTTGGCGTCCCTGCAGCTGGACAGCTTGGGGGCGAGCGCTGAGCCTCAGGAAATAACTGCTTTGCCTAGTTCGAGAACAAGCGTGAACCGCCTGCCCTGAGGCCTGGCTGCGGTTTCCTAGAATGACGCTGAAGAGCAGCTGCCGTGAATGTGGTCCTGCCCGACTTGCAAAGAGGCCCCCAAATCTTGGGGCTCCTCTTCCTGTGTCATGAGGCCATCTGTCTGCTGAGTTTTATGATAAACTTTAAGCTTATGTTCTTTTTCTCCTCTTGCTGTTCCTCTGCCTTCCCTCTGTTTTTCTGCTTCTCTTCCACCTCCCTTGATTTTAACCCCCACCCCCATTTTCAGCTGTTGGAATTGTCAACACTGATTATATAAAAGGGTAAAATTGAGCCATAATCACCCCGAGGTGATTATAGGACTTGTTTTTAAAGCATTTTGCTTATTTTCTTAGCCCCTGCCTGTAGGATGTTATTGTGGGAAACTGATCTCAGCCTGTTGTTCTGTGTTGTATCTGTCTGTTCCCAGACCCCTGCTTGAGGGCCCCACTCCTCCTGCTGAAGAGACAGGCTGGAGGAGGCAGGGGTGGGGGATAGGAAGCTCTCTAAGAGAACCTGGCTGGGAATGCCTCTGATGTCTCTGGGCTGCTCCCATGGAGGTGAGGGCAGGAGCCATGGATGGAGCAGAAGACAAAGGGACAAACAGTCCTGGGTGGTTCTCAGTGATGCCAGGCTCCACTCGTTTCCTGGGTCCTCCCGAATTCACATCTGCCCTGGGCCAGCCAAACAGCTCCCCTTGTTTGCAGACCAGTTAGGGCTAGGAGGCGATTTCTAGACCGGAAGGGATGGAAGGAAAGAAGTTTTTGGAGGGCCCAGCCTAGCCCTGAGGGCATCATACTGCAGGCTCCCTGGGCTTTGCCATCAGAGGGGCCTGGGGCTGCCCACAGATTCTCATCTGTCTCTGGTGTAGGGGCATTGTATTTTAGTGGGTCTGAGCAGCAACTTTCTTATCTAGAAATTGGGGTTAATAATAGCTATCTCAGCAGGGTCTTGAGGAAATACGAGAATTAAGAATTTGACAATACTTAGCACAGTGAACCGTGAACATGTTTCCTTCCTTCCGTTCAAACAGAAGATCCCAACCTCTGCCCTAGAGACATTTGGGGCTGGATAATTCTGTTTCAGGGGATTGCCCTGTGCACTGTAAGATGTTTAGCCGCATCTCTGGCATCTGCCCAGTAGATGCCAGTAGCACCCTGCCCACTGTCTGTGACAACTAAACCCACCTGCACACAATGCCACATGTCTCCTAGGGGACAAAATATCCCCCTTCTCTCCATGGAAAACTCCTGCTTTAAGGAAGAGCAGAGCCTTAAGAACATAGGGGATTAAGGGGCCCTGCTGGGGACAGCAGAGAAAAGAGAGGAGTCAGAGTGTAATCCTCGCTGCGGTTTCGTGTGGTGACTCTCGAGAACCAGACGGAACTCAGATCAAAATCCAGGCCAGTCCTTGACCATCCATAAGCCTGCATTTCCTCTCTTTAGGCTGTTGTAAGAGACCATGAATACAAAATTCCCGGGGGGAAAAAAACATTACAAATCACAGCTGTTTTGCCTTTTCAGAGAATTCCAAGGTTGTATGCAGTGACTCAGGAATGTCTCTTATCTTCTCTATACACTGAACTGTTGGCTGCTGCCTGAACCCTTCTGGCTCCCACCTGCCCGTGCACATTCTGGATTCAGCTTGACCCCATCCTGTAGACATTTCCTGTTAGGTCCATTTATCCTATGCATAAATTGGGTGATATATAGGGTTTTTTTTTTTTTTTTTACCATTTGATTTTCACAATTTAAAAAATCTCGTAACCGTAAATTTGATGTCGGGGGAGGGTTGTGGAAGTTAACACATGTTTAGATTTGTGTAACCACCACCCAAATCAGGATTCAACACAGTCCCATTACCCCGCAGGCTTCCTTGTCTTACTCCTATAGAGTCACACACACCTTCCGCCCCCCTACCTCCTGGCCACCGCTGAGCTGTTCTGTCTTCTCAAACGTGTCCCATAAATAGAATTGGACAATATTCAGTCTTTTGAGACTTCTTTCACTCAGCACATTACTCTTCAGATTCATACATGAGTGCTTTGCTCTCTTTTACTGCTGAGTGGTATTCTGCGTGGATGCTTGTCTGTCCATTTACCCCCGGAAGAACATTTGGGTTGTTGCTGGTATTTGGTGATGGTGAACAGAGCTGCTATAAAAATTCACTTGCAGGCTGCTGTACAAACTTAAGTTTTCATTTCTTTTGGGTAAATACCCATGAGCCGTGAGTGGGATTGCTGTGTCACACATAACTGCGTGTTTAACTTTCTAAGAAAGTGCTGAGCTGTTTCCTGAAGCGGCTGCACTGGATAGCAGTCCCTTCAGCAAAGGATGGGAGTCCCAGTTGCTCTGCCCGCACTGGCAAGTGTCAGTGACTTTTATGTGTCAGTTGGGGTGTCGGGAGACATTTGATCCAGTATAATTCTGGGTTGTGTCTGTGAGGGTGTTGCTGGATGAGATTACCATTTGAATCTGTAGACTGAATGAAACCAGTTGCCTTCTCCTGGGTGGGTGGGCCTCACCCAATCAGTTGAGGGCCTCAATAGAACTAAATGGAACCTTACCCTGAGTAAGAGGGCATTCCTTGGAGCCTAGGACATTGGCTTTTTCCTGCCTTAGGAGTGGATTGAACCATTGGCTGTCCTGGGTCCCTAGCTGGGTCCCGTCCACTCACCCTGCAGATCTGAAGACTTGTCAGTCTCCATGATTATGTGAGCCAGTTCCTTAGAATAAATCCCTTCTCTCTCCATGTACACATATACGTGTCTCCTACTAGTTCTGTTTCTCTGGAGAACGCTGACTGACACAGTCAGAGGGAAAGTGTAACCCATGTTTAAGTATCACAAGCCTGCCCCATTTGTATATGTACTTTGCTGTGAAGAAGTATTTTAATTTTTAATAGATTCCTCAAAACATTAGGTCTGCCCGGAAGACACAGCCATCTTTGTCTTTGAGGAAATTATCGTTGTTCTAAATTCTAATAGCTTTAAGGGAAGATTGACCATCAGTGACATATTACATCCCCTCTTTTCTTTCTTAAGAGTGCTGAGGTATAGGGTGGCTTAGGAGAGAATCAACTTTAAGAATTTGTGAGAAAAGAGCCATGTGACTTGATAGTAGCTACTTGGCTGAATCTTCTGCTTCAATACTCTTTCGGTGAATGTATTTATCCGATTGATTGCTTTGGGATGATCTCCCAGGTAAGTAGCGCTTCCGTTCAGGCTTTCTGTGAAGCTTGCTCCCTCCTTGAAAACTTGTCCCTGACTCCACTTGTATGTGTGAGTTGTCACTTGCAAACTCCAGGTCCATCCGTACAGCTGGGGTGAAGAGACCCCAAACCACCACTCAGTTCCCCTTTTCGCAAACTGCCTCCCATGACCTGGCTGAGGTACAGAAATGGCATCTTTTCTGTCCTTTGTAAAGAAACTATTTGGTGTCTGTGTCAAAGGCAAAGTTGTCAAATCCTAGCCCAGGATCTGCCCTTAAACAATTTTGTAAACCATGGGACGCCTGGGTGGCTGATTCGATTGAGTTTTGGCTCAGGTCATGATCCCAGCGTCATGGGATTGAGCCCCACATTGGGCTCCATCCACACTGAGAGCGGAGCCTACTTGAGATTCTCTCTCTCTCTCTCTCTCTCTCTCTCTCTCTCTCTCCCTCCCCCTCTGCCACTCCCCTTCTAAAATATGTGTGTATGTGTGTGTGTGTGTGTGTGTGTGTGTGTATAAAAGAATTTTATAAGCTTTGAAAGTAGCTTTAAATAATAGCTTCTCCAGTTGTTTTACTGGGGAAGAATCATTTGTTTCATAGCTGATCTGCTCAGCACAGCAGGCACACAAAGGCGTTAAGTGATGTCTCATCTAGGTTTCATGTTCTCTATGTCCCACTGTCCCCTAATGAAGCCATGCCAATACGAAACTCTCTTCTTACTGTGCTATTACTCACCCTGCATTGTTGCATGGGCAAGCCACTTTAAAACTTTGATCGTCAGTGTTTGAGTCACTTCATAACTTCTGTTACCTGGTAGAAAGGGAAGCTAAGCTCTCAGAACTTAAAGTCAGTGCTGATCAGAGCCACCGGCTTCTAGAATTTCATTCCTAAACTTGCCGCTTAGAAACAGCTAAGTATTTCAGGCTGTAGATGGTGATGCATTTTTCTCCCTAACTCTCCTCTGGCCAGATATGGTTCAAGCCCAATCGCAGAGGCCAGAGAGGGACGATATGTGAGCAGGTATCATGTGCATGGAGCCTCGCGGTTGGTCAGGCATCGGGAATAGTGGGGACTGTGACTCAGCCAGAACCCTGATGCCTCACCTCCGTGGGCAGCCACCAATCAGTTGATTGTTGCCACGTGGAATGTTGGATCTTGTGCTGCCAAATCTTGCAACTTTTTTTCCAAGAAAAGTCTGTAGCCTAGGCTTTTAATGTTGGCAGTTCACAGTAGTCATAACAAACAAAAATAAAACCTGTCTGAGGGCCACATGTGACCTGTGACCTGAGACTCCAGTCTGTTTTATCACAGCAGTATTAGTTGGTCACCACTGTGGGGGAAGCAGTGTGTGATAGGTATAGTCAGAGGCAGCCCAGAAGGGCAAGACGCACACTTGCTGTCATCGAACGTCACACGCAAAATCATTGAAAATGATTTATTTTTTTAAATTTTTTAAAATGTTTATTTATTTGAGAGAGAGAGACAAAGACGGAGACAGAGACAGAGCATGAGCAGGGGAGGAGCAGAGAGAGAGGGAGACACAGAATCCGAAGCAGGCCCCAGGCTCTGAGCTGTCAGCACAGAGCCTGATGCAGGGGTCGAACTCACGAACCGTGAGATCATGACCTGAACTGAAGCCGGATGGCTAACCAACCGAGCCACCAGGAGCCCCGAAAATGATTTTTTAAAAAATGGGCAATGTGGTTTAACACAGTGGTTCTGAAACCTCAGCGTGTGTCAGAATCTTCTGGAAAGCCTGTTAAAATATACGTTTTTTGGGTGTACTTCCGGAGTTTCTGATTCAGTGGGTCTGAAAATTGTCAGTTTAAACAAATTCCCGGCTGATGCTGATTCTGCTGGTTGGTGGTCATCTTTTGAGAAGCTGTTTCAGGTTGAATCGTGAAATGTTGAAATCCTAACCCCCAGTACCTCAAAATGTGATCTTATTTGGAAACAGGTCTGTACAGATGTATTTAGTTAAGATGAGGTCATTTTGCAGTAAGGTGTGTCCCTCATGTATGACGTACGGTGACTGGTACTGTTACAAGAAGGAGGCCGTGTGAACACAGAAACTGGAGTATTGGAATGATGTGTCTATTAGCCACAGGGGAGAGGCATGGTCCAGCTTCTCCCCCAGAGCCTTCGGGAGGAGCGGAGTCCACCGATACCCTGATTTTGGACTTCTGGCCGTCAGAACCCCGGCAAGGCAATAAGAGTCTGTTGTTTTAAACCACTCAGTATGTGTACTTTGTTAAGGCAGCCCCAGCAACTAATACAGAAGGGCTGGTTGAACAGAAAATGGTAATTCCTAGACTGGGAGCCCACTCACATGCTAGTCTAAAGTTCTGTAAGCTAGTCAAAACCAGAACACAACGCCTAATTATGGTGGTGGCTCCATCGGGCACCTGAGCCATGATGCGATGCATCAGTCTTACTCTCTGCAGAAGGCCTGGGCAGAGGAGGTGATAAGGGTCTAACTCAAGGCAGGGGCAGACGTCACCCCATCGCCTGCTCTGGGGTAGTCATCCTGGAGCTTTGAATCACCTTTCTGGAAGTTACCAAGAAAAGATTTATGAAGTGAAAATGCTGACACTGCCATGTAAGTATCAGTGGATTGTAGCAGAAAGTAAGCCAGTTTGGGTTTTCCAGCCTTAATTTTTTCTCCTTATCTGTTTTGTTTGGAACTTAAAGAGGAGCCTGAAATCAGCTAGCTAGCGTGTTCACTTTCTCTCTCTCTTTTTGTGATAGGAAATTCAGTTTAATTAGTACATTAAATATTAGTGCCTATATACATTGTTATATATTTTTTTAATTTAGAAATTTAAATTTTATTTATTTTTATTGTAACAAAAACACATGAAATGGACCACCTTGGCCATTTTTAGGCACGCAGTAATGTTAATTGTGTGCGCCTTATTGTACAGTAGATCTCCAGAATTTTTTTCTCTTGCAAAACTGAAACCCTATGCTTTTGGAATAACAGCTCCCCTTATTAGCTTACTTTTTGACTTTGGCCAGGTTAATAATTGCTGGGATTCAGCATGCCCGTTGCAAACAGCCCCTGAGTTATAGTCAAACCTTTGTGCAATATTAGATTATTTTAGACAGGATCACTGTTAAGTTGGCTCCCTCTCTCTTTCACCACCAAGCCAAGATGATTTTTTTTCATTGTACACCAGCACAGGGTATGCAGATGAGCTCATGCCACACTGACGTCAGCTCAAGCCTAGAAGAATCACAAGAGCTTTTCAAGAAAAAAAAAAATTCAGTGGTTGGAGTGACGGTCTCAAGATACCTTAAAAGGGGCAAAGTTGTATCAAGCTGAATGAGTTGTAGGGATGTAGGCGATGCTGGTAGGTGAGGTGTATCTGATGCTGGAGACCTGTCAGCCCCCAAGCCCCACCCCTGCCTTTCCCCCCCACTCCCACCCCCTGCTCTCTGCTCCACTCCTCTCCTGGTCCTCACAAGACACAAAAGCACACTCAGATTGCTTCAGTGCTATTTTTTTTTTCCTAGCTACATTTGTTCCTTCTTTTTGAGCTTGTGCCAGCTCTTCTGACTTTTTGAACTTTTGGTTTTATTCAGAAAGGTAATTTCAAGATCTGTTCTGGTTTACAGTTTTGGCACCTTGCTTCTCAGATATCTGCTATTAGGCAAGAGCGGAGAACCGAAGTGCATTTGGCAGCGGCTTCCCCTTTCACAACAGAACTAAATCACACAAAATTGGTTATTTTCCCGTTCAGGCGCTCTCTTGAGAGACAAAACCCTGAGTGTTATGTCTTCCCCCACACCCTCGCTTCTTGCCAGTTCAGTCGAAAAGCATTTCCTTACTGTTTATTCAGTGGGCATTTTCACTCACTTATGTGGATTATTTGGTTGCTGGATGGTCTCAGAAAACTTGGGAAAATGGCAATGATAAAAACAAACCAGATGTGGCATCTGAACTCATAGATAGTGGGTTTTTTTGTTTTTTTGTTTTTTTTTTTAACCGGATATGCATTATCTCAATATCTGGCTTGGTGTTCCCTGTGCTGTCTACATGAGTTGTTGGTATTTGCAATCTTTCTTACCTCCAAGAAGGACCTGTAGTTGCCGTGGTCTGGTGAACGGGTACCATTGCTGCCCGCCAGCCGGCCTTCGGGACATCCATGGCTCCAGTGACAGGCGATTCTTGAGCCCCTCCCCAGGGACCGCAGACTACTTTAGGACACTCTGGGGTAATCCAAATCCCTGGGAACCATTCACACTTCCTCTTGGAAGCCATGTCGCAAAATCTCTTTATTCTTCCTGTCTTGGTCACCCACTGTCCTAACCAACACTTCGGGAGGATATGACAGGAGAATTCCGTGGGATTGTGGCTTAACTGGCCCTTCAGACGTTCTGATTTCCTCTCTTGCCCCATTCCCTCTTCTTGCTGCCCCAGTTTCTTTTATGCGTGGCTTGGCCATCCCAGTCACAGGTCCCGGTCTCCCTGTACTGCTTGGCTTCCCCTCTGCATCCAGAGCCCGGGTCCCTCCCAGGTCAGGGGCTGCCATTTTGGTGCTCCAGGCTCGGCCCAGACCTTCCATCTGGCTTTCCTCCATGCTGATCCTGTGGCGCCCACATCGAGGCACAGTGCATTCAGGTTTCTGGGAGCATGGTTGGTGGGATGGTGGTTCAGCTTGGAGACAGGAGCCTGGGGGGACTCACCCCCAAAAGAGAGAGCACCCAGACCCCAGGACGTGGGTGGGATTCCCTTCTTAGGCCGGTGTCTAGGGCAGGTCAGTAGCAACCACTCTCGATCAACCATCCTCCAGTCTCTTAGAACCTCCTTTCTGCCTCACATCATTGCAAAATGCTGCTTAAAAACGAATGGAACACTTCTAAGGCAGCCTTCTATTGCTTTTTTTCTCCTAATTTGTGTTTCGAAGTAGCTGAATATTACCTGACCTTCCCATGTTTGCCCCACCCCTTTTCCTTCCATGTGTGTCACTTGTTTTTCATACAGTCAGAGTCACTGTAATGCAGGTGAGGGACGCCAGGCTAGCAGGGTGGCAGTCAGTATTTGCATGTTCCGTGTGCTCAGAGGCCACTTGCATCTCTGGTCTGTGAACCAGCACAGTTACCAGGTATGGCCGCAACGCCACCCAAGTGCCGTGTTGACAAAGTCGGCTGTCAGACGTGGGCTCAAAGACCCTTCCTTTGGTGACAGCAGCATCAGTGATTTTAGTTGCCTGATATGCTGAGGGGGAAATCGAAGTAGAATTGGGTGTTCGGAAACAGGGGGTAGAATGTTCACTTCTCCTGAGGTACTTCCAGTTTGCTGAGGATCTTCGCAAACTGTCTTGAGAAAGAGGATGTAGGCGAAGGACGAGACAGGCTTTTCGTGGCGAAGGGAGGGAAGCTGCACTTCATTTGACTCTCCGGGTTAGCCACCGTGGGGCCCCTGCCTTCCATACGTCATGTCATTTAATATTTGGGTGCAACTCCAGGGTATGGTCACCACCCTGCAGGTTCAGAAAGCTGGCCCAGTGTCTCTGGATATAGGAGCCGGGGATTCTGATTCTCAGACAGTAGCTTTTGGGGGAGGGGACTTTTTTGTTTGCATCCTGAAATTCTGCTAAGCCCATGTAGGATTTAACCTACAAGGCCCATTGCCCATCTCTTATAAAACAAAAATTTTTTTTTTTAAATTTATTTTTGAGCGGGGAGGGGGGGGAGAGAGAGAGAGAAAGTGGGGGAGGGGCAGAGAATCGGCTCAGAGCCTGGCGTGGGGCTCGAACTCGTGAACACAAGACGATGACCTGAGCTGAAGTCAGGTGCTTAACTGACGGAGCCACCCAGGTGCCCCCCCGCCTTGCCCATCTTTTAAATGCTGCTGTCTTTGGAGGTTGTGAGGGAGGCAAATGAAATAAAGAAGACCCCCTTGGAGCACCAAGGACTCTCCAAGCCTACTCCACTCACTGTCCTCCTCATCTGGGGCTTGGCCAGTCATCTCTGGCCAGGGCAGGCCTGTTACCCCCCAGGGCACCGATTCTCATCATCTGTGAATCTAGAGCTGTATTTGCCCCTCTTTAATTTCCAAACAGTAATTTATCAACTTTTGGAAGTGAACTTGGACTTTCAGGACCTTTCTGTTTCTCTGCTGCTTCTCCAGCAGCCATGTTGTTCCTGCCCCTAATTTCTTAGCATTTCTGTGATGCTAGGAGAGGGCAGAGCACGTTCTACTGTAGCTATGGGAATGGTGAAGTTCAGGAGGTAGGATGGCGTTGTGATGGCTTTGGTATTATAGCTCCACGTGCATTTTTTCCCCACCCTCAATATGTTTCTTTGAGGGCAAGACCGTGACCTGCTCTGGCGCCCACAGAACTTAGCACTGTGGTCTATTTGGAGAGTCCAAATAGAGCGAGAAGAATATCATGATGTAAGGGATGGGTCATGTGTGTCTCAAGAACAGTTGACCATTGATGTAGATTTTTTTTCTTTGTGAGTTGCTGATCTACTTGCTTGGGCTTCAGGAAACATACTCTTGACTAAGTCTTCTAGAGGGTAAGGAATAAAAGCTTGAATACAATAGCCAAAAGAGTAGAAACAACCCGATGTGTATCTCCTGATGAATGGATAAACAAAATATGGTCTGTTTGTATGATGGACTGTTACTTGGCCATAAAAAAAAGAATAAGGTGCAAATACATGGTACAACATGGACGGATGAACCTTGAAAGTGTTGTGTTAAGTGAAAGAAGCCAATCTCAAAAGACTGTATATCATATGATTGGATTTATATGAAATGTCCAGAATAGGCAAATCTGTAGAGACAGAGAGTAGATTCGTGCTTGCCTAGGCCAGATGAGGTACTAGTGGTGGAGAACGGGAATGGCTACTGTTGGGCACAAGGTTTCTTTTGGGGTGATGAAAATATTCTAAAATTAGATTGTGGTGATGGTTGCATACCTCTGTGAGTACACTAAAAACCATTGTACTGTATACTTTAAAAGAGTCACTTGTTTGGTACATGAGTTATAGCTCAATAAAACTTTAGAAAATATCTCTGATGGCTCCCTCCTTCCTGTAGAATGAGGTCATGATCCATAGAGTATATAGGATCTTTGAGGGTGTCCAGCACCCTCCTTATGGACAACCACTTCTCCTCTACACCTTTTGCCTTTGCCCCTGATGCTCACGCTGCAGACAAGCTCTTGCCTTTACCACATTATTCCATGTTCTTACCCGCAACCCATTGTTTATGCTTCACCCCTCTGCCTGACGTGCCAAACCTTGCCCACCTGTAGAACTCCTGCTCCTCTCTTGAAGTCCAGCTCACACATCCTCCTCTCTCTCTTTGGCTTTCCTACCTACCCCATTAGATTTCATTGCTTCCTTAATGTGTGTTTTCATCATCTCGTAGAAGTGTGTTGATTATAACGTTTACCATACTATGTTTTAAATGTTTATGTACATTTCTCCTGCAAGGGACTGTGAACTTTCCAGGAGATGTGCCAGCATTTTACTTACCTGTCTTTCTGCCTCTGCCTCCCTCCCTGTAGGAGAGGGTGTGAATACAAGCACCTGGGGCTGGTAAGAGTGGCTGAAGTTGGATTCCGTCAAGGAGACCAGCTGGGAGATCCTGATGGACAGCAGTGAGGGGCCTTTCTAGAGTAAGGACAGTGGGGACGACAAGAGGGGACAAAGCTGAAAGCTCTGCATCATTTCTGACCTGCCAAAAGTACAGAGCAGTTTGTCACCGTAGCTGATTTCCACATTGGGCCTGAGAGGGCTGGGCTGTATGTGTCAGCCAAGTACCTGGGATGGGGAAGTAGAGTAGAAGGGTAGCTGGTGGGGTTCTGAGGGACAGGAACTGAGAAACTACTATGCGCCTGGCATTATGATGCTGGACATCAATGACAGTCAGAAGTGGGCACCTACAATTCCAGCTGCTGATTGTCATTGGCATCTAGTATAATAATGCCTGTAACAGGGTAGGCACTCAATCAACATGTATGCAAAAGGAAAAGGAAGGAGGGAGGGAAGGAAGGAAAGGAAGGAAGGAAAGAAGGAATGAAGAAAGGGAGGAAGGAGGGGAGAGAAAGAAGGTAAGCTCTTCAGACAATCAGAAGTCACCTTTGCCCAGTGTGCCATTCTGTGTCACACTGACCCGGCTCAAACTCGGGCAGGTTCCCGGGCTGACTATGCTGTTGAAAAAGAGATCCAGGTCTCATCTCTATCTTTCTTAGAGGTCTCAGGTCACCCACCCCCCTTCTCGTCACCAAGGTGTTCATTAGGAGGCGCTCGGCTTGATGTCCGGCTTCTGCCAGTGGCCGGGTTTGTTAGAGCTCCTGGAGGGAAACCGTGGCAGGAGATGGTCTGATAGCATCTCCCCCTGCTGAATGAGTGTCATCTCTTTCACCTTTCCCACCTCTTCCTCTTCCCACTCTTCTTCCTCCTCCTCAAATCCATCCTCAGACTCAAGGGTAGGACCACTCTGCTTTAAGCCCATTTTAAATCACAGCTTTCCACGCCTCGGGGGCTGGCTCAAGAATGGGCAGCTCCAGGGGCCCCTGGGCGGCTCAGTTGTTTATGCATTCGACTCTTGATTTCAGCTCGGGTCATGGTCTCACAGTTCATGAGCATCAGCCCCTCGTCGGGCTCTGCACTGACAGCGCGAAGCCTGCTTGGGATTCTCTCTCCCTCCGCCCCTCCCCCCTCTCCTCTCTCTCTCTCTCTCTCTCTCTCTCTCTCTCTCTCTCTCTCTCTCAAAAATAAATAAACTTTAAAAAAAAAAGAAAGAAAGAAAAGAACGGGCAACACCATCCTTCAGATTGGTGAGTGTCCCCTATCTGATGGGCAAGTGGTCTTTCATCCTGGGATTTCCTGGTTGTCAACAACAATTAGAAGCTTTCATTTGAGCACTTTGGGCTGGATTGTCAGGGAGAATAGACCCAGTCAAGGAGCAGGAGGAGAGATGGGTCCCTGTGTTTCCCTGGATAATAATAGCCTTCCCTTGTTTTCAACTAGATGAGACTGACTGGTTTTGGAATAAACCTCCATCTATGGCTGTGCCAGCTTGGTTTACTTCCCACTGGCCTTTTGTTCCAGCACCTGTTATGGTGACCCAGGCCGAAGCGATGTCTGGCTGCCCCAGCTTTTCGTTTGCTCCAATTTTCTTTGGCCTCATTATTTCTGTGGGTCTCCAAAGCTTGGACAGAAGCCATTAAAATAAAAAGAGACTTGGTGTGTGCTGTGGTCAGTCTTGCTGTTGCCTGTATTTCCCTTTATGTGAGTACTCTCTGTACTTCGGGAAATCGGTGTGGATCAGTTGGAAGGTGGGGCTGGTTTCTCTCTCAGCCCTTTCTCTACCACCCCCATCCCCACCATATTGCCTGTGGGCATGCTCCTCATCCCTTGTCACATCACGCCAGTGTGCAGTGCACGTGGTCATTTGTTTGGAGCACGGAGGGGGGGGGGGGGGGGAACAGCTGAGGCTGTTTGTGGCCGGAGATGGCCACCCTCAAGGTCCAGCCAGGCAGCTCTGGCCTCTGTCCAGACACCTAAGGGCTGGGGCTCCTGTGCCTCTGAACACTTGTACCCCGTTTGTGGTAACCAGGTGGGCGGGTTTGGCCACTGAACTCTGGGACACCATAGCCGCAAGGCCATATGAGGCCTTTCTAGTGGGCTTCCTGCCGAAACCAGGCCAGGCAGGGAGTCCTCCGTTCCTGGGGCCACATGTGCCCAGCATTCCTGCATCTCCTGGCCCCCCTAAATGTCCCAGGGAGTGGACAGTCTTTATGGTCAGCGTCGTGTGTATCTCTCTCATTGTTGGTGTGGCATTTCCTGAATGTTCTCCAGGCTCCACATCTCTCTTGAAATATAGGGCCCATGACTGTCTGCAGTCCTCAGGATGTTGACTGATGGGGGGGACAGGCCTTGGGCCTCAGGCTCTAAATCCACACTGCATTCCCAGCACATCTGTTAAGGATCTCCTCTGACCCTGCGTTCCCTCTCTGGCATGCTAGCATCTGCTTTTTCTCATCTGAATTTGCTTAATTTCACCGAATGTAGACATTTCTGACACTCCCTCTCTACCTTCCCTTTCTTCTTCCCCACCTGGGTGGTTCCAGATCCAGGACTCCTCATTGCTCTAACCCAGAAACCCAAGAGTCTACGAATGTCCACACTGGCTCCCAACACGACCCTTTCTTGCACACTACTACCTCTTTTCAAGGGTATCCTTTGGTCTCGTGGAATTATTTGGGAAGCAGATTGAGCCATCTTCCACAAAGGTTTCCATTCTTGTAGTCTTACACTTTTCTCCTCTTTACCTTCTTGAACTGATGGACTCCATCGTTTGCTTTTTGTTTGTCTCTAGAAGTTTTCTGGATGCTTTAAACTGATTTTTATCACTTTGGCACATTTTTATGCTACCTCACTCCATCCATTCCTCTTTCCCAGGTCTCTTCTCGCTCCATCCAGTATGGAAACAAAAATGCAAGTAGGGAATCAGGAAACAAGCAAGTGTTCAGAGTTGGGGGGGGCACTATGGTGTATGGGAATCCACTGTAGGAGTGACGATCACCATCATAAGACATGCTGTAGGCGTCACCTGTTACCTCAGTGCCTGATCCTACAAAAAACAACCATCAGCGTTTTCTTCTCCAGAGAGCTGGCTCTAACCAACCACGTCTCTGAACCACTAGCATATTTTCATGCGTTGCAATCATTTTGATCTGGTTCATGGGCAGAGGACAAGTAGATTCTATTCCCAGAAACAGGAAGAGAGAAACAAAAATGTTTTCGGTTTTGGTTTATTGGCTTGTGTTATAAATGTCTCATTATATTCCTCATAAGTCTTCTTCAATGGGAATCTTCAATGTGGAAAAAAAACAAAACATCCCCCCGCTCCCAGTACCTTGTCTCACTGGGAACTGCAGCCTCTTGTTTGAAAATCTGACTCAGAAAACTGTGCCTCCGTTTCTGGCCTTGAATTTAGCATGCCGTCATTTAAATGAGGGAGGTGGATAATCTTATCAGGGACCACTTGGACTGGAGCACAGTTGCCTATTACACACCATCCACAGCCGCTGCCATCTTCTTAACAGCTGAGTAACGTGGGCAGCTCATGTCTGCTGGGATTGATAAGGTATGGTGTGGTGTTTTTGTTTTTGTTTTTGTTTTTGTTTTTGTTTTGTTTTGTTTTTTGTTACCAACCCAGTATTCTGTTTCCATCTCAGATACTGGAAAAAAGTCATGATTCTGCTCTTTCATCTATGAATGAAAGTGATTGCTTTAAAATCTTCATTTTGCCATGGTGGCAATGCTTTATTTTTACTTATTTTTGAGAGAGAGAGAGAGAGAGCGAGGGAGGGAGCGTGAGTGGGGGAGGGGCAGAGAGAGAGTGTGGGAGGGGCAGAAAGAGAAGGAGATAGAGAATCCCAAGCAGGCTCCACTCTTAGCACAGAGCCTGATGCAGGGCTCAATCTCATGACTGCAAGATCATGACCTGAGCCAGTATCGAGTCTGATGTTTAACAGACTGAGCCGCCCAGGTGGCCCCGGTGGCTATGCTTTTAATCCAGCTTCACATTTGAGTCCTTCATGATGGTAGAAGACAAGATTTTTGAGGTAAGGGGATCTTGGGGATCTCAACTTATTTCCAAATGTGAATCTTTCCAGATCGGAATCTTGCTTTCCCTACCATAGCTGGCAGAATTCATGGGTTTGGTCCTTTACGCACAAAGCATGCATGCCCCAGAGCATATAGACCAGCTCTCCATTTATTCAATACCATGTCCTGTTTACTTACCAATCACAACAGTCTGTCCCCCTTGAATCGAGGAGTTCCCATGGATCTGAGGAGTTCACCTGGATGTAAAGGAACTAAAATAAAATGGGTAGTTCTCGGAGAGTTTGGGGGATCAGGCAGAGCCACCCAGATGGAGTGGTTTATGTGGTGGGCCGGAGGTGGGTTGGGAGTGGAGGTTTGAGACGAGTTAGAACTTCTGTGGAGGTTTCTGGGTATCAAAGCGGAAGGATTTTTGACATTTCCTGAGCAATTACTATATGCCTTACTCTGTGCTAAGTGCTTTTCATTTCATCTCATTTAATGGAAAAGCCATAAAAAATGTCAGCCTCTTTCAAAAGCTTGGCCTTAGAAGCAAAACCCCTAAGATAAGGAGGTGAAACATTTCCCCTGTATGTGGAAGGTAACTTAAGGGTCTGTATTTTTTTTCAGAACAATTGCCATTCATTGAGGACATTTTATGTGTCAGTCACTTAGCTAAGTACCTGGCATATCATTTAATCCTAACAAAAGCCCAGGGAGGTAGGACTCTGAGGCCCCATTCTGGGTGTCTTCTGCTGTGTAACAAACTACTCGGAAGCTTAATGACAGCCATCATTTGTTTTGATTTTGAATCTACGATGTGGGCAAGGGTTAGCTGTTCTGGCTTCTCTCTGTTCCCTGGAGCATCAGCCTGGCCACTGCATGAGGCAGGATGGCCCCCTCGAATATGGCTCTCTCACTTGACCAGCACGATGGTGCTGGCTGTAGCTGGGAGTTCAGTCAGGGGTGCTGGCTCTTCTCCATGTGCACCATTCATAGTGCTGCTTGGGTTCACCCACAGCATGGCAGCTGGGTTCCCAGGCTAAGTTTTCCAAACAGGAAATGGAAGCTGCCAGTGTCTTAAGACTGACGTGGGATCACTTTTCTCATCTGCTATTGGCCCAGCAGACACAGAGCCTACTCGGGTTCGAGGTATGGAAAAAGAGACCATGGCTCTCAGTGGGTCATGTAAGAATTTGCAGCTATCTTCATTCTACCAGAGGCCCAGAAAGGTTAAGTGCCTTACCCTGTATCACACAGCTAACATGTGGTGAGGCCCCCTGAGCTCTGCTTCTTAGGGATTCTGTGACACTCCTGAGTTGGTCAGAACACCTGACTGACCTCAGTCCAGGTTTCTGTACCTTTTCCTGCCATTAACTTGGCCTCTATATCAATCCCACCACAGCTACAGAAACCCAGTAAAGCACATCCTAGAAACATTCCTAAATCACTTTACTTGGTTTTGGAATTGCCTTTAGGAGCAAACTTGGAAGAATCCTAGACCTGAGAAGAAAAGACCCAGGGGTGTGTGAGAACCATTTTCGGATACAGGAAGGATGGTGTGTAGGTCCCAGAGTGCCTTGTGTTCTGTTGGCCGTGTTGTTCTTGAGCAGGGCTTCGCCAACTACAGCCGGGGAGCCAAAGCCTGCTGCCTGTTCATGCACAGCTCTTGAGAAGAAAATGGCTCTACATTTTTAAACGGTTGAAGAAAAAGGCAAGAAGACTGTGGAGCAGAGTCGAAAAGTTGCAACAAAGACCAAATAGTCCATGAAGCCTCTTGCACAAAAGTTTGTTGACCCTGGTTCTAGAAGGCAGAATTAGGACCTGTGTTACCAGAGCTACATTTCAGGTCTGCATAAGAAGACATTTTCCGACTAGACATGAAGAGGAATAGCAGCCCACAGCTGGAGGTCATGCAGGCAGGTGGCTGTGCCTAGGATACTATAGGTCAGTGGTGTGCTGGAGAAAAAAAGTGTGTAACATCTAGCTCTCCAGGCAAGAGGAGCCCTGATTTGTAAAGTTTGTCTATTTCTATGGTACAAATCCCACCGTGGCCAATTTCCAGTTCTGATATAACATCACTCCAGGAGGAGTTGGGAAGAGAGGCACATAATCTGCTCTTGGAGCCCCAGTTTCCCACCATGACAGGTTTAGGGGACCGACCATGTGTCACACTGCCCCTCAGGTAGCTCCTAATCTAGGGACACACCTGGGTTTGGGGAGGAACAAAAATGCTGGAAAACCTTTGAAATTCTACCTGCCTCTCTGGGCTCACAGGGAACCGCTATTAGTATCTACAAACGCAGGAAGACTAAGTTCTTGCTCTGGCTTCACAGCGGCTATACCCCACCTGCTATTCCATTGTCCCCACATTTGGTTCAAAAATCTTGATTTCTTCAAAGAGTGACAAGTGTGACTGCGTCCAAATTTAGAATTGGTCTAACAAAGCATCACTTGAAGCAAAGTTATAAGACAAATCACAGATCGGGAGAACACATTGGGAATATAGAAGAGATCAAGGTTTTGTGTGGAGAGGACGATGTAACACTTATCAGCCAATTAAAATGGAAAAACAATTGACAGTCCAAAAGGAAAATGGGCAGAGTGTAGACAGTTTACACCCATTCAGATACAAAAGGCAGAAAAACGTGAAAAATGAGCCGTCTTTTGATCCGAAAGGGCAGCAGTCTCTCTGTTAGCAGGGACAGGTAGGATACAATGGTGATTCATTTATGTCATCCATTGGATTGGCCCAAAGTAATAATACCAAGCACATGATCTGGGAAACTATGGCACGTTCACCAGCTACAGCTGACGAGCATAAATTGAGATTAAAAACAAGCCTAGCCTATGACCTAGAAATTCGAAATTGGGCTATACATACATCCAAGAGTCCAGAAAAACTCTCACCTCTTCAAGAGGCAAGTACACACACAAAAATCATTGCGTTATAGTTTGTGATAGTGAAAAATCAGAAGCAGCGTTAAGTCCATCAGCCAGGGAATGGCTGAGTAAAACTTTGGTCTGGAAAGCCCCATGGCCATTGGGCAGCAATGAAAAGGGAGGGTGCAAGAGCTGTTTCCCAGCGAGCATTGCCAAGGTGAGATCGCTAATTGCACAATGACGCATACAGTCTGGTATCATTTCCGTTCTTAAAATGTAGATGAAACAGTGCTGTGCAGTTCACAGAACATACTGAGAAAGTTCTGGAGGGCTACAGGAGATGATAGGTGGAGAGAGAGAGGGCCGGGACCTGGCAGGAGAGGGATAGTCAAAAGGGTCTTTAGTTTTATGTATGGGTGTGTTAATTTTTCTTAAGGAGAGTATATTGATATATTTCTTGGATAATATTTTTAAGAGATATTTATGTATTTCTTGGATAATATTTTTAAGTTAAAAATTGAGTGACTTCTGTAAGAGAATGTGCCAGCTAACTGGGTAAGCACAGATCTGTGGGGTTGGCCATCTGGGGGCTTCATGGGTGAGGTGGGGGAGTGGCTGGGTGTGGTGGTCCTTTTGGCCCCATGAGATTGAACTTCCCTTGAGGACTGTCCCTCATCACCTCTCTCAGCTCCATACAGGCCTTGGTATTCTCTCCACACTCTTGACTAAGCAAGAAATCACGTCTTTAATCTCCTGTGGCACAATCTAGACAGGGCCATGTTACGTCTTTATTTGACAGGAGAGAAATAGTCACATTAAGTGGATGGTGTTGCGTTGGGACTGCCAGTGCTTCCTCTTGCTTGCCTGCCCCATCAGGACCCACTTTCTCCCATTCCCTCCCCCACCTGGCTGCCCTCAGGCACATCTAGATTCCTCTCTGTCCAGACCCAAGGAAACAGAGGCAAAACCCACCTTCCCCCCCTTTTCCCCAAGTTTGTGCCCCAGGAATGACTACTCATTTCAGGGAAGCCTTGGTGTATAACCAGTGAGCAGCCTCACGTCCCTCCTTGGCATGGCAGCCATGTCCAAATCCCACCCCGTAGGCTCGCATCTGGACGTGAGACACAGAGGGCAGCTCAAGGGTTTTCCTCACCCGGACACCTATGGTTAGGTGGAGTGAAGGCGAGGGACGGCTGCCTGGAATATTGATAACACTTGTCGAGTGCCAGATGCTCTTAACCGAAGTCACATTTTCTCCTTTCATCCCCGGTAGTAATGATGAACAGTAGGTTTTATTATCTCCATTTGATAGACAAAGAAACTGCCTCTGAAAGTAACTTAACCTATCTGAAGTCATAGAGCGCAGACTGAAACCCAGAATGTCTGCCTCCAACGCCTTTTACCCTTTTGGTGATGTTCCTCCTGTAGGGATTTCATTCTAGAAACCCTGGGAAGGCTCCTCCCTGTTTCCTGCACAGCCTCTTTGGGTAAAGTGAAAGATCACTTCCCCCACCCCACCCCCACTGTGAATTTTGGGTGCCAAGCATGCTGTGTTGTGAGGATCCCCAGAACTCCTCTTAAGTTGTTACTTGAACTTGAATTTGAGGTGAAACAGGCAGAAAATGTATTTTCAGATATAGTTTATGTTTTGGATTCAAAGGAGGCAGGGCTAATTCAGAGGAGGTGTGAAGTTAGGAACTCCTTTGATGCTATTTATACAGTGCCTGGGGGATAACACAGTATCTAAACAGAGAATGTGTTCTCAAACCCCCAGGCTACTGCTGACCTTAAATTCACACCTATTTCACAAATTCCACAAGGAGGGGGTGTTGTGTTTCTTTCCCTTCAGATTACCAGCTTTGCATTCCTCAAAGTCTTCAATTACCTGGGGGGTTTCCTTTTGGACCCTGAGAGGTGACAGTGTGAAAGCCTTCCAGGGCTACCCCCTAGATTAGCAAGAAGGAACCTGATGATGACAGTAGAGCACTGAACTCTAATTTTTGTTCAGAGGCAGAGCCAGGAAGAAGGCGGGTACTTGCCTTCAACACCTTCACATCACATCCCGCACGATGTAAGAGAAGGATCATCTCAAAATGTTGGGGAAGTTACTTCAGGACAGGACCAGATATGCATTTTTCATTCACATTTGTCTGATGTGAATTATTTTTCTAGTTTATATATTTATTTTGAGAGAGAGAGAGAGAGCGAGCACGCGCGCACGAGCACACGGGTGAGGGGCAGAGAGAGAGGGAGAGAGAGAATCCCAGGCAGGCTCTGCACCATCAGCATGGAGCCTGATGTGAGGCTTGAACTCATGAACTGCAAGATCATGACCTGAGCCAAAGTCGGACACTTAACCGACTGAGCCATTCAGGCGCTCCCTGACCTGAATTTAAAAGTTTTTATGACGGTGCATGAAGGGACCCTTCTGTCCTAGGAGAATCTGAAAACAAGGCTAACAAAAGACATGAGCAGATTAGGATTATCCTCCCTTTTACTTCCTCCACTGGTCCTGAGACGCTGTAGCCAGCCTGTAACATTTTGCTTGCAGCCTGTGAGCAGCTACTACCTGTTATGGGTTGAGTTGTATCCATCCCCAGAAAAAAAAAAAAAAAAAAGAGAGACAGAGATGTTGAAGTCCCAACCCCCAGTACCTCAGAATGTGACCTTCTTTGAAAATAGAGCCTTCATGGACATAACCAAGTGAAAATGAAGCCACTAGGGTGGGTGCTAATCCGGTTAGACTGGTGTCCTTGTAAGAGGGGAAATTTGGGCATCACACACAGACCTGTGCATGAGGGCAGAGGCCTGGAGTGGTTCATCTCCAGCCAAGGACACCAGAGGTTGCCAGCAAACTGCTAAGACCTAGGAGAAGCAAGGAAGGTCCCCTTAGAGAGTTCAAAGGAATCAAAACACTGCTGACACCTCAATTTCGGAGGTCTAGCCAACAGAACTTGAGACAAGAAATTTCAGTTAGTTTGAGCCAACCGTCCCCCTCCCCCATTTGTTGGTGTGGTCCTAGCACACTAATACAACTACCTCTAACTCACCCTCGTAAAATACTCCTTCAGGTGAAGTAAGGTTGAGAATTTCAGTTTGTCTGTCACAGGTAATGTGATGTGTGTTCCGAGGAAGATTGCAGTGTCCTCTCCTGTCCTACGTGTTGTGTAGAATGTTGAAGTTCCCCCCATCAAGAGATGAATTCTACATCTCTCCTCTTGAATCTGGAGGAGATTTTGACTTGCTGTTGAGGCTGTGTGACTGTTGAGGCAGCTTCCACCCTGGAATGCTTGCCCTGAAGCCATGAGCTTCCACACAAATGATCTCCTTGTCTTGAGTCTGCCATGCTGTCAGGAAGCCGAAACTAGCCCGCATGGAGCCATGACTTTACATGGAGAGAAATGCCCAGAGAGCCCCCCGGTGGTCCATCATCCCTGTGCTTTCAGCTGCAGCTACTGTCTGATTGCACCTTGATGACAGACCCTAAGCCAGAGCTACCCAGCCAAGCCTTCCTGGATTCCTGATTCACAGAAATCGAAGGAGACAACAAAATGATTGTCATGTTTAAAGCCACTAAGTTCAGGGAGATACGTTGCACAGCACTAGATAATCAGAATAGTTACTGTACTCTGTGCTTTGCATTGGTTGCTTTCTTTTAATTTAAATTTAAAAAATAGATTGTATTCTTACTTCTGGTTAAATAGATTGGTATTCACAGAAGCGGGAACACAACTGCAAAATCTCAGTGGCTTAACATAATAGGATTTATCTCTCACTCAAGTACAGTGTGGATGTTACAGGTTGGGTGGGTGGCCTCCAGACAGTGGCTTGGGGATCCGTATTCTTTCTTCTTAATGTCTCTGCTGCCCTGGTCCTCCTCAGAGTCCCCTGCTGGGCCATCAGTGTTCAGGTAGCCAAAGAGACAGGGGAAAGAGTGAGTGGAGAATAGTGCAGGATATTTCAGGGGCCAGGCCTGGGCCTGAAATCCACAACCTAGGGCCAGAGCTGGGGTTGAGGGCCTGTGTGCGGAGGCCTATCCAGTCCTAGCAGTCCAAGACCTGAATGTGTGTCCTGAATTGTTCCAGTGGCCCCCTCTTCACCAAGTGGGGAAATCCAGCCCAATGCTGATGAATTCTAGCATTTACCTTGAAATGCTCATCAGGTATAGTTATCTTGTAGCCAAGAGCCCCTGCAGTTTAGGTCACGACCAGTCCTCTTCCAGAACAAGTCCTACTAGATCTTGGACAATTCTTAGCAAAAGTCAGGGACCCTGAATAGTGTTATAATTCAGAAATTGGAATTCTGTAATAGTTTCTCTGTGTCACTCTGAAGGCACTGTGTTTTTAAAATTCTACAGTGGGGCGCCTGGGTGGCTCAGTCGGTTGAGTGACCGACTTCGGCTCAGGTCATGATCTCACAGTCTGTGAGTTCCATCCCTGCGTTGGGCTCTGTGCTGACAGCTCAGAGCCTGGAGCCTGCTTCAGATTCTGGGTCTCCGTCTCTCTCTGCCCCTCCCCTGCTCATGCTCTGTCTCTCTCTGTCTCAGAAATAAATAAACAAAATTTTTTTAAATTCTACATTCTGTGACAGCAGCCTTTTAAGGGAGGTATTGGCGGCAAAGGAAGGCATGGGGAGGAGAGGAAACCTTCCTATTTTCCAGCTTTCTTGGTGAAAACAGCAATGCTTATTAGCATGCATTTCACACAATTTCCATGATAATGCTGTAATTTAAAACACTCTGAGTCAAAGACCTAATAAAGGAGGTTAGACTTGCTTTCTAAATTTGCTGCACAGATTGCTCATCTCTCTCCCCATCAATCTTCCTTCTCTTAAGCAAAATGTAAAATTTGGAACGAAGAGTGGAAATACCAAGGTTTTGGCTGATCTTGTTAGCATTACCCTGCTGTTCCCCAACAACATTGTAAGCCTTTGAGTTCTGGTTCTAAGCCTGTATATGGAAAAAGTCCTCAGATTACTTTTTGCCCTTCTGAGATTTGGGGGCTAAGTGGGGTAAATTATCCAGTGATGCTTATAATGCCCCCAAACCTTTGCCAAAATCATGTAGTGTTGATTTCCTTGGTTAATGACTAAATAATTGATGAGTTTTATCAAATTTAATATTTTAGAAGCCATATTTAAAATTGATGGCTAGAACATCTGCCTTTCCGTGTGAAGGAGAATGAATATATATGTACGGCCTTCAGGGCAGTAGGAAACCAGTGATGGGTCCAGGCCCAGTGAGGTGGGGGCTCTCCCAACACTCCTGAAGTCCAGCTGAATAATTCCCTGGATGAACCACAGCATGGAGCTCATCATGAATGCCATGAGATTTGAACAGGGCCTGGAGAAGGATGATGGAGAAACCAGAGATGATTCAGGTCTCATTCCTCTCAGTCTTGACCAGGCACCGCCACGTTGCAGGCTGGTCCCTCACTGTCCTTCACTCTGGGGGCTCCAGGGTTGTTCTGGTTCTCATCTCTGTGATCAGGAGGCACTGTTGGAGTTAAGTTGCTTGAGAAAGGAAGACTGAATAGGGTAGAAGGTGACCGGGCCCAGAGAAAGACAAACCTGGTTTCTGTTGGCTGAACCAAGTGAACAGACCCAGTTCAAGATAGTGTTCTGTCATCTACTGGTCTGTAACAAACTACCCCCAAATTTAGTGGGGTGCAGGGTAGGTTCCCAGGGAAGCAGACGTGTGGAGGATGATTATTAAGAACTGCCCTTGGGATCAAGACTTGGAACAGAGGGGAAGGAACAGTAGTGGACAGAAGAGGTCGTGCTGCCTTGCAGCTCAGTGGCAGCCCCAGTGGGCCCAACAGAAAATTCTGAAGGAATTTTAGAATTGCTCCAGGTTGGACTGAGTTGTCCTGGCCTTTATGTCACGGTAGGCAAACTACAGCCTATGAGCCAAAACCAGGTGGTCACCTGGTTTTGTAAATAAAGTTTTATTGGAACACACCACACCCCTTCATTTACAAATTATCTAAGGAGGCTCTCACCTTACTTGGGCAGAGTTCAGTGGTTGTGGCAGAGCTATATGGCCCCCAAAGCCTGAAATATTTATATCTAGCTCTTTATAGACATTTGTTCACCCCAGCTTTATGTTCCTATGCTCAGCAGCCATTGGATGTGACCTTGAACGGCAGCTTGTAGCAGAAGGAAGCTCTGGTATCCTCCTAGTAGTGGATAGTGCATCCTTCCTCCATGGGGAGCATGGGTGGTATTCATGGTGCCCTCCATAGTGGATCAAAATGACCGTTTTATTTTGCACATGATTTTGTGGGTCAGGAATTCTAGAAGGGCTCAGAGTCTGACCTCCATGGCCTCTGCTGGACAAAAGGATCCACTCCCAAGATTTCTTTCTTGCTTAATGCTCCTTGGCTTCTTTCTCTCTTCATGGGGCGTCTCATCTTCCAGGGTTTCTTCATACCGCATGGTGGTTTCGGGACCATCACACTTCTTACATGAGGACTTCGGGATGTGGTAGCCATAGGTCTATGAAGAACCACATTGAAGCTGGCACAGAGTCACTCTGCTATGTCTTATTGGTCAAAGAATCAAGGGGGTGGAGCCACAGAGGCACGATCACAGCACAGAAGAGCACGTGGCATGACATGCTGTGGCGCCATCCTTGGAAAATACCAGAATGTGTCGGTGGGCCAGGTAGCTGGCTCGCCCAGGTCACAGAGCTGTTTATGCTTCCCAACCGCACGGTCACCATCATCACTTGGGTGGCTTGAAATGACCATGAGAGGAATAGGACAGCTCAGGAATGGGCTTTGTCCCTGCCCCCAACCCCAGGGAGTCCATTGTTAAACATGCACCTGCACACCATGCCGCTGTGGGAGGGCTTTTACTTTGAAGCCAGAAGACAAGAAAAACAGTGTTTATTGAGCGCCAAGGGGGTCTACATATCCTGAAATCTCCAAACAACTCTGTGGGGTGTGATTGACCCTTATTTTACAGAAGAGGGATCCCAGGCTCAGTGGAAGTTGGGTAATGGGAGAGAATTTGAACTGGGGTCTTCTCACCCCTTGCTGTCCCGCTTCACAGAGCCTGGAGCCCAAGGAGAATGAAATTAACTGCTTCTCCAGGACCAGAAGGAAGCTCAGGTCAGACACAAGGCAGGGAAAGCTACCAAAGGGAAAAGGAGCAAAGACCTGGGTTGAAGTGGCAGTGGGGTTTCTAGGAAGGACCCAGGCCTCTGCCCTGTGCTGATGCTTTCGATACTGGAAGGTTTTCCCCATTTCCAGGCAGCCAACCCCCAGCCATTTCTCACTGTCAAGAAACTTCTGATGTGTTGAGAAGTGTGAGCGGTCTGTGTGAGCGAGGGGGAGTGGGGACGCCCCTGAAAGCGGGGCAGAGGGAGGAAAGGTGGGACTAGCCTCCTCTATCAAGCTGCACCCCCTCCTTGCGAGCGCACTGGTCAGGCCAGTCAGTGGGTTTGAGGGAAAGCAGGGCAGGAAGGGGGCTTTCCTCTGGGAGCCCTGGGGCAGGTGGCATGGCAGCCCACAGGGATGGTCTGTCCCTCCTTTAAATGGCATCCATTCCGCTTCCTGGACCTCAGCCTCATGCCAGACCTGCCAGCCGAGTCATGTGTATTTATTACCTTTCATTCTCAAAATCCTCAAAGGAGTAGGTCCTGTTATACCTGTTTGGTGAGAAAGTGAGGCCCAGAGAGAAGGCATAACCTTGTGGCTGCAGAATTAAGGTTTGCACTGGGTGTGCCAGCTCTGGACCTCACCCTAGCACGCGGCCCAGGGCTGTGCGATGCACCTCAACGACGCCATACAGCCCAGAGAGTAAGGAAGCACCCAGGTGATAGACCATCTTGCTCAAAATTAGTTGGTTTGTTTCCCTGTTTTCCCCTGGAGTTGAAGGAATCCCTCTCCCTGTTTTGTTGTTTTTAAGAGGAGTAAGGAGACAGAAAAGTGAGGAGTGGTGGGGAGCCAGTGTGGGGTCCACGGCCAAGGGCTCCATAGAGAGGAGAGTGCAGTAAGGCTAGGAGGGTGCAGGCAGGGAGGCCACTGCTGCAGGAATGTCCTTGTCACCTGCAGGTCTCTGTCCCCCGGGCCAGGCTCCAGGCCTCCCTGGCTGGCTCAGGCTCTGTGGCTTGTGGCATATCTGCGCGAGCCCTCTGCTGGGGTCCCAGGGGCGGAGGAGCCACCTCGCCTTCTGGATAAACATCCAGACCTTAAATATCAGAGGGAGGCCATGCAGCAGGAGGATGCAGTTAAAACTTTGAAAAATGGCCCTCACTTTTTAGTGTGCTAAGAATCCCCTGGGGGCGCTGGTTAAAAATTCTGCGTTTCTTGGTGCCCATCTTGGAAACTCTCAGGTAGCAGGCTGGAAGGGAGGCCCAGAACCTGTATTTTTAATTTTTTTTTTCTTTAAATTAATGTTTATTTATTTTTTAGAGCCTAGAGAGAGAAAGAGACAGAGCATGAATGGGGGAGGGGCAGAGGAGAGAGAGGGAGAGACACAGAAGACACAGAATCTGAAGCAGCTCCAGTCTCTGAGCCGTCAGCACAGAGCCCTACGTGGGCTCAAACTTACGAGCCGTGAGATCAGCCAAAGTCAGACACTTAACCACCTGAGCCACCAGGTGCCTCAGACTCTGCATGTTTAAAACACCCCGAGCAATCCTAATGCTAGTGGAGCTGGGGCCAGGTTAAGAAAAACAACAACTTAGAGGGTGAAGGGGCAGGATCTGACCCTGTTCTTTAAGACACAGACTTTTGTCATTATAGTTTAATCTCGTAAGCACTGTTTTTTTTTTTCTTCTGGATGTAGAAGTGGTATGTATGTTTATGGAGCTGTCTTGCTGAAAGAAAGATAATGAACACAGCAGTTATGTGCGTAATTACAGTTAATTATTATGTTGTGAATGTATGGTTAAACTTGAGAAAAGATGAACTTATAAAAACTCTTATTAAAAGTTCCCTGTTATTTGCCATTAATTACTGCTGTAGATTTCTTTGGGGAGTTTGTTCATTTATCCACTGGATAACAAAGTTTTGAGCTCTTGCTCTGTGGCTGGGACTGTGGGAGAACCTGGTGGATGGCCGGGGGCTGACCTCTGTCCTTTAGAGATTTACGGTCTGGCCAGGGAGACTGATTGATAAATCCCCAAACAACCTCATGCATTTCAATTTTGTGTACATGTATTCTTTTTTTCTTTTAATTTTTTTTTAATGTTTATTTATTTTTGAGACAGAGAGAGACAGAATGCAAGTGGGGGAGGGGCAGAGAGAGAGGGAGACACAGAATCTGAAGCAGGTTCCAGGCTCCGAGCTGTCAGCACAGAGCCCGACGCGGGGCTCGAACCCACGAACCGCGAGATCATGACCTGAGCCGAAGTCGCTTAACCAACTGAGCCACCCAGGCGCCCCTATTTTTTTTTTTTAACATTTATTCATTTTGAGAGACAGAGAGAGTGCGAGTGGGGGAGGGGCAGAGAATGGGGGAGGGGCAGAGAGAGGGCGAGACACAGAATCCGAAGCAGGCTCCAGGCTCTAAGCTGTCAGCACAGAGCCCATCGTGGGGCTCGAACTCATGGACGGTGAGATCATGACCTGAGCCGAAGTCGGACGCCTAACTGAAGCCCAGGTGCCCCAGTGTACATGTATTCTTATTAGTGAAGGTATTTGTTAAATTCATTATGAAATGTGATTTTTTAATAAATATGTAAGTATTTATATATAAATGGATATAAAACAACAACAAAAAATCCTTGTAGGCCGTATATTGTGATTTGGGGTTTAAAACAATTGATTAGCATACGGATTATGAACTTTCCAGGTACTTTCTGATTGTGCTAGGAAGATCTATTCTATAAATGCTGCCCAAAGTTGGCTTATAATTTGTTTTTTTTTAAATCAGTGAATTAAGACTTCACCTGTAAGTATGTGTAACGAAGATGTTTTAAATATACATTCCTCCCCCCCCCCCCCCATCACGTCTCTGCTCCCTGCCTTCATGTGTGAACATAGCACATCAGGAGAATGGTATCCAGGTGCTTTCAAGTACAAATGGGCAGAATTGTCAGCCCAGTGTTGAGAAGCATGAATTCTAATTCCTTGCTTGGCAGTTTCGGCTTGTCCTTGGGCCATTCTTTTGCCTGAAATTTGAGCACACCAATAGTCTACAAGAGAACAAATCTGTATGAAACAAGCATCCTCAGTAACCTCTGCTTCCTGGTTTTCAGAGTGGCAGGTGGGGAGCTGTTCGACTTCTTGGCTGAAAAAGAATCTTTGACTGAAGAGGAAGCAACTGAGTTTCTGAAACAAATTCTTAATGGTGTTTACTACCTACACTCCCTTCAGATTGCCCATTTTGATCTTAAGGTACGTTGCTGAGTGTAAGCCGGAGAGAAGGTTATGCAAATCCCAGCATTGGTGGTTGGCTATGAAAAATTGAAGCATCTGAAAGAGATACATTTTTTTAATCCTGTATGGGTTTTTTTTTTTTTTTTTAGGTTTATTTATTTGTTTTGAGAGAGAGAGAAAGGGAGGGAGGGGCAGAGAGAGAGGTAGAGAGAGAATCCTAAGCAGGCTCCATACTATCAACGTGGAGCCCGGTGTAGGGCTTGAACCCATGAACCATGAGATCATGACCTGAGCCGAAATCAAGATTCAGATGTGTAACTGAGCCACCCAGGTGCCCCTATCCTGTATGAGCTTAACAGATGGAATTATGAAGAGGTATATAGTGAAGGTATATACCTCATATACTCAAGGATTCCTAACCTTTTGTGGGATAGAGGCTTAGGACGAATGATTACATTCAAGAATCCCTGGGGAAGAATCAAAGGGGTTTACCAGCCAGATCTCTAAGCTGCTATTGGTTATGCAATGTTTTCAGCTTAGAGTGGCCACTGGCTGTCCAGTTTGCATCCCCTGTGGCTGCAGGGCACGTAAGGTGGAAGATGTCTTGATCTCTCCTCTCCCTCTTGATGCAAAGGCCTGATTTTGTCACCGGCCATCAATCAAGACAGCCGCGGAGATTGGCTAATTGGGGTCTTTGCCTGTCTGGAGGCACAGCACTGTGGGGGATATAAAGGCATGTCCTAGTTCTAACTGTCAGAAAAGCTATGGTGTCTCTAGGAAGGAAAGGCATGCACAGGAGCAACATACAGTGACAACGGAAGAATTGAGGTACAATCTGAGGCATTGAGAAGGTAGTCACAAAGAAGCATGCGGTCGACTGACAAGTGAATGATTCAGATCGTTGGAGCTAGGACAAGGCTTCAGAGGAGGGAGGACTTCCTCCATGTTTCTTGTAGCAATGCTGTCAACACCCCATCCAGATCCCCCCAACACTCGCTAACGCACGCCCTGAATACCGCTGCTGGACACCCCTGTGGCTCCCTGCCTGATGTCTGGTTTCTGGCCCTGGGAGCTGGAAATGCCAGAGTAAAGCCCCACAGAGGCCGCTGTTAGCAATGGAGGACGGGGAGTCGGTGGATAAATACCCCGGCTCCCTCATGCTCCAGCTGGAAAACTCAGTGCTGCTCCTCCTTAAGTTCCCCAAAGGGATTGTACTCCAGTCACCTTCACCTTGACAAGACACCTTGTGTGGGTTTCCTTCCTTCTGTTTCCTGCCTCCCCATCCTCTCCCAAGTATTCCCTGGAGCCTGCTCCTACATAAGCCACTTGCACCCGAATCTCTGTCAACAAGTCTGCTCCTGGGAGAACCTAAACCACAACATTTATTTTTCCTGGTGTTCTCTTACAACTACCCTGTTACCTGTAGGTTTTGGTGGTTTTTCCGGGGTGGGGTGGGGGGCAGGGGACAATTCTACCACTTTGTCTTCAGCATAATATATCATAGCTCTTTGTTTTTACTGTGGTGAAATAAACATAGCATGAAAATTACCTATTTAACTATTTCTAAGTGTACAGTTCAGTGGCATTAAGTATATTCACACTGTGGTGCAAACCAGCACCCCCGTCCATCTCTGGAACTAGTGGATCTTCCCAAACTGAAACCCTGTATCCGTTAATCCTGAGCTCCCCATCCCTCCTCTCACAGCTGCTGGCAACCACCCTTCGGCTTTCTGTGTCTCTGAATTTGCCTATTCTAGATACTTCTGATAAGTGGAATCATACAATATGTGTCCTTTTTCTCTGACTTGTTTCACTTAGCATAATGTTTCCAAGGTTTATCCATGTTGTAGCATGTTTGATGAGTTGATGGACATTGGGGTGTTTCCACCTTTTGGTTTTGTGAATAGGCTGTTTTGAACACTAGTGTACTATTTCTGTCTCTCTCTCTCTCTTTTTTTGAAGCCTGAAAACATAATGCTTTTGGATAGAAATGTCCCTAAACCTCGGATCAAGATCATTGACTTTGGGTTGGCCCATAAAATTGATTTTGGAAATGAATTCAAAAACATATTTGGGACACCAGAGTTTGTTGGTAAGTTTTTTTTTACTCCTGTGCTCATTTATTTCTCATCAATAATATGAATTATACTGGCAGAAACTCCCCTGCTGTAACATCATTTATTTCCCTGGTACATATTTCTGGTTTATATGTGAAAATAGAATCTGTTGATTCACTTTCTCTGAAAATTAAACATGCGTTTATTTCCTCTTAGCTCCTGAGATAGTCAACTATGAACCTCTTGGTCTTGAGGCAGATATGTGGTAAGGAGCATGTCCTTGATGCTTTCATCTTTCCGCTTTAGTGTACTATTCTTCTGACATTTGTTTCTGTTTTCGTTTTGTGTCTAGGAGTATTGGGGTGATAACCTATATTCTGTAAGTACCAAAATCCACGCCTTGTATTCTTTTCCTCTTTCTTTGAGACCATATGTCTTATTAACCATCTATATGTCATGTTGATCTCTTCAGTTTATGCATGCTTTTTATGTAAACATATTCATTTCACACCCCCAGAACACGTGTAGTTTATACTAATTAAACATTTTCTCCTAATTCGCAATGAGTCATCAGAAACTACAGCCTAATCACTGAAGGAAGCGTGGCTGTCCATCACTGCTGAGAAAATAGGAAAGCGGTGTTTTTTTAAATTTTTTTTTAACACTTATTCATTTTTGAGAGACAGAGAGACAGAACATAAGTAGAGGAGGGCAGAGAGAGAGGGATACACAGAATCTGAAGCAGGCTTCAGGCTCTGAGCTGTCAGCACAGAGCCCGGTGCGGGGCTCGAACCCACAAACTGTGAGATCATGACCTGAGCCAAAGTCGGAAGCTTTTTTATTTTTTTTTTAACTAAAAGATGCTATTCCAGATTAACTTTTTAAATGCATCCTATGCATTAAGCTGAAGCTGTTGTGCGTGACAACTAAATGCCCTGTAAAACGTAATCGGATTCTGAAGTGACTGCGCAAGGACAGATTATCATATTATTCCTCACTCCCCTTATTAGATATGCTAGGAATGACATGATATCCCAAGAGGTAATCATTCATGTTCTGCACCCCACTTTATTAACAGCCTCAGTGGGGCCTCCCCATTTCTTGGAGACACTAAGCAAGAAACGCTAGCAAATGTATCTGCCGTCAACTACGAATTTGAGGAAGAATACTTCAGTAATACCAGTGCCCTAGCCAAAGATTTCATAAGAAGACTCCTCGTCAAGGATCCAAAGTGAGTGTCCATTATTCCTGAGGGGTACTTGGCCGTGGCTTCAGCAGGACCAGGGCCAGCACTTGTATTGTGCATGCGGACCACGTTTATGAGAGCCTGGTGGGTTCCACGTGGCAAAGGAAAGCATGCCATGTGGAACGCTTCAGAAAATGCAGGCGGGGCCTTTGCACCTGCTCAGTCAGTCCCTGCAGACACAGTAAGATAGTCACAGAAAGACTGACTTCTTTCCAGCTTTCTTCCACGAAGCAGGCCCTGAACTGCATTTTCCAGAGCATCTGCTTGGTAGGCCCAACTGGCATGGAAACAACCTCAGTGTTTGCTTCTATGGTCACAGCATTTTTTTTCTTTCCCCTTCCCCCTACAAAGGAAGCGAATGACAATTCAAGATAGTTTGCAGCATCCCTGGATCAAGGTAAGTTGCATATTGTGATTGGTTTGGTGGTATAGGACATCCCAGAATGCATTTGCCTTAGGCCTAGTTACTGTGGGGGTCTCACCACAGGTCACATCTGAAGTATTGGTTTTGACATTGGTGCCCTATTTTAAGATGGTGCACAGATGAGAGTGTCCTAATGATCACGGAGATGGAGGAGAATAAGCTATCACAATGCAGGATTGTAAACGGGGAGTTGAAGGTCAGTTGTAAATGGGTCAGGTCTACTCAACAGCCATGTTTGGTTTCACCTGTGGGATGTTGGCCCAGAGAATATTTTAATTTTTTGGAATTAATTGCCAACATTTAAATACCGTATCAAATCTGGATTTCCAGCGTCTGTTGAAAAATCTGAATGTCTACCAGTACTGAGCCCTCATTCCATAAGGCCACCCAAACCCTGCACAGCTGCCTTTGGGCCAGGGCCAGCAGCCGCCCCCTGGCACAACGTATACCTTTACATTACCTGCAACACCCATTGCCATTTGGGTTAAAGAACTGAAGTGCTCCGGCTAGAACAGAAAGGACCAACGGTGAGGGAATGTGGCAATTACAGAATAAAGTCATGGAACCGGTGAGGGGATTATGGTGCAGCAACTTGCATTGCAGAAGTAGGGTTGGGGCATCCAGAGAGCTTTGCTGCATGAGCTCCTAGCAGTTGCGTGGGTTCCCTGAGGAGGCAATGGTGTCTCCTCTCATCAGTAGAACTAATGGCCTCCCAAAAAAGATGCGGTACAACGGATCCTAATGCTATCAGCCAGGCCAGATTTGCTAACCTCTGAGTTCCCTACCAGCTCTAAATTATTACTTGATGATATATTAAGTTCAAATGCCTTATAACATAACCTCACCACGAATCTTGCCATTCCCAAACTCTCAGTCCAGAAAGTTGAAATTTAGCCTGTTCTGAGCCCAACTCTTCAGCTTTTCCCAAGACCCAGTCTTTGTGGATTTTATCAAACCCTTAGCCCTAAGAGTTGCCCTCCAGAGACTAGGTTCCTAGCTTTTGCAAGTTATCCCAACTTGTTCTGTTATTTTACTAAGGTGAGTGTGTAAGCATCCTAACTAACTACAGGTTTCCAAAAGTTGTCATGTAACCCATTTCCATCTTGGAGTGTTCTAAATTTGCTTTCTTGGACTTTGATTTTAGCCTAAAGATACCCAACAAGCACTTAGTAGAAAGGCGTCGGCAGTCAACATGGAGAAGTTCAAGAAGTTTGCAGCCCGGAAAAAGTGGAAAGTAAGATTGTTTGATAGGGAGGGATAACTAATTTATTTTCTCCGTGGCACTCCCTGTGGCCAGGCTCATCTCTTCTGACATTGACCTTCAAAAGTGCATCCTTTTTGTTTTTTTCAATTGACTCTATAGTCTTCTGCACCATTAAACACTATTTTCAAAAGATAAGCAAAAATAGTATTCAGTCCTCTTTAAGTCTTATTTTTGCATGTAATTTTGCATTTGTTTTAAATCAAGACCATTCCCAAGGCAAATTTTTAAATCAGTGCAACAAAATTATAGTGTAATCTTTTCCTAAGTTCAACAAACCACATTTTGAATAACTCTGTTCTTTGTGGTAAGCAGCATGGGAGTGCATTTATAGTAGAACTTGTCTAAATGGTTCTCTGAAACCAGCCTTGGTCTATGAATGGTTGGGATGGGGGTTGGGGTGGGGCCATGAGCATTTGTACTGTGGTCTCGTGTTCTTTTTCAGTGTGAATGGCTTCTGCAGGGGCTGTACGGGGCATGGCTCTAAAGGGCATTCCAGTCAACCTTGAACAAATAGAAATTCAAGGTTGAGAAGGTGACAGGATGTCTTCTTATGCCCAGGATCATGTGAAGCCCGGAGGAAGCAGATACCTGCCATGTCTCTGAGCACTGGGCCAGAAATGTACCTCATTTTCACACCCGTCAAGTTTAGGGTGCCATGACAGGGATGAGGAGGACCACAGCACTAGGGTTACTTAAGACTTAACACTTAGTCTGAAAGAAGCCCTTAGACTAGGCTTAAAATGTAGAGAGAACACCATAAGTGTCTCTCTTTTTTTCTCTTTTTCACATACCCACACTCACCCCACCCCCCACCCCCAACACACACATTCTTTTACCTATTGTTGTTCTTGCCTTTGAGAGTAAATGCAGGGGTGTTTGTCCTATAGGCTAAGGAGTTCCCCATCTGTTTGTTTCTAACAACTGTATGAGTTTTGATAGTCACATTACTATTAATACCAGCTTGCCTGGGCACAAGGACACAGGACAGGACCCTTGAGTGGGGATGTGCAAGGGGTTTTGTTAGGGTAAGATTCCATTCCTCAAAAAGTAGAGAAGAAAATATTAAGAGAGAAGGGGTATAGAGTATACAGTTGTGTAGTTAATAATGAAATGCAGAAGGAGAATCTCTATCCTGTTGTCTTAATTTGTAAGACCTTTTGAAATTTCTTTAGGCGTATATGATCCAACCTGCTTGGAAGGTCTCCCACCCCTAAAGAACATGCTGTCAGCAGTGAACGCTATCTCAAAGACTTTGTCATTTGTACTAATTTGAATATCCTTACATAAACTCTCCCTCTTCCTCTCTCCCTGCCTTTTTTTTTTTTTTTTTTTTAAAGCAATCCGTTCGCTTGATATCACTGTGCCAAAGATTATCCAGGTCATTCTTGTCCAGGAGTAACATGAGTGTTGCCAGAAGCGACGATACTCTGGTAAGCACACCTGTTTGCCTTGCTGAAGTTCTTTCTTACAATTGTGTATTTCCAATGTTTAGGTTGTTTGATTTGTTCAACAACCCAGAAAACCTAAAGTCACGGAAGTGTCAGGCCTGTTCTTCCTCTGCTCAAGGTAGGGAGTTAGGTGGCTGATTTGATGTACCGTATTGGTTCTTTCGTTCTTTTTTCTCTTTGTTTGGATTGGCACCATGCCCAGTCCCACCCACTACCTCTGACACTACCATGGCCTGCCCCACTCTTCCCACACTCACAGTTTGGTGAGAGAGTGACTGGCCAGCAGAAGAGGAAAGAGTTTATTCTAATTTTCATGAAGAAATGAGAGTCCTCTATTGCCACTGACCTTGGAAAATACTTGGTCATAATACCATAAAAGAGGCAAATACTCCTCCTACCAACACACACACCCCAAAATCAAGGCAAATACTGTGGAGCTTGCTGGGGGGAGTTTGTGGTAGACCAGAAGGCTAAACCTACTTGCTCTGTTGACATTGTATTGAGTGCCTAAAACCCTTGAGAACAATTCCATACTTTTTCCCGTAATGAACACTGAAACCTAATCACAGATTAGCTCTTCAGATATGACTGGACACATCCGAATTCAATAAGACTGTCCCCTGACAGTCAGACAACAGGGCTTTGGGAGCCCTGGTGGTAAAGGGGATGTCAGAGAAGGGAGAAAGGTTGGTTCTGTGGGAACCAACCTGCTCCCGTGACTGCATAGTCAGTGTTTCATGAATGATTCCAGGGACTCCATGGGCAGGATCACACATCAGCAGACATGAGCTCTATCCCCGCCCCGAAGCTAGTTGCTTCACTGAGCCTCCAGGTGTAGCCTTGTAGAGTCAAAGGAGAAATGTTAAGGAGAAAACAGGAATGGGAAAGAAGCAAGGTTGGAGAAGGAGGACATGGAAAAGAAAGTCTAGGTTCGGGAATTGTTTGAGGGTAACAGTGGAACCAGGGACAAGACAAAATCTGTTAACCTAAGGAAGATGAGAACAATTAAATGTTATAAATTAAAATCATCTTGAATAAGCACTTAGAGGAAAATATATGTGTCACAGTGTGAAGTTTAGGGAGGGAGAGGGCCCCAGGGTGCATGGGGGTTCTAGGTGGGATGACCCCTCCTGGAACTCATGTTCCCTCATCATTCTGATGTCCTACTGATCATGAGGACCTGTCAGGACCATCTGCTTATCTCCGCCCCCCATTCACCTCGTTTCTCTTGACTGTCCCTTTCATGCAAATGTCCCTTAGTCATCGATTGGAATTGTAATGGAAAAGCAAAACCTATGACATTCTTAACATGGAGTCTGTCCAAATATTATTAAAACCCTCATGAGGTTTGGATTCAGACCCATAGAGAAGAGAAAGCAGAAATCAGAGAAATGCTTTCTCCATTCCACCCCACAAGCAGAGACTCAGCCTCTGTGATAACGCTTTTCCAGATTTGAAATATTAGGAGCCATACCTCTGTGAGTCCAGAGATATTGTTTGGGATTTTTCTAGCTTATTCTTTAGTTTTAATGTACCATATTTGGTAAATATCTTACTATAAGAAAACTTTGACAAATTGGCAAGGATTTAACTAGTTTGACATTCTCTATTTTCTCTTTGTAATTAGCAATGCATCTGTTTTCCTTTTTCTGGCCTTTATTTTTACATTACTCCTCCTTTAGGATCTTTAAAATATACATATATGTATATATAGTGACTAGCTGTCAGAGAATTTTGCCATGTTATTCTATACTTAGAGGAGGAAGAAATTCCAGTGATCAAAAAATAACAATTCTATAATTGGACAAATTACAAATTAAGACTGTAAAATTCAGAGGTATCATTTCTTTGGTTCTATGGTTTTTAGACTCTGAGTTATGCCTGATATTTTCTACAGTGGTTTCTGGGACTATATATTTTGAAAGGTGTCCAAGATAAACACAAAAGATAACTTGTTATCAGTTGTTCTAAATCTGAATCTTGAAAGGTGTTTGCCATCTGGGTTATAATGCAAGTGACGTTAAGGCACAGGTAAAAGAAGGTGGCGTTAGTTTCCTACATGGAAGGAGCAAAAAGTAACCTCCTGGTTCCTTTCATGACTGTGTGGATTTGTAGATTAAGTGGCCTACTTTCCTCTAGATGCTTCTCTTGACAAATGAGCATTGATTTCTCTTATGTTGATAAGAGGATCATGGCCAGCAAGCTAACTCTTTTTCCCTCTTCACTGTCCCTCTCAAGGATGAGGAAGACTCCTTTGTGATGAAAGCCATCATCCACGCCATCAATGATGACAACGTCCCAGGCCTACAGCACCTCCTGGGCTCATTGTCCAACTATGACGTTAACCAACCCAACAAGGTCTGCTACTGTTCTGCCAGGGGTAGTGGGCGGGGGGTGGGGGGTGGTCACTGTGACTGTACACCTCCAAGTTCACGGTGAAAAAGATCCCTTCTGCTTCTCCATCCCCCCCTTGCTGTTACAAACTCCATACTGTGGAGAAATCACTTCTGCGTAGAGAGTGAATTGAGTTAGAAATGAGGTCAAATGCACCGAGGGCCTTTCTCCACGCAAAGCCTTTCCCCACGACCCTGTGAATGTGCTCATCCTGGACATGAAACTGTCACCTTTGAGTGTGAATCCAGCAGAGGAAGGCTGGGTGTTCCCCCGGCTGTCCCCATTCCTGTTACACAGCAGTGGTTGTGCATCTATTGAGACCTAAGAAGCTGTGTGGTGTTGGACAACGGTGACAGTTGCTTTTCCTTGCCTACCAAACCTCAAAAAATGTTTTTCTTGTCTCTTCCAGCACGGGACACCTCCATTACTGATTGCTGCTGGCTGTGGGAATATTCAAATACTACAGTTGCTCATTAAAAGAGGCTCAAGAATTGATGTCCAGGACAAGGTCATAATTCTGTTTTATTGCCACTGAATTACCTCCTAAGTATTTCCAAATGTCTTCCTATCACAGAGTTAACAGAGGAAAACCACATGTGCCCCTTACTTCATTTCTCAGTCTCCTACAAAGGAAGATGACCTGTCCCATAGCCTGGTCCAGTCTGACCCGTGTTACAAACAAAAAGGCAAATACGTCCCTTTCTCTTGGCTCGGTTGCTCAGCATCAGCCTTTCCTTGCGCGCTACCCCAGATCTATTCCTTACTCATCACATGTACTCAACAGTGTTATGAGATGTCACATCCGGGAAAATTTTCATCGTCCGATTAATCTCATCAGAGATGTATTTGCCTGCATGTGTATTAGGGCAACAAAGTCAGGATGGTCCATGTGCGTTGAGGTGCGGGGTCACGCTGGGGGGAGAACAGACACAGTTGGTCAACAGTTAATAGTCATTACAATGCATCTGCCATCAGTGGCCATAGATTTTACAGAACTGTGCACGGACTAGAGCCAATCCTGACTACGGAGGAAATTTGAACCGGAGATTGAAATGAAGGTTTTAAGAAAACAAAAACATGATTTTGAAGTAATTCTAGATTTACCAAAGAAAGGTGCAAAGATAGGACAGAGGGCTCCTGGAGCCCCTTTGCCCCACTTCCCAGAATGTTAACATCTTACATCACCTTGGTCTTTTTATCAATACTAAAGAATAAAACGAGAGTTCGTTCCTCTTGGAAGTTGCTCCTTTGAAGTTTGCTGTCACACAGGAAGGGAAATGGAGTGAGTCTGAGGGACGTGTGCATTTGGATCTGGAAATGTGACTCCACATTGGTTTTTATGCAGGGGGGATCCAATGCCATCTACTGGGCCTCTCGCCATGGCCACGTGGACACCCTGAAATTTCTCAATGAGAACAAATGCCCTTTGGATATTAAAGACAAGGTAAGGCTCCTTCTCTTCTTAGGGATAGTGGGAAGTAATCTGAGGCGACGTTTGAGTGTGGACATGCCACCTGCATCTGGATCCAAAGCAAAAGGGTTCGTGATCAAAATCTTCCTGCAGGGAAGTTCAGAAGTGTCTTTCTGCTACTGGCTGAGTCTAATATTAAAATCTGCATTTAGCTGACATCTGCCAGCTAGTTGGCATAATATGCAAGCAGTGAATTATCTGCCCCATAACCTGGACACTCAAGGTTCTACTAGAAAGACAACCAGAAGCAGATCCGAGTCCTGATCCTTGTATCGAATTGCCATGTGTACATCTCTTTACCCTTCTCCTCCCCTCTGAAGTAGCTGCCAGTGCTGATCTTACAGTCCCTGGCACTAGAAGAATTCATGAGACAATGCATATAAAATAAGGCTTTGGGGAGCAAAGGTATTATAACAAAAGCTGTTGATTTAGCAAGTTACCTTATTTTCATGTATCTGTGTTTCATTCAGTTCACACAAGAACCCTGTGAGTTCATTGGCAGGGCTCGAACATGTACCAAGGATGTTACCTCCTCATTCATTATGCGTTCTACTGTGCAACTCCTGTCTGCTCCTAGTGCTTGTAGACTGACTTTTCATGTTTAATCGGAGCTGCCATATACAGTTGTATGGACTGTGCACTGCTCTGTAAGGGATGATATTCACGTCAAAGACACACACACACGCACACACGTATGATGGCAGTTTTCGGTCAGGTAGCAGCAAGCATCTTGTTTTGTATCAATCAGTTTATAGTCACAGTTTTTGGACAGGTATAAGTAAAATATCATAAGGAAATCGTAGGGAAATTGCACCTATTGCAAATTCGGAGAATGCCACTGTGGGCTAATAGTGATGTTTTTTTTTTAATCTCTGAGAATGTAAGAAATAACATTCTCAATGTAGACAATGAAATCAGAAACTTGCTCATAAATAAAACTGTGTTAAAACAGGAGTTTTGTGTTTTAAAAAGAAAATCACCTGGCTACAAGCATCCGTACATAAAGAAGATTGAGAACCGCCATGACAGAGAAGGAAAACATTCTCACGTAGGAGGTTTTATGACAAGCAGGAGGGGCTACACATGTGGGTTTCACACTAGCTGTGTGGTGGACCCTCCACCCCAGGACCAAAGGGGCATATGGCCTGAGGGTGGTGGGGGCCCCTTCAGGGGAGGACTGGAGCCAGGCATGCATGGGAGTGGGCCTCCAGTCCTGTGCATTTAGTTTCTAGAGTCTGCTCCTGGAGAGTGCTCTGAATTTGGCTGTTTCTTTTACAGTCTGGAGAGACAGCCCTTCATGTGGCAGCTCGCTATGGCCATGCCGATGTGGTTCAGTTACTGTGCAACTTTGGCTCTAACCCCAATTTCCAGGACAAGGTGGGTCACGGTAGCCGGCCTTACTTCCTTTCGCCTGCTGGGTGGCTGTACCCGTAGCCGTTTGATATGGTCGGGTCCTTTGGGGTTTTATCCAAGGTAGGTTTTCTGCTTAGATTTCTGAGGGCAGGGACTCAAACAGGAGCACTAACATTCATTCATTCATTCATTCATTCATTCATTCATTTACTCTTCTGGACAACCCTGTGAGTGAGTTGCTATTATTTTCACTCCTTCTTTTACAGAAGAGAACATCCAGGCAGAGAGAGGTTCAGTAACATACCGAAGCTCACACAACCTGTAAATGGTTGAGCTGGGGCTCAAACCCAAACAGTCTGGTTCCAGAGTCATCCTGTAAACACTTCACTGTACTAACCTCTCGTAGACAGACATCTGTGTCTAATGATGTTCGTTGTGAATATACAGGCCTTACAATCCTATAGATCTCATGGCCAGCCATCACCCTGACTTGTTAAAGCACAATTATCTCAGCACGTCTTTGCCAGAGCAATAACAAATTATGTGAGTGATCTCTGTGTTATACACATGACAGAAATCCTGAGGTGTTAAGCTTGTTACAAGAATTCCCGCTCAGATAAGTGCTCTCCTCCTGTGAGGAGTCTCAGATGAACTGAACGAAGGCACTTTGACAAGAAAGATGTTATAAATCCATCCACCCCGGGGTTCTCCTGTGTAGAAGAGCTGAACCAGTGGTTCCAGGAGGCTCCTAAAAGTCAGTTGTTAGTAAACTGCAGGGAAAACTGAATTTATCCAACACCCAAGTGTTGAGGAAAGAAAATTAGTGAAGGAGAGACATCAGACCTGCGTCCATTATTTCAGATTTTGCTCTTTTTTTTTTTTTTTTTTTTTTTTTTGCCACGAGCTCTTTTTTCTCTACTGCCTTGACTCGGCTGCCGATGTTGGCTGGAACTCACTGCGTCTGTACGGTGTTCTCTTGTGTTCTCCTCCTTCACCTGTGTGTCTCTTTGGCCAGGAAGAAGAAACCCCCTTGCACTGTGCTGCCTGGCACGGCTATTATTCTGTGGCCAAAGCCCTTTGTGAAGCCGGCTGCAATGTGAACATTAAGAATCGAGAAGGAGAGACGCCCCTCCTGACGGCCTCTGCCAGGGGCTATCACGACATCGTGGAGTGTCTGTCTGAACACGGAGCCGACCTCAATGCCTCCGACAAGGTGGTTTGTGGGTAGATGTATCACACGCACTGGCAGGTGATCCGGCGGGCTGATGGGACCACAAGACTCCTCCATTAATTACCTACAATAACAAACTGGAATGTAGCAAATTACAATGGTCCTTTCTCTTCTCTGTTTGATAATTAATTATTAATCTATTAATATGAGATTCTGTTTGACAATTAATATTCATTTGTGGCATGTTAACACTTTATGGTCAGATGGCTCAGCTGTCTATTTTATGTTCTGCCTTTTTAGCTTTGAAGCAGGTATAGGAATGATCACTGGGCCTAAGACAATCTTCAGTTAGGACCAAAATTGGCAACTCTCTATTACTTTGTAGCAAAACAGAGAAATAGATGGTTTATTTACTTTTATCGCCCGCTGTTTCGTAAAAAGATAAAAACCACTCTTAGTTGGCTGATAATTGCAACTCTAGACCAGGTGCTCCTTTATTAATTAAGCAAATTCAGCATAAACTGTTTTTGTTTGTGAGCTTGTACTTAAATGAGGCTGTGGTGTTCTTCGTATCGTCAAATTTGGGATATTGTAGGTAAGTTAGGAACTGCCATTTGTGGAGTGTTTTCTTGGTGCAGAGAAGTGGTTCTCAGTTGGGAACAAGCTTGCCCCAGGGGGGCATTTGGTGGTGGCTGGAGCCTGGTTTTGGTTGTCATAGCCAGGAGTGAGGGTTACTACTGGCATCTAGTGGACGAAGATCCGTGTGCTTTTGTTACACATCTTACAACTCCCAGCACAGGCCCCAGATGTCAGTTAGTATACTGAGGTAGAGAACCCTTAGAACAGATAAGTTACAGACATGTCCCCAAACTCTCTACGCAGCTCACGAAACTCAACCTGTCTATTCGCCAGGGGTTCCGTAACAAGTGGAGGGAATTCCCAGGCTGGTCTTTTGTGGGATGCATCGATTCAGCATGTTTTATTTGCCTCTGATATGTATGACAGCCCTTGAGCACATCACTTCCCATGGCTTTCTCAGTTTCTCCCTGGGTAAGAGAAAACAGGCTTTTTTTTTTTTTTTTTTTTTTTTGAGAGAGAGAGAGAGAGCAATTGCCAGCAGTGGGGAGGGGTAGAAGGAGAGGGAGAATCTTAAGCAGGCTCCATACTCAGCGTGGAGCCTGACTTGGGGCTTGATCTCATGACTCTGAGGTAATGACCCTACGCCAAAATCAAGAGACACTTAACTGACTGAGCCCCCAGGCGCCCCAAATGATAAGGCTTTCTGCTTAGGAAGTAAGTGAAGACTGCTGAGCAAATGTTTTTAAAAGTGGTTTTCAAGGCACCTCGGTGTTTCAGTTGGTTAAGCATCTGACTCTTGATTTTGGCTCAGGTCATGATCTCATGGTCCTGAGATTGAGCCCCGTGTCGGGCTCCACCCTGGGTGTGGAGCTTGCTGAAGATTTTCTCTCTCATTCTCTCTCTGCCTCTCCCCTGCTCATGCTCTCTCTGTCCCTCTTTCTCTCAAACAGGATTTTAAAAAAATAAAAGGGGTTTTTAAGCGCTTGATAAAACAGGCCATTGGAGAGCCAACAATTACGTAAGTTCTATACAGACAAGAAGTGTTGGGTCTTTCTGTCTGACTGTTAGGGCCACGCCCGAATTAGTCAGGCTGATGGTTAGCTTAGTCTGTGGTTGTTCAGAGTGGGGCACACAAAACCTCTCCCCCACTCGCCAGGAGTAAAGAATGTGTTGTAATCCTTCTTCAGGATCTGCAGTAACAATGCCATTGGCCAAGTAAACTTGGCCCAGTGGTGGCTGGAAAGGCAGGTGGCCAGGCCCACGTGCATAAGGGAAAGTGCTCACGGCCCCTGGTGTTTGTTACAGGACGGACACATCGCTCTTCATCTTGCTGTGAGACGGTGCCAGATGGAGGTCATCCAGGCTCTCATCAGCCAGGGGTGTTCTGTTGATTTCCAAGATAGGCACGGCAACACCCCCCTCCACGTGGCCTGCAAAGATGGCAACGTGCCCATTGTGGTGGCCCTCTGTGAAGCCAGCTGCAATTTGGATATCTCCAACAAGGTAACCCTGGAGGGGATCCCTTCGGGGGCCAGCAGGGCATGTCCCTCCACCTGCTTCTGGGTTTTCTCCAAGTTTCTCTTCGCGTCTCTTCATTGTTCAAAGCCAGTGGTACTCATAGGGACCTGTTCTGTTCTGGCTTGTAGAGCTGTCTACATTAAATCATACTTTACGTTGGACTTTTGAGTAACTTCGTGAAATAACAGAAAATCATTACATTATTAAGTACTTCCTACCTAGCCAGGTTGTTACTGATGAACATCAAGAGAGGGAGAGAGAGAAAGGGGGAGTGTGTGTGTGTGTGTCTGTGTCTGTGTGTGACCTCTTGTAGAAGAATCCCAGAATATCAGTCAAATTAGAACATCTTTTTGCAGTACTAAATCTCCAGGAAAACACCTCATTGAGATTCCTAGGACCAGATTTCTCTTCTTGGCTTTCTCCCTTGAGAGTTTTTATGGTCAAACATTCAGAACACCTTTTTTGTGCTAAATAAATTTAGTAAGACCAAGGGAATGCTACTATTTGGTGAATACTAAAGAAATGAAAATAGTCACACGATGAAATGAAAAAACCCCATATGTTGACTTCTAGAAGTTAGCTAACACCTTTCCTTTTCCCTGAATACTATAGAGACTTTCATTACCAAATAGGACAGAACAGTTGTATATTCATGTGGCTTAAGGCATGTAATTGTACAAAAGGCAAGCACTACTCTTTCACGATTGTGTTGAAGACAAAGTCCAAGTTGAATTAAAATTTTGATTGTGGGAAGTGTTTGTTTATAAATGGCAGACACGATGCCAGCAGAATTTTCTCATGATTTGTTTGAGGTAAGAGAATTAACAGCTAAAATAGCTGGAAAATTACACGTCTACAAAAAATTATTCCTCTTGCCTATTATGTGATTAATTCTCATGAATCTTGAAATCAGCAGTCTTCACATTCTGGAAATTTGAAAACACAGGATCATAGGTCTTAGGCATTAGCTGCTGTGCTGGTTGCTTTCTTTGTTTATCCCATTCTAATCCTGCCAAGTCTGTTGGGTAAAGTGGCTTAAGGGGAAAGCCAAATGTAATATTAAGCAGCATCAAGATCTTGGCTTTCCTTCTAGGAGTCTTTAAACGAATAAAAAATGGCTTCAGGGAACATCATGGTACTTACTTGAATACCTTTGGACTTGGCCATAGTCCACACAGCTGGCCTACTGTGTGCACAGAATCTGGGATGAACTGTCTCCTGGGAAGGTGGGGGAGCAGAGCGGGTGACTCATGGTACTGGGCACTAAGTGAAAGAAGGGAATGGGTGTTCACCCCGCGCCTAAGTGCAAGCCATGCACTTGCTAAGTCTGCTTTTTAAAATACCCAGCAAGATAACCCTAGACTTTCATGTTTAAAAACAATTGACTTATTTAATGGGAAGGCCTCTACGTTGTTGAGGCTGCAGATGGTAGTTCATACATACCCACACACACTTGCTTTTACCATATTGGGCCACACAGCAGCACAAAGAGGGCATTCTGTAGGTGATTTTGTCACTGAGTTGAGCTCAGCTGGAGCTCCACAGTGTCACCCTCCTAGAATCAGCAGCCTCGTGTAGACAGTTACTTGGGACCCTCTTGGTGTAGCAGCAAGCTGACTGGCAGCTCCACGTGGAGCCAGAGACGAGGTCCCCAGGCCGCCATCAGTGTTCAGGGACTCGGCACACCGTCACTCCGTGGGCCTCACACCTTCTTCAGTGGGTTGGTGACGTCTTCGTTTTTTCCTTCCTCTTCCCAGCGAAGACAGAAAGCATGTTGTACTCATGCACGCACCCGTGCACACACAGGCACACACACAGAGATGCACACACAGACACCCGTGCATGCATGCACGCAGACCAGCACACAGACACGTGCACCCACAAAGATACACAGACACACGCACATAAACAGATGCGCACACACGCAAACACACAGATGCGTGTACGTGCACACAGGCACACGGACATGCACATAGACACGCACAGACTCACATCTACAAATGGGCACACATACACACACGCGCGCACATGTGGACATGTACACGGACACACACACACACATGTACATATCCAGGCATATGCGTGACAATTCCGTGCCCAGTAAGTGTGTGTTAGTGCCTTTCTCTGACAGTACTGTGCCAGAGCAGGATGAGGGGCTTGTGGATAGCATAGTGAATGGTTCGTGCCCCCAGGTGTTTTTTGGTGTAGCCGGGCTCATGTTGCAGTCACTGCTGTGAAAGAGGCACCAGGTGCTATGGAGATGCGGACATCTGCACATGAAAGAAACAGAGAGAGCTTTTGGATGAAGGAGAGAGGAAAGTGTGTTTCAGACCAGGGGAAGTGTTTGTGTATGTTTGGGGGCTGTCTGGCTGCACCTGTAGCTGACGTGGAGTGTAGGCATTTAGGGAGGCTGGCAATGGGGCAGAGAGAGAAAATGCAGGTGGAAGGGGACATTGGGGTGCAAGACCTTGACCGTAAGGCTCGGGAGTTTGGATTTGGTTCTGCCAGAAGTCGGGGCCTTCAACATGTAAACTTCCTAGTCCTTTTTCTTTGTTGTCCTTTTTCCCTTCCATGAACGATACCTCCCATTGCCAGGCTCCTCTTCCTTACACAGAAATCCAAACACCTTGCTACATCTTCACAACTTCTTTTCCTTCTCACTGTATCTCTAGGGTATTTGATCTCTGCTCCCTAGATCACTCTAGACGATAGTAAACTAACACAGGCCGGTGCGCACATTGCAGCATTGTTTGTAAGGGGCAGGAATGGAACCACCGTAAGTGTCCATCTTCAGTGGGCTGGCTGAGTGAATTGTGGCACATCCACATGCCAAGTGTTACTCAGGTAGCCGAAAGTACAAATTAGAGATAGTCACAGGCCCCGCAAGGTGTGTGCCATGTATTACTAGGGGAACATAGCAAGTGGCAGGCTAGAAAGTGGAATATGTCTTGGCTTTTCACATTTTTTCTTTCCTTTTGTGGATTCATAGCTAAAAGCTTGGAAGGCCGGGCACCAAAGGATCGAGCTGGAAGTGCTCTGAGGAGGGGAGCCTGGGGAAGGGGACAGAAGGAAAGGAGCGCCTCTCTTCTCCACCACGGATCCTATGTGTCCTGCCACGTCCTTTGCACTTTCTCTGTCAGCATGTGTTCGCTTCATAACAAAAACTTACATTTGCAAATAAACAGCATAAGACAGACACCTGAACTTCCTCTGCTTCCAGTATCCACCAAGGATACTTTTTTTTGTGGTTCCCCCAGGGCAGAAGAAATACCTAACAGTTCTGTTTATTAAGCAGTTCAGTCCGAACAACCTAGTAAGAATTTATGTCCTAACGACTCAGTAGCTGTTGGGGAAAAAACGATGCCCACAAATGGAAAGAAAATGAATATTTTCATTTCATTCTTCCATAACCACACTTGCATGCTGACGGGATGTGTGTGCTGATTGGGCACCTCACAGCTCCTCAGACCTTGAACCCAGCCAGGCTGGACACTGCATTACTTCCTATTCCACACCCGTGTTCTCAGGGTACTTGTTTCTTGTCACAGTAACCACCAACCCCCCGCTGTGCAGATACGATGGCATTGAAAGGAAGGCAGTGTGATCTAATGCTGAGACCCTAAGCTGCCTGGAGCGAGTAGTTCACTTTATGTCTGAACCTGCTGGTTCCATCAACAATGTAAAATATTCCTCAGTACCCCATGGATTCACTGCAGCGCCCTGAGGTGCCTTGGCACACAGTTTGGGAACCACAGACATAAACAGTGGAGAGCATGGTGGGCATGGCTTTGCAATGTCACCTCATTAGATCGACTTCACTGGCTATCGTTCCATCCCTTTGTCCCTTGCAGTGTCTAATTTGAACTGTGGTGCAGATCTTTCTGGAACCTTGGGCCCCTTAATAAGAACCCTGACTCATGCCTCCTTTCTACCAGCACAGGAGGAGACTTGATTTAGTTATCTTATGATAAGCCTCCTACTCTTTCATCCTTTGCAGTTTTCTTTCAAAGTGACTCTTTTAACTGGAAAATACTTCAACACATTCCTCTTGGCTTGCCTCCCCCCAGGAGAGGGAGGGTTTCTGGAGAAGGGAGTCCACACGTCCTATTTCTTCTGGGGGATCCCAGATCCCGCACACAGTACCGGCCCGTGGGATAGACTCCCGTCAGTGCCATCCTCAGAAGCCATTGTGAGAAGGACTCTCTTTGGGCTTTTTTTTTTTGTGTCTTTCAGTATGGACGAACGCCTCTGCACCTTGCAGCCAACAACGGGATCCTGGACGTGGTCCGCTACCTCTGTCTGGCGGGCGCCAACGTGGAGGCGCTGACCTCGGTGAGTCACTTTCTGGCAGGAGAAAGCCACGGAAAGCCGTAGAGAACGTTTCGGGCCTCAAGGGCATCGGGGAAAGGTATTGCTTGGCAACTGCATCTCAAGCAGACAAGCTGCTCTTAAGCTTTGCTCCTGCAGTGCCGTTCCATAGACAGTTGCCCACACAGAGCCAGGGTGATAGCTGGTTATGCTCATTGGTGCCAGGGCCCTTGGTGCTCTGGGGCCCGCACTGCCAGGAATGCCTGCTGTTTCCCGTGCTACACAGCAGCGCCTTAGGGTGTTTTGTTAGATATGTGTGTTTTCCTTTTCTAAATGCTCCCCCTCCCCTACAACGGCTCTGGAGGTGCCCTGGGCTTTGGGGGAGGAAGGAGGAAGGAGTCTCAGGCCTCAGGGTGGGGAACTGCTTACAAGAGCTGTTCTCTCTTGTTTAAAAAGTCTGCCTTTCTTATTTTGTTCCCGGCGCCTCCCCACCCCTCATTCCGTGCCTGGCACCACCCTCCAGGAGGAGCCCTTTGATTTACAGTTCATGAAATACCAAAGAGGGAAAATACATGGACTGATGCGATAAGATGGTCATTTTACTGCTACAGTGAAATTTTATCATTTGACTTGTTTCTGGCCTGATGGTAGGTTGAGTCTGCTAAACCTCACTAATGCTTTGCTGATGTAAAGTGTGCATCTGAGGAAATCCATTGGGATTTTAAAATATGGCAGCCAACTTTGTGAAAATCAAGACCTCATTTCTTGGAGAGTCATGTAGGGGTTGGCAAACTACAGGCCGCAGGCCAAATCCAGCCCGCTGCCTGGTTTCTGTAAATAAAGTTTTACTGGGACCCAGCCATGCTCATAGTTTACAGCCCACCAGCTGTTTCTATAAATCAAACTTTATTGAGACCCACCCAGGCTTATTATTTACATATTCATGGCCACTTTCATGTTATAAGGGCACAGTTGAGCAGTTACGACAAAGACCCTATGGCCTACAGAGCCCGAAGTTATCTATTCTCTGGCCCCTTATAGAAAATTACTGACCTCTGGTCGGAGACATTGCCTCCCTGACTGTACTGATGATCCTTTGATGTCATTCTGTCCCCACAAGTAGTGGGCCCATTCTCTGTAGTGTCAAGCCCTGTGCTGGGCTTTTCTGCAGGCCCAGTGAAGGCCAGTGCTCTAGATGGGATTGTCCCTTTCTCAGGGTACCTCCTTGCCCATCACAAAACCCTGCGTGGCCATGCGTGGGCTTCTAGGCCTCGTGTGCCATTATCAAACCCTGCCCAGCCATGTCTTGGCATTCAGTTCAGTTACTCCACAATAGAGTATTTATGTGCATTTTTATGAGGAGAAGTTTGTTTGTTTGTTGTCACAAATGTTGCCTCATAAAAAACAAACTGTCAGGGATAGCTCTGAAGATACCAGCTGCTGATTCTGCCATATCTCACAGGTTGGGGACGCTAACATGTGCAGCCCTAGGCCTCTGCTGGGTCCCCAGTGCTGCCCCATGACCTCTGTGAGCCCTTGCCCACAGCAGCTATTTCCTTGCCTCCCGCGAGTGGCCTCCCCTCCAGTGAGCCCTCAAGTGTATCTCCCCACTCATTCTCTGCTCACCACTGGGCCTCCCTGCTACCCGGGAGTCCACTCACGCACCTTACTCCTTTCTTCATTCCCCAAATACTAGGCATGTACTGTGCACCAAGCACTGCTAGGACCCAGGAACACAGTGGGGCACAAGCAGGTGATTTCTCCTCCCTCAGAAAACTTCCAGTCTCCTGACAGAGAGTCAGACAGACCCACAAGCCACAGCAGTAAATGTACAGTTAATGGGGTCTCCAGAGGGTTACACACCAGGGCCCTGAGGGAGTTTCCACGGGTCAGGAGTGCTCCTCAGGGAGAGTGTAAGGAGCACCCTGTGAGAAGCCACAAGGCCTTACAGGAGCCTGAAGGACGGTGGGCTGTAGTACAGCATGGCGGGCCGGGATGCACAGGGCCAGATTGCGCCCTGCCTCCCAGGCCGTGCAGTAGAGACTGAGGGTCTCCCTCTCCCAGTTGTCTTAGGTGTCCAGCAGGAGAGGGGATCATCATGGAGACACCGTGCTCCCTGCTGACGACATCTCTAGCAGAGCCCTAACACGCGTAGTCGTGCCGCCCTTAATGTGCCAGAAGCCATATCCAAAAAAGAAAAGCAACGGAAGAAATTAATTTCAGGAATATATTTTGTTGAGCACAAAACATGCAAAATGTTATCATTTCGATCTGCAATCTGTATTTTAAAACTACTGAGATCTTTCACATTCTTCTGGGCCTCATTTCAAGCATTGAGTAGTCAGGGCTGGGGAGCAGCCGCCTCCTTATTGGCAGAAAACAGTGCCGGGAGGTGGGGGGGCTTTCCTCTGCTTCTGTCCCCGCTGCCTGAGCCCCAGAGTTCCGGTCCTTAACCTCAGCTCTCGACCCTGCAGCGCCCCCTAGTGGTCACCTTACCTCTTTTTCCGGGGCTCTGCCCCCCCCCCCCCCCCCCCCCACGCAGTCCCTGCTGGACTCCAGCCTCTAGGTCCAGTCCCCAGTCACCTCCTGGTCTCTCTCTCCTTCAAAACTTTTTTATTGTAAGATATAACACAGATTTTTTTTTTTTTTTTTTTTTGCAAAGCACATGAACAAAAGTAAAACTTACTGAATTGTTATTGTAAGATCAGCACCTTTATAAGCACTCAGGTCAAGAAATAGAACCTTAAGGTCACCACCCCGGGGCCTGTCTCAGTCGCTGCATCACCCTCCGCACAGCATAACCCTGCCCTGACTTTTGGGGCAACTGTGTCCCTGCCTGTCTTCGCACCAGCAGCGTTTCCTGCCTCTGCTCGCCTCTTCCAGCCGCGCGTCCATCTCAGTGGCCTCCCCCATTCTCACCACCCAGGCCTGCAGCTGCTCCTGGGCTCAGGCCCACCTCCCCGGCTCTAGCCTCGCTTGTCCCGGAGCGCCCCCTAAGACTCCTTCTGGGGGGCACCACCGTCACAGGGTCCCGGCCCCCGCGTTCGTCCTCTCCCTCTGGCTCTGCCCATCTCTGTCAGTATCTGACCTCTGCAGGGGGCGTCAGTATGTGGCACGTCGCCCAGTCCGGGGAAGGGGAAGCTCTGCTTGCCTCTCCTCCCCTGCATCCTCCTGGGGACCACATCCTGGGTTCCTCTTGGTCTCCTAGCACTGTGTTCTCTGGCCTCTGTCTGGTTAAGGACCTCTGTGCTTCCCCCAGGACCAGCTCATCCTCAGATCTGGGTCTGGATTGCCACATCTATGGTTCTGGAAAGAGCCAGTGAACTCCGACCTCCACTGCCCAGCCTCACCCTTCACCCCTGTCCCCCCTTAGCTGGACCTGGCAGAACAGGGCTCTTTGCAGGTCGTGGGAATCCCCTCACTCTCTCCCACCTCATCGAATTGGCACATGCTCTTTTTTCCCTCTGGAATCTCATGCGTTTCCACCCCCTCCTTCCCCTGCATGTGGTGCCTGTGCACACACACCCCTGCTATAAGGTAACATGATGTGCTCCTTCTTTCAGAGTAAGAGACTATTTTAGTGTTTATTTTATTATTTTTGAGAGAGAGAGACAGACAGAACATGAGCAGAGGAGGGGCAGAGAGGGAGAGGGAGACACAGAATATGAAACAGGCTTGAGGCTCTGAACTGTCAGTACAGAACTTGATGAAGTCTTGAACTTGGGAACGACCAGATCATGACCTGAGCTGAAGTCGGACACTTAACCAACTGAGCCACCCAAGCGCCCCCAGAGTAAGAGACTTTTAATGCCTCGTGGCAGGCACCCAGGCACATAGTAGCAGATGACATTAGTGGCAGGAGGATTCTGGGACACTAACTCCTTCTCATCTTTCGATATTAAACTGGAGCCCCAGACAGCCTCCTCTTTCCCAGCCCCCTCTGGCAGGTGTGATTTGCTTTCCTTTCTTGCTCTGTTGGAATTGGCTGCTGGTCCCCCATGAAGCTGTGAACCCTTGGCCATGATCATGTGCTATTTGTTCTGGTCTCCTAACTGATCTCCTTGCTTCTACCCTCACGTGTCCAGTCTGTTTCTCAGGCAGCAGCTTGTGTGACTCTATTCAAATATAAATCAGAACATGTCCCTTTTCTGTTCAGACCCCCCATCAATTTAGAAGTCCTTATGTTGGGGGTTCCCTTAAATCTCAGCCCCTCGCATTGCCTCCCTGACACCCGTCTCTTGCTCCATCTCTTCCTTTTGACCCCCCTGCACCGCATGAGCCATATGAGCTTCTTTGAAGTTCTTCAAACATGATAGCCATGCTGCTGCCTCAGGCCCTTTGCACTTGCTCCTCTTCACAGGACTTTCTTCAGGTATCCAAATGGCTTGCCCTCTCATCTCCTTCAGGTTTCAACTCAAAACATCACCTTCTTAATGAGGCCCTCCCAGACCACTGTTTGTAACCAAGAAGACACTAAGGGTTAGAATTGCTTGTGGGAGCCAGCAGGGGCCCACGGTAGAGCAAGGCCAAGAATGCAAACTTCCAGCTCCTACCCCATTCCCTCCGAGAAAGGCTGAATTCTCAGCTCTTTAATTAATAATTATTGTTGCTTCCTTTTCCACGACTGACAGTCTGTTCTTTCTATTTGGTTTTCTCTAATCTGCTCAAGTGGTGAGGGTGTCTGTTTCTGCCATACGGATGAAGAATTTTCCAGGAGGCCGAGTGACTGAGCACGTAGCTGGTGAGGGACACATTCAGGACTTCAACCTGGTCTATCTGACTCCAAAGTTCTTTCTACTACACTGACAGGCTTTTCTTTTGGGAGCCTGAATAGTGTCTCTTAGGGCAAAGCATTTTGCAAACTGTAAAGTGCTGTATAAATGTAGGACATGTGGTTGATGGGGGTTTTCCTGTTGTTTGAAAGGCTCCATGATGGACACTAACTTTTGCCAGCGAAGGTCCTCTGCCTGTGTCATGTGCAGACCTGGGGTCTCTGAGAGAAGTGCTGTGGCCAGAAGGCACACAACTTCAGTCAAGGCTCAGTTTTTCCCAGTGGGGACAGTGGTTCCCAAACTTTGCTGCACGATGGAATCACTTGGGAACATTTACAACCACAGTGTCCAGGTGGCAACCAGACCTAGAGAAGCAGAGTGTCCAGAGGGAGTGGACATGTGCAGGCACTGGGAGGCATTAAGGACCCCAGCGATTCCAGTGTGCGGTCAGATTTGGGAACCACTAACCTGAAGCCTTTTCTTATGTCAGTAAGGATCTGGGCAGTTGGGCATGAATTCCTGGTTGGGCTGTGGTGTCCGACAAGATCCCTAATTGACCCCAAAGCAAACGAGGAGCCCTCAACTGCCCATTGGAGACACCTGGGGACTTTAAGGGAGAGAGAGAGATGGGTGGGAGACTGCCTCCCCGGAGCACCCACGTGAGCTTCCAGCTTCGGCCCAAGGCAGTGGTTCTCAACCGGGGCCATCTCGCACCACCCAGGGAATGCTTGGCAGTGTCTGAATGTTACTGGACCCCCAAGACCAGGTTTTTGAGTCTCAACCCTAAACTTGAGAGAAAGTAGGCAGGCAGAACTTATTAGAGATAGCCTGTGTACGAGGGAGCCAACAAGCAGGAGGAATGTTGCTCCCAGAAGGGACAGCATGCAAGGCTTATAAAGGCACGTTTCCAAAGGGTGAGAGCAAGCAGTGGGGAACCATCCTTCAGTCCCACAGTCATTATCTTGTGGTTGTTACTTTTTAGTGGATACAAGACAATCACAGGATGCCTTTCCCCATGTTCAACGTTACTTTAGAACTCCTGGAAAACAGAAATACTTGTGCAAGGAGCCTTTAAATTGCTACTTTAATTTTGCCCAGACCACCGTTACTCCCTAATGGCTCTCATCTCTCCCTTGTTCTCCCTTCCAGAAGGAGATTTTTGTCTCTAAGCCTATGGAAACATTTAACCCTTGCCTTAGGCCAGTGGCTTTATAGGAGTTAAGTCCCTTTTGCTTTCCCTATATTGTCTCATGAAGACACTTTGGGTTGTCACGTGTTTGGAAAGGCGATGCTGCTGGCATCTGATGCCGAAGCCAGAGATGCGCTAAACATTCCGCATGCGCAGGACAGCCCCGCCCACACAGTAGAGATTGATCTGGTCCCAGACGTCAACAGTGCTGAGGCTGAGAAACGCTGGTCTCATGAAACCCCGCGCATGGCTCAGATTATGACTCGAGTTGAGAAATTCAAAGATGTGCTGTGAATCAGATTCGGGCGTCCGTGAGCTTCCGTGGGAATGGAACTTTAGCGGTTACTGATAAACATTGACAGAGGGGCCGAGATGCTTCTAACTCTTCTTGTTGAAAAGATACTGCATGTAATTGCATGGAAATTGCAATTTTCTACTTTCGAATTTGTAATGTCTTTAAAACTGCAGCAGACCAGTCCCAAAGCCTCCATTTCCTCCTTGGGGGCACGCGAACAGCCTCCGTGCCTGCCTCTCCCAGGCGACTCCGAGGGTCAGTGCAGGCACAGCCCTGAGAGCTGGACCAGGCGCATGATATCGGGAGGTGCTCCGTACGTGTTAGCCGGTGTCGTGCTTATTCATGGCACAGAAATGGAAGTGAATTTGCTCGCTACGAAACTGCAGCCCTATGAAAATTCTCTAATTGAAAGGTGCTGCAGACTCTGATGTCCTTCTTTTATGTTCCCTGAAACTCTTTAGGTCAAAATGGTCCATAAAACTAAGCCTTTTCTTTGAAATGCAGTTATTACCAGTAACTAGCATCCTATGAGTGCTGAGGTTTGTTCTTAGAAGGAATTTAAGTCATTAGCTAGCACTACCTAGAATTTGGCATCTGTGAAAGTCTTCATTGTCTGCTTTATTGGAGAGGGGTTCAGGATTTGGGGTAATCTGCTCGCCAACGAGGTGCCAAGTGTGATGAAAGCTTGTGGGTCTGAAACATCGCACCGATGGACTTCAAGGCACCAGTGCACAATTTTTTCCTAATTCTCCTCTTCTTTTTCTGGGAAGCCCAGTGAAATAAGGATTCTACAGAAGAGAAAGAATCTAGGACACACTGTTTATCCACCTTCTTTGTTTCTGACGCCTGTTACGCCTGTTTCTGCCTCCGAAGACAGAGCTAATGTATGGAACAAACAGCTCTTGTGCGAAGGAAAGAAACTAATCCTTTTTCTCCAACAGGATGGGAAGACAGCAGAAGAGCTGGCTAAATCAGAACAGCACGAGCACGTAGCAGGTCTGCTTGCAAGGCTCCGGAAGGTGAGAAATGCTGTTTATCGGTCTGAAATTCTCTGTTTTATATGAAAAGGTCTGCCTTTTTCTTTGTAAAGAATGAGATGAACAAAATGAGGCTTTGGGCACACGGGTTATTTGAAAGGTGTCTGTCCCTGTCCTGTGGCTTGCATACAGTTAGCGTCAGTGCATCAGCTACCTATCAGTTTCCTCTTCTGTGTTTGGACATGGAAATCATGTGACGTCCTTACAGTTGCTATGCCTGGTTTCCCTCCTCCCGCCCTCTCTGTAATAACCGTCCCCACAAAGTAGACAGGAAATGAGAAGGCTGACTGCTTCTTTCCTTCTTAATGTGTTGAGCCCCCAGATATCACATGATACGCTCTGATCCAGGAAACACTGTTGCTCTAAGGTTTAAGGACACAGGACAAAATGAAGTAAATGGCAGGTGTGTCTTTCCAGCCCAGATCATAACAATGTGTATCAGGAGTCCTCAGAATTAGTCACACCCTTTAAGGTAGGAACTCTGTGTCTGAGACTCTATCCTAAAGAAATGAAAGAAATGCAGGAAAAAGTGTTTTATGCATGCAGGTTTCATTGCAGTTATATATAGTTATATATATAACTATATATATAACTATATATATATATATATAGTTATATAGTTATATATAATACAATAATAAAAATCGGAAACAGATGACCAACAATGATGTCTAGTAAATTGTTATACAGCTACAGGGTAGAACTGTTTTTGACCACTAAAATATTTCTGAAGAGGTTTTAGTAACAAAAGTTCAGTGCTTAGGATGTTGCAGGGTTTCAAAGCAGAAGATAAATTATACATATGCACATTATAATCTCTCCTGTATACATAGAAATACATAGAAAATATTAACAGTGGTATTTTGGTAACTAACATTTCCTTCTGTAAACATTACTATATTTTTTCCAAATTCCTTATAATATAGGTGACCTTAAATAATACAGATTTGAACCGTACAAAGTCCACCTCTATGCACGTTTTTTAAATAAAGACAGTACAGTGCTGTGAATCTATTTTCTCTTCCTTATGATTTTCTTACATTTCCTTTTCTTTCACTTACTTTATTGTAAGAATATAGTCCATGGTCCATATAAACATACAAAATATGTGTTAATCACCCGTTTATGTTATCAGTAAGACTTCCAGTCAACAGTGGAGTGTTATTAGTAGTTAAGTTTGGGGGGGGTCAAAAATATATCTAGATTTTCAACTGTGTGGGGGTCCAGCACCCCTAATCCCTGTGTTATTCAAGGGCCAACTATAATCATGTAGTAATTTTTCAAAGACAGACTTTCTAGAAATAAATAATAATTCAGTTGATTTAAGTGCTCAATGGAAAGGGATTATCGAAAATAAGCTTGGGGTATCCCATAGATGTCCTGCCCCATATGAATTGGAAAGTGAGGGGGTGCCTGGGTGGCTCGGTCGATTAAGCAACTGACTCTTGGTCTTGGCTCAAGTCATGATCTCACAGTTTATGGGATCAAGCCCTGATCAGGCTTTGAGCTGGCAGCTTGGAGCCTGCTTGGGATTGTGTCTCCCTCTCTCTCTGCCCTTTCCTCAGTCTCTCTCTCTTAAATAAATATATATTAAAAAAGAAAAAAAACAAATTGGAAGTGTCCTGGGAGGGATGATCACCTCTCACCCTCCACAGCTACTGAGAGTCTGAATTTTCATAGTGGTCCCAGGGTCCTGGCCGTGGGGCGGGGGAGGGGACATGGGTGCAGTAATTTCCTTCCCAGCCTTGGAGTTGAGCTGGGAGAGATCATTCTTCTTCACACCTTTGTGCTTCGGAGTCTGTGAGCTGGCTGCAAAGGCAGTAGGAAGATGACCCGTGAAAACAGATGTCCCTGGCCACTGCAGGGATTCAATGTGCCCTTCCTTCTGGAAATTCCAGAAAGAGAAGTCTGGAAAAATGTTCTTAGCCTTACTCAGATGTTCTTTTTTTTTTAATCTTTAAAAAATGTTTTTTGTTTATATATTTCTTTTGAGAGAGAGAATGCAAGCAGGGCCAGGGCAGAGAGAGAGCGAATCCCAAGCAGGCTCCACATTGTCAGCACAGAGCCCAGCGCGGGGCTTGAACTCACAAATCGTGAGATCATGACCTGAGCTGAAATGGAAAGAGTCAGAGGCCCAACTGACTGAGTCACCCAGGCACCCCTAGCCTTACTCACATGTTCTTACAGGAAATGCATGCGTTAAATGTAGACATTGTTTTCTCCCACTCTGCACTGCCATGCACTGTCTCACTGTGGAGGAGAATTTGGACTAGAAAAACAAGGGAAAGTGTTTTGTTTACAAGCAGAAAGAGAGGGGGTGGAGCCTGGGAGTCACTATCAGCAGATCAACCAGGAACTTGCCCACAAAGTCTCCTAATCTCCAAATTCCCTTAAAGTAAAGCAGTGTGTCAGTCAGCACATGGAAGAATGGAACAGTCTGGAACACAACAACCGGCTGGATTGGCTCAGTGTTTGCGACCTTTGACTCTGGGTGGACTTTATAGCAAGGTGCCCTGCATTTGAGTGCAGAGCCTATGTTTATAGGTGACATGTCACAAGAGAAGGGTGGTTGTAAGTCGATCACTCATTGTAGTATCCATCAACAGCAAAAAGAAACTGACCTGAAATCTGGCCTTGGCAACTCACTTGATGAGGACACAGTTTTACTGTGAATTGTTAGATCTCTCTTACAGTCCACTGGTGGAGAGGAAAGTTTCGTTAGGCTGAACACCTCACGGATCAGGGATTCTCAGGCTTCCCACATTCCACGGAGGAGGGTTCTCACCCATGCGGGGTGCCACCACCCGAATCTGAGCCCTAGTGACGTCCCTGCCGCGTGTAGAGGGCTCAGCGGTCACGGTGGGCCGCGTTCCTCACAGTGAAGCCTCTGGCGAATCTTTCTGGGCCTGGAGTGCTGCTTACCATCTCAGAGACTTCTCACAGAGCTGCGACCCTGGGATGGGACAGACACTCATTTTTAAGCAGAAATCAGTGGCAAACCATGATCCCCGCCTGTCTGGTGGGTCACCTGGGGAGACATCCTCTTCGGACAAGGTGACACAGCTTTTCCTTGGGCTGTGCCGTGTTTAACACACAGGAAAGGTCCATTCTTTTGTTTTAAAATGGATGGCCACACTGGGTGCAAAGCCGGAAGTTATTGTGGTGACAGGTCTGAAACAGTGAGTAAAGCCCAGACCAAAGTACATGAAGGACAGGCTCTCCAGTGACAGCAGAGAGGGATCAGACTGAGGGGCTTAAAAGTATTTTCTCCCTTAATCTGATCCCAGATTTCCTGCCATGTGCTTACGTTGCTTTTATGATTAGAAATACAAATACAGGGAAGCTCGTATGGTGATCCTGCCAACCCTGTGTGCCCAGGGGAGGCGGTAGGCTGTCTTCCAGTCTAGAATCTTTAAATCATGGTAGGTGCGTTCTTGCACTGTCCCGGTTTCGGATTTCCTTTATTTTCTCCCACCAATTGGCGCCCTTGTGTTTTGGTGCCTAGCTTTTTATTTATTTATATAAATAAATATATATTTATTTATAATATTTATAAATATATATATAAATAATATATATATTAAATATATAAATTTATATAAATTTATATATTTTATATAAATATATATATTTTTTACATATATATTTTTTATTTTTTGTTTTTTTATTTTTTTTCAATATGTGAAATTTATTGTCAAATTGGTTTCCATACAACACCCAGTGCTCATCCCAAAAGGTGCCCTCCTCAATACCCATCACCCACTTTCCCCTCCCTCCCGCCCCCCATCAACCCTCAGTTTGTTCTCAGTTTATTTATTTATTTATTTATTTATTTATTTATTTTTTCAATATATGAAATTTATTGTCAAATTGGTTTCCATACAACACCCTGTGCTCATCCCAACAGGTACCCTCCTCAATACCCATCACCCACCCTCCCCTCCCTCCCACCCCCCATCAACCCTCAGTTTGTTCTCAGTTTTTAAGAGTCTCTTATGCTTTGGCTCTCTCCCACTCTAACCTCTTTTTTTTTTTCCTTCTCCTCCCCCATGGGTTTCTGTTAAGTTTCTCAGGATCCACATAAGAGTGAAAACATATGGTATTTGTCTTTCTCTGTACGGCTTATTTCACTTAGCATAATACTCTCCAGTTCCATCCACGTTGCTACAAAGGGCCATATTTCCAACTCCACACCCGAAAAACAACCCAGTGAACAAATGGGCAGAAAACATGAATAGACACTTGTCTAAAGAAGACATCCGGATGGCCAACAGGCACATGAAAAGATGCTCAACGTTGCTCCTCATCACGGAAATACAAATCAAAACCACACTCAGATATCATCTCACGCCAGTCAGAGTGGCCAAAATGAACAAATCAGGAGACTATAGATGCTGGAGAGGATGTGGAGAAACGGGAACCCTCTTGAACTGTTGGTGGGAATCCAAACTGGTGCAGCCACTCTGGAAAGCAGTGTGGAGGTTCCTCAAAAAATTAAAAATAGACCTACCCTATGACCCAGCAATAGCACTGCTAAGAATTTACCCAAGGGATACAGGAGTACTGATGCATAGGGGCACTTGTACCCCAATGTTTATAGCAGCACTCTCAACAATAGCCAAATTATGGAAAGAGCCTAAATGTCCATCAACTGATGAATGGATAAAGAAATTGTGGTTTATATACACAATGGAGTACTACGTGGCAGTGAGAAGGGTGCCTAGCTTTTTAAAAGACAGATGGGAGAGAGAATATTCCAATGTTCTGATATTTCTGATATTCTGATATTTTGCCATTATCCTGGGATTTTTCTCTAAGGAGAGGTCAGCGCAAAAAAAGTCATTTTAATACCTGTGATCAAAGGACATCATCCCTGTTAGTGCCCAGAGTCCACAGAAAGATTCCTCTCTCTTTTTGCTTTGAGAGGCAAAATATAAACTGATGGCTGGGTGCACAGACTCAGGAGTCAGATGGCCTGGGTTCAAATCCCAACACTGCTGTTTTCTGGCTCAGGAAATAGAAACCTGCTTAGCTTCAGTTTCCTGTTTGTCAAATGGGGTAATTGTAGATCTGCCTGACAGTATGGTGATGATGTAAATGTTGTCTTTACACCAGTGTCTGCACACAGTAAGCACCGTGTGTTTGCTGTTGTTTCTGGTAGCCTGCAAACCAATCTCTGAGTCCCGGGGAAACATAAGAATTTCCCTGTGGTGGCCCCTCCTGTGACCCAGCACCCAGGAGCAGATGTGGGAGTGTCAACAAGGCAAGTGGGCCCCCTTGAGAGCCAGCGTTACAACAGCCATCATTCAACCGTCCATGTGTGGCAGGTGCTGTGATTTTACAACATCCCAAAGATGGAGACGTTCCTGCAGGAAAGCGGGGCTCAGTGAGGCTACGCAAATGCTCATCAGTGCAGCACCCAGAGTCAGTCCTGAAATAAGATGTCCTGTGGCCTTCAGTGGGCTCCGGGCTTCAGTGCCAACTCCTCACCAGCTGCGGGACAGGGGTCTTTCCCCGTGTTGAGCTCACCCGCTGTGCGGTGAGCCCCGATCTCCTTCCAGGGGTCCCCACGGCCTGCTCCCTTCAGCGGAGTCTCCTGGACTCCGTGTTCACTGAGACCCATGATTTGTTTGCCACAGTCATTCCCTCAGAAGGCTCTAGACTCAGCTTCCTGATGAGGCAGAAAGGGAGGAGTTGGCTGCCCCGTATTTCTAACCACATTCGTGTCTTTTAAAATAAATATATTTTCAAATAAGTAACTGCCTGGAATTGGGGACACCCAGTCCCGGAATCTGGTTCTTGAAAGTGGTTGAGGCATCACAGGAGCGACCCTGGAGAAGATGTCAGTAAGGACTTGTGGTAGGTTGTCAGGAGGAGTAGGTGATACCTTCAGAGAAGCCAAGACAGTAGATGTATTTGCAGTTATAAGTCGGGTCCCTGGAGGAGAGTGAGCACACCAGGATCCGCGGATAAGGGAAAGGAAGAGGGCAATCTCTACATAGGAGCATCGTGTCACCAATTTCCTTTCCATGTCATTTTTTCTTGATGTTCCCAGTCTTTCTCACCAGGGTGCAGTGGGCAGTTTGGGGTGGTGGGACTTCCTGTCCTTACAAGATAAGAGGACCCCCAAGCAGCTCCAGTCATCTTGGCCCCTCCCCCATTCATTGTGAAATAAAAAACTGCACATTTCCTGACACCCCTGGGAGAGAACCATCCTCTGTAAGACCCCCCTCCCTGTGGATCCTAAACACATTCATGGGGATAAGTCTGTATCTGCACAGCAGGGGGGTGGCCTTGAAATAGGTTTCCAAGTAGACCAAATTAGCAACAGAAATGCCCCCTTGAATTCACATCTAATCAGTTGACAAGCCTAGGAACAGATTTTTAAAGGTTTGCTGGGGAAGCCAGGGGCTTCCTGTTCCAGAAATAAAACCTAAGTCATCTTGTTGACCTGCAGGGGGCAGCAGAGGACTGGCCAGAGCACAGCGAGAGGCTACTTGGGTCCTCAGACAGCTCAGGGGGGCTGACCCTGAAGAGATGAGACCTTGCAGCCAGTGCATCTGGGCAGGGTGGGGGTGGGGGTGGCCAGGCCAGAGCTTGTGGGGAAAGGAAGAACCCGGGACAGGCCTGAGCTGGGCGAGGTGTGCTGTGACCCAGTTCACCACCAAGTGATTGGGGGGCAGCCGTGTGCGGGAGCCTCTGGTGCCCCCCGCAGAGCCCACCACATGTGTCTCTTCCCACCTGCGTGTTCAGTGCCCTCACACTGGGGGGCTTGATTGTCCTTCCAATTAGATTTTAATAAGCTGGCATTAAAATAGTTGCTGTTCTTACACCTAAGATGAGACAGTGAAGAAAGGTGCCTGGGAATATTTTGGAAAATAGGATAAAGTGTAGAATTTACCCAGAATTTAAAATTCAGCACAAGGAAACTACATTTGCATAATTAAGACTTGCTGCTCCTTCCCTGCTGGGTCTAATTGCATCCTGCCATGTGGGGAAAGCCACATCACCTCCCTGTGCTCTTATCTGGCTTTCCCAGATTTCAGATGGTCTTCCCTGTCAATCTGCTGATGTTTAGTCATCTTTGCTGATGGGAAAGTGGAGCTAAATTGCCAGGGGTAAAGGTGCAGGAAGAAAGTTAGCTAGAAACCAGGATTCCCCAGGGCATCAAAGAGCAATGCAGTTACCAAATAATATTCATTTAAAAGATATTCACAGTGTCTAGATATGCTAAGAACTATTCTAGGCACAGGAGAGACCACAGTGAACAAAAGAAGCAAAAGTCAGCCAAAAAACGAATAAAGAAAAATACCAGATGGGGTAAGTCAGGGGTTGGCAAACAATGGCCTCCCAGCCAAAGTGGGTCCACCACCTGTTTTTGTAAATAAAGCTTTATTGGAACACAGCCACACCCATTGACTTTCTACTATCTATGGCCGGTTTCTGGGTACATGACAATCATAGGAGAGACCACCTGGCCCTTTATAGAAGGATCGTTGCCCCTGCTGTAAGTGCAGGGATTCAAACAGGGTGAAATTAGAGAAGGGAGGGGAGTTACTTTCCACCCACTCTGCTGGTGACATTTAAACCAACACATGAAAGATTGGAGAGGGGAGGCAACCAGAGAAGGTGGTGGGGAGGAAGCAGAGAGAAAAGTGAGTGCAAAGGGCCTGGGGCAGTAAAAAGCTGGGTGGGTGTGTCCCAGAAAACAAAAAGGAGAGGGATGGGCCTGCACCAGGACTTGAGCTTGGTGGTCTGGGAGAGAATGGTGACTGATCAGAGAGGTAGGCAGCTTTACAAACCTAGGTCAGGAGACTGGGTTTGGTCCAGTTGTGTTCAGCAGGTGGGAGCAAAATCTGACTCTCATTTTGGGACTTGCCCTCTGACTGCCCCGACAGAGACCAGGTAGGAAGTGGTCTTGGGAGCCAGGTGAGATATGACGGCACTTGGATGGGGTTTTCCAGGCTCAGTTACACTGTGACCCATGGGCAGGAGTGCAGATGGAGGGTGCCCATCCCTGGGTAAATATTTAAAGTGTAAAGTTAACAAAAGCAAATGGGGAAATAGTCCATGTTGTGCCTCCTACTTACAAAATACACCTTCTGACCACCTGGAAGGCAGGACTGGTTCAGAATTCTGATCCTCACGTTCCCTGCTGCTTTCCCCACCTCTCCCCAAGCCTGGCAGACTCACCTGCTAGAGGCTCACCGCCATGGCCACCCCAGTCCTCACCTCTGCACTAACCACAGGAGAATATTCCAAGGCAGGAGCCAGAATTTAGGAAACACGGTAGTCCTTGGTGTTAATGCAGGAAGGTCTGATGAGGCGGGGCTTTGTGGCCACCAGGGCACAGGTGGCCTTGGATCTCCTGGTAGGTAGAGACCACAGAGGGACTTGTGTGCTCCCTCCAAAGAAATCGGTGTTCTCCCACCTTCAGAGCTGTGGGGCGGGGGGAGGGGGGGCAAACTCACTGTCTTCCTCAGGCCCTCTCTGCGTCAGAACCACAGTCAGCCTTGGAGAGCACGCCTGTCTGGTGATGGCAGCTGCCTTCCCTGGGACACTGCTCTAGGCCCCAACAGTCTTTGTGCCGCCGCCTACTGGTGACAAGAGAAAATGCGCCACCCACCTGCAGTCCGGGAGAGATTTCAGCACCTTCTGTTGTACTTCTGCATCAAAATCGGTTGTGTTCAGATTCTCCAAGGCTCTTAGTGAGCAAGAGGAGGGATTATCCTGCAGGACCAGGTTGGGTCTCCTTAGAAAGGAGAAGACTCATATTTTGCTTTCTTGCCTTATGGCAGATCTGTCCATCTTGATGGGGAGCTGTTTCCAAACTTGTCTTCTTTCCAAAGAGAAGGTGAAGGGTGGATGAGGCAGTCCCAGCACAGCCAGTGGGTGGGGAAGCAGGGAGAACCCCTGGCAAGGGCATCATGGGGGAGCAGCGTGGGGTATACAAGGAATGTCATTGGGAGCATTTGAGTGTCCCTGGGTCAGATTTGGGGGTTAGAAGGAAAACGTGAGGCATGGCTCACCTTATCACACCGGTATCCCAGAGCCTGTGTGTAGGGACATACTCAACAGGATTCTTGCCAAAGCAGGCCAGGTGATCAGATATAGGGGAGAGGTGAGAAATTTCATCACGTAGGAAGGAGTGGGATTTTTACTAAACTGACTGAACAGGATTCTTGCTAAAAGTAAACTAACTTGGCCAAGGACAGGGCAAGACACAGAGAACCTTGACTAGAGTTAGGACCAAGTGAGAGTTTTCATCCCTGCCTGCCTCTGTTCTTGGTCTGGCCGGGGAAGCAGCAAACACATTACCTGCAGCTTCTAGCCCCCCAATACCCTGCATGGAATTTAAAGGAGTGAACTGTAGTCATTTGAGGGCAGCACTGAGCAAAGCATATACATGACTTCCCTCAGCTGCCCTGGAGCAAGCCAAAGAAACTTCTGGAAGTTTGCTGGGGCTGCAGCAGTGTGCCATGGTTACCAAGCCTCTAGGTCTTCAGACTGCAAGGGCCTGAGGGACTCAGGCAGAGGGGACACACATACCCTCAATCTGGCACACAGGGCATGTGATGGCCAAAGTCAAGGTGCCAAGATCAGAAGTGCACAAAGCAGAAAAGGGCCACAAACCAACTAATTGCACACTGTCCCTGGGAGCCGGTGGTTGGATTACAGCCAGAAGCAGGTTTTCTGCCTTTCCCCTGTCACAGGAGAAGAGGACACTGGTGTCCTCAAAAGAATCTTATGTTAGTAAGCTGTGTGTTACAAAATAAGTGGAGAATGTTCTATTCCCCTTGGTGAGATACTCCTAGTGGATGGTGATGCTCACAGGACATGGTGACTGCAGTTTAGATGCTTCCTGTGCAGGGGAAGGGAGTGCCAGGGACTGATTGGAAAGGAAGGGGAAAGGGCAGTCTTTGAAGGTTAAATTAGAGGGTTGGGAGGCAGATTTGCTTCTGGGGTCAAGGGCTTATCTGTAACACTACATGGCATCAGGGAGAGATCCAGCTAGCACCCCATCTCTTCCCGCCTGGTGGGCAGCTCTGGGATGAGTGACTGTCACAACAGAACGTCTTCAGCCTCTGCACTGACTTGGGTCACAATTCAGGGGTCCCCCAGCCCTTTCCCTCCCCTGCAGGGCTTTGTGTCTGAACCTATTGGAATTTGCGGCTAAGGGAGAAGCTAGAATAAGGACAGCGTCAAGTTCTACAGAGCACTGGGCAGGGGGAGGAGTTCACAGATGACAAGTACCTGCACAGATTATGTTAAATGTGAATGGAATGGCCTCCCTGTGACATACCAGAGACATCAAAGGGAATATCTATAGTGAAATATAATGTGTTGCAGTGTATAAATGCTGGGGCCCAGGGCATGAGGGTTGTAGTGAAATTGGCAGGTATGGGGACCCGTGCACGGTCACTATGAAGTGCCTGCAGACACCCGTGCATCCTGGAGTGCTGGGATGGCACGCGGACACTGTAGCAGCTTGTCTACCTGATTTTCGCAAGTGAGGGTAGGAGCTCGTGAGGGTTTTTTTTACCAATTTATTAAGGATTTGCATTCTTGGAAACCTCAACTATTGAGATAACACACTCTCCAAAACAGGCTGGGTCATATGTGGCATGCAGTTAAGCCTAAGGTCATGTAATCATAAGCAAGTTTTTCTCTTAAATAAATGCTCAGCAGACTCAGCGCTCAGGTGGACCCAGGGAGTTGTTACCGTCCAGGACATGTGTAAACGTGTGTGGACACATAGCACCCACATCCACGAGCACCCCCAACATCAAGAACTGAAAACGTAGCGCCCATTCCCACCGTGCCCACTAGGAGGCAGTGTTGCCATGTGGAGAAGGAAGGTCAGGGTCACACAGAGAAAATGGGGAAGGAGTGGAGTCTGACAGGTGAGCCTGCTGGGTGGTCAGTGGAAGAAGCCACCGTGGCTCAGCGGGAAGAGGCCAGCAGGACATCCCCCCTCCCGGGATGAGAGCTGGAAGCAGTGTCTGCCAGGCCTGAGACCACAGGAGACTAAAAGCAGGCAGTTCCCTCTGAGAGGCTCCTGCAGGTCCCCCTGAGTCCTGTCATTTCTACACACCCCTTTATTGAGCACCTCCCTGCCAGGTGCTGGGGACACGACTTTCTCCTCAAGTTGGCTCCCAGTTGAGGGGGAAGATCATCCCACCACACCCTACAGTCTAGCGGGGTCATGATGGAGAACCCCACCTGGGCTGGAGCCTCCTGGGGAGGAACGTTCTGGAAGAGAACCCAGTAAAAGCGGTCCCCCCGGATGTATGGAAGTTAGCAGGTTAAAGCGGAGGGACCATCCTGGGTCGGGGAAGGACCCTGAGCCTGCACCCCACACTCCAACAGGCCCCTGTTCTGGGGCCAGGATCAGGCTGGGGGTGGGAAAGCAGGCTGGCTGTGAGGGTGGATGGAGCCAGGGCGGCGAGAGCCGTGCCTGACTGTGCAGGTGTCCAGGTGGGCTCTCTGGATGCACAGAACACCTGCCCACACTGTCCTATCAAAGTGCTCTTGTTGTCTTTGGTGTCAGTGTTCACGTGTCTCTGTGTCTCCAGGACATGGATCTGGGTCGGGTCTACACCTTCCTGTTCCCTGCACTTTGCTCAGCCCATGGGGGCCTCCATAAATGTGTGCTGATGAGCGAGTGAGTGAGTGAATGTGTGAATTATCCTGCTTCTCTCTGCAGGGCTGAGAGAGGACAGTGGGAAGGTTACGGGGTCCCCAGCCCCACCACAGCATCATGTATGTACTTCCTGATGCCCCTTCTCAGCATCTGGTGCCATCATGGTGTTGTGAGGGAACGGGGCCCCTCCACACAAAGGAGCAGGGGTCCCTGGCCACTCTTGATGGGCTGACCCTGGTTCCCCTTTAAATTGATGGCTTCACAGGAATTACTTCACCCCATTTCTTGTGCACCAAAATGCCATGGACATGGGCACCTCCCTGATGACAGAAAGCTCACCAGTGGTTGCCAGAACCCGGGCAGGGAAAGGCGGTGACTGGTTATAGCTACAGAGCTTCCTTAGGGGGTGGAAATGCTCTGGATCCCAATGCAGTGCTGGTTGTACACATTGTATATGCAGTAAAGCCTCGGAACTTCCAGACCACTCAGAAAGCCTTCCAGACCACTCGGAAATGGTCAATTACGTGTTATGTGCACTGTACATGAATCTTTTTTATAGATACCATGGGACAGAATAAAACGTCTGCAACACAGGTAAGCGTCGCAGACCAGGGTACAAACTTCCAGGGGTAAAATAAGTAAATGCCAGGATGTGCTGTACAGGATGGGACCACAATTCATAATACTGTATTGCATATTTAAAAGTTCCCAAGTGAGTAGCTCTTAAACCTTCTCATCACAAGAGAACTCTGAGGAAGGACACGGCGAGAGTTCCTAACTGTAAGAGTCGGCATTGGCTGTTTGCTCAGAGCCTTCTCTTTCTCTGTGGCTAATTCGCCCCTTTTCATCTGTGTGCAGGATACGCACCGAGGACTCTTCATCCAGCAGCTGCGGCCCACACAGAACCTCCAATCCAGAATCAAACTGAAGCTGTTCGGCCACTCAGGCTCGGGGAAGACCACCCTGGTGGAGTCTCTCAAGTGTGGGCTGCTGAGAAGCTTCTTCAGAAGACGCCGGCCCAGACTTTCCTCTGCCAGCTCCGCCAGGTTCCCGCCCTCACCCCTGGCATCCAAACCAGCAGGTAGGCGCCTCCTCCCCTGCCCCTGCCTCTCCACTAGGTGCTTGCTTTTGTGCTTGTCTCCTGTCACGGTCTAGGAGGAGTGCTAGCTTTGTGTTGGGTTACCTGGCCTGGGGTGACCAGATCTCACTGTCTTGGTGGCTTTAGGTGTTACTCTACCCCGGCTGTGGGCCATGTGTTGGCCTGCTGGTGCAGATGCCCCAGTAATAGCAAGGACGGGGCCTCACCAAAGTCATGGTCACAGACACAAAGATCCAGACTGCAAATGCGTGGATCACAGAATGGTGTCGTGTTCTACTCTAAAATGGGTAATGAGGTGAATTGTATGCTATGTGCAATTTATGTGAATGTATTTTAAATGCAATGGGACAGAATAAAACATATCTGCTACATGGGTAAAAATACAGACCAGGGTACCCGGCCCTTGAAGACACAAGTCACATGAACAAATACAGGTTCCAGATTGTGCACGTCGAATATTGGCCCCAAGATGGGTTCTCCCCCTTAGGCTTTCTTTTTGGAATGCTGGGCACACCCAGTGACTCAGGAACACAGCAACAAAATTCGGTTCCATCCCTGTGCGACTCCAAGTAGGTTGGTGGTTTCGAAAGGCTCCCTAAGGATTTTGCGGTTGGTCCATCCACTCACACGCAGCCTGATTGGGGGAGTCCCGTTTTGCAAAGGTAAGAATATAACCCTTCACAGAGTTTCCTCACTCTCCATTTTGTGCAGGGATTCAGTTTCTACACATGATATTACAAGGTGTCTCATCAGTCCCCCCACATTGAAAACAGCGGTTTTACCGTTTTGTTTCTACGCAGTCTCTCTGTCCATGAAGAGGAGTGTCTGGGGAGCATTCGTCAGGGCTGGGGGACAGTTGACTGAGATTTACACGCCCTTTCAACTTCTTTACTGTGAACAGCAGTGGAGTTACAAGCAGGCGCTGAGATAATAACCACAATGGATTTATAATTAGTATGACTACAGTGTCGCTCACACCTATTGCTTGTGCTTTCTGAGCACCGAGTGTGTGCCAGGCACTGGACAAAATGTGGTACGTGTGACACCTCCTTTGATCCACACGACAGCCTGCAGGGTATTTAACTGAGGTCCTGAGGGGTCAAATGGGCTGCCCGGTGTCACACAGCTGGCATTCTTGATGTGTCTGACTCCCGAGCCAGTGCTTAGGGACGATGCTTACAACTCCGTCTGGAGTATAAGGGCATTTCAGACACACATTTTCCCATTGTCTCCCATAATTTGGGCTCAGTTTGTAAGATGGGTTTCACCTTGTCTGAAGCCAGTAGTTTTCCAGATTTAATGATTAGGTTCAGCCTCTGTGTGTGAACCACGCCCTTGTTTGTGAGTGTGTATCTGTGTGTGAGAGAGGGAAAGGGGGAGAGACAGAGATAAAGACAAAGACCTCTATTTAGACCTGGGATCTGCAATGTCTGTGAGTCCTCTTTGGGTATGAAGATTATGCCCTATAAGCCCATGAGCTGAACTGAACCAGCCACAGATTCTATCTCCTGTGCATCCCTCACCTCTCCGAAGCAATGTCTCCACTCATCTTCCACATCTGGAAGAATCTGGAAGTAGATCCTTGATAAAACGCGCCTCAGGAAGGCTGCATTATCAGCCAGGGTCACGGTGCTATAGCAGCGTCCTCCAGGCAGCGCCGAGGGAGACTTGGTCGTGGGGCTCGGTCACAGAAGGTTCTGTGGAGGACGAAGTCTGCTCTGGACCAGAGAAGCCACTTGGCCGCAGTCGGCAGAGACACAGAGGGTCTTCCTCTGTTTAGAATTGTTCAGAGCTGTCTCTCCAGTCCGAACCCTCAAGTTTCTGTCAAGATAACAGGTTAGTGGGGTCAGGCTTCCCCCACAGAGCTGCTAGGAGGTAATCACTGCTTGCTGTTGTGTCCCACGTGACTCAGTTCTTTAGAATCTTCCTGGTGCCCTGGCGTCGATGCTGGTTTTGCCACCAGAAGCAGCTGAAGGGAGGGACCATCACGTGGTAGTCCCTTCTCCTAGGAGCGGGCGGCTTTGTTCTCTCAGGAGGCACAGGTCTGCTCTCCCTGGTCACTCATGTGAAAGAAAGTCCCCTTGGGGATTCGCAAGATTGAAGAAAGTGGCAGATGCTGGAAAGACACAAGAGCAGGCCAAGGGGACACCACAAGGAGATCCAGCTGACAAAGTGGCTGCCCCTTGGGGAGACCGCAGTAAAACCTAGAAGCAAGAAAGAGTGGAGAGCGGCCTGTGGTTGACCGCCTCTGTGCTGACCTGGGTTCAGGTGGCGCACATATGTCATCTCACTGGATTCTCACGAACCTACTTTAGAGAGAAGTAACCTGGGCCTCAGAGACATAATGTGTGTCTAAAGCAGAGGCTGAAACCCAGCTATATGTGATACAAGAGACGGGGAGGAGGAAAATTGGATTTACTGCTGACATTCAGAACTCATTCACCAAGAAATTTGGATACGGGGCTCTTTGTGGAAAATTGGAAGCTCTGGGTACACTGATTCACATCCCCGATATCGGATATAAATGTTCCACGCAAGTGCATTCATATCTCGCAGACAGCAGGGAGCTGGTTCGTGTTAACAACTTGGCCCTTTCCGAGGTCATCTCCTGAATATGCTGGAGGTCGGGGGCTGACACCAGCCAGAAAGCCAAGACCAGGGGACATGTCTGCCACCCCTGTCTGCAGGCACTCAGGTCACTTGGTCCCTACCCCATGCTGCGTGGTCTGGCCACCACACATACACTCGCTCTGTGGCCAGCTGAGTATCACAGCTGTGGCATGTGGGGCTGCAGGAGGAAGGAGATGACCCAGAGCAGAGGGGGAGCGAGTGTCCAGGAGCCACCCTGCAGGGGCCGCTGCCTGCTGTCCCCAGAGAAAAACAAGTGGGAAGAAGTGTCTTTTTCATTTCCTTTTTAAATTAGATTCAAGTTACTTAACATACTGTGTAGTATTGGTTCCAGGAGTAGAACTTAGTGATTCATCACTTACGTGTAACACTCACTGCTCATCCCAACAAGTGCCCTCCTTAAAGCCCATCCCCCATTTAGTCCATCCCCCCACTCACCTCCCCTCCATAATCCTCAGTGTGTTCTCTGTATTTAAGAACAAACTCCAGGGTCGCCTGGGTGGCTCAGTCGGTTGACATCTGACTTCGGCTCAGGTCATGATCTCACAGTTCGTGGGTTCGAGCCCTGCATTGGGCTCTGTGCTGACAGCTCAGAGCCTGGAGCCTGCTTCAGATTCTGTGTCCCCCTCTCTCTCTGCCCCACCCCTGCTTGTACTCTGTCTCTGTCTTTCAAAAATGAATACACATAAAAAAATCTTTTTTAAAAAGAACAAACTCTCAGGGTTTGCTTCCTTCTTTGTTTTTCTTATTTTATTTTTTCTTCCTTTCCCCTATGCTCATTTGTTTTGTTTCTTAAATTCCACATATAGGGAAATCATATATTTGTCTTTCTCTTTTTGACTTATTTTGCTGAGCATAATACACTGTAGTTCTATTCACATAGTTGCAAATTGCAAGACTTCATTCTTTGTCATTGCCAAGTAGTATTCCATTGTATATATAAACCACATCTTCTTTATCCATTCGTCAGTTGATGGACATTTGGGCTGTTTCCATAATTTGGCTGTTGTTGATAGTGCTGCTGTAAACATTGGGGTACATGTGCCCCTTCAAATCAGCATTTTTGAATCCTTTGGATAAATACCTAGTAATGCAATTGGTGGGTCATGAGGTAATTCTATTTTTAATTTTTTGAGGACCTCCATACCATTTTCCAGAGTGGCTGCACAAGTTTGCATTCCCACCAACAGGGCAAAAGTGTTCCCCTTTCTCTGCATCTTCACCAACACCTGTTGTTTCCTGTGTTGTTCATTTTAGCCATTCTGACAGGTGTGAGGTGGTATCTCATTGTGGTGATTTGTATTTCCCTGATGATGAGTAATGTTGAGCATCTTTCATGTGTTCATGAGCCATCTGGATGTGTTATTTGGGAAAGTGTCTATTCATGTCTTCTTCCCTTTTCTTCAGTGGATTATTTGTTTTTTTGGGGTGTTGAGTTTGATAAGTTCTTTATATTTTGGATACTAACCCTTTATGTGATCTGTCATTTGCAAATATCTTCTCCCATTCCATTGGTTGTTTTTTAGTTTTGTTGATTGTTTCCTTCGCAGAAGCTTTTTATCTTGATGAGGTCCCAGTCCTTCGCAGAAGCTTTTTATCTTGATGAAGTCCCAGTAGTTCATTTTTGCTTTTTCCCTTGCCTCTCGAGACACATCTAGTAAGAAGTTGCTGCTGCTGAGGTCAAAGAGGATGCTTCCTGTTTTCTCCTCAGGGATTTTGATGGCTTCCTGTCTTACATTTAGGTCGTTCATCCGTTTTGAGTTTATTTTTGTGTATGGTGTAAGAAAGCGGTCCAGGTTCATTCTTCTGCATGTTGCTGTCCAGTTCTCCAAACACCATTTGCTGAAGAGGCTGTCCTTCTTCCATTGGATATTCTTTCCTGCTTTGTTGAGGATTAGTTGGCCATACATTTGTGGGTCTATTTCTGGGTTCTCTATTCTGTTCCATTGATCTATGTGTCTGTTTTTGTGCCAGTATCGTACTGTCTGGATGATTACAGCTTTGTAATGCATTTTGAAGTCTGGAATTGTGGTGCCTCCAACTTTGGTTTTATTTTTTAAGATTGATTATTGGGGGTCTTTTCTGGTTCCATACAAATTTTAGAATTATTTGTTCTAGCTCTGTGAAGAATGCTGGTGTTATTTTGATAGGGGGTCCATTGAATATGTAGATTGCTTTGGGTGGTATTGACATTTTAACAATATTTATTCTTTCAACCCATGAACATGGAATGTTCTTCCATTTCTTTGTGTCTTCTTCAATTTCTTTCATAAACTTTCTTTAGTTTTCAGTGTACAGACTTTTTACCCCTTTGATTAGTTTTATTCCTAGTATCTTACAGTTTTTGATGCAATTATAAATGACATTGATTCCTTGATTTCTTCTTCTGATGATTCATTATTGGTGTGTAGAAATGTAACAGATTTCTGTACATCGATCTTATATCCTGCGACTTTGCTAAAGTTGTGTATCAATTCAAGCAGTTTGTGGAGTCTTTTAGGGTTTTCCACATAGAGTATCATGTCCTCTGTGAAGAATGTAAGTTTGACTTCTTCCTTGCTGATTTGGATGCTCCTTATTTCTTTTTGTTGTCTGATTGTTGAGGCTAGGACTTCCAATACTATGTTCAATGACAGTGATGAGAGTGGACATCCCTGTCATGTTCCTGACCTTAAGGAGAAAGCTCTCAGCTTTTCCCCATTGAGGATGATATTAGCTGTGGGTCTTTCTTATATGGCCTTTATGATGTTGAGGTATGTTCCTTCTATCCCTACTTTCTTGAGGGTTTAAAAAAATTTTTAAATGTATATTTATTTATCTTGAGAGAGCGAGCCAGGGAGGGGCAGAGAGAGGGGGAGAGAGAATCCCAAGCAGGCTTTGCACTGCCAGTGAAGAGCCCAACACAGGGCTCGACCTCATGAACTGTAAGATCATGACGTGAGCTGAAATCAAGAGTCCAGTGCTTACAGCTGAGCCACCCAGATGCCCCTTTGAGAGTTTTTATCAAGAAAGGATGCCATATTTTCTCAGATGCTTTTTCTACATCTGTTGAGAGGCTCATGTGGTTCTTATCCTTTCTTTTATTAATCTGTGGTGTATCACGTTGATTGATTTGGGGGTATTGAACAAGCCCTGCATCCCAGGAATAAATCCACTTGATTGTGGTGAATTCTTTAAATGTATTGTTGGATTTGATTGGCTAGTATCTTGTTGAGAATTTTTGCGACCGTGTTCATCAGGGAAATTGGTCTGTAATTCTCCTTTGTAGTGGGGCCTTTGGTTTTGGAACCAAGGTAATGCAGGCCTCATAGAATGAGTTTGGAAGTTTTCCTTCCATTTCTATTTTTTGGTGTAGTTTCAAAAGAATAGGCATTAAAATGTTAGGTAGAATTCCCCTGGGAAGCCATCTGGCCCTGGACTCTTGTTTTCTGGGAGATTTCTGATTACTGATTCAATTTCTTTACTGGTTGTGGGTCTGTTCAAATTTTCTATTTCTTCCTGTTTCAGTTTTGGTAGCTTATATGGGTCTTCTGACCTTCTCCGTCAGGCCTGCCCTGCCACTTTTCACCACTAGAGGTCAGCAGTTAGCAAAAAGTCATGTTTTCTTTCTATGATTTCAATATATCCCCGTGAAATTATTTTTTTAAGTTTATTTATTTATTTTGAGAGAGAGAAGGAGAGAGAGCAGGGGAAGGGCAAACAGGGAGGGGCAGAGAATCCCAAGCAGGCTCCATGCTGTCACCATAGAGCCAGATGTGGGGCTTGATACCAGGAATAGTGAGACCATTACCTGAGCCCAAGTCGCTTAACCAACTGAACGACCCAGGCACCCCCCCACCATGAAATTATTATTTTAAAAATATTGTATAAAAACTCTTTCCTAATGAAAACTCACCGAGGTGTACCAATGCCTACCTTTTACCAAGTCCTGTCAGCTCTCCCTGGAGAATCCTAGCCTGCCACTGTGTAGAATCTATTTGCAGTCAACCTAACACCATCTCATGTACCAAGTGGTACCGCTTTATCTGCATCTGTCAGGGGCCAGGTGGGGACATTAATGGAAGGACAGTGTCCTGGACAAAAGTCAGGGGATCATTCTAGAGACAGTGAAGCATCCAAGTCCTGGAACAGAAGGAAGCCGTTACCTCCCTTCGGGCTGTAAAGACAAGAGGAAGAAATCGTGTTCCTGGGAAAGCTGGACCCCAGGGGTAAAGCTGCTCTGGTGTCTAGGGTCACAGACACACAACTGGAATCAGAGAAGCAGCTGGGAGTGATGGGGGCGGGGTGGGGGGGCGGGGGGGGAGACGCCTGGGCCTTCTCTCCCTGCAGCCTGTCCAGGGCCTTCCGTTGGTTGACCCCAACCAGAAGCCAAGTGGCCGGGGGACCCCAGAGATGCAGCCCATGGGGTCTGTCTCTGGGGCCCAGAGCAGCTCAGGAAAGGCATGTGGGAGGTGCAGCAGCCAGAACGAATCCAGGCAACATCCCTGAACCGCTGCCGCATAGCACACGGGAGGGGTCCACACAGCCCAGCAGGGGGTGGGGACGAAAGAGTGTCGTGTCGTGGGAAGGGGCAAGGCATGGCGAGGTGGGAGGGGCTCATGCACACACGCCGCCCTGGGCGGGGTCTCACTGCCTCCTCTCCTCCTGCAGGCTCCGTGAGCATCAGCAACCTGTACCCGGGCTGTGAGCACGTGAGCGTCAGGAGCCGCAGCATGATGTTCGAGCCCGGTCTCACCAGGGGGACCCTAGAGGTGGTGGTGGCCCCGCCCCAGCACCCGCACTGCGCGGCCGATGACCAGTCCACCAAGGCCATCGACATCCAGAACGCCTATCTGAACGGTACAGTAGCCCGCCCACCGTACCGGGGAGCGCGCCCAGAGTCCCTTTGCCCGGACTGTAAATCACCGCCCCCCCAGGGGGCCTCTCCCGCTGCATGTGTCACAGCCCCATGAAGGACAGAGGAAGAGCCGCACAAAGTGACCTTGGGATGACCCAGTGAAGCATGGCTGGTCAATACCCCTAGTGAAACCAGACACCCTGCTGTCCTGGGCACCTAGCAAAGCCCCAGGCACACAGTAGGTGCTTAATAAATGACTGCTGAGTAAATCAATACATTTTCTAGGCAGAGCCAAACATCCACTTGGATGAGAAAACTTATAAAATGTAATCCCATTAGCAGTTTGACAAATGCAAGTATGAGAAGAGTGATTCTTGAATACATCTCCACTCATGGCTGATGCTATGATACAGGCCAGGCAGTTTTTTCCCACAGGCAAAATTTCAAGTGCTGTCAATCATTTCCAAGGGGGTGAAGCTTTAAATGTTACCAGGGAAGGTTTACTATCTCCATCAACCACTGAATCCTTGGTGCTGTACCTTCCGAGCTCCCAGGAACCCCAGTTGGGCCCATGTCACTTGAACACCAGCTTCTGCCCTGTTGAGACGCAGTTTAGAGCAGGGATCAAGCATTTTCTTCGAGACTCATCTGTGAAGAGTGTATGAGCCGATGTTCATTCGAGTGCCTGGTAGAGTGGCACAGGGGAGGCGCTCAGAAAATGGCAATCGGGAGCATCTTCACGGAGGTTCTGCTGGCCCTAGTGAGGTGGCATTGAAGTCCATGGGCATTGTGCTATCCTAAAAGCTGAGTGCTCTCCGAGGTCCCGGAGCTGAGTTGGCATGCTTCATAGGGAGAGGAGAAGTGTGTCCTCAGCACCCCACAAGCCTTCACCCAGCTCCTCCATAACTCCCTCCTGCCCCAGGTCTGGCTCTCAGTGCTCCCCATTCTCAGAGGACTCAAGCCCGTGTTCCAGAACCTCTCACACCAAGGTCTCAGCTGCCAGACTTAGAGAGTCCTGTCCCCAGGAGTGTGTGTGCTCCTAGAGGGGGCTCCAGAAGAGCCACAGATCTTCCAAATTGTTGACTACAGAATTTCTGGCCCAAAATAAGCACTGAGGGTAGAATTAGGGAAAGAGAGCCTGAAATCCTACAACATAAGTGGTCCTGCCATGTCCCCCCAGAGGCTGGTGGGTGGGTGGTCACTGTCTTGCTGGGGTGTGGCCATGTAGGGGTGGGGCGGTCCTGTGTCTGGATGGTCACTGCAAGGTGCCAGGTCCCTCAGGAAGTGCAGTCAGAGTCTCACCCACAGACACTTCTACAAAAACCCTCTGCACCCACACTCAGGTATGTGGGAGCAGCTGCCCCCCACGCTGGGTGACCTCACGGACCCCCACCTCCTCACGCTTTCGCCCACATCCTTCAGGTGCAGAACTGCGAATCAACTGTTGTGTCTTTCCCCTGTGCAGGCAGCCTGCTGGCTCCTGACCCACCTGAATAGGTCACTAACTCACCTGTGGAAGGGGAACGTGGTCATCACTAAGCCAGAATTAAGTTACATGTCGTAGTGACTTTTATGTTCAACGTCGTATACCCTGTCATGTTCCAAAAATAATTTATACGTATGTGAGGATATGGAATCTTATCATGTACGTTCTCTGTGTGAGTTTGTTGACGGGGAACCCAAGGCGGCATCTTGCCCTGACTCCTTCCTTGTGAGGAGGAATCCCTGGGGGGAGAGATGGAATGCACGTGTCTCCGAAGATGCAAAGATAAACAGGTCGATGCTACGGACATCACTCTTTCCCTTGGTGGTCACTAAGGTGCAAGCAAAATGGTGATTGGCACTTGTTGGTACTGTTTCAGATAGTAATCTTCATTCTGTCTGTAGGAGTTGGTGATTTCAGTGTGTGGGAATTCTCTGGAAATCCAGTGTACTTCTGCTGTTATGACTATTTCGCTGCAAATGATCCCACATCCATCCACGTCATCGTTTTCAGTCTGGAAGAACCCTACGAGATCCAGTTGAACCAAGTGATTTTCTGGCTGAATTTCCTGAAGTCTCTTGTGCCGGTTGAAGAACCCATAGGTAAGCCAGCACGTCCTGGTGGAGAGTGCCCTTCCCGTGGGCCGCTCAGCCACTTGGGGGATCTACAGCTCGGGGCTAACAGTGAGGCTTCCTTGGTCGCTGCTTCCTGTGACAAGATTCCCACTCTGGACGTTTCTGCAGGGAATTGTTGCATGATTGCATTCTCCTGCCTCAGAGACCAAGTCTGAGGGATTTCTTGAGAGCTGTTTCTCGCTTTCTTCCTACACTTTAGAGCTGTGGTCACTTTTGTTGGGTAGAGTTGGACTCCTCCCAGAGATGGCCTCTGTGTCTCTCTACCTAATGATACGTAATTAATAAGCAGAATTAACCCCCTTCGTTCTGTGGTTCCATCCAGAACGGAAGGGTCCATATTGAGTGAAGGCATTATCTTAACTTTATTCCTAGAGCAGAAAATAGCGTGGAATACGATTTTGTTCCTTTGTACAAAACAGAGGGAGGGGCGCCTGGGTGGCTCAGTCAGTTGAGCGTCTGACTTCGGCTCAGGTCATGATCTCCTGATTCGTGAGTTCGAGCCCTGCATCTGGCTCTGTGCTGACAGCTCAGAGCCTGGAGCCTGCTTAGGATTCTGTATCTCCCTCTTTCTCTGCCCCTCCTACCTCCCCCTGTCAAAAATAAATAAACATTAAAATTTTTTTTAAAAAAAACAGAATTGGGCAGCCTTTCATGGTGGAAACACAACTGGGCTATCAATTTTTTTTTTTTTTGAAATTCCTATAAAAGTCAAATAAGTGGGCTTACCCCCCTCAGGGTCCATCCACTCTGCCTCTATTTCTCATTCTTTCTGGTGTTTTCTTTCCAAAACACTCTCCCCACAAGAGACTGTGTGCACCACCACAGGCCCTGTTTTGGACATTTCTGGGTGTAGCTGCACTCACAGAACTTTCTAGGTCTTAGGTGCCTTTGCTCAGAGCCAGATTTCCTCTCACTGGACAAGCAGGGCCACTTGGGGGGACATCTGAGAAGCTGCCTTGAGTTCTGTGGTCAGTGCTGGTCCACTTCTGAGCTGCCCTCCCCGAGGACCAGGAAACCCACTCTTGGCTGGGCCAGGGCCTTCTTGAGGTGACCCTGCACGGCAGGCTGGCCAGCACGCCCTGCCTTACCTGCCTTGGAGACAACCAGGAAGGACAACCCGCCTGTGAAATGTCTGTTCTCTGCCCTCAGCCTTTGGTGGCAAGCTGAAGAACCCGCTCCACGTCGTGCTGGTGGCCACCCACGCCGACATCATGAACGTGCCTCGGCCGGCTGGAGGCGAGTTCGGGTACGACAAGGACACGTCCTTGCTCAAGGAGATCAGGAACAGGTGAGGGCGCCGCTGGGGACAGGGGCCATCTCACAGAGCTCACGGACACCGGAGGAAGGAATCAAGGGTCTCCTTTGCTTGGTTGGCTTTGTGGCGTAGATTTCATTTTTTATCAAAACGCTGAAAACACAACAAATGAAACCAAAGTAAAGGCCACGGGATGTAAAACAACAGACTTATCACCTCCTTCCTCACCTCCAGGTACCACTGCCCGGGGGACCTTCTGTTAGGAGTTGCATGCGTCAGTTCTCAGCTTTGTGGAGGCAATTATAATCGACAAATCATATTTTAAGATACTTGAAGTGCGTGTCGCGGCGATCTCATGCACGTTATGAGAGGACGCGCCCGTCTAGTTAGTTAGCACATCTGTCACCTCACATGTTTCTCTGTCTTTGCTTTTTATTTATTTTTTGGTGAGAATGGTTTTTGTTTTTTGTTTTTTTGAGACTTCAAAACTGATCATGTATTGAGTCACTAAAAGTAGGCAATAAATCCGTCCCCCGCCCCCTGGTAAGAAATTTCCACAGGCGTGGCAGAAGTTTGAATTCTGGGTGAGAATGTTTAAGTTCAACCCTTAGCAAGTGTTAGTCGTATAATACAGTGGCATCGACTGTTGTCACCATGCCTGACACAGATGCGCGGTTCTTTTTGTTGTGTTGGCTCTCAGTTCCTCTGATGACTGTCATCTTACCACCAAGCAGTACTTCTCAAAGTCTAAGTTGCCACTCACCAGGGGCTCGTGACAGTCACCTGGGGGTCCTGACCTAGTCACGAAAGTGGGATGGACAGGAGGGGAAAATACCAGAGTGCCTTTCCTGGCAAGCATTTATGGAAAACTTTTGTTTCACTGAGCAGTATGAATGTGCATGGGTCACGGTGTAGAAACGTGTGGTTTTACTTCATGTTTGGCCAAAAAACGTTGAAGCTGCATCTCTATATAATCCGCCAGTAACACAAACTATTGGTTTATCTACTGCAGACACTTCCCTGTTGTCCTCCTGATAGGAAAAAGAAGGCTCATGCTAGTATTTTCCATTGAGGGAGTGGCCTTCATGCCTACCCTCTGCTCTTACCCGTCCCTCTGTAGTGGCCTCCGTCCTCCCAGCATCTGAGGTGAGGGCATGGGCCTCACCTGTGCTGCATCAGGGGACCTGAAGTCTTCCCATACTGTGTCGCTGCCAATTTGTGCAACCTGAGCCACCCCCCCACCCCCATCCGCAGGACTGGGAGCTCAGGGGTCCCAGGCCTCACACCACCGTAATATGACGAGCCAGTGGACAGTGGGGAGGGGGCAGCCTCTGCAAAGTCACCAGGACATTCTGGCTTCAGATCAGCTATACGGGAGCCTCGTGTCCATGGTGACACCTGGTGAGACCGCATCACCCTGATGAGGCCACTGCCCTTCCCTTAGGTTTGGGAACGATCTTCACATTTCAAACAAGCTGTTTGTTCTGGATGCTGGTGCATCGGGCTCTAAGGACATGAAGGTACTGCGAAGTCACCTGCAAGACATTCGGAGCCAGATTGTCTCGGTGAGTGTGCTGGAGAGCCTGTGGTTCCACCTTTGCCCAGACCATCCAGTCACCCCGGAGCTGGCCTCTTCGTGCTCCTCTTGGTTAGATTCGGTTCTCAGGGGACCCAGCACGAGGCGGATGCATGGCTGTGTTTGTGTCCCACTGGTCTACAACAAGGAACGAAAAGTGAGAAGCAAGGACGTGGCTGGGAGATGAGGGAAGTTAGGAGCGAGGGCCCCACCTTAGAGCATATGGGATTCTGACGGTGTTAATGGTTAGTTTATAAGTGACATTGCCTTTTACAAATCATAAAAACTGCCCAGAAGTGAGTTACTGTGAAATGCTTAGAAAATGCAGAACAATAGAAGAACCGTCACCAGCAAGATTTGTTGAAGGACATAAAGTAATAGATACTCAAACGAGCTGGAATGTGCTTGTGGAGGGCAAGATCTTACTCAACGTTTCGTTTTCGCAAGTTATATAAACTTAGTCCGGTACCGGCCAGCAACTCATGGGAATGAGGAAATTGGATGTTTTGTCTTAAAATTTCAGCGGAAGGATAAATAAGGCATATTGTAAAGGCTGTGTAACTAATAAATCCAAAATCAAGAAACCAATAGATGGAATAGATTAGTGAATACAGAAGTAAAGCACAACATCTGCAGAAATTTAATAGAAAACAAAGGTGTTATTTCAGTTTGGGGGAAGATGTTTATTTCATCAGTGATCTGACACGACTGGCTATTAGTCTAGAATGAAGTGAGATTGAATTCTTTTCACTACAAATCCCCAGAATAGATTGTGGGTGGATTCAAACATATAAATGTAAAAAAGAAAAAAAAAAAAAAAACCAGCAGTATCTTGAACGTGTATTTATTTTTTTTTTTAATTTTTTTTTTCAACGTTTTTTATTTATTTTTGGGACAGAGAGAGACAGAGCATGAATGGGGGAGGGGCAGAGAGAGAGGGAGACACAGAATCGGAAACAGGCTCCAGGCTCCGAGCCATCAGCCCAGAGCCTGACGCGGGGCTCGAACTCACGGACCGCGAGATCGTGACCTGGCTGAAGTCGGACGCTTAACCGACTGCGCCACCCAGGCGCCCCGAACGTGTATTTAAAATAACTTGATAGTGCTTTGGAAAACCCTTTAGGCAATATCGAGGACCCTAGAAGTTTTTGCAGAAAATATACCTATTTGACATTACAAAAGCTAAAATTTCTTTTCTGGCAAATAAACTCCATAAACAAAGTTAAAAGGAGAAATCGGCTGGAAAAATTACTCTCAGTGCCTCTGACACGTAAAAGGTTTCTAATCTATGATATTCAAAAAGTTCTCCCCAACTGATGAGAAAGGATAAACACCCCCAAGGGCAAAATGTTCCCTGGAAAGTTCCTGCTGCCCCAGCCTGCGTGTAGATGAGGAGGCTGTGTCCATCCCTCCCTGGGTGGGGAGTGGCCCTTCCAGTTACAGCTTACTCCTTCTCTGCTGGGAAATGCCCCCATTCACAGCACCAGGCTCCAGTTCCAGACGTGCTTTTGGAATCTTCAAGAAAACTCTGGGCTCTCCTGAAGCCTGCCTGGCCCCTGCCTTCTGATGGGGGCCCCACTATGGCATAGAGGGTGAGTGGGGAGTAGTCTGGGGGAGCTCAGAGGAAGCCAGTCGCAGAGAGCAGTGGCCAGTGATCTGGGACAGAGGTCTGTGAAGGACCAGCACCTCCCCACCTGGTGGTGGTGGCGTTAGGGCCTCTATGATAGGCTGTAGGGGTTCCCTGAAGTTTTGAGCTGAGGTGTGGTGAGATTGTCTGCTTCCCAACCCCAACCCTCAATTCCTGAGGCCAAGCAGGCAGAACCCACCACAGACTGCCTTTATCCTTGGGAACTTTGTTTTAGAAACAGGGAGTGGAATTCAGCTGACATAAAGGTGGGATTCGAGAAGAGACTGCCTGGTTAATGATGTAGAGCAGCGGTTGGTTTTGTTTTTGTTTTTGTTTTTAATTAGGATGGTGTGCGGATTATATGGGCCTGTCACATAGATGATTTATTTAATCAAATTAAAAGATTAAAAACCTATTTCAAGGGTGGTGAGGGGATGGGCAAAATGGATGAAGGCGGGTGGGAGATACAGCCTTCCAGTTGTGGAATGAATAGGTCACAGGGATAAAAGGCACAGCATAGGGAATCTAGTCAATGGCATTGTAATAGTGGGAGGTGCCATAGCTACACTTGTGGTGAGGCCAGCATAGCCTACGGACTTGTCCAATCACTGTGTTGCATGCCTGAAACGCATGTAACCTTGCATGTCAACTATACTCAAATAAGAATTTTAACAAATTACGAAAAAAGAAAGCTGTTTCAAGCCAATTACCAAGAATTAGTCTAATTTGAAATAGTATTTCCACAGCAATCCTACAAATACTTAATATACTGGTAAAAACTCACTACAGTATTGCTGATGACAGTTCATCTCTTTTCCTCTTCCTTTGCTCATAAAATTAACCATCATCTGGCTGAAACAGTCACTCCAGAGGAGGGGGGAGGGGGCGCACAACTTTAGGAGTTGGGGAACACTGTGATTGAGTCCAAGAGCATTATTGTGAAGCCTCACCACCTGTTTAATTATTAGCAATAGAAATGAAAGCATCCACGGGGTGCCCGGGTGGCTCAGTGGGCTAAGCGTCCGACTTCGGCTCAGGTCATGATCTCCCAGTTCATGAGTTCAAGCCCCGCGTCGGGCTCTGTGCTGATAGCTCTGAGCCTGCAGCCTGCTTTGGGTTCTGTGTCTTGCTTTCTCTCTGCCCCTCCCCCATGCACACTGTGTCTGTCTCTCAAAAATAAACAAACGTTAAAAAAAAGGGAAGAAGAAATGAAAGCATCCATACCATTTTACCCTTGCAAATGGATTTTGCTTAGAGGCAACACTTTAACAAAAGAACCGCCCAGTACCCAACCAAAAAGCACTAACTCATCCGAAGTATTTTTGCAATAGTGCAGGAAAGAGCACCAAGCTTTCTACCATCTCCAAGGGAGTCCCCTCAGCTGCAAATTGACCTGTCCTGTGCTGTGTGTCCTAGGTCTGCCCTCCGATGACCCACCTGTGTGAGAAGATCATCTCCACGCTGCCTTCCTGGAGGAAGCTCAACGGGCCCAACCAACTGATGTCACTGCAGCAGTTCGTGTACGATGTGCAAGACCAGCTGAACCCCCTGGCCAGAGAGGGGGATCTCAGGCGCATAGCCCAGCAGCTCCACAGTGCTGGCGAGGTAGGGAGCTGGAGACCAGGCAGGGGTCTGGGAGGGGCTCGGGAGATTGGTTTCTGTCCCCACTGTGAAGGTGGTTTGAGCCGAGAGAGGCAGAGTGGAAACTGCCCGACGACCCATAATATATCCAGACATGTGGCGATCACAGAGGCTTCGGTGATCTTCTGAACTGCAGTTCTCTGCTCTCCCATGCACCCTAAGAGCTGGTGTTTGGTTTTCTTCTGATGCGTTTGTTTTCCAGCTTGTGTCAGGGAGCACAGTTTCTACCACACTGGGCAACTGGGCCTCTCCTCTCCTCCGGGGGCGTCTGTTGCTTAGCTGTGATTCCTGCAGCCTCTGGCCGGGGCTGTTATCTGCTCCACACAGACTCCTCGGTTCACAGATGGTCCAGACAAGGCAATGACAAGAGCCTGTCCAGAGACACTAAGGCCCAGCAAGCAGTGTCCCCAGAAATGACAGCCTTTCCCAGAAATGGGAATCTTTGCTCCCACTCATGTGGCATCCAGATCGCTGTTCTAATTGCATCCCGGGAGAGGGGAGCTGGCCTTTGTATCCCTCTGTCCTGTGACATCCGGGGACAGTTTAGGCTAGTCTGGGCCACGAAAGGCAGTTCTGAACGTGAAAGCCCAGAAGCAGTTCTGAGATTTTTAGACCCCAGGAGCTTCTTTCCTGTGCAGTCTCAGTCCCACCTCTGACTTGAGGCCAGTGCGTGTAAATCATAGAGACTTGAAATTACAACTGAACTTACAACTGAACTAGAGTGTCATGCAGTGACAGCATGAGCCTCTGAACTTCACTGAAACTACCAGTAATCTATAGACCTCTCCAGCAGTACTTTAAAGTCATTGAATTTGGGGCGCCTGGGTGGCTCCGTCGGTTTAGTGTCTGACTTTGGCCCAGGTCGAGATCTCACAGTTTGTGAGTTCAAGCCCCAAGTGGGGATCCGTGTTGACAGCTCTGAGCCTGCAGCCCGCTTCGGATTCTGCGTCTCCTTCTCTCTCTGCCTCTCCCCTAGTCACGCTCTGTCTGTCTGTCTCTCTCTCTCTCTCAAAAGTAAATACCAAAAAAAATTTTTTTGAATAAACAAAAATCAGCATATAAATTAAAAAAGGGTTGAATCCAAGGACTGGGATCCAGACTTACATTATAAGATGCTTATTATAAGATTAACCATAAAAATAAACTCACTCCATTGGCCCAGTATTCTCTTGCCTTCCATTATTTGACCAGCAACTTCTAGATCAAAGGTATAATCCACTTTATTCTGCATCTCACACCCCTCCCTGCCCTTGAGGCTTCAGTGAGTGATGAATGAAGACTTGATGGTAGGAGTAAGGAAGGGAAATATCGGTCAGGTGGCCCCCTCTGCTTGGCCACCAGCCTCTCCCCCGGTGCTATTACTGCCGCTAGTGAGGAAGGCCCGAGTCCTATGCACATCTCACCACTTATCCTCATGATGCCTGTTTCTGCTCCCGGATCCCTCACTGCCCTTGGTCATCTGTCCCCTTAACCTCCTCCAGTGTGGCCAGTGTCTCAGCCTGTCTCCCGTGATCCTGAGGGGATGGCAGTGCCCAGAGCTGAACTGCAGATGATGTCCCCACCAAATGCCTTATCAAGAAATAGATGCTCTACCCTCCAGGAACTGTCAACCTAGGGACCGGTTTGAACAGAATCATATGCAGAGGGTGTTTCAAAGCTGTCACCGGAGTGTGGACCAGAAAGTACTCTTGGTACAAACAGTGAAGAGTCTCAGGCTCCGTGTGAGAACAGAGTGTCCCTTGGGTCAGCACTGTGTGTAGACCTGGCCCTGAGCAGGGAGGGAGGAGAGGAGGGTGAGTGTTGCAAAGAGACCAAAGTTGTCTCTGCTTTTTGTCATATTTCTTTCTTTCAGACTTTTGCTTTTTAAAGAAATAAAGGGGTCAGGTAAGCTCCAAGTCTCCTCTGGCCATCTACTATAGTCTCCTTCCTCTCTGCCCTCTCCAGGGTGCTTTCCAGACCTTTTCTCCTATGCGTATTAAAATTTTATATCGTGGACTCATATAACAATTTGAATCTCTCTTTGAAAAATCTCAAGCTTTTAGGGAAGTTGCAGGAGTAGCTCAAAGAATCTTCATCTACTTCACACTTAAATTAATCAGTTGTTTACATTTTGCTCCATGGGCTTTGTCTCTTTCTCTTCTATTTATTTACTTATTTATTTTGCAAATATCCTGACATTTCACCCCTCAGTACTTTAGCCTGGATCTCCTAAGCAGCGGGGTGTTTTCCCACTGTTACAGGGTGGAGGACGGACAGTCAAGTATCCCCCACATTGAGACCAGAAAAACAGAGCAGGTGACTCCTTATAGTTTACACAGTTTTAATTGGGGTAACTTCCTAACCGGGGAGATATGGCGGGCAATGATCCTGCTGTGCTGCTGGTCTCCACAAAGTCTGGACCTTAGTCTACAGATGTGATAGAGCGAGGGTTGCACAGAAGGGCAGTGCGGTGAGATCAAAGAGTCCGTGTGCAACTCACTGACCTCTAACATCGAATTAGATCTCCTGGCTCCACCTGTGCGTCAGGAAAGGGAAAGACTTTGTTATCTTTAACAAATCTACCGGGGTTGGGGAGGGGCAAAGCAAGCTTCTCACCCTCCTGGCGGTGGCGGGCATGTCTAAGGTATGTATATCAGTCTCCAAGAGCCCCGGGAACACGTAGCCGGGGGCGTCAGCGAGTGGACGTGAACCAGATGGAGTGCCGAGGATAACCATACAATGATCACATCCCAGAAGCACATAGATGTGACCTTGTTATTGAATGTATAGTTCGCACTCCAGTGTTTGCCACTTGTCCCAATAATTTCTCTTGTAACTGCTTTTATTCGTGTATTTTGGGATGTAGATCCCCGTCAAAATTTACTCCTTGCATTTACCTGCCATCTCTCTCTCTTTTTTGTCTTTGAATTTATTACCTTGACCTTTTTTTTAAAAGTCAAAGGTAGTCCTTTCAGAATCTCTCTTATGACCTTCTCAAGCTGGCGTTTTGGCTCAGTGTTTGATTTCTGAGATCCATGAATGCCCTGGGTCGTTTTTTGCAACATGTGCACAGATTTTATCATTGCTCTCCTCCTTCAGTGCTCTGAACAGCTGGTGCCTCTGGCCCTCTGTGTTCCCGTGTGTGACCTCCTGTTGTCCCTTCTGGCAGATCAACATCATGCAGAGTGAAACAGTCCAGGACGTGTTACTCCTGGACCCCCGCTGGCTCTGCACCAATGTCCTGGGGAAGCTGCTGTCCGTGGAGACCCCACGGGCCCTGCACCATTACCGGGGCCGCTACACTGTGGAGGACGTTCAGCGCCTGGTGCCTGACAGCGATGTGGAGGAGCTGCTGCAGATCCTAGATGCCATGGACATTTGTGCCCGGGACCTGAGCAGCGGGACCATGGTGGACATCCCTGCCCTCATCAAGACTGACAACCTCCACCGCTCCTGGACAGATGAGGAGGATGAGGGGAGGGTCTACGGGGGCGTGCGTATCGTCCCCGTGGAGCACCTCACCCCCTTCCCATGTGGCATCTTTCACAAGGTCCAGGTGAACCTCTGTCGGTGGATCCACCAGCAGAGCACCGAGGGAGATGCGGACATCCGCCTTTGGGTGAATGGCTGCAAGATTGCCAATCGCGGGGCCGAGCTGCTGGTGCTCCTGGTCAACCACGGCCAGGGCATTGAGGTGCAGGTGCGAGGGCTGGAGACGGAAAAGATAAAGTGCTGCCTCCTCCTGGACTCCGTGTGCAGCACCATGGAGAACGTCATGGCCACCACTCTCCCAGGGTTGCTGACAGTGAAGCATTACCTGAGCCCCCAGCAGCTGAGGGAGCACCATGAGCCCGTCATGATCTACCAGCCACGGGACTTCTTCCGGGCGCAGACTTTGAAGGAGACCTCGCTGACTAACACCATGGGCGGGTACAAGGAAAGCTTCAGCAGCATCATGTGCTTTGGGTGTCACGACGTGTACTCGCAGGCCAGCCTAGGGATGGACATCCATGCATCAGATCTGAACCTCCTGACCCGGAGGAAACTGTGTCGTCTGCTGGACCCGCCCGACCCCATGGGGAAGGACTGGTGCCTTCTGGCCATGAACTTGGGTCTCCCCGACCTTGTGGCAAAGTACAACACCAATAACGGGGCTTCCAAGGAGTTCCTCCCAAGCCCGGTCCACGCTCTGCTCCGGGAATGGGCATCCTACCCCGAGAGCACGGTCGGCATCCTCATGTCCAAACTGCGGGAGCTGGGGCGTCGGGACGCAGCAGACTTTTTACTGAAGGCGTCCTCAGTGTTCAAAATCAACCTCGATGGCAATGGCCAGGAGGCCTATGACTCCAGCTGTAACAGTGGCACATCTTATAATTCCATCAGCTCCGTCGTGTCCCGGTGAGGGCAGCCTTTGGCTTGGGCAGGGTGTCTTCGGACTGCAGAGCAGGGAGATGCAGCCCATAGTCCCGGCAGAAATTCCCCCATCCCTCCCTGTGCCCTCATCCTGAAGGTCCCCGCCCTCCCTCCTGCTTCACCAGTTTCTCTGCCACTACCTCCCTCCTCCCACACATTCCACTGTGTGTGAACGGTCTTTGTAGTTACAGAGCAGACCACAGCCTGTCCTTTGGCCAATTGAGAAGCCAGTATCCCTCCTCCCTGTGCCCTAGATCATCTCTCATCCGCCAGCACCTTGCTTCTTACTGATAATTTTACTGGAATTCCTAACTTTTCAATGAAATTTTTTTAACTACTGTATGAATTGTCCTAAAAAAAAAAAACAAACATTTATCCCAAATGTGTTTCTTATAGCCTTTTCCTTGTCAGACCATGTCCTCGTCTTATCCCTTTGATATTTGTAGGACAGACTCCCATGTGTGGAATCCCACTGTCTGACTGACAAACAGACAACATGTGAGGCCTTTGCAGAAGAGGCTGTGTCTGAGACCATCCAGGGAACGCTCCCTCTGTGTCCCCTGCTGTCTGCTGATCACCGCCTGAGGTGCTCCCCCCTGAGTCGTGGTTTTTCCAGAAATTTTTGTGTTTCATTTCACACGGAAAGGGGAGGAAGGAATCCTCTTCTAGAGTGATTTCACACACAGTGTTGTTTTTATGGTAAGACACGTCCTTGCTGCTCTTGTGTAAACGTCAACGTGCGCGTCCACGCGGAACCCTCAGAGTGTCAGCTGATCATTCCCGCTCATCTCAGGTAGAAGGTGACACAGCTGCAGGAAAGGAAGGTCTGTGGGAGGACTCAGCAGACCCCTGACTCCTGCTCGGTGGCAGTCTGCTGTCATTTGCGCGGAGCAGATGGTTTTCACATGTAGATCCTGGTTCGATGACTTCCTGTCTGTGAAGTCCGACAAAGAAGGCGAGGAAGCAAGATTTCCTGCGGTGATTTTAAGTAGTGATGGAGTTTTAGGTTGAAGTGAGGGAACACGTCCTAATTCTTCTGTCCTGAGAAGCGTGTAATTTTAATGTTACATTACATGTGTGTATATGTGTGTATATATATATATATGCATTATGTATATACATATATATGAATACAGGTATTTTTACTTAATCTATACAATGTAGTAAAAACATGTTGGTTTTTCTTTTCTGTTCTCTTTTTTTTCTTTTCTTTTTTTAAAAATATAAATAAACTATTGCTTGTTGCATTTGATTGTTGGTCTTTAATACAAAAGGAATCCTTTTTCTCTGTTTTCTCTTCAGTCACCAAAACCCCACATGGCAGGGCAAACCAAACTGAAGTCCAGAAAGTCAGTTAACCTAAACTCCCGTGTGGAAACACCCGGCTCATTTGGGGGGCATTAGTACTAAAGTTGGGGATGGTAGGGGGAAGCAGGAGGAGCCCAGATGGTTTTCACACTGTTGTCACTTGAAGAAGGGAATCCCTTCTGTTGTCCTTGGGTGACCCAAACACCACTGGAGTCCTTGAGTGCCGCCCCGGGCCTGTGGGGAGCTTTCTCTGTCTGTACAGAGGTGCGGGGACCAACCCACAGGAGTAAGAGATAAACCTACTGCCAAAGATGTGTATCTTCTATCCTTCCGGACAGAGCCCGTGGCCCAGGCCATGTACTGGAAATGCTAGCTTTGACGTGCATGGAAGCACTCAGTGACAAAACCTGCATTTAGTAAAACCTCAAGACTTTTTAAAAATACATCGACAAAGAAAAAAATTTGGAAGGAAAAAGATTAAAACGGTAATGATTTTCTCTGTGGGGCTGGGGAAACAGGTCATTTCCATTTTTCCAAATTGTCCACAATAAACACGGTCTAGTTACATTAGGAAAATAAATGAATGAAATAAAACTAAAAGCTACATAGACACGCCTGAAAAGGATGGTACTGAGATCGAAGCTGTGGTCACCTTACAAAAGTAGATGCTTTTATCCTGTGTCACCTCTGTCCTGAGTGGCCACTTCACTCTCTCCTGCTTCAAAGAGTGTCACAGGGGAGTGACATGACACCAGGCCACTGAAACCCCCAGGCACAGAGTAAGTCTCTGGTATCACCTGTATGTAAAATCTCAGAGAAGGATGTGACTGGGGCAACCTCGGGTCCCAGAGCAGCCCTACACAAAACACGGAGGGAAGGGAGGTGGGGTTCTGCAAGGCCCTGGCCCCGGGGACCCTGGGTCAAGGTGAGGAAAGTAGCCATTCTCTCCGAGAAGGGAGTTGTGTTAATAGGAGAAATAGGCAGAGGCAGGATGCTGGACAAATAAAAACAAAGTACTGGGGCACCTGGGGGGCTCAGTCAGTTGAGCATTCAACATTGGCTCAGGTCATGATCTCGCAGTTCGTGAGTTTGAATCTCGCTTTGGATCCTCTGTTCCCCTCTCTCTTTGTCCCTCCCCGGCTCATGCTCTCTCCCTCTCAAAAATAAATAAACATTAAAAAAACACAAAGTGCTGCAAATCTTTATACTCTTGTTTTATGCAGGTGCCAGTGTTCTTAAGGATCTGGGCCACCTGGGCTCCTGAAATGTTGAAGCCATAGTAAGAATCATTACGACCCAGATCTGAAGAGATTATGGGCGACTGAGCTCAGTGCCACATCCTGGGATTAGGTGGTGGCCGGCATTCCTGGGGACTTTTGGGGTCTTCAGGGACATGAATTCTGGTGAGACTGGAACTGTCTGGTGAAGTCCCACTGTGGGCAGCCGGCTCCACCCCCTGCATGAGGGCCAGAAAGAAAAGCCTCTCATGGAACCATTGCTCTGAGCGTGGATGTGAGATGCACAGGGAACGTGTTCTCTGTGCTGTGCTGCCTGTTGGTACAAAGTCCACCTTGGGCTGCCCTGCGGTGCCTGAGGTCTCCTTATGGACAGGAGCTTCCCAGGGACCCCAAGCTGTTATGGAGTGGTGACAGACTTTTGTGGCTCTGATTTGTTCAGAAACCTGGATTCCCCACCTTTCACAAAACGAATCAGAACTGTGGGTGGGATTTCTGGCGGACAGTTTGCGGAAAGGGGTATCATTACAACTACAGGATTCACTGAAGTGTCGAAACTGATCGGCTCCCCCTAGTGTCCTGAGTCTACCCTGGTCTTACTGAACCCTTGAAGGGAAGGAAAAATTCTTCTCCACCCTCAAGTTCACCAGGGTGGACTAAGAATTAAATTTACACCAGATTAACAAGAGAGAAAACCAGAGTTCAATTATGTGCACACTGAGGCCCAATCGTGAGACCGGGACCTACGGAAATGACCGAGGTGCAGTTTTTCTACTTCTCTACTTTGTTTTACTTTTGAGAGAGAGAGTGGATCTGTAAGGAACTGACAGAATCAGGAAAAGCTAACTCCGGGAGCTTCAATTAGTAGGGAATTCTGGACGGAATTTGGGCTGGTTGAGATTTGGGAAAAAGTAGCAGGGTTGTGGATACAGCCTTCTGGGCTCTGGTGACGAGAATATCTCTATTTCCTGGCACAAGGAGGGTGTCTCTGACAGCCAGAGTTCTTTCCCGTTCTTAGGGGCACGGGGAGGCCCTGAGTGCCCTTCTTGTACAGGCTGTCTCTTGCGTAACTTTTATTTATTGTAACCAATACACCAAAGTGGCACATTTTGGGGTGGCCTGCCCTTGGTCATGGTGTGACCCTGGAAAAGCCCCTCCAAGATGAAGGGCCAGCCTGGCTGTTCCTGCATAAACAGCCCCTAGATGGCAGCCAGGCTATAAAACCCACAGGGACATCAGGAGAGCTGAGCCTGGAAATGGAATGTCTTCCTGACGAGTCGAATGTATTTCCAGTTTTCCAAGGTGAAAACTGTTCTGGAGACGGATGCTGTGCGTATAGTCACCACCCCTGCGCGCTGCAGGGAGGTATCGTTAAAGTGAGTGATTTTATGTTCTGTCTCTCTTACCACAATTTTAAGAAAAGGAGATTTAAAAACATGAAACTGAAACCTAACAATATTCCTTAACAGTTAAGCTTGCAGAGGAACACGCATGATTACCTACTGTGTTTAGTGCGTCCAGAAGACAGGGCTCTAAAGTGCGGTGGTGTGGGGGGATAGAAAAAATGACAGATTGCTGTTTGGAAGAATTTGGTATTTGTTATTTCAAAAAAAAATCTTTAAAGTGCTTATTATAGGAAAAAGGTAAGAATTTGATTTGGCCACTTTTCTATTTTGTTTTTCAATTTTTTTTTCCAGTTTGAATCCATATGTGGGATGGCACCATAGTCTTGTCCGGACTCTGGATTCTTGGGGACTTAACTGAGCCAAACTGTTGATTAGGTGCATGGTTATCATACTCATTGTCTCCAGACCATGGCTGAGCAGGTATCGTGAGTGCCAGCCCCAGACTAACAAGAGGGCACAGAGACAGGTTCGCCCATGTGCCTGGTCACCCAGGGGGGTCACCAGGCTCAAGTCAACAGTGCCTGAAAAGTTGGCTCTGGGAGCTACTTTCAAGGATTGTACCTGTGCTTTGGCTGGCCACCTGAGGGTCAGAGCAGACTTTAGCTTTGCAACCAAAAGTTGCATGCTGCTGAGAGGCTGGAGCCACAACCCCCTCAGGCTGGGGACTCAGCAGCTTCCAGACATGAGCCAGGACAAGGACAGGAGCACATTTCCCCTCTGAACACCTGGAGGAGGGATGGCCAGGGAGGAGCCCCTGGAAGGGGTTTTAAGAAGTGGTCAGTCCCCTCTCATGGGCACCTCTGGAAATGTGTGTGGCAAGAGCGAGAAATGGCCCAGGGGACAGCTGCTAATCTCCCAGAACCCCAGCCTCGGATGCTTACTGGTCATGGCTATTGCTCACAGGGCCAAGTCTTTGCTCCAAAAGGGTGAAGAGTGTGGGCGTGGGGAGGAGGGGCAGGAAAGAAGTTGCACAAGTTTCTACAGCAGAGGTTCGCCTGAGATGGGCCCTCCCTCTTGGGGATGATGTTTGGTGAGGGGGCCTGGCTGGGTGCCCAAGGCTGTGACTCCAGCCTGCGGGACTCCTGTCAGGGGCACAGAGGGGACTGAGGTCAGCTTTTGGTGGATGATGTGTCTTATCCCTCTGAAATCAGTTTTACAACTGAAAGAGACTTACAGATGGTCTGCTTCAACCTCACATTTAAGATCTAGAAACAGAGGGTTTAGTGATTTAGACAAAATTGTGCCATCAATTACTAACAATTCAGACTAAGTGCCAGGACATCTGCCCACACCTGGGGATCCATTATTCTTCTGTGCTAAGTATTTGTATGGTAATGTAGTGTGTGTGTGTGTGTGTGTGTGTGTGTGTTGAGTGTGTGTGTGTGTGTTATGACTGTGCATGTATATATGTGTAGCATGAAAGTGTGTATGCATACATGTGCATTTGTCTATAAATGTGTGTGTATGTGTGTGTTGTGTTTAAGTGTGTGCATATTTGTGTCTGTGTTTCACGAGATATAGGATTCTCTGGCTCTGGTGACCTGTTCTCCTGGCCAAGAGCCATGACCCTCACCGATTCATCCATGAGTGCCTCTTCCCCACAGTTATGGAGACTCACAGAGCAGGGTGAGGACTGTCTTCTCCCCCCGCAACTCCCCGCCATCCCCGCCCCTGTGTGAGCCCCACGGGGTCCTACAGAGTCCTCGGGTTACATGGCAGCCGGTGCGGAAGATAATCTTTCTGTCTTCCAAGAAGGGAAGGCCAGTCACCCGAGAGCGATTCCTGTGACTCATGTGATTCTGTGACCAGTCCTCACACGGGAAACTCTTCAGAAAGTACAGTTTTAATGCCTGCGTGACACCAGTAGTGTTGTCATATCCCTGTTGACTTAACCTGTCCCCATCATGAATATTTCAGTCATTTCTCTATTACACATAAAGCTGGAGTGAACATCTTTATGCACATTTTCCCCCTGTATTTTGGATTGGACATGAAACTTTGGAGGGGGGAGGCTTTAGTCACGTGCTTAAAATCCCAGAGAAAAGGATTGATTGCTGAGTAAAAAAGTGCATTCGTGTTCTCTCTGCTGGTTTTCCTTCCCCCAGAAAACATTATTTCATTAATTAAGTGTTGATACAACTTACGATACTTTCTTACCTCATTTTTTGGTATATATAAGAGTTTTTACAATATCACTCTGAACAGAATGGGAAGAAAGGTCAATCATTCCCCCATCATGAAAGACAAAATACGTTAGTTAAGAATGTAGTTATAGTTATTGATAGTTTAGGACTTTTGGCTTTAAACTCATTCTTGGTAATGCCACACACATTTTTAGGATTGGTTTCAAATCCCAGGAACTTCCGTCATGTTTGGGTTTTTTTTCATATCTAAGCTGCAGGGTTTTCTGCCACATGGAGTTCTCACCTGCTGACTCATTTGAATGCTCGTTTAACTGACAATACTATTAGCCAGTCTGTGGGGGTCCATGTCCTTCTCTGTCTGGTTTGAAGGGCTGAGATCCTCTGAGGGCTCCCCTCGCTGGGGACGCGGCCTCACTAGTGTTCTGGGCTCTTCTCTGTGTGAGGCTCCCTTGCCACCTGGCCAAGGTCCCCACTTCTCCAGCCTCCTGACCTCTCTGCGCCTGGGAGCCTGCTGTCTGGCTGAGCCCTGCCCGCCCTCCCATTGGGAAAGCACTGGGGGGCCTTATCAGACAACAGGGGCTGTAATAGTGGGGATGCCGTTAAAGACCCCTCCATGTAGAGCATACCCAGCCCCAGGGCAAACATGCAAAACTGGTTATCTTGTAGAATGTTCAGATTTGTGGCTTTATCTGATTGCTTTTTCCTGGTGACATTAAATTATCCCCCATGAACAGGACAATGATAGACTTCAGCCTTGATTAGGTTTCCTTCACCATTTTGGTAAGAATTCTGTCCTAAAAATAAGAAATAAATGTTACCACTCTTTGCATCCAAAATCTAGAGCCTGAAACCGTTTTCCAATGAAGATGAGCCTCATTTCCTGACTCCTGAATGCTGATCAGCCCTACTGTGTGTCAGTGGTTCCCATGCTTTGGAAATTTCATGGAATAGTCGGATTTCATGAAGAACATGGGGGACTGAAACTATTTTCCAAAGTAAGACCACTTAGAAACACCGTAGCTGCCTACTGTTGTCACCATCAAAGTACAAAAAACACTTCTAAAACATTGTAATGCCATAAAAAAAAAAAAGAATAAATTTTTTTAAATGCAGAATGTTAGAGTTTTAAAATAATGGATATTTCTCTCCTTTGAATGATTTAATCTTGTTTTTAATTTTTTAAGGGTTTATTTGTTTTTCAGAGAGAGACAGAGCATGAGCAGGGGAGGGGCAGAGAGAGAGAGAGAGGGAGACAGAGAATCTGAAGCAGATTCCAGGCTCTGAGCTGTCAGCACAGAGCCTGACACGGGGCTCTAACTCATGAACCATGAGATCATGACCTGAACCAAAGTCAGATGCTCAACTGACTAAGCCACCCAGGCACCCCTGAATAATTTAATCTTAAAGATATCATCCAGTGGTCATCATTAGTGATCACAGATCATTGTGGGCAGTTGGGGCTCTAAAGCTTTTTATTGTATTATTTGTCCCTAAGCTTTTGTTCTGTGTTGTATATAGAAATGCAGAGAAAGCCCCACAGGCCCCTGCCCATGAAATATTTCGTGGCCACGTGGATCCCATCCCCTGACACTATAAAACTCACCCTGTGTTCGCAGGCAGGGCCTCACATGGGGAAGACCAGTGGTTCTGGCTGCTCTTGAAACCCTCTCACAGATCTCAATGTTAGAAGGAAACCTGGAGTCATGCACGTGTCAGACCATGGCCCTGTCATGAAACACAAAGGTCAGTGTGTCTCTATTCCATAGACTCGAGGATGGAGAATGGGAAGAGCAGGTTTTAATTCATAAGAGTGCTCATATTCCCAACTGAACTTCCCATCCCTGTCTTTCCTTCCAGATCACATAGACACCTGGATTTGTTGTCTTTTGTTTTGTGTATTTTTTTATTTACTTTGAGAGAGAGAGAGCATGAGAAGGGAGGTGCAGAGAGAGAAGGAGACACAGAATCCCAAGGAGGCTCCATGCTGTCAGCTCAGAGCCTGACACGGGACTCGAACTCAGGAACCATGAGATCATGACTGGAGCAGAAATCTAGAGTCTGAAGCTCAACCAACTGAAGTACCCAGGCGCCCAGCCAGGTAAACATTTGTTAACACAGTAATGATGCTGTTTGCTGACTTCTTTCATCTAAAGATGAACAGTGGAAGACAAACTAAGCATGAGTCAGTATATCCTAGGTACCCACCAAAGATAGGAGCTTCTGGCATTTAGAACAGTCTGTCTCTCTATATAAAGCCTGGCTTTTTATTGAAAGACAGGAGCTCAAAATCTGGTTTTGGAAGCTAAAGTTGGAACATTTGACTTTTATTTACATTTCTTCTTTACTACTCCTAATCCTTCCCTAGGCAATGGATGCTTCTGGTTGAATCATGGGCAGGTTACATCTAAGAAAGTAAATAAAAATGAACATAAATAAACCTTCCAAAAATATTATCCTCATCACAGTTGAAACTGAGGGGCTGGGACGAAAGTGAGTGGGGAGTTAGTATTTCATGGGGACAGAGTTCAGTTTGAAATGAGGAATGTTCTGGAGATGGATCGTGGTGATATTTGCATAATAATGTGACTGCACTAAATGAAAATGGTTAAAGGGGTCACTTTTATTATGTATGTGTTACCAGGATAAAGAGAAATCAAGGTTGCTTCCCAGTGAGCAGGTGAGTGTCTCACCCCTTCCTGGAAAAAGAACAAGGAACAAGTTGGGCATGATGGCAGTGGGTGGTCTCAAAAGGGCAGTGCTGACCACCTGGGGTCCAGCTCCCTGGTGCAGTCCTGTGAGTGTGACCAGCCAGCCAGGACCCTGTGCCTGCCCCACCTGTCTAGATCATGAGCTCTGAGCAAGTAGGGGTGCAGCGGGCTGTACATCTTCCCTGCAGCAGCATATTTCCTGTCCGCCCCCTGCAAACACTTGTGTGCTGTGTAGACTGCCCTCAGTTCCTGGAGGTGGGGGAAGATGGCATTCATATGACACTGGCATTCAACCCACTGAAATTTTTTTCAACCCACTGAAATTTTAAAGTAACTATTCACTCATGTTTACTAGCAAGTCCAGTTTCCCAGGACCAGTTGGAGAGTGAACCCACTAGAACTTGAGGGAGTCGTTTTTGACTTTGTTATTATTGTTCTGAGAACATGAAAGAGAAGAAGGGGAAGAACACTGGCTTCCCAGATGGATCACTGATGAGCAAAGTTCACCAAGGCGAAGCCTGGACTCAGCATTGCATTTTGCCAACATTCTGCCCACAGGTGACCTATTTCAATGCATTGTGCACATTTGGGGGCCGACTAAGCAAAGAAAAGCATGGCAGAAAGCCAAGATGATTGGAAGCTGGTTTGGTTGACAGTCTCCAAGGTCACCTTAGTGACCAGCATTGCACCATTGTTAATTCCCACTAGCAATGTAAAAGAATTCCAGTTTTACTCTACCCTCAACAACGTTTGGTCTTGTCAGTCCTCTTAATTTTAGCTGTCTTAGTAGTTGTAGTAGGGATGTCAATGTGGTTTTAGTTTGTATTTCTCTAACAATTAATGATGTTGGGTAGTTTGCTGGTGCTTATTGGCCACTTTTCCATCTTCTTTTGATAAATATCTGTTCAAGAGGGAAATCTTTGTAACCTTTAATGTACAAACTAGAAAGTAATTCCTTGTCTATTTCAGAACAAATTTCTCTGAATATCTGTAAAAGAATGCCATAGGGGTACCTGGGTGGCTCAGTCAGGTAGGCGGCCGACTTTGGCTCAGGTCATGATCTCATGGTTTGAGGGTTCGAGCCCCACGTCGGGCTTTGCACTGACAGCTCAGAGCCTGAAGCCTGCTTCAGATTCTGTGTCTCCGATTCCCTCTCTCTTTCTCTCTCTCAGAAATAAATAAACATTAAAAAAAAAAAAAAAAAACAAAAAAAGAATGCCATAGAGTGTAGTTCTAGGGAGAAAAAAAAAAGGATCGGTAATAATTCTATCTGAAGTTAGGTCAAATTTGCCCTAAACTTGAAGGCTTCATACTCCTTCAAATAGTTGCAGAATTCTTGACCATGATCGTGCTGTATTGACCATCAAGTATAATGCCCTGCAAATTTGAATTTAGAGGCCGTGGTCACTAAACTCTTTTGTTTTCAATGGAACTCATGGTAAATGTCAGCTTACCTTTCCACACCTTACATCTGAGACAATCCTGGGTGATCCTGCTAACCAGTAACCAGCAGAGTGTGACCCCAAATCCAACAACCTGAATGTATACTTTTCCCTCTAATAGGAGCCCCTCAGCTCTGGCATTCTGGCAATGTGATGATGCCCATGGATCTTGTCTCACAACAGTGCTTTTAGGTGTCTGCCATAAAATACTTAAGCTTATAAGGCGATTGGGCATTGAAATGTATTTATCAAAATATAAAAATGAAATAGGGAACATGATAATATGAGTGCCTCCAGTAGAGGATCTTCTAAGTGCTATAACTTGGAAGCACTGAAAAGCATTTATAATTTTGTAAGTTATGTGGATTTTGTAAGTTATGTGATTTCTCATGATCACAAAGTCGTGGGTACTACAAATATTACCTCAGTCTGCTGGTGACAAACACACTTGAAGGGAATGCCAATTTTCAGTCAGTGCTTGATAAAAGAAAGATGCACTTTTCACCCATATAAATTTGTGTTCTCTGCCATGAATTCTGTACCACCCAAAATTCATTGTTAAAGATCTAACCTCCAATATGATTGTGTTTGGATGTAGGGTTAAAGGAGCCCAGGGAAGGCGGCCCTAAAATGTGCCACTTTGGCATATTTATTATGATGACTAAAAGTTACTCAAGAGACAGCCTGTGCAGAAGGCCACTCGGGGCCTCCCCCGGTCCTCTGAGAGCAGGGAAGAACTCTCCCTGTGGCAGGCGCCCTCCCTGCACCAGGAGATAGAGACATTCTCATCACCAGAGACAGGGGCATTCAGAGCCCAGAAGACTGTATCCACACCCTGTTACTTTTTCCTAATTTCTCACCCTGCCCAAATTCTGTTCAGAATTCCTTACTAATTGAAGCTCCCAAAGTTAAGCTTTCTTTGTCTAGTCAATTCCTCATAGATTCATTGTCTCTCTATCTGAAAAGTATAAAAACTGCCTGTCTAGGTCCTTTCTTTAGTTCCCTATTTTATAATTAGGCTTCTGAGTGCAGGTAATAAAACTTTGGGGTTTTTTCTTCTATTGATTTGTCTCCTAGAAATGTAATTCTTAGTCCAGCCTGAAGACCTCAAGGGTAGAGAAGAGTTTTTCCTTCTCTTTTCCCGCTATAGCTTCAGCAGCGGATTTTGTAATAATATCAAAATTAAGGAGAAGTTTTTGATCACAGCCTCTTACATTGGTCCCTAACCCGGGAAATGCGGATGTCCCTGCCCAAAGGCGTGAATCTTGCGGAAAGACTCCTGGTAGGTCCTTTCTAACTAAACAATAAGAATTCAGGGGAGTCGACCAATGAGATGTCTTATTTTGCCTGTGCAAAGTTAGGGGGCAGTTAGATTCTTCCCTAGCCTGAAATAAAAGAGTTCACCTACCTTCCTTTAGCCATGGTCTGGGAGACACATGAAGAGGGCCCCATCCTTCAAGGCCAATCAATGCCAGAGCAGAGGAAAGGAGACTCAGGAGAGAAAGCTTCTTATGGTCAGTGAAAGTGTGTAGTGTTAGCCCACTGTCCTGGGCGGAAGCGGTGGACCCTCCGTGTCACTCCTTCTCTTCCCCGGGGATCTGACTTCAATGTCTCAGCATCCTTGAGTTCTGCAGCAGCATCAGTGTGGGGAGCCCTCGGTAAGGTCCCCTTTACAGACAGGAAGGCTGTCTTCCCCTGATGAGGTTTACAATACCCCATCACCTGCTCTGACAGTGGCCGCCAGGTTCCTTTGAGTTCAAATGCAAGAAGTCTTCTTTATCCTGTTGATGACAGGCGTGAGCATCAGACATGAGACTGACAGCAGCTGGCCCCCAGCCCGAGACAGCAAGGGTCCGCAGAAGGTGTGTGCTAACAGGATCCCAAGACGTTTGTAAGGTTCTTGTTAACTCCTAGGGTTTGTCCGGTGAGGGTTTGTCGAGGGCCTTGCTCACTGGAGAGAGAAGGAAGTGCACCCCAAGTGGGAAACACATTTTAACTTGGTTGGTCACTGTGAAAGCATCAGCCCTGTGACAAGGACAGGCTCTAACCCATCTGGAAATGAGTGTACAATAACAAGAACCTATGATCACCCGTCCTCAGTGGCAGTTCAATCAAGTCCTGTTGCAAGTGTTACAATTTTACGGAAGTGTCTACACCATTGTCTGTTTCTAATTTGAGTCATCTGGGGAAACACTTGAAAAAGGAGGTTTGTCAGGGAGCCCGGAAGAACCGAGCTGCTGTGTTGGACTCTCCCCAGCCCTGTTTATTGAATTCGCCACTGTTATTTGTCCGAGTTAAGGTTTGTTTTTTTTTCAAAAGCTGACTGTGTGCATGTCACCAGGACAGTAGGACAGCTAAAGTCTGGCAATGAGGGGCTATTTTTGCGGAAGCAGAATTAAATTTAGCCACAAGTGACACAATCTTACAGATATAACCTAAAGGCTTAGTATTATTAGTATATGTAATCAGCCTATGTAGTGTAACAAATCTTTGGGAATATTTCTGTGCAAAAGAGGCTATCAAGCACTTATTAGAATAGGATCACAGATCTTTATGAAACTTAGACAAACTAATTAAATTAAAAAAATTTTTAATGTTTATTTTTGAGAGAGAGAGAGAAAGACAGAGCATAAGCAGGGGAGGGGCAGAGAGAGAGGGAGACAGAATTTGAAACAGGCTCCAGGCTCTGAGCTGTCAGCCCAGAGCCCAATACAGGGATTGAACACACAGACGGTGAGATCATGACCTGAACAGAGGTCAGACACTTAATGACTGAGCCACCCAGGTGTCCTACTTTCCTTTTCTTAACAGCAAAATGTATCTCTATTTCTTATGTCCTTTTTTTCTCTGAAAACTTATCTCATTCTCCTGACATACGAAGATATTTCTCTTATCATTTTTAGTAGTTTTAATTACTTATCTCAATTATATTTTTTAACTTTAGAAACCTAGACTTCTGGTGAAAACTAAGTAGCAAGCCATGGTGATCAACCTGTCATCAGAGCATTTTTTAATTTGCAAACTTAGGAATGTATTTAAACATTTCTAGAGGCATATGCCTTTTTAAATGTCTTTAATGTAACATGAACATATGCAAATATTTGTAATTTCTCTGCAACAAGAAGCCAATAGTAGATAAACCTATGTTTAGTAATTAATGTCCTAGTGTTTTGTGTTATTTGGGAATGATCTAGATTTTTAATGAATTTAACTTAACTCATTATTTAAAGTAGCAAACCTTTTAAGGTTTTATGTTATCAAAAAGATTAGAGGAAACTATTATTTATTCGGGAATGTTAAAAAAAAAGGCCCCAAATTTTGTCGACTGGGTTCCCAATCTTGTGCTTAACACAGAAACTAACTGCAGTTTCAACCTCCCCAGGAGTGTAGTTGTAACCTGTCGTCAGGGAGTTTACTGTCTGGTCCAGTGAGTCTGCCACTTGGGCCGTCTCTGTCCCCCCCAAGAAGGGGAAGTAGCTTGATAAGACAGCCTGCTTTGTCCCCTAGAAAGAGGCATTGCCAGGAACAATCCTTTTCCATGGCTAATAACTCTCTGGCCACCCCCTTCTTCTATAAAAACCTTCCATTTTGTACCACTCCTGGGAGCACACTTCTACCTGCTCAGTGTGGTCTTGCCTGATTCGTGAAGCATTTCAGAAAGCCACTTAGATCTCCAAATTTACTTGGCTGATTTTGTTATTTAGCAGGAGGAAGAATTTCCTCTGTTTTTAAGTTCTTTGAGTTGTGCAGGTTAGTTTCTCAGGTAGAAGGACTCTCTGTTAATGCCCTATTTCTGCTAAGGCAGGAATGTGACGGGGAGGTCGAGTTTTTCCTGAATCAGCTGGGTTTTGATTGCTTTAACTCAAAATAATCCTTATGCCTCAGTGGCCCATCTTGGGACAGCCTCTCCTTGGCCTCTGTACTATTTAAAAAATTTATCCCCAAACTTGCTATTTATATTTAATCTGCCTGTTTGAAGCACTATGTGTTGATTAGTTACAAAACAGGTTATTAAGCATTAGACATAGTCCTTATCCTAAGCTATTTTGTTGTTTTTGTTTTTTGGGGTTTTTTTTTGCTGATGACAGATTCTATAAGAAATAACAAATTTATTTGGCTAGTCACCTCATGTAGAATAAAAGTCTTTGTATTGATTGTTGATAACTCTAAAGACAAGTTTGGGTTAATTAAACCACCAACCTTAAAGTAGCTTTAATATCAAATAATTTCTTAAATCATGTGAACTTGAAAAGCACTTGGGTTGGTTTCTACCTCTTAGAGTTTTAGAATGACCAGTGCTTACTGTCACTTGCCTTCAAACCAACCAGAGGTCTTCACAAAGTAATTTTAGCAATGCCATCCGAATATAGAAGCATTTATAACACAGATTGCAGACCTTCTAGATTCTGTTGTAAAATTAACTGCCATGAAATTTACCAGCTGTAAAGGGTGTATCTACTTTTATTTTTTCTGCTCAATGGAATAAGTTAAGGTTATTGGTCTAGATGGCTGAAGCCTGTTTTCTTTTTAATATTTGTAGAGAAGACCCTTAAGAATTGTATTTGTCGTTGGCAAGTCGGGTTTTCTGGCCTTGCTCGCCATGTTTGCGTGGTAACAACGGTCTCCCTGGAATCTGCACTGTGAAGAGATGGCCCAGATAAGAAATTCCTGGAGAAGACGGCAGAACACTGAATGTTTATATTTTGAAGGCACAGGGGGAAAATGCAAGCACTTTCTAGAAGGACTTTTCATCTCTGTAGGGCAGAACTTTTACAATACTTATAAGCCTTTTGAGATAAATAAGGGAGGTTTGAAGAGTGATAAAAAGGATTGGAGTTCTCTGAATTGTTTTTGGAACCAGACTTCTGGTCCAGTAAAGACTAGATTTGTAAAACAAGGACAGCTGTTTTTAGCTTCTGAAAGAATTGGCTTGTTGCCTAAATAATAATAAAGGGCTAACACATCCATCCCTATGAGGAAGTCTTCTTTTCCTCTGGATGGTTTGCTTAACAGAGAAGCTGAGCCCCTCCCCCACCCCGCCCCCCGCCAAAAAAAGTCTATCAGGCTCTGATTATCAGCTTTTAATTTGGCCAAATTTTTTATTATGGAGTTATTAAAATTAAAAAAAAAATTTGTCTGATTTTAGCCGGGACAAACAGGAAAGATTTCTGACAGTGCTAAACAAGCCCATGGTCTCACATGGCATCCTTAGAGGTGTAAACAGCACGGTACTACTTTTACAAGCTCTGGAGCCACCCCCAAAGATCATTGAAGACAGAGCCGAGGAAGTGGAAGGCCAAGCCATGAACCAGAGGGACAAGAAGAAAATGGTTTTTCCCAGGAAAAAAAAGATCCATATCCAATGGGTCTGGACTTGGAAAGGAAGGGATAATGTGAGTGTTTATTTCCCTTTCTCATATAGGCTCAGGAGGAATTGATTTAAAAATGAAACAAACTCAACAAACTCAAACTCTTGGGAACCCTGCCCAGGTTTACGAAATGTTTGACTGTGGGCCTCAGTTCAGTCCTTAACCAAGGATGAAAAGCATCTCAGGAGGATCACCTGTAACCTCAGGTGGTGTTCCTGGACAAAGGTGAGTGTCTCGAAAGGCACCTGGGACGGGGAAGTAGCAGATGGAGTGCTCAGGGAAAGGAGGGTTGAGGAGGTGGAGGACATAAGTCAGTCTTACAGTCTTCGGTCTTAAGCACCTCTCATGTTTCTAATTGTTCAGTAGCCTTTTCTAATGAATCTTTCAATGCAACTATTTTGGAATACTGAAGGCTTTTGGAGTCTTCTGCATACGTATTAAAGTAGGCCCCCCATTCTGTTTATTTAGATTGGAACCCCTGACTTTCATGTACACTCCTTGAAAGAACAGTCCTGTCTAACTGGATCGTTTCCTGTAATGGCCAGTGTAATTCTAGGTTATTTTCTAATTATTCTTTTCCATCTTTCTAGATATGTTTACCATCTGGGATTACAATTCTTAGACTTAAATAAACAAGTGTGCCAGAAAGGATTGCAGTTGATTCTTTATATATCCAGTTAGCTAAGCCTTTGGGTTTCTAGGAGCCAAACTAATACCTAAAAGGGAGGTACCACGGGTTGGGGACTGTGTGGTGTTTCACAGTGGTATCTAGTGGCATGAAGATTTTCTTGATGCTGGTGGGTGACCTAGTGCCCATGTAACTTGTTTCATGGCTGATTTATCCTATCACAGGAGACTTCTTGAGGTGGTGGGCCCTCTAACAGCCTTTAAATGCTGAACTCATGTCAATCAATTTTTGTGGCTTTTTAACCTCCAAGATCCGGCTGTTAGCAATAGCCTTTATTTACACAAAACAAGGCAAACAAACATGTACCTTCATTTATCAGCAGCACTGTGTCTCGTCACTAGGAAGGCCCTATGAGCACCACCATCCATTCCCTTGGGAACCTCTTGCTGAGGAATGTGGCATGAAAGGCAGGGGTTGCCTCAGGGCGACCCTTCTGTCAGCTCAGTGGTAGTCCTGGCAAACACACCAGCACCATTGGGCTCCTGGCATAACCATCTGCAGCTCAAGCTGGCCTGACCTGTAATGGAAGGTCAGTGGGATCAGGATCTCCAAGGCAAAGATAGAGACAAACAGAATGGAGCTCTGACCCGGAGGAGCTTACCCACAGCGCTGGGAAAGGAGGAGAAGGCCATGAACCTAAGGCTTGTGGGCACCACACCTGTTTCTCCTTGCTGGGTATGTTGCCAGAAGTTTTCTCCAGATCTTGTCCCTGCCACTAAATCAAAATTCAAGTAAAGTTGAGAAATGAATTGGATTTCTTAGAGGATTCATGAATCAGGCAGCATCCCATCTAGCATATAGAAGGAAACTCTCCTGAGCTAAACAAAAGAAAGGTTTGAAAAGGTAAGGAAAAGCATAAAAGGAAGAAAGGAATGTACTAGCAAGGAATGCATTGTTTGGACAAGGTGGCCCTGTTAAAGGGGAGCAGAAAGGCTCTCAGTAAATTCCCCAGCATGGACCAGGAAATTCCAGGTTGACTCTTTCAGGGTTACCTTGCTGGAGGTTGAACCTGCAGTTGTCTTGGTTTCCTGACCTGGGCCCTTAACCTAAGCAACACCATTTTGGGCCTGTGGCTTTCTGTTCAACAGCCCTCACAAGGAAGCGGTATTAAATTAGCCCTACTCTATGCTCATGCCTAACACGTATTATCTCATTTAATCTTCACAAGAATCCTCTGAGGAAAATCTAATTATTGCCCCATGTCCTCACTGAGGAAACTGAGGCTGAAGGTGTTGTGGAACCTGCCTGGGCCCACACCAGGAGAGCTGTAGAATGGCCCTGCTGGCCCAGCCCTGACTCCGAGCCCATGTGCAGAGTCCCTTTGACCACTGCTCTCCCGGAGCAGAAAAGTGCTGGAGACAACGCATGAGGAAGATCACTGGGGTGTCTCACTAAAGTGGGTCCAGAGGAGGTGCCAACCCACTGTTTAGATATGTGGAATCCTGTTTCTAAAGAAAGCAACACTGGTCGTCAGAGGGCAAATTCGTGGTCTCCTGATAAATACGTCCTTGCTTGAAATAGCTATTTATCTTAAACTTGTAAAGTTAAATCTCAAGAAAAACACTTTAGACATCGAGAAACATAATATCCATACAGAGAATGGGGAAGTGAATGCAGTTCCTATATTCTGCTTTTCCTCCATCTCTTAATCCAGTTTTGTTTTGTTTTTCAATAACTTGTTTCTATCTGTTTTGAGAAGGAAAAGGAAAATAACTGTGAGGGGACTGGAAACATTACAAACTGCCACTCCATCCCTGGACATCCTGCTCATCTGTCTCCTTCAGTCCAAGGATTTAGGTCTTGCCCATCATATCCTGAGTTTTGGAGATTTCCAGTCCACTACAGATTCTTCCAAAACCCAGAGGCATCCCATTCTGAGACATTGATAACACCTCTCTCTGTGGGTGCTGCATTCCTCCCCCTGCCCCACCTTTGCCTGGAATAAATAGGAACCACTAGGCTAGATTATCCTGCTTTCAGCCCTCCAGGAGACTTTAACCCAAAACTCTAGGACTAAAGGACATGCAGGCTGATGCTGAAAATCAATCTGGGGCTCCCGGTGAGCTTCTTCTCATGGACCACCTGCCCATCTCTTGTAGTCTGGGTAATTAGTAGCTTCGGGTCCCAGGGATGAGCTGTACCCTCCCTTCTCCCTCCAGGGTCTTGTTCCCGTTCAGCAGGCTTGTCTCCCTGGGGGCCAGTGGGCAGATACTACCTACCCTAGGAAAGGTGGGAACGCTGCCAAGAAGCCCCGCCCCCCGGCCGGCTGAGCCAATCACCTTGAGGACAGGTGGTCAGCGCTGGGCGATCCGGCGGAATCATGGGCCTTAAACCGACAGCCTTGGACCCACTTCGCGACCCAGTGGACCCCCAGCCCTGTACTTGGGACTGTGCCTACACAGCTACACCTGCCACAGGTGAGGCCCAGGGTTGGGCTTGAGTGGAGGGCCAACCTGGGAACGAGGTTGGCCACCAGCCTTAGGATTTGGGGTTCGTGGCTCCCAGGAGGTACTGTCCCTGGCCTGGCCCCACCAGACGCTGAAGCCAGATCTCTGCACACCAGGTTGTAGAGCCCGCTGAGTCATGGCCCCTTGTCCACATGCCTTAAAACTGGTGGGCAGGTTCCAAGGCGGGGAGTGGAGCATCAGGCCCCTCGCACATCCCACATCCTCCACAGCCCTGTGTAAACATTTGATAAATGCAATCTTTTTACCCTACCACAGGGCTCTAACACCTTAGAAGAAAGGAGGATGCCCTTTTAAATGGATTGTTCTAATCAGAATCTCATTTCTTTTCCCTTCCTAGGTTTTTGAAACATGCATCCTTCTCCTTCTCTCTTCCTGGCTGCCCTTTGCTTGGGAATAGCCTCAGCTGCTCCGCAACTCAACCAGAGCTTAGATGAACTATGGTCCCAGTGGAAGGCAACACACAGGAAGCTATATGGCATGGTTGGTAACATCTAACCTGTCCAGAGGGACCCCTGCAGAGAACAGTCTGTGCTGTGGGAGTTCATAGCAAGGAGTAGCTTCTTGAGGCCGCTCTTACCAAGGCAGTAAGCAGGGCTCCTTGACTGTACACAACGTGGGCATATGTCCTGCTGTGTGGTTGCTGGAGATCAGCTCGCAGAAGCATCAGTCCATCCCTGGCTGTGGTTTCTCCTCCTCTCTGTGAGCACATCCACTTGGTGCAGGTGAGTTGGTTTTAAATAGAAATAAAGACGTGTGATTGTATCTTCCCTCTAGAATGAAGAAGGATGGAGGAGAGCAGTGTGGGGGGAAAATATGAAGATGATTGAACAGCACAATCGGGAATACAAACAAAAGGAACACAGCTTCACGATGGCAATGAATGGCTTTGGTGACATGGTGAGTGTGGCATAGATTGGTGAACATTTTGTTTTTCTGAGTACTTTGCCAGAGTAATCTCAAACTTGTCAACATCCTACTTTCTTTTCCTTGAAGACCAATGAAGAATTCAGGCAGGTGATGAATGGTCTTCAAATCCAGAAGCACAAGAAGGGGAAAGTGTTCCAACCACCTCTCTTTGCTGAGATCCCCTCATCTGTGAACTGGAGAAAGAAAGGCTATGTAACTCCCACAAAGAATCAGGTGGGACAGTATTCAGCAGGTTCCTCTCAAGAGTATAGGCAAAAGGGATCAGTGTCCTTGCTGTGGTAGACTGAGAAATAATGTGCCATTTGCTATGTTTTAGAAGACTTTGAGATGTGTGCTCTGTTGTCAAGTCCTGCTATTTGTTTTGTAGGCTGAGAACTTTTTACTTGGGTTTCAGGGTCAGTGTGCTTCTGGCTGGGCTTTTAGTGCAACTGGTGCCATCGAAGGACAGATGTTTGGGAAAACTCACAAACTTGTTTCACTGAGTGAGCAGAACCTGCTGGACTGTGCTTGGTCTGAAGGCAATGGGGGCTGCAGTGGGGGCAACATGGATAATGCCTTCCAGTATGTTAAGGACAATGGAGGCCTGGACTCAGAGGAATCCTATCCATACCATGCACAGGTAAATGGAGCTCCTTATCTTGCTATAAACTTGAACACATTCAGGGAAAAAGGGATGCCATATTTAATTTTCACAATTTAGACTGTAGCCTTTATATCTGCAACTGTCTTGATCTCATGTTTCCCAGGATGTAGGTGGTAGTAATAAAGTCTCTACCCCTTTACCTTTGAAAGCTCCAATCTTGCAAATACAATCCAGAAAATTCTGCTGCCGACATAACCGGGTTCTTGACAATCCCTAAGACGGAGTACAAACTTATGAGGTCAGTGGCAATTGTGGGTCCCGTCTCTGCTGCTATAGATGCAAGCCTGGATACCTTCCGGTTCTATGACCAAGGTAAGGATTTGTCTGTGTAGAAATTTAGGCAGAGAAATGGAAAGACCGTCATCACATACAGCAAGACTGACTCTTTGGCATGTCGAATTTCACATAGAATTTTGGGGGGTGCGGATTTAACACAATTGTTTATTGTCTACATGTAATATTTGTGCCTAATGTTTCTATCTGTAATGACTGGAGACACAACCTCGTGATGTTAATCACTTCATAAATATGTGTAAAAGGCTACGTAATTTACTACCTGATTTTGAAGTTACTAGAACTTTCAAGTAATTCAAATGATTCTACTACTGAAATTAAAACTTAGTTCAAGTAATTCTGTGTTCTCTGCTGTTTCCTTAGGCTGACATCCTAAAAGTAGGTTTCTGTGAATGGTCTTTTATGGCTCGTGACTAGTTATTTACAAAACAGATTGTGCCACTTCATATTCAGCTGGTATTAGACGAGGCCCTAAGTCTCTTGCCTGGCTCAAAAAAGATCTGGCTTTCATTTTTTAATTTTTTTTTTCAAAGTTTATCTATTTATTTAGAGAGAGAGAGAGAGAGCGCGCGTGCATGCTCACATGAATGGGGGTGGGAGGATGCAGAGGGAGAGAGAGAATCCCAAGCAGGCTCCACACTGTCAGTGCAGAGCCTGATCTCACAAGCTGCGAGATCATGACCTGAGTCAAAACCAAGAGTCACGTGTTTAACCCACTGAGCCACCCAGGCGCCCCTCCCCGCAAAAGTCCTGGCTTTTAAATTGTATCTGGAATTACGTCATTTCACTGCATTTTGAAATGCCTCCCTTACAGCGGTGGATAGGCTGAGTTACTATCACACATCATGTGGGAATCTTCACCCCAGCACTGAATTTTACTTTCCAGGCATTTATTATGATTCAAACTGCAGCCATGAAATCCTACACCACGGCGTTCTGATAGTTGGCTATGGCTTTGAGGGAGCAGAGTTGGATAACAAAAAGTATTGGATTGTCAAGAACAGGTATAAAAGCCAAAAATACTTACCCTTAAAACTGAAAAAGGAATCCTTTTTGGAATCAGGGTTTGGGTACAGGTCTCAAACCCCTGAGCACACTTGTAAAATCTCAGGAACCCAGAACCCCACTTAGGGAAAACACAGACATATTCATGTAATGACAACAAAGTAAGATACTGTCTCAAGCTTGCTAGGGTCTTGATATAGTTTTGGTACCACTGCGTTTCTAAACCGGGAATTTTATGAATTCTGAAATACATCTGGCCCCAAGAGTTTCTTCTTTCTGTGTCTCCATTTGCAGTCTGTTAAAGGTCTGGGGATAGAATTCTGTGCAGGGTTAGAACTCAATGATGAACAAGAATGGCCTCTCCTATTCTTCCTAAATCTGCTGTAGCCTCTGGTGCACTGCTCAATATCAGGTGCTGTCGTTCATAAAGATAAATGTGCTTGATTGTGTGAGTAAAATAGCAAATGCTGTCTTCTTTCAGCTGGGGAGAAGCCTGGGGCATAGATGGCTATATACTGATGGCCAAAGACCGGGACAACCACTGTGGTATCGCCTCCTTGGCCAGCTTTCCTACTGTGTGAGACGATGCAATAAAGAAGGCCTTGACTGGGGACAGAGTATGCAGAAGAGGATTTTACCTTAACACTGACCAGAACTTCCTGTGTGGGATAAAACACTTGAAGAGCTGAAGATCCAAGTTGTGAACTTTATACTGGGAATGTTCCCAACTCTCTCATTATTGTTGTAAACAGCCTTGTAGGAATTTGTCTAATGGCATGTAACATTTCATGTTTTAAAATGAAGTGTGTAGTTTTATTCTTTAAAATAAAAACATTTCAAGGTATTCAAGTTTTTAATACACTCAATTTTTATACAGCCAAAAATGTCACTGGGCTCTAGGGACATAACTGAATGTGCCAGTGGCCCACTAGGAGAATGCTGAATGGTGTCTGGTTCTTGTAGTTGTAAATAGGCACATGTCATGGCAGCTGCCCTTTGCCTGTGTCTGTCCCAACACTTGAATAGAGCAAAATGTGAACAATGATCTATAAGGAAAAAGGTTAATTATTTTAATAAGGAAAAAATACACACTAAGTGAACATACATACATTGAATTTCCAAGGTAGAATAGTGCCTTAATTATCATGGTCATTTGACCCAAATGGTTATATCCCACCCAAGTACAGGACAGATGTCACGGTCAGTTTCAGGTGCATCTTCCCCAAATGCCAGAGAAGATCATGTAACCTCTTTGCGGGTGAGGAAGAACCAGACGCAGTGGGTTACAGGAACGTGTACCTTGGGTCCACAAGGGTTAAGGGTAAACCCCAGACACGAGGCCAGCTTCAAAAATAGAACTGGGCCTCAGAGGTGGCAGACAGGTGAGGACATCCAAAGTGATCATCTGAGGCCTCATTTACACCTAGCCACTCAAGCCCGGAATTGATTAAAAGAAGACATTCTGCCTACTGTTCGCAGGCTAAAGAAGCACATAGTTCCATTTTCTCTCTGCAGGTTGACTCATGTTCCCACTCAGAAAGCATGAGGAGAAGACGTAAGGTTGTAGTTAATAGACCCCGTAACCGGTCATGAGCACATGAGGTGGAAGACAGCAGGTCTCAGCCCACAAGACCTCCAGCACCTTGAGACAAGTCCCTTTGGACTGGGCTACCTGTCATGCCGGAAGGACCCTCCATGAGACTTCCCTCCTAGACGCTTACATTTCCAACTGTTTAACCTAAAATGACAAATGTGGTGTGTGCAGGGAAATTCTGTGGGCTTCCTGACAGTGCTGTCAGGGGCAGTCACAGGAGAGGTGCGGACTCCCCAGCAGAATCCCTTCTGCCAGGGGGAAATTGTATTGGAACAACCAGAACTGATGCAGCACCTGCTGGGTCTCAGCCATCACCTGGTGGAAGGCACATCCCCAACCGCCAGGAGGAGCAGGTGCTGGGAGGGGGAGGAGGTGGCTCAGAACAGTAGGAGGAAGAGGTGTCTGATGAGAACCCAGAGGAGCCAGTCAGGGGGACAGGAGAAAAGAGGGGTGTCTGAGCAGAGGCTCGGGCTCAGAACCCCGGAGAAAAGAGACAGTGTATCTAGAGAACATGGAAAGAGAGTGAGGTGAGGGTGCGGGGGGATGAGGCTGGGTCCACACGAGGGTTTTAGGACAGGGGGGCACCACTGGGGAAGCAATGGAGAGACTGGTTATCTGTTAATGTAAACACACTCTCGGAATCCTCGCAGCTCTGTGATTTTGTCAAAAATCGTCTCTCCCGTTTCCCACCTGGGGTCAGGGGCATGGTTCTTCCTGGAAGTCTCTCCAAGAGCTGGAACCCCATGTTGCTTGGGAATGGCTGGTGTCCACGAAGGCCCACTGGTGGGATGTCCTAGATGCAGGTGTGGGCGGGGCGTTCAGCCTGGGCTGGTGACCAGAGCGATTGCCCAGCCCTCCCCATTGCTTGGACTCCCACAGTTTGAAGGCGTCTCTGAGTTCAAGTCCCAACAACAGGTGGGCCAGGATGCTCACAGGGAGCTCCAGACTCCTATGGCCTGACCTTATTCCCTGGTGAGACTCTGCTCCTGCAGGTATTTGGGGCCTGTCACCAGGGATGGCCCAGGGACCCGGAGACAGGCTGAGACCCTACCTCATGATGGGGAGAGCCAAGGCCACTGAGCAGAGGGGCGTGTGGGATGAAGACAAGGCTGGGGCCGTCTTTGGAACATGCAGTCTGCCACAGTTGGTCTCTGAACATCCCTTAGGAAGGACTCCTTGTGATTGTCATCTTGCTTCACCATGCCAGGCTCGCTCAGCCTGCTGTCCACACTGTCCTGGGAGTTCAGACCAAGACTCTGAGAACATGTGCAGGTGCCGATGTGAGGGAAACCAGGAAGAGCTGGCTGATGTGTGAACTTCAGATATTAGAAGCTTGTGTACTTTTCAAAGTTATGTATATTTTTTAAACTTGTGAAAAGTTCCGAAGTGCATCTTCGGAGTTTTCAGAATGGTTGTGTTTTCTAAGTTTGTCTCCCTTTGGACTGAGCAGCTTTTCACCAGCACTGCCTTCAAGGTCATTTGAAAGAGTGAGCTGGAGTCAGTGGAGGACAGCGCTGGAGTCAGTGGAGGGCGGGGCACAGACATGCTCTCCCTCAGCTGCCCAGGAGCAAGCCAGCCTTGGGTCAGAGAGGCTTCTGGAAGTTCTCTGGGGCTTCAGCAGTGTGCCATGGCTACCATGCCTCTAGGGTCTTCAGAGTGCAAGGACCAGAGGGGCTCAGGCGGAGGGGATCCCCTCAATCCTGCACACCGGACAGAAGTGCTGGCCAAAGTCAAGGTGCCAAGATCAACAGCACACAAAACAGAAAGGGCCACAAGTCAATTATTGCACAGTGTCCCCCGGCACCTGGCGGTACAATTATAGCCAGAATTAGGTTTCTGCCTTTCCCCTGTCACAGGAGAAAAGGACACCAGTGCCCTCAAAAGATTTGCTATGTTAGTAAGCTGTGTGTTACAAACTAGGGGGAGAATGTTCTATTCCACCTGGTGACATACTCCTAATGGATGGTGTTGCTCACAGCACATGGTGACTGCAGTTCAGATGCTTTCCCTGCAGGGGAGGGGGAACCAGGGACTGACTTAAAGGGAAGGGGAAAGGGCAGGCTTTGAAGGTTAAATTAGAGGGTTGGGAGGCAGATTTGCTCTGGGGTCAAGGGCTTATCTGCAACACTACATGGCATCAGGGAGAGATCCAGCCAGCGCCCCATTTCTTCCCGCCTGGTGGGCAGCTCTGGGATGAGTGACTGTGTCACAACAGAACGTCTTCAGCCTCTGCGCTGACTTGGGTCACAATTCAGGGGAATTACTGGCAGGCTCCCCCAGCCCTTTCCCTCCCCTGCAGGACTTTGTGTCTGAACCTATTGGAATTTGCGGCTAAGGGAGAAGCTAGAATAAGGACAGCGTCAAGTTCTACAGAGCACTGGGCAGGGGGAGGAGTTCACAGATGACAAGTACCTGCACAGATTATGTTAAATGTGAATGGAATGGCCTCCCTGTGACATACCAGAGACATCAAAGGGAATATCTATAGTGAAATATAATGTGTTGCAGTGTATAAATGCTGGGGCCCAGGGCATGAGGGTTGTAGTGAAATTGGCAGGTATGGGGACCCGTGCACGGTCACTATGAAGTGCCTGCAGACACCCGTGCATCCTGGAGTGCTGGGATGGCACGCGGACACTGTAGCAGCTTGTCTACCTGATTTTCGCAAGTGAGGGTAGGAGCTCGTGAGGGTTTTTTTTACCAATTTATTAAGCATTTGCATTCTTGGAAACCTCAACTATTGAGATAACACACTCTCCAAAACAGGCTGGGTCATATGTGGCATGCAGTTAAGCCTAAGGTCATGTAATCATAAGCAAGTTTTTCTCTTAAATAAATGCTCAGCAGACTCTCAGCGCTCAGGTGGACCCAGGGAGTTGTTACCGTCCAGGACATGTGTAAACGTGTGTGGACACATAGCACCCACATCCACGAGCACCCCCAACATCAAGAACTGAAAACGTAGCGCCCATTCCCACCGTGCCCACTAGGAGGCAGTGTTGCCATGTGGAGAAGGAAGGTCAGGGTCACACAGAGAAAATGGGGAAGGAGTGGAGTCTGACAGGTGAGCCTGCTGGGTGGTCAGTGGAAGAAGCCACCGTGGCTCAGCGGGAAGAGGCCAGCAGGACATCCCCCCTCCCGGGATGAGAGCTGGAAACAGTGTCTGCCAGGCCTGAGACCACAGGAGACTAAAAGCAGGCAGTTCCCTCTGAGAGGCTTCTGCAGGTCCCCCTGAGTCCTGTCATTTGTACACACCCCTTTATTGAGCACCTCCCTGCCAGGTGCTGGGGACACGACTTTCTCCTCAAGTTGGCTCCCAGTTGAGGGGGAAGATCATCCCACCACACCCTACAGTCTAGCGGGGTCATGATGGAGAACCCCACCTGGGCTGGAGCCTCCTGGGGAGGAACGTTCTGGAAGAGAACCCAGTAAAAGCAGTCCCCCAGATGTATGGAAGTTAACAGGTTAAAGCGGAGGGACCATCCTGGGTCGGGGAAGGACCCTGAGCCTGCACCCCACACTCCAACAGGCCCCTGTTCTGGGGCCAGGATCAGGCTGGGGGTGGGAAAGCAGGCTGGCTGTGAGGGTGGATGGAGCCAGGGCGGCGAGAGCCGTGCCTGACTGTGCAGGTGTCCAGGTGGGCTCTGGGTGCACAGAACACCTGCCCACACTGTCCTATCAAAGTGCTCTTGTTGTCTTTGGTGTCAGTGTTCACGTGTCTCTGTGTCCCCAGGACACGGATCTGGGTCGGGTCTACACCTTCCTGTTCCCTGCACTTTGCTCAGCCCATGGGGGCCTCCATAAATGTGTGCTGATGAGTGAATGTGTGAATTATCCTGCTTCTCTCTGCAGGGCTGAGAGAGGACAGTTGGGAAGGTTACGGGGTCCCCGGCCCCACCACAGCATCGTGTTTGTACCTCCTGATGCCGCTTCTCAGCATCTGGCGCCATCATGGTGTTGTGAGGGAATGGGACCCCTCCACACAGAGGAGCAGGGGTCCCTGGCCACTCTTGACGGGCTGACCCTGGTTCCCCTTTAAATTGACGGCTTCACAGGAATTACTCCACCCCATTTCTTGTGCACCAAAATGCCATGGACACGGGCACCTCCCTGATGACAGAGAGCTCACCGGTGGTTGCCAGAACCCGGGCAGGGAAAGGCGGTGACTGGTTATAGCTATGGAGCTTCCTTAGGGGGTGGAAATGCTCTGGAACCCAGAGCAGGGCTGGTTGTACACATAGTACATGTAGTAAAGCCACAGAGTTTCAGTCCCTCTGAAATGGCTAAAATGGTCCATTACCTGTCGCATGCACTTTACATGAATTGTTTTTAGATGCAACGGGACAGAATCAGACATGGGTAGCATCGCTGACCAGGGTACCACTTTCAGGTGTAAAATAAGTAAGTCCCAGGATGTACTGTACAGGATGGGACCACAGTTCATTACACTCTATTGCATATTTGAAAGTCCCTAAGGGAGTAGCTCTTAAAAGTAGTTATCACAAAAAGCACAGACCAGGCAGGAGTTCTGCACCTGGGGCAAAATTTAAAATCTGCTCAGGGCCTTGCTTTTTTCTGTAACACAGCTTCGGTCACCTGTGTTCAAGATACACACTGAGGACCCTTCCTCCAGTAGTTGAGATCCTCCCAGAACCTCCAGGGTGGAATCAAAAGCAGCTGTTGGCCCCCTCGGGGTCTGGAAAAACCACCCTGGTGAGATCCTTAAGTGTGGGCTGCTGAGAAACTTCAGAAGACGAGGGCCCAGACTCTCCTCCACCAGCTCCGCAAGGTTCCTGCCCTCACCCTGGCCCTGCAAGCCAGCACATAGGCGCCTCCTCCCCGGCTCCTGTCTCTCCACTCCGTGCTTGCTTTGTGCTGTCTCCTGTCACAGTCTAGGAGGAGTGCTGGCTTTGTGTTGGTTGCTTGGTTTATGTCTTCTGGTGCCTTGGTGGCCTTAGGTATGGTCAGCCTGGCTGTGGGCCCTGTGTCCACCCCCTTCCTGGCCTGAAATTGCAGGTGTCCCAGCAATAGTAAGGACAGGCCTCACCAAAATCATGGCCAAAGATCCAAAAGTCCAAACCACAAATGTCACATTGCAGATGGTGTTGTGTTCTACTTGAGGGGCTGTGAAGGGATCAGCCCTTGAAGACACAGTGAGCTTGGTCGAGCACAGCTTTCAGATTGCATAGATCAATATTGGCCCTAAGATGGGTCCTTCCCCTTAGACTTTCTTCTTAGAATGCTGGGCATACCCAGTGACTCAAGACAGAGAGAGAGAGACAAAGAAATCTATTTAGATCTGTTACCTGGAAATTTCATAGGTCCTCATGGGTAATGAAGATTATGCTCCAGGAGCCCTGGAGTTACCCTGAACCAGTCACACACAAGTGACACATGGTTCCTGGGGAGGGAGAAGTGTTATTTGCTACTCACCCCTCACCCCTCAGAAGTCGTGTCTCCATTCATCTTCCTTCTCACCGATTTTCCCTAACTTGAAGATTCTGCAAGTAGATTCTTGACAAAGTGTGGCCCAGGGTGGCGGGATTATCCACAAGTGTCACTGTGTGTGGCAGCATCCTTCAGCCACTGCTTAGGGAGACTTGGGTATTGGGGCCTGGTGACAGAAGGTTCTGTCAGGAGGATGTACCCTTTGGACCCAGGAGCCGCCCCAGCTGCAATCAGCACAGCGATGCAGCGGGTCTCCCGGGGAGGCTGCTGACCTGGTCCAGGTGCCACACACGTGTCATCTCACCGGATTCTCTGGACTTGGTGAGCTTGTGTGATAAACCCCCTTCGGGGAGAAGTAACCCGGGGCTCAGAGACATAATGTGCCTGTGACAAAAGCAGAGGCTGAAACCCAGGGTCTGGCAGTGCTGTGTACATGGGTGAGGGAGGGAGGAGGAAAACTGGATTTGCTTCCAACATTCACACTTGAAGAGATGTCATTGGACAAGTTGGGTATTTGGGCCTCTTGCAGAGGGCTGCTGCCCTCTGTCCCCAGAGAGGAGCACAAGGGAGGGTCTTTTGCCCAGTTTGCAAAGGGGCTTCTCCATCAGGCCACTAGGGGCCAGCAGTTAGCAAAAATTAATGTTTTCCCTCTGTAATTTTAATGTCTCCACATGAAATCATTATTGTTGTAATACTGTGTACAAGTCTGTCCTAATCTTTTATTCTCCCGACAAAAAATTCCTGCAGGAGGTGCCGGAATGCCTTTCATTTGGCAAATCTGGTCTGCTCCTAGGAAGCCAGAGGCCGTGGTGCCACTGAGATAGTCCATCCCTGACGGTGCTTGTCCAGGACACAGGCTTGATGCCACGGGGAGTGGACAGACCCCTTCTCGGGAAACCCGAGAGCCTTCGCCACTTGGACTAAGAGTCTGCAGAGAAGCACACTGCGACAGGGACCACGTTGCCACTGAGGGTTGCATCATTTCTTCTTTACATTTCTATTTGCCAGGTGTCCTACTTGTATAATCAGAGAGACCTATTCAGTTAAGAGTAACTGTTCCTGCTTTTCTCCTTCCTGCCTTGAATTTTCCCATTGGGCTTGTCCTCAGTCTGAAATCTTTGCTCTTATGTAAGGGCTCACTTTGTGTTTGGCTCACCGACTGTGAAAGCCAGGCAGCCTGGGGGAAATGGTCAATTCTTCAGGACTTTGCAATGTGTGTTACTATTCCCTGCAAACCTAAGGTGCTACCTACAGCTGTATCTCAGCTCCCCGGGTCCCTCCCCCAGTGCACTTATGGGGAACCGCCTCTCACCGCCCAAGTCCCAGCCCTGAGGCAGACAGACTACCTCTGCCCTCAGGACAATGGAGGAGAGACAGGCAGGCGCGCTAGTAATGGGGCCGTGGGTCCATGGGCACCACTCCTGGGGCCCCCAGGCTCTAGGTACAGACGCAAGGGACCCAAATCGTGTTTCCAGCTAACCTCACAGGTCTCACCATAAATGTTCATGTGATACTTCAAAATTGACCCATTATTTCCATTTAGTAACAGACGTGGACTTGAAAAGTGGATCATTAATATCCTTCCCATAACGGAAAAGCACTACTGCTGCCATTGATAGAAATATTGCGTGAACAGCCAACCACGGGGCTGACATCTGGTACGTGCAGTTGCTCAGTCCTGCTTTCTCAACAGGGGAGATTAGCCGGGATGGACTTCAGACCACAAACCGAGACCTGCCCCTAGAGCGACCGAAAGCCCTGGAGGGGATTCCATAAAGGAAGACCTTTCTCACTGGGACGCTCAGCGGCACTGAACACCACGGACAGCTCCTGTGGGCACTTATTGTTGCCTTTGACAAAAAACGGTCTCTCGGACCTGAGTGGTAGTGCTTGATCCACATCAGTCAGGGTCCTGGTGGGGACATTAATGAAAGGCAGAGTCATGGGCAAAAGTCACAGGAAGACCCAAGAGACAGTGAAGCATCTGGAGGCTGGGACAGAAGGAAGCCATTACCTCCCCTGGGGCAGAAAGACACAGGGATAAATCCTTTCCTGGGGAAGCTGGAGCCCAGGGGTGAAGCCGCTCAAGAATTTAGAGTCACAGACACACAGCTGGAGTCAGAGAAGCAGCACTGCATGATGGGGGAGGAAACACGTGAGCCTAATCTCCCCCCCAGCCCATGCAGTACCCCCCCCATTAGCCAACCCTAAGTAGAAGCCCAATGACAGGCAAGCCTGGGAGAGGCCATCCATGGGGTCCTTTCGGGGTGTCCCTTCCTTAGGAGAGTGGATGCTCTTTTCTCATGACAACATTCTCCTGAATGGCCACGTCTCTCTCTATTGCTTCAAAGAGATCCTCACATACAGGGATGTGGCACCACACTGCCAGAACCCAGAAGTCAGGGTTGTCTCTGTCTTTCTCTGTGTGCAGAGCTCCACAGAAGGTTCTGACTGGCCCAGCGTGGGTTCTGGAGCGGGCCTGCATAAACATCAAGGGGTGGCTTGGCCCCAGGGCCCTAGGGCCCAGGGGCGGTGCTGGGAAAGGAGCCATCCTCCCCACGGGGAGAGTTCTGTTAACAGGGAAGGGGCCAGAAGAGCTCTGGACAAAGAAAAGCAAAGGATGGCAAGAGTCTGTCTACTTTTCTCAGATGCAGGTGCCAGGACTGGCACATGTTCATCAGGATGTGGGGCTGCCTGGGCTCTGGGAATGTTAAAGTAAAACAACGAGGCGTATAACCCAAATCCGAAGGGCTTAAGGACCACTGCGCTCACTGCCCCATCCTGGGAAAGGCCTCAGGGGACAGGCCAGGGGGGCTTTCAGGGTGTTCTGTTCCTGAAATCAGGTGAGGTGGGAACTGTCTGGTGAAGTCCCATCATGCGTAGCTGGCTCCACCCCCTGCAGGAGGAAGAAACCAGAACATGGCTCAGCCCCTGCAGCCAAATGAGACTCATCAACGTCCAGAGTCCACGGGGCTGTCACTAAACCTGGATGGCGTGACCCTGGGAGAGCCCCTCCAACACCAAGGGCAGGCCTGGCTGTACCTGCGCAAGCAGCCGCTAGATGGCAGGCAGGCTGTAAAACCTGAGGGAGGTTGGGAGACCTGAGGCTGAAAATGACTGCCTTTGTGAGTAGTTTCCAGGTTTGCAAGATGAGAAACGTTCTGGAGAAGGCTGGTGCTGAGGGTGCACAGGACTGGCTGCCCCTGCACCCCGCAGGTAAATGTGCTAAAACGACCAATTTTGAGGTTTGTCTCTCTTACCACAATTTCTTAAAAACAAAGTAAAAAGACCCATCAAGCTGAAAGTTAAAAATAACGAGGTAAGAGAAAACTTGCAGAGGAATATGCAAAATTACCCAGTGTGTTTAGAGTATGCAGAGAAGCTGGGCTCCCAAAAAGGGCTAAGGTAGAAAACACGATCCAATGCATTTTGCAAGAATTTGAGATTTGTTACTTTAGGGAAACATCTAAAGTGGTATCAGAGGAGGAAGAATTAAAATTTTTGTTTGACTTTTTTCTTTTGTTTTTCCATTTTTTCCCCCAGTTTGAATCTATATGTGGGGTGGCATCATAGTCTTGTCCGGACTTTGGATTCTTGAGGACTTAATTGAGCTAAACTGTTTATTAGGTGTGCGGTTATCACATTCCTTGTTTACAGATCTTGATTGACCAGCTATTGGTGAGCTCTTGTGAACACCAGCCCCAGGCTCACAAGAGGGCACAGAGACAGGTTCACCCATGTGCCTGCTCACCAAGGAGGGGTCACCAGGCTCAAATCAACAGTGCCTGAAAAATTGGCCCTGGGGTGTTATTTTCAGGGATTGGAGCTGAATTTTGGGTGTCCACCTGAGAGTAAGATCAGACTTCATCTTTGCAACCAAAGGTCATGTGCTGCTGACAGGCTGGGGCCTCAACCCCCTCAAGCCTGGAACTCAGCAGCTTCCAGACACAGGCCAGGACCGGGACGGGAGCGCAGGTCCCCACTGAACACCCTGGAGAAGGGAGGGCCGGGGGAGCCTCTGCAAGGGGATTTTAAAGAGAATCCATGGGCACCTCTGAAATGTGGGTGACAGGAACAGGAAATGAACCAGGGGACAGCTGATACACACACACACACACACACACACACACACACAATTTTATTATCATGTGTGTATGTGTGTGTGTGTTTTTCATGAGGTAAAGGATTTTCTCGCCCTAAAGACTTGATCTCATGGACAAGAGCCTTGACTCTCACCGATTCATTCATGAGTGCCCGTTTGCCACATTCAGGGAGTCTAAGCATCTTGAGAACTTTTCCTAGAAAAATATAAATTTATTAATAACTGTTGACATACCTTGTAATACTTTTTTACAACATTGTTTTACTACTTATAACAGTCTTTATAATACCACATTTTTACAAGAATAGAAAGAAAATGCAATCTTCCCACTATCATGAGAGACCAGAATGATTGGTCAATATTATAGATATTGGTAGTTTCAAAACCTTCAGTTTCACAACTCATTATGGGAAATGCCATAGGAATTTTTAAGATATTTTTCAAATCTCGAAAATCTCTTTCAAGTTACATGTTTTTTATTCATACGTAAACTTTAGATCTTAAGACATGTGGAGCTTTCTCATCTGCTGACTCATTTGAATGCTCCTGGAATTGACAACACTATTAACCAGTCTGTGGGGGTCTACAACTATCTCCCTCTGGTTTAAGGGGCTGAGTACTTCTGCGGGCTCCCCTTGCTGGGGAAACAGCCTCCTTAGCGCCCTGGGAGCTTCTCTGTGTGAGGCTCCCCTGCCACCCAGACAAACGGCCCAAACTCGAGGATGGAGAATGGGAAGAGCAGGATTTACTTCACAAGGGTGCTCATGTTCCCTCCTGAACTTCTCATCCCTGTCCTTCCTTCCACGTTACATAGAAGTCTGGATTCCTTGTCCATGATAGCCACGTAAACATTTGTTAACACAGTTATGATGTTGCTTTTGGATTCCTTCATCTCTTGAAGACATGCAGAGTGGAAGACAAGGTGATTGTGAATCAGAGTGTCCTCAGTGCCACCCAGCTTCTCCTGAGCGTCTGGCATTTGGAAGGACAGTGTATCTATCTATAAAGCCTGGCTTATTATTGAAAGCCAGGAGCTCAAAACTCTGGTTTTGCAAGTTAAATCCTGAACATTTGACTTTTATTTTCATGTCTCCTTTACTACACTTCCCAAGGCAATGGATGCTTCTGGTAAGTCAAGGGTGTGTTGCATATACGAATGTGAATCAAAAGTGAACATAAGCCTTCCAAAAATATTATCCCCATCACAGTCGAAATTGAGTGGCTGAGAGGAGAGGGGAGAGGGGTCTTAGGGTTTCATGGGGACAGAGTTCAATATGAGAGGAGGAACATTCTGGAGATGGATAGTGGTAAGGGTTGCAACAGTGTGACTGCACTAAATGAAAACGGTTAAAAGGGTCAATTTTGTTGTGCATATTTCAGCACAGTAAAAAGTAATTCACCTTGCTTCCCAGTGAGCAGGCGAGCGTGGGAAGCTGTCTCACTCTGTCCTGGAAAAAGAGCAAGGAACACATTGGGTAAGATGGTGGTCTGTGGTCTCAGGAGGACAGTGCTGACCTCCTGGGGTCCAGCTCCCTGGTGCTGTCCTATGAGTGTGACCAGCCAGCAGGGATCTTTGCTTCCCACCTGTCTAGATCATGAGCTCTGAGCAAGCAGGGGTGCAGCAGGCTGTGCATCTTTCCTGCAACAGCATACTTCCTGTCCAGTCCCTGCAAACGCTTGTGTGCTGTGTAGACTGCTACAATGTGCTTGGAGGAGGGGGCCGTGGGGCCCACATTTCACCTGCATTCAACCCAAGCCCTGTGTGGTTGGGGCGGGATCTCCTCCTGTACAGGTGATTGTTGGCACCAAGCCTGACCTTTCTAGTAACACCATTTGGCATAGCCTGTGTTGGATTATTGCCCAGACTGCTTGGATTCCTCTGATTCAAGTGCTCACTGAGCCTCTAGTGTGCAGATCTTGGGGCAGTGACCTTAGAACAGTTCCCCTCTGCAACAAGAATCTACATAAGTCAGGTGGAGGACAGTGGGGCGTGGGGAACGAGTTCCCAGCCAGGACGCAGAACCCACACCTGAGCACACATGGCTGAAAAATGTTTTCCTGTGCTCTTAAGATCTCTGGACTAACGTGAGATTAAACTGACATAAGGCAAATTCATCAGAGGAAGCATCCAAGTTGTATTAAATTTTTATATTCAATGTGAGCCTTCACAATCGAATTAAATACCCCAAGGAGTGACCACAACTGGAAACTTCTATACCTTTAGAGAAAGTCTTGATAAATTTGTAAAGAAATGACAAGAAAAAGTGCAGTAAGTTGTGGGAAATGATAATGAGATACTTTGGGGGGCAGGGGACGAAACTAGTGGAAGAACAGGATTATTTAGGAATTGTTTTCATAGATGCGTTCGGTGTTGACTCACAGCCTCCGTTGGTCAGGATGCTCTCTTGCTGGATCCTTTCTCAGGGGAGAACACCTTTCTCAGGGAAATTTTATGACCTGCTTCTGGAAAGCGGATGTCAGAGAGTCCTTCCTGCACCTGCTGCTTTTTAAGTGCCTGCAGCTCAAACAACCAGTATGCCACAGTCGCTTACTTTGGGGGAGCGTGTCCCAAACCCCTGAAGCCTCACCGAATAGTAGAATGTCTTAGGAACAAAACTGAGGTTTCTGCGGAAGAAGGAATGCTGCATCTAGACTGTGACACAGTGTGTGTGTGTGTGTGTGTGTGTGTGTGTGTGTGTGTGTGTGTATGTGTGTGTGTGTGTGTTTACATGGGGTGGAGGGGTTAAACTCTGTTCTGTTTCTCTGGGGAACTCACTGATACATGGACCCATCTTAGACCCACAGACCATCTCCTACTTACCTGTATATCTTTTTCATGCCTCTTCCCATTCTTTGCAAAAAAGAAAGAAAGAAGAAGGGAAGAAAGAAAGAAAGAAAGAGAAAAAGAAGGTGGTTAGATTTCATTACATGGTTGTGAATAGAGAGTAAAGATGATGTTATCATCAGGTTAGGCGGAAGGAAAAGGCCTTAGCATGGAGTCAATGTATTTATTTCTTCCTCAATTTCTCTATTGTGATGTGAAGAATGCCTTTGTATAAAACCAGGTAAGGGATTTATTTCCATGTTCATAAAAGCTGGAGCGGGTTTCTAAGTAATTCCCAACTTTCTCAAACCACTGAAGAGCTTTCCACAGTCAACCGTCTCCCTACTGCTGGACACTTCGATCCTTCCCATCTTTTTGCTCTTACAGACAATATGTAACTTTAGAAAGGCTCATCTAGGTTTCCCTGCTGACCTGCAGGTCAGAGGGCCTGCTTATCTAAACTTCTCAATGTCCACAGAGCTGCCATGTTGCCGTCCCGTGGCCATCCTGTGATCTGTCTCTCCAGCAGGCAGAAGAGGACCGTGTCCCAGCACCTGAGGACATCTGAAAGGATCAGTCGCGGCTGTTTATTGTGGATCTGCTGAGAACGGATGGGCCATGTTCTTCTCATTTCCTGATCTCAGGGAGGCTCACCGTCTCCCATGGCTTCATCTACTATTTGTATTTTCTCTTCACAAACTGTAGTCTTATATCCTTAGTTTATCTCTTTGAAGTGATTTATCTTTTCCTCCTTAATAGGTATGTTCCTTGATGTGCGCTTTGTGTTACATGTTACAAACATTTTTCTCCTGTGCTGTGGAGTGTCTTTTAACTTTGTTCGTGGGGTGTAATTCCCATTTTGACGTAATCACATCTATCTTTTCTTTACACTTTGTGCTTAGTGTCTTTGGTCCCGTGTAAAGTCATAAATACATTTTCTTTTATGTTTTTAATACTTTCATACTTTTGTTTTTTTTATGTTGAATTCTGGAATCCATCAGTAATACGTTTTGTGGATCTGCTTCTAATTTTTCCTAGATGATTAGCTATTTATTGACCATTCTCTTCTCACTGATTTGAAATAACATGTTTCTTTTTATTTTTAAAAAGCATCTATTCAAATAATCATATGGCTCTTCTCCTTTTGATGTGTTAATCGCTCAGCCTTCCAGTCGCTGAAGCCTATTTTCCCAGAGTCCAATGCAACCCAGTGAATGCTCCCACGTTCCCCAAGTAGGGCCAGAGCTGTACAGAGTACTTTAGGGGATGCTAGAAAATGGAAAGCACACCTGGATTCCCCCTGAGACAGGCCCAAGCATGTAACCTTCCAGTGGAAAGGCAATCAGGAAAGAATGAGAAACAGAAGAAAGGGGTTCTCAGGTCACAGGCTAGAGATCCCAATAGTTCTTCTGTCCCCTGCCTATGGAATGATGGTCACCCGGGTGCCATTCCACCAGTGGCTTTGAATCTTTGATAGGTAGCCTCTGAGAATGAAATGAGGGGAGTCCCAAGCTCCTCCCAGCTCCCTGTCCTCAGATTTGACATGCAGGGACACAGATCACTAAATCACCACTAAATATATCTCAGTGTGCCTTCAATACACACTTTTTTCATATCTTATAATGGCATCAACTAAATGGAAGTTTAACATTATTTTCTTTGTTGAATAAGCATGAACTTTTTCTTTTGGACACTTAGCTGGACCACTGCAACTGCTCTATTGTTTTAGTCAAACCATCTAAGGACCATTTGACAGGGAGTTGACCCCAGACCATGGTCAACAAGTTTTTCTTCTGTAAAGAACAAGCAATTATCATCAAGAAAACATCAGAATAGAAGTCATCAGCTTGGGAAACGAAAGCAGATTGGGAAGATTACAGTATACTGGCAGGATGGACAGGCCAATCAGGCCAAACCCCAGGGCTTTAAGTGGGCGGCCTCGGAGCCCCCACCCACCATCAGAGAGCCCTGGGGCTACATCTGCTGAGGGCCTCTGCACAGCTGCATGATTAGGTGAGCATCCCCAGTGGGGCTAGACTCATCCTTGTGTAAGTATTTGGGAGGATAAATTCAATGTTTTTACTCCACCATAGTGGCTCTAACATCTAGAAGAAAGGAGGATGGTTTTTTTAGACAGATCAGTCTAATCAGATTCTCATTTTTTTTCACTTCCTAGGTTTTGAAACATGCATCCTTTTGCCTTCCTGACTGCACTTTGCTTGGGAATAGTTTCAGCTACTATAGAGCTTGATCAAAGTTTAGATGAACAGTGGATCCAGTGGAAGGAGACACATGGGAAGCAATATGGCATGGTTGGTAACATCTAAACTATCCAGAGGACCCACAGAGAATGTCCGTACTGGTGGGAGTTTGTAACACAGAGTTGCATCTTGAAGCCGCTCTTACCAAGGCAGTAAGCAGGGCACCGTGACTGCGCACAGTGTGGGCATATGTCCTGCTGTGTGGTTGCTGGAGAACAGCTCGCAGAAGCATCAGGCCATCCCTGGCTGTGACTTCTCCTCCTCTCTGTGAGCACATCTACTTGGAGCAGGTCAGTTGGTTTTAAATAGAAATAAAGGTGATAAGTTATATGTTTGCCTCTAGGTTGAAGAATGCAGAAGAGCCGTGTGGGAGAAGAATATGAAAATGATTATACAGCACAATCAGGAATACTATCAAGGGAAACACCGCTTTTTGATGGCAATGAATGGCTTTGGTGACATGGTGAGCATGGCATGGACTTGCTGAATATTTTGTTCTTTCTCTCAGTACTTTCTCCCCAAAATCTCATGTTTATAAACATTCTACTTTCTTTTCCCTGAAGACCAATGAAGAATTCAGGCACATGATGATTGGTCTTAAAACGCAGAAGAGTGAGAATGGGGAAGTGTTTAAAGTCCCTTTCTGTGCTGGCACCTCTGTACCTGTCGAGAGAAAACAGACGTCCACTGTAAGTCCTGTGAGTATCAAAGATGACTACTTATCAGGTCTCTCTCCAAGAGGAAAGCCAAAAAGAAAGTGGCCCCCTGCTATGGTTTCCTGCTGTGGAACAATATGGTGTTGCTATATTGTTGTTTTTAATGTTCATTTATTTGAGAGAGAGAGAGAGAAAGAGAGAGAGAGAGAGCATGAGCAGGGGAGGGGCAGAGAGAGAGCGAGACACAGAATCCAAAGCAGGCTCCGAGCTGTCAGCACAGAGCCTGATGCAGGGCTTAAACCCCCAAGCCCTGAGATCATGACTTGAGCTGAAGTCAAACGTTTAACCAACTGAGCCACCCAGGCACCCCACCATTGCTATGTTTTAAAAGTTTTTGTATAGATGGTCTGTTGTCACTTTTGTTAATTGTTTTGTAGATTGAGACCTTTATAATTTGTTTCCAGGGTCGGTGTGCTTCTGGCTGGGCTTTTAGTGCAGCTGGTGCCCTTGAAGTACAGATGTTCCGGAAAACTGGCAAACACGTTTCCTTGAGTGTGCAGAACCTCCTGGACTGCTCTTGGCCTCAAGGCAATGAGGGCTGCAATGGTGGTCTAATGAGTAATGCCTTCCAGTATGTTAAGGACAACGGAGGCCTGGACACAGAGGAATCCTATCCATATGTTGCAAGAGTGAGTGGAGCTCCTCACTTGTCACCATTCCAGCTCTGCCCTTAGAGCTAGATGCTTTTGAAGAAAACAGACACCATATTTAACATTCGCATTTTCAATTGTAGACTATCTGCAGACTGTCAGGACTGTCATTAAACGGTATTTGCCTGGCATAGTTCTCTGCTTAGATGGTTACCACATAGCTGTTTTTATTTCTACGTTACATGGAGATATGCATACCTTTCTATATAGGGTACAGATTTCTCCAAGGTGAAAAACTTTTTATGGACAGGTAGACCACGAGTGTTTCATTGAATCCACACCAATTAGCTTTGCTTTTTTTTTTTAAGTTTATTTATTTATTAATTTTGAGAATGAGAAAGGGAGAGAGAGAGAGAGAGAGAACATGAAAGGGGGAGGGGCACAGAGACAGAGAGAGGGAGAGAGAGAATCCCAAGCAGGCTCCATGCTCCGTACAGAGCCCAACACGGGTCTTGATCCCATGACTGTGAGATCATGACCTGAGCTGAAATCAAGAGTTGGACACTTAACTAACTGAGCCACCAGCACCCCTCACACCAGTTTTTCAATTTTAAAATAATAAATACCCTTTCACCTCCTGGGTTGCTTCACAACAAACTTGACTTGGAAATCTTTCACCTGCAACCTGTCTTGAAGTCATGTTCCATAGGAAGTGGATGGCAGTAATCAAGTTTCTTTTCCTTTACCGTTCAAAGGATGGACCCTGCAAATACAGGCCTGAGCATTCTGCTGCCAATATCACTGCCTTTCACACAATCCCTCAGCGGGAGAAGATCCTTATGATGATACTACGAAAGGTGGGGCCCGTCTCTGCGACTATTGATGCAAGCCTGGATACCTTCCGGTTCTATAAACGAGGTAAGTATTCGTTGATGTAGAAATATAGGTAGAAAAATTGGAAAACCACCCTAAGAAACAGCAAGAGTGACACTTTGGTATGTAGAATTCAGTGTAGAATTTTTGGGTGTGTGGATTTAACATAGTTGTTCATTCCGTACACATAATATTTATGCCTGCTGTTTCTGTATGCCATGACTTGACCAAAATCCCCATGAGTTTACGTATATCACAAATATATTTAAATGGCTACATAATTCGATGGGTAGAATTTACTTTACTTTTTTCTAATTGTTAGACCTTAAAAACTTTTAAAGAATTTTGCTATTGATGTTAACACTGGAAAGAGGCCCTTGGCTCAAGCAATTTTATGTTCTCTGCTGTTTCCCTAGGCTGACATCCTAGGGTAGATGTAGTATTTTCAAAAGAGATTGTGACTGTTAGTATTTCTCCTGGTGTTAGATGAGGGCCTAAATCCCACCCCCACCCCCACCCCCAAGCTAAACAAAAGTATCTGACTTTTAAATCTCATCTGAATTCATATCACAACTGAATTTTGAAATGCCTCCCCTAGTGTGGTTGATAGGCTGGGTTACTATCACATGTCACGTGGGAATCCTCACCCCACCATTGAATATTACTCCCCAGGCATTTATTACGATCCAAAGTGCAGCAGTGAAGACCTGAATCACGGTGTTCTGGTGGTTGGCTATGGCTTTCAAGGAAAAGAATCCGATAACCAAAAATATTGGTTTGTCAAGAACAGGTATGAAAATCCAGGAATACGTACTTTTGAATTTGAAAAGGGAATATTTTTTGGAACCAGTGTTTGGACGCAGGTCCCCCAACCCTTGAGCACACTTCTGAAATCCCAGCAGTGTTTACCCCATCTAGGGGGGAACACAGACATAGTCATATAATGACAACGTTAAGATATTGCCTCACCTGCTAGAGTCCTAATATAGTTTTGGTACCACTGTATTTTTTTTAATTTTTTAAAATGTTTTTATCTATTTTTGGGACAGAGAGAGACAGAGCACGAGTAAGGGAGGGGCAGAGAGAGGGAGACACAGAATCTGAAGCAGGCTCCAGGCTCTGAGCTGTCAGCACAGAGCCCGACATGGGGCTTGAACTCACAGACTGTGAGATCATGACCTGAGCCAAAGTCGGACACTCAACCGACTGAGGCACCCAGGCACACTGGTACCACTGTATTTCTAAATTGTAATTTTAAAAAATTTCTATAACACATTTGGGTGCCAAAATTTTCCTTTTCCTGCTCACGTTGCAGTTTTGTGAAAGGTCTGGGGATAGAATTCTGTGCTGGGTTAGAACTCAACCATGAACAAGAACAGTCTCTCCTGGTTCTTCCTGAATCTGTCCTGGTCTCTGGTGCACTGCTCAGTATCAGATGTTCTTGTTCAAAAAGATACATGTTTTTGATTGTTTGTAGTATTTGGAAAACTCTCTCTTCTTTCAGCTGGGGCACTGACTGGGGCATGGATGGCTACATAAAAATGGCCAAAGACCGGGACAACCACTGTGGAATCACCACCAAGGCCAGCTTTCCTATTGTGTGAGACGATGGTGATGAAGAAGGCCTTGACTGGCAACAGAATATCCAGGAAATGGATTTTATTGTAGAGTTGATCACATCTTATTGTGGGGGATAAAACACTTGAATCACTGAAGATCCAAGTTGTGGTTGGATTCTGTGACTGTTCATTGGTGACGAAACTACTTTTTTAATCCCTGCTCTAATCAGTGGTGTGTGATTAACTTGCTTAATAACTTTTGAATGTTCATGTTTTAATTTTTTCATTTATTTTTGAAAGAGAGAGAGAGAGAGGCATACAGAGTGCGAGCAGGGGAGGGGCAGAGAGAGAGGGTGACACTGAATCCGAAGCAGGCTCCAGGCTCTGAGCTGTCAGCACAGAGCCCAATGTAGGGCTCGAACCCACAAACCAAGAGACCATGACCTGAGTCAAAGTCGGATGCTCAACCAACTCAGATACCCAGCCCCCCCTGAAGGCTCATGTTTTAAAACATTCATAAAATTTTTACCTTTTAAAATAAAATTTACTTGCATATGTTGAGGTATGATTTGGTTTTTAATACAAAAACTTCTTTACAGTAAAAAATTAAATGGTTTTGGAGGGAGGATAAAATGTCCTCATTTCCCCCATAATTCTTCAAACTGGTTTAAGAATTTAATTGACATAAGACAGGTAAACAGTAGAAAAAAATCACTCAAAGTTTTATTACACAACTAGGGAAGCCCAGTAATGAATTTGAGCCCCCCCAGAATGGCAAAGGCAGGTAGGTGTTTTTTTGGCAGTTTTTATACATTTTAGACAATGACAATAATTTGTGAGGAATTGACAGGAAAAAGAGGTGTGTGGGAGCTTTAAATTGTAGGAATTCCAAGTGGCATCTGGGCTGAGTTTGTATATGAGTGAAAAAGTAACAAGGTTTGTTTCTATAACTTTCTCAACTTTGAAGCCCCTCTCTGCTGATAAGGATGTCTCTTTACCTCGTAGTACAGGGAGGGGACCTTTCATATGGGAATGCTCATTTTCTGCTTTCAGGGGAGACATATGACAGCCTGGGTGTCCTTGCAGCATCTGTGTCTCAAATAGCTTCAACTCAAGATAGTCAATATGCCATGTGGTACCTTCTGGGGTGACATCCCTGGGCCCCCACAATTTCTTCCTCTGAAACTCCCCTGGAAGTTTACCTACTAACTATCTGAGCAGGTGACTGTGGAGACAGAAATCCAGTTCATACATGAGTGGTAACAAATCTACAAAGAATAAGAAAAGCATAGATCCCCTGGAGGATGAATGAATGGGTGAACGAGGGTGGGGGTTATAGGCTTCCAGGTATGGAATGAATCAGTCACAGGAATCAAGGGCACAGCAAAGGGAATATAGTACACGGTATTGTAATAGCAATGTAAAGGGTGGGGGTAGATACACTTGTGGTGAGCACAGCATAATGTATACAGTTGGCAAGTTACTATGTTGTACACCTGAAACTACAGTAACATCGTGTGTCATTTATACTCAAAACATTTGGGGAAAAAAAAGCAAAGGATGAATAAACAGAAGAGAACACGTTTCTCCACACCTCATGAAACGAGTCCCACAATCCTGGAAATAGATCTGCTCAAATAAATGTGTTTCATTTATCTGATGGGAAATATTAATTCCTTTTTAAAGGAAGATTTGAGTAGACATTATATGCTTCATTTGGTTTAGATAAAAGCAATATTTTCCACTGATGATTGCACGAGCACCCCCTGCTAAGCAGTCACGGTATCTAGAACATGATGACTTTGGAGACCTCCAGAGGCTAAGCTGTTACCTTCTGACTGGAGTGTTTTCAAAGCATGCATAGTGGTATTGAACCCTCTTTGTTCCACTATCATAGACAGATTTAGGATTGCTTTTTCTAATTCACCATCTCAGAAATTTGGGAATAAGATCTTTAATGCTGAAAAGAACCTGGAATTCTGATGTATCATCCGATTTTCTATGATTCTTCAACAGGCATGTTGTGTGGCACAATTTTCTGAACAAATGATGTCACCAAGCACAGTGACAGAAGAGCCAGGTATCCAAGTCAATATGATTCTGATCATTTTGGTGGGAGCCCTTTATATGCTTTGTTACCACATGAAATAAAGGAGCAGGGGTACCTGGGTGGCTCAGTCCTTAAGCATCTGACTTCAGCTCAGGTCATGACCTCACAGTTGATGAGCCTGAGTCACATATCAGGTGAGTTCGAGCCCCTCTCAAGTTAGCCTCCTGTCTCTCTCTCTCCCTCTCTCATTCTCTGTCCATCTCTGCCCTTCATTCACTTGGGCCCTCTCTCAGTCTTTCAAAAAGAAAAAAAAAAACAATGTGGTTTATAGACAAGGTGAGGTTGAAACCTGTACTTTTCAAAGTCTGGAGTGTTAATTGATAGTGTTAATGTTCATACATCTCCATTTTTCTTGTGGTCCTGTCAGTCTTTGAGAGCAGCACACGTTTCAAAATAGCTGATTTCAGAGTCTTCTGATTTGGCTCTGGCAGCTAGAAAGCTTGGTTCTGTCACTCAGCCAAGAAAGCCCAGATTTTTGGTCCACATTTTTAGGTGGTTCCTTCCTCTGCAACTTTCTTGGAAGATTCACAGATTCAAAGTTGAGCTGATAGTTTTATCTCCTTAATCCAGTCTCTTTGTTCTGACAATGAGTCAGTTCAGTCAAATTCATTTCAGGAAGAGGCAATGCAGGTATCTTCCTAGAGGGAGGCCTCTGCTTCAAACAATCAGGTAATAAATAAGAAGAAATTCTATGGCAGTACAAGAAAGATAATGTTTATTAATAAAAGGATCCAGTTATAAACCAGTTTCTGAGTTCCAAGGACAGCCAGTTGAAAGAATCTCTAGATGCTGGGCTTAAAGCATCTTTAGGCAGGAGGGGTAGGTAGTCAGTGGCAGGCTGACAGACTTTCTGAGAGGCTCATAGAGGAACAGGCATGAAGATTGTCTACATATGAGCTATTGCGGTGATTTCTCAGAAGGTTACATCAAGTTGTTCATATTCAATTTGCAGGGCTTCAGGAAAAGGGGAGTTTTGGGTATCCAGTGATTCCAAGTCAAAAGGATAGAAAAAAAGTGGAAAACATTAGTTTGGAGATTGTGGCCAGGCTTCAGAGGAAACTAGAAGAAACTAGGATCTCGTCCAGTTCATAGTGAACTCCATTAGACTGTAATATCCACAATGGTGTGTTATTGAAACATAATGTTTCTTTCTATAATCACCCTCATTTTTACCAAGGACAGCCAAATTAAGACCAATTTGTTTGCAAAGTGTAATAGTTGCTTTTTTTTTAACTTGGCCTGATGATGAAACTGCTGTAAATCATAGCTTATGAGAAAAAGTTTCTTAGGATTCCTTACTAATTAACAGTCCCAAACATCTGTTTTCTTCATCCTGTTAATTCATCATGAATTTGTTGTCTCCTTGTCACAATGTATAAAAACTGACTGCCTTGCTTAAGGACCCAGATATAAGTATCAGGCTGTTTTTCCAATGGGCTTTATTGGCTCCATAAAGTCTGCCTGAGTTCCTTCAAGCAGTCTGGTCATATCTGTGTCTGTGCAAGTCCCTGCTTGAATATGACATTTCTGTCAAAGCCTCGGTGATGTAACCAGAGTTTCCAAATGTGTCCTGTTACAAGGAGAGCAGATCCTTATTCAACTTATGCAAATTAACATATTGTCAAGAACATATGAGAATACTTACTGAAAGTTTTTGAATTCTGGACAGATCAGGTAGGGAGAAAAAGATAAGTGTCCCAGTCTGTTCACAAAGGCATGTTTTATCAAACGGCTGCTTTTTTCAAGTTATAGCTTAAAACAGTTTTTTTAATACTGGACAAAAACATTTAAAGATCAGAAATGCTTCAAAAATATATATAAAAATGATAATCATCCTCTGTTCATCCAGTCTCATGTTATTAATTCTTCTTCTGCTTGAATCCAGATCTTCCATTCATTCTGGAAATTCTTACCCAGGTCAGCTTCATGATCTTGAGGTTATCAGAAATCTGTACGCAAGAGTTCCTTCCATTGGTCTCATTGCAGGTGAAACACATTTGCAGAAGCTTTCATAAAAGCATCTGAGTAAAAGTCTAACTGTCTATAAATGATAAAAGACTTAAAATGTCCAAGGTTAAAGATCTGATGAGAGATCATGACAAGGCTGTTGACAAGGAAATTGGTTATTTCTCTGACACACGACAGTAACATCTCAGGACATATCAGGATTCTAAGAGTTGCATATGATTTCTAAAACACTTACTTTATTAACATATTTCTACATAAATGTAATCTAAGGGTGTTAGTATCCCTTATTTGACATTGCTTCCTATGTACTTTAACATAAGAAATAAGCCTAATTTGTGTAGTATCTTGCTTTTATAAAAAGACCAAATCTCTTGAAAACGTTCCATGGATCCTCTGGAATACTTTAATTGCATTGTGGTCAAAATACTTCATTTTAGAATTTGATTTTGGAAAGTGTGTGTTACAAAAAATCAAAATATTTGAACATTTGATTAAATAGGATCACAGATCATTATGCAACAATATTTAACTATTCAACCCAAGTGACAATAAAAGATTCCTTTTTGAAGAGAAGTGAGCCTTTATTCCCTTGTTCCACAAATAAAATGGGCTGAATTGGTTGCTTTTTGGTAATTAATCAAGAGACAAGTCCCATATCCTCATGCAACTCATCTGACTCTTTCTTTGCTTCAACTTTGGCCAGGGCTGAGGGCAGCAGCAGGTACAGCAGTGGTGGTGATGGCTTCAGCAAGTAGGAAGCGGTAACCAGTCCATGCAGACAAAGCCGGAACCTGCTTGTGTCCATTGATGATAGGATGGGGCAGTGAGGCAACAATCAGGTGACCTATCGGCAGACAGACACTGGCAACACTACAGACGCCCTCCAGGAAGTGAGAATGTAGTTTCCTCTATGATGTCAAGCACTTCACGGTTGTAGATGCTGCGATTGTCAAACACCTGCTGGTGATCATCCCAAAGGAGAAGGGGGAGTTTCTCAGCACATTCAGCTGTGTGGCCTCGCTGGCCCCTGCTTTGTCTCCAGTCTTAATCAGCTGCACATCACTCAGTATTTCAGTGGTGCCCCTGGACATTTTAGTGGTGATGCCTAAAGCCTGGGAGAAGAAGGTCTTCTTCGGCCCCAGACAAGTGTTCTGGGCTAGTGACTTCACATGGGGCTATGGCACCACCACGGGCGGCAGCTGGCACCTTAGCCAGAACCATGTCCCTGATCTCAGTGAGGTCCTCCTTGGTGAGCACAAAGCCCACATTCACCCAGATATGAGGCAATGGTTTCTCCAGAGCTGGTTGTTCTCCAGATGCCCTCAGATGATCTCATACATCATGGGGATCATGCCACAGCAGCAGCACAGCGTTCCCATGCAAACACATGCGGGCCTACTGCGTCTTCCTGGAACCCACGTTGTCTGCTCCCACAATGAAAGATGATCGTCCAAAAGATGGATGATCTTAAGGAAGTACTTGGACTTCTGGGTCACCTTGTCTTCCCTGGGCATCATGCGGATGCATATCAATGATTGCCATGCAGAGTGTAAAGAAGATGTCACTCTCATGATGACACCTGGAGAGAGGAGGGTCAAGAATAAAAGATTTTAAAGGCAAATGCTGCAGGTTATACAATAGTGAACAAACTTTAGCTCTTTTAATATTAAGACTCAGTTTTCTTGAATAATCTGATAAAGATAAAGCATAGAAAATTTGTATTTTTAGGCCATTGGCCATTAAAGAGAAGAAAAAACTTTGTTTATAATTTTTTGTAATAAGCAAACTGAGACTCTTTTTAAAACATTTTTTTAATGTTTATTTATTTTTGAGAGAGAGGGAGAGACACACCGAGCATGAGCAGGGGAGGGGCAGAGAGGGAGACACAGAATGTGAGGCAGGCTCCAGGCTCTAAGCTGTCAGCACAGAACCCGACGTGGGGCCCAAACCCACGAACTATGAGATCGTGACCTGAGCCAAAGTCATATGCTTAACTGAGCCACCCAGGTGCCCCAAACTAACACTCTTAAGAAAATGTTTTTTCCTCTTTAACAGAGAAATCCTAAGTTCTAATGTTGCATCAGTGTACTTCTGATATTAAAACTCATTCTGAAATAAAATTGATTTTGACATGGCTTCCAAGAATTCAGGAGGGTTTTTGTTCTGTTCAGATGGTGGTATAGCTGTTGAGCAGCACTTCATAAGGTCCTTCCCAGTGAGGTGACTGCACACGTCTTCTTCCAAAGATCTTGAGGTCCACCTGGTCTTCTGGTGGACAGCTGTGGCCAGCCTCACCAGTTGGTGGAGGCCATGCCTCTTTTCTCTGTTGGCAAGGTGCTTCAGGTGTACTAGAGAGTCCTCATCTCGAGTAGTCATAGCATCACATTGTCCAGCCACGGATGGAAGATTTAGAGATGCCAATAGGCTTTGACAACCAAACACTATTTCAAAAGGGGTCAGTCCGTGTCCCGTGTTTGGAGTATTCTGGATCCTAATAAGGTTCAGGAGCAAAGTGTTTGGTCTTTCATGGTTAATTTCTTGATATTTATCTTACAATCCATCTTATGTCTAGATTTTAATGTTCCATTTGCCCTGGTAATTGAAGATAATATATGGTATGAAATTTTAATGTGTATCCCAGAGATTTTGCAAGCAGGTGGATTATACCTTCTGTAAAAAGAATTTCTTGTCTGATTCAAACCATAAGGAATGGCATTTCTCCATAAGGAGAAATGGAGGTGTTAGTTTCTTTATTGCCTGCTGTGGCAGTGCCACATCTAGTCAGAGAGCATCAGCCCATCTGCTGAGCATGCAGACAGTGACCAAACAGTGAGAATAGCACAGGGCTTGGGGCAAATCTATCAAATCTGTCTATACAACCACAGAGGGCAGGTGGGCCTAGGAAGCCTTCCTGGGGTGTGCTGATTTCTTCCAGAGATTTCCCGGGGTTTACAAATCATTCACTGGGAAAGCATGTGGTCAGGAATGTTGTGGATGCCTGGGCAAATCCAACTGTCTTTTTGGTCCTTCATTATCTTTGTGTCCAATTTGGTGGGTGGTAAGTGTAAGCCACAGGGTCAAAAGAAAGGGTGCTCTAGGAAGTCCATTTGGCCCACTGTATAATCCATCTGATAGTTGTTTGACACCTTTTTGTATCTGACTGTCCTTTGTAGACTGTGGGGCATTTGCCGGGTAATAAATACTGTCAGGGATAAAGGCAGGGTTCACAGCTGGGTGGAGAATGAACAAGGGGGCCTGTTTGGGGTGCATACTTACAGCTCTGCCAACCCTATCATTTTCTAAAGATGCAACATCAGCTGTCTTAGTATGTGCTGAACAGTGAACAATGATGGTTTTAGAAGGAGGGTGAATAGTTGTAATATGTCAGCAATTATAAGCCTTTTAGCAACGGAAATAAGATGACAGAGGGTTAGTTGAAAGCGCTTGTTTGTAACGGGTCTGTCATGTTGTAGAGAGGTGCTATGATTTATGAACTTGTAAGACAGCAGGCACCACGTGGGGACACACAGGTGAATAGGGGAGCTTAATGTCAGAGTGCTGGCTTTGTCCATCAGGCGGCAGCTGTGGCCACCGCAGGAAAGCATGGGGACATACCTGATGCCACAGCATCTGATGGGCATGAGAAATGTGCTCCTGGCTGTATCTAATTGGCAAAAGGCTGTCCCAGAAAGCATGCAGCAACACCATGCCTTTCATTAGTATAAATGAAAGGGCTTGTCAAAGTTAGGTAAGCTAAGAGGTGGGGTGTGGACAGAGCCAGTTTTAAGGCTTCAAAGGAGGTTAATGCCTCTAAAGTCCATTGATATCTGAGAGAAGAGCATACAAAGGTTTATCAAACATTGCAAACTAGGGACCCTTTGGAGGCAGTAGCCAGCTGCCCCTTAAGATTTATGTAACTGTGTATTCATTTTGGGGAGAGGGATGGACATAATTGATTCAAGAATATTTGGAGTGAGATTTTGAATGCCCTGAGGCATGTCCTAAACAGGTCACGTCATCCTAAATAGAAAACCGTTGTTTACATCTCTTGGAGTCTAGATGTAGAGCTGTATAAGCTGTCTGCCTTGTTCAGCTAATGCCCCTAAGAGAATGAGGGAGTCCATAAAAGCTCCCAGCTTGCTTTGTTTATAGAGTAAAGGGTACCAGCAGGGAGCCTTGGGTAGAAGTTACAGTGTCTAGCTGGACTTTAAGGACTTGGGAAAATATTGCATACACCAAATATCCTTGGGGTATGCAAGGCCAGGTGAATGGTCTCCTTTTAACTGTGAAGGCACAAGAAACCAGGAGTCAGGGTGCAGAGGAATTGAAAAGGAAGCTGTTCACAGGTCATTTCTGTAAACCAGGTTGCATCAGCAGGAATGATGAAAATTATCAGCTGGATTGCAGGGCACAGGATGCCGAGAAATTATGAAAGAGATTATGGCTTCTAAATCCTGTGCAAACTGATGGATTTGGTTTCCCTCTGAGTCACATTTGCCTTCTTTCTTTATGGGCAAGATTGGGGAGATACAGGGTCGGGTGGTAAAGACAAGGATGCTGTGGTTCAAGAGAGACTCTATTACAGGGGTATCACTTGCTCCGAGTCTCTAGAGGGAGGGTGCTGGGCCACGAGGGCAAGGGTGGGTCCCTCTCCTGAGAAATGCACCCAGGCTCCCACTTCCTAACAACTTCAACCGTGTGTGTAGCCCAAAGACTGACTCGGGCATCTTTTAAACATCCATCCTCTTCAGAGGAATTTATCTCAGGATGAACCTGCAGTAAAGACAGCAGGACACTTGGAGCTTGACCTGAAGGTGAGGAAACAAAAATGTCTTTTCTTATTGCAACTTATGTTGGCATTAAATGTAGATAACAAATGTTTACCAGGAAAGTTTGCCAGTGAACATCTGGGAAGCAGCAAGGCCTGGGAATGTGAACAGGGCCTGAAGATACTGAGCTGGGCTGGGCTGGCCAGGGCTGGGACTCAGGCAGTAAAATGGGTCGCCCCGAGACTCCAAGAGCCTGAACAGAGTCAGAGGTGACAGGTAGAAATCAATCCTCTGAGCAGATGGGAGAGAAAGTCACACCAACATCAATCAAGAAATCTAGCCTGAGCCTCTGTTTGGAGTTTTCTGGTAGGTCCTGGGGGTGACTGAGTACTGGCTGACCTGTCACTAAAGGCGAAATTGTTGGGGCGCCTGGGTGGCTCAGTGGTTAAGTTGCCAACTCTTTATTTCAGCTCAAGTCATGATCTCACTGTTCATGTTTTCTAGCCCCAGTTCTGGCTCTACGCTGACAGAATGGAGCCTGCTTGGTATTCTCTCTCTCCCTCTCTCTCTGCCCCTGCCCTACTTATGCTCTCTCTTTCTCTCAAAAATAAATAAATAAACATTAAAAAAGCTAAAGGGGGAATTGGCTCTCAGGAGAAAAATGAATTTTTCAGGGTTAAAGGGTTAGGGGAAATTGTTTCTGAGACTCCCCTTTTTCTTAAGTGCAGGACAATTTCTCCTCCATTGTCCTGGTTTATTTGCAGTATCTGCAGTTGTGTGGAGACAAATAGGGTCCCATTGGAGTGGGCTTGGAGTCTTCTCCATCACATATTCGCCTTTCCAAAGATTCAAGTTGTGAGGCAATAATTGTTGTTTTTAGTTCTTTTCTTTTTGTTGGCTTTCTTGTGAGCTATTCAAAGATCCAGGTGGCTGCCCCCATTATTTTGTTTAGCGGTTGCCCTGTCCAACCTACCACACTATTGTGTACTTGTCGGGGTTATTTTTAACGTTTTTTTTTAATGTTTATTCATTTATTTTTGAGAGAGGGAAAGAGAGAGCAAGCTAGGGAGAGAGAGACACACACAGAATCTGACGCAGGCTCCAGACTCTGAGCTGTCAGCACAGAGCCCAACGGGGGGCTCAAACCCACAGAAGGTGAGATCATGACATGAGACAAAGTTAGACACTTAACCGACTGAGCCATCCAGGTGTCCCTATTTTTGTAATATCAGGGAGGAAATTTCCCACACAAGCAGAAATTAGAAGAATTCTATGTTCTGGGGCTACCGGATTGAATACAGTATGCTTTTTAAAGTTTGTATAAAATGCTTAACAAACGCTTTTGGGTGTTCCTCTACACCTGAGTGTATATTTCAACCGTAGACCAACTCATTTTGGGGGAACAGGCCTTTTCCATTGCTCCTATTAACCCTTGAACAGTTGTGCCTTCTCCTGGTCATTCCCAGGAGGGCCAGAGAGAGGCTGTGGCCCTCTGTGTCCCCTGTGAGGGGGGCTGTTTGGCCTGCCTGGTAACAGCCATATACTAATGGGCTGGAAGGACTCCCTTTAGCAGTCAGTGAAGGTGTCTGTGAGTTGGGTTGTAAAAATGTATTAATTTTTAAAATTTCTCTGTAATTTCGGTAGGATCTTCTGAGAGTAGAGGTAAAGGGACTTCATAATTGAGAAGGCCTGTCACTGTCCAGGGGACATTAATTCTTTGTGACAGGGGTCCAGGAAACCCTCCTCAAGGACATTGCTCAGGAATGCCTGGAACTGGCAGAACTTGATCACGAAGCCCTGGAGACTCTGAGCAATTGTACGGACCGCAGCATGAGCTTTACCGCCCTTCCTGGCCGCTCCTGCTAGATGTACTTCTCAACACTCAGCACTTACAGGAACAAACTCTATTTCCCAGGCCAGGAGGCCAGGCTGAGGTACTCTCTATAAATCTTGTAAAGAAACAATAGTTAAAATAAGGAGCTGGGCGTTCAGGATTTTTCTGGGAGAGTTGGAGTTTTTGTATTTAAGGGAACTGGCTGAAGAGCTGGGGCTCGGTTTTGAAGGGAAAGTTTCTAGACCAGGAGCCCAGAGATCCAAAAGATCTCCTGGAGGGTCAGGGACAGAGGCGTGGGGATGAAGGAGATATAAGAAGGGGGATTGATGTCAGATTTGGTTTTTGATTCTTATTCTGATTTTTGTTCTTTTATTAAGAGACTCCCTAACACTAGCCTTATACTGGCTTGTGTTTTCTTTTCATTTTGATCCCCTCCTAAATACCAAGAAGGCAGCTGCTAGAAGGGAGAACTCTCTAAGAAATGTTCTAAATATAGAAAATTTTCTAGTTTGAATGAATTGCAATCTGCTCCTGGTGAGTAGGATCACCATTAGTATATTTGTTTTAATAGTGACTCAATCCAAGAAGCCTCTTTTTTTTTTTTAACGTTTATTTATTTTTGAGACAGAGAGAGACAGAGCATGAACAGGGGAGTGTCAGAGAGAGGGAGACACAGAATCTGAAACAGGCTCCAGGCTTTGAGCTGTCAGCACAGAGCCTGATGTGGGGCTCGAACTCACGGACTGCGAGATCATGACCTGAGCCGAAGTCGGCCGCTTAACCAACTGAGCCACCCAGGCGCCCCCCAAGAAGCCTCTTTACGAAAGGACTCAGTGACAACTTTCCAGGCTTAGAATAAGTCTCTACCATGGACACAAGAGATGTTTCTGGAAAGGGTATGGACAATGAGGCCTCCATGATCCAAAGTTTACTCCTGAAAGGAGTCTAAGTAAACAAAGACCTTTAAGCAACATCCCAAGAACAGGTGTGCCAGGATACCCCTGAAGAGCTCCAGGTCTTGAAGACCTGGCTGATATTCTATCACCTGGCCTTCATCCCCAGTGAGACTTGCTGCTGTATTGTATTTGTTGCCTGTCACCAGATGGCCCAGGGACCTGGGGAAGGGCTGAGACCCCACCTTGTGATGGAAAGAGGCAAGGCCACTGAGCAGAAGGGTGTGTAGGATGAAGACAAGGCTGGGTCTGTTGGAACATGCAGTCTGCCATTAGTCGGTCTCTGAACATCCTCTAGAAAGGACTCCTTGTAAAAGTCATCTTGCTTCACCATGACAGGCTCTCTCAGTACTCTCCACACCATCCTGGGAGTTCAGCCCAAGACTCTGAGAACTTGTTCAGGTGTTGATGGGAGGGAAAGTGGGAAGACCTGGCTGATGTGTGAACGATTCAGCAGGTATTAGAAGCTTCTGTAATTTACAAAGCCATTTATATTTACTTAAAAATTTAGGGGCGGGGCGCCTGGGTGGCTCAGTCGGTTGAGCGTCCGACTTCAGCTCAGGTCACGATCTCACGGTCCATGAGTTCGAGCCCCGCTTTGGGCTCTGGGCTGATGGCTCGGAGCCTGGAGCCTGCTTCCGATTCTGTGTCTCCCTCTCTCTCTGCCCCTCCCCCGTTCATGCTCTGTCTCTGTCTCAAAAATAAATACATGTAAAAAAAAATTTTTTTAAAAATTTAGGGGCGCCTGGGTGGCTCAGTTGGTTAAGCGGCCGACTTCGGCTCAGGTCATGATCTCCCGGTACGTGAGTTTGAGCCCCGCGTAGGGCTCTGTGCTGACAGCTCAGAGCCTGGAGCCTGTTTCAGATTCTGTGTCTCCCTCTCTCTGACCTTCCCCCATTCATGCTCTGTCTCTCTCTGTCTCAAAAATAAATAAATGTTTTTTAAAAAAAATTTAAAAAGCCCAAACTGCATTTCTCATAAAATTATTTTTAGGAGCACCTGGGGGGCCTAGTCAGTTGAGTGACTGTACCCTGATTTCTGCTCGGATCATGATCTCAATGTTGTGAGGTAGATCCCCATGTCAGGCTCTGTGCTGAGAGCCTGAAGCCTTCTCGGGATTCTTTCCTTCCCTCTCTCTCTGCCCTTCCCCTGCTTGTGTTTTCCCTCTCTCAGAATAAAGAAAGAAATAAACTTTAAAAAACCTTATTTTTAAAAGAATCCCATAGGCATGTAATAAATAAAGCAGAAAACAAATTTTGATTCCTCCCTAGGTCTGTAGGTACCATAAAGTTATTACCAGCGTTTCCCATATTTCATAGATCTTCATAATTTCTATCAAAATAAATTGCAAAGGAACCAAATGATTCAGGAATTATAAAGTTAAATTTGGTTAAATGGATATGCAATTAAACACTGGGTTCTTTTTAGAAGGAAAGGGGTCAGAAGAGAGGAAACTTCCATTCTAAGCAGCATACGTATTTCAATCATCACCAAAACTTAGTTACAAATCATACGATATTCAAGTCCTTCCTTTTTGTTACAACATTTTATGGTGGAGGAAAACATTAATGGTAATTAGTGCATGTTTGTGGGTTTCTCTAAAGAAATTAAAATCCCATGCTGTCAGCTCATGGAGCCTGACAAGGGGCTCAATACCCTGAACCATGAGATCATGATCTGGATCGAAATCATGAGCTGCTCACTCAACCAACTCAGCCATCCAGGTGCCCCTGCAGTTGTTTTATTTTTAAAAAGTAAACCTTCATACTTTTTTTAAAAAATGAAAATTCTAAAGTTACTAGACAAGTCACTGATACAAAGGTGTTTACAGCAGTAATGAGTGAGTGGTAACATTCCCAGTGTAAAATGTCACACAATCAAATCACAACTTGAGAATTCAATCATTCAAGTGCTTCATCCCATACAGTAGGGTGTGGTCACCTTGAAAATAAAACCCATTTTCTCGATAATTTATTGCCAATTAAGGTCTTCTTTACACCATCATCTCACACGGCAGGAAAGCTGGCCATGGTGGCGATTCCACAGTGGTTGTCCTGGTCTTTGGCTATGAGTATGTAGCCATGTTTGCCCCAATTTGCACCCCAGCTGAAAGAAGATGGGGTTTTTCATTTATTACAGAGGAATAAATACATTTCTCTTTATGGACAATGACACCTGACACTCAGCAGTGCCCCAAAGGCCAGGACAGATTCAGGAAGAATCAAGAGAGGCCATCCTCGCTCATGGTTGAGTTCTAACCCAGCAGAGAAATCTATCCCCAAAACTTTCACAAAACCACAAAATGAGAGACAGGAAAAGGAATTTCTTGGGGTCAGAAGTGTTTCAGATGCAGTGATATTCAAACTATAGCAGGACCCTTGCAAGCTTGAAAGAGTAGCTTAATGTCATCAAATGAATATGTCTCTGTTCCCGCTAAGTGGGGCAAACACTTCTGGGGTCTCAGAAGTGGGCTCAGGGGTTTGACGATCTGTATCCAAACACCGATGCCAAAAGGATTTCCTTTTCAAATCCAAAGATAAATACTTTTGGCTTTTTATACCTGTTCTTGACAATCCAATATTTTTTGTTCTCCGATTCTTCTCCTTCAAAGCCATAGCCAACCACCAGAACACCGTGATTCAGGCATTTATTGCTGCACTTTGGATCATAATAAATGCCTGGAAAAGTAAATTCAGTTCCAAGGTGGGACATCAAAGCGACATGATAACATCTAACAATAACCGAGTCACCGCAGTAAAGGAGGCATCTCAAAATTCAGGTGGGATATAAATCCAATAAGACTTAGAAATCAGTTCTTTTTGCTTAGCAAGGCTAGGGATTTAGGCCCTCATGCAATACCAGCAGAAATACACATCATCACAATCTCTTTTGTGAAGAACAGTCAAGAGGGATAGAAGAACACTCGCTGAAACTTTGTTATTCTATTCTACCATGTCAGCATTGGGAAGCAGCAGAAAAACACAAAACCACTTCAGCCAAGGGCTTCTTTCCAGCGTCCATTTCATTAGTAAAACTCGTTAGAAATCTTCCAGGCTTAACATTTGGGAAAAACTAAAGTAAGTTAAGCTATACCAATCAAATTATGTAGCCATTTAAATATATTTATGAAGTGCTTGAAAGAGAGGAAGTTGGGTCAAGTCATGTCAATATGTTGAACAACAGGCACAAAATCACATGTGCTGAAGGAACAACTACATGAAATCCATACCTTATAGATCAATCTTGCCTTATATGATGGTGGTTCCCCATTTGTCCTGCCTACTTTTCTACGTAGACACATGCTGACCTTTTTTATAGAACTGGAAGGAATTCAGGCTTGCATCTACAGCAACAGAGACAGGCCCCACAGTTGCCACTGTGGTCATTAGGCCATCCTCCTTGTTTATGACACTCCAGAAGGAAGTCACGTTGGCAACAGAACTCTCAGGCTTGTATTTGCAGGACTCGTTCTTTCAAAGGTAAAGGGGGAGAGACTTGATCACTACCATCCACCTCCAGGGGAACAGGAGTGCAAGACTGTTTGCAACTGAATGATTTCCAAGTCAAGTTTGTTATAAAGCATCTCAGGACATAAAATGGGTTTGACCAATTTGACAATAAACTTCATATATTGAAAAAATAAAAAATAAATAAAATGGGTTTGATTGTTTTGAAGTTGAAAAATTAGCAGTGTCTATCCAATGAGACACTCTTTGGGTCTACTCGTTCATAAAGTTTTCACTCTGGAGACCTGTACTGTATATAAGATGCTGTTCGTGTCACCGTGTAACATAGTTGTAGGAACAGCTATATGGTAATGAGGTAATCAGAGAGCTGTGCTAGTAGGGTAATACATTTTAATGTCAGTTCTGACCATTTGCAGGTATAGAGTCTATAATCGCATACAAGAATTCTAAATACAGGATCTGTTTCTACTGAATATGCTCAACTTTGATAAAAGATAAGGAACTCCACTTACCCGTGCATGATATGGATAGGATTCCTCTGAGTCTAGTCCCCCATTGTCCTTAACATACTGGAAGGCTTTAACCATTAGGCCACCACGGCAGCTGCCATTGCCTTGAGACCAAGAGCAGTCTACCAGGTTGTGCTCACTCAGTGAAATAAGTTTTCCAGTTTTCCGGAACATCTGTCCTTCAAGGGCACCAGTTGCACTAAAAGCCCAACAAGAATGACAGTCACCCTGAAAACAAAATGCAAACGCGCTTAGCCTACAAAATTAATTGCAAGACTTTAACAACAGCCCATAGGTCTGAAAACTCTTCTAAAACATAACAAACTGCATATTGTGCTTCAATTTCCATAGCAAACTGCATATTGTGCTTCAATTTCCATAGCAATGACACTGATTCCTTTTGGCTTTACTCTTGAGAGGGAACTGCTGAGTATTGTCCCACCTGATCTTTCACAGGAGTTACATAGCCTTTCTCTCTCCAGTCTACAGATGAAAGGATCTCAGCAAAGAGAGGTGCTTGGAGTGCTTTCCCTTTTTGTGTTTCTGGATTTTAAGGTCATTCAACACCTGCTTGAATTATTCACTGGTCTTCAAGGAAAAGGAAACAGAGTGTTGGCAAGCATGAGATGATTTGGAAAAGCACTTAGAGGGGTTGGAAGATGGCGACATAGGAGGACGCTGGGCTCACCGCGTGTCCTGCTGATCACTTAGATTCCACCTACACCTGCCTAAAGAACCCAGAAAACCACCAGAGGATTAGCAGAACGGAGTCTCCGGAGCCAAGCGCAGACGAGAGGCCCATGGAAGAGGGTAGGAAGGGCGGCGAGGCGGTGCAAGCTCCACGGACTGGCGGGAGGGAGCCAGGGCGGAGGGGCGGCTCGCCGGCCAAGCAGAGCCCCCGAGTCTGGCTGGCAAAAGCGGAGGGGCCGGACAGAGTGTGTTCTGACAGCAAGCACGACTTAGCGTCTGGGAGGTCATAAGTTAACAGCTCTGCTCAGAAAGCGAGAAGGCTGGAGGACAAAGGGAGGGAGAGCTGCTGAGCCCCCGGACGACAGAGCTCAGTTTGGTGGGGAACAAAGGCGCTTGCCAGCGCCATCTCCCTCGCCCATCCCCCAGCCAAAATCCCAAAGGGAACCAGTTCCTTCCAGGGAACTTGCTCACTCCGTGCAAACACCCAACTCTGTGCTTCTGCGGAGCCAAACCTCCAGCATGGGATCTGACTCCCTCCCGCTGCCACAGGGCCCCTCCTGAAGTGGATCACCTAAGGAGAAGCGAGCTAAGCCTGCCCCTCCTGCCCCCATGCACCTTGCCTACCCACCCCAGCTAATACGCCAGATCCCCAGCAACACAAGCCTGGCAGTGTGCAAGTAGCCCAGACGGGCCATGCCACCCCACGGTGAATCCCGCCCCTAGGAGAGGGGAAGAGAAGGCACACACCAGTCTGACTGTGGCCCCAGCGGTGGGCTGGGGGCAGACATCAGGTAGGACTGCGGCCCCTCCCACCAACTCCAGTTATACACCACAGCACAGGGGAAGTACCCTGCAGGTCCTCACCACTCCAGGGACTATCCAAAATGACAAAACGGAAGAATTCCCCTCAGAAGAATCTCCAGGAAATAACAACAGCTAATGAACTGATCAAAAAGGATTTAAAAAATATAACAGAAAGTGAATTTAGAATAATAGTCATAAAATTAATCGCTGGGCTTGAAAACAGTATAGAGGACAGCAGAGAATCTCTTGCTACAGAGATCAAGGGACTAAGGAACAGTCACGAGGAGCTGAAAAACGCTTTAAATGAAATGCAAAACAAAATGGAAACGACGACGGCTCCAACTGAAGAGGCAGAGGAGAGAATAGGTGAACTAGAAGATAAAGTTATGGAAAAAGAGGAAGCTTTGAAAAAGAGAGATAAAAAAATCCAGGAGTATGAGGGGAAAATTAGAGAAATAAGTGATACACTAAAAAGAAATAATATACGTATAATTGGTATCCCAAGGAGGAAGAGAGAGGGAAAGGTGCTGAAGGGGTACTTGAAGAAATAATAGCTGAGAACTTCCCTGAACTGGGGAAGGAAAAAGGCATTCAAATCTAAGAGATACAGAGAACTCCCTTCAGACGTAACTTGAATTGATCTTCTGCACGACATATCATAGTGAAACTGGCAAAATACAAGGATAAAGAGAAAATTCTGAAAGCAGCAAGGGATAAACATGCCCTCCCATATAAAGGGAGACCTATAAGACTCATGATTGATCTCTCTTTTGAAACTTGGCAGGCCAGAAAGGATTGGCACGAGATCTTCAGTGTGCTAAACAGAAAAAATATGCAGCCGAGAATCCTTTATCCAGCAAGTCTGTCATTTAGAATAGAAGGAGAGATAAAGGTCTTCCCAAACAAACAAAAACTGAAGGAATTTGTCACCACTAAACCAGCCCTACAAGAGATCCTAAGGGGGATCCTGTGAGACAAAGTACCAGAGACATCACTACAAGCATAAAACATACAGACATCACAATGACTCTAAACCCATATCTTTCTATAATAACACTGAATGTAAATGGATTAAATGCGCCAACCAAAAGACATAGGGTATCAGAATGGATAAAAAAACAAGACCCCTCTATTTGCTGTCTACAAGGCATTCATTTTAGATCTGAGGACACCTTTAGATTGAGAGTGAGGGGATGGAGAACTATTTATCATGCTACTGGAAGCCAAAAGAAAGCTGGAGTAGCCATACTTATATCAGACAAACTAGACTTTAAATTAAAGGCTGTAACAAGAGATGAAGAAGGGCATTATATAATAATCACAGGGTCTATCCATCAGGAAGAGCTAACAATTATAAATGTCTATGCGCCGAATACCAGAGCCCCCAAATATATAAAACAATTACTCATAAACATAAGCAACTTTATTGATAAGAATGTGGTCATTGCAGGGGACTTTAACACCCCACTTACAGAAATGGATAGATCATCTAGACACACGGTCAATAAAGAAACAAGGGCCCTGAATGATACATTGGATCAGATGGACTTGACAGATATATTTAGAACTCTGCATCCCAAAGCAACAGAATATACTTTCTTCTCAAGTGCACATGGAACATTCTCCAAGATAGACCATATACTGGGTCACAAAACAGCCCTTCATAAGTTTACAAGAATTGAAATTATACCATGCATACTTTCAGACCACAATGCTATGAAGCTTGAAATCAACCACAGGAAAAAGTCTGGAAAACCTCCAAAAGCATGGAGGTTAAAGAACACCCTACTAAAGAATGAGTGGGTCAACCAGGCAATTAGAGAAGAAATTAAAAAATATATGGAAACAAATGAAAATGAAAATACAACAATCCAGACGCTTTGGGATGCAACGAAGGCAGTCCTGAGAGGAAAATACATCGCAATCCAGGCCTATCTCAAGAAACAAGAAAAATCCCAAATACAAAATCTAACAGCACACCTAAAGGAAATAGAAGCAGAACAGCAAAGGCAGCCTAAACCCAGCAGAAGAAGAGAAATAATAAAGATCAGAGCAGAAATAAACAATATAGAATCTAAAAAAACGGTAGAGCAGATCAATGAAACCAAGAGTTGGTTTTTTGAAAAAATAAACAAAATTGACAAACCTCTAGCCAGGCTTCTCAAAAAGAAAAGGGAGATGACCCAAATAGATAAAATCATGAATGAAAATGGAATTATTACAACCAATCCCTCAGAGATACAAACAATTATCAGGGAATACTATGAAAAATTATATGCCAACAAATTGGACAACCTGGAAGAAATGGACAAATTCCTAAACACCCACACGCTTCCAAAACTCAATCAGGAGGAAATAGAAAGCTTGAACAGACCCATAACCAGCGAAGAAATTGAATCGGTTATCAAAAATCTCCCAACAAACAAGAGTCCAGGACCAGATGGCTTCCCAGGGGAGTTCTACCAGACGTTTAAGGCAGAGATAATACCTATCCTTCTCAAGCTATTCCAAGAAATAGAAAGGGAAGGAAAACTTCCAGACTCATTCTATGAAGGCAGTATTACTTTTCCTAAACCAGACAGAGACCCAATAAAAAAAGAGAACTACAGGCCAATATCCCTGATGAATATGGATGCAAAAATTTTCAATAAGATACTAGCAAATCGAATTCAACAGCATATAAAAAGAATGATTCACCATGATCAAGTGGGATTCATTCCTGGGATGCAGGGCTGGTTCAACATTTGCAAATCGATCAACGTGATACATCACATTAATAAAAAAAAAAAAGAGAAGAACCATATGATCCTGTCAATCGATGCAGAAAAGGCCTTTGACAAAATCCAGCATCCTTTCTTAATAAAAACCCTTGAGAAAGTCGGGATAGAAGGAACATACTTACACATCATAAAAGCCGTTTATGAAAAGTCCACAGCTAACATCATCCTCAATGGGGAAAAACTGAGAGCTTTTTCCCTGAGATCAGGAACACGACAGGGATGCCCACTCTCACTGCTGTTGTTTAACATAGTGTTGGAAGTTCTAGCATCAGCAATCAGACAACAAAAGGAAATCAAAGGCATCAAAATTGGCAAAGATAAAGTCAAGCTTTCGCTTTTTGCAGATGACATGATATTATACATGGAAAATCTGATAGACTCCACCAAAAGTCTGCTAGAACTGATACCTGAATTCAGCAAAGTTGCAGGATACAAAATCAATGTACAGAAATCAGTTGCATTCTTATACACTAACAATGAAGCAACAGAAAGACAAATAAAGAAACTAATCCCATTCACAATTGCACCAAGAAGCATAAAATACCTAGGAATAAATCCAACCAAAGATGTAAAAGATCTGTATGCTGAAAACTACAGAAAGCTTATGCAGGTAATTGAAGAAGATATAAAGAAATGGAAAGACATTCCCTGCTCATGGATTGGAAGAATAAATATTGTCAAAATGTCAATACTACCCAAAGCTATCTACACATCCAATGCAATCCCAGTCAAAATTGCACCAGCATTCTTCTCGAAACTAGAACAAGCAATCCTAAAATTCATATGGAACCACAAAAGGCCCCCAATAGCCAAAGTAATTTTGAAGAAGAAGACCAAAGCAGGAGGCATCACAATCCCAGACTTTAGCCTTTACTACAAAGCTGTCATCATCAAGACAGCATGGTATTGGCACAAAAACAGACACATAGACCAATGGAATAGAATAGAAACCCCAGAACTAGACCCACAAACGTATGGCCAACTCATCTTTGACAAAGCAGAAAAGAACATCCAATGGAAAAAAGACAGTCTCTTTAACAAATGGTGCTGGGAGAGCTGGACAGCAACATGCAGAAGGTTGAAACTAGACCACTTCTTACACCATTCACAAAAATAAATTCAAAATGGATAAAGGACCTGAATGTGAGACAGGAAACCATCAAAACCCTAGAGGAGAAAGCAGGAAAATACCTCTCTGACCTCAGCCGTAGCAATCTCTTACTCGATACATCCCCAAAGGCAAGGGAATTAAAAGCAAAAATGAATTACTGGGACCTTATGAAGATAAAAAGCTTCTGCACAGCAAAGGAAACAAGCAACAAAACTAAAAGGCAACCAACGGAATGGGAAAAGATATTTGCAAATGACATATCAGACAAAGGGCTAGTATCCAAAATCTATAAAGAGCTCACCAAACTCCACACCCAAAAAACAAATAACCCAGTGAAGAAATGGGCAGAAAACACGAATAGACACTTCTCTAAAGAAGACATCCGGATGGCCAACAGGCACATGAAAAGATGCTGAAGATTGCTCCTCATCAGGGAAATACAAATCAAAACCACACTCAGATATCACCTCACACCAGTCAGAGTGGCCAAAATGAACAAATCAGGAGACTATAGATGCTGGAGAGGATGTGGAGAAACGGGAACCCTCTTGCACTGTTGGTGGGAATGCAAATTGGTGCAGCCACTCTGGAAAACAGAGTGGAGGTTCCTCAGAAAATTAAAAATAGACCTACCCTATGACCCAGCAATAGCACTGCTAAGAATTTACCCAAGGGATACAGGAGTACTGATGCATAGGGGCACTTGTACCCCAATGTTTATAGCAGCACTCTCAGCAATAGCCAAATTATGGAAAGAGCCTAAATGTCCATCAACTGATGAATGGATAAAGAAATTGTGGTTTATATACACAATGGAATACTACGTGGCAATGAGAAAGAATGAAATATGGCCTTTTGTAGCAACGTGGATGGAACTGGAGAGTGTGATGCTAAGTGAAATAAGCCATACAGAGAAAGACAGATACCATATGGTTTCACTCTTATGTGGATCCTGAGAAACTTAACAGAAACCCATGGGGGAGGGGAAGGAAAAAAAAAAAGAGGTTAGAGTGGGAGAGAGAGCCAAAGCATAAGAGACTCTTAAAAACTGAGAACAAACTGAGGGTTGATGGGGGGTGGGAGGGAGGGGAGGGTGGGTGATGGGTATTGAGGAGGGCACCTTTTGGGATGAGCACTGGGTGTTGTATGGAAACCAATTTGACAATAAATTTCGTATATTGAAAAAAAAAAAAAAAGCACTTAGAGGAAGCCTGAAATGTTCAGCAATCTGTGCCACACTCACCATGTCGCCAAAACCATTCATTGCCATCATGAAACTGTGTTTCCCTTGGCTGTGTTCCTGATTGTGCTGTTCAATCATTTGCATATTCCTCTCCCACACTGCTCTCCTCTGTCCTTCTTCATCCTGGAGACAAACATATAACTTATCATCATTATTTCTATTTAAAACCACCAGATGTGCACCTAGTGGATGTGCTCAAAGAGAGGAGGAGAAACCACAGCCAGGAATGCCTGATGCTTCTGGGAGTTATTCTCCGGCAACCACATGTATGCCCACACTGTGGGCAGTCACAGTACCCTGTTTACTGCCTTGGTAAGAGCAGCCTCAAGAAGCCACTCCCTGCTATGAACTCACACCAGCATGGAATGTTCTCTTCAGGGGTCCCTCTGGACAGCTTTAATGTTACCAAACATGCTATATAGTTTCCCGTGTGTTGCCTTCCACTGGGACCATTGTTCATCTAAGCTCTGTTTGACTTGTGGAGCAGCTGACACTATTCCCAGGCAAAGGGCAGCCAGGAAGAAGGAAGGGTGCATGTTTCAAAACCTAGGAAAGGAAAACACATGAGTTTCTGATTAGACCAAACCGTCTAAAAAGCCATCGTTCCTTCTGAGATGTTAGAGTCACTAAGAGCAGAAAGAATGAATTTATCCTCCTGAGTGTTTACATGGGCTGTGGAGGAAGGCTGAGGTTGTGGGACGTGCAGTGCTCCCACTCCCTGCCCTGTGACCTGCCTACTGGTTCCAAAGGCATGTAAATGGCAGTGCAGGGAGTGAGGAGCCCTGAGTCCTGGTGTGGTGGTGGGGGGGGGGGGGCAAGCTGCCATGTCTGGAGGGGTCAGGTCCTGGAAGAGTGCCTCCTGGAGCCCCAAACCCCCGAACCCTAAGGCAGCTGTCCCCAGTGTTTTCAGAGGTGGCCCACCCTTCATGTTAGTTCTGGGGATCTCACCTGTGGCAGGTGTAGTTGTGCAGCTCAGTCACAGCTTCAGGTCAGGGGATGTCCAGGAGGCCTGGCGATGGGTAGGAGGCTGTCCACTTAAGGTCTGGGATTGGCCCTAGCAACCCTGCCCCCACCACCTGCGTGCCCTGCAATTGGCTGATCCATCCTGTGGGCGGGGCCTCTGTGCCCTGGAGCTCTGGGCTGCTGGGGCATGTGATGCCTGGGTCCCTAATTATCCCAGGGGAATTTGTGCCTGCTTCAGTGGCTCCAGGGGAGGTGAGCTGGAAGACCAGGGACAGCCCTGTGGAGGGATCCGGTGCCTCCCTGAGGGCCCACATCAACTAATTACCATGAATTTATACGTTAGTGGATGGTTCATGAAAAGAATTCACCCGGAAAACCCCAACTGGCTTTTCAGCATCACCCTGCCTGTCCTTTAGTCCTAGTGTTTTTGGTGAAAATCTCCTGGAGGGATGAGAACAGGATAATCTAGTCTAGTGGTTCCTGTTTATTCTGAACAAACGTCGCTCAGGTGGAGGATGCAGAGCCCACAGTGGGAGGTGTTATCACTGCGTCAGGATGGGATGCCCCTGGGTTATGGAAGAATCTGGAGAGGTCAGGCAGTCCCCCAAACAGGGTATGCGCTGGGCAAGGCTCAAGTCCTTTCAGGGAAAGGGGCAGAAGGGAGGGGTGTCCCAAGAAGGCGTGGCATTTTGTAATGCTCCTGTCCTGCCTCCCCCAGGTAGAGATTCTTCTTCCCTCTCAAGCCTTTCTCAAAACCAACATAAAAGAGTTATTTCCAGAAAAATTTGGTTTAATAAAAGGAGTAAAGGCAGCATGTAGAAATAGCATTTTCCTCCCCACTCTCTGCGTTATGGAATATTGTGTTCCTCAGTGTCCAACATGCTTTTCTTCAGCTTTAATTTAAAAAGTTTCAGAAAGACATTTATTTCAAGAAATAAAGTATTTATCAGTATTTATGAATTTGCCCTCTGACAACTGGTTTTGATTCCATATGGCTAGACAGTGAGCTAGCGGTTCAGGACCTCCTTCCCCAGACCTACATTCTTGAGACACCCCAGTGATCTTACTCATGTGTTGTCTCCAGCACCTCTCTGCTCCAGGACAGCAGTTTGCAAAGGGATTCCATACAGGGACTCAGAGTCAGGGCTGGGCGAGTATGGCCATTCTACAGCTCTCCAGGTGTGGGGCCCGCAGGCTCTGTAACACCCTCAGCCTCAGTTTCCTCAGTGAACACATGGGGCAATAGATTTTCCTCAGAGGATTCTTGTGAAGACTAAAGGAAATAATACATGTCAGGCATGAGCATAGAGTAGGGCTAATTTAATACTACTTCCTTGTGAGGTCACAGAAAATCCTTCCAAAGGTCCTGCTTCATTCAGAAAATATTCATCTGAGAATTTGAGGACCTAGGCAATCCCTACTGATTTCTTTACTTCCTGTGGGCCAGGTCACCAGATTAGCAAAATGAACCATAATGTATAGTGGTTAAGTAAGCCTATAGGGTCCTAAGTATGACTACTATATCTGTATTTGTTGATGTGATGGAAATAAGCAGCGACAGTAAGCCTCCCTTGGAAAAGCAACTGGGAAAGGAAAGCCTGACCTCCAGCCTCTCCAGGTCACTAGTGCCTGCAACCTGGGTTCACCTGAAGCCACAGGGCAGCTCTCAGCGGACAGAGTGGTCTGAACTCAGGGTGAGCTCCTGGGAAGCCTGTCCTCCTATTGGGGCCTTACTCTCTTCTTCTGTAAATTATTCTAAAAATGCTCAGCTGACACAGGATTTAAATAGCATTTTTTAATCTTTAAAACAGCAAGGGAACAATTAGTTACTGATTTCACATTTATTTGTAAAACAATAAAAATTTCCTCCAGATTCTTAGTCTGTATTTCTAAAGTAAAATGTTAGAAGATCCCCCAGAGAAGCTAAGACGTGTGCACCTGCTGGGAAGGAGCAGAAGAGGGGGAGATGTGGGAACTGACTTTGCCTCAGGGCAAAAGCTGGTTTTACTTCTGTATTTGACTTTTCTGTTTGTAAAGCCTGTTTCTCTGTGTGAGGGACCTCATTTCTACTAAGCTATATGCCCCAGTCATTTCATAAAAAATAAAAACTCTACTATGGTGCTTGCTTTCAAGGATTTACACTATGTTTATGCTTTGGGGAAAATGTCTTAAAAAATTATTACTTCAGTAAAACATTTATTGTGGGTAGTTATCTGGTTCTGTACTCCAAATTATAGAGACTATGAGTCCTTTAAAATTTCACACTTTTAAATTTAATATCATATTCATTATAGTTTCCAAATATTTCACATCCTCTGGGTAGCACCAGAATAATCCATTAACAGAAGAAATACATTGTTTCTAGATATTTAACAGGAAGTAGAAGAGATGGCCACAGTGAGCACTTGTGATGTCACTCTAACAGTCCAAGTCCTCCCAACCTCTATGTGATACAGGCAGGAAATGTTTAATTTAGCATGGTGTAAAGTCATAGCAAGTGGTTTCTGATTAATTGTCCATGACTGTCAGGCTACTTAATCCTTCACAGTGTTATCCCTGGGCTCATTGTTCTCTTATCCCATTCTGAAGGATCACCATCACTCTCATCATTATCTTTGTTTTCTGCCATTCTTTATTGCTGGCCCTAAATGGCATTTCCAGGCTCGTCTCTCATCCCTGCCACAATGCCACAAACAGTGCAGTCCATCAGCGCGCTACTCTGAAGACCTGATGTTGCTGCGAGGAGCTCTCCTGTGCCTCAGTGCCTTGGTCAAGCCATGCCTTCCTCCTGGAATCCTCTTTCTTTCCATTCCACCTCTTTGAATGTCTGGTGGAATCCTGCTCTTCTCCCCAGTCCCCTATGAAAAGTCAGCAAATGGATTTTTTCTTTGTGTTTCCATAGCTTCTGGACAAGTCATCAGGGTACCTGTTACAGTGTTTGTAAGTTTTTGGTAATCCTGGCTAGGCTGAGCTCTTCAAAGTCATGTTCATGTATACTACACCACTGAACCTATTATGTCAATGACTGGGTCAGTAGGTGCTTGATTAATAAGAAAGGTTGCATGTTGCACTAAAAATATGGGCAGCAAAGCCAAATGATGACTTCCAATTCCTTTAGATTTTGACACAAATCAAAAAATTTGCAAATCAAAAAATTTGCAATGTATATCCATACATAAAATTGCTCTCATTTTGGTCACATTAAAAATGAGTAAATGGAGCAGAAATATTCCCAATTCTGTTTATATATTTTTCTGTTTCTTTTTCCAAATAATAATCTGTGATAATCCATCCAAGGCAGCTGAATTTTCCTTCCACACTATATATGAAGAAAGAATTTCATGAATAAATTAATGTTCAAGCAAATGCAGAAAATGTTTTAAATTATTTAGTAGAAAAAAATGCTTACAACATGGTTAGTATCATTATTATATGTATTCAAATGAGCAGAAAATTACAAGTATATCAGCTACTTATTAAGATCATTATTCCACTGGTTTCACTTTATCAGCAACAAGAGCAAATTACTTGCAACTTTTGCTTCGGACATTCTACAGTCCAGGAAACCATCATCATCACCATCATCATCATCATCATCATCATCATCATCACCTTTGTAGTAGTTGTCAACAACTTGTGATATGTTAGGCATTGTTACATGGTTTAAATATATCACTGCATTTCCTTTCACAATGACTTCTGCCTGAGAGAGTCTTTGAATCCTTGTTGCACTTCCCAATGATAAAATTTTGGAGTTGGTGAACTCTAAGTTAGTCCATATGCAAAGAATAAGAAAACTGACATGATGTGAAACTAGGGTAATTGACAGCTCAGGTATTTTAAGATATCTTTGAAGAGCAAAAGGCAGGTAATCCAAACCAATTAGATTCTTTTTTTTTTAATAGAATTTTGGAGAAGATACTTCGTTGTTCACAGAGTTGATAGCAATGCTAAAGAAACAGATGTCAGGACTGAAATAATTAGAATCCAGGGCAAATCTGGCAACTAAGCAGCAGGAACTAGTCAGCAATGTGGTCAGGGCTCAGTTGCTATAATAAAAGAATTCACATTGTTTCTTCCATCCTTGCATCCACTCTGCTTCCAGATTGAAAAACCTGGAAGACAATGTCTGTCAATATTTCATCCCGTGTCTAAGGGAGGGAAAGGCATCTTAATATAGCCCCCTCAAGACTGTATGTAATGGGGAAGAAGAAACCACAAAAGAAAGCATGCTGCTCCTACCAAGACAAGAGGAAATGGATGCTAGTGGCTAAGAAATGGCCCTCACTTAACTCATTTAGCTTCTCAACATACTGATAAGCTTTTTCTTTTCATTAAACATTTTCTTTTGAGATAATTATAGTCATATGCAATTGTAAGAAATAATACAGAGAAAACCCATGTCCTTCTTACTGGCAAGAAAACAAACACATAGATGGTTGGAACAGAATAGAATCAAAATCCCAGAAATAAACTAACACATATATAGATGATATGAATAAACATTTTTCCAAAGAAGATTCATGGATGGCCAACAAGTACATGAAAATATGCTCATCGTTGTTAATCACCAGTAAATGCAAATCACATTGAGATGATACCTCACGCCTGTTAAGATGGCTGTTATCAAAAAGACAAGAAATAAAAAGCATAGTAAGGATGTGGAGAAAAGGACTGTCTTGTATACTGTTGGTGGAAATGTAAACTGGTGCAGTTCATTTGGAAAACAATATAGAGATACCCGCCAAATTAGAAATAGAACTACTGTAACATCCAGAATTCCCACTTCTGGATATTATTCATAGAAAATGAAAATACTACCTGGAAATGATATATGTACTACATATCCATTGCAGTATTATTTAAAAGAGTCAAGATATAGAAACAGCCTAAATGTCAATTAATGAATGAGTGCATAAAGAAAATGTGGAATATATACACACTTACTCAGCCATAAAAAAGAATGGAATTTTTCCATTTGTGACAATATGGATGGACCTTAATGGTCATTATCCCAAGTGCAATAAGTCAGGCAAACAGAGGTGAATACTATATAATCTCTTCCATATGTGGAATCAAAACAAAAAACCAAAAATCAAACAAAGAAAAACAAACTAAGCTAATTGATACAGAAAAAAGTTTCCAGACACGGGGGCTGTGGATGGGAGAAATAGAAAGGAGGTCAAAATGTAAAGAATATTAAAAAAAAAAAAAGCCTGAGATAAAAAGCTGTTTGTTCCTCCTGCTATCTTATGTTCTGTTTCATCTTTAGCTTCAATTCCAACATTAGCCTGAGGCAGAGAATTTAGTGCCTCTAACCCTGCAGGTAAAAAGATGAACAGCATCTAAAACATCTCTAATTATTGTGCACATAACTGGTCTCTCTTAACAAGGTCTCCTTCTCTTCCCTGTTTCCAGATTGGCTGGCATGTGTAGAAGTTTCTCTGTAAAGGAAGTGCTTTTCTTGCTGGATCTTAGTGCAGGCAGCAAGAAGTAACCACTACATTCTACATTCTCACGTTTTTCTGCCAAATTTCCTAATATTCCAGCCTGGTTAGGCATTGTCTATACCCCCAGGGACAATAGGTAACAGGTCAACCACCTTGTAACAGACATTTCCAGCTTCTCAGCTTACTTAGTAAGGGCAGTGGTATCCTTACTGTATCCACCCTATCACAGCTCAGCCAATCCACATTGTACAAACTTTTATTTGTAAGACTCTATTTCCAAGTACCGGTTTCTCTAGTAGACATCACTATTCCAGTTTCAAATGACAGAAACCTAACTCCATATGCTTGAAAGTAGTTTATTGTCTTTGCATGGGAAACAGGGCAGTTTCTCTTCAAGCACAGCTGGATTCAATCAGTAGCTTAGTAGGTGTGGGACAAACCTCTCTGTGAGCGATGTCATCACCCCCAATGTGATGACACCAATTCACTCTGGTTCTGGCTATTGGCCTCACTCTCAGACTTCTTATACTCCTCTTGACATTACAGACTTATCTATTTCTAAGGTGGCATCCTCAGAAAAGAGAAAGGATCTTGTCGAATAGCATAGACAGTCTTGGAATTGTTCCATTTGTTCTAATGAGCCTGCCGCAGGTGCTCATTTTAATACATCTTTGTGGCTTGTAGATGAAGGAAGAGATGTCGGGCTTGGTCCTGGAGATAGGTTTGGTCAGTGACACCTGAAACACTCTCAAGTGCGATTGCTGAGTCATAGGGTAATAGAATGTTTCCTTTTGTAAGAAACTGCTTTGTGTGTAGGACATGGGGACAGGAAGATAAAAGGTATAAACTTCCAGTTATTAGATAGATAAATAAGTTCTTGGGCTGTAATAACCAGTGTGGAGACTATGGTGAACAGTTCTGTATATTTGAAAGTTGCTGAGAGGAAAACCTAAAAGTTCTCATCACAATGCAAATAATTATAACCTCGTGAGGTAATGGATGTTAATTAAAGCTATTGTGGTGATCATTTTGCCATTTATACATATGTCAAATCATTATGTTGTACACTTTAATACAATGTTATATCTCAATTATATCTCAATAAAACATTAAAAATCAGAAACCACTAAACCATATTCTAGAATAGCTGTACCATATTACATTCCCACCAGCAATGGCTGAGTGGTCCAGTTTCTCCACATCCTCACCAAGCATTAAGTGTTATCACTCTTTGTATTTCGCCCTATCTAATAGGTGTGTAAAGATGATCATCCTGGCTTAAACTGGCATTCCTCTAATGGCTGATAGTGGTGAACACTTTCTCATGTGCTCATTGGCCATCTGCATATCTTCCTTGGCGAAGATAAGATGTTTCCATCACTCTTACCTCATGCACATAGTGCACAGATGTATGGAGCTCATTCAGCACCAAACAAAAGGGCTGCTGTCGTTGCCTATGTTCTTTCTGTCCAGGGTCATCCACAGGCACCCGCGCGAAAATGGCTCCTTGATCCTGTCTGCAGACGAGTACTGGGTGTTCAGCAGTGTCATCCGATAGAGGAGTGCAGCAGAGTGTCTACTTTCTCTCTTAACAAAAACTTGTCATGACCCTCATGGCTACTTTGACGAGCTTCTCAGACCCAGTGTGGACTGTGGTTGTTCCTGCTGCAGGGAGGCTGTCTCTGCAGCTCTGCGGTTCTGGGCTCTTCGTGGCATTTAGCGAGAGGAGGCATTGACGTTGCTCGGAAATGCATAAGGGTTGTATTAAAACATAACCCTTCTGCTATACTAGCAAGCCACTTTGCTTTATTTGAAGCAACAGGAAAGCGGGGCGCCTGGGTGGCTCAGTCGGTTAAGCGGCCGACTTCGGCTCAGGTCATGATCTCGCGGTCCGTGAGTTTGAGCCCCGCATCGGGCTCTGGGCTGACAGCTCAGAGCCTGGAGCCTGTTTCAGATTCTGTGTCTCCCTCTCTCTGACCCTCCCCTGTTCATGCTCTGTCTCTCCCTGTCTCAAAAATAAATAAAACGTTAAAAAAATAAATTAAAAAAAAAAAAAAAGAAGCAACAGGAAAGCTCTAAAGGCTTCATGCCAAGGTTTTACAAAATGTTTTGTGAAAAATGCACCACGAGCATGGAGAAGGTAGATTGCTGTTCCAACAAACTCCAGTTTTCTGATTCCACTGTCAGGGGCTTCGTTTACAGTTTATTTATTTACTTATAGCTGCTTGTATAAAACCATCACCCTCACAGCTTCACTGGGTGATGTCAGCACACATTAGTCACTTTCTCTAATAACACGAGTCTCTTTCACGACTTAGCTGTGGTCACAACTTGAGGTGGTGAGAGGCTAGTAAGATCGTTGTTTCCTTCCAGTTCTAAGCTCCACAGCCAGAGTTCAGATCACCTCTGTCTGTGAGGCCAGAGCCTTTTTTCAGGGCTGGTTATGTCACCAGGACGAGAACGCCCCAAATCCCTGTTGTGGCTAAGTACAGCTGTGCCGCCTGACACACCAAAAGCATGCCTGAAAACAACAGTCGCTCACTGGTTCTCGCAGGTCCGTGCCTCGGCCGAAGGTTTTCTGATCCAGGCTGGGTCAGTGGGCTCTGCTCCGTGCATCTCACATCCTCCTGGTCTCCATGTGGCAATGGCAGAAATAGGAGAGAGTGAGTGGAACACCCGGCTTCTTAGGGCCTGGGCTCAGAACTGGCACACTGTCCCTTCCATGTAATTCCATTGGGCAAAGCAATCACACAGACAGACCCAACCGCATCTGAGCAGAAAGGTCCACCCTGTTGAGGGAATGAATATTTCTGAATAAGAATCCACCTGGCAGCTGGGATCTGGGAGCACGTGTCCCCATAGCAGGGTGGAGGAGTATGGCATTTTTATGCTCCAGTCTCAGAAGACTGTTCTGTTTCTGGGACAGTTATCAGATTCCACCGGGTTCAAGAAGAGGGGACATAAGAGGAACTGGGCGACTCAGTCGGTTAAGTGTCTGATGTCGACTCAGGTCATGATCTCACAGTCTGTGAGTTCGAACCCTGTGTCGGGCTCTGTGCTACCAGCTCAGAGCCTGGGCCCTGCTTCGGATTCTGTGTCTGCCTCTCTCTGCCACTCCCCCACTCATTCTCTGTCTCTCTCTGTCTCTCTCTTTCTGCATCTGAAAAATAAACATTAAAAAAAAATTTTTAAAGAAGAGAAACATAGACATCATCATTCAATGCAAGGTGTGACAAGGTCATTTGGTAAAAAGACCACATACAGTTGGAGATATTGATATGGATATCCCTGGAAAATGCTATCTGCAAAACAAAACAAAACAAAACAAAACAAAACAAAACAACAAAACAAACCCACAATAGTGTTTCAAAGAGACAAGCCCTGTCTTGGCACTCCGTGCTTTGTGTGCTGCAGCACACTCTCAGAACCATGAGTGGCGGTGGGTACCATTTCGTACGCAGAAGAAATTATTTCCTCCAAAGGGAATGAGCTCCAGGTTTCCAGAGTGTAAATTTCTACCTGGACACTGAGGTCTGTCGTGGCTTTAAGGGACTACATTTCTTTCTGGGAGCCCTGACTTGCCAGCGAACACGTGTGGTGGGCAGTGCTGATAACATGGGGCCTCCTACAGATCACTGCAAGATCACCCAAAGCCCATGGCTGCTTTCCCAGGCAAGTGAGGGGGCGAAGTGAGAAGAGTGTGCAGATTCTGGTATAGGCCGCCAGCTTCCCAGGGTGTGACCTTGGGCTCCACTAGCTTCTCTTGGTTCCAGTTTTCTTATTTTGTGAACCAGGAAGGTGAAGCTTATTCTGAGGGGTAAGCTGGGCTCATGCACACAAAACACTGGAATTGGCTCTGGGAAAGCTCTCCACACATACGGACTCATATAAAGGTGGTGGTGGCTGATAGGCATTGGGGTGGAGACACAGCAGAGAACCACTGGGCATTTGCCGTAGACTAAAGGCTTATGCCTCCACCAATTCATGTATGGACACCCTAATGCCCAAGGTGAGGGCATTAGGAGGCGGGGTGTTTGAGAGGTGATTGGAGCCCACAGGACTGGGATTAGTGCCCTTACAAAGATGGTCCCAGGGAGCTCCTTAACCTTTTTCTGCCCTGTGAGGACACAGTCAAAAGATGGCCACCTATGAAGAGGAAATAGCCCTTTGTGAGATTGTGGATTTGCTGGTGCCTTGATCTTGGCCTTCCAGCCTCCAGAACTGTGAGAAATAAACTTTCTGTTGTGTACAAGCCCCGAGTCTATGTTGCTCTGTCATAACAGCCGGGACAGACTAAGACAATGTTTATGCATGGCAAAGAGCTGAGTCCTGATTTCCACATGTTGATGCAAGTCTTTGTAGGGCTGAGTGGACAGACAACATTTCTCTTCTGGGTTTCCTTTTCAAAGCCCAAAGAGAAGGACTGTTTTGCCTGAGAAGTAAAGATAATTGCTCTTCTTCACTGGATAGGGTAGAAGTAGAACGTATTTGAAGTTATTCTGGATACCAAGAATTTATTTGGAGTAGCAGAGAAATTACAGGAAAACCAAAATACTTTCTACAGTGTCTCAAACTTTTTCCTATGTCATTTATTGCTTAAGTAAAGAAAAATGAAACTTGGTGATTTCTTTTTTTATGTATATCAGATAACATTTTATATACCACTTCCTTTCACTCAAAATATAGCATGTTCATCCTTTTATATCAGTACATGTAGATCTATGTGGGGTGTTTCTATCTTCCTTCTTTTTTAAAAAATATAATTTATTGTCAAATTGGCTTACATGCAAGACCCAGTTCTCATCCGAACAAGTGCCCTTCTCAATGCCCATCACCCATTTTCCCCTCTCCCTCAACCCCATCCACCCTCAGTTTGTTCTGTATAAGAGTCTCTTGTGGTTTTCCTCCCTCCCTCTCTGTTTTTTTCCCCTTCCTTTCCCCCATGGAGTTCTGTTAAGTTTGCCAAGATCCACATATGAGTGAATACATATGATATCTGTTCTTCTCTGACTATTTCACTCAGCATGATACCCTCCAGTTCCATCCACGTTGCTGCAAATGACATGATTTCATTCTTTCTCATTGCCAGGTAGTATGCCATTGTATATATAAACCACATCTTCTTTATCCATTTGTCAGTTGATGGACATTTAGGCTCTTTCCATAATTTGGCTAGTGTTGAAAGCACTGCTATAAACATTGGGGTACATGTGTCCCTATGCATCAACACTCTTATATCCCTTGGATAAATACTAGTAGTGCTATTGCTGGGTCATAGGGTAGTTCTATTTTTAATTTTTTTGAGGAATCTCCACACTGTTTTTCAGAGTGGCTGCACCAGTTTGCATTCCCACCAACAGTGCAAGAGGGTTCCCGTTTCTTCACATCCTCCCCAGCATCTATAGTTTCCGGATTTGTTCATTTTAGCCACTCTGACTGGTGTGAGGGTGGTATCTCAGTGTAGCTTTGATTTGTATTTCCCTGATGATAAGTGACATTGAGCATTGTTTCATGTGTCTTCTGGATGTCTTCTGTGTAAAAGTGTTCATGTCTGCTGTGCATTTCTTCACTGGATTATTTGTTTTTCAGGTGTTGAGTTTGGTGAGTTCTTTATAGATTTTGGATACTAACCCTTTATCTGATATTCCATTTGCAAAATCTTTTCCCATTCTGCCGGTTGCCTTTTAGTTTTGTTGATTGTTTCCTTTGCAGTGCAGAAGCTTTTTATTTTGATGAGGTTCCAATAGTTCATTTTTTGCTTTTAATTCCCTTGCCTTTGGAGACATATTGAGCAAGAAATTGTTGCAGCTGAGGTCAAAGAGATTGTTGCCTATTTTCTCCTCTAGGGTTTTGATGGTTTCCTTTCTCTCATTTAGTTCTTTCATCCATTTTGAGTTTATTTTTGTGTATGGTGTAAGAAAGTAATGAAGATGAATTCTTAAACTCTCTCAAGAAAATACTAGCTGGGGTCATTCTTCCAGATATCTCAAACACATGATATAATTGATTTTTTTAATTTTACTCCTCTAGTGATTTCTCTGGCAATCAGATTGCCAGTAATAACTCCACATCTGCAGGCAGCAATGAGAGCCACATGAAGACTCTGTCATCGCCATGGACCTGTCAAAAAGGTTCAGTCACATTCTCAGATACTAAAGATGGAGCCTACAGTGAAGGAGAGGACTGGGGGCTGTCAGCTGTGTGATCAAGTCGCCAGAGGATGGAATGGTGGCAGCATAGGATGACATGGTCCCCAGAGCCAGTTTCTCTGCAGCTTTGTAACGTCATAAGTATCTGCTACCCCTGCGGAGTATGAGGTTTTTGAGGTCATGTAGTTCTGACCTGAAATATGTGCCATGGGCAGGAGTGCTTCCTGGACTATGAGGAAAGGTGGTAAAAATGGAAAGCTGGTAAAAGTTGTGCAAGCGAACATGGTCAGGGCCAAATAGCCTTGGTTACTGAAGATTTGAGACCAGATTTGATTTGCGTATTCTATGCCTTATAGACAAATCTTGAGACCTAAAATCCTCTAGGGCAGCGCTTCTTAAAATGATGTCCATTGATATCTTGGGTTCATGGATAGACTTCAGGCAACCTTTATTAATCAGGGTTCTCCAGAGAAAGAGAACCACAAGATGTATATATACAGAATGAGATTTATGATAAGGAATTTGTCCACATGCTCAGGAAGGCTGAGAATTCCCAAGATCTACAGCCAACAAGCCGGAAACACAAAGGATCCCAAGGTGTAGTTCAGTCCAACTGGGAAGACCTGACTACCAGGTGTCAGACCCAGAGAGGCAATGGTCCAAGTTCCATTCCAAATGCTGGCAGGCTCCAGGCCCAAGATGAGCCAGTGTTTCACTTCCAGTCCAAGGTCAGTAAAGACCAATGTCCCAGCTAGAAGTCAGGCAGCAGGAGGAGTTCCCCATTACTCAGGAGAGGGTCAGTTGGGTTTTTTAACCTATGTAGGCCTTTAACTGATTGGAAGAGGGTTGCCCAAATTAGGGAGGACAGTCTGCCTTACTTAGTATACCAATTCCAATGTTATTCTCATTCCAAGTCACCCTCACAAACACACTGAGAATGTTTGAACAGATGTTCAAATATTTTCTGACCTAGTCAAGTTGACACATAAATTTAACTCTCACAATTCAAGTCCTTGTCTACTTGGCATACTCACACATCTTCTCAAACCATACTTCATCTACAGATGAAGACAATGACAAGGTCATAATTTTGTCTAAAATGATACAACTAAGCAATTACAGCCAAAAATGCACTAATGCCTTTCCCCACAGAGGAAATAAGGTTCTTGAGGGATATTTACTCTTGTCCTTGATACCCCAAAACTAAAATACTGTGACATAAAATCAACAATACCTAAATGCTATGACACAAAGTCAGTACATCTTATGTCACATGATAAAGGAGTAACAGAGGGAAAAAGACAAAGATATTTTATGTACACACATACACATATGTATTCATGACAAAATAGGAAGGAACAGTTCATGATAATGACAATCCTCATTCTGGAAGTGGACACATGGTACTGCATAGCTAATATTATAACTACTTTCTTCTACAGTCTCTGTCCCTTTCCCTGATACTGGAGATGTACCATTTTGCATTCCCTTGGCCCTCAGCGAGTACCTCAGGTAGTCATGATACTTTACCTGATGTGGTGACCCAAACCTTCATCCTTGAAGGGTCTTAGGCAATAACTAGCCTGCTGGATTGGGTTGCTGTGATTTTCTACTGACATTAATCACAGGGCACCTTAAGGTATCTCTTGTATTCCAGACATACTCTCCCTTACCTCCAAGGTGGAGTACCATTCCAATTTCTCCCAGGTAGTGAAGATTATTCACCTCATCCAGTACCATAGCTCCCTCTTTGCCTGTTGACTAAAGGGCATGAGGAACCTAAGTGTTTAGGGAGCAGTCTCAACTTCCAGTTCAATGGAATCATTGTGTTCTGGTGGAAGCATTTCTCCCTCTGGAACTAGGCATCTAGGGCAGAAGAGAATAAGGTAACAAAAACAGGAAGCACAAATTTTACTAGTGGATCACTAGGGGTAATAGTGAGAGCTGCCTCTCCCATATCTACCCCTTGATTCTTGGACCTTGGAAGTCTGGCTATTAGAGAAATAGCACCCTATTGGATGCTAATTCAGACCGCATGCGGCCTGCTAGAGAGCCTTGTCTCAGTCCTGCAAGATATTGCCATGCTGCTTGTGCTATAACTGAGTTTTCAAAAGGTCATCCCACCATTCTATCAAGCCGGCTGTTTTGGATGTTAGAAAACATGTTAAGACCACCGAATTCCATGAGCATTGGACCATTGTTTCAGTTAATTGGCTGTTAAGTGAGGTCCTTGAATATGCTAATGCTGTGTAGGATACCATAATTGTATTGAGTAGATAGTAATTTTGGCAAAAGGATTGCATGTGGGGAGGACAAATCTGTATCCAGACTGTCTATTCCACAAAGAACAAAAGGCTGCCCCTTTCTTGATGGAAGTGGTCCAATGTAAACACCTACCACCAGGTAGCTACTTGATCACCCTGGATAATACTGTCATATCTGAGACTCAGTGTTGATCTTTGCTGCCAGCAGATTGGGCACTCAGCAGTGGCCATTGCCAGGTTGCCCCTGTAAAAGAAGTCCATTTTGCTGAGTTCATGCATAATCTCCATCCCTGCTACCATGGCCATTTTGTCCATGAGTCCTTTGGGCAATGGTGGGGTGACTATGAAATGAGGCTGACTGCCGCCTGGGTGGCTCAGTCGGTTAAGCATCTGACTTCAGCTCAGGTCACGATCTCGCGGTCCGTGAGTTTGAGCCCCGCGTCGGGCTCTGGGCTGATGGCTCAGAGCCTGGAGCCTGCTTCCGACTCTGTGTCTCCCTCTCTCTCTGCCCCTCCCCTATTCATACTCTGTCTCTCTCTGTCTCAAAAATAAATAAACGTTAAAAAAAAAAAAAAAATTAAAAAAAAAAAAAAAAAAAGAAATGAGGCTGACTGCTATTCACAGAACGGGTCACTTGATTATTCACTCAAATAATCACTCGATTATTAAAATCTTCCTCTGCTGAGTTCACTCTTTAGTGAGTATTCACACAGGACACAAATATCTTCACACTTTCTACCCACTAAGAAATGTTTGTTCACACACCTTACCCCCAAATTTCCTTGGAACCACCTATCAAATAATGGTCTAAGTCTTTAGTCATCTTGGCAAACCATGGTACACAGCTCATAAATCATAATATAATAACATGTTTGGCTGTATCTCCTTCCAAGCAAAGTGAACCACCAGGTCTATAACTGGAAGTTCTGCCATTGGGTAGAATCTCTCCTCCCCACTGTCTTTTACAGATGTCCCAGATAAGACTATAGTGCCACAGCTGTTCACTTTCAAGTGAACCCTACCCATTGTGTAGAACCACCTGTAAACCTGGCCTGAATGTTATCTGTCAATAGAGAACTCCCAGTGAGGCCATAGGTGCAGGCTGGGTGAAAGTAAGCAGGGGTGGGGGCCATGGACATTTGGGTGCTCCCTAAGGTAAATTACTCATGCTTTCAGGGCACTCTTGGGCCTAACTGTGCATATATCACCTCCATATTATGAAGGGTGTTGATGTGCATGTCCAACTTTATGGCTTCGTTCATCAGATAACATCCATGAATGATGGGCAACCTAGGTCACACTGTAAACTGATGACCCGTGGTTAAATATTCAGTCTCTACTAAGGCTCAGGAGCAGGCCAAGACCTCTTTCTGAAAAGGAGAATATGGCTTGCTTCCAAAATCCTCAGTGTCTGTGCTGTGATTCACCTACAGGGGACTGCCAAAGTCTCCAAACAGCACCCCCATCTGCCACTGACTTCAAGCACCATTGAATGTGACCCAAGTGGCACAACAGCCACATAGCTATTGTACATGATGCAGAGCTTTCTCTTGTTTCTGTACCTCACTCAAAACCAGCAGTGTGTTTGGTTACTCAGTAAATAGAGCACGACATCCACAGGAGGAATAGGTTGTTTCCAAAATCCAAAGATGTCAAAACCCAAAGGAAGACTTATACCTCTCTTTTGGCTTGAGGGGGACAGGGGGCACAGATGCAATAACATATCCTTCTCCTTGGAAGAGATCTCTCCACCAGCCCCACACCATTGGGCACCTAGAAATTTCACAGAAATAGAAGACCCTTGAATTTTTATCTGATTTATTTCTCATCCTCTAAAACAAAAAATGTCCAATCAGCATAATGCCATCAGTGCCATAGACCACTGTGATATCTTCTGGAAGGGAGGGGCAATCATGATCCCTGGGAACTAAGTTATGACATAGGACTGGAGTGTTGATATATCCCTGACATAGAACAGGGAAGGTATATTGATGGCCTTGACAGCTGAAAGTATGCTGCTTCTGGTTGGACTTATGGCAGAGATGGAGAAAAGGGCATTTGACCAAATCAAAGCCACAAACTATTTGTTCAAGCCATGCAAGCACATCTGGTCCAACACCGATTGAACTGACTACCTGCTTAAGCTTATGATGATCCACTGTCTTTCTCCAGGATCAAACTGTCTTCTGCACAGGCCAAATAGGAGAGATGAATGGGTATGCAGTGACAATCACCACTCTTGTGACTTTCAAGGCCTTGATGGTGGAACTAACCTCTGCAACATTGCCAAGAATGTGCTATTGTTTCTGGTTTGCCACTTTCCTCAGTAGAGCCAGTTCTAGTGGCTTGTCCCTCACTTTGCAGGTCAGGGAGCCAATATGTGGATTCTGCCAAATACAGGGCTCAGTAATATCTATTCTAATTATGTATTCAAGAACTGGGAATATAACCACAGGATGGGTTTGGGGACCCACTAGGACCACTAGGAGATGGATATGTGCTAAAACTTCAATGATCACCTGATTTCCATAAGCCTGTATTTTGACTGGTGGACCATAGCGACATTTTGGGTCTCTTGGAATTAGTGCTGATTCAGAGTGAGTCTCTAGTAGTCCCTGAAATGTCTGATTATTTCCAATGTATTTACCCTGGTCTAAGCCAGAGGTACCTTGAGGAAAGGCTGGAGAAATATTAACAGGAAAAATGTTTGCTAGTGTACCAGGGTCCTTCCTCAAGGGGCCCTGGACTCTTTTTCATTCAATGGTCCGGGGTCTGTAAACTGGCTCAAGTCTGGGAATTGATTAAAGGATGTAATTCTCTTTTATTATTCAGGTTAGACTTTTGTTCTGGAACTTTTCTGCTTAGTAAGAATTTAGCAGCTTCCTCTTTGATTCACCTTTAGGAACACTGTGATCAATTAAGGAACACCACAGGTGTGCATGAGGCAGACAATTCTGATTGCTGCTCTGACTCTGCTGTCCATCACAGTGATGGCACCAACCCTGCCTTGGGCTGTTGAGTGCTGCCACTGGGCCCATCACAAATTAATTTCTCACAAAAGTGATACAAATTATGTCTTCTGCATCCTTCCAATGTGGGTGAGAATGTCTTAAGTGACAAATACAATCTAACATTCCAATCTTTCTACACCCGTGAATCCCTTCTTCTACATTAAACCAGGGCAGATCTGGCATTTCCAACTCACTCACTATGGGCCACCTTTTGGTCCACGTTTCACAACTAACCAAACAAACTGCTAGACCATTTATGACTCCCCAACTGCAACATTAAAGGTAGAACCTCTTCTTGTGGAGCCCATATGAATAAATTCATCCTAACCCAAGTTTATGTTCTTTTCCCCACTGCCTCACTCCCTTACTATCCATTCTTATGCATGTTACCCAGAGTTTTTTGTATAAGTTAGAAAATTCGAGTACTTCCTTTGGAGTATAGTGCAATCCCTCATGGGTCACACTTCATCCTTCACCTTTAGGGGCCTACTAAGAACTCAGCTTAGCTGGAGCAAAAAGGGGATGTTAGGGGTAGGTCCTGTCTTTGCTCAGCTGCCATAACAAAATACCATTGACTGTGTGGCTTAAAGAACAGAAATTTATTTCTCCCAGTTCTGGAGGCTGGAAGTTCAAGATCAAGGTGATGGTTGATTAGGTTTCTGGTGAGAGATCCCTTCCTGTCTTGCACATGGCCACCTTTCTGTTCTGTATTAAAAATGGCCTTTCCTTGGGTATGTGCATGGGGAGAGACAGAAAAAGAGATCAGAAATATATATTTCTCTATATCTTCTTATAATGCCATCAATCTTATTAGATTAAGGCTCCACCCTTATGACCTCATTTAACATTAATTACCTCTTAAAGCTCTTAAACAGTTTAAGGACTAGTGCCAGGACCAAGAGTCTCCTGTTATTTAGGTTTTTGGACTTTGGGTTGTGCTCTACTGTTTACTAGTTATCAGGATCACCCAAGATTGTCTCCAAAGTGAGCTGTGGAAACTGAGCTGACATTTAAACCATGAGGTTCCTTTGACAAGAAAGGAATTTAGTGACCAAGGCCTCTAAATACACAGGGCATTATGCATGGTGGCCAGAGTTGCACAGTCATGGCCAAGGACTCTGAAACTACACTGGGGATTATTGAAGCATTGAAAATAAGGGTAAAATGGACTGATCTTTAGATAGAATTATTAGCAATCACCTTTTCTAATATAACTATGCTCTATGGCATTCTTTCCACTTATCTCACGCTAATGGAAATTTGTCCTAAAATAAATAAGTGGTTATTTTCTGGATTCTGAATCAAAGGTTAAAAAGTTTTCTCTTTTGAACATATACTTCTCAAAAGTGGCTGGTAAGCACATGAAAAGGCACCCAACATCACTAGTCTTTAAAGAAATACAAACTAAAACCATACTGAGAACACTTGTTCTGTCTACTAACATAGCTAACATTAACATGACAGATAAGACCAAATGGTGAGGATAAATAAAACAGGAACTTTTTTACATTACTACTGAGAGTTAACAATGGTGCATCCACTTTGGAAATCCAGCTGTTTCTTAGAAAATTAAATCATATGTCTTCCATATGACCCAGCTATTAACTCCTGGGTGTTTCCTCAAGAGAAATGAAGCACGTGGCCACAGAACAGCTTGTACTAGAATGTTAATAGCAGCTGTATTTGTAATAGCCAAAAGGTGGAAGGACTCCCAGTGGCCATCAACAGGAGAATGCCCAGATGAGTTTGAGCATCCATACACTGGAATACTACCCAGCAATGGGAAGAGGGAAGGGCTGATAGGGGCAACACCGTGGAAGATCTCACAGAGAGTGTGTTGAGTGAAAGAGGAAGATACACACAAGAGTGCACACTGTGTGATTTTACTGATATGAACTCAAAGACATGCAAAAGTATTTGTGGCAAGAGAAATCAGAACAGTGGTTGCCCCAACAGGTGTGGTGGGCGGGCACTGACTGAAAAAGCAGCACAATGGATGTTGCTGGTTGGGTTGAATGTTCTATCTTCTGAACTTGTTCACATAAGCAAATAGATTTATCAAGATTCATCTATGTGTAAGATGTGGGCTCTTTGCCTCAGTTAAAAATATGCCACAAGTGAAACAAAATGAACCAGATTCTCAATTTTTTCTCTCTGTAACATAGAATTAATACATCCTCCTCCCTCTCACACCCAATAAAAGAAGTATCTGTCTGGTCAGTGTAGCCAGAGCGTCAGCTGGGAAAATGTACCTGATGGACATAGGGGAAAAGGCAAGGGGCATTTGGAGTGAGGGTGGAATGCAGGAGGAGGGGCTTTCTCCAGGAAACCTGTCCAAACTTGGGAGAAAGGATCAGATCAAAGAGGACAGGTGGTGATGTATGAAAGGCTGTTGAGGTGTGTCAGAAAGAAGTCGCGTTATGCCGCTGAAAGTGAGGAAGGACATTAGTTTTCTGCAGGGGAAATAGTGTTAGCCATATTTTTCAGACTTATATTTTGCCAAGAAATTTCCCGTTTGAGGCAAGAATTCGTTTTTCCCTGCTGAATGTTTTGTTCACGTTTTGTTCCGAATTTAGTTCTTCCCGGCTTTAGCACAACTAAAGCAGACTGATTCAGCAGGTAAAGTATTAAAAACACAGTGTTGGAATCCTGCAAAAGTCTCAACACGAGGTGTTTCTGGAGTGCAATGAGGAATTCACACTTGTGAACTACACCAGGGAACCACAGAGCTGGCTGGGGCCACAGGCAACTTTGATCTTTCAATAAACTACAAACAAAACAATGATCTGCCATTCCACCATTATACCTCCATTCCTTAGGTGTGGACAGGAGATAGTGTTCATTCATTCAACAAATACTTATTTAGGACCTGCATGAACATGATGATTGATTCACAGGCAAAGGCAGACAATAATCAAATAAATATGTAGTCATTCAGGCCACTGGTTTTGGAATTAAATAATTCTGGATTCAAATCTTGATTCTGCTTCTTACTAGTCATGTATAACTTTGGCAAGACCCCTCACCTTAAAGAGCCTCCATTTTCTCATCAGTGAAAGGGGATTAAAAATGCCTACCTCTGATTGATATTGTAAGGATGATAGAGGATACATTATATGGTGGTCAGCATACAATCCCTAGCATGTAGTTACTACTATTATTCTTAACGATGTTCTGGAATTTATTAGGGCCCTTAAACCATAAAAATACACTTGTTGGGGTCATGTTTTTAGATATGTCACTTAAGATTATAGAATTATCAGACAACACAGAAAAAGAATAGAACATGTGACGGGGATTTGAGGTCTGGGGACCGCAGAGCACCTGAGGTCATAGGACCAGCAGAGATGGACAGAGGATTAGCAATACGAGTCCACTAACACTCACCTGGGGCCATTCCAGCATGCTGCCTCAGGTGTGTTCTGTGCTCGAGGTTGGATGGAGAGTGAAGGACTAAGGTGCCCTTGGAGTCTCTCAACCAAACTGGCTTCCATCATCATAGCTTTCTGCCCTGCATTTCCCTATTTTTTGAGGCCCCAAATGTGCACAACACACTGAAATAGGTTACCTGTGGGCAGATTTTTGGGCAAAATGCAATGCTGAGTCCAGGCTTCACCTTGGTGAACTTTGCTCATCAGTGATCCACCTGGGAAGCTGGTGTTTTCGCCCTCTTCTCTTGCATGTTGTCAGAAAATGAAAAAAAAGTGAAAGTGACATCACAGACTTATAGTACAGTTAGTCTATAATTGGTCAGGGCAAATTGGGCTTGCCAGAAGACATGAGTGAAGAATTACCTTAAATTTCAGTCTCTATGTCCTGGACATATCCATAATCTAATGGAAATGCAGTGGTCTGTCATAAAAGTAAAGAGTATGTGAATGTTTCATTACCAAGTGGAACAATCAACCAAACCTGTCACCTGGCTCACGAGCAACAATGTCACACATTCCTTATGTCATGTCCCTGGGGAGGAGGCAGTAATGCAAGGTTGCCCTGACTTGTCTCTTTCCATTATACCTTCATGAACAAACTGGTAGTGGCTGTTGTGAAGGATTCTCAGAGGGACCTTGGCCCTTGTGCTTCCAGAGTTTCTTTGTTACTTTCTCTTCTCTTCTCTTCTCTTCTCTTCTCTTCTCTTCTCTTCTCTTCTCTTCTTTTCTTTTCTTTTCTTTTCTTTTCTTCTTCATTTTCTTCTTTTCTTTTCTTCCTTTCTTTATTTCCTTCTTTCTTTTTTTGTTAAAAGACTAATAAAACAAGAAATCATTATGAATACTTTATAAAGCAAAATGGAAAAAACATGCATCCAATATCCCAGTCTTCTTGTGGCCTCTTGAAGCCAGTGGACAACTGAATATAGTCACAAACACTCTGCTTTGGATAATGGCCTTTGTTCACCATAATTCCCCCTTTCCCATCTTATGGATAAATGAACTAAAGCTTGGAGAGGATTGGCAACTTCCTCAGCTGGTGAGCAGGGAGCCAGGGTTTGATCTCAGGAGCTGTAACTCCAGACAAAGCAACACACAAGGGCTGTACCAGACCCAGGATTGAAGGCTGGTACTTTCTTCTCCCTGTAGGAACCACAACTCTCTTCCCCTAGCAGAAGCCCCCCCCCCCCCCCCCCACTCCTGAGTTATTTCTTCTAGAACAGGTCTTGTGGTGTGGTTGTCAGGGCTGAGGGGAGACTGTATCAGCTGCTGAAAAGGGCCTTGCAGCCACCTGTAGACCTGCATCATGAGTGATGCAGGACAGTGATACTGTCTGAAATGTCAGTGTTCTTTTCTTGTTTGTGTTCCATTTCTAGGGAAATGTCCCCTCTACAGCCAGGGACATCCTTGTCTCATGGACAATGAGGATTTCAACAGCAGGAATGCAAAGAGAAAAAAGAGTCACTGTTCAGCATTTGACATCTCAATAAGAATTCCTGAGTCCACAAAGATCCTGAAAGCCAAGCTTTGAAGACAAAAAAAAAAAAAAAAAAATCAAAGATTTCCTAATCGTAGGGAGAGAGAATGCCTCCAAAAGGTTGCTGTCATCAAGGTATGAAGTGTCCATTGCCTAGTGGAATGGGACAAGGGACAAGAATCTCCCCAACAGTGGGAGAGGGACAGGGGTAGCCTGCTTGCACTCATGCTGGGTGAGGCTGGTCTAGAGAGGATGGGCTCTGGAAGATTGCCAAGCACAGCCTTTGTCAAGAAGGCGAGTAGATCATACATCTTGGGACGACCAAAGGCTGCAAAGACAGATTGTTTATAAAACCCAAGGACCCTTGCACAGCCATGGGGAGAAGCCATGATGAAAGAGACTAGATTTTGCATGGGTGACTTTAAGTCACATTAATTTTAAGAAAAATAAAGGAATATGGTAGTTCTCAATAGTGTGGAGAGTAATTATGTCCAAAGTCTGGGTTACATACATGGTTGAGTATGACAAAGGCTAATTAGTTCACAGAAAATGGAAGGAAGTGGCAGAGGGTTGATGCATTCTGGGGAATTGAGGTTTACTCTCTCTCCTTAGGCTTGTTCTAGTATTCCAGTGGATTTGTCTTCACTTCCAGTTCTACTCAGATACTGACAAGGATTAAGGTTAACACAGATTAAAAGAAAGTGCCAGAGTCTCTCTAATAGGTTAGGCCATTTTGGCTGCATCAGCTTATGTGCTCAGATTTTAGTTTCTCAGTCCTGGCTGATGAACTCCTTCCCCATGCCCCACTCTCCTTCACCCTGCATTGTGTGCATTCCTGTTGCAATGAGGAGTGTTCTAAGGTCAATGACCCATGATTTGCAGAGTGGAAGTTCTGTGAGCTTAGAGGAACCCAAGTAGTCTGGGCACAAATCCAAACCAGGCTGTGCCAGATGGTGTTACTAGAAAGGTCAAGTTTTGAGCCAAGGATCACCTGCACAGAAGATCCCACCCCAGGTGCACAAGGCTTGGGTCGAATACAGGTGAAATGTGGGCCCCATGGTCTCCTCCTCTAGGCACCTTACAGCAGTCTACACAGCACACAAGCATTTGCAGGTAAGTTACACAGCCTCCCCCACTCTTGCTCGCTCAGAGTTCAGAAGATAGGACGAGCAGGCAGAAGGTCCTGGCTGGCTGGTCACGATCACAGACTGAGGACATGGACAAGGGGAATATCCAAGGGGAAGGAGAAAAGCTGGAACCCTTATTCTTAAATGTACCTGTTTCTCTGATTCTAAAACTGGGACACTTGGCAAACAGAAATGTAAGGAAGAAAACAAAATGACTCAATTCTCAACACTATCGTAGTCCACATGTCAGTGTATTTCTCTGTAGAATGTTAGTCCGAGTCTGACAAAGTCTATGAGGTTTCAGAAGAATGAGTTTGTCCATTCCCTGTGCAATGAATCCTGCGCTGGGAACGACCATTGTCAGGAACAGACTTGTCTAGTGAACTATGGGCTCGTGGTTGCCAAGAACAGATCAGATTGGTAAATGTCAGGTATTTCTAGAGCTCACTGGTTTGCATTGTGAGGATAAAAGATTAGAATAGAGTTTGTATACAGTATCATACAAATAATAATTTCACAGGGAAACATTGAAATCATCCTGGGAAAACATTTTTGCTAACTGCTGACCCCTAGTGGTGAAAAGTGACAGGCCTGACGGAGAAGCTACCTCTGCACCCTGGACGGAAGACACTTCCTCCCATGTGATCTTCTCTGGGGACAGCAAGCCGCGGCCCCTGCAGGGCTCCTCCTGGACACTCGCTCGCCCTCTGCTCTGGGTATTTCCATCCTATTGCAGCCACACAATGTGGCCAACGACAGCTACTCAGCTGGCCCGTGTCCTTAGCTCTGGGGGCTGACCTCGGGGAGGTGAGACCTTGCAGCCAGTACATCTGGGCAGGGTGGGGTGGGAGTGGCCCAGGCCAGAGCCTGTGGGGGAAGGAAGAAGCCGGGACAGGCCTGAGCTGGGCGAGGTGTGCTGTGACCCAGTTCACCACGAAGTGACTTGGGGACAGCGGTGTGTGGGAGCCTCTGGTGCCCCCCGCAGAGCCCACCACATGCGTCTCTTCCCACCTGCGTGTTCAGTGCCCTCACACTGGGGGCTTGGAATCAGCCCTGGTGGCAGTATTTGCATCCCAGGAAGCCGGTGCTGCAAATCAAGGCTTGTTTGCCCCCAGCGAGCTGGCAAAGCAGCCCACCCCTGCTCTGGGGGCTCAGGAGACCCACAGCCACACCTTGGGTTGTGGGAACCACCTTCTTACAAAAGGAGCGGCCCCTCTGACTCTGCCCTGTGCCCCGCCCCAAAGTGAACAGGCCAGTACAGCTGCACAGACCTGCCCAGAACTGTGCTGTTGCTTAGACCAATTCTGCCTCCCAGGAAGATGAGGGGTGCATGTCAGAATGGTGGGGAGGGGGTACAGGTAGATGTCACGAGTGCATCTGGTTTACTGTCACCACACCTGCCCTGCTGATCTGATTTTAACATCCGAGTTCTGGGAGTGGTTAAGAAGTTAGTCTGTTTTGATTTAGTTTTATTGTCCTTCCAATCAGATGCTTCATACACTGATATCAAAGCAGTTATTTTTCTAAGCCTAAGAGAGCACAGTGAAGGAAGGTGCCCAGGAACATACTGGAAAAGAGGACAAAGTTGGGAGTTTGCCCAGGATTAAAAAGTCACCACAGATAAACTGCATTTGCATCATGAAGAGTTGCAGCTCCTTCCCTGCTGGGTCTAAATGCATCCTGCCTTGTGCAGAAAGCCTTGTCCTCTCCCTGCTGCTATCTGGTGTCCCCAGATTCTGACAGTGCTTCCCAGTCAATATGCTGAAGTTCAGTCACTTTTGCAAGGAGCATGAAGCTACGTGGCCAGGGGAAAATGTTCTGGAAAAAGGGAAAGTAGAACCCAAGATTCACTGGGGCTCCAAAGAGCAATGCAGTTACCAAACGATATTCACTTAAAAGATATTCAATGTCTAGATATGCCAAGACCTGTTCTAGGTACAGGGGAGACCACAGCACCCAAGTGGCAAGACTCAGGCTGTAAACAAATAAGGAAAATGCCAGTCAGGGGTTGGCAAACAACAGCCTAGGAGCCAGTGCATGTTTTTGTAAATAAACTGTTATGGAACACAATCACCCCTTTCATTTCCTCTTGTCTATGACTGGTTTAGCGACACATGACCGTCATGAGAGAAAACACCTGGTCTATTACAGAAAGGATTGCTGACCTGGTGTAAGTGCAGGAATTCAAACAGGGTGAAATGAGAGAAAGGGGGTGGGGGGCTACTTCCCACTGACTGCTCAGGGGACCCCTCTCTGCCCATGACATTTAAACCAGCACAAGAAGGACAAGAGAGGGGAGGCTGCAGCAGAGGAGGGGCTGAGGGAAGGCAGAGGGAATAGTGAGTGCAAAGGGCCTGGGGCAGTAGAGAGCTGGGTGTGTCACAGGAAACACACCAAAAGGAAGGGGGATAGACCTGGCACCAGGGCTTGAGCATGGTGGTCTGGGGGGAGAACGATGCCTGAGGAGATCTAATCAGAGAGGTAGGTGGCTTGACAAACCTACATCAGGAGATTGGTTTGGTCCAGGTGTGCTCAGCAGGTGGGAGCAAGATGGAACCCCACTTAGGGAATTTCCCTCCCAGTGTGCAGAGACACCAGGTAGAAGGTCATTTCTGAGTTATGATAGCACTTGGATGGGGTTGTCCAGACTCAGTTACTTTGTGAGCCATGGGCAGGAATGCACACAAAGGCCCCCATTCCTGGGTAAATACTTGAAGTAGAAAATTAAAGCAAACAAACAGGGAAATAGCACATGTCCTGCCTCCTACTTATGCAAATACACTCTTCTGACCACCTGGAAGGAGGGACTGGCTTAGAATTCTGATTCCTCTTGTTCCCTGCTGCTCCCACCACCCCTGCCCCCAGCTCTTCACAACACTGGCAGCCACACCTGCAAGAGGCCCACAGCCATGGACACTCCAGCCTCACCTCTGCATCTAGCCACACCAGCCTGCCTGTGAGGGGCGGGTGGGGAAACACACAGGAGAATATTCTAAGGCAGGAGCCATCTTTAGGAAATCCATAGCCCCTGCTCCTTACTCCCAGGCGTTACTACAGGACAGCCTGCCATTCTTAAGGTTGGGCTTCATTTACTTGTTACTACTTCCCTGCCCTAAAAACTTTCAGGGAGCACTCTGGCCCAATCTCCAGGTTCAAATTAAATGCTGAAAGCTGGAAAAAGAATTTAACAAAAGCACCTGAGACCGGCGGTAAGGCCCACTTTAGCCTACCTGTAGGCTCCATCATCAGGCGCTGCAGGTCAGACATTCTTATCCAATGTTCTTTACAGGTGTATCCTACAGCCCCACCACCAAAGAATTGGTGTCCTCTGATCTTTTAAATTATATAGCCCATTGCCTCCACTTTAAAAATGTCCTACAAGAGTGGCACCTGGGTGGCTCAGTTGGTTAAGCATCTGACTTTGGCTCAGGTCATGATCTTACAGCTCATGAGTTCAAAACCTGAGTAGGGCTCTATGCTGACAGCTCAGAGCCTGGACCCTATTTTGGATTCTGTATCTCCCTCTCACTCTCTGCCCCTCCCCCACTCATTCTCTGTCTCTGTCAAAAATTAATAAACATTGAAATTCTTTTCTAAATATCCTACCAGGAGGGCTCTGGGTGTTTCAGTCAATTAAGCATCCGACTCTTGATTTGGTCTCAGGTAATGAGCTCACGGTTTCCTGAGTTTGAGTCCCACGTTGGGCTCTCTGCTGACAGTGTGGAACCTGCTTGGGATTCTCTCTCTCTCTCTCTCTCTCTCTCTCTGTTCCTCCCTTGCTTGAGCTCTCTCTCTCTCAAAATAAATAAATATACTTAAAAAATATATCCTACCAGCTGTGGAGAGAAGTTAAAAATAATGACTATTCACTACCACCCCCCCACTTCACAGAGGAAACAGGACTAAAATTCCCCTAGGCCCTCCTACAAATGATCTGCAAAAGGCCAATATTCAGGGGCTAATAGAAGCCATGTTTCAGTTGGGTACCCAGAAAGATGGCTTTTGTTTAAATGCTTTATACAGACTTTACAAAGGTACAAATCTTTTGATTCCCATGTCAGTGAAAAATCTTTTGATATAAAAACAAAAACAAATCAATTCATTAAAAAGATGGGCCAATCCATGGGACACCTGGGTGGCTCAGTCGGTTGAGCATCCGACTTCAGCTCAGGTCATGACTCGGGATTCATGAGTTTGAGCCCTGGGTCGGGGTCTGTGCTGACAGCTCAGAGCCTGGAGACTGCTTTGGATTCTGTGTCTCCCTCTCTCTCTGCTCCTCCCTCGCTCACACTCTGTTTCTGAAAGATAAATAAATGTTAAAAAGTTAAAAAAAAAAAAAAGATAGGCCAATCCCTTGATATTCAATCTATAATTCAGTTTTGGGAAATTAGAAACAACCATCTGTGTCTTCCAAATCTCCACAAGACCTGAAATACAACCCTAAAAACAAGTCCAAATCCACATATATTTACCAATCCCCCAAACTCACCTATTCCTTTCAAGATATGGATACTATAAAAGATCAGGATATCGGAACAAATTGTCCTGTACTTCAGAAAAGAAAGATCCATTTCCATGTTTTTGTTAACATGTATTTATTTTTGAGAGATAAAGAATGTGAGCTGGAGAGGGCCAGTAAGAGGGAGACAGAAGATCTGAAGCAGGCTCCGCACAGTGAGCTCAGAGCCCGACGTGGGGCTCGATCTCACAAACCATAAGATCATGACCTGCTGAAGCCAGAAGTCAACCACTTAACCGACTGAGCCACCTGGATGCACAAAGAAGGATCCATTTTAAACAGGAATTACTCTGAAACTCTAGAAAAATGTGTACATTATTTTCTCTCTCCTTACAATTATAAAACTTGTTTTAAAATGTAAAGACAGCCTGGATCATCTGAGACTGGGAGAAAAAAAAGAAGGGAAAGTGGCATTTCAAAAAATTTTACTTACTTACTTGCTTACTCACTTGATTTATTTAGAGAGCTTTTTAAAATACAAACTGCTAAAAGGGCTCTTGTGCCCAGACTCTACCACCTCCAATATCAGTAAGATATGCTCTTAATTTCTCCCTTGGAGAAAACTTAAAATACTCTTTCTGCAGCTTTGCGATATAAATTTTCTATCCCCATCTTCTCCAAACCTAAAAGCCATTCTTTGAAATGCAAACACTAGAGAAAATGGTGTCATCAGAAAAATACATGAGATATTTGAAAAATGGGACTTTAATGTCCTCTCCTGAAAGTTAATATTGTTTTTACTATCTCGTCTGTGTATATGTCAACATATGTTGTAAATGTGAGATGTTTTCTGTCCCCCCAGATGGTATTACTAACATTAAGGGGTGAAAGAGGTCTATTTAGTTGAAGGCAAGTGTTTGTAAAATTGGGCGTTCTAAAACTCAAAAGATAAAAACCACCTGAAATGTTTCCAAGTTCATGCGATCTGGGAAAATATTTGGTACTAAAGGTAATTTAAGTTTATTGGTTTAATTAAAACAGACATGTCTTTAGAATTATCAGCATTATTTTTTTATTATTTATTTATGTATTTATAATTTATTGTCAAATTAGTTTCCATACAACACCCAGTGCTCATCCCAAGTGCCCTCCTCAATGCCCATCACCCACTTTCCCCTCTTCCCACTCCCTATCAACCCTCAGTTTGTTCTCAGTATCCAAGAGTCTCTTATGGTTTGCCTCCCTCCCTCTCTGTAATGTTTTTCGCCCTTTCCCCTCCCACATGGTCTTCTGTTAAGTTTCTCAAGATCCACATATGAGTGAAAACATATGGTATCTGTCTTTCTCTGACGGACTTATTTCACTTAGCATAATACCCTCCAGTTCCATCCACGTTGTTGCAAATGGCATGATTCCATTCTTTCTCATTGCCAAGTAGTATTCCATTGTATATATAAACCACATCTTCTTTATCCATTTGTCAGTTGATGGACTGTTAGGCTCTTTCCATAATTTGGCTATTGTTGAAAGTGCTACTATAAACATTGGGGTACATGTGCCCCTATGCATCAGCACTCCTGTATCCCTTGGATAAATTCCTACCAGTGCTATTTCTGAGTCGTAGGGTAGTTCTATTTTTAATTTTTTGAGGAACCTCCACACTGTTTTCCAGAGTGACTACACCAGTTTGCATTCCCACCAGCAGCACAAGAGGGTTTCTGTTTCTCCGCAGCCTCGTCAACATCTATAGTCTCCTGATTTGTTCATTTTAGCCACTCTGAGAGGCATGAGGTGGTTTCTCAGTGTGGCTTTGATTCATATTTCCCTGATGATAAGTGTCGTTGAGCATCTTTTCATGTGTCTGTTGGCCATCTGGATGTCTTCTTTAGAAAAGTGTCTATCCATGTTTTCTGCCCATTTCTTCACTGGATAGTTTGTTTTTTGGGTGTGGAGTTTGGTGAGCTCTTTATAGATTTTGGATACTAGCCCTTTGTCTGATATGTCATTTGCAAATATCTTTTCCCATTCCGTTGGTTGCCTTTTACTTTTGTTGATTGTTTCCTTTGCAGTGCAGATGCTTTTTATCTTCATGAGGTCCCAATATTCCATTTTTGCTTTTAATTCCCTTCCCTTTGGGGATGTGTCAAGTAAGAAATTGCTGTGGCTGAGGTCCAAGAGGTTTTTTTCCTGCTTTCTCCTCTAGGGTTTTGATGGTTTCCTGTCTCACATTCAGGTCTTTTATCCATTTTGAGTTTATTTTTGCGAATGGTGTAAGAAAGTGGTCTAGTTTCATTCTTCTGCATGTTGCTGTCCAGCTCTCCCAGCACCATTTGTTAAAGAGACTGTCTTTTTTCCACTGGATACTCTTTCCTGCTTTGTCAAAAAGTAATTGGCCATACATTTGTGGGTCCAATTCTGGGGTCTCTATTCTATTCCAATGGTCTATGTGTCTGTCTTTGTGCCAATACCATACTGTCTTGATGATTACAGCTTTGTAGTAGAGGCTAAAGTCTGGGATTGTGATGCCTCCTGCTTTGGTCTTCTTATTCAATATTACTTTGGCTATTCAGGGTCTTTTGTGGTTCCATACAAATTTTAGGATTGTTTGTTCTAGGCTTTGAGAAGAATGCCGGTGCAATTTTGATTGGGATTGCATTGAATGTGTAGATTGCTTTGGGTAGTGTTGACATTTTAACAATATTTATTCTTTCAATACATGAGCATGAAATGTTTTTCCATTTTTTTATGCCTTCTTAAATTTCCTTCAAAACCTTTCTATAGTTTTTAGCATACAGATCTTTTACATCTTTGGTTAGGTTTATTCCTAGGTATTTTACAGTTCTTGGTGCAATTGTGAATGGGATCAGTTTCTTTATTTCTCTTTCTGTTGCTTTATTATTGGTGTATAAAAATGCAACCGGTTTCTGTATATTGATTTTGTACCCTATGACTTTGCTAAATTCATGTGCCAGTTCTAACAGACTTTTGGTGCAGTCTGTTGGGTTTTCCATGTAGAGTATAATGTCATCTGTGAAAAGTGAAAGTTTGACTTCATCTTTGCCAATTTTGATGCCTTTGATTTTGTTCATTTTGTTGTCACAGTGGTGAGAGTGGACATCCCTGTAATGTTCCTGATCTCAGGGGGAAAGCTCTCAGTTTTTCCCCATTGAGGATGATATTAGCTGTGGGCTTTTCATAAGTGACTTCTATGATGTTTAAGTATGTTCCTTCTTTCCCGACTTTCTTGAGGGTTTTTGTTAAGAAAGGATGCTGAATTTTGTCAAATGCTTTTTCTGCATTGATTGACAGGATCATATGGTTCTTATCTTTTCTTTTAATGTGATGTACCACATTGATTGATTTGCAAATATGGAACCAGCCTTGTAGCCCAGGAATGAATCCCACTTGATCGTGGTGAATAATTCTTTCTATATGTTGTTGAATTCGATTTGCTAGTATCTTGTTGAGAATTTTTGCATCCATATTTATCAAGGATATTGGCCTGTGGTTCTCTTTTTTTGCTGGGTCTCTGGTTTGTGAATCAAAGTAATGTTGGCTTCATAGAATGTGGCCAGAAGTTTTCCTTCCATTTCTATTTTTTGGAACAGCTTGAGAAAAAATAGGTATTAGCTCTGCTTTAAATGTCTGGTAGAATTCCCTGGGGAAGCCATCTGGTCCTGGACTCTTATTTGTTGGGACATTTTTGATAACTGATTCAATTTTTTCACTAGTTATGCATCTGTTCAAATTTTCTATTTCTTCCCGTTTGAGTTTTGGTAGTGTGTGGGTGTTTAGCAATTTGTCCATTTCTTCCAGGTTGTCCAGTTTGTTGGCATATAATTTTTCATAGTATTCCCTGATAATTGCTTGAGGGATTGGTTGTAATAATTCATTTTCATTCATGATTTTATCTATTTGGGTTCCCTCCCTTTTCTTTTTGAGAAGCCTGGCTACAGATTTATCAATTTTGTTTATTTTTTCAAAAAACCAACTCTTGGATTCATTGATCTGTTCTACTGGGGTTTTTTTTATTCTATAATGTTTATTTCTGCTCTGATTTTTATTATTTCTCTTCTTCTGCTGGGTTTGGGGTGTGTTAGCTGTTCTGTTTCTAGTTCCTTTAGGTGTGCTGATAGATTTTGTATTTGGGATTTTTCTTGTTTCTTGAGACAGGCCTGGATTGCAATGTATTTTCCTCTTAGGGCTGTCTTTGCTGTGTCCCAAAGGGTTTGGATTGTTGTATTTTCATTTTCATTTGTTTCAATATGTTTTTAAATTTCTTCTCTGCCTCATTGACGCATTCATTCTTTAGTAGGATGTTCTTTAATCTCCATGCTTTTGGAGGTTTTCAGACTTTTTCCTGTGGTTGATTTCAAGTTTCATAGCATTGTGATCTGAAAGTGTGCATGGTATGATCTCAATTCTTTTATATTTATTGAGGGCTGTTTTGTGATCCACTATGTGATCTATCTTGGAGAATGTTCCATGTGCACTCAAGAAGAAAGTATATTCTGCTGCTTTGGGATGTAGAGTTCTAAATATATCTGTCAAGTCCATTTGGTCCAATGTATCATTCAGGGCCATTGTTTCTTCATTGATTCTCTGTCTAGATGATCTTTCCATTGTTGTAAGTGGAGTATTAATGTCCCCTGCAATTACCACATTTTAATCAATAAGATTGCTTATGTTTGTGATTAATTGTTTTATATATTTGGGTGCTCTCATACTTGGTGCATAGACATTTGTAATTGTTAGCTCTTTCTGATGGATAGACCCTGTAATAATTATATAATGCCCTTCTTCATCTCTTCTTATAGCCTTTAATTTAATGTCTAGTTTGTCTGATATAAGTATGGCTACTCCAGCTTTCTTTTGACTTCCAGTAGCATGATAGATAGTTCTCCATACCCTCACTTTGAATCTGAAGGTGTCCTCATGTTTAAAATGAGTCTCTTGTAGATAGAAAATAGATGGGTCTTGTTGTTTTTTTTTTTCCATTCTGATACCCTATCTTTTGATTGGAGCATGTAGTCCATTTACATTCAGTGTTATTATTGAAAGATATGGGCTTAGAGTCATCATGTTATCTGTAGGTTTCCTGCTTGTAGTGATGTCTCTGGTACTTTGGGGTCCTTACAACATTTCACTCACAGGGTCCTCATTAGAATCTCTTGTAGGGCTGGTTTAGTGGTGATGAATTCCTTCAGTTTTTATTTGTTTGAGAAAACCTTTATCTCTCCTTCTATTCCGAATGACAGGCTTGCTGGGTAAAAGATTCCTGGCTGCATATTTTTCCTGTTCATCACATTGAAGATTTCCTGCCATTCCTTTCTGGCCTGCCAAATTTCAGTTGATAGGTCTGCTACTACGCTTATGTGTCTACCTTTGTATGTTAAGGTCCACTTATCCCTAATTGTTTTCAGAATTATGTCTATATCCTTGTATTTTACCAGTTTCACTATGATATGTCGTGCAGAAGATTGATTCAGGTTACATCTGAAGGGAGTTCTCTGTGCCTCTTGGATTTCAAAGCATGTTTTCTTCCCCAGATTGGGGAAGTTCTCAGCTATGATTTGTTTAAGTACACCCTCAAGCCCCTTTCTCTCTCTTCTTCTTCTTCTGGAATTCCTATGATACAGCTATTGTTCTCTTTGAATCACTTAGTTCTCTAATTCTCCCTTCGTGATCCTGGATTTTTTTTTATTGCTCTTTTTCTCAGCTTCCTCTTTTTCTTCTAATTATCTTCTAATTCACCTATTCTCCCCCTCTGCTTCTTCAATCTGCACTGTGGCCGCCTCCATTTTATTTTGCACCTCATTTATAGCATTGTTTAATTCATCATGACTATTTTTTAGTCCCTTGACCTCTGTAGCAATAGATTCTCTGCTGTCTCCTATGCTTTTTTCAAGCACAGCAACTAATTTTATGACCATTATTCTAAATTCTTGCTCTGTTATGGTGCTTAAATCTGTTTTGATCAATTTTTTAGCTGTCACTTTTTCCTGGAATTTCTTTTGAGGAGAATTCTTCTGTTTCATCACTTTGGCTAGTTTTCTGTCCCTTATGAGTTTTAAAAGTTTGTTATGTGCTCTGCACCTGTGAGCACTGATGTATTAAAGAGGAGTTATACACTGTCCAGGGCTGGGCCCTTCAGGAGGTGTTTTTTGGAGAGTGTTACTTGCTCTCTGTTGTTGTGACTTTGGTTATTTTATTTCCCTACTCATAGTGATGTTTTGGACCTTCCACCAGGTGTACTTTGATTTGTTCCTTGAAGTAGCCCTGTAAAGGAAAACAAACAAACAAACAGGAAACAAAAACACAGAAACACAAAAGCAAATATAACAAACAAACAAATAAAACAAAAAACTAAAAACAATCCAAAAGCAAAAAACCAGAAACCCCAGCTTACAAGTAAAGAACAGGATGAAGGCGGGTACTGATGGAAGAGCACATACAAAGAGAAAAATGATAGGGCCAGGGAAAAAGAAAAAATAAACATTGACCAAGCAGAGAGACTAAAAGGCTTAATCCATTAAAAGAGAAAAGAAAATAAGGAAGGAAGCGGGGAAAAAGAAACGAAGATAATGTTACCCAGACAGAGAAACTATATGGCTTGATTATTCCCGAGAGAAAGGAATGTAAAGAAGGAGGTATAGAACATGTACTAAGAGAATGGATTAAATATGTTTATTTAAACAAACCAATAACCAGAATAACCAGCCTAGAGTAGGGAAGAGATAAGAAGGAGAAATGGAGGGGAGACTATATCTATATATCAAGAATTGTTCTAGAATTAATCTAGGCAATGCAGCGGTGCTGGTCTGGAGGAGGGTTTCATCTGGTTCCACAGTGTCTATCCTGCCCCAGTAGACACACAGTTACCTGGCTCAGAGGGGTGTAGTTTGGTGTAGGTTGGTCCCACCTCCACTATGGGCCCCTCAGACTGATCCCTGACGCCCCACCTTGGTGGTGGTGGGGAGAAAAATGATGACCTCCCAGTCTCTTCTCCATGGCCCAGTGTCCCAAATCACTCCTTTGATGTCGTCCTCACTGTGCCATGGGCACAGACAAGGCCGTCTGTCTCACTCTGCCAACACTCTTCTGCCCTGGTACCTGGCTGGGAATTAAACTCCTGCTCTGTGCATCCCGGTACTGGGGAAGCATCTCCCAATATGAGATTCTGGCTGGTTTTGTCCTGTGCCACAGCTCTTCAGGGGAGGGGACCAGTTTCTCCTGCTGCGGACTGCACTCTTGATCTACCACTGAACCTGGAGGTGGCTCCCTTCCTCCCCAGATGTGTGAACAGGGCAGCTGCCCCAGTCCCAAGATGGGGTCTGTAGTTAGAGATCCTCTGACTTGCAGTTAGAGATGGGATCTCTCTCCATCCTGGTCCGAGGTTTTTTCTCTTGCCCAGATACAAGCCTACACTTCCCCAGCTGCTCTTTCTCTTCCTTTTGTTTCTCACCAGAAGGGGATCCCTCCCCTCCATGCCTATGTGGCCTGTTTTATCTCCCCCAGTTCGCAAGCATCCACCTATGGTCCCTCAGGTTGTTCCAGTTTCTCCCTGGTAGACTCAGTCCCTTTTCCTCCCAGACTTTTGGGGTTCAAAGTCCTTTGGCTTTAGCCCCTCTTTGTTTGAGAGACATGGGAAGTACGGATCCCCCTACTTCTCTGCCATGTTGGCCATCCATCCCAGAATTATCAGCATTAAATAGGAGACTTGTATTATTGTGTGTTTGCTAAAATTCAAATAAGTTCAGGCTAGCTCTATTGCAAAACTTGTCAAAAATGGTATTAGGATGGAAATATATATTTTTTATTAGAGAAAGAAAGTGGTTTGTCTCTTAACATGAGGCTGATTGTTTGGGGGCAAAAACAAACAAAAAACAACAAAAACTTAAGACAATATCTGAGTAAGAAGGAAAGTTATAAAAGGTTTATGGAAAAGGAATCTTTGGAGAGGAATTTATGTGTGGTCAATACTAGCTAAAATTAAAATGAACTTGGGACACCTGGGTGGATTAGTTGGTTAAGTGCCAGACTTTTAATTTTGGCTTATGTCATAATCGCACAGTTCATGAGATAAAGCCCCACATCGGGCTCTGTGATGATAGTCCTGAACCTCCCTGGGATTCTCTCTCTCCCTCTCTCTCTGTCCCTCCCCAGGTCTTACGCTCTCTTTCTCTGTCAAAAATAAACATTAAAAAGAACTAAAAAATAAAATTAAGATAAATTTAAGTAAGAGGTTTTTTTGAGAGAGAGAATGTGTGTGAGCAGGAGAGAGGGGCAGAAGGAGAGAGAGAGAGAAAGAAAGAGAATACCAAGAAGGCCCCACACATATCACAGAACTGGACTCGAAGCTTGATCCCAAGATGCTGGGATCATCACCTGAGCTGAAATCAAGAGTCTGAGGATCAACCAACTGAGACACCCAGGTGCACCAGAAATGAATTTTGATACTAAAATTACCCTGGTGCAGGGTCCTACTTTGGCTCAGGTCATGGTCTCACAGTTTGTGAGTTCAAGCCCCCATCAGACACCGCACTGTCGGTGGGATACTCCCTCTCTCTCTCCACCCCTCCCCCACTTGTGTGCACTCTCTCTCTCTCACACTATCCCTTTCTCTCAAACTAAATAAATAAACGATATTTTTAAAAAAAGAGAAAGAAAAGGCACTCTCATGGAAAATTTGTTTTCTCTTTGTTAAAAGAACAAAGTTTTCTTGAACTAATATTTGGCTGTTAATTAAAAATTACAAACAAAGGTTTTTCTTTACCTTTAAAGTTACCTGCCAAAAAAAAAGAAAAAAAGGATTCTATATATTGTGAAAATAATTTTTTATGTCTATCCAGTTTTTGAAAACTTAAAGAAAACTGAGTCTTTCTATTAAGGAGCTAAATTTTGCTCATAACTATATAACTTCTGATAGCTTTTTTTTTTCCTTTGGCATCTTTTATTATCACTGGTTAAATTGACAACTATTGTCATATAATGATCTATGATCTGGTTTAATCAAATGTTCCAATCTTTTGATATATATATACATATATATATACACAAACTTGATATATATATATATATATATATATATATATATATATATATCATGTATATATATATATACACAAACTTCCCAAAATAAATTTCTGAAATCAAGTCTTTTGACCACAATCTAACTTAAGATTTCCAGAGAGCTCATGGAACATTTCAAAGATTTTCTGAGAAATTAAATTAATTAGACTTTCTTGGTGTGTTAAAAATGACATAAGTTAAAGCACTGTTGAGTAAGTGATGCTAAATCCTGTTAGACTATAATTGTGTAGAGATGTTATTAAAATGAATGTTTCAAAAATCATATAAAGCCCACAGAGACTTGATGTCCAGGTCTGTTAGTATATTGAAGTGTTGTGTGTCACAGAAACAACCAAACGTCCTTGTCAATTGTCCTTGTCAATTGTATTGTCATGAACTCTCACCAGCTCTTTAACCAGTTTTAAGCTTTTAATGACTTACAGACATTTATGCTTCTACTCAAATACTTTTATAAAAGCTCCTGCCAATGTGTTTCATCTTCAGTAAGGCTCATGAAAAAAATAAAAAATAGAAACAAAACTCTGAGTGCAGATTTCTGATAACCTTAAGGTCATAAAACCGATTTATGTAAAAATATCCAGAACTAGTGGAAAAACTGGATTCGAGCAGAACAAGACTTAATAACATAGGACTGAATGAACCAAGGAGGATTGGTAACATTTTTATGACTTCATGCTCACTTAAAAAATGTTTTGTTAAGGAAATGTTTTTTTTTTAAGCTAACTGACTTCTACCAATTTGATGCATTACACTGTTGTAAGCAGGATTCAAACAGCCATCTTTTCTCCCCACCCGAACCCTCCAAAATTCAGAACTTGAGTGAGTAGTCTTACATTCTTATGGCAATATATTTATTTGCATACGTTCAGGGAGAATCTGTTTTCCTTACAACAGGGACACATTGGAAACACTGGTTACATTACCAAGGCTTTGACGGGAATGTCCTACCTGAGAAAGACATGCACAGACTCAGACCTGACCAGACAGCTTTAAGGAACTAAGGTTGACTTTATGGAGCCTATTAAGCCCCGTGAAGACATCAGCCAGGTACCTTGGTATAGAGTTCCCAGCAGCCTTACTGAGTAAAGAAGGTCACTTCCTGACAGGTACAGGAACCTCAGGATATTTGGGGAACCTTGAGTAGAGAGGAATCCCCCCAAATCTATAGGTATTGCAGGTGAACTCTGAGGGCAAGTAATTAGCTTGGCCTCTGGCCTTGAGAAGCTATTAAAAGTTCAATAGAGAAATTTCTATGAAAAGTTCCATCAAAGCAGCTTTTAAAGAGCCTACATGATCAATCACTATTTATTAAATTTTATTTTACTTTATTTTATTTTATTTTATTTTATTTATTTTATTTGAATTCAAGTTAGTTAACATACAGTGTAGTCTTGGCTTCAGGAGTAGAACCGAATGATTCATCACTTACATATAACACTCAGTGCTCATCCCAACAAGTGTCCTCCTTACTTCCCATCACCCATTTAACCCATCCCCCTACCCACCTCCCCTCCAGCAGCCCTCAGTTTGTTCTCTGTATTTAAGAGTGTCTCATGGTTTGCCTTCTCCTCTGTTGTTATCTTACTTTTCCTTCCCTCCCCTTATGTTATCTGTTGTGATTTCTCAAATTCCACATATGAGTGAAGTCATATGCCAATCACTATTCTTGCTACTCTTAGGTAAATAAACAGGACAAGTATTTTTAAAAACTAGACTTATTTTGCAAATAAATGAATGTTAATTTGAATATCTTTGGTAAAAATGAAGCGATTATATAGAGCATATATGTTCCAGTCACATGGCTTTGTAGATAGTAGATTCTAGTACTGATCATCATAAAAACAAGATTCTGATTTCTACAAATGTTTTCCCATGCCCGGCAACAATTCTCCAAACTACCATTTTAGGGACTGTGCCTAGGGTATGAACTTTGGGGAGGTGGTGGGAGGAAGTGTGACGTCCCTTGGACTGCAGCATAAAACATTATTGTCCTTTGCAATTCTCTTCCATTATCTTAACCAATTATCGGCCATCCATATTGGGTCTGGCACAGCCCTGCGGTGCTACGTGCTGTCTGATCTGGAGTCACAGCTTACAGCTACTGAGGTAAAATCCTGGCTCCCTGCTTGCTTGTTAAGGAAGTTCCCAAAACTCTCTAAGTTTTAGTTCATTCATCTGCAAGATTAGATAAAAGTTATTACGATGATCAAAGGCCATTAGTCAAAACAGAGTATTCCTGAGCAAACCATAAATCCCAGTTGTCTACTGGTTTCATGAGGCCACAAGGAAGTAGACTGGAATTTTGGATCCTTTTTTTTTTTTTAATCTCACCAGAACTTTGTCATATTTTCAAAATGATTATATATTTTTTTAATTAAAAAATAAACAGAAGAAATTGCTGGGAGGACAATGGCCAAGGTCCCTCTGAGAATCCTTTAAAAGAGCCCCTGCCAAGTTGTTCATGAAAGCTCTAATGGGGGGAAACAAGACAGGGAAATAATGCATTCCTGTCCCATCCCCAGGACGACCATGTAAGCAACATGTGACACTATTGCTCACGAGTCAGGTCGCTGGTTTGGTTAGTTGTTTCACTTGATAATTAGACATTCACATACTCTGTATTTTCACAAAAAACAACTACCTTTTCCATTAGATTACAAATAGGTCAAGACCTAGACACCAAAATTTTAAGGCAACTGTCGACTCATGTTTGCTGACAAGCCCAGTTTGGAGAGTGAATCCACTAGAAGTGAAGAAAGTAGTTTTTGACCTGCCAATTATTTTTCTGCGAGCGTGCAAGAAAAGAGGAGAAGAACACCAGCTTGATCACCGATGAGCAAGTCTCACTGAGGTGAATCCAGGAGGCAGCATTGCATTTTGCCCAATAATCTACCCACAGGTGGCCTAGTTCCATGCACCATGACCACTTGGGGGCTCAATAAGGAAAGAAAATCTGGGCAGAAAGCCATGATGATGGAAGCTGGATTGGTTGAGAGAGTCCACGTGCACCTTAATCCTTCATTCTCCATCCAACCTTAAGCACAGAACACACCTGAGGCAGTGTGTTGGAATGGCTCCAGCTGAGAGAGTTGTGGCCTTCTGACCCTAATCTTACGTCCATCTCTGCTGGGTCTTGTGACTTTAGGTGCTCTGCCCTCCCTAGACCTCAAGGGCTTGTCATGTGTCCTAGTATTTTTGGACTGTGATATATCTAAAAATATATCTAAAATCTTCAGTGATATATCTTAAGATATGACCCTAACAAGGGTGTTTTGATGATAATGCCTCTCTTAAATTCCAGAACATCATTAAGAGTAGTAGCTACATGCTAGGGATTGTATGTTGACTGCCATATAACTTATCCTCTATAATCTTTGCAATACTCTTCAGAGGTAGTCATTTTAATCCAAAATGTCACTTCAGCTGAGTTCCCAAACTGGTTCTTAATACAGAACCTAACTGCAGTTTCCATCTACCCCACCAATATAATATTAACCCATCAGCCAGGACCTTTTCAATCTAGTCCAATGAGTCAGCCATTTGGGTTCTCTCCCTCCCTCAAAGAGGTGAGGTGGAAACCACGCTTTGTCCCCTAAAAAAAACATTTCCAGGAACAATCCTATTCCTTTGCTAATAACTTTCTGGACATCCCCTTCTATAAAAATCTTCCATTTTGTTCCACTCCTGGATGCACATCTCTACATGCTCAGTGGGGTCCTGCCTGATTCATGAAAGATTTCAGAAAGCCATTTAGATCTCCCAATTTACTTGGTTGAACTTTGTTAGTTACCAGAAGGAAGAATTTCTTCTGTCCTTTAAGGTCCTTCAAGTTGGGCTAAGAATCTAACTGATGTGAGGCAAAGTTGCAGGAGAAAATCAAATTTAGTTTTGTACATACATGGAATACATGTTGGCATGGAATTCTAATAACAGGTGACATGAGGCTCACTTGACATCCTGAGATGAGGAGAAGGGTGAAGGCTGGGGATACAAAGAGGAGGGAGACCACCGGCAGGCAGGTGAGAGGAGATGTTTGGAAAACAATGTTTGTCTTGTTGTGCAGGTTAATTTCTCAGTTAAGGAGGAATTTCTCTTAATGCCCTCTTCCTACTATAGGCAGATAGTTGAAGGTGTTGGTAAAGAGTTTTTCCTGAATCAGCTGGGTTTTGATTGCTTTTAACTCAAAAACAAATATTATGCCTAGGTTGCCCATGATGGGGCAGCCCGCTCTTGGCACCTACACATTTAAAAAATTTACTCCAAAACGTGATATTTAATCTACTTGTTTTTAACAATTATGTGCAGATTACTTACAAAGCTTTATTAAGCATTAGACAAAGTCAGTTTTATCTTAAGCTATTGTGTTTTTTGTGGATGGGAGATCTTATAAGAGGTAACATAACTTATTTGGCTAGTAAACTCAGGTAGAATAAAAGTCTGTTTATTTACTGTTGATAACTCTAAAGGTGTGTTTGTGTTCATTAAATCATCAACCTCAAAGTACCTTTAATTTTTTTTAGTCTTTATTTTTGAGAGAGAAAAAGAGCGTGAACAGGGGAGGGGCAGAGAGAGAGGGAGACACAGAATCTGAAGAAGGCTCCAGGCTCTGAGCTGTCAGCACAGAGCCTGACATGGAGCTCTAACTCATGGACTGCAAGGTCATGACCTGAGCTGAAGTCAGACACTTAACCCACCCAGGCACCCAGGCTCCCCTTAAAGTACCTTTAATATCAAATAATTTCTTAGATGTTTTGAATTTGAAAGCACTTGGGTTAGTTTCTACCTTTGGAGTTTTAGAATGCCCAGTGCTTAATGTCATTTGCCTTCAAAGCAACTAAATAGAGGTCTTCACAAAATAATTTTAGCAATGCCATCCGAATGTAGAGGCATTTGTCATACATATAAAGATGCATGTGAACATAGAGTCGCAGACCGTATAGCCTCTGTTGTAAAATTACTGTCGTGGAATAGGTATAAAACGGACTAGTTTCAGGGCACCTGCCTGGCTCAGTTGGTAGAGCATGTGGCTCTGGACCTTGGGGTTGTTGGTTCAAGCCCCATGTTGGGTGTAGAGATTACCTAAAAAATAAAATCTTAAAAAAAAACTTTTAAGTTTGGATTTGTTTTTATTTTTCTGCCCGATAGAATAAGTTAAGATTGTTGGTCTAGATGGCTAAAGCTTTTTTTTTGTTGTTTTTAATATTTGTGGAGAAGACACTTAAGATTTTTATTTATCCTTGGCAAATCAAGTTTTAAATGGCTTTGCCTTCCATGTTTGCTTGGTAACAATGGTCTCCCTGGAATCTGCACTGTGAAGAGATGGCCCAGATAAGAAATTCCTGGCGAAGACCAGCAGAACACTGAATGTTTATATTTTGAAGGCAAAGGAAAAAAATGCAAGCACTTTCTAGAAGGACTTTTGATCTCGTTGAGCAAGAACTTTTACAATACTTGTAAGACTTTTGAGATAAATAAGGGAGGTTTTTGGATTAGTAAAAAGGATTGGCATTCTTTGGATTATTTTTGGAACCAGATCTCTGTGCTCCAGTGAAGACTAGATCTGTAAGACAAGGACATCTGTTTTTAGCTTCTCAAAGAATTGGCCTGTTGCTTTAATAACAGTCAAAGGACTGACACACCCATCCATCTGTGAGAAAGTCTTCCTCTGGGTAAATTTTGCTTAACAGAAAAAGCCTAAAAATTAAAAAATGAAAAAAAAGAAAAATGAAAAAATTCCTTAGCAGCTTTTAATTTGGCCAAAATTTTTTACTATAGAATTATTAAAAATTTTAAAAATATATTATCAGGTTTTAGCCAGGAAAAATGGTAACATTTCTGGCAGATTAAACATGGATCCAAAAAGACATCCTCAAAGAGAGTGTAAACAGTACTACTTTGACAAGAGCTAGAGCCACTCCCAAAGATAACTGAAGAGAGAGCCCAGGCAAGTGGAAAGCCAAGCCACCTTCTGAGGATGTAAAACCAGAGGGACAAGAAGGAAATAGTTATTCCTAGGGGAAAAAGGATCCATAACCAATGAGTCTGGACTTGGAAAGGAAGGGATAATGTGAATTTTTATTTGTAACCTGGGCTCAGGAGGAATTGATTTAAAAATGGGACAAACAGGGGCACCTGCGTGGCTCAGTTGGTTAAGTATCAGATTCTTGATTTCAGCTCAGGTCATGATCTCATGGCTCCTGAGAGAGAGCCGCTAGTCAGGCTCTGTGCTGACAGTATGGAATTGCTTGTCCTCTCTCTCTGCCCCTCCCTGAGCTAAACAAAAGAAATGTTTTAAAAGGCAGAGAAAAAAGCATAAAAAGAAGAAGTAAGGAGTTTATTAGTAAGGAATTCGTTGTTTGGAAAAGGTGGCCCTGCTAAGAAGAGCAGAGGTGCTCTTAGTAGATTCCCCAGTATGGACCAGGAAATTCCAGGTTGACTCATTCAAGGTTACCTTGCTGAGTGTTGAACCTGCAGTTGGGTTAGGTATTAAGTCTTGGTTTCCAGACTTGGGCCCTTAACCTAAGTGACATCATTTTGGGCCTGTGGATTTCTTTTCAACAGCCCTCACAAGGAAGCAGTAGTAAATTAGCCCTACTGTATGCTCATGCCTGATATGTATTATCTCATTTAATCTTCACAAGAATCCTCTGAGGAAAACCTAATTATTATTCCATGTCCTCACTGAGGAAACTGAGGCTGAGGATGTTGCAGAGCCTGCCAGGGCCCCACAACAGGAGAGCTGTAGAATGGCCCAGCTGGCCCAGCCCTGACTCAGCCTGTGTACAGAATCCCTTTGATCACTGCTCTCCTGGAACAGAGAAGTGCTGTAGACAATGTGTGAGGAAGATCACTGGGGTGTCTCATGGACGTAGGTCTAGAGAAGGAGGTCCTGAACCACTGTCTAGATGTGTGGAATCCTGTTTATAAGGAGAGCAAAACCGGTCATCAGAGGGCAAATTAATGGTCTCCCGGTAAATAATTTTTTGCTTGAAATAAATGTCTTTCTGAAGCTTTTAAATTAAATCTCAAGAAAAGCTCATTGGATACTGAAGAACATCCATAATGCAGAGAATGGGGAGGAAAAAGCAGTTTCTACATTCCACCTTTCCTCCTTTTATTAAACCATATTTTTCTGAAAAGAACTCCTTTCTGTTGGCTTTGAGAAAGACATAATAAGGGAGAAGAATCCCAGCCTGGAAGACACAGGAAAGGAGAATTACAGACTACCACGCCTTCCCTGGACACCCCTCCCATGTGCCCATTTCCTTCTAAGGATTTGGGAAACTGTTTGGGGATTGACAGTACACTCCAGATTCTTCCAAAATCCAGAAGCATCCCATCCTGAAATAGTGATAATAAATCTGTCTCTGGGCTCTGCCTCCTCCACTTGCACCCATCTTTGCCTGAAATAATCAGGAACTGCTAGACTAGATTATGGTGTTCTCAGTGCTCAGAGAGATTTTAATCCAAAACTCTAGGACGAAAGGACATGTAGGCTGAGGCTGAAAACCTACTTGGGGCTCCCAAGTGACTTCTAATCATGAACCACCTGCCAGCACATGAATTAGGGGTAATTAGTTGATCTGGGTCCCCAGGGAAGATATGGACCTCTCCTCAAGCACAGTCTCTAGTTCCCCAACTTTTCCTTCTCCAGGTCAACTGAGTCACATACAACTTGCCTTGGGCAAGTGAGACCCAGCCTTTTCACTTGCCAGTAGGCAGAACCCAGAGGCTCTGTGCACAGGCAGGCTGAGACAATCACGTTGAGACACACAGTGGGGGGGGGGGGGCTGGCCCTGGGAAAACCAGGGTCTTAATGCATAGCCTGGGACCCTAAACTAACCTGGACCTGCACCTGTGACTGGGCCAGGGTAGCTTCCCCTGCCACAGGTGAAGCATGGAGTCAATCCTGAGGGGCGGGGCCATCTGGAACTGCCGCCAAAAGGTAGTGGCCCCATGATACACCCCTCCAGCTGGGCTGTGGGATGGCAGTGCCATGTGTCCCTGTCCATATGCCCTGGAGGCGGCGGTGGTCTCAGGGCAGGGAGTAGTTCGACAAGTCCCCTGCACAACCCACATCCTCAACCTTCCTCCCCAGCCCTGTGCAAACACGTCAGAGTTTATATTCAATATTTTTTCTCCACCGTGGTGGCTCTAACATCTCAGAAGAAAAGAGGATGGTTTTTTAGATGGTTTGGTTTAATCAGAAACTCATGTGTTTTTCTTTCTTAGGTTTTGAGATAAGCTTCCTTCTCCTCTCTTCCTTGTTGCCCTTTTCTTGGGAATAGCTTCAGCTGCTCCACAACTCAATCAGAGCTCTGATGCACATTGATCCCAGTGGAAGGCAACACATGGGAAGCTATATGGAGTAACATCTAACCTGTCAGAGGGACCCCTGCAGAGAACGTTCCATGTTGGTAGGAGTTCAGAGCAGAGAGTAGCTTCGTGAACCCACTCTTACCAAGGCAATAAGCAGGGCACCATGGCTGTGCACAATGTGGGCATATGTCCTGCTCTGTGGTTGCTGGGGAACAGATCCTGGAAGCATCAGGCCATCTTTGGCTATGTTTTCTCCTCCTCTGTGAGCACATCCACTTGGAGCAGGTGAGTTGGTTTTAAATAGAAATAAAGATCATAGGGAAGGATTTAAGGTGGCAGAACAGCATGGACACTGAATTGTCTTATCACTGAAATGTAGCTACATCACCACCAAACCATTTTGAGCACCTAGGAAATTGATCTGAGGATTAGTGCAACAATCTGCATAACTTGAGCTACAGAACTCAGCAGGTCCATAGTGTGGAGAAGTCAAGTGGGGGAGAGGAAAGCCCTGGAGGGAAGGGAGCCACTTTCATGGAGAGAGAACAGAGAGAGAAAGAGAAATAAGGAGAGTGTTGCACATCGGGATCATGCACTAAAAGCACTCTCCCTGAAAGTAGCTGGAGAGAAAGAAAGAGAAAGTGAAAATACTCGCAGGAGACTGAACAAGAAATCTGTTCCCCAAAATCATTTACAGGGAGAAAGAAGACGGTTTCAATACCACCAGGATGCTATAAAGAGTGGAGAGCAGAGTGAAATTTCAGAGTTCAGTTCCTGGCTGTGCTCTGGAAGCAGGGCAAATCCCTAGGAACAGGCAGTGGGGTCTGACTGATCTGTGTGCCACATGGGAAGAAGAGGTTCCCCTGCTTGGAGTGCATTTGGTAGAGGCCAAAGGTCCCAGTGGACCACAGAGGGTAGCCAAGTTTGTGGTTATTGGGATAAAGATGCCAGACTGCAGTAAATCTGGCTCCTGCTGTGTGTTGTGGTTTGTCATAATCTCTGAACCTCTGTCACTGCATGACTGCACAGACATTTTCTGGGGCAAGGCAGCACCTGGCCCTTGCTCAGCGAGACCCTCCCCCAGAGATTTGGCATGGATACAAACCACAGTGTTCTCTGAATTAGGGGATTTTGAAACACAGCCCCAACTGAGATAAAACTCTAGAGGGAGGTGCCGCCTGGACGTCAGACAGCTTGGACATGGACAAGATAGATACAGGGAGTGGACAAAGACCTGAGACAAAGGAGGGATGCTTAATCGCGGGTGGGTGAAAACACAAAATTCCTGTGCCAGAGACTAGGGAACTAGGTGAAGCTGTCTCACACATGCGCATGCACACACTCACACTGATCCATCCCAGTAAGCTAAGCAGCACCACCTAGTGAAGAAAGGAGCTGTTAAACCAAGTCCTGCCTAACTGACCCCTCCAAGCACACCCTCCAGAAGATCAGCACAAGTCACTCCACCTGGTTAGATTATGGGCTGTTGGGGTACCTGGGTGGCTCAGTTGGTTAAGCGTCCAACTTCGGCTCAGGTCATGATCTCATAGTCTGTGTGTTCAAGCCCTGTGTCAGTATCTGTGCTGACAGCTCAGAGCCTGGAGCCTGCTTCAGATTCTGTGTCTCCCTCTCTCTCTCTACCCCTCCCGCACTCACACTTTGTGTGTGTGTGTGTCTCTCTCTCAAAAATAAATAAACATTAAAAAAATTTTAAAAAGATTATGGATTGTAGAATGCTTCATAGTTTCAGTTCTAGGAGAAACTGGATGTAACTTCATTCAGGTGTCATTCTTTCTTGCTGGTTCCCTTACTTGTTCGTTTTATGTACCTCTGTTTTTGCTTAAGTTGTTTTCTTTTCTCTCTTTTTTGGATATACAAAGAAATTTTTTTTCTCTTTTTACTTTATCTTTTATTTTTAAAATTTTTTCTCATTTTCTTTATTATACTTTTTTTAACTTTTAAATGTTTTCTTACCTTTTTTTCTTTCCTTTCCCTTTTTTCTCTATTCTCTCATGCTTCTTTCAACAATCTGACTGAAAGATAGCTAGGACCTAGCTTTCTTTATTTGTTTTTTTGCTTTGTTTTTAATTTTTAATTTTTTTTTTACTTTATTAATTCCTTTTATCCCTTCAAAATGATGAAATGAAAGAATTCATCCCAAAAGAAAGAACAGGAAGAAATGACAGTCAGGGACTCATCAACAAGATTTCTGAACTAGAATTGAGAACCATAATAATAAGAATACTACCTGGGGTTGAAAAAGGTATAGAAGATATGAGGGAATCCATTTTGTAGAGATAAAATAAATAAAATATAAAAATACTATAACAGATACCATCTCAAATGGGTGCAACAATGGAAATAATTGACAAAGCAGAGCAGTGAATCAGGGATAGAAAAGATAAAATTATGGAGGGGCACCTGGGTGGCTCAGTCAGTTAAGCGTCCAACTTCAGCTCAGATCGTGATCTCACAGTCTGTGAGTTCAAGCCCTGTGTCGACCTCTGTGCTGACAGCTCAGAGCCTGGAGCCTGCTTCAGATTCTGTGTCTCCCTCTCTCTCTGCTCCTCCTCTGCTCATGCTCTGTCTCTCTCTGTCTCAAAAATAAATAAAAACATTTAAAAAAATGTTTAAAAAAAGATAAAATTATGGCGAATGGTGAAGGAGAAAATAAGAGGAAAACAAAGGCAAAAGATCATGATACAAGATTAGAGAACTCAGTGACTTATTAAAAAGGAATAACATCCAAATCATAGGAATCCCAGAAGATGAAGAAAGAGAAAAAGGGGAAGAATGTATATGTGAGAAAATTATAGTGGAAAACTTTCCTAATCTGGGGAAGGACACAAACATCAAAATCCAGGAAGCACAGAGATCTCTCATTAGATTCAACAAAACCCACCATCATTAAGACATACCATAGTCAAATTCACAAAATAGACAAGGAAAGAATTACGAAAGCAGCAAGGGGAAAAAAGTCCTTAACATATAAGGGAAGACATATCAGGTACACAGCAGACTTATCCACAGAAACTTGGCAGGCAAGAAAGGAGTGGCAAGATATATTACACGTGATGAATCAGAAAAATATGCAGCCAAGAATTCTTTAACCAGCAAGGCTCTCATTCAAAACAGAAGGAGAGATAAAGAGTCTCCCAAACAAAAACTAAAAGAATTTGTGACCACTAAACCAGCCCTGCAAGAAATTTCAAGGAGGACTCTCAGTGGAGAAAGATAAAACAAAACATCAAAGACCAAAAGCAACAAAGACTAGAAAAGACCAGAGAACATTACCAGAAACACCATCTCTACAGGCAATATAGTGGAACTAAATTCATATCTTTCAATACTCACTCTAAATGTAAATGTACTAAATGCTTCAATCAAAAGACATAAAGCATCAGAATGGATAAGAAAACAAGACCCATCGATAGGTTGAGTCCAAGACACTCATTTTAGACCTGAAGAAACTATAAGATTGAAAATAAGAGGATGGAGAGCCATCTATCATGCTAATGGTTGTCAAAAGAAAGCTGGAGCAGCCATACTTATATAAGACAAACTAGATTTTAAAATAAAGACTGTGACAAGAGATAAAGAAGGGCATTATATTATATTTAAGGGGTCTATCCACCAAGAAGATCTAACAATTGTAAATATTTACGCACCCAACATGAAAGCACCCAATATATAAATCAATTAATCACAAACATAAAGCAACTCATTGATAATAATACCATAATAGTTGGGGACTTCCACACCCCAATTATAGCAATAGACAGATCATGTAAGCAGAAAATTAACAAGGAAACAATGACTTTGAATGACACACTAGGCCAGATAGACTTAACAGTTTCATTCAGAATGTTTCATTCTAAAGCAGCAGAATACACATTCTTCTCGACTTCTCATGGAACATTCTCCAGAATAGATCACATACTGCCTCAGAAATCAGCCCTCAACAAGCACAAAAAGATTGATATCATGACTTGCATATTTTCAGATCTCAATGCTATGAAACTCAAGATCAACCACAAGAAACAATTTGGAAAGACCAGGAATACTTGGAGATCAAAGAATACCTTACTAAAGAATGAATGGGTTAACCAAGAAATTAAAGAGGAAATTTAAAAGTATATGGAAACCAATGAAAATGAAAACATGACACCTCAAAACCTCTGAAATGCAGCAAAGTCAGTCATAAGAAGGAAGTATATAGCAATCCAGGCCTTCCTAAAGAAGGAAGAAAGGTCTCAGATATACAACTTAACCTTACACCTAAAACAGCTTGAAAAAGAACAGAAAATAAAGCCCAAAACCAGGAGAAGAAGGGAAATTAATGAAGATTAGAGTAGAAAGCCATGATATAAAAAAACAAAACAAAACAAAACAGTAGAACAGATCAATGAAACTAGGAGCTGGTTCTTTGAAAGAATTAACAAAACTGTAAACCTGTAGCCAGATTGATCAAAAAGAAAAAGAGAAGGGCCCAAATAAATAAAATCATGAATCAAAGAGGAGAGATCACAACCAACACTGCAGAAATACAAACAATAATAAGAGAATCTTATGAGCAATTATATGCCAACAAATTGGGCAAACTGGAAGAAATGGACAACTTCCTAGAAACATATAAACTACCAAACTAAAACAGGAAGAAATAGAAAATTTGAACAGATCCACAACCAATAAAGAAACTGAGTCAGTAATCAAAAATCTCCCAACAAATAAGAGTCCAGGGAAGGATGGCTTTCCAGGGGAATACTACCAAACATTTAAAAAGAGTCAACACCTATTCTTTTGAAGCTGCTCCAAAAAATAGAAATAGAAAGAAAACTTCCAAACTTGTTCTAGGAGGCCAAAGGTACCTTGATTCCAAAACCAGACAAAGACCCCACTGGAAAGAAGAACTACAGACCAATTTCCCTGATGAACATGGTTGCAAAAATTCTCAACAAGATACTAGCAAACCAGTTCCAACAATACATTAAAAGATTTATTCACCACAATCAAGTGGGATTTATTCCTGGGATGCAGGGCTGGTTCAGTATCTGCAAATCAATCAATGTAACATACCACATTAATGAAAGAAAGGATAAGAACCACCTGATCCTCTCATTGATGCAGAGAAAACACTTGACAAAACACAGCATTGTTTCTTGATAAACCCTCAAGAAAGTAAGGATAGAAGGAACATAGGTCAATATCTTAAAGGCCATATACAAAAGACTCACAGCTAATATCATCCTCAATTTGGAAAAACTGAGAGCTTTTTCCCTTAATGGTCAAGAACACGACAGGGATATTCACTCTCACCACTGTTCTTCAACAGAGTGTTGGAAGTCCTAGCCTCAGACAACAAGAAGAAATAAAAGGCATCCAAATTGGCAAGGGGGAAGTTGAACGCTCACTCTTTGCAGAAGACATGATACTCTACATGGAAAACCCAAAAGACTCCACCAAGAAACTGCTGGAGCTGATACATGAATTCAGCAAAGTCACTAGATATAAAATCAATGTACAGAAATTGGTTGCATTTCTATACACCAATAATAAAGAAACAGAACGAGAAATCAAGGAATTGATACCATTTACAATTGTACTGAAACCCATAAAATATCTTCTGAGGGGAATTCTTCCGTTTGGTCATTTTGGTTAGTCCCTGGAGTGGTGAGGACCTGCAGGGCACTTCCCCTGTGCTGTGGTGTATAACTGGAGTTGGTGGGAGGGGCCGCAGTCAGACCTGATGTCTGCCCCCAGCCCACCGCTGGGGCCACAGTCAGACTGGTGTGTGCCTTCTCTTCCCCTCTCCTAGGGGCGGGATTCACTGTGGGGTGGCGTGGCCCGTCTGGGCTACTTGCACACTGCCAGGCTTGTGTTGCTGGGGATCTGGCGTATTAGCTGGGGTGGGTAGGCAAGGTGCACGGGGGCTGGAGGGGCAGGCTTAGCTCACTTCTCCTTAGGTGATCCACTTCAGGAGGGGCCCTGTGGCAGCGGGAGGGAGTCAGATCTGCTGCCGGAGGTTTGGCTCCGCAGAAGCACAGAGTTGGGTGTTTGCGAGGAGCGAGCAAGTTCCCTGGCAGGAACTGGTTCCCTTTGGGATTTTGGCTGGGGGATGGGCGGGGGAGATGGCGCTGGCGAGCGCCTTTGTTCCCCGCCAAGCTGAGCTCTGCCGTCTGGGGGCTCAGCAGCTCTCCCTCCCTTTGTCCTCCAGCCTTCCCGCTTTCTGAGCAGAGCTTTTAACTTATGACCTCCCAGACGCTAAGTCGCGCTTGCTGTGGGAACACAGTCTGTCTGGCCCCTCCGCTTTTGCCAGCCAGACTCGGGGGCTCCGCTTGGCCGGCGAGCCGCCCCTCCGCCCCGGCTCCCTCCCGCCAGTCCGTGGAGCTTGCACCGCCTCGCCGCCCTTCCTACCCTCTTCCGTGGGCCTCTCATCTGCGCTTGGCTCCGGAGACTCCGTTCTGCTAATCCTCTGGCGGTTTTCTGGGTTCTTTAGGCAGGTGTGGGTGGAATCTAAGTGATCAGCAGGACGCGCAGTGAGCCCAGCGTCCTCCTACGCCGCCATCTTCCAGACTCCCTCAGAAACCCATAAAATATCTAGGAATAAACCTAACCAAAGAGGTAAAAAATCTATACAATGAAAACCATACAAAGCTTATGAAAGAAATTAAAGAAGACACAAACTAATGGAAAAGCATTCCATGCTTGTGGATTGGAAGAACAAATATTGTTAAAATGTCGCTACTGCCCAAAGCAATCTACATATTCAATGGGATCCCTATCAAAATAATGCCAGCATTCTTCACAGAGCTAGAATAAACAATTCCAAAATTTGTACAGAACCAGAAAAGACCCCTAATAGCCAAAGTAATGTTTAAAAAGAAAACCAAAGCCAGAGGCATCACAGTTCTGGACTTCAAGCTATAATACAAAACTGTGATCATCAAGACAGTAGTATGGTACCGGAACAAAAACAGACACATAGACCAGTGGAACAGAATAGACAACCAAGAAATTGACCCACAAACATGACCAACTAATCTGACAAAGCAGGAAAGAATATCCAATAAAATAAAGACAGACTCTTCAGCAAATGGTGTTGGGAAAAGTGGACAGCGAAATGCAGAAGAATGCACCTGGACCACTTTCTTACATGCTACACAAAAATAAACTCAAAATGGATGAAAGATCTAAATGTAAGACAGGAAGCCATCAAAATCCTCGAGGAGAAAACAGGCAAAAACCTCTTGGACCTTGGCCACAGCAACTTCTTACTCAACATGTCTCTGAAGGCAAGGAAAATAAAAACAAAAATGAACTATTGAGACCTCATCAAGATAAAAAGCTTCTGCACCGCATAGGAAACAACCAATAAAACTAAAAGGTAACTGACAGATATTTGCAAATGACATATCAGATAAAGGGTTAGTATGCAAAATCTATAAAGAATTTATCAAGCTCAACACTCAAAAAACAACTAATCCAGTGAAGAAATGGGCAAAACACATGAATAGACACTTCTTCAAAGAAGACATCCAGATGGCTAACAGACACATGAAAAAAATGCTCAACATCACTCATCATCAGGGAAATATATATCAAAACCCCAATGAGATACCATCTCACACCAGTCAGAAATGCTAAAACTAACAACTCAGGCAACAACAGATGTTGGTGAAGAGACAGAGAAAGAGGAACACTTTTGCACTGCTGGTAGGAATGCAAAGTGGTGCAGCCACTCTGGAAAACAGTATGGAGGTTCCTTAAAAAATTAAAAATAGAACTACCCTACCATCCAGCAATTGCACTACTAGGCATTTACCCAAATGATACAGGAGTGCTGATTTGAAAGGGCACATGCACCCCAATGTTTATAGCAGCACTATTGACAACAGCCAAAGCATGGAAAGAGCCCAAAAGTCCATCGACAGGTGAATGGATAAAGAATAAGTGGTATATATCTATATCTATATCTATATCTATATCTATATCTATATCTATATATATATGTGTGTGTGTGTGTGTGTGTGTGTGTGTGTACACACACACACACACACACACACACTGGAATATTACTTGGGGATCAAAAAAATGAAATCTTGCCATTTGCAACAACATGGATGGAACTGGAGTGAATTACACCAAGCAAAATAAGTCGGTCAGAGAAAGACAAATATCATATGATTTCACTTATATGTGTAATTTAATAAACAAAAACAGATGAACATAGGGGAAGGGAAGCAAAAATAAGATAAAAACTGAGAGGGGAGACAAACCATAAGAGCCTCTTAAATACAGGGAACAAACTGAGGGTTGTTGGTGGGGTGTTAAGGGTGGGGATGGGCGAAATGGGTTCAGGGCATTAAGGATGGCACTTGTTGGGATGAGCACTGAGTGTTATATGTAAGTGATGAATCACTAAATTGTATTCCTGAAATCATTATTACACTGCAGGTTAACTAACTTGGAATTATATAAAAGATAATTAAAATATAAAATAAAATTAGATCTTTAGCACACACACACAAGAAGAAATAAAGATGATAGGGTTATTTGTTTTTCTGCAGGATGAAAAAGGGTGGAGAGGAGTGAGTGAGAGGAATATAAAAATGATTGAACAGCACAATCAGGAATGTGACCAAGGGAAACATAGCTTCATGATGACAATGAGTGACATTGGTGACATGGTGAGTGTGGCATGAATTGCTGACCATTTGTGCTTCATCTCCCTGGTACTATACCAAAAAAAATCTCCTGCTTGTTAACATTCTATTTCCTTTTTCTTGAAGACCAATGAAGAATTCAAGCATGTGACGAATGGCCCTCAAATCCAGAAGCACAAGAAGGGGAAAGTATTCTGAGCATCTCTCTTTGCTGAGATCCCTTCATCTGTGGACTGGAGAGAGAAAGGCTATGTAACTCCCGTGAAGGATCAGGTGTGACAATATTTAGCAGGTTCCTCTCAAGAATAAAGGCAAAAGGAATCAGTGTCCTTGCTATGGTAGACTGAGAAACAATGTGCAGTTCGCTATGTTGGTTTTTTTTTTTTTAATTTTTTTTCAACGTTTTTTATTTATTTTTGGGACAGAGAGAGACAGAGCATTAATGGGGGAGGGTCAGAGAGAGAGGGAGACACAGAATCGGAAACAGGCTCCAGGCTCCGAGCCATCAGCCCAGAGCCTGACGCGGGGCTCGAACTCACGGACCGCGAGATCATCGCGGGGCTCGAACTCACGGACCACGAGATCGTGACCTGGCTGAAGTCGGACGCTTAACCGACTGCGCCACCCAGGCGCCCCGCAGTTCGCTATGTTTTAACAGAGTTTCAGATGTGTGGGATGCTCTCAAATCTTACTATTTATTTTGTTGACTGAGAGCTTTATAATTAGGTTTGTGGCTTATGTTGGATTTTTAGTGCAACTGGTGCCCTTGAAGGACAGATGTTCCGGAAAACTGGCAAACTTGTTTCTCTGAGTGAGAAGAACCTGGTGGACTGCTCTCTGTCTAAAGGCAATGGAGGCTTCAGTGGTGGCCTAGTGGCTTGTGTCTTCCAGTGTGTTAAGGAGAATGGAGTCCTGGGCTCAGACAGGTCCTATCCTTATCCTGCACAGGTAAACAGAGCTCCTGATCTTCCTATCAAAGTTGAACATTTTAAGGAAGCAGAGATATCATATTTAATATTCTCATTTTAGATTGTAGTCTTAGTATCTGCAAACTTTCAGAACTGTCATTAAAATTTGTTAGCCTTGCACAGTTCTCTGCTCATATCATTACCATATTACTGTTCCTACATCTCTGCTATGTGGTGATATACATGCTGTCTTATATATAGTACAGATTTCTCCAGAATGAAAAATTTCTCAGGGCAGGTAGACCATGAATTTCTTATTTAAATAGACACCTTCTACTGTTCATTTCAAAACAACCAATAGCATATCAGGTCCTGGGATTCTTAATACCCAACTTGAATTGAAAACCATTCAGCTACAAACTGTCTTGCACTCATTTTCTCCTGGAGGTGGATCATAGTGATCAGGTCTCTTTCCCTTTCCCTTTGAAAGGATGAATCCTGCCTTTCACACAATCCAGAATATTCAGCTGCTGATGAGACTGTCTCCTGGGAGTCTATGGGCTGGGAGATTATGATCACAGAGGCAAGTGTGGGGCCCATCTCTGTTGCTATCGATGCAACTTTACATTCTTTCTAGTTCTAGAAAAAAGGTAAACATTTATCTATGTAGAAATGTGGGCAGAGAAGTGGGAAAACCACCATGATATATGACAAGATTGACTCTTTGGTATGTAGAATTTAATGTAGAATTTTTCTGGGTTTGGATTTAACACAATTGTTCATTCTACATGTAATATTTGTGCCTGATGTATCCATTGACATGACTGGATCTATATTCCCCATATTTTCAGCACTTCATAAGTATACTTAAAGATGACATAATTCTATCAGTATACCTTACCTTACTTTCCATTTTACAAATTATTACATATTTCAAATTTTCTGAATGATTTTACTACAAAAAATTGGAACAAAGCCCTTGGCTCAGGTAATTTTGTGTTCTGTGCTCTTCCTTAGGCTGACATCCTCAAAGTAGAATGAAAAGATTTTCACAAATGGTTTTTTATGCCTCTTGTCTAGTTGTTTATTTTTAAATTTGTTAAATTAATTTATTTATTTTGAGAGAGAGACAGCACAAGTGTGGGAGGAACAGAGATAGAGGGAGCGAGAAAGAGAATCCAAGCAGGCTCCACACTGTCAGTGCAGAGGCTGATGTGGGGCTCGAACTCACGAACCATGACATCATAACTTGAGCTGAAATCAAGAGTCAGAGGGCTTAACCAACTGAGCCATCCAGATGTATCTATTTTTTTTAACTTTTTAAAAATGTTTATTCATTTATTTTTGAGAGAAAGAGAGAGAGAGAGATCATGAGCATGTGAGAGGCAGAGAAAGAGAGGGAGAGAGAGAATCCTAAGCAGGCTCCACGTTGTTAGTACAGAGCCTGATGTGGGACTGTATCTCATGAACAGTGAGATCGTGATCTGAACAGAGACTAAGAGTCAGATGCTTAACCAACTGAGTCACCCAGGTGCCCTTATCCACTTGTTTAAAAACGAGAGTGCACCACTTTGTATTTATTCCAGTATTAGATGAGAACCTAAATTATTAGCATAGCTCAAAAAAGATGTCTTTTAAGTATTATCTGCCTTTGTGTCATTTTAACTAGTTTTGAAATGTTTCCCATACTATGGTTGATAGGTTGAGTTACTATCACGTGTATCTGGGGTGTTCTCAACCCAACATTGAATTTTCCTTTTCCAGGTATCTACTATGATCCAAAGAGCAGCAGTGAAAACCTGAATCACAGTGTTCTGGTGGTTGGCTATGACTTTGAAGGAGAACAATTGGATAACAAAAAATATTAGGTTGTCAAGAACAGGTATAAAATGCCAAAAATACTTCTCTTTGGAACTGAAAAGATTTCCCTTTATAAATCAGTGCTTGGATGCAGATCCTCAAACCCTTTGAGCACAATTCTGAAATCCCAGCAGTGTTTACCTCACTTAGGGGGAACACAGACATTTTCATCTCATGATAACATTAAGATACTGACTCAGGGTGCCTGGGTGGCTCAGTCTGTTAAGCATTCAACTTTAGCTCGGAACAGAATCTCACAGTTTGTGAGTCTGAGCCCTTCTTTGGGCTCTGTGCGGACAGCACAGAGCCTGGAGCCTGCTTCGGATTCTGTGTCTCCCTCTCTCTCTGTCCCTTCCCTGTTTGTGCTCTGTCTCTCTCAAAACTTAATAGACATTAAAAAAAATTATAAAAAAGGATACTGTCTCAGTCTTTCTAGGGTATTGATATAATTATGATACCATTATATTTCTAAATTGGAAATGGAAATTTTTTTCTTATTTTGGAAACACATCTGGCCCCAAGAGTTTCCTTTTCCTGCTTATGTTGCAGTCCATTAAAGGTTTTGGGATAGAATTCTGTGCAGGGTTAAAACCCAACCATGAACAAGAATGGCCTCTCCTGATTCTTCCTAAATCTGTGTTGGCATGTGGTGCACTGCTCAGTATCAGGTACTAATGTTCATGAAGATAAATGTGTTTGATTGTTTGAGTAAAATGTCAAACCCTGTGTTCTTTCAGCTGGGGTACATCATCCGCTACATACTGATGGTCAAGGACCGGGACAACCCCTGTGGAACCAGGGTCTGCTTTCCTACAGTGTGAGATGATAGTGTAAGAAAAGGCTTGACTCGGGACAGAATTTGCTGAAGAGGATTTTATCTTAACAGTGACCAGACCTTACTGTGTGAGATAAAATACTTGAACGGTTGAAGATCCAAGTTGTGAATTGATTTTGTGACAGTTTATGCCAGTAATGTTCCCAACTCTCTCATTATTGCTGTAAATAGCTTTGTATGAACTTATCAAATAACTTGTAAAATTCATCTTTTATTTTTATTTACTTATTTTGAAAGATTTATTTATTTTAGAGAGAGTGTGTATGTGCAAGGGGATGGGCAGAGGGAGAGGGAGAGGAAAGAATCCTCAAGCAGGCTCCCTGATGAGTGTGAAACCCAATGGACATTGGGCTTGATCCCAGGACCCTGAGATCATGACCTAAGCCAAAATGAAGAGCTGGACGCTCAACCATCTGGGACATGCAGGTGCCCCAAAACTGCATATTTTAAAATGATGTATGAAGTTTTTCCTTTTAAAATAAAGACATTTCAAAGTGGAAGTAGGGTAAGTTTTTAATTAATTAAATTTTCATAGAGTTAAAAATGCTATTGGTGTCTAGGAATGTAATGGAATGTGCCAGTGGCCCACTAGGAGAATGCTGGATGGTGTCTGGTTCTTGTAGTGTAAATAGGCACATGTCATGGCAGCTGCCCTTTGGCTGTGTCCATCCCAACACTTCAATAGAGCAAAATATGAACAATGATCTGTAAGGACAAAGGTACATTCTTTCAATGAGGAAAAACTTGACATGTTAGAAAAGTGAACATACATACATTGAATTTCCAAGGTAGAATAGTGCCTTAAAGATCATGGTCATTTGACCCAAATGGTTACAACCCACCCAAGTACAGGACAGATGTCACGGTCAGTTTCAGGTGCATCTTCCCCAAATGCCAGAGAAGATCATGTAACCTCTTTGCGGGTGAGGAAGAACCGGACGCAGTGGGTTACAGGAATGTGTACCTTGGGTCCACAAGGGTTAAGGGTAAACCCCAGACACGAGGCCAGCTTCAAAAATAGAACTGGGCCTCAGAGGTGGCAGACAGGTGAGGACATCCAAAGTGATCATCTGAGGCCTCATTTACACCCAGCTACTCAAGCCCGGAATTGATTAAAAGAAGACATTCTGCCTACTGTTCGCAGGCTAAAGAAGCACATAGTTCCATTTTCTGTCTGCAGGTTGACTCATGTTCCCACTCAGAAAGCATGAGGAGAAGACGTAAGGTTGTAGTTAATAGACCCCGTAACCGGTCATGAGCACATGAGGTGGAAGACAGCAGGTCTCAGCCCACAAGACCTCCAGCACCTTGAGACAAGTCCCTTTGGACTGGGCCACTTGTCATGCCGGAAGGACCCTCCATGAGACTTCCCTCCTAGACACTTACATTTCCAACTGTTTAACCTAAAATGACAAATGTGGTGTGTGCAGGGAAATTCTGTGGGCTTCCTGACAGTGCTGTCAGGGGCAGTCACAGGAGAGGTGGGGACTCCCCAGCAGAATCCCTTCTGTCAGGGGGAAATTGTATTGGAACAACCAGAACTGATGCAGCACCTGCTGGGTCTCAGCCATCACCTGGTGGAAGGCACATCCCCAACCGCCAGGAGGAGCAGGTGCTGGGAGGGGGAGGAGGTGGCTCAGAACAGTAGGAGGAAGAGGTGTCTGATGAGAACCCAGAGGAGCCAGTCAGGGGGACAGGAGAAAAGAGGGGTGTCTGAGCAGAGGCTCGGGCTCAGAACCCCGGAGAAAAGAGACAGTGTATCTAGAGAACATGGAAAGAGAGTGAGGTGAGGGTGCGGGGGGATGAGGCTGGGTCCACACGAGGGTTTTAGGACAGGGGGGCACCACTGGGGAAGCAATGGAGAGACTGGTTATCTGTTAATGTAAACACACTCTCGGAATCCTCGCAGCTCTGTGATTTTGTCAAAAATCGTCTCTCCCATTTCCCACCTGGGCTCAGGGGCATGGTTCTTCCTGGAAGTCTCTCCAAGAGCTGGAACCCCCTGTTGCTTGGGAATGGCTGGTGTCCACGCAGGCCCACTGGTGGGATGTCCTAGATGCAGGTGTGGGCGGGGCGTTCAGCCTGGGCTGGTGACCAGAGCGATTGCCCAGCCCTCCCCATTGCTTGGACTCCCACAGTTTGAAGGCGTCTCTGAGTTCAAGTCCCAACAACAGGTGTGCCAGGATGCTCACAAGGAGCTCCAGACTCCTATGGCCTGACCTTACTCCCTGGTGAGACTCTGCTCCTGCAGGTATTTGGAGCCTGTCACCAGGGATGGCCCAGGGACCCGGAGACAGGCTGAGACCCTACCTCATGATGGGGAGAGCCAAGGCCACTGAGCAGAGGGGCGTGTGGGATGAAGACAAGGCTGGGGCCGTCTTTGGAACATGCAGTCTGCCACAGTTGGTCTCTGAACATCCCTTAGGAAGGACTCCTTGTGATTTTCATCTTGCTTCACCATGCCAGGCTCGCTCAGCCTGCTGTCCACACTGTCCTGGGAGTTCAGACCAAGACTCTGAGAACATGTGCAGGTGCCGATGTGAGGGAAACCAGGAAGAGCTGGCTGATGTGTGAACTTCAGATATTAGAAGCTTGTGTACTTTTCAAAGTTATGTATATTTTTTAAACTTGTGAAAAGTTCCGAAGTGCATCTTCGGAGTTTTCAGAATGGTTGTGTTTTCTAAGTTTGTCTCCCTTTGGACTGAGCAGCTTTTCACCAGCACTGCCTTCAAGGTCATTTGAACGAGTGAGCTGGAGTCAGTGGAGGACAGCGCTGGAGTCAGTGGAGGACGGGGCACAGACATGCCCTCCCTCACCTGCCCAGGAGCAAGCCAGCCTTGCGTCAGAGAGGCTTCTGGAAGTTCTCTGGGGCTTCAGCAGTGTGCCATGGCTACCATGCCTCTAGGGTCTTCAGAGTGCAAGGACCAGAGGGGCTCAGGTGGAGGGGATCCCCTCAATCCTGCACACCGGACAGAAGTGCTGGCCAAAGTCAAGGTGCCAAGATCAACAGCACACAAAACAGAAAGGGCCACAAGTCAATTATTGCACAGTGTCCCCCGGCACCTGGTGGTACAATTATAGCCAGAATTAGGTTTCTGCCTTTCCCCTGTCACAGGAGAAAAGGACACCAGTGCCCTCAAAAGATTTGGTATGTTAGTAAGCTGTGTGTTACAAACTAGGGGGAGAATGTTCTATTCCACCTGGTGACATACTCCTAATGGATGGTGTTGCTCACAGCACATGGTGACTGCAGTTCAGATGCTTTCCCTGCAGGGGAGGGGGAACCAGGGACTGACTTAAAGGGAAGGGGAAAGGGCAGGCTTTGAAGGTTAAATTAGAGGGTTGGGAGGCAGATTTGCTCTGGGGTCAAGGGCTTATCTGCAATACTACATGGCAACAGGGAGAGATCCAGCCAGCGCCCCATTTCTTCCCGCCTGGTGGGCAGCTCTGGGATGAGTGACTGTGTCACAACAGAACATCTTCAGCCTCTGCGCTGACTTGGGTCACAATTCAGGGGAATTACTGGCAGGCTCCCCCAGCCCTTTCCCTCCCCTGCAGGGCTTTGTGTCTGAACCTATTGGAATTTGCGGCTAAGGGAGAAGCTAGAATAAGGACAGCGTCAAGTTCTACAGAGCACTGGGCAGGGGGAGGAGTTCACAGATGACAAGTACCTGCACAGATTATGTTAAATGTGAATGGAATGGCCTCCCTGTGACATACCAGAGACATCAAAGGGAATATCTGTAGTGGAATATAATGTGTTGCAGTGTATAAATGCTGGGGCCCAGGGCATGAGGGTTGTAGTGAAATTGGCAGGTATGGGGACCCGTGCACGGTCACTATGAAGTGCCTGCAGACACCCATGCATCCTGGAGTGCTGGGATGGCACGCGGACACTGCAACAGCATGCTGACCTGATTTTCATAAGGGCAGCGACAGAATAAGACATGGGTAACATCGCTGACCAGATTACCACCTCCAGGTGTAAAATAAGTAAGTCCCAGGATGTACTGTACAGGATGGGACCACAGTTCATTACACTCTATTGCATATTTGAAAGTTCCTAAGGGAGGAGCTCTTAAAAGTTCTTAACACAAAAAGCACAGACAAGGCAGGAGTTCTGAACCTGGAGCAAAATTTAAAATCTGCTCAGGGCCTTGCCTTTTTCTGTAACACACCTTCTGTTACCTGTGTTCAGGATAAGCACTGAGGACCCTTCCTCCAGTAGCTGTGACCCTCACAGAACCTCCACGCTGGAATCAAACTGCAATTGTTGGGCCCCTTGGGGTCTGGGAAAACCACCCTGGAGGGATCTGTCAAGTGTGGGCTGCTGAGAAGATTTCTCAGAAAACACTGGCCCAGACTCTCCTCTGCCAACTCCACCAGGTTCCCGCCCTCACCCTGTCATCCAAGCCAAGAGGTAGGTGCTTCATTCTTGGTTCCGGTCTCTCAACTCCGTGCTTGCTTTGTGCTGTCTCCTGTCACAGTCTAGGAGGAGTGCTGGCTTTGTTTTGGTTGCTTGGCTCGTGTCACCTGGGTCCCCATACCTTGGTGACCTTAGGTATGGTCAGCCTGGCTGTGGGTCCTGTGTCTACCCCCTTCCTGGCCTGCCCTTGCAGATGTCCCAGCAATAGTAAGGACAGGCCTCACCGAAATCAGTGTCAAATATCCAAAAGTGCAAATCACAAATGTCAAATTGTAGATGGTGTTGTTTTCTACTTGGGGAGCTACTTGGGGGGCTGGGAAGGGTTCAGCCCTTGAAGACACAACGAGTTTGGATGAGCATAGCTTCCAGATTGCACAGACCAACATTGGGCACAGGATGGTACCTCCTCTTAGGCTTTCTTCTTGGAATGCTAAGCACACCCAGTGACTGGAGAGCAGAGAGCAGTGCAGTTGGGTTCCTGTGGAATCCCGTTCCTGTGCATCTCAAAGTTGATTCTCTTGGAATGAATGCTTTGTAATGAGGTTTCAAGTTGGGATTGTCCACTCACACGGAGCCTCATTGTAGACAAGTTTTGCTACATTCCTCTACCTTCAGCAGACAGTTATGTGTGGATTCACACCCAAAACTGAGGGTTGCCTGTCCTTCCCCAGGGAGAGCCACCTGAGATGAGCATGTGGAAATTGTGTCATCTGGGATGTTGTTTCTGCTGAATCACACCGAGCAAGGGAATTACATCTGGGAAAATAAGAATATAGCCTATCATTGATTTTCCATAACAGTTTCAATTTTGTACCTCAAATTCACTTGTGTACATGATATCACATAGTGTCATATCTGTAGCCACATCAAAAACAATGGTATTATACATGGTGTTTCTATGTGACCCCTCTCTCCATGAGGAAGGACATCTGGGTTGAATTTGTCGGGAACGGGGGACAGTTTACTGAGGTTAACATGCCCTTTCAACTTATTTTTTGTGAACACAGGAGAAGAATTGGTACTTTGGGAAGAAATAATACCAAAGTGGATTGATGTCTACACTGTTGCTCATACATATTGCTACTACTTTCTGAGCACCAAGTGTGTGCACAGCACTGGACAAAATACAGTACATGTGATACCTCATAGATGTCCACATGAGAGCCTACAGGGTATCTCTCCACAATTTCACTGAGGGCTGGAGGGGCCAAGCGGGCTGACCTTGCAACACAGCTGGCAGTTCATGAAGCATCTGGTTCTTTTGCCAGTGCCTAGTGATGACTTCAGCATAAAGGCAATCTCATACACGCATTTTTCATTTTCTTCTGTAGTTTTGATTTGATTTATAAATGTAGGATGGGTTACACCCTCTCTGAGGGCAGCAGTTTTCCTGATTTAATGATTAGGCTCAGACTCTGAATATGGACCAGGCCAGTGTTTCTAGTTTTAGGTCAAGTTCCCTCACAATTCCTGCTGTTGCCCCTAGAGGGAGCCAACTCCTTGCTGTGGGGTTAAATTTACTCCAGTCCGAACCACAAGGGAGGCAGGATAGGATGAGAACTTGTGTGCCTGAGTGAGAGACAGAGAGAGACAGAGAGAGAGAGAGAGAGACCGAGAGAGACAGAGACAAGGAGATTGGTGACAGAGAGATAAGGATAGACAGAGAGAGAGACAGAGAGAGAGAGAGACAAAGAAATCTATTTAGATCTGTTACCTGGAAATTGCATAGGTCCTCATAGATAATGAAGATTATGCCCCAGAAGCCCAGGAGTTACCCTGAACCAGCCACACATCAAGTGACACATGGTTCCTGGGGAGGGAGAAGTGTTATTTGCTACTCACCACTCACCCCTCAGAAGTCGTGTCTCCATTCATCTTCCTTCTCACCGATTTTCCCTAACTTGAAGAATCTGCAAGTAGATTCTTGATTAAATGCAGCTCAGGGTGGAGGGATTATCTACAAGTGTCAACGTGTGCGGCAGCATCCTTCAGCCACTGCTTAAGGAGACTTGGGACTTGGGGCCCAGTGACAGAAGATTCTGTCAGGAGGATGTGCCCTTTGGACCCAGGAGCCACCCGAGCTGCAATCAGCACAGCGATGCAGCGGGTCTCCCGGGGAGGCTGCTGACCTGGTCCAGGTGCCACACACGTGTCATCTCACCGGATTCTCTGGACTTGGTGAGCTTGTGTGATAAACCCCCTTCGGGGAGAAGTAACCCGGGGCTCAGAGACATAATGTGCCTGTGACAAAGGCAGAGGCTGAAACCCAGGGTCTGGCAGTGCTGTGTACATGGGTGAGGGAGGGAGGAGGAAAACTGGATTTGCTTCCAACATTCACACTTGAAGAGATGTCACTGGACAAGTTGGGTATTTGGGCTTCTTGCAGAGGGCTGCTGCCCTCTGTCCCCAGAGAGGAGCACAAGGAAAGGTCTTCTGCCCAGCTTGCAAAGGGGCTTCTCCATCAGGCCACTAGGGGCCAGCAGTTAGCAAAAATTAATGTTTTCCCTCTGTAATTTTAATGTCTCCACATGAAATCATTATTGTTGTAATACTGTGTACAAGTCTGTCGTAATCTTTTATCCTTCCGACAAAAAATTCCTGCAGGAGGTGCCAGAATGCCTTTCATTTGGTAAATCTGGTCTGCTCCTAGGAAGCCGGAGGCCGTGGTGCCACTGAGACAGTCCATCCCTGACGGTGCTTGTCTAGGACACAGGTTTGACAGCACAGGGAGTGGACAGACCCCTTCTCGGGAAACCCGAGAGCCACTTGGACTAAGAGTCTGCAGAGAAGCGCACTGCGACGGGGCCCATGTTGCCAGTGAGGGTTGCATCATTTCTTCTTTACATTTCTATTGGCCAGGTGTCCTACTTGTATAATCAGAGAGACCTATTCACTTAAGAGTAACTGTTCCTGCTTTTCTCCTTCCTGCCTTGAATTTTCCCATTGAGCTTGTCCTCAGTCTGAAATCTTTGCTCTTATGCAAGGGCTCACTTTGTGTTTGGCTCACCGACTGTGAAAGCCAGGCAGCCCGGGGGAAATGGTCAATTCTTCAGGACTTTGCAATGTGTGTTACTATTCCCTGCAAACCTAAGGTGCTACCTACAGCTGTATCTCAGCTCCCCGGGTCCCTCCCCCAGTGCACTTATGGGGAACCGCCTCTCACCGCCCAAGTCCCAGCCCTGAGGCAGACAGACTAGCTCTGCCCTCAGGGCAATGGAGGAGAGACAGGCAGGCGCGCTAGTAATGGGGCCGTGGGTCCATGGGCACCACTCCTGGGCCTCCAGGCTCTAGGTGCAGACACAAGGGACCCAAATCGTGTTTCCAGCTAACCTCACAGGTCTCACCATAAATGTCCATGCGATATTTCAAAATTGACCCATTATTTCCATTTACTAACAGACGTGGACTTGAAAGTGGATCGTTAATATCCCTCCCATAACGGAAAAGCACTACTGCTGCCATTGATAGAAATATTGCGTGAACAGCCAACCACGGGGCTGACATCTGGTACGTGCAGTTGCTCAGTCCTGCTTTCTCAACAGGGGAGATTAGCCGGGATGGACTTCAGACCACAAACCGAGACCTGCCCCTAGAGCGACCGAAAGCCCTGGAGGGGATTCCATAAAGGAAGACCTTTCTCACTGGGACTCTCAGCGGCACTGAACACCACGGACAGCTCCTGTGGGCACTTATTGTTGCCTTTGACAAAAGACGGTCTCTCGGACCTGAGTGGTAGTGCTTGATCCACATCAGTCAGGATCCTGGTGGGGACATTAATGAAAGGCAGAGTCATGGGCAAAAGTCACAGGAAGACCCAAGAGACAGTGAAGCATCTGGAGGCTGGGACAGAAGGAAGCCATTACCTCCCCTGGGGCAGAAAGACACAGGGATAAATCCTTTCCTGGGGAAGCTGGAGCCCAGGGGTGAAGCTGCTCAAGAATTTAGAGTCACAGACACACAGCTGGAGTCAGAGAAGCAGCACTGAGTGATGGGGGAGGAAACACGTGAGCCTAATCTCCCCCCAGCCCGTGCAGTGCCCCCCATTAGCCGACCCTAAGTAGAAGCCCAATGACAGGCAAGCCTGGGAGAAGCCGTCCATGGGGTCCACCTTTCGGGGCGTCCCTTCCTTAGGAGAGTGGATGCTCTTTTCTCATGGCAACATTCTCCTGAATGGCGATGGCTCTCTCTCTTATTTCAAAGAGACCCTCACGTACAGGGATGTGGCACCACACTGCCCGAACCCAGAAGTCAGGGTTGTCTCTGTCTTTCTCTGTGTGCAGAGCTCCACAGAAGTTTCTCACTGGCCCAGTGTGGGTTCTGGAGCGGGCCTGCATAAACATCAAGGGGTGGGGAGATGGAGTTCCCTGGTGGCCTGGCCCCAGGGCCCCAGGGCCCAGGGGCAGTGCCGGGAAAGGAGCCATCCTCCCCACGGGGAGAGTTCTGTTAACAGGGAAGGGACCAGAAGAGCTCTGGACAAAGAAAAGCAATGGATGGCAAGAGTCTGTCTACTTTTCTCAGATGCAGGTGCCGGGACTGGCACGTGTTCATCAGAATGTGGGGCTGCCTAGGCTCCGGGAATGTTAAAGTAAAACAGCGAGGCGTATAACCCAAATCCGAAGGGCTTAAGGACCACTGCGCTCACTGCCCCATCCTGGGAAAGGCCTCGGGGGACAGGCCAGGGGGCCTTTCAGGGTGTTCTGTTCCTGAAATCAGGTGAGGTGGGAACTGTCTGGTGAAGTCCCACCATGCGTGGCTGGCTCCACCCCCTGCAGGAGGAAGAAACCAGAACATGGCTCAGCCCCTGCAGCCAAATGAGACTCATCAACATCCAGAGTCCATGGGGCTGTCACTAAGCCTGGATGGCGTGACCCTGGGAGAGCCCCTCCAACACCAAGGGCAGGCCTGGCTGTACCTGAGCAAGCAGCCGCTAGATGGCAGGCAGGCTGCAAAACCTGAGGGAGGTTGGGAGACCTGAGGCTGAAAATGACTGCCTTTGTAAGGAGTAAAAGATTTCCAGGTTTGCAAGATGAGAAACGTTCTGGATATGACTGGTGCTGAGGGTGCACAGGACTGGCTGCCCCTGCACCCCGCAGGTAAATGTGCTAAAACGACTAATTTTGAGGTTTGTCTCTCTTACCACAATTTCTTAAATACAAAGTAAAAAAAAACCCATCAAGCTGAAAGTTAAAAATAACGAGGTAAGAGAAAACTTGCAGAGGAATATGCAAAGTTACCCAGTGTGTTTAGAGTATGCAGAGAAGCTGGGCTCCCAAAAAGGGCTGAGGTAGAAAACATGATCCAATGCACTTTGTAAGAATTTGAGATTTGTTACTTTAGGGAAACATCTAAAGTGGTATCAGAGGAGGAAGAATTAAAAATTTTGTTTGACTGTTTTCTATTTGTTTTTCCATTTTTTCCCCCAGTTTGAATCTATATGTGGGGTGGCATCATAGTCTTGTCCGGACTTTGGATTTTTGAGGACTTAATTGAGCCAAACTGTTTGTTAGGTGCACGGTTATCATACTCATTGTCTCCAGACCATGGCTGAGCAGGTATCGTGAGTGCCAGCCCCCAGCTCACAAGAGGTCACAGAGACAGATTCGCCCATGTGCCTGGTCACCCAGGGGGATCACCAGGCTCAAGTCAACAGTGCCTGAAAAGTTGGCCCTGGGGTGTTATTTTCAGGGATTGGAGCTATATTTTGGGTGACCACCTGAGAGTAAGATCAGACTTCATCTTTGCAGCCAAAGGCCCTGTGCTGCTGAGAAGTGGGGTCAACCCCCTCAAGCCTGGAACTCAGCAGCTTCCAGACACAGACCAGGACCGGGACGGGAGCGCAGGTCCCCACTGAACACCCTGGAGGAGGGAGGGCCATGGAGGAGAACCTGGAAGGGATTTTAAGGAGTGATCAGTGTCTTGTCATGGGCACTTCTGGAAATTTGTGTGGCAGGAGCAGGAAATGACCCAGGGGACAGTTGCTAATCTTCCAGAACCCCAGTCTCAGATGCTTGCTGGTTGTGACTATTGCTCATAGGACCAAGTTGCTCCTAAAGAATGAAGAAGAGTGTAGGTGTAGGGAGGAGGGGAAGGAAAGAAGTTGCACAGGTTTCTACAGCAGAGGTTCCCCCGAGGTGGGACTGTGATGTGCCCTCCCTCTTGGGGCTGATGTTTGGTGAGGGGGTCTGGCCGGGTGCCTGAGGCTGTGACTCCACCCTGTGGGACTCCTGTCAGGGGCACAGAGAGGGTACTTAGGCAAGCTCTGAGGAGGATAATGTGCCTTGTCCCCTCTGAAATCATGGAATTTACAACAAAGAGACTTCGGAGGGTTTGATTAAGCCATTCTCTCTGTGACCTGAAACTAGGGTTTAAGATTTTAAACAGAATTTTACCTTCAATTATTACAATTCAGACTAATTGTCAGGCTGTCTGCCCACACTTGGGGGCCAGTTATTCTCCTGTGCTAAGTATTTACAGTATAATATAGTATATGAGCATGTGTGTGTTATGAGTGTACATGTATATTTGTCTACTGTGAAAGTGTGTATGCATACGTGTGCATGTGTGTGTGCATAAGTATATATATATGCATGTGAGCGTATATGTAACTGTATGTGTGCATATGTGTAAGTGCATATGTGTATATATATGTGTGTATATATGTGTGTGTGTGTGTGTTTACGTTATTGTGTGTGTATGTGTGTCTGTTTTCCATGAGGTAAAGGATTTTCTGGCCCTAAAAAGTTGATCTCCTGGGCAAGAGCCTTGAGACTCACTGATTCATCCATGAATGCCCGTTTGCCACATTCAAGGGGATGGAAAGAGCATCCTGAGAACTTTTCCTAGAAAAATATGAATTTATTAATGAACTGTTGACATACCTTGTAATACTTTTTTACAACATATAACAACTTTTATAATATCACATTTTAGCAGGAATGGAAAGAAAGTTCAATCTTCCCACTATCATGAGAGACAAAAATGTTGGTCAACATTATAGTTATTATTAGTTTAGAAAACCTTCAACTTCAAAACTCATTATGGGTGAAGTGTTAAGAATTTTTTTCAAATCTGGAAAACCTCTATCAAGTTAGATATTTTTTATTGAAAGGTAAACTTTAGAATCTTCAGACATGTGGAGTTTTCTCACTTGCTGATTCATTTGAATGCTCATTGAATTGCAACAATATTAGCCAGTCCGTGGAGGTCTGCCTCTTTAATCTGGTTTGAGGGGCTGAGATCATCTGCAGGCTCCGCTTGCTGGGGACACAACTTCACTAGTGCTCTGGGCTCTTCTCCCTGTGAGGCTCCCCTGCCACCCAGCGCAGGTCCCCACTTCTCCAGCTTCCTTATATCTCTGCTCCTGGGAGCCGGCTGTCCACTGGGGCCCTGCCTGGCCTCCCATTGGGAAAGGACTGGGGGACCGTATCAGTCAACAAGGGCTGTACATAGCAAGGAAGCCATGAAAGACCCTTCTGTGTAGAGAATACCCAGCCCCAGGGCCAACATGCAAAACTGGTTATCTTATAGAATGTTCTGATTTGTGGCCATATCTGATTGTTCCTCCTGGTGACATCTAACTTATGCACTATAAACTGGACAAATGTGGACTTCCAGCTGGATTAGCTTCCATTCATCGTTTTGACAAGATACTGTCCTTAAAATAAAAATAAGCTTTACTACCTCTGTTCCCAAAATGTGTAGTTTGAGACTGATTTAACATAGATGAGCTTCTCATTTGCTGACTCCAGAACCCGAGCAGCCCTACTGTGTGCCCCAGATTCCCACACTGTGTGAATTTCACGAAGAACATGGAGACTGACACTCTGTTACACAGAGTAAGACCCCTTAGAAACAGCAACAGCTTCCCAGCGCAATCACCAGTCATGGTAAAATAGTTTTAAAACATTGTATTGGCTATCAAGAGAAACAGAAAGAAAGAAAACAAGCGTTTAAAAGAAAGAAATCTGAAATCTGGGGAAGTCAGAGTCTCAAAGTTATGGACATTTTTTCAACTGAATAACTTAATCTTAGAAAAAATCGTCCCATGGTCCTATTTCTTCTCCATTTCACAAGACTAGTGACCACGTTTTGTTTTTGTTTTTGTTTTTGTTTTTGAGGTTTATTGTTGTTTTGCTTGTCTAGAACCATTTGTTCTGTGCTGTGCATAGAAATGCAGGGAAAGCCCCACAGGCCCTGCCCATGAAATATATTGTGGCCACGTGGATGCTGTCCCCTGACACTATAAAACTCATCCCGTTTTCCTCAGGAAGGGCCTCACTTTGGGAAGACCAGCGATTCTGGTTGCTCTTGAAATGCGCTCACAGATCCCAGCGTTAGTAGGAAACCTGGAGTCATGCACATGTCAGACCATGGCCCTGTCATGAAACACAAGGGTCAGTGCATCTCTATTCCATAGACTCTGGGATGGAGAATGGGAAGAGCAGGTTTTACTTCATAAGAGTGTTCATGTTCCCACCTGAACTTCCCATCCCTGTCCTTCTTTCCACGTGACAGAGAAGCCTGGAATCCTCATCCACGATAGCCATGTAAACATTTCTAAGACAACTAGTTATGATGCTGCCTGTGGATTCCTTTGTCTCTTGAAGACGTGCACAGTGGAAGACAAGGTGATTGTGAATCAGAGTGTCCTCAGTGCCACCCAGCTTCTCCTGAGCATCTGGCATTGGAAGGACAGTGTATCTATCTATAAAGCCTGGCTTATTAATGAAAGCCAGGAGCTCAAAACTCTGGTTTTTCACGTTAAATCCTGAACATTTGACTTTTATTTTCATGTCTCCTTTACTACACTTCCCAAGGCAATGGATGCTTCTGGTGAATCAAGGGTGTGTTGCCTATACAAATGTGAATAAAAAATGAACATAAACCTTCCAAATATATTATCCTCATCACATTTGAAATTGAGGGGCTGGGAGGAGAGGGTAGTGGGTATTAGGTTTTCATGGGGACAGAGTTCAATGTGAGATGAGGAACATTCTGGAAGTGGGTGGTGGTGAGGTTTGCAAACAGTGTGACTGCACCAAATGAAAATATTTAAAGGGATCAATTTTGTCATGTTATGCATATTTCACCACAGTAAAAAGTAATCCAGCTTGCTTCCCAGTGAGCAGGTGAGTGTGGGAAAATTTCTCACCCCTACCTGGAAAAAGAACAAGGAACAAGTTGGGCATGATGGTGGTGGGTGGGCTTAGAAGGACAGTGCTGACCCCTGGGGTCCAGCTGCCTGGTGCAGTCCTGTGAGTGTCACCAGCTTGCAGGGACCCTGTGCCTGCCCCCACCTGTCTAGATCATGAGCTCTGAACAAGCAGGGGTGCAGAGGGCTGGGCATCTTCCCTGCAGCAGCATATTTCCTGTCTGGCCTTGCAAATGCTTGTGTGCTGTGTAGACTGCTATAAGGTGCCTGGAGGAGGGGGCTGTGGGGCCCACATTTCACCTGCATTCAACCCAAGCCCTGTGCACCTGGAGTGGATCTCTTTCTGTATAGGGGACTGTTGGCACCAAGCTTGACCTTTCTAGTAACATCACGGCAGAACACCTGTTGGATTTTTGCCCAGACTGCTTGGATTCCTCTGACTCAAGTGCTCACTGAGCCTCTACTGTGCAAATCATGGGGCAGCGACCTTAGAATAGTTCCCCTCTGCAACAGGGATGCACACAAGTCAGGTGGAGGACAGTGGGGCGTGGGGAACGAGTTCCCAGCCAGGATGCAGAGGACGCACACCTGAGTACACATGGCTGAGAAATGTTTTCCTGTGTTCTTAAGATCTCTGGTCTAATGTAAGATTAAACTGACATAAGGCAAATTCGTCAGAGGAAGCATCCAAGTTGTATTAAATTTTTATATTGACATGGAGGCCTTCACAATTGAATTAAATACCCCAAGGAGTGACCACAGCTGGAAGCTTCTATAACTTTAGAGGAAGTCTTGATAATTTGTAAAGACATGACAAGGCAAAGCATAGTAAGTTTTGGGGAAGTGACAAGGAGATACTTTGGAGGGCAGGGGATGAAACTAGTGGAAGAACAGGATTATTTAGGAATTGTGTTTGCATAGATGTGTTAGGTGTTGACTCCCAGCCTCCGTTGGTCAGGATGCTCTCTTGCTGGATCCTTTCTCAGGGGAGAACACCTTTCTCAGGGAAATTTTACGACCCGCTTCTGGAAAGCGGATGTCAGAGAGTCCTTCCTGCACCTACTGCTTCTCAAGTGCCTGCAGCTCAAAACAACAAATATGTTACAGTCACTTACTTTGGGGGAGTGTGTCCCAAACCCCTGCAGCCTCAGCGAATAGTAGAATGTCTTAGGAACAAAACTGAGGTTTCTGCGGAAGAAGGAATGCTGCATCTAGACTGTGACACAGTGTGTGTGTGTGTGTGTGTGTGTGTGTGTGTGTGTGTGTTTACGTGGGATGGAGGGCTTAAACTCTGTTCTGTTTCTCTGGGGACCTCAGACTGATACACGGACCCATCTTATAGACCCACGCACCATCTCCTACTTTCCTCCATATTTTTCTCATGCCTTTTCCCTTCTTTGCAAATAATAATAATAATAATAATGATAATAATGATAGAAGGTAATTAGTTTCATTACAGGAAGTGAATACAGAGAGTAAAGACAGTGTTAATTGTCATCAGGTTAGGTGGAAGAAAAAGGCCTTCGCATGGAGCCAATATATTTATTTCTTCCTCAATTTCTCTATTGTGATGTGAAGAATGCCTTTGTATAAAACCAGGTAAGGGATTGATTTCCAAGCTCATAAAAGCTGGAGTGGGTTTCTAAGTAATTCCCAACTTTCTCAAACCACTGAAGAGCTTTCCACAGTCAACCGTCTCCCTACTGCTGGACACTTTGATCCTTCCCATCTTTTTGCTCTTACAGACAATATGTAACCTTAGAAAGGCTCATCTAGGTTTCCCTGCTGACCCCCAGGTCAGAGGGCCTGCTTATCTAAACTTCTCAAAGTCCACAGAGCTGCCACATTGCCATCCTGTGGCCGTCCTGTGATCTGTCTCTCCAGCAGGCAGAAGAGGGCCGTGTCCCAGCACCTGAGGACATCTGAAAGGATCAGTCGCGGCTGTTTATTGTGCATCTGCTAAGTGAGAATGGATGGGCCATGTTCTTCTCATTTCCTGATCCTCAGGGAGGCTCACCATCTCTCATGGCTTCATCTACTATTTGTATTTTCTCCTCACAAACTGTAATCTTATATCCTTAGTTTATCTCTCTGAGGTGATTTATCTTTTCCTCCTTAATAGGTATGATCCTGATGTGCCCTTTGTGTTACATATTACAAACATTTTCTCCTGTGCTGTAGACTGTCTTTCAACTTTGTTTGTGGGGGGTAATTCCCATTTTGACATAATCACATCTATCTTTTCTTTACACCTTGTACTTCTGTGGCCTTGTGCCCTGCCCTTCTCCCTCTTGTCTCATTCAACTAAGCAATGGACACTTCATTCCTTGATGACAGACACATTATAGGAGGTATTCTCTCTCCCTGCAATTAGGAAATCTTTTGGTTTTGTTTGTTTGTTTGTTTCTTGTTTTGTCTTCAAAGGTTGGCTTTCAGAGCCCTTGGACTCAGGAATTCTTATTTGTATGTCAAAGGCTGAAAAGTGACTCTTTTTCCTCTTTACATTCCTGCTGTTGAAATCCTCATTTTCCATGAGACAAGGATGTCCCTGGCCATAGAGAGGACCAGTCCCTAGAAATGGAATGCAAACGGGAAAAGAACACTGACATTTCAGACAGTACCACTGTCCTGTGACACACATGACACAGGTCTGCAGGTGGCTACAGGGCCCCTCTCAGCATCTGATACAGTCTCCCCTCAGCCCTGACAACAGCACCCAGGACCTGCTCTAAAAGAAAGAACTTAGGAGTGGGAGGTCTTCTGCTAGGAGAAGAGAGTTGTGGTTCCTGGGGGGAGAAAGGAAGATCTCCCCATGAGGCTGTGCAAGTCACAGACACAGGAGGCACTTTCCAGAAATGTTGAATGGACACAGTGACAGAGGGTTCAGGACTGTGCCTGGGGTAATGATGTGGGGCCCCAGGGAGGACTGTGGTGCCTTGGTTGCTGTCTCCAGGACTACAGCATAAAACATTGGCTATTGTACTGTGCAATTGTCTTTAATGATCTTTACTGATGGCCAGCCTTCAATCCCGGGTCTGGTACAGCCCTGTGTGCTGCCTTGTCTGGAGTTACAGCTCCTGAGATCAAACCCTGGCTCCCTGCTCACCAGCTGAGGAAGTTGCCAACACTCTCCAAGCTTCAGTTCATTCATCTCTTCAATGCAATAGGAGTTATTATGGTGAAAAGGCCATCATCCAAAGGAGAGTGTTTGTGACTATTCAGTTGTCCACTGGCTTCAAGAGGCCACAGGAAAGTAGTCTGGGATTTTGGATGCATGTTGTTTCCATTTCGCTTATCTCTACTTTATAAAGTCTTCATAATTATTGCTTGTTTTATTAGTCTTCTAAAGAAAGAAAGAAAGAAAGAAAGAAAGAAAGAAACTGCTGGAAGGACAAGGGCCATGGTCCCTCTGAGAATCCTTCACAACAGCCACTGCCAGTTTGTTCATGAAGGTTGTAATGCAAGGAGACAAGCCAGGGCAACCTTGCATTACTGCCCCCCCCCCCAGGGACATGACATAAGGAATGTGACATTGTTGCTCATGAGCCAGGTGACAGGTTTGGTTGGTTGTTCCACTTGGTAATGAAACATTCATGTACTCTTCATTTTTATAGCAAACCACTGCATTTCCATTAGATTATGGATACGTCCAGGACATAAAGACTGAAATTTTAAGGTAATCCTTCACTCATGTCTCCTGGCAAGTCCAGTTTTCCTGGACCGTTGTAGGTCCTACAAAGTCATTTTCACTTGTTTTTCATTTTTCTGACAACACGCAAGAAAAGGGGGGGGAGGAACACCAGCTTCCCAGATGGATCACTGATGAGCAAAGTTCACCAGAGTGAAGCCTGGACTCAGCATTGCATTTTGCCCAAAAATCTGCCCACAGGTGACCTATTTCAGTGTGTCGTGCACATTTGGGGGCTCAACAAGCAGGGAAATGCAGGGCAGAAAGCTTTGATGATGGAAGCCAGTTTGACTGAGAGACTCGAAGGGCACCTTAGTCCTTCACTCTTCATCCAACCTCGAGCACAGAGCACACCTGAGGCAGCCTGTTGGAATGGCCCCAGGTGAGTGTTTGTGGCCTTGTGTTGCTAATCCTCTGTCCATCTCTGCTGGTCCTATGACCAGGTGCTTTGCCCTCCTCAAACCTCAAGGCTTTGTCACGTTCTGTTCTTTCTCTGCGTTGTCAGATAATTCTATAATCTTCAGTGATATATCTAAAACATGTCCGCAATGAGAGTGTTTTGATGGTTTAAGGGCCCTAATAAATTCCAGAACATCATTAAGAATAATAGTAGTAGATACATGCTAGGGATTGTATATTGACCAATATATAATGTATCCTCTATCATCCTAACGATACCAGTAGACAGGTATTTTTAATCCCCTTTTGCTGATGAAAATGGAGGCTCTGCGAGGTGAAGGGACTTGCCCAAGGTTATACATGGCTAGTAAGAAGTAGAATCAAGACTTGAAACTAGAAATACTCAATTTCAAAATCAGCAGCCTGAATGACTACATATTCATTTGATTATTGTCTGCCTTTTCCTGCCGATCGATCATCACGTTCATGTAGTTCGTAAATAAGTACTTGTTAAATGAATGAACACTATCTCACGTCCACACCTAAGGAATGAAGGCATAATGGTTGAATGGCAGATCATTGTTTTGTTTGTAGTTTATTGAAAGATCAGAGTTGCCTGTGGCCCCAGCCAGCTCTGTGGTACCCTGGTGCACAAGTGTGAATTCCTCATTTCACTCCAGAAACACTTTGTGTTGAGACTTTTTTAAGATTCCATCATTTTTTTAAAAAATATTTTAAAATTTTTACATGTTAAATATTTTGAATGCTAAATATTTTACATGCTAAATCAGACCACTTTTCTTGTTCTAAAGCCAGGAATACTAAATTAAGAAGAGAACATGAACAAAATATTTTTCATCAGGAGAAAACTAATTCTCGCCTCACAAGGGAAATTTCCTGGATAAAATATAAGTCTGAAAAACATGGCTAACACTATTTCTTCTGCAGAAAACTAATGTTAGTCCTCCCTTTCAGCAGCAGTGTTCAAGGTCTAACCCTCAGTGTGACTATATTTGGATATAGAGCTTTTAAGAATTAATTAATGTTAAATGAGGTCGTAAGAGTGGGGTCCTAATTTAATAAAATTGGTGGCACTATAAGAAGATATAGAAATACTGATCTCTGTCTCTTTCTGTCTCTCTCCAAACACATTACCAAGGAATGGCCATTTTAAGACAGAACAGAAAGGTGGCCATGTGCAAGATAGGAAGGGATCTTTCACCAGAAACCTAAACAACCATCACCTTGATCTTGAACTTCCAGCCACCGGAACTGGGAGAAATAAATTTCTGTCCTTTAAGCTTCCCAGTCTATGGTATTTTGTTATGGCATCTGAGCAGACAAAGAGAGGACCTATCCCTATTTCCCCTCTTTGCTCTAGCAAAGACAGTGGTCTATTGCATTGATGACATTATGCTGATTGGAAATTTTTTGTTTTAGAGGGTGAGAAATAAACCACACAAAAATTTAAGGGCCTTCTATTTCTGTGAAATTTCTAGGTGTCCAATGATGTGGGCCTGGTGGAGAGATCTCTTCCAAGGAGAAGGATACCTTATTGCATCTGGCCTCCTTCCCCTGGCCAACCCCAAGAAAGAGTTACAAGGCTTCCTTTGGGTTTTGGCATCTTTGATTTTGGAAACAACCTATTCCTCCTGTGGATGTTATGTCATGTCTATTTACTGAGTAACCAAACACACTGCTGGTTTTGAGTGATGTTCGGAAACAAGAGAAAGCTCTGTAGCAGGTACAATAACTATGTGGCTGTTGTGCCACTTGGGTCACATTCAATGGTGCTTGAAGTCAGTGGCAGATAGAGGTGCTCTTTGGACTCTTAAACAGGCCCCTGCAGGTGAACCAGAGCACAGACACTGAGGATTTTGGAAGAAATCCATAGTCTCCTTTTGAGAAAGAGGTCTTAGCCTGCTGCTAAGCCTTAGTAGAGTCTGAATATTTAACCACAGGACATCAGTTCACAGTGTGACCTGGGCTGCCCAGCAAGCATGGATGTTATCTGATGAACAAAGCCATGAAGTTGGACATGCACATCAACACCCTTCATCAGATGGAAGTGCTATATGCAACAGTTAGGCCCAAGTGGGCCCTGAAGACATGAGTAATTTACTTTGGAGAGCAGCCAAATGTCCATGGCCCCCACCCTTGCCTTCTTTTGCCCAGCCTGCATCTATAGCCTCACTGGGAGTTCTCTATTAACAGATAAGATTCAGGCCAGGTTTACAGGTGGTTCTGCACAATGGGTAGGGTTCACTTGACAGTGCACAGCTGTGGCACTATAGTCTTATCTGAGACCTCTGTAAAAGACAGTGGGGAGGAGATAGTTTACCCAGGGGCAGAACTTCCAGTTATAGACCTGGTGGTTCACTTTGCTTGGAAGGAGATACAGCCAAACATGCAATTATATTCTGATTTATGAGCTGTGTCCCATTATTTGGCAGGATGACTAAAGACTCGGAAAGACCATGATTGGATAAGTGGTTCCAAGGAAATTTGGGGGTAAGGTGTGTGAACAAACCTTTCTTAATGGGTAGAAAGTGTGAAGATATTTGTGTCCTGTGTGAATGCTCACTAAAGGGTGAACTCAGCAGAGGAGGATTGTAATAATCAAATGGGTAGGGTGACCCGTTCTGTGAATACTAGTCAGCCTCTTTCCACAGCCACCCCTGCCATCGCCCAATGGACTCATGGACAAAGTGGCCATGGTAGCAGGGATGGAGATTATGCATGGGCTCAGCAACACAGGCTTCTTTCACAAGGGCAAGCTGGCAATGGCCAGTGCTGAGTGCCCAATCTTCTGGCAACAAAGACCAACACTGAGTCTCAGATATGACACCATTCTCCAGGGTGATCAGCCAGCTACCTGGTGGCAGGTTGATTACATTGGACCACTTTCATCATGGAAGAGGCAGCATTTGTTCTTCCTGCAATAGATAGTCGGATATAGATTTGCCTTCACTTTATACAATGCTTTTGCCAAAACTACCACCCATTCAATATAATTATGGTATCCCACACAGCATTACCATATTCAAGGACCTCACTTGACAGCCAGTGAACTAAAGCAATGGTCCCATGCTCATGGAATTCCCTGGTCTTCTCATGTTTCCAAACATCCAAAACAGCTGGCTTGATAGAATAGTGTGATGGCCTTTTGAAGACTCAGTTACAGCACAAGCTGCATGACAATATCTTGCAGGACTGAGACAAGGCTCTCTAGCAGGCTGCATGTGGTCTGAATCAGCATCCATATGGTGCTATTTCTCCAATAGCCAGACTTCCAAGGTCCAAGAATCAAGAGGTGGATATGGGACTGACAGCTCTCACTATTACCCCTAGTGATCCACTAGTAAAATTTATGCTACCTGTTCTTATCTCCTTATTCTCTACTGCCCTAGGTTCCTTAGTTCCAGAGGGAGAAATGTTTCTGCCTGAACATACATAATGATTCCACTGAACTGAAAGTTAAGACTGATGCCTAACCGCCTAAGTTCTTCACACCTTTGAATAAACAGGCAAAGGAGGGAACTATAGTACAACCTGAGGTGAATAATCCTCACTACCAAGGAAAAATTGCACTGCTACTCCACAATGGAGGTAAAGGAGAGTATGTCTGGAGTACAAGAGATACCTTAGGTTTCTCTGTGATTAAAGTCAAGAGAAAATTATAGTAATGCAATCTAGCAGGCTAGTTATGGCCTAAGACATTTCCAGGTTGAAGGTTGGGGTCCTGTACCAGGTAAAGAATCATGACCAGCTGAGGTGCTTGCTGAGGGTCAAGGGAATGCAGAATCGTCCATCTTCAGTATTCACAGAGCCAGTGGAAGAAAGTAGTTATAAATACTAGATATGTAGTACCATGTGGCCACTTCCAGAATGAGGGCTGTCATTATCATGAATGTTTCCTTCCTATTTTGTCATGAATACGTATGTGTATGTATGTGCATAAAATATCTTTGTCTTTTTCCCTGTCTTATTTCTTTATCATGTCACATAAGATGTGCTGACTTTGCGTCATAACATTTAGGTATTGTTTATTTTACATCACAGTATTTTAGTTTGGGGGTATCAAGGACAAGAGTAAATATGACCCAAGAACCTTATTTCCCCTGGGGCACCTGGGTAGCTCAGTCGGTTAAGTGTCCAACTTCAGCTCAGGTCATGATCTTGCAGTTTGAGCCCCACGTCAGGCTCTGGGCTGACAGCTCGGAGCCTGGAGCCTGCTTTGGATTCACTCTCTCTCTCTCTCTCTCTCTGTCCATCCCCTGCTCATGCTCTGTCTCTCTCCTCTCTCTCAACAATGAATAAACTTAAAAAAAATTTTTTTTAAATCTTATTTCCTCTGTGGGAAAAGGCATTAGTCCATTTTTGGTTGTAACAGCTTAGTTGGATCATTTTAGGAAGAATTATGACCGTGTCATTGTCTTTGTGTGGAGATGAAGTATGGTTTGAGAAGATGTGTGAGTATGTCAAGTGGAAAAGGACTTGAATTGTGAGAGTTAAATTTATGTGTCAACTTGACTAGGTCAGAAAATATTTGAACATCTGCTTAAACATTCTCAGTGTGTTTGTGAGGGTGACTTGGAATGAGAATAACATTGGAATTGGTATACTAAGGCAGATTGTCCTCCCTAATTTGGGCAACCCTCTTCCAATCAGTTGAAGGCCTACATAGGTTTAAAAAAACAACTGACCCTCTCCTGAGTAATGGGGAACTCCTCTTGCTACCAGACTTCTAGCTGGGACGTTGGTCTTTTCCTGACCTTGGACTGGAAGTGAAGCACTGTCTCATCTTGGACCTGGAGCCTGCTAGCATTTTGAGTGGAACTTGGACCATTGCCTCTCTGGGTCTGACACCTGGTAGTCAGGTCTTCCCAGTTGGACTGAACTACACCTTGGGATCTTTTGTGTTTCCGGCTTTTTGGCTGTAGATCTTGGGAATTCTCAGCCTTCCTGAGCATGTGGACAAATTCCTTATCATAAATCTCATTCTGTATATATACATCCTGTGGTTCTGTTTCTCTGGAGAACCCTGATTAATAAAGGCTGCCTGAAGTCTATCCATGAACCCAAGATATCAATGGGCATCATTTTAAGAAACCCTGCCCTAGAGGATTTTAGGTCTCAGGATTTGTCTACAAGGCATAGAATACACAGAACAAATCTGGTCTCAAGTCTTCAGGACCCAATGTTATTTTGCCCTGATCTTGTTTGCGTACATAGCCTTTACCAGCTTTCCTTTTTTTACCACCTTTCCTCATAGTCCAAGCAACACTCCTACGCAGGGCACATATTTCAGGTCAGAACTACATGACCTCAAAAATCTCATACTCCACAGGGGTAGCAGATGCTTACTTATGATGTTACAAAGCTGCAGAGAAACTGGCTCTGGGTACCATGTCATCCTGTGCTGCCACCATGCTATCCTCTGGTGACTTGATGACCCAGCTGACAGCTCCCAGTCTCCTCCTTTACTGTAGGCTCCATATCTAGCATCTGGGAAGGTTACAGAACCTGTTTGACAGGCCCATGGTGATGACAGTCTTCATGTGACTCTCATTGCTGCCTGCAGATGTGGAGTTACTGCTGACAACCTGATTTGTGGAGACATCACTGGGGGAGTAAAATAAAAAACCAATTATATCATGTGTTTGGGATATCTGGAAGAATGATCCCAGCTAATATTTTCTTTAGAGAGTTTAAGAGTTTGTCTTCATTACTTTCTTACACCATACACAAAAATAAACTCAAAATGGATGAAAGACCTAAATGCAAGACAGGAAACCATCAAAACCTTAGAAGAGAAAATAGGCAACAACTTCTTTGGCCTCAGCCACAGCAATTTCTTGCTCTCCATCTCCAAAGGCAAAGTAAATAAATACAAAAATGAAAATAAAAAGCTTCTGCATTGCAAAGGAAACAATCAACAACACTAAAAAGCAACTGACAGAATGGGAGAAGATATTTGCAAATGACATATCAGATAAAGGGTTAATATCCAAAATCTATAAAGAACTTACCAAACTCAACACCTGAAAAATAAATAATCCAGTGAAGAAATGGGCAGAAGACATGAACAGACACTTTTACAACCAAAACATCTAGATGGCCAACAGACACATGAAAAAATGTTAAACGTCACTCGTCATCAGGGAAATACAAATCAAAGCCACACAGAGATACGACCTCACACTGTCAGAGTGGCTAAAATCAACAACTCAGGAAACAACAGATGCTGGTGAGGGTGTGGAGAAATGGGAACCCTCTTGAACTGTTGGTGGGAATGCAAACTGGTGCAGTCATTCTGAAAAACAGTGTGGAGCTTCCTCAAAAAATTAAAAATAGAACCACCCTATGATCCAGCAGTAGCACTACTGCTGATACATAGGGGCACATGTATCCCAATGTTTATAGCAACGCTTTCAACAATAGCCAAATTACCAACTGATGAATGGATAAAGAAGATGTGGTTTATATGTACAATGGAATACTACTTGGCAATGAGAAAGAATGAAATCCTGCCATTTGCAACAGTGTGGATGGAACTGGAGAGTATTATGCTAAGTGAAATAAGTCAGTCAGAGAAAGACCTATATCACATGTTTTCACTCATACGTGGAACTTGAGAAACTTAACAGAAGACCATGGGGGAAGGGAAGGGGAAAAATAGTTTCAAACAGGGAGGCAGGCAAACCATAAGAGACTCTTAAATACAGAGAACAAACTGAAGGTTGACGGTGGGGCCGGGGAAGGGGGAAATGGGTGATGGGCGTTGAGGAGGGCACTTGTTGGGATGAGCACTGGACGTTTTAAATAATCAATGAATCACAGGAATCTACCCCCAAAACCAAGAGCACTCCATATACACTGTATGTTAGCCAACTTGACAATAGATTATATTAAAAAAAAAAGAATTGGTCTTCATTAAACCTGTATATACAATAAAAGAAAGATAAGGCAGAAGAAAGGGAAAATTTTTTTCTATTTACTTAAACTTATTTGTACATGGCTACCCATGGAAAAAAACTGAAATGTCACATGATTCTATTTATATGATTACCCCTACAGATTATTACAGACAATACTAAAGTATTTCCTAATACTAAAGACAAAAGCAAATACTGTCATAAAGAACTGATATCTACAATAGAGATCTCCCCATAACAATTTGAATCTGTAAATTCTCAACTGATATATCCAGTGGGGCTAAGATGGGTGTGTGTGTGTGGCGGGGGAGAATTCTCAAACACTGAGTGACTATAAGTTAGCTTAGTTTTTTGTAGGGTATTTGAAAATATCTACAAAACTTTTGATGGCCATACTAATGGATGTCTTAAGTTTCCAAATAATCTAGAGGAATATATACACAAATGTACAAAGATAATCATACAATACTTTTCATAGGAAAAAATTAAAAACAATCTGAAGACAGACCAAATGTCCCTCTATAGATATGTCCCTGTGGTAGAATTCCATACAGCCATGAAAACAACCACATAGATCTACATGTACTGACATAAAAGGATGAATTGCTATATTTTGAGTGAAAGGAAGTAGTATATAAAATGTTATCTGATATACATAAAAAAAGGAAATCATAGAGTTTAGCTTTTCTTTACTTAGGCAATAAATGACATAGAAAGAAGCTTCAGACATTGTAGAAAGTATTTTCATCTTCCAGTAATTTCTCTGCTACTCCAAATAAATATTTGGTATCCAGAATCACTTCAAATACCTTCTATTCTACCCTGTCCGGTGGAGAAGAGCAATTATCTTCACTTCTCAGGCAAAACAGGAAACCCAGTTTCCTTAAAAAGAAAACCTAGAATAGAAATGTTATCTGTCCACCCAGCCCTACAGAGACTTGCGTCAACCTGTGGAAAACAGGACTCAGCTCTTTGCCATGCATAAATGCTGTCTTAGTCTGTCCCGGCTGCTATGACAGAGCAACATAGACTGGGGGCTTGTACACAACAGAAAGTTTATTTCTCAGAGTTGTGGAGGCTGGAAGCCCAAGATCAAGGCACCAGCAAATTCACAATCTGACAAAGGGCTATTTCCTCTTCATAGGTGGCCATCTTTTGACTATGTCCTCACAGGGCAGAAAAAGGTTAAGGAGCTCCCTGGGACCATCTTTGTAAAGGCACTAATCCCAGTCCTGTGGGCTCCAATCACTTCCCAAACACCCTGCCTCCTAATGCCCTCACCTTGGGCATTAGGGTGTCCATACATGAATTGGTGGAGGCATGAGCCTTTAGTCTACGGCAAATGCCCAATGGTTCTCTGCTGTGTCTCCACCCCAATGCCTATCAGCCACCACCACCTTTATATGAGTCCGTATGTGTGGAGAGCTTTCCCAGAGCCAATTCCAGTGTTTCGTGTGCATGAGCCCAGCTTACCCCTCAGAACAAGCTTCGCCTTCCTGGTTCACAAAATAAGAAAACTGGAACCAAGAGAAGCTAGTGGAGCCCACGGTCACACCCTGGGAAGCTGGCGGCCTACACCAGAATCTGCACACTCTTCTCACTTCACCCCCTCACCTGCCTGGGAAAGGCACAGACAGAGGTGATCTGAACTCCGGCTGTGGAGCTTAGAATTGGGAGGAAACAACGATCTTACTAGCCTCTCACCACCTCAAGTTGTGACCACAGCTAGGTCGTGAAAGAGACTCGTGTTATTAGAGAATGTGACTAATGTGTACTGACATCACCCAGTGAAGCTGTGAGGGTGATGGTTTTATACAAGCAGCCATAAGTAAATAAATAAACTGTAAACGAAGCCCCTGACAGTGGAATCGGAAAACTAGAGTTTGTTGGAACAGCAATCTACTATCTCCATGCTTGTGGTGCATTTTTCACAAAACATTTTGTAAAACCTTGCAATGAAGCCTTTAGAGCTTTCCTGTTGCTTCAAATAAAGCAAAGTGGCTTGCTAGTATAGCAGAAGGGCTATGTTTTAATACAACCCTTATGCATTTCCGAGCAACGTCAATGCCTCCTCTCGCTAAATGCCACGAAGAGCCCAGAACCGCAGAGTTGCAGAGACAGCCTCCTTGCAGCAGGAACACCCACAGTCCACACTGGGTCTGAGAAGCTCGTCAAAGTAGCCATGAGGGTCATGACAAGTTTATGTTAAGAGAGAAAGTAGACACTCTGCTGCACTCCTCTATCGGATGACACTGCTGAACACCCAGTACTCGTCTGCAGACAGGATCAAGGAGCCATTTTCGCGCGGTGCCTGTGGATGACCCTGGACAGAAAGAACATAGGCAACGACAGCAGCCCTTTTGTTTGGTGCTGAATGAGCTCCATACATCTGTGCACTATGTGCATGAGGTAAGAGTGATGGAAACATCTTATCTTCGCCAAGGAAGATATGCAGAAGGCCAATGAGCACATGAGAAAGTGTTCACCACTATCAGCCATTAGAGAAATGTCAGTTTAAGTCAGGATGATCATCTTTACACACCTATTAGATTGGGTAAAATACAATAGAGGTAAAACCTAATACTGGTAAGAACGTGGAGAAACTGGACCACTCAGCCATTGCGGGAGGGAATGCAACATGGTATAGCTATTCTAGAATATGGTTTAGCGTTTTCTGCTTTTCTCAGTTTTATTGACATATAACTGAGATATAACATTGTATTAAAGTGTACAGCATAAAGATTTGATATGTGTATAACACGCAAAATCATCCCCACAATAACTTTAATTAACATCCATCACCTCCAAAGTTATAATTATTTTTCCTTGTGATGAGAACTTATTTTTAAAGTTCATTTATTTAGGGGTGCCTGGGTGGCTCAGTCGGTTAAGCGTCTCACTTCGGCTCAGGTCATGATCTCACAGTTTGTGAGTTCAAGCCCCGCATCGAGCTCTGTGGTGACAGCTCAGAGTCTGGAGCCTGCTTTCGATTCTGTGTCTCCCTCTCTCTCTTCCCCTCCCCTGCACATGCTCTGTCTCTCTGTCTCAAAAAAAAAAAGTTCATTTATTTAGAGAGAGACAGAGAGAGAGTTGGGGAGAGGCAGAGAGAGAGGAGACAGAGAATCTCAGGCAGGCTCCGAGTGTCAGCGCAGAGCCCGATGCAGGGCTCGAATTAACAAACTGTGAGATCATTGCCTGAGCCAAAATCAAGAGTCAGAGGCTTAACCAACTGAGCCACCAGGATCCCCTGTGATGAGATCTTTAAGTTTTACTCTCTTAGCAACTTTCAAATATACGATACAGCACTGTTCACCATAGTCACGACACTGGACATTACATGCCAAGAACTTATTTATCTCATAACTGGAAGCTTATACCTTTTGTCTTCCTGTCTCCACGTCCCCAACACCCAACCAGTTTCTTATGAAAGGAAACATTCTATTATGTTATGACCCAGCAATTGCACTTTTTTTAACCCCTTTTCAATCACCTCCTCCTTCTTGAGAGTGTTTCAGGTGTCACTGACCAAACCTATCTCCAGGACCAAGCCCAACATCTCTTCCTTCATCTACAAGCCACAGACATGTATTTATTTATTTATTTATTTTTTTTAATTTTTTTTCAACTTTTTTTATTTTATTTTTGGGACAGAGAGAGACAGAGCATGAACGGGGGAGGGGCAGAGAGAGAGGGAGACACAGAATCGGAAACAGGCTCCAGGCTGCGAGCCATCAGCCCAGAGCCTGACGCGGGGCTCGAACTCACGGACCGCGAGATCGTGACCTGGCTGAAGTCGGACGCCTAACCGACTGCGCCACCCAGGCGCCCCGCACAGACATGTATTTAAAATTAGCACCTGCAGCAGGCTCATTAGAGCAAATGGAACAATTCCAAGACTGTCTATGCTATTGAACAAGATCCTTTCTTTTTTTCTGAGAATGCCATCCTTAGAAATAGATAAGTCTGTAATGTCAAGAGGAGTATAAGAAGTCGGAGAGTGAAGCCAATAGCCAGAATCAGAGTGGATGGGCGTCATCACATTGGGGGTGATGACATCACTCACAGAGGTTCGCCGCACACCTACTAAGCTTCTGATTAAATCCAGCTGTGCTTGAAGAGAAACTTACTAAGTAAGCTGAGAAGCTGGAAATGTCTGTTACAAGGTGGTTGACCTGTCACCTATTGTCCCTAGGGGTATAGACAATGCCTAACCAGGCTGGAATATTAGGAAACTTGGCAGAAAAATGTGAGAATGTAGGATGTAGTGGTTACTACTTGCTGCCTGCACTAAACTCCAGCAAGAACCATACTTCCTTTACAGAGAAACTTCTATGCACACCACCCACCAGGAAACAGGGAAGAGAAGGAGACCTTGTTAAGAGAGACTAGTTCTGTGCACAATAATTGAAGACGTTTTAGATTCTGTTCATCTTTTTACCTGCAGAGTTAGAGGCACTAAATTCTCTGCCCCAGAGTAATGTTGGAATTGAAGATGGAACAGAAGGTAAGATAGCAGAAGGAACCAACAGCTTTTATCCCCTCAGGATTCTTTTTTTTTCTTTTTGTAATATCCTTTACTTTTTGACCCCCTTCCCATTTCTCCCACTCTACAGCCCCTGTGTTTGCCAACCACTAATCTACTTTCTGTATCTATTAGCTTTGTTTTTTTGTTTATTTGTTTGCTTGATTTTTGTTTTGTTTGTTTTTCTTTTTTGCTTTTTGCTTTGATTCCACATTTGACAGAGATTATATAGTATTTATCTTTCTTTGTCTGACTTATCGCTCTTGGGATAATAACCCTCAAGATCCATCCATATTGTCACAAATGGCAAAATTCCATTCTTTTTTATGGTTGAGCAGTATGTCAGTATATATATATGTCACATCTTCTTTATGCATTCATTTATTCATTCATTGACACTTAGGTTGTTTCTATATCTTGACTCTTTTAAATAATACTGCAATGGATATGTAGTACATATACCCTTTCCAATTAGTATTTTCATTTTCTATGAATAAATACCCAGAAGTGGGAATTCTGGATGTTATGGTAGTTATATATTTAACTTGGGGGAATCTCCATGCTGTTTTCCATATGAACTGTACCAGTTTACATTCCCACAAAGTGTGTATACAAGGGAGTCCTTTTCTCCACATCCTCACTATGTTTTTTATTTCTTATCTTTTTGATAATAGTAACACTAACAGGTGTGAGGTAACATCTCAATGTGATTTTTATTTGCATTTCCTGGTAATTAACAATGATGAGCATCTTTTCATGTACTTTTTGGCCATCCATGTGTCTTCTTTGGAAAAATATCTATTCACATCGTCTGTATATGTGTGAGTTCATTTCTGGGCTTTTTCTTCTGTTCCATCCATCTATGTATTTGTTTTCATGCCAAGGACATGGGTTTTCTCTGTATTATTTCTTACAACTGCATCCGACTATAATTATTTCAAAAGAAAAGTTTAATGAAAAGAAAAAGCTTATCTGTATGTTGACAAGCTAAATGGGGGCTGCCATGTTGAACAAAGGCTATTTCTTAGCCACTAGCATCCATTTCCTCTTGTCTTGGTAGGAACAGTGTGCTCTCATTTGTGGTTTCTTCTTCCCCATCACATGCAGTCTTGTGGGAGAGGGGGCTCTATTAAGATGCCTTTCCCTCCCTTAGACACGGGATGAAATATTGGCAGACATTGTCTTCCAGGTTTTTCAATCTGGAAGCAGAGTGGATGCAAGGATGGAGGAAACAATATGAATTCTTTTATTACAGCAACTAAGCCCTGACCACATTGCTGACTAGTTCCTGCTGCTTAGATGCCAGATTTGCCCTGGATTCCAGGTGTTTTGGTCCTGACATCTATTTCTTAGCATTGCTATGAACTCTGTCAATATCCCAATATCTTCTCCAAAATTCTATTTAAAAAAAAAAAAGAATATAATTGGTTTGGATTACCTGTCTTTTGCTCTTCAAAGATACCTTAAAATACCTGAGCTGTCAATTACCCTAGTTTCACATCATGTCAGTTTTCTTACTCTTTGCATGTGGACTAACTTAGAGTTCGCCAACTCCAAATTTTCATCATTGGGACATGCAACAAGGATTCCAAGACTCTCTTAGACAGAAGTCACTGTGAAAGGAAATGCAGTGATATATTTAAGCCATGTAACAATGCCTAACATATCACAAGTTGTTGACAACTACTACAAAGGTGGTGATGACTATGATAGTGATGATGTTGGTTTCCTGGACTGTAGAATGTCTGAAGCAAAAGTTGCAAGTAACTTGCTCTTGTTGTTGATAAAGTGAAACCAAGTAGACTGATGATCTTAATAAGTAGCTGATATACTTGTAATAATCTGGCCATCTGAATGCAGATAAATACTAACCATGTTATAAGCATTTTTTTCTACTAAATAATTTAAAACATTTTCTGTACTTGTTTGAACATTAATTTTTTCGTGAAATTCTTCCTTCACATATAGTGTGGAAGGAAAATTTGACTGCCTTGGATGAATTATCACAGATTAAAGTTGGAAAAAGAAACAGAAAAATATGTAAACATAAATGTGAATATTTCAGCTCCATTTATTCATTTTTAATGTGACCAAAATGAGAGCAACTTTATGCATGGATGTACTTTGCAAATAAAAAAAAAAAAAGTCAAATCTAAAAGAATTGAAAGTCATCATTTGGCTCTGCTGCCCACATTTTTAGTGCAACATGCAACTTTCTTATTAATCAAGCACCTGCTTACCCAATCATTGAGATACTGGGTTCAATGGTGTAATAGACATGAACATGACTTTGAGGAGTTCAGCCTAGCCAGGATTACCAAAAACTTATAAACACTGTAACAGGCACCTGAGCACTCTGAAGTCTAGAATCTGTGGAAACACAAAGAAAAAATCCATTTACTGGCTTTTCATTAGGGGACTGGAGGGAAGAGCAGGATTCTACCAGGCACTTAAAGAGGTAGAATGGTAATAAAGAGCATTCTTTAATAAAGGTAAATAAAGGTAATAAAGGCACAGCTTGCCAAAGGCACTGAGGCACAGGAGAGCCCCTCGGGCAACATCAGGTCATCACAGTAGCCCACTGACGGAGTACACCATTCATTGCTTTGTGACAGGGATGAGAGATGAACCTGGAAATGCCATTTAGGGCCAGCAGTAAAGAATGGCAGAAAACAAAGATAATGATGAGAGTGATGGTGCTCCTTCAGAATGGGATAAAAGGATGAGCCCAGAGATAACACTGTGAAGGACTAAGTAGTCCAACAGTCACGGACAATTAGAAACCATTTGCTATGACTACACCACGCAAAATAAAACATTTAAAATGTGATACCTCTAGCATAATGGGTCAAACGTGAGACAATATGTATTTTAGGTTCTGTGAGTATAGTTAGGACATGTATGCTTCATTTATCAGTTTGGGAGTACAATTTAAGAATGTTAACCAGATGTAGCTTGGCTTTTTTAGCGTATACGCTTACTTATTTATGGTTCATTTCACTAATCTGGTAACCTGGTTCACAGGAAGTAAAGAAATAGGTAGGTATTGCCTATGTATCAAATTCTCAAATAAATATTTTCTGAATGAAGCAAGGCTTTTGGAAGGATTCTCTGTGACCTCACAAGAAAGCAGTATTAAATTAGCCCTACTCTGTGCTCATGCCTGATGTGTATTATCTCATTTAATCTTCACAAGAGTCCTCTGAGGAAAATCTACTTATTGCCCCATGTCCTCACTGAAGAAACTGAGGCTGAGGACATTGGGGAACCTACCGGGGACCCACACCAAGAGAACTGTATAATGGCCATGCAGGCCCAGCCCTGACTCCAAACCCCTGTACAGAATCCCTCTGACCACTGCGCTCCCAGAGTACAGAGTGCTGGAAACAACATGTGAGGAAGATCACTTGGGTGTCTCAGGCATGTAGTAGGTCTGGGAAAGGAGGTCGTCAACCACTCACTGTTTAGACATATGGAATCCTGTTTATAAGGAGGGCATAACCAGTCGTTAGAGGGGAAAATCATAGACTCCTGATAAATAATTTTTTGCTTGAGATAAATGTCTTTCTGAAACATTTTAAATTAAATCTGAAGAAAAGCACGTCAGATAGTGAGAACCATAATAATCCATAACACAAAGACTGGGGAGGAAAAGCTGTTTCCACAATCTGCCAGTACTCCTTTTATTAAACCATATTATTCTGTAAATAACTCTTTTCTGTTGGTTTTGAGAAAGGCTTGAGAGGGAAGAACAATCCCTACTTGGGGGAGGCAGGAAGGGAGCATTACAAAATAAGACACTTTCCCTGGACACCCCTCCCATCTGCCCCTTTCCCTGAAATGACTTGAGCCTTGCCCAGTGCATACCCTGTTTGGGGGACTGACAGCCCTCTCCAGATTCTTCCATACCCAGGGGCATCCCATCCTGACACAGTGATACCTCTCACTGTGGGCTCTTCATCCTTTACCTGCCCCACCTTTGATCAGAATAAACAGGAACCACTAGACTAGATTATCCTGTTCTCATTCTTCCAGGAGATTTTCACCAAAAAACCTAGGACTAAAGGACAGGCAGGGTGATGCTGAAAACCCAGCTGGGGCTTCCTATGAGGTTCTTTTCATGAACCACCTTCCAATGTATAAGTGCATGGTAATTAGTTGATGTAGGTCCCCAGGGAGATGCAGGACCCTCCCCCTCCAAAGGGCTGTCCCTGGTCCTCCACCTTACCTCCCCTTGGGGCCACTGAAGCAGGCACAAATTCCCCTGGGATAATTAGGGACCCAGGCATCACATGCCCCAGCAGCCCAGAATTCCAGGGCACAGAGGCCCCTCCCACAAGATGGATCAGCCAATTGCAGTGCAGGCAGGTGGGGCACAAGGCTGGTAGGGCCAATCTCAGACCTTAAATGAGCAGCCTCCCAACCATTGCCAGGCCTCCTGGACATCCCCTGACCTAAAGCTGTGACTGAAACTGCACAACTACATCTGCCACAGGTGAGATCCCCAGAACTGGCATGAAGGGTGGGCCACCTCTGAAAACACTGGGGACAGCTGCTTTGGGGATCTGGGGTTTGGGGCTCCCAGGAGGCACTTTTCCAGGACCTGACCCTCCAGACATGGCAGCTTGCCCCCACACACCAGGACTCAGGACTCCTCACTCCCTGCACTGCCATTTACATGTTCTGGAAGCAGGAGGCAGGTCACAGGGCAGGGAGTGGGAGCACTGCACATCCCACATCCTCAGCCTTCCTCCACGGCCTGTGTAAACACTCAGGAGGATAAATTCAATCTTTTTGCTCTACTTCAGTGGCTCTAACATTTCAGAAGGAAGAATGGCTTTTTAGGTGGTTTGATCTAATCAGACACTCATTCTTTTCCTTTCCTAGGTTTTCAAACATGCATCCTGCCTTCTTCCTGGCTACCCTTTGCCTGGGAATAGCGTCAGCTGCTCCACAAGTCAATCAGAGCTTAGATGAACAATGGTCCCAGTGGAAGGCAACACACGGGAAACTATATAGCATGGTTGGTAACATTTAAACTTTCCAGGGGGACCCCTGAAAGAACATTCAATGCTGGTAGGAGTTCACAGCAAAGAGTAGCTTCTTGAGGCCGCTCTTACCAAGTCAGTAAGCAGGGCACTGGGACTTTGCACAACATGGGCATATGTCCTGCTGTATGGTTGTGGAGAACAGTTCCCAGAAGCCTTAGGCCATCCCTGGGTGTGGGATATCCTCCTCTCTGTAAGCACATCCACTAGGTGTAGGTCTTTAGGTTTTTTTATTTTTATTTTTTTAACATTTATTTATTTTTTAAAGAAAGAGAGAGACAGATATTGAGCAGGAGAAGAACAGAGAGAGAGGAAGACATAGAAACCTAAACAGGCTCCAGGCTCTGAGCTATCAGCACAGAGCCTGACACTGGGCTCGAACCCCGGAACCACGAGATCATGTCCTGACCCAAGTTGGATGCTTAACTGACTGAGCCACTCAGGCATCCCAGGTCATTCCTAGGATTTAAATAGGAATATAGATGATAAGTAAAATATTTATCTCCAGGATGAAGAAGGACAGAGGAGAGCAGTGTGGGAGAGGAATATGCAAATGATTGAACAGCACAATCGGGAACACAGCCAAGGGAAACACAGCTTCACAATGGCAATGAATGGTTTTGGTGACATGGTGAGTGTGACACGGATTGCTGAACGTTTCATGCTTCCTCTAAGTACTTTTTCAAAACATCTCATGCTTGTCAACATTCTGTTTCCTTTTCCTTGAAGACCAGTGAAGAATTCAAGCAGGTGTTGAATGACCTTAAAATCCAGAAACACAAAAAGGGGAAAGTGTTCCAAGCACCTCTCTTTGCTGAGATCCCTTCATCTGTGGACTGGAGAGAGAAAGGCTATGTGACTCCTGTGAAGAATCAGGTGGGACAATATTCAGCAGATCCCTCTCAAGAGTAAAGCCAAAAGGAATCAGTGTTGTTGCTTTGGAAATTGAGGCACAATATGCAGTTTTTTATGTTTTAAAAGAGTTTTAAGATTTATGGGCTGTTGTCAAAGCCTTGCAATTTATTTTGCATGCTAAGAGCGTTTGCATTTTGTTTTCAGGGTGACTGTCATTCTTGTAGGGATTTTAGTGCAACTGGTGCCCTTGAAGGACAGATGTTCCGGAAAACTGGCAAACTTGTTTCACTGAGTGAGCAGAACCTGGTGGACTGCTCTTGGACTCATGGCAATAAGGGCTGCCATGGTGGCCTAATGGATAAAGCCTTCCAGTATGTTAAGGACAATGGGGGACTGGACTCAGAGGAATCCTATCCATATCATGCACGGGTAAGTGGAGTTCCTTATCTTTTATCAAAGTTGAGCATTTCAGTAGAAACAGATCCTGTACTTAGAATTCTTGTATGTGATTGTAGACTCTATACCTACAAATGGTCAGAACTGCCATTAAAATGTATTAGCCTAGCACAGCTCTCTGATCACCTCATTACCATATAGCTGTTCCTACAACTATGTTACATGGTGTCACAAACACCATCTTATATACAGTACAGGTCTCCAGAGTGAAAACTTTATGAATGAGTAGACCCTAAGAGTGTCTCATTGGATAGACACTGCTAATTTTTCAACTTCAAAACAATCAATCCCATTTTATGTCCTGAGATACTTTATAACAAACTTGACTTGGAAATCATTCAGTTGCAAACAGTTTTGCACTCCTGTTCCCCTGGAGGTGGATGGTAGTGATCAAGCCTCTCCCCTTTTACCTTTGAAAGAACAAATCCTGCAAATACAAGCCTGAGAATTCTGTTGCCAACGTGACTGCCTTCTGGAGTGTCGTAAACAAGGAGGATGGCCTAATGACCACAGTGGCAACTGTGGGGCCTGTCTCTGTTGCTGTAGATGCAAGCCTGAATTCCTTCCAGTTCTATAAAAAAGGTCAGCATGTGTCTACGTAGAAAAGTAGGCAGGACAAATGGGGAACCACCATCATATAAGGCAAGATAGACCCTTTGCTGTGTACAGATCAGGAGGGTATGGACTTCACGTAGTTGTTCCCTTCAGCACATGTGATTTTGTGCCTGTTGTTCAGCATGTTGACATGACTTCACCCAAATTCCCCTGCTTTCAAGCACTTCATAAATATATTCAAATGGCTACATAATTTGATTGGTATAGTTTAACTTACTTTAGTTCTTCCCACCTGTTAGACCTGGAAGATTTCCAAAGAGTTTTACTAGTGAAATGGACGCTGGAAAGAACCCCTTGGCTCAAGTGATTGTGTGTTTTTCTGCTGCTTCCCAATGCTGACATTGTAGAATAGAATGACAAAGTTTCAGCGAGTGTTCTTCTATGCCTTTTGACTGTTCTTTACAAAAGAGATTGTGATGATGTGTGTGTGATGATGTGCATGAGAGCCTTGCTAAACAAAAAGAACTGATTTCTAAATCTTATTGGATTTATATTCCACCTGAATTCTGAGATGCCTCCTTTACTGCGGTGACTCGGTTATTGTTAGATGTTATCATGTTGCTTTGATGTCCCACCTTGGAATTGAAATTTACTTTTCCAGGCATTTATTATGATCCAAAGTGCAGCAATAAACGCCTGAATCACGGTGTTCTGGTGGTTGACTATGGCTTTGAAGGAGAAGAATCGGATAACAAAAAATACTGGATTGTCAACAACAGGTATAAAAAGCCAAAAATATTTGTCTTTGGAATTGAAAAGGAAATCCTTTTGGCATCAGTGTTTGGATACAGATCATCAAACCCTTGAGCCCACTTCTGAGACCCCAGAAGTGTTTGCCCTACTTAGCGGGAACAGAGACATATTCATTTGTTGACATTAAGCTACTGTTTCAAACTTGCAAGGGTCCTGCTATAGTTTGAGTAGTACTGCATCTGAAACACATCTGACCCAAGACTTTCCTTTTCCTGTCTCTCATTTTGCAGTTTTGTGAAAGGTTTGGGGATAGATTTCTCTGCTGGGTTGGAACTCAACCATGAGCAAGGATGGCCTCTCTTGATTCTTCCTGAATCTGTCCTGGCCTCTGGGGCACTGCTGAGTATCAGGTGTTATTGTCCATAAGAGAAATGTGTTTCTTCCTCTGTAATATATGAAAAACCCCATTTTTTTTTCATCTGGGGTGCAAATTGGGGCAAACACGGCTACATACTCATGGCCAAGGACCGGGACAACCACTGTGGAATCGCCACCATGGCCAGCTTTCCTATCGTGTGAGATGATGGTGTAAAGAAGACCTTGACTGGCAACAAATTATCCAGAAAATGGGTTTTATTTTCAAGCCTACCACACTCTGCTGTGTGGAGTGAAACACTTGAATCATTAAAAAACCAAGTTGTGATTTGATTGTGTGACATTTTTCACTGTGAATGTTACCACTTCACTCATTACTGCTGTAAATACTTTTGTATGAGTGACTAGTCTAGTAGCTTTTGAATTTTCAAGTTTCTTTTAAAAATGTATGAAATTTTACTTTTTAAAAGTAAAACAACTGCAGGAGTGCCTGGGTGGCTCCGATGGAGAGTGTCCAACTCTTGATTTCAACTGAGGTCATGATCTCATGGTTCGAGGGATTGAGCCCCTCGTTGGGCTCTGTGAGCTGACAGTTTAGGATTTTAATTTCTTTAGAGAAACCCACAAACGTGGCCTAACTACCATTAATGTTTTCTTCCACCATAAAATGTTGGAACAAAAAAGAAGGACTTGAATAGTGTATGATCTCTAACTAAGCTTTAGTGATAATGATTGAAATATATGTGCTGCTGGAATGGAGATTTCTTCACTCTTCTGAGTCCTTTGCTCCTAAAAGAACCAAGTGGGGGCGCCTGGGTGGCTTGGTCAGTTGAGCGTCTGACTTTGGCTCAGGTCATGATCTCACGGCCCGTGAGTTCGAGCACCGCGTCGGGCTCTGTGTTGACAGCTCAGAGCCTGCAGCCTGCTTCAGATTCTGTGTCTCCCTCTCTCTCTGCCCCTCCCCTGTTCATGGTCTGTCTCTCTCTGTCTCAAAAATGAATAAACATTGAAAAAAAATTAATTAAAAGAACCAAGTGTTGTAAGTACACACACACTTGTCCAAACTCCACTTTCTAATTTCTGAATCATTTGCTTCCCTTGCAATTTTTTTTGATAGAAATTATAAAGGTCTATGGAATGTAGGAAACACTGGTCATTACTTTATGATACATGCAAGACTTAGGGAGGAGTCAAAATTTGTTTTCTGCTTTATTTATTTCATGTCTATAAGCTTCTCTTAGAAATAAGATTTTTAAATTTATTTATTTATTTATTTATTTATTTATTTTGAAAAACAGAAAGCACAAGCAGTGGAAACACAGAGAAAGAGGGAGAGAGAAAATCCCAAGCAGGCCCCACACTGTCAGTGTACAGCCTGACATGAGACTCAATCTCATGAACTTGAAACCATGACCCGAGCCAAAATCAAGAGTCTATTTCTCAACCGACTGGGCCACCCAAGTGCTCCTCAAAATAGTTTTATGAAAGATGATTTGTGATTTTCCAATTTTTAAATAAATATGAATGGCTTGTAAATTACAGAAGCTTCTAATATCTGCTGAATTGTTCACACATCAGTCAGATCTACCCACTTTCTGTCCCATCGGCACCTGCACATGTTCTCAGAGTCTTGGGCTGAACTCCCAGGATGGTGTGGACAGCAGTCTGAGCGAGCCTGTCATGGTGAAGCAAGATGACTTTTACAAGGAGTCCTTTCTAGGGGATGTTCAGAGACTGACTATGGCAGACTGCATGTTCCAAATGGACCCAGCCTTGTCTTCATCCCACACACCCTTCTGCTCAGTGGCCTCTCCTCTTCCCGTCACGAGGCGGGGTCTTAGCCCTTCCCCACGTCCCTGGGCCATCTGGCGACAGGCACCAAATACAATACAGCAGCAAGTTTCACTGGGGACAAAAGCCAGGTGATAGGAGCCTGGAGCTCCTCAGGGGTATCCTGGCACACCTGTTCATGGGATGTTGCTTAAAGGTCTTTGTTTTCTTAGACTCTTTTCAGGAGTAAACTTTGGATCATGGAGGCCTCATTGTCCATACCCTCTCCAGAAACATCTCTTGTGTCCATGGTAGAGACTTATTCTAAGCCTAGAAAGTTGTCGCTGAGTCCTTTCATAAAGAGGTTTCTTGGATTGAGTCACTATTAAAATAAATATACTAATAGTGATCCCACTCACCAGGAGCAGATAGCAATTCTTTCAAACTAGAAAATTTTCTATATTTAGAACATTTCTTAGAGAGTTCTCCCTTCTAACAACTGCCTTCTTGGTATTTAGTGGGGGATCAAAATGAAAAGAAAACACAAACCAGTATAAGGCTAGTGTTAGGGAATCTTTCAATGAGAGAACAAAAATCAGACTAAGAATAAGAATTAAAAACCAAATCTGACTTCACTCCCCCTTCTTATATCCCCTTCATCCCCAAGCCTCTGTCCCTGACCCTCCAGGAGATCTTTTGGATCTCTGGGCTCCTGGTCTAGAAACTTTCCCTTCAAAACCGAGCCCCAGCTCTTCAGCCAGTTCCCTTAAATACAAAAACTCCAACTCTCCCTGAAAAAACCTGAACATCAGCTCCTTATTTTTACAATTGTTTCATTACAAGATTTATAGAGAGTACCTCGGACTGGCCTCCTGGTTGGGAAATACAGTTTGCTCCTGTAGGTGCTGAGTGTCGAGAAGTAGATCTAGCAGGAGCGTCCGGTTAGGTGGTAAAGCTTGTGCTGCAGTCTGTACAGTTGCCCAGAGTCTCTAGGGTTTCATGATATAGCTCTGCCAGTTCCAGGCATTCCTGAGCAATGTCCTTGAGGAGGGTCTCCTGGACCCCTGTCACAAAGAATTCATGTCCCCTGACAGCAACAGACCTTTTCAATTATGAAGTCCCTTTACCTCTACTCTCAGAAGATCATACCAAAATTACAGAGAAATTTTAAAAATTAATACCTTTTTACAACCCAACTCACAGACACCTTCACTGGCTGCTAAAGGGAGTCCTTCCAGCCCATGAGTATATGGCTGTTACCAGGCAGGCCAAACAGCCTCCCTCACAGGGGACACAGAGGGCCACAGCCTCTCTCTGGCCCTCCTGGGAATGACCAGGAGAAGGCTCAACTGTTAAAGGGTTAATAGGAGCAACGGAAGAGGCCTGTTCCTCCAAAGTGAATTGGTCTACGGATGAAATATACATTCAGGAAGAAGAGCGTCTGTTAAGCATTTTATACAAACTTTAAAAAGCACACTGTATTCAATCCGGTAGCCCCAGAACATAAAATTCTTCTAATTTCTGCTTCTGTGGGAAATTTCCTCCCCGATATTAAAAAAACAGGGGCACCTGGATGGCCCAATCGGTTAAGCATCTAACTTTGGCTCATGTCATGATCTCATCTTTTGTGCGTTCAAACCCCCCGTTGGGCTCTATGCTGACAGCTCTGAGCTTGGAGCCTACATCAGATTCTGTGCTTGTCTCCCTCTTCCCTGCTCGTACTCTCTCTCTCTCAAAAATAAACGAATAAACATTTAAAAAATGGTTAAAAAAAAAAAACAGCTGACAAGTCCATGATAGTGTGGTTGGTGGGAGGCGGCAAACACCAAACAAAATAATGGAGACAGCTACCTGCATTTTTGAAAATAGCTCTCAAGAAAGCCAACAGGAATAAAAGAAAGGAACAGAAAACAAGTCTTGCCTTACAACTTGAATCTTTGGAAAGGTGAAAGCATGATGGAGAATGACTCCAGCCCACTCTGACGTGTCCCCGTTTGCCTCCAGACAACTGCAGATATTGCAAATAATACAGGACATTGGGGGAGAAATTGTCCTGCACTTAAGAAAAAGGAAAGTCTAAGAAACAATTTCCCCTAATCCCTGTAACCCTGAAAAAATTCATTTTTCTCCAGAGGGACAATTCTCCCTTTAAATGATGGGTCAGCCAGTACTCAGTCAACACCAGGACCTTCCAGAAAATTTTAAACAGAGGCTCAGGAACTAGATTTCTTGAGTCGCATTGGTGTGACTGTCTCTCCCATCTGCTCAGAGGATTGATCTCTACCTGTCACCTGACTCTGTTCAGGCTCTCAGAGTCTCGGGGCGACCCGTCTTACTGCCCATGTCCCAGCCCAGCCCAGATTCTTCAGGCCCTGTTCACACTCCCAGGCCCTGCTGCTTCCCAGGTGTTAACTGGCAAACCTTCTTGGTAAAGATTTGTTACCTACATTTAATGCCAATGTAAATTGCAATAAGAAAAGTCACTTTTGTTTCCTCACCTTCAGGTCAAGCTCCAAGTGTCCTGCTGTCTTTACTGGAAGTTCATCCTGAGATAAATTCCTCTGAAGAGAATGGATGTTTAAAAGATGCCCGAGTCAGTCTTTGGGCTACACACACGGTTGAAGTTGTTAGGAAGTGGGAGCCTCGGTGCATTTCTCGGGAGAGGGACCCACCCTCGCCCTCGTGGCCCAGCACCCTCCCTCTAGAGACTCGGAGCAAGTGATACCCCTGTAATAGAGTCTCTCTTGAACCACAGCATCCTTGTCTTTACCACCCGACCCTGTACCACCCCAATCTTGCCCATAAAGAAAGAAGGCAAATGTGACTCAGAGGGAAACCAAATCGATCAGTTTGTACAGGATCTAGAAGCCATAATGTCTTTCATAATTTCTCGGCATCCTGTGCCCTGCAATCCAGCTGATAATCTTCATCATTCCTGCTGATGCATCCTGGTTTACAGAAATGACCCGTGAGCAGCTTCCTTTTCAATTCTTCTACCCTGACTCCTGGTTTCTTGTGCCTTCACGGTTAAAGGGAGACCATTCACCTGGGCTTGCATACCCCAAGGATATTTGGTGTATGCAATATTTTCCCAAGTCCTTAAAGTCCAGCTAGACACTGTAACTTCTACCCAAGACTCCCTGCTGGTACCCTTTACTCTATAAACAAAGCAAGCTGGGAGCTTTTATGGACTCCCTCATTCTCTTAGGGGCATTAGCTGAACAAGGCAGACAGCTTATACAGCTCTACATCTAGACTCCAAGAGGTGTAAACAACGGTTATCTATTTAGGATGACTTGACCTGTTTAGGACATGCCTCAGGGCATTCAAAATCTTACTCCAAATATTCTTTTTTTTTTTTTTTGCTTTTTTAAATTTAACTTTCTTTTTTATTTTTTAAAATTCACATACAAATTAGTTAGTATATAGTGAAGCAATGATTTCAGTAGAATCCTTAATTCCCCTTCCCATTTAGCCCATCCCACCTTCTATCTCCTCCAACAATCCTTGTTTGTTCTCTGTATTTAAGAGTCTGTTATGTTTTGTTCCCCTCTCTGTTTTTATATTATTTTTGCTTCCCTTCCCTTACGTTCATCTGTTTTGTCTCTTAAAGTCCTGAGTGAAGTCATATGATTTTTGTCTTTCCCTGACTGATTAATTTCACTTAGCATAATACCCTCCAGTTCCATCCACGTAGTGGCAAATGGCAAGATTTCATTCTTTTTGATTGCTGAGTAATACTCCATTATATATATATACCACGTTTTCTTTATCCATTCATCCATCGATGGATTTTGGGCTCTTTCCATACTTTGGCTATTGTTGATAGTGCTGCTATAAACATGGGGGTGCAGGTGTCCCTTCAAAAAAACATACCTGTATCCCGTGGATAAATGCCTAGTAGTGCAATTGCTGGGTCATAGGGTGGTTCTATTTTTAGTTTTTTGAGAAACCTCCATACTGTTTTCCAGAGTGGCTGCACCAGCTTGCATTCCCACCAACAATGCAAAAGAGATCCTCTTTCTACGCATCCCCGCCAACATCTGTTGTTGCCTGAGTTGTTAATGTTAGCCATTCTGACAGGTGTAAGGTGATATCTCATTGTGGTTTTGATTTGTATTTCCCTGATGATGAGCGATGTTGAGCCTTTTTTCATGTGTCGGTTGGCCATCTGGATGTCTTCTTTGGAGAAGTGTCTGTTCATGTTTTCTTCACTGGATTATTTGTTTTTTGGGTGTTGAGTTTGATAAGTTCTTTGTAGATTTTGGATACTAACCCTTTATCTGATATGTCATTTGCAAATATCTTCTCCCATTCTGTCGGTTGCCTTTTAGTTTTGCTGATTGTTTCCTTCTCTGTGCAGAAGCTCTTTATTTTGATGAGGTTCCAATAGTTCATTTTTAGTTTTGTTTCCCTTGCCTCTGGAGACGTGTTGAGTAAGAAGTTGCTGTGGCCGAAGCCAAAGAGGTTTTGCCTGCTTTCTCCTCCAGGAATTTGGTGGCCTCCTGTCTTACATTTAGGTCTTTCATCCATTTTGAGTTTATTTTTGTGTGCGGTGTGAGAAAGTGGTCCAGGTTCATTTTTTTTTGCATGTCTCTGTCCAGTTTTCCCAGCACCATTTGCCGAAGAGACTGTCTTTACTCCATTGGATATTCTTTCCTGCGTTGTCAAAGATTAGTTGGCCATACGTTTGTGAGTCCATTTCTGGGTTCTCTATTTTGTTCCATTCATCTGAGTGTCTGTTTTTGTGCCGGTACCATTCTGTCTTTACAGATTTGTAATACATCTTGAAGTCCGGGATTGTGATGCCTCCTGCTTTGGTTTTCTTTTTCAGGATTGCTTTGCTATTTGGGGTCTTTTCTGGCTCCATACAAATTTTGGGATTGCTTGTTCTAGGTCTGTGAAGAATGCTGGCATTATTTTGATAGGGATTGAATTGAATATGTAGATTGCTTTGGGTAGTATCAACATTTTAAAAATATTTGTTCTTCCCATCCAAGAGCATGGAATATTTTTCCATGTTTTTGTGTCTACTTCGATTTCTTTTATAAACTTTCTATAGTTTTTAGTGTATAGATTTTTCACGTCTTTGGTTAGGCTTATTCCTAGGTATAATGTGGTTTTTGGTGCAATCATAAATAGGATCATTTCTTTGATTTCTCTTTCTGTTGCTTCATTATTAGTGTATAGAAATGCGACTGATTTCTGTGCATTGATTTTATACCCTGTGACTTTGCTGAATTCATGGATCAGTTCTAGAAGTTTTTTGATGGAATCTTTTGGGTTTTCCATACAGAGCATCATGTCATCTGCAAAGAGTGAAAGTTTGACTTCCTCCTCGCCGATATGGATGCCATTTCTTCCTTTGTGTTGTCTGATTGCTGAGGCTAAGACTTCCAATACTATGTTGAATAATAGTGGTGAGAGTGGTCATCCCTGTCATGTTCCTGACCTTTGGGGGAAACCTCTCAGCTTTTCCCCATCATTCCAAGTATTCTTGAATCAATTATGTCCATCCCTCTCCCCAAAATGAAAACACAGTTACATAAATCTTGAGGGGCAGCTGGCTACTGCCTCCAAAGAGTCCCTAATTTTGCAATGTTTGATAAACCTTTGTATGCTCTTCTCTCAGATATCAATGGACTTTAGAGGCATTAACTTCCTTTGAAGCCTTAAAACTGGCTCTGTCCACACCCCACCTCTTAGCTTACCTAACTTTGACAAGCCCTTTCATTTATACTGAATGAAAGGAATGGTGTTGCTTCATGCTTTCTGGGACAGCCTTTTGCCAATCATATACAACCAGGAGCACATTTCTCATGCCCATCAGACACTGTGGCATCAGGTATGGCCCCATGCTTTCCTGAGGTGGCCACAGCTGCCACCTGATGGACATAGCCAGCACTCTGACATTAAGCTCCCCTATTCACCTGTGCGTCCCCACGTGGTGCCTGCTGTCTTACAAGTTCATAAATCATAGCACCTCTCTACAACGTGACAGACCCGTTACAAACAAGGGCTTTTAACTAACCCTCCGTCATCTTATTTCCGTTGCTAAAAGGCTTATAATTGCTGACATATTATAACTATTCACCCTCCTTCTAAAACCATCATTGTTCACTGTTCAGCACATACTAAGACAGCTGATGTTGCATCTTTAGAAAATGATAGGGTTGGCAGAGCTTTAAGTATGCATCCCAAACAGGCCCCCTTGTTCTTTCTTCACCCAGTTGTGAACCCTGCCTTTATCCCTGACTGACAGTATTCATTACCCGGCAAATGCCCCACAGTCTACAAAAGACAGTCAGATACAAAAAGGCGTCAACTATCAGATGGATTATACAGTGGGCCAAATGGACTTCCTAGAGCACCCTTTCTTTTGACCCTGTGGCTTACACTTACCACCCACCAAATTGGACACAAAGATAATGAAGGACCAAAAAGACAGTTGGATTTGCCCAGGTATCCACAACATTCCTGACCACATGATTTCCCAGTGAATGATTTGTAAACCCCGGGAAATCTCTGGAAGAAATCAGCACACCCCAGGAAGGCTTCCTAGGCCCACCTGCCCTCTGTGGTTGTATAGACGGATTTGATAAATTTGCCCCAAGCCCTGTGCTATTCTCACTGTTTGGTCACTGTCTGCATGCTCAGCAGATGGGCTGATGCTCTCTGACTAGATGTGGCACTGCCACAGCAGGTAATAAAGAAAGTAACACCTCCATTTCTCCTTATGGAGAAATGCCATTCCTTATGATTTACATCAGACAAAACATTCTGTTTACAGGAGGTGTAAACCACCTGCTTGCCAAATCTCTGGGGTACACATTAAAATTTCATACCATATATTATCTTCAATTATCAGGGCAAATGGAACATTAAAATCTAGACATAAGATGGATTGTAAGATAAATATCAAGAAATTAACCATGAAAGGGCAAACACATTGCTCCTGAACCTTATTAAGATCCCGAATACTCCAAACAGGGGACACGGACTGACCCCTTTTGAAAGAGTGTTTGGTTGTCAAAGCCTACTGGCATCTCTAAATCTTCCATCCGTGGCTGGACAATATGATGCTGTGACTAACTCGAGATGAGGGCTCTCTAGTACACCTGAAGCACCTTGCCAACAGGGAAAAGAGGCATGGCCTCCACCAACTGGTGAGGCTGGCCACACCTGTCCACCAGAAGACCAGGTGGACCTCAAGATCTTTGGAAGAAAATGTGTGTTGTCACCTCGCTGGGAAGGACCTTATGAAGTACTGCTCACAAGCTACACTGCTATCAGAACAGAAGAAAAACCCTCCTGGATTCTTGCAAGCCATGCCAAAATTGATTTTATTTAAGATTTTTTTAAAGAATGAGTTTTCATATCAAAAGGATACTGATGCAACATTAAAACTTATGTTTTCTCTCTGTTACAAGGGACAAAACATTTTCTTAAGAGTGTTAGTTTGCTTATTATAAAAAATATAACCAAAGTTTTTCCTTACCTTAATGACCAGTTGTCTAGAAATACAAACTTTCGTGGAAGGGCCGAGATGGTGGAACAGCATGGAAGGTTTTTTTTTTTTGCATCTCTCATCCCTGAAATGCAGCAAGATCAACACCAAACCATCTTGCACACCTAGAAACTGAGTTCAGGAGTAACACAATGATCTGCACAACTTGAACCACAGAACTCAGCAGGTATGCAAAGAGAGAGGTTAACTGGGGGAGAGAGAAACTACTGAGGGCAGAGAGCTGTTTTTTCTTGCAGACAGAGGACAGAGATGGGGGGAGATTAAGGGAAAACACCCCCCCCCCCAAAGCAGCTGGAGAGAAAGAGAAAGAGTGGAAACAGATGCAAGGGACTGAACAAAAAAGGGAGAAAGGAGAAAGGAGAGGGTTTAAATTCCATTAAGACTATATAAACGGGGGTGGTGTAGAGTCTGAAACTCCACAGCTCGACACATTGTGGTGCTCTGGTGGGAAGGGAAAATTCCAGGAGGAGAGAGCAAGGTCTGAGTGTCCTCAGGCCACATGGGGAAAGGTGCTTCCCCTGCTGGGATGACATTTGGTAGAGGTGATGTGGCCTCCCCAGAGGCAAAGGTCCCATTAGACCCCAGAGAGCAGCCACATTTGCTGATGTTGGAACAAGAATGCTAAGGGTGGAGCCTGGCACCAGATGTGTGTGGTGATTTTCCATAATCCCTGAAATGCTGTGTCTACATAATCGTAGGAACTTTTTCTGGGGAAGACTGGCACAAAGCAGCAGTCTCTGGGCATCAGCAGCAGCACTGTCATGCAAACGTTCCTGGGGGCAGGCCTGCACCTGACCATTATTGGTGAGACCCTTCCCCAGAGGATCTCAACGAGTCAAAGCTGCAGGACCCTCAGAAGTGAGGAGTTAGGAAACCGCCCCATCTGAGGTAAATTTTGGGAGGGAGGTGCCACCTTGCAAACTGATGGCTTATTCAAGGACAGTGTAGAAATGGGGAATGGATGGAGGTGGGAGTCAAAGGAGGGTTGCTTCATTGCTGTCCGGGAAGAACACAGAGTTCTGATACTAGAGACTTGGTAGCTGAAAGATGCCATTGTCACCCCTCCAGCACATGCACATACACACCTACGCTCACCACAGCAATTAAACCCAGTAAGTATGCAGCACCATCTAGTGGAGAAGAGAGCCATTACACTAAACCCCACCCAATTGGGCCAACAGCACTCTTGAACACAAGTCTCTCCAACAGCTTAGTTTATGGACTCTAAAGTTCTTCACAGTTTACTTCTAGGGAAAACTGGATGTAATTTCAATAGTGTTTCATTCTGTTCACTGTTCTATCTATTCATTTTTTTCTTTTTATTTTCTTTTCTTATTCTTGAATACAGAAAGAGAAAAACGTTATTTTTATTTTCTGGTTTTATAAGAAAGATTTTCTTTAATTTTTTCTAGTATATTTTTTTGTAATTTTTTTAAATTCTATTTTACTTTCAACATTTCATTTTATTCTATCTTATTGTATTCATTTTTTCAAACGTTTTCTTTTTTTCCTTTTTAAAAATGTTCTCTTATTTCCCTTTTTTCTCTAATCTATCAAGCTTCCATCAACAGCCAGATCAAAACACACCTAGGATCTAGCATCATTTATTTGATTTTTTGTGTTGTTTTTAATTTTTTAATTTTTTTACCTTATTAATTTATTTTCTTCCTTTGAAATGACAAAATGAAGGAATTCACCCAAAAGAAAGAACAGGAAGAAATGACACCCAGGGAATTAATCAACATATATACAAGCAAGATATCTGAACCAGAATTTAGAATCACGATAATAAGAATACTAGCTGGGGTTGAAAATAGCATAGAATCCCTTTCTGTGGAAATTGAAGTAAAAACTAGTCAGGATGAAATTAAAAAATGGTATAACTGAGCTGCAATCTCAAATGGATCCCACAGTGGCAAGGATGGATGAAGCAGAGCAGCAAATCAGCAACCTAGAGGATAAACTTTTGGAGAATAATGAAGCAGAAAAAATGAGGGAGACTAAGGCAAAAGACCACTATATAAGAATTAGGAAACTCAGTGACTCATTAAAAAGGAATAACATCAGAGTCATAGGGGTCCCAGAAAATGAAAAGAAAAAAGGGTAGAAGACTGTGGTGAGTGAATTATAGTAGAAAACTTTCCTAACCTGGGGAAAGACACAGACATCAAAATCCAGGAAGCACAGAGAACTCCCATTAGATTCAACAAAAACCAATCATCAACAAGACTTATGATAGTCAAATTCACAAAATACTCAGGCAAGGAAAGAATCATGAAAGCAGAAAGAGGAAAAAAAGTCCTTAACCTACAAGGGAAGACAAATCAGGTTCACAACAAACATATCTACAGAAACTTGGCAGGCCAGAAAGGAGTGGCAGAATATATTCAATGCGTTGAATCAGAAAAATATGCAGCCAAGAATTCTTTATCCAGCAAGGCTGTCATTCAAAGTAGAAGGAGAGATAAAAAGTTTCCCAGAAAAGCAAAAATTAAAGGAGTTTGTGACCACTAACCAGTCCTGCAAGAGATATTAAACGGGGACTCTCTGAGGTGAGAAAAGAGGGGGGGAAAACACAAAAGACCAAAAGTGACAAAAATTACAAAGGACCACAGAACACCACAAGAAACTCTAACTCTACAGGGAACATAATGGCAATAAATTAATATCTTTCAGTACTCACTAAATGTCAATGGATTAAACCCTCCAATCAAAAGACATAGGGTAACAGAGGGATAAGAAAACAAGATCCATCTATATACTGTTTACAGAGACCCATTTTAGACCGAAAGACACCTTCAGTAAGGGGACGTAGAAACCTCTATCATGCTAATGGTCACCAAAAGAAAGCCAGAATAGCCACACTTAGATCAGAAAATCTAGATTTTAAAATAAAGACTGTATGGGTCACCTGGGTGGCTCAGTTGGTTAAGCATCCAACTTCAGCTCAGGTCATGATCTTGCAGTTTGTGAGTTCAAGCCCTGCATTGGGCTCTGTGCTGACAGCTCAGAGCATGGAGCCTGCTTCAGATTCTGTGTCTCCCTTTCTCTGTTTCTCCACCCCACCCCCACTCTGTCTCTCTCTCAAAAATAAATAAGCACTTTAAAAAATTGAAAATAAAGACTGTAACAAGAGATGAAGAAGGACATTATAGCATAATTAAGGGGTCTATCCACCAAGAAGATCTAAAAATTTTAACATTTATGCTCCAAACGTGAAAGCACCCAAGTATATAAATCAATTAATCACAAACACAAAGAAACTTATTGATAATAATACCATAATAGTAGGGACTTCACTACCCCACTTAAAGCAAATGGACAGATCATGTAAGCAGAAAATCAACAAGGAACTAATTACTTTGAATGACACACTAGACCAGAGGGACTTAACAGATATATTCAGAACATTTCATCCTAAAGCAGCAGAATACACATTTTTCTCAAGTACACCTGGAACATTCTTCAGAATAGATCACATACTGGGACACAAATCAGCCCTTGATAAGTACAAAAAGATCAAGAGCATACCTTTCATATTTTCAGACCACAATGCTATGAAACTCAAAATCAACCACAAGAAAAATTTGGCAAGATAACAAATACTTGGAGACTAAAGAACCACCTACTAAAGAATTAATGGGCTAATGAAGAAGTTATAGAGGAAATTACAAAGTATATGGAAGCCAATGAAAATGATAACACCACAGTCCAAAACCTCTGGGAAGCAGCAAAGGCTGCTATAAGTGGGAACTATATAGCAATCCAGGACTTCCTAAAGAAGAAAGAAAGGTCTCAGATGCAGAACCTAACATTACACCTTAAAGAGTTGGAAAAAGAACAGCAAATAAAACATCAAAACAGCAGAAGACAGGGAATAATAAAGATTACAGCAGAAATCAATGCTATCACAACCAAAAAAAAAAACAGTAGAACAGATTAACGAAACCAGAAGCTGGTTCTTCGAAAGAATTAGCAAAATTGATAAACCCCCAGCGAGTTTTATCAAAAAGAAAAAGGAAAGGACCCAAATAAATAAAACCAAGAATGAAAGAGGAGAGATCACAACCAACACAGCAGAAATAAAAACAATAATAAGGGAATATTATGAGCAGTTATATGCAATAAAGTGGGCAATCTGGAAGAAATGGACACATTCCAAGAAACACATAAACTACCAAAACTGGAACAAGAAGAAATAAAAAAGTTGAACAGACAATAACCAGTAAAGAAATCGAATTACTAATCAAAAATCTCCCAAAAACCAAGAACCCAACACCAGATGGTTTTCCAGGGGAATACTACCAAACATTTAAAGAAGAGTTAACACCTATTCTCTTTTGAAGCTGTGCCAAAAAATAGAAATGGAAGGAAAACTTCCAAACTCTTTCCATGAAGCCAGCATTACATTGATTCCAAAACCAGGTGAAGACCCCACTAAAAAGAACTACAGACCAATTTCCCTGATGAACAGGGATGCAAAATCCTCAAGAAGATACTAGCCAACTGGATAAAATAATACACTAAAAGAATTATTCACCATGACCAAGTAGGATTTATATCCAGGATGTAGGGTTGGTTCGATATGAGCAAACAATCAATGTGATTCATCACAATAGAAGAAAGGACAAGAACCACATGATCCTCTCAATAGATGCAGAGAAAGCATTAGACAAAATACAGTGTCCTTTCTTGATAAAAACTCTACAGTAAGTAGGGATAGAAGGCTCATACCTCAAGATCATAAGAGCCATATATGAAAGACTCACCAGTAATATCATCCTCACTGGGGAAAAACTGAGAGCTTTCTCCCCAAGGTCAGGAACATGACAGGGATGACCACTCTCACCACTATTATTCAACATAGTATTGGAAGTCTTAGCCTCAGCAATCAGACAACACAAAGGAAGAAATGGCATCCATATCGGCGAGGAGGAAGTCAAACTTTCACTCTTTGCAGATGACATGATGCTCTGTATGGAAAACCCAAAAGATTCCATCAAAAAACTTCTAGAACTGATCCATGAATTCAGCAAAGTCACAGGGTATAAAATCAATGCACAGAAATCAGTCGCATTTCTATACACTAATAATGAAGCAACAGAAAGAGAAATCAAAGAAATGATCCTATTTATGATTGCACCAAAAACCACATTATACCTAGGAATAAGCCTAACCAAAGACGTGAAAAATCTATACACTAAAAACTATAGAAAGTTTATAAAAGAAATCGAAGTAGACACAAAAACATGGAAAAATATTCCATGCTCTTGGATGGGAAGAACAAATATTTTTAAAATGTTGATACTACCCAAAGCAATCTACATATTCAATTCAATCCCTATCAAAATAATGCCAGCATTCTTCACAGACCTAGAACAAGCAATCCCAAAATTTGTATGGAGCCAGAAAAGACCCCAAATAGCAAAGCAATCCTGAAAAAGAAAACCAAAGCAGGAGGCATCACAATCCCGGACTTCAAGATGTATTACAAATCTGTAAAGACAGAATGGTACCGGCACAAAAACAGACACTCAGATGAATGGAACAAAATAGAGAACCCAGAAATGGACTCACAAACGTATGGCCAACTAATCTTTGACAACGCAGGAAAGAATATCCAATGGAGTAAAGACAGTCTCTTCGGCAAATGGTGCTGGGAAAACTGGACAGAGACATGCAAAAAAAAATGAACCTGGACCACTTTCTCACACCGCACACAAAAATAAACTCAAAATGGATGAAAGACCTAAATGTAAGACAGGAGGCCACCAAATTCCTGGAGGAGAAAGCAGGCAAAACCTCTTTGGCTTCGGCCACAGCAACTTCTTACTCAACACGTCTCCAGAGGCAAGGGAAACAAAACTAAAAATGAACTATTGGAACCTCATCAAAATAAAGAGCTTCTGCACAGAGAAGGAAACAATCAGCAAAACTAAAAGGCAACCGACAGAATGGGAGAAGATATTTGCAAATGACATATCAGATAAAGGGTTAGTATCCAAAATCTACAAAGAACTTATCAAACTCAACACCCAAAAAACAAATAATCCAGTGAAGAAAACATGAACAGACACTTCTCCAAAGAAGACATCCAGATGGCCAACCGACACATGAAAAAAGGCTCAACATCGCTCATCATCAGGGAAATACAAATCAAAACCACAATGAGATATCACCTTACACCTGTCAGAATGGCTAACATTAACAACTCAGGCAACAACAGATGTTGGCGGGGATGCGTAGAAAGAGGATCTCTTTTGCATTGTTGGTGGGAATGCAAGCTGGTGCAGCCACTCTGGAAAACAGTATGGAGGTTTCTCAAAAAACTAAAAATAGAACCACCCTATGACCCAGCAATTGCACTACTAGGCATTTATCCACGGGATACAGGTATGTTTTTTTGAAGGGACACCTGCACCCCCATGTTTATAGCAGCACTATCAACAATAGCCAAAGTATGGAAAGAGCCCAAAATCCATCGATGGATGAATGGATAAAGAAAACGTGGTATATATATATAATGGAGTATTACTCAGCAATCAAAAAGAATGAAATCTTGCCATTTGCCACTACGTGGATGGAACTGGAGGGTATTATGCTAAGTGAAATTAATCAGTCAGGGAAAGACAAAAATCATATGACTTCACTCAGGACTTTAAGAGACAAAACAGATGAACGTAAGGGAAGGGAAGCAAAAATAATATAAAAACAGAGAGGGGAACAAAACATAACAGACTCTTAAATATAGAGAACAAACAAGGATTGTTGGAGGAGATAGAAGGTGGGATGGGCTAAATGGGTAAGGGGCAATAGGAAGACACTTGTTGGGATGAGCAGTGGGTGGTATTCATAGGGAATGAGTCACTGGAACTAGCCTTGAAATCATTGTTGCACTATATGCTAATTAACTTGGATGTAAATTAAAATATAAATAAATAAATAAATAAATTGTCAAAAAAGGATATAAAAAAAGAAATATAAATTTTCTGTGCTTCGTCTTTATCAGATTATTCAAGAAAACTGAGTCTTAATATTAAAAGAGCTAAAGTTTGTTCACTATTGTATAACCTGCAGCATTTGCCTTTAAAATCTTTTATTCTTGGCCCTCCTCTCCAGGTGTCGTCATGAGAGTGACTTCTTTCTTAAACTCTGCATGGCAATCATTGATGCATCCCCATGATGCCCAGGGAAGACAAGGTGACCCGGAAGTCCAAGTACTTCCTTAAGATCATCCATCTTTTGGACGATCATCCTTCATTGTGGGAGCAGACAACATGGGTTCCAGGAAGACGCAGTAGGCCCGCATGTGTTTGCATGAGAACGCTGTGGTGCTGCTGTGGCATGATCCCCATGATGTATGAGGTCATCTGAGGGCATCTGGAGAACAACCAGCTCTTGAGAAACCGTTGCCTCATATCTGGGTGAATGTGGGCTTTGTGCTCACCAAGCAGGACCTCACCCGAGATCAGGGACATGCTTCTGGCTAAGGTGCCAGCTGCTGCCATGGTGGTGCCATAGCCCCATGTGAAGTCACTGTACTAGCCCAGAACACTTGTCTGGGGCCAAAGAAGACCTTCTTCTCCCAGGCTTTAGGCATCGCCACTAAAATGTCCAGGGGCACCACTGAAATCCTGAGTGACGTGCGGCTGATTAAGACTGGAGACAAAGCGGGGGCCAGCGAGGCCACACAGCTGAATGTGCTGAGAAACTCCCCCTTCTCCTTTGGGATGATCACCAGCAGGTGTTTGACAATCGCAGCATCTACAACCGTGAAGTGCTTGACATCACAGAGGAAACTACATTCTCACTTCCTGGAGGGCGTCTGCAGTGTTGCCAGTGTCTGTCTGCCAATAGGTCACCTGATTGTTGCCTCACTGCCCCATCCTATCATCAATGGACACAAGCAGGTTCCGGCTTTGTCTGCATGGACTTATTACAGCTTCCCACTTGCTGAAGCCATCATCATCACTGCTGTACCTGCTGCTGCCCTCAGCCCTGGCCAAAGCTGAAGCATAGGAAGAGTCAGATGAGTTGCATGAGGATATGGGATTTGTTGGTCTCTTGATTAATCACCGAAAAGCAACCAATTGAGCCCATTTTATTTGTGGAACAAGGGAATAAAGGCTCACTTCTCTTCAAAAAGGAATCTTTTATTGTCACTTGGGTTGAATAGTTAAATATTGTTGCATAATGATCTGTGATCCTATTTAATCAAATGTTCAAATATTTTGATTTTTTGTAACACACACTTTCCAAAATCAAATTCTAAAATGAAGTATTTTGACCACAATGCAATTAAAATATTCCAGAGGATCCATGGAACTTTTTCAAGAGATTTGGTCTTTTTATAAAAAGGAAGATATTACACTAATTAGGTTTATTTCTTACGTTAAATTACATAGGAAGCAATGTCAAATAAGGGATACTAACACCCTTAGATTACATTTATGTAGAAATATGTTAATAAAGTAAGTGTTTTAGAAATCATATGCAACTCTTAGAATCCTGATATGTCCTGAGATGTTACTGTCGTGTGTCAGAGAAATAACCAATTTCCTTGTCAGCAGCCTTGTCATGATCTCTCATCAGATCTTTAACCTTGGACATTTTAAGTCTTTATCATTTATAGACAGTTAGACTTTTTACTCAGACGCTTTTACAAAAGCTTCTGCAAATGTGTTTCACCTGCAATGATGCTGATGGGAAGAACTCTTTTCTATAGGCTCCTGAAAACCTTAAGATTGTAAAGCTGAACTGGGTTAAGAATTTCCAGAACGAATGGAAGATCTGGATTGAAGCAGAACAAGAATTAATAACATGAGACTGGATGAATGGAAGATGATTCTCATTTTTACAAATTTTTTTGAAACATTGCTGATTTTTAAATGTTTTTTCCAGTATTAAGGAAAGTGTTTTAAGCTATGACTTACAGCTGTATGATAAAACATTCTTCTGTGAAAAGACTGGGACACTTATCTTTTTCTCCCTACCAATCTGTCCAGAATTCAAAACCTTTCAGTGAGTATTCTCATATGTTCACGACAATAGGTTAATTTGCATAAGTTGAATAAGAATCTGCTCTCTTTGTAACAGGACATATTTGGAAACACTGGTTACATCACCAAGACTTTGACAGAAATGTCGTATTCAAGGGGGGACTTGCACAGACATAGATATGACCAGACTGCTTGAAGGAACTCAGGCAGACTTTATGGAGCCAATAAAACCCATTGGAAAAACAGCCTGATACTTATATCTGGGTCCTTAAGCAAGGCAGTCAGTTTTTATACATTGTGACAAGGAGACAACAAATTCATGATGAATTAACAGGATGAAGAAAACAGATGTTTGGGACTGTTAATTAGTAAGGAATCCTAAGAAACTTTTTCTCATAAGCTATGATTTACAGCAGTTTCATCATCAGGCCAAGTTAAAAAAAAAAGCAACTATTACACTTTGCAAACAAATTGGTCTTAATTTGGCTGTCCTTGGTAAAAATGAGGGTGATTATAGAAAGAAACATTATGTTTCAATAACACACCATTGTGGATATTACAGTCTAATAGAGTTCACTATGAACTGGACGAGATCCTAATTTCTTCTAGTTTCCTCTGAAGCCTGGCCACAATCTCCAAACTAATGTTTTCCACTTTTTTTCTATCCTTTTGACTTGGAATCACTGGATACCCAAAACTCCCCTTTTCCTGAAGCCCTGCAAATTGAATATGAACAACTTGATGTAACCTTCTGAGAAATCACCGCAATAGCTCATATGTAGACAATCTTCATGCCTGTTCCTCTATGAGCCTCTCAGAAAGTCTGTCAGCCTGCCACTGCCTACCTACCTTATCTGCCTAAAGATGCTTTAAGCCCAGCATCTAGAAATTCTTTCAACTGGCTATCCTTGGGACTCAGAAACTGGTTTATAACTGGATCCTTTTATTAAACGTTATCTTTCTTGTATTGCCATAGCATTGCCTCTTATTTATTACCTGATCATTTGAAGCAGAGGCCTCACTCTAAGAAGATACCTGCATTGCCTCTTCCTGAAATGAATTTGACTGAATTGACTCACTGTCTGAACAAAGAGACTGGATTAAGGACATAAAACCATCTATCAGCTCAACTTTGTTCTGAATTACAAGTTTGCTGGGTAAAGGATTCTTGTCTGCATATTTTTCCTGTTCATCACATTGAAAATTTCCTGCCATTCTCTTTTGTCCTGCCAAGTTTCAGTAGATAGGTTTGCTACTACCCTCATGTATCTACCCGTGTAGGTTAAGGGCATTTATCCCTAGCTGCTTTCAGAATTCTCTCCTTATCTTTGTATTTTGCCAGTTTCACTATGATATGTCATGTAGAAAATCGATCCAAGTTACATCTGAAGGGAGTTCTCTGTGCCTCCTGAATTGCAATGTTTGTTTCCTTCCCCAGATTGGGGAAGTTCTCAACTATGATTTGTTCTTAGCTTTGGCCCCTCTCTCTCTCTTCTTCTTCTTCTGGAACTCCTATGATATGGATATTGTTACATTTCACTGAATCACTTACTTCTCTAATTATCCCCTTGTGATTCAGAATGTTTTTATCTCTCTTTTTCTCAGCTTCATCTTTTTCCATAATTTTATCTTCTATTTCACCTATTCTTCCCCCTCCCTCTTCAATTCTTGCTGTCACCACCTCTAGTTTATTTTGTACCTCATTTACAGCATTTTTAAATTCATCGTGACTATTTTTAAGTTCCTTGATCTCTGCAGCAATAGATTCTCTGTTGTCTTCTGTGCTTTATTCAAGCCCAGTGATTAATCTTATGACTATTATTCGAAATTCTCGTTCAGTTTTGATCAATTCTCTGTCATTTCCTCCTGGAATTTCTTTTGAGGAGAATTCTTCCGTTTCATCATTTTGGCTAGTTTTCTGTCCCTTATGTGTTTTAAATGCTTGTTATATGTCTTGCACCTGCAAGCACTACTATATTAAAGAGGGATGATACTCTGTCCAAGGCCTGGCCCTTCAGGAGGTGTTCTTCAGAAAGTTACTTGCTCTCTGTTGTTGTTACTTTGGTTACTTTATCTCCCTGCTTGTAGTAATGTTTTGGACCCTCCACCAGGTGTGCTTTGGTTTGTTCATTGAAGTAGTCCTGGAAAGGAAAACAAACAGACAAACAAAAAAAAGAAAAACAAACAGAAAAGACACACACACATACACACAAAACCAAAAGCAAAAAATCAGAAACACCAGCTACAAGTAAACAATGGGGTGGAGGCAGTGCTGATGGAAGAGGCCTTATCCCATACAAAAAGAGAAATGACAGGGCTGGGGAAGAAGAAAAAATAAAACTTGACCAGGCAAAGAAACTATAGGCTTAATCCAGAGAGAGAGTAAGGAAAATAAAGAAGGAGTCAGGGAAAAAGAAAAGAAGGTAAAGTTGTCCAGACAGAGAAACTATTAGGCTTAATAGGGACAGAGAAACAAAAGTAAAGAAGGGGGTGGGGAAAAAGAAGAGAAAATAAACTTGATCAAAGAAACTATATGGCTTAATCCAGAGAGAGAGAGTAAGGAAAATAAAGAAGGAGGCAGGGAATAAGAAGAGAATAAGAAGAAGAAGAGAAGAGAAGATAAAATTGCCCAGACTGAAAAACTATATGGCTTAATCCAGAGGGAGAGAAAGGAAAATAAGGAAGGAAGTATAGAACATGTATCAAGAGGGGGTTCCGGAAGATGGCGGCGTAGGAGGACGCGGGGCTCACAGCGCGTCCTGCCGATCACTTAGATTCCACCTACACCTGCCTAAAGAACCCAGAAAACCGCCAGAGGATTAGCAGAAGGGAGTCTCCGGAATCAAGCGCAGACTAGAGGCCCACGGAAGAGGGTAGGAAGGGCGGCGAGGCGGTGCGCGCTCCACGGACTGGCGGGAGGGAGCCGGGGCGGAGGGGCGGCTCGTGGGCCAAGCAGAGCCCCCGAGTCTGGCTGGCAAAAGCGGAGGGGCCGGACGGACTGTGTTCCGACAGCAAGCGCGACTTAGCGTCTGGGAGGTCATAAGTTAACAGCTCTGCTCAGAAAGCGGGAAGGCTGGAGGACAAAGGGAGGGAGAGCTGCTGAGCCCCCGGACGGCAGAGCTCAGCTTGGTGGGGAACAAAGGCGCCAGCGCCATCTCCCCCGCCCATCCCCCAGCCAAAATCCCAAAGGGAACCAGTTCCTGCCAGGGAACTTGCTCGCTCCGCGCAAACACCCAACTCTGTGCTTCTGCGGAGCCAAACCTCCGGCAGCGGATCTGACTCCCTCCCGCTGCCACAGGGCTCCTCCTGAAGTGGATCACCTAAGGAGAAGCGAGCTAAGCCTGCCCCTCCAGCCCCCGTGCACCTTGCCTACCCACCCCAGCTAATACGCCAGATCCCCAGCAACACAAGCCTGGCAGTGTGCAAGTAGCCCAGACGGGCCACGCCACCCCACAGTGAATCCCGCCCCTAGGAGAGGGGAAGAGAAGGCACACACCAGTCTGACTGTGGCCCCAGCAGTGGGCTGGGGGCAGACATCGGGTCGGACTGCGGCCCCGCCCACTAACTCCAGTTATACACCACAGCACAGGGGAAGTGCACTGCAGGTCCTCACCACACCAGGGACTCTCCAAAATGACCAAACGGAAGAATTCCCCTCAGAAGAATCTCCAGGAAATAACAACAGCTAATGAACTGATCAAAAAGGATTTAAATAATATAACAGAAAGTGAATTTAGAATAATAGTCATAAAATTAATCGCTGGGCTTGAAAACAGTATACAGGACAGCAGAGAATCTCTTGCCACAAAGATCGAGGGACTAAGGAACAGTCACGAGGAGTTGAAAAACGCTTTAAACGAAATGCAAAACAAAATGGAAACCACGATGGCTCGGCTTGAAGAGGCAGAGGAGAGAATAGGTGAACTAGAAGATAAAGTTATGGAGAAAGAGGAAGCTGAAAGAGAGATAAAAAAATCCAGGAGTATGAGGGGAAAATTAGAGAACTAAGTGATACACTAAAAAAAAAATAATATACGCATAATTGGTATCCCAGAGGAGGAAGAGAGAGGGAAAGGTGCTGAAGGGGTACTTGAACAAATTATAGCTGAGAACTTCCCTGAACTGGGGAAGGAAAAAGGCATTGAAATCCAAGAGGCACAGAGAACTCCCTTCAGACGTAACTTGAATCGATCTTCTGCACGACATATCATAGTGAAACTGGCAAAATACAAGGATAAAGAGAAAATTCTGAAAGCAGCAAGGGATAAACGTGCCCTCACATATAAAGGGAGACCTATAAGACTCGTGACTGATCTCTCCTTTGAAACTTGGCAGGTCAGAAAGGCTTGGCACGATATCTACAGTGTGCTAAACAGAAAAAATATGCAGCCGAGAATCCTTTATCCAGCAAGTCTGTCATTTAGAATAGAAGGAGAGATAAAGGTCTTCCCAAACAAACAAAAACTGAAGGAATTTGTCGCCACGAAACCAGCCCTACAAGAGATCCTAAGGGGGATCCTGTGAGACAAAGTACCAGAGACATCACTACAAGCATAAAACATACAGACATCACAATGACTCTAAACCCATATCTTTCTATAATAACACTGAATGTAAATGGATTAAATGCGCCAACTAAAAGACATAGGGTATCAGAATGGATAAAAAAACAAGACCCATCTATTTGCTGTCTACAAGAGACTCATTTTAGATCTGAGGACACCTTTAGATTGAGAGTGAGGGGATGGAGAACTATTTATCATGCTCCTGGAAGCCAAAAGAAAGCTGGAGTAGCCATACTTATATCAGACAAACTAGACTTTAAATTAAAGGCTGTAACAAGAGATGAAGAAGGGCATTATATAATAATCACAGGGTCTATCCACCAGGAAGAGCTAACTATTATAAATGTCTATGCGCCAAATACCCGAGCCCCCAGATATATAAAACAATTACTCATAAACATAAGCAACCTTATTGATAAGAATGTGGTCATTGCAGGGGACTTTAACACCCCACTTACAGAAATGGATAGATCATCTAGACACACAGTCAATAAAGAAACAAGGGCCCTGAATGATACATTGGATCAGATGGACTTGACAGATATATTTAGAACTCTGCATCCCAAAGCAACAGAATATACTTTCTTCTCGAGTGCACATGGAACATTCTCCAAGATAGATCATATACTGGGTCACAAAACAGCCCTTCATAAGTTTACAAGAATTGAAATCATACCATGCATACTTTCAGACCACAATGCTATGAAGCTTGAAATCAACCACAGGAAAAAGTCTGGAAAACCTCCAAAAGCATGGAGGTTAAAGAACACCCTACTAACGAATGAGTGGGTCAACCAGGCAATTAGAGAAGAAATTAAAATATATATGGAAACAAACGAAAATGAAAATACAACAATCCAAACGCTTTGGGATGCAGCGAAGGCAGTCCTGAGAGGAAAATACATTGCAATCCAGGCCTATCTCAAGAAACAAGAAAAATCCCAAATACAAAATCTAACAGCACACCTAAAGGAAATAGAAGCAGAACAGCAAAGGCAGCCTAAACCCAGCAGAAGAAGAGAAATAATAAAGATCAGAGCAGAAATAAACAATATAGAATCTAAAAAAACTGTAGAGCAGATCAACGAAACCAAGAGTTGGTTTTTTGAAAAAATAAACAAAATTGACAAACCTCTAGCCAGGCTTCTCAAAAAGAAAAGGGAGATGACCCAAATAGATAAAATCATGAATGAAAATGGAATGATTACAACCAATCCCTCAGAGATACAAACAATTATCAGGGAATACTATGAAAAATTATATGCCAGCAAATTGGACAACCTGGAAGAAATGGACAAATTCCTAAACACCCACACTCTTCCAAAACTCAATCAGGAGGAAATAGAAAGCTTGAACAGACCCATAACCAGCGAAGAAATTGAATCGGTTATCAAAAATCTCCCAACAAATAAGAGTCCAGGACCAGATGGCTTCCCAGGGGAGTTCTACCAGACATTTAAAGCAGAGATAATACCTATCCTTCTCAAGCTATTCCAAGAAATAGAAAGGGAAGGAAAACTTCCAGACTCATTCTATGAAGCCAGTATTACTTTGATTCCTAAACCAGACAGAGACCCAGTAAAAAAAGAGAACTACAGGCCAATATCCCTGATGAATATGGATGCAAAAATTCTTAATAAGATACTAGCAAATCGAATTCAACAGCATATAAAAAGAATTATTCACCATGATCAAGTGGGATTCATTCCTGGGATGCAGGGCTGGTTCAACATTCGCAAATCAATCAACGTGATACATCACATTAACAAAAAAAAAGAGAAGAACCATATGATCCTGTCAATCGATGCAGAAAAGGCCTTTGACAAAATCCAGCACCCTTTCTTAATAAAAACCCTTGAGAAAGTCGGGATAGAAGGAACATACTTAAAGATCATAAAGGCCATTTATGAAAAGCCCACAGCTAACATCATCCTCAACGGGGAAAAACTGAGAGCTTTTTCCCTGAGATCAGGAACACGACAGGGATGCCCACTGTCACCGCTGCTGTTTAATATAGTGCTGGAAGTTCTAGCATCAGCAATCAGACAACAAAAGGAAATCAAAGGCATCCAAATTGGCAAAGATGAAGTCAAGCTTTCGCTTTTTGCAGATGACATGATATTATACATGGAAAATCCGATAGACTCCACCAAAAGTCTGCTAGAACTGATACATGAATTCAGCAAAGTTGCAGGATACAAAATCAATGTGCAGAAATCAGTTGCATTCTTATACACTAACAATGAAGCAACAGAAAGACAAATGAAGAAACTGATCCCATTCACAATTGCACCAAGAAGCATAAAATACCTAGGAATAAATCTAACCAAAGATGTAAAAGATCTGTATGCTGAAAACTATAGAAAGCTTATGCAGGTAATTGAAGAAGATATAAAGAAATGGAAAGACATTCCCTGCTCATGGATTGGAAGAATAAATATTGTCAAAATGTCAATACTACCCAAAGCTATCTACACATTCAATGCAATCCCAATCAAAATTGCACCAGCATTCTTCTCGAAACTAGAACAAGCAATCCTAAAATTCATATGGAACCACAAAAGGCCCCGAATAGCCAAAGTAATTTTGAAGAAGAAGACCAAAGCAGGAGGCATCACAATCCCAGACTTTAGCCTCTACTACAAAGCTGTCATCATCAAGACAGCATGGTATTGGCATAAAAACAGACACATAGACCAATGGAATAGAATAGAAACCCCAGAACTAGACCCACAAACGTATGGCCAACTCATCTTTGACAAAGCAGGAAAGAACATCCAATGGAAAAAAGACAGTCTCTTTAACAAATGGTGCTGGGAGAACTGGACAGCAACATGCAGAAGGTTGAAACTAGACCACTTTCTCACACCATTCACAAAAATAAACTCAAAATGGATAAAGGACCTGAATGTGAGACAGGAAACCATCAAAACCTTAGAGGAGAAAGCAGGAAAAGACCTCTCTGACCTCAGCCGTAGCAATCTCTTACTCAGCACATCCCCAAAGGCAAGGGAATTAAAAGCAAAAGTGAATTACTGGGACCTTATGAAGATAAAAAGCTTCTGCACAGCAAAGGAAACAACCAACAAAACTAAAAGGCAACCAACGGAATGGGAAAAGATATTTGCAAATGACACATCGGACAAAGGGCTAGTATCCAAAATCTATAAAGAGCTCATCAAACTCCACACCCGAAAAACAAATAACCCAGTGAAGAAATGGGCAGAAAACATGAATAGACACTTCTCTAAAGAAGACATCCGGATGGCCAACAGGCACATGAAAAGATGTTCAACGTCGCTCCTTATCAGGGAAATACAAATCAAAACCACACTCAGATACCACCTCACGCCAGTCAGAGTGGCCAAAATGAAGAAATCAGGAGACTATAGATGCTGGAGAGGATGTGGAGAAACAGGAACCCTCTTGCACTGTTGGTGGGAATGCAAATTGGTGCAGCCGCTCTGGAAAGCAGTGTGGAGGTTCCTCAGAAAATTAAAAATAGACCTACCCTATGACCCAGCAATAGCACTGCTAGGAATTTATCCAAGGGATACAGGAGTACTGATGCATAGGGGCACCTGTACCCCAATGTTTATAGCGGCACTCTCAACAATAGCCAAATTATGGAAAGAGCCTAAATGTCCATCAACTGATGAATGGATAAAGAAATTGTGGTTTATATACACAATGGAATACTACGTGGCAATGAGAAAAAATGAAATATGGCCTTTTGTAGCAACATGGATGGAACTGGAGAGTGTGATGCTAAGTGAAATAAGCCATACAGAGAAAGACAGATACCATATGGTTTCACTCTTAGGTGGATCCTGAGAAACATAACAGAAACCCATGGGGGAGGGGAAGGAGAAAAAAAAAAAAAAAGAGGTTAGAGTGGGAGAGAGCCAAAGCATAAGAGACTGTTAAAAACTGAGAACAAACTGAGGGTTGATGGGGGGTGGGAGGGAGGGCAGGGTGGGTGATGGGTATTGAGGAGGGCACCTTTTGGGATGAGCACTGGGTGTTGTATGGAAACCAATTTGACAGTAAATTTCATATATTAAAAAAAAAAAAAAAAAGAACATGTATCAAGAGAACGGATTAAACATGTCTGCTTAAATAGGCCAAAAACCAGGGTAACCAGACTAGATGAGGGAAGAGATAAGAATAAGAAAAGGAAGGAAGAATATATCTATATCATAAGAATTGTCTGTGAATTAAACCAGGCAAGGCAAAAGCGCTGCTCTGGAGGAGGGGCTATCTCAACTTCAATCCCACTCCAGTAGATAGGCCTCCACTGTGGGCATGATGTCTGTTCCCTGAAGCGCTCCTCCTATGGCCTGTCAGGTTGTCCAGGTGGGTCCCTGGAAGCAACTCTGCCTCTTTTCCTCCCGGACTCTTGGGGTTCAAGGTCCTTTGGCCTCAACATGGCTTTGTTGGAGAGGACAGAACTTCGGATCCCCCTACTTCTCTACCATGTTGGCCCCTCCCTTCAACCCCTCCCTTTTGAGGAACTGGGGCTTTGACCCACTGAGTTCCTCTGGGGGAGGGTCTTGCAGAGCAATGGCCAGGTGCCAGCCTGTCCACAGGAATGTTCAGGATACCACGCTGCTGCTGGTGCACAGAGACTGTGGCTGGGCGCCAGCCAGCCGTGGAAAAAGTTCGCGTGATCTTGTAGCAGCAGCAGTTCAGGGTTTATGGAAAATCACAACACACATCTAGCACCAGGCTTCCCCCTCAACATCCTTATTCCAGCACCAGCAAATGTGGTTGTTCTCCAGGGTCTACTGGGATCTTTACCTGTGGGGAGGCTGCACAGCCTGTAACAAATGTCCTCCCCACAGGGGAACTGCCACTCTCCGTGTGGCCCATGGACCCCTCGGACCTCATTCTCTGCTCCTGGGGATTCGCCCTTCCCACCAGAGCCCCACCAAGTATCGAGCTGCGGAGCCTCAGACTGTGTGCTCCCCCCTGTTTATAGAGTCTTGATGGTGTTTAAACCCTCTCCTTTGTCCTTTCTCCCTTTTTTTGTTCAGTCCCTGCTGCTGTTTCCATTTTTCCACTTTCTTTCCAGCTGCTTATGGGGGAGGGGATGCTTTTCCTGTACTCTAGCCCTGTCTCTGTCCTCTCTCCACAAGCAAAAACAGCTCCCTGCCCTCCACGGCTTCTCTCTCCACCAGTTCACCTCTCCGTTCTGCGTACCTGCCAAGTTCTGGGGTTCAGGTTGTGTAGATTGTTGCATTAATCCTCAAATCAGTTTTCTAGGTGTGTGAGAGAGTTTAGTGGTGATCTGGCTGCATTTCAGTGATAAGAGACACAAAAAATACTTCCATACTGTTCTGCCATCTTGGTCCTTCTCAGTCATACTTTAATTTTGTTTCAGAAGACTTGAAGAATGAGCTGGTCTTCTAAGGCTAAAAAAGGGGAAATTATTTCCTTCCAAGTTGTCAGTGGAAGAGCTGCATTTTCTTTATATCTTCAGTTAAGGGTTTTCTTTTCTCCCAATATATACAAAATACACCAGTCTCCCATGTCTGGCACAGATCTAGCAGAAACCTGGCCCACCCGCCAGAAGCCAGCCAGGAATCCACTCGGACCACCCTGAGGACAGGTCAATGTTGAAGACAGCTCAACATTGAATGTGTGAATTTTCCAAGAGAGTTGCAGAGCAAGGAATTGTATTGACCAAAGACAGGCCACCTAAAAACGCGGACCAAATATCTGGGCTTACTTGGCTGGGTGACAAAACAAAGCTTCCTAGCTGCCAGAGCCAAATAAGAAGACTCTGAAATCAGCTATTTTGAAACGTGTGCTGCTCTCAAAGACTGACAGGACCACAAGAAAAATGGAGATGTATGAACATTAACACTATCAATTAACACTCCAGACCTTGAAAAGTACAGGTTTCAACCTCACCTTGTCTATAAACCACACTGCCTTTTTTTTTGAGAGAGAGAGAAAGAGAGAGGGCCCAAGTGAATGAAGGGCAGAGACAGAGGGACAGAGAGAGAGAGGGAGGGAGGGAGGGAGGGAGGGAGGGAGGGAGGGAGAGGGAGAGAGACAGGGGGCTCACCTGAAACCGGGCTGGAGCTTACCTGATATGTGACTCAGGCTCATCAACTATGAGGTCATGACCTGAGCTGAAGTCAGATGCTTAAGGACTGGGCCACCCAGGTGCCCTTCTCCTTTATTTCATGTGTCAACAAAGCATGTGGGGTTCCCACCTAAATGGTCAGAACCATATGAACTTGGATACCTGGCTCTTCTGTCACTGTGCTTAGTGACAGCATTTGTTCATAAAATTGTCACACCCACATGCCTGTTGAGGAATCATGGAAAATCGGATGATACATCAGAATTCCAGGTTCTCTTCAGCATTAAAAATCTTATTCCCAAGTTTCAGAGATGATGAATTAGAAAAGGCAATTCTAAATCTGTCTATGATAATGGAACAAGGAGGGTTCAATACCACTATGCATGCTTTGAAAACACTCCAGTCAGAAGGTAACAGCTTAGCCTCTGGGGGTCTCCAAAGTCATTATGTTCTAGATACTGTGACTGCTTAGCAGGAGGTGCTTAGCAGGGGGTGCTCGTGCAATCATCAGTGGAAAATGTTGCTTTTTATCTAACCCAAATGAGGCACATAATATCTAACTTAAATCTACTTTAAAAAAGGAATTAATATTTTCCATCAGATAAATGAAGCACATTTAATTGGTCAGATCTATTCCAGGATTGTGGGACTCATTCCAGGAGGTGTGGGGAAATGTGTTCTCTTCTATTTATTCATCCTCTTGCCTTCTTCTTTCCCAAATGTTTTGAGTATAAATGACACACGATGTTACCGTAGTTTCAGGTGTACAACATAGTAACTTGCCAACTGTATACATTATGCTGTGCTCACCACAGTGTAGCTACCCCCACCCTACATTGCTATTAAAATACTGTTGACTATATTCCCTATGCTGTGCCCTTGATTCCTGTGACTGATTCATTCCATACCTGGTATGAATGAATACCAGGTACCCCCCACCCTCGTTCACCTGTTCATCCTCATGGTGATCTATGCTTTTCTTATTCTTTGTAGATTTCTTACTGCTCAATCCAAACTGGATTTCTCTCTCCACAGTCATCTGCTCAGCTATTTATTATATAAACTTTCAGGGGAGTTTCAGAGGAAGAAAGTGTGAGGCCCCAGGGAAGCCACCCCAAAATGTGCCACCATGGCATATTGAGTATCTTGAGTTGAAGCTACTTGGGATACAGCCAGTGCAAGAACACCCAGGCTGTCACATGCCCCTCTTGAAAGCAGGAAATGAGTGTCCCATATGAAAGGTCCCCTCCCTGTACTATGAGGTAAAGAGACATCCTTATCAGCAGAGATAGGGCTTCAAAGCTGAGAAAGCTGTAGAAACAAACCTTGTTACTTTTTTACTCATCTACAACCTCAGCCCAGATTCCACTTAGAATTCCTGCAATTTAAAACTCCCACACACCTTTTTTTTTTCCTGTCAATTCCTCACAAATTATTGTCTTTGTCCAAAATATATAAGACTGCAAAAAAAACAAAACAAAACAAAACAAAAAAACCTATCTGCCTTGGCCATTTCTTTGGGCTTAAATTCATTAGTGGGCCTACCTGCCTATGTAATAAAACTTTGAGGGTTGTTTTTTTTTTTCCTCCTGTTAACCTGTCTCATGTCAATTGAATTCTTAAACCAGTTGGAAGAATTTTGGAGGAATGAGGATATTTCTTCCTCCCTACAAAACCATTGCATTTTTACTACAAAGAAGTTTATGTATTAAAAACAGAGCACACCTCAACATATGAAAGTAAATTTTATTTTAAAAGGTAAAACTTTCATGCAACTCTTAAACATGAACACTCAGGGGCACATGGGTGTCTCAGTTCACTGAGTGTCTGACCTCAGTTCAGGTCATGATCTGATGATTTGTGTGTTCGAGACCCACATTGGGCACTGGGATGACAGCTCAGAGCCTGAAACCTGCTTGAGATTCTGTGTCTCCCTCTCTGGTCTCCCCCACTCACACCCTGTATGCCTGTCTCTCTTTCAAAAATAAATTTTAAAAAATTAAAACATAAACATTCAAAAGTTATTAAGCAACTTAATCACACACTGTTGATTAGAGCAGGGATTAAAGAAGTAGTTTCGTCACCAGCGTAAACACTAACAGAATTCGTCACAACTTGGATCTCCAGTGATTCAAGTGTTTTACCCCACAAAATAAGATGTGATCAACTTTAGAATAAAATACATTTCCTGGATATTCTGTTATCAGTCAAGGCCTTCTTCATCACCATCATCTCACACGATAGGAAAGCTGGCCCTGGTGGCGATTCCACAGTTGTTATTCCGGTCTCTGGCCATTTTTATGTAGCCACCCATGCCCCAGTCAGTGCCCCAGCTGAAAGAAGACAGGGTTTTCCAACTATTACAAACAACTGAAAACATACATCTTTTGAACAATAGCATCCAGTATTGAGCAGTGCACCAGAGGCCAGGACAGATTCAGGAAGAATCAGGAGAGGCCGTTCTTGTTCATGGTTGAGTTCTAACCCAGCACAGACCTTTCACAAAACTGCAGTGTGAACAGGAAAAGGAAACCCTTGGGACCTGGGTGTGATATAGAATATTGAAAAACTTCCAATTTAGAAATACAGTGGTACCAAAACTATATCAGGACCCTAGCAAGCCTGAGACAGTATCTTAATGTTGTCATCATATGACTGACTATGTCTGTGCTCCCCCCTAGATGGGGTAAACACTGCTGGGATTTCAGAAGTGTGCTCAAGGGTTGGGGGACCTGCGTCCAAACACTGGTTCCAAAAAACATTCCCTTTTCAAATTCAAAAGTATGTATTCCTGGATTTTCATACCTGTTCTTGACAAACCAATATTTTTGGTTATCGGATTCTTTTCCTTGAAAGCCAAAGCCAACCACCAGAACCCCGTGATTCAGGTCTTCACTGCTGCACTTTGGATCATAATAAATGCCTGGGGAGTAATATTCAATGCTGAGTGAGGATTCCCACGTGACATGTCATAGTAACCCAGCCTATCAACCACAGTAGGGGAGGCATTTCAAAATTCAGTTGTGATATTGATATGAATTCAGATGAGCTTTAAACGTCAGATATTTTTGTTTAGTGGGAAGGGGTGGGGATTTAGGCCCTCATCTCACACCAGGAGAAATATTAACTGTCACAATCCCTTTTGAAAATAATAGTCAAGGGGCATTAAAAAAATCACCCGCCAAAACCTTATTATTCTACTTGTAGGATGTCAACCTAGGGAAACAGCAGAGAACATAAAATTACTTGAGCCAAGAGCTACTTTCCACTGTTAATTTCAGTAGCAAAATTCCTTAAAAGTTATCAAGGTCTAACATTTGGAAAAAAGTAAAGTAAGCTCTACCAATTAAATTATGTTGTCATTTAAATATATTTATTATATACTTACACTCGTGGGGATTTGGGTCAAGTAATGGCAAATGGAAACAGCAGACATAAATATTTCATGTACAGAATGAACAACTATATTAAATCCACACACCCCAAAATTATACATTGAATTCTACATACCAAAGTGTCATTCTTGCTGTTTCTTAGGGTGGTTTTCCAATTTTTCTACATCAACAAATGCTTACCTCCTTTATAGAAGCGGAAGGTATCCAGGCTTGCATCTATAGCAGCAGAGATGGATCCCATGTTTTCCATTGCCACCAAGAGCGCCTCCTCCCGCCGAGGAATTGTCTGAAAGGCAGTGACATTGGCAGCAGAATACTCAGGCCTGTATTTGCAGGGTCCATCCTTTGAATGGTAAAGGAAAAGAAACTTGATTATGACCATCCACTTCCTGGGGAACATGACTTCAAGGCAGCTTACAGGTAAAAGATTTCCAAGTCAAGTTTGTTGTGAAGCAACCAACCCAGGAGGTGAAAGGCTATTTATTGTCTTAAAATTAAAAAACTAATTGGTGGCTCAGTAGGTTAAGCATACAACTCTTGATTTTGGCTCAGGTCATGATCTCACAGTCATGGGATCGAGACCCGTGTTGGGCTCTGTACGGAGCATGGAGCCTGCTTGTGATTCTCTCTCTCTCCCTCTCTCTCTCTCTGGACCCCTTCCCCTCTCGTGCTCTCCCTCTCTTTCTCTCTCTCAAAATTAATAAAAAACCTTTTTTAAAAAAAGCAAAACTAACTGGTGTGGATTCAATGAAACACTCATGGTTTACCTGTCCATAAGAAGTTTTTCACTCTGGGGAAATCCGTACCTTGTGTAAAAGGTATGCATATCTCCATGTAATGTAGAAATAAAAAAAGCTATGTGGTAACCATCTAAGCAGAGAACTATGCCAGGCTAATACCGCTTAATGACAGTCCTGACAGACTGCAGATAGAGAGTCTACAATTGGAAATGCGAATGTTAAACATGGTGTCTGTTTTCTTCAAAAGCATTCAACTCTAAGGACAGAGCTGGAAGGGTGACAAGTGAGGAGCTCTACTCACTCTTGCAACATATGGATAGGATTCTTCTGTGTCCAGACCTCTGTTGTTCCTAACATACTGGAAGGCATTACTCATTAGACCACCATTGCAACCCTCATTGCCTTCAGCCTGAGAGCAGTCCAGGAGGTTCTGCGCACTCAAGGAAACACGTTTGCCGTATTTCCGGAATATCTGTCCTTCGATGGCACCAGTTGCACTAAAAGCCCAGCCAGAAGCACACCGACCCTGAAAACAAATTATAAAGGTCGTAGTCTACAAAACAAATAGCAAGAGTGAAAACAGTCCATCTATATGAAAACTTTAAAACATAGCAACGGCAGGGTGCCTGGGTGGCTCATGGTTAAGCGTCGGACTGCAGGCTCAGGTCATGATCTCAAGGCTTGTGGTCTACCTTCGTCTACTCTGCATCAGGCTCTGTGATGACAGCTCAGAGCCTGGAGCCTGCTTTGCATTCTGTGTCTCCCTCTCTCTCTGCCCCTCCCCAACTCGTTCACTCTTTCTTTCTCTCAAAAATAAATGAACATTAAACAAAATAAATAAATATAGCTACAATATATTTTTCCACAGCAGGAAACCATAGCAGGGGGCCACTTTCTTTTTGGCTTTCCTCTTGGAGAGAGACCTGATGAGTAGTCATCCTTGATACTCACAAGACTAATATCAGGTGTCTGTCTCCTATTCATAGGTAAGGAGATACCAGCAGGGAAAGGGACTTTAAACACTGTCCCATTCTCATTCTTCTGGATTGTAAGGCCAATCATCATGTGCCTGAATTCTTCATTGGTCTTCATGGAAAAGAAAGTAGAATATTGACAAGCATGAGATTTTGGGGGGAAAGTACTGAGAGAAACAACAAAACTTTCAGCAAATCTGTGCCATACTCACCATGTCACCAAAGCCATTCATTGCCATCAAGAAGCTATGTTTCCCTTGAAGGTATTCCCTATTGTGCTTCATAATCATTTTCATATTCTTCTCCCATACAGCTCTTCTGCATTCTTCAACCTACAGGCAAACATATATATATATATATATATATATATATATATATATCATTTTTATTTGTATTTAAAACCTACTGACCTGCACCAAGTGGATGTGCTCACAGAGAGGAGGAGAAACCACAGCCATGGATGGTCTTATGCTTCTGGGAGCTGTTCTCCAGCAACCACACAGCAGGACATATGCCCACACTATGCACACTCACGGTGCTGTGCTTACTGCTTTGGTAAGAGTGGTCTCAAGATGCTACTCTGTGCTACAAACTCCCACCAGCACAGGCATTCTCTGTGAGTCCCCTAGATAGTTTAGATTTTAGATGTTACCAACCACACCATATTGTTTTCCATGTGTCTCCTTCCACCGGATCCATTGTGCATCTAAACTTTGATCAAGCTCTATAGTAGCTGAGACTATTCCCAAGCAAAGTGCAGTCAGGAAGTCAAAAGGATGCATGTTTCAAAACCTAGGAAGCAAAAAAAAAAAAAATGAGAATCTGATTAGACTGATCTGTCTAAAAATCCATCCTCCTTTCTTCTAGATGTTAGAGCCACTATGGTGGAGTAAAAACATTGAATTCATCCTCCCAAGTACTTACAGAAGGATAACACTGCTCACTTGATCATGCAGCTGTGCAGATGCTCTCGGCAGGTGTAGCCCCAGGGCTTTCTGGTGCTGGGCAGTGACTCTGAGGCCACCCACTTAAATCCCTGGGGTTTGGCCTGATTGGCCCTATCCATATGGCCCAGTACACTGTAATCTTCCTGATCTGCTTTTGTTTCCCAAGCTGATGACTTCTATTCTGATGTTTTCTTGATGATAATTGCTTGTTCTTTACAGAAGAAAAACTTGTTGACAATGGTCTGGGCTCACTTTCCTGTCAAATGGTCCTTAACTGGTTTGACTAAAACAATAGAGCAGTCACAGTGGTCCAGCTAAGGGTCCAAAAGAAAAAGCTCATGCTTATTCAACAAAGGAAATAATGTTAAACTTCCATTTAGTTGATGCCATTATAAGATATGAAAAAAGTGTGTATTGAAGGCACACTGAGATATATTTAGTGGTGATTTAGTGATCTGTGTCCCTGCATGTCAAATCTGAGAACAGGGAGCTGGGAGGAGCTTGGGACTCCCCTCATTCTCAGAGGCTACATATCAAAGATTCAAAGCCACTGGTGGAATGGCACCCGGGTGACCGTCATTCCATAGGCAGGGGACAGAGGAACTATTGGGATCTCTAGCCTGTGACCTGAGAACCCCTTTCTTCTGTTTCTCATTCTTTCCTGATTGCCTTTCCACTGGAAGGTTACATGATTGGGCCTGTCTCAGGGGGAATCCAGGTGTGCTTTCCATTTTCTAGCATCCCCTAAAGTACTCTGTACAGCTCTGGCCCTACTTGGGGAACGTGGGAGGATTCACTGGGTTGCATTGGACTCTGGGAAAATAGGCTTCAGTGACTGGAAGGCTGAGCGATTAACACATCAAAAGGAGAAAAGCCATATGATTATTTTAATAGATGCTTTTTAAAAATAAAAAGAAACATGCTATTTCAAATCAGTGGGAAGAGAATGGTCAATAAATAGCTAGTCATCTGGGAAAAATTAGAAGCAGATCCACAAAACGTATTACTGATGGATTCCAGAATTCAATATAAAAAAACAAAAGTATGAAAGTATTAAAAACATAAAAGAAAATGTATTTATGACTTTACACGGGACCAAAGACACTAAGCACAAAGTGTAAAGAAAAGATAGATGTGATTACGTCAAAATGGGAATTATACCCCACGAACAAAGTTAAAAGACACTCCACAGCACAGGAGAAAAATGTTTGTAACATGTAACACAAAGTGCACATCAAAGATCATACCTATTAAGAGGGAAAAGATAAATCACTTCAGAGAGATAAACTAAGGATATAAGACTACATTTTGTGAAGAGAAAATACAAATAGTAGATGAAGCCATGGGAGACGGTGAGCCTCCCTGAGGATCAGGAAATGAGAAGAACATGGCCCATCCGTTCTCACTTAGCAGATGCACAATAAACAGCCGCGACTGATCCTTTCAGATGTCCTCAGGTGCTGGGACACGGCCCTCTTCTGCCTGCTGGAGAGACAGATCACAGGATGTCCACGGGACAGCAACGTGGCAGCACTGTGGACGTTGAGAAGTTTAGATAAGCAGGCCCTCTGACCTGGGGGTCAGCAGGGAAACCTAGATGAGCCTTTCTAAAGTTACATATTGTCTGTAAGAGCAAAAAGATGGGAAGGATCGAAGTGTCCAGCAGTAGGGAGACGGTTGACTGTGGAAAGCTCTTCAGTGGTTTGAGAAAGTTGGGAATTACTTAGAAACCCACTCCAGCTCTTATGAGCTTGGAAATAAATCCCTTACCTGGTTCAAGGGACATCACAATAGACGAACGTGAAAAGAAATATATTGGTGCCATGCTAAGTAAGGCCTTTTGCTTCCACCTATCCTGATGACAATTAACACCGTCTTGACTCTCTATTCACTTCCTGTAATGAAACTAACCACTTTCTATAATAATAATAATAATAATAATAATAATTGCAAAGAAGGGAAAAAGGCATGAGAAAGATATGCTAGGAGATGGTGGGTGGGTCTATATGATGGGTCTTTGTATCAGTCTGAGGTCCCCAGAGAAACAGAACAGAGTTTAAGCCCTCCACCCCACGTAAACACACACACACACACACACACACACACACACACACTGTGTCACAGTCTAGATGCAGCATTCCTTCTTCCGCAGAAACCTCAGTTTTGTTCCTAAGACATTCTACTATTCGCTGAGGCTGCAGGGGTTTGGGACACACTCCCCCAAAGTAAGCAACTGTGGCATATTGGTTGTTTTGAGCTGCAGGCACTTGAGAAGCAGCAGATGCAGGAAGGGCTCTCTAACATCCCCTTTCCAGAAGCAGGTCATAAAATTTCCCTGAGAAAGGTGTTCTCTCCTGAGAAAGGATCCAGCAAGAGAGCATCCTGACCAACAGAGGCTGGGAGTCAACACCTAACACATCTATGCAAACACAATTCCTAAATAATCCTGTTCTTCCACTAGTTTCATCCCCTGCCCCCCAAAGTATCTCCTTGTCACTCCCAACAACTTACTGTGCTTTGTCTTGTCATTTCTTTACAAATTTATCAAGACTTCCTCTAAAGTTATAGAAGCTTCCAGCTGTGGTCACCCCTTGGGGTATTTAATTCGATTGTGAAGGCCCCCATGTCAATAAAAAAATTTAATACAATTGGATGCTTCCTCTGATGAATTTGCCTTATGTCAGTTTAATCTCACGTTAGACCAGAGATCTTAAGAGCACAGAAAAACATTTTTCAGCCATGTGTGCTCAGATGTGGGTTCTGCGTCCTGGCTGGGAACTCGTTCCCCAAGCCCCAGTCTCCTCCACCTGACTTATGTGGATTCCTGTTGCAGAGGGGAACTGTTCTAAGGTCACTGCCCCATGCAGTGGGGTCACTGCACCCTAGAGGTTCAGTGAGCACTTGAATCAGAGGAATCCAAGCAGTCTGGGCAACAATCCAACATGGACTGTGCCAATTGGTGTTACTAGAAAGGTCAGGTTTGGTGCCAACAATCACCTGTACAGGAGGAGATCCCGCCCCAACCACACAGGGCTTGGGTTGAATGCACGTGAAATGTGGGCCCCACGGCCCCCTCCTCCAGGCACATTGTAGCAGTCTACACAGCACACAAGCATTTGCAGGGACTGGACAGGAAGTATGCTGTTGCAGGGAAGATGCACAGCCCGCTGCACCCCTACTTGCTCAGAGCTCATGATCTAGACAGGTGGACAGCAGAAGATCCCTGCTGGTTGGTCACACTCATAGGACAGCACCAGGGAGCTGGACCCCAGGAGGTCAGCACTGTCCTCCTGAGACCACAGACCACCATCTTACCCAATGTGTTCCTTGCTCTTTTTCCAGGACAGAGTGAGACAGCTTCCCACGCTCGCCTGCTGACTGGGAAGCAAGGTGAATTGCTTTTTACTGTGGTGAAATATGCACAACAAAATTGACCCTTTCAACCATTTTCATTTAGTGGAGTCACACTGTTGCAACCCTTACCACTATCCATCTCCAGAATGTTCCTCATCTCACATTGAACTCTGTCCCCATGAAACCATAACACCCCTCTCCCCTCTCCTCTCAGCCACTCAATTTCGACTGTGATGGGGATAATATTTTTGGAAGGCTTATGTTCATTTTTGATTCACATTTGTATATGCAACACGCCCTTGATTTACCAAAAGCATCCATTGCCTTGGGAAGTGTAGTAAAGGAAACATGAAAATAAAAGTCAAATGTTCAGGATTTAACTTGCAAAACCAGAGTTTTGAGCTCCTGGCTTTCAATAATAAGCCAGGCTTTATAGATAGATACACTGTCCTTCCAATGCCAGATGCTCAGGAGAAGCTGGGTGGCACTGAGGACCTCCGATTCACAATCACCTTGTCTTCCACTGTGCACGTCTTCAAGAGACAAAGGAATCCACAAGCAGCACCATAACTAGTTGTCTTAGAAATGTTTACATGGCTATCGTGGATGAGGATTCCAGGCTTCTCTGTCACGTGGAAGGAAGGACAGGGACGGGAAGTTCAGGTGGGAACATGAACACTCTTATGAAGTAAGAAAACCTGCTCTTCCCATTCTCCATCCCTGAGTCTATGGAACAGAGATGCACTGACCCTTGTGTTTCATGACAGGCCATGGTCTGACATGTGCATGACTCCAGGTTTCCTACTAACGCTGGGATCTGTGAGCACATTTCAAGTGCAGCCAGAATCACTGGTCTTCCCAAAGGGAGGCCCTGCCTGCGGAACAAAGGATGAGTTTTACAGTGTCAGGGGACGGGATCCATGTGGCTACGAAATATTTCATGGGCAGGGCCTGTGGGGCTTTCCCTGCATTTCTATGCACAGCACAGAACAAATGCTTCTAGACAAGCAAAACAGCAATAAATCTGAAAGCCACACTGCCCACCGCAATGTGGTCACTAGTCTTGTGAAATGGAGAAGAAATAGGACCATAGGATGCTTTTGTTCTAAGATTAAGTTATTCAATTAAAAAATGTCCAGGGGCAGCTGGGTGGTTCAGTCAGTTAAGCATGTGACTTCTGCTCAGGTCATGATCTCGCAGTTTGTGAGTTTGAGCCACAAGCTGAGCTGACAGCTCAGATCCTGGATCTGACAGCTCAGATCCTGGAGCCTGCTTCAGATTCTGTGTCTCCCTCTCTCTCTGCCCCTCCCCTGCTCGCACTCTGTCTCTCAAAAAATAAATAAATGTTAAAAATTTTAAAAAAAGAACAAAGAAAAAATGTCCACAGTTCTGAGGCTCTGACTCTCCTAGATTTCAGATTTCTTTCTTTTAAATGCTTGTTTTCTTTCTTTCTGTTTCTCTTGATAGCCAATACAATGTTTTAAAACTATTTTACCATGACTGGTGATTGCACTGGGAAGCTGTTGCTGTTTCTAAGTGGTCTTACTCTGTGTAACAGAGTGTCAGTCTCCATGTTCTTCATGAAATTCACACAGTGTGGGAACCTCCAGCACACAGTAGGGCTGCTCAGGTTCTGGAGTCAACAAATGAAAAGCTCATCTATGTTAAAAACAGTCTCAAACTACTTTGGGAACAGAGGTAGTAAAGCTTATTCTTATTTATTTTCAGAATAGCATTTTGCCAAAATGATAAATGGAAGCGAACCATGTTGGAAGTCCACGTTTGTCCAGTTTATGGGGCATAAGTTAGATGTCACCAGGAGAAACAATCAGATAAGGCCACAAACCAGAACATTCTACAAGATAACCAGTTTTGCATGTTGGCCCTGGAGCTGGGTGTTCTCTACATGATGGGTCTTTTGTGGCGTCCTTGCTATGTACAGTCCTTGTTGACTGATAAGGTCCCCCAGTCCTTTCCCAATGGGAGGCCAGGCAGGGCCCCAGCTGGACAGCAGGCTCCCAGGCGCAGAGATGTGAGGAGGCTGGAGAAGTGGGGACCTGGGCCAGGTGGCAGGGAGCCTCACAGGGAGAAAAGCCCAGAGTGCTAGTGAGGCTGTGTCCCCAGTGAGGGGAGCCCACAGAGGAATTCAGCCCCTCAGACCAGACTGAGAAGGATGCAGACCCCTAGAGACCGGCTAATATTGTTGCAATTCAACGAACATTCAAATGAGTCAGCAAATGAGAAAACTCCACATGTCTAAAGATTCTAAAGCTTATGTTTCAATAAAAAATATCTAACTTGATAGAGGTTTTCCAGATTTGGAAAAAAACTCTTAAAACTGCATCCATAATGAAGGTTTTCTAAACTACTAACAACTATAATATTGACCAACATTTTTGTTTCTCATGATGGTAGGAAGATTGAATTTTCTTTCCATCCATGCGAAAACCTGATATAAAATCTGTTATATTTAGTAAAACAATGTTGTAAAAAAATATTACAAGGTATGGCAAAAGTTCATTAATACATATTTTTCTAGGAAAAGTTCTAAGCATGCTCTTTCAGTCCCTGGAATGTGGGAAATGGACACTCATGGATAAATCAATGAGTCTCAAGGCTCTTGCCCAGGAGATCAAGTTTTTAGGGCCAGAAAATCCTTTACACACATAATAACACAAACTTACATATATATGTATATATACACATGTATGTGTGTATATATGTATATATACATATATATACATGTGTATATACATATATATACACACATACACTTACACATAGGCACAATATAGTTACCTACATTCATTCATTCGTGCACATATATACATATGCACACACATACACATGCGCACGTATGCATACGCACATTCACAGTATCCAATATATACATACACTCATAACACACACACTTTCAATAATACTTTCAATAATAAGCCAGGCTTTATAGATAGATACACTGTCCTCATACACAATATTATACTTTAAATACTTAGCACAGGAGAATAACTGGTCCCCAAGTGTGGGCAGACAGCCTGACAATTATTCTGAATTATAATAATTAAATATAAAATTCTATTTAAAATCTTAAACCCTTTGTTTCAGGTCACAGAGAGAATGGCTTAATCAAACCCTCTGAAAGTCTCTTTAGTTGTAAATTCCATGATTTCAGGGGGACAAGTCACATCATCCTCCCCAGAGCTGGCCTCAGTCCCCTCTCTGTGCCCCTGACAGGACCCCCGCAGGGTAGAGTCATAGCATCTGGCACCCGGCCAGGCCTCCTCACCAAACATCAGCCCCAAGAGGGAGGGCACATCAGAGTCCCATCTCGGGGGTAACTCTGCTGTAGAACCTTGTGCAACTTCTTTCCTGCCCCTCCTTCCCATGCCCACACTCTTCTTCATTCTTTAGGAGCAAAGACTTGACCCTGTGAGCAATAGTCACAACCAGCAAGCATCTGAGGATGGGGTTCTAGAAGATTAGCAGCATTATCCTGAGTCATTTCTCGCTCCGGTCACACACATTTCCAGAGGTGCCCGTGGAATCTCCTTAAAATCCCCTTCCAGGGTCTCCTCCCTGACCCTCCCTCCTCCAGGGTGTTCAGTGGGGACCTGCGCTCCCACCCCTGTCCTGGCCTGTGTCTGGAAGCTACTGAGTTCCAGGCTTGAGGGGGCTGAGGCCCCAGCCTGTCAGCAACACATGACCTTTGGTTGCAAAGATGAAGTCTGATCTTACTCTCAGGTGGCCACCCAAAATATAGCTCCAATCCCTGGAAATAACACCCAGAAACAATTTTTCAGGCACTGTTGACTTGACCCTGGTGACCTCCCTGGATGAGCAGGCACATGGGTGAACCTGACGCTGTGCCTTCTTGTGAGCCTGGGGCTGGCACTCACCATAGCTGCTCAGCCATGGTCTCTAGACAATGAATCTGATAACTACCCACCTAATAAACAGTTTGGTTCAATTAAGTCCTCAAGAATCAAAAGTCTGGACAAGACTATGATTCAAACTGGGGGCAAAATGGAAAAACAAAAGAGAAAAAAGTCAAACAAAATTTTTAATTCTTCCTCCTCTGATACCACTTTAGATGTTTCCCTAAAGTAACAAATCTCAAATTCTTGCAAAGTGCATTGGATCATGTTTTCTATCTCAGCCCTTTTTGGGAGCCCAGCTTCTCTGCATACTCTAAACACAGTGGGCAATTTTGCACACTCCTCTGCAAGCTTTTCTCTTACCTGGTTATTTTTAACTTTCAGCTTGATGGATCTTTTTACTTTGTTTTTAAGAAATTGTGGTAAGAGAAACAAAACTCAAAATTGGTCGTTTTAGCACATTTACCTGCGGGGTGCAGAGGCAGCCAGTCCTGTGCACCCTCAGCACCAGCCGTCTCCAGAACGTTTCTCATCTTGCAAACCTGGAAATCTTTTACTCCTTACAAAGGCAGTCATTTTCAGCCTCAGGTCTCCCAACCTCCCTCAGGTTTTACAGCCTGCCTGCTATCTAGTGGCTGCTTGCGCAGGTACAGCCAGGCCTGCCCTTGGTGTTGGAGGGGCTCTCCCAGGGTCACGCCATCCAGGCTTAGTGACAGCCCCGTGGACTCTGGACGTTGATGAGTCTCATTTGGCTGCAGGGGCTGAGCCATGTTCTGGTTTCTTCCTCCTGCAGGGGGTGGAGCCAGCCACGCATGGTGGGACTTCACCAGACAGTTCCCACCTCACCTGATTTCAGGAACAGAACACCCTGAAAGGCCCCCTGGCCTGTCCCCCGAGGCCTTTCCCAGGATGGGGCAGTGAGCGCAGTGGTCCTTAAGCCCTTCGGACTTGGGTTATATGCCTCGCTGTTTTACTTTAACATTCCCGGAGCCTAGGCAGCCCCACATTCTGATGAACACGTGCCAGTCCCGGCACCTGCATCTGAGAAAAGTAGACAGGCTCTTGCCATCCATTGCTTTTCTTTGTCCAGAGCTCTTCTGGTCCCTTCTCTGTTAACAGAACTCTCCCCGTGGGGAGGATGGCTCCTTTCCCGGCACTGCCCCTGGGCCCTGGGGCCCTGGGGCCAGACCACCAGGGAACTCCATCTCCCCACCCCTTGATGTTTATGCAGGCCCACTCCAGAACCCACGCTGGGCCAGTGAGAACCTTCTGTGGAGCTCTGCACACAGAGAAAGACAGAGACAACCCTGACTTCTGGGTTCGGGCAGTGTGGTGCCACATCCCTGTACGTGAGGGTCTCTTTGAAACAAGAGAGAGAGCCATCGCCATTCAGGAGAATGTTGTCATGAGAAAAGAGCATCCACTCTCCTAAGGAAGGGACGCCCCGAAAGGTGGACCCCATGGACGGCCTCTCCCAGGCTTGCCTGTCATTGGGCTTCTACTTAGGGTCGGCTAATGGGGGGCACTGCACGGGCTGGGGGGAGATTAGGCTCACGTGTTTCCTCCCCCATCACTCAGTGCTGCTTCTCTGACTCCAGCTGTGTGTCTGTGACTCTAAATTCTTGAGCGGCTTCACCCCTGGGCTCCAGCTTCCCCAGGAAAGGATTTATCCCTGTGTCTTTCTGCCCCAGGGGAGGTAATGGCTTCCTTCTGTCCCAGCCTCCAGATGCTTCACTGTCTCTTGGGTCTTCCTGTGACTTTTGCCCATGACTCTGCCTTTCATTAATGTCCCCACCAGGACCCTGACTGATGTGGATCAAGCACTACCACTCAGGTCCGAGAGACCGTCTTTTGTCAAAGGCAACAATAAGTGCCCACAGGAGCTGTCCGTGGTGTTCAGTGCCGCTGAGCGTCCCAGTGAGAAAGGTCTTCCTTTATGGAATCCCCTCCAGGGCTTTCGGTCGCTCTAGGGGCAGGTCTCGGTTTGTGGTCTGAAGTCCATCCCGGCTAATCTCCCCTGTTGAGAAAGCAGGACTGAGCAACTGCACGTACCAGATGTCAGCCCCGTGGTTGGCTGTTCACGCAATATTTCTATCAATGGCAGCAGTAGTGCTTTTCCGTTATGGGAGGGATATTAACGATCCACTTTTCAAGTCCACGTCTGTTAGTAAATGGAAATAATGGATCAATTTTGAAATATCGCATGAACATTTATGGTGAGACCTGTGAGGTTAGCTGGAAACACGATTTGGGTCCCTTGCGTCTGTACCTAGAGCCTGGGGGCCCAGGAGTGGTGCCCATGGACCCACGGCCCCATTACTAGCGCGCCTGCCTGTCTCTCCTCCATTGTCCTGAGGGCAGAGCTAGTCTGTCTGCCTCAGGGCTGGGACTTGGGCGGTGAGAGGCGGTTCCCCATAAGTGCACTGGGGGAGGGACCCGGGGAGCTGAGATACAGCTGTAGGTAGCACCTTAGGTTTGCAGGGAATAGTAACACACATTGCAAAGTCCTGAAGAATTGACCATTTCCCCCGGGCTGCCTGGCTTTCACAGTCGGTGAGCCAAACACAAAGTGAGCCCTTACATAAGAGCAAAGATTTCAGACTGAGGATAAGCCCAATGGGAAAATTCAAGGCAGGAAGGAGAAAAGCAGGAACAGTTACTCTTAAGTGAATAGGTCTCTCTGATTATACAAGTAGGACACCTGGCCAATAGAAATGTACAGAAGAAATGACGCAACCCTCAGTGGCAACGTGGGCCCCGTCGCAGTGCGCTTCTCTGCAGACTCTTAGTCCAAGTGGCGAAGGCTCTCGGGTTTCCCAGGAAGGGGTCTGTCCACTCCCCGTGCCGTCAAACCTGTGTCCTGGACAAGCACCGTCAGGGATGGACTGTCTCAGTGGCACCACGGCCTCCGGCTTCCTAGGAGCAGACCAGATTTGCCAAATGAAAGGCATTCCGGCACCTCCTGCAGGAATTTTTTGTCGGGAGAATAAAAGATTAGGACAGACTTGTACACAGTATTACAACAATAATGATTTCATGTGGAGACATTAAAATTACAGAGGGAAAACATTAATTTTTGCTAACTGCTGGCCCCTAGTGGCCTGATGGAGAAGCCCCTTTGCAAACTGGGCAGAAGACCCTCCTTTGTGCTCCTCTCTGGGGACAGAGGGCAGCAGCCCTCTGCAAGAGGCCCAAATACCCAACTTGTCCAGTGACATCTCTCCAAGTGTGAATGTTGGCAGCAAATCCAGTTTTCCTCCTCCCTCCCTCACCCATGTACACAGCACTGCCAGACCCTGGGTTTCAGCCTCTGCCTTTGTCACAGGCACATTATGTCTCTGAGCCCCGGGTTACTTCTCCCCGAAGGGGGTTTATCACACAAGCTCACCAAGTCCAGAGAATCCGGTGAGATGACACGTGTGTGGCACCTGGACCAGGTCAGCAGCCTCCCCGGGAGACCCGCTGCATTGCTGTGCTGATTGCAGCTCGGGTGGCTCCTGGGTCCAAAGGGCACATCCTCCTGACAGAATCTTCTGTCACTGGGCCCCAAGTCCCAAGTCTCCTTAAGCAGTGGCTGAAGGATGCTGCCGCACACGTTGACACTTGTAGATAATCCCGCCACCCTGAGCTGCATTTAATCAAGAATCTACTTGCAGATTCTTCACGTTAGGGAAAATCGGTGAGAAGGAAGATGAATGGAGACACGACTTCTGAGGGGTGAGTGGTGAGTAGCAAATAACACTTCTCCCTCCCCAGGAACCATGTGTCACTTGATGTGTGGCTGGTTCAGGGTAACTCCTGGGCTTCTGGGGCATAATCTTCATTATCTATGAGGACCTATGCAATTTCCAGGTAACAGATCTAAATAGATTTCTTTGTCTCTCTCTCTCTCTCTGTCTCTCTCTCTGTCTATCCTTATCTCTCTGTCACCAATCTCCTTGTCTCTGTCTCTCTCGGTCTCTCTCTCTCTCTCTCTGTCTCTCTCTGTCTCTCACTCAGGCACACAAGTTCTCATCCTATCCTGCCTCCCTTGTGGTTCGGACTGGAGTAAATTTAACCCCACAGCAGGGAGTTGGCTCCCTCTAGGGGCAACAGCAGGAATTGTGAGGGAACTTGACCTAAAACTAGAAACACTGGCCTGGTCCATATTCAGAGTCTGAGCCTAATCATTAAATCAGGAAAACTGCTGCCCTCAGAGAGGGTGTAACCCATCCTACATTTATAAATCAAATCAAAACTACAGAAGAAAATGAAAAATGCGTGTATGAGATTGCCTTTATGCTGAAGTCATCACTAGGCACTGGCAAAAGAACCAGATGCTTCATGAACTGCCAGCTGTGTTGCAAGGGCAGCCCGCTTGGCCCCTCCAGGCTTCAGTGAAATTGTGGAGAGATACCCTGTAGGCTCTCGTGTGTACATCTATGAGGTGTCACATGTACTGTATTTTGTCCAGTGCTGTGCACACACTTGGTGCTCAGAAAGTAGTAGCAATATGTATGAGCAACATTGTAGACATCAATCCACTTTGGTATTATTTCTTCCCAAAGTACCAATTCTTCTCCTGTGTTCACAAAAAATAAGTGGAAAGGGCATGTTAACCTCAGTAAACTGTCCCCCGTTCCCGACAAATTCAACTCAGATGTCCTTCCTCATGGAAAGAGGAGTCACATAGAAACACCATGTATAATACCATTGTTTTTGATGTGGCTACAGATATGACACTATGTGATATCATGTACACAAGTGAATTTGAGGTACAAAATTGAAACTGTTATGGAAAATCAATGATAGGCTATATTCTTATTTTCCCAAAGGTAATTTCCTCACTTGGGGGGATCTGGAGAAATAAAATCCCAACAAAGCTCCATGTGAGTGAGTGTGCAATCCCAACATTAAGCCACATTACGGAGCATTCATTCCAACATCACCAACTTTGAGATGCACAGGAACAGGATTCCGTAGGAACCCAATTGTTCTGCCCTCTGCTCTCAAGTCACTGGGTGTGCCCAGCATTCCAAGAAGAAAGCCTAAGGTGAGGACCCATCCTGGGGCCAATGCTGGATCTGTGCAATCTGGAAGCTGTGTTCGTCCAAGCTCACTGTGTCTTCAAGGGCTGGGTCCCACCTGTCCTCCCAATAGAACACGATGCCATGTTCAGTTTACACATTTGTGATGTGGACTTTTGTTTTCTGTGACCATGATTTCAGTGAGGCCTGTCCTTGCTATTGCTGGGACATCTGCATGTGCAGGCCAGGAAGGGGGTGGACACAGGGTCCACAGCCAGGCTGACCACACCTAAGGCCACCAAGGCACTAGGAGACACGAGCCAAGCAACCAACGCAAAGCCAGCACTCCTCCTAGACCGTGACAGGAGACAGCACAAAGCAAGCACGGAGTGGAGAGACAGGAGCCGGGGAGGAGGCGACTATGTGCTGGCTTGCAGGGCCAGGGTGAGGGCAGGAACCTTGCGGAGCTGGTGGAGGAGAGTCTGGGCCCTCGTCTTCTGAAGTTTCTCAGCAGCCCACACTTAGGGATCCCACCAGGGTGGTTTTCCCAGACCTTGAGGGGCCCAACAGCTGCTTTTGATTCCACCCTGGATGTTAGGGAGGGTCACAGCTACTGGAGGAAGGGTCCTCAGTGCGTATCCTGAACACAGGTGACAGAAGGTGTGTTACTCACAGAAAAAGGCAAGGCCCTGAGCAGATTTTAAATTTTGCCCCAGGTTCAGAATTCCTGCCTGGTCTGTGCTTTTTGTGATAAGAACTTTTAAGAGCTACTCCCTTAGGGACTTTCAAATATGCAATAGAGTGTAATGAACTGTGGTTCCATCCTGTGCATTACCTCCTGGGACTTACTTATTTTACACCTGAAAGTGGTACCCTGGTCAGCGACGCTACCCATGTCTGATTCTGTCCCGTTGCATCTAAAAACAATTCATGTAAAGTGCACACAACAGATAACTGACCATTTTAGCCATTTCAGAGGGACTGAAACTCTGTGGCTTTACTACATGTACAGTGTGTACAACCAGCACTGCTCTGGGTTCCAGAGCATTTCCATCCCCTAAGGAAGCTCCGTAGCTATAACAAGTCACCCCCTGTCCCTGCCCGGGCTCTGGCAACAACCAGCATGCTCTCTGTCACCAGGGATGTGCCCGCGTCCATGGTATTTTGGTGCACAGGAAATGGGGTGGAGAATTCCCGTGAAGCCGTCAATTTAAAAGGGAACCAGAGTCAGCCTGTCAGCGTGGCCCAGGGGCCCCTGCCCCTCTGTGTGGAGGGGTCCTGTTCCCTCATGACACCGTGATGGCACCAGATGCTGAGAAGGGGCATCAGGAAGTATATACACGAAGCTGTATGGGGCCGGAGGACCCCGTAACCTTCCCACTATCCTCTCTCAGCCCTACATGGAGAAGCAGGATTATTCACAGGTTCACTCACTCACTCATTTATGGAGGCCCCCATGGCCTGAGCAAAGTGCAGGGAACAGGAAGGTGTGGACCCGGCCCAGATCCGTGTCCTGAGGAGACACAGACACATGAACACTGACACCAAACCCAACAAGAACTCTGATAGGATGGTGTGGGTGGGTGCTCTGTGCACCCAGAGAGCCTACTTCTACATCTGCACAGTCAGGGATGGTTCTCACTGCCCTTGCTCCAACCGGCCTCACAGACAGTCTGCTCTCCCACCCCCAGCCTGATCCTGGCCCCAGAACAGGGTCTGTTGGAGTGTGGGGTGCAGCCTCGGGGGGGATTCCCTCCTGACCCAGGATGGTCCAGCTGCTTTAGCCTGGAAGGTGCAGTTGGGTGAGGCTTGGTGTAATAGTTCTGCTCTCCACTAGGTGGCCCTGCTAAGTTTACTGGGATGGATCAGTGTACAAGTGGAAATAGAAAATCCCCTACTCTCCAGTCTGGCACTGGAAATTGGCGCTCTCACTCACCCAAAATCAAGCACCCCTCTTTGTCTCAGGCCTTCTCCACTCCCCGCCTCTACCCCGTCTGTGTCCAAGCTGTTCACTTGCCCGGCGGCACCTTCCTCCAGAGTTTTATCTCAGATGGGGTGTTGTTTTAAAACCACACGCTTCAGAGACTCCCACAGTTCGGACCCGTGCCAACTCTCTGAGGGAGGGTCTCACTGAGCAATGGCCAGTGCTGGTTTGCCCCAGAAAACGTTTGTGCTGTCGGGAAGCAGCAGAGGTTCAGAGATTATGACAAACCACAACATACAGCGGGAACCAGGTTTTGCCACAGTCTGGTGTCTTTGTCCCAATACCCGCAAACGTGGTTGCTCTCTGGGGTCCTGTGGGACCTTTGCCTGCAGGGAGGCCCTATGGCCTCTACCAAATGCGCACCAAGCAGGGAAATCGCTTCTCCCCATGTGGCACATGGACACCTCAGATCCTGCTGCCTGTTTCTGGGGATTCGCCCTGCTTCCTCACCAGAGCACCACTAGGCACTGAGCTCCAAAATTTCAGACTCTGCTCTTCACTTATTATAGAATCTTGGTGGTATTGAAACCCTCTTCTTTCTCCCTGTAAATGATTTGGGGAACAGATTTCTTGTTCAGTCTCCTGCGAGTATTTTCACTCTTTCTCTCCAGCTACTTTTTTTTTTTTTTTTTTTTTTTGGAAGGAGTGTGTGCCTTTTGTGCATGATCCCAATGGGTACTCTCCCCATTTCTCTTTTTCTCTCTGTTCTCTCTCCATGAAAATGGCCCCCTTCCCTCCGCAGCCTTTCTCTCCCCACTTCACCTCTCCACACCGCAGATTTGCCAAGCCCTGTAGCTCAAGTTATGCAGATTGTTGCACTAATCCTCAGATCAATTCCCTAGGAGTTCAAAATGGTTTGGTGGTGATCTAGCTGCATTTCAGGGATAAGACAATTCAGGGTCTCCATGCTACTCTGTCATCTTAAACTCTCCCTAATCATCTTTATTTCTATTTAAAACCAACTCAGGGCACCCAGGTGGCTCAGTCCATTAAGCATCTGACTTAGGCTCAGGTCATCGTCTCACACTCGTGAATTCAAGCCCTGTGTTGGGCTCTGTACTGACAGCTCTGAGCCTGGAGCCTGTTTCAGATTCTGTGTGTGTGTGTCTCTCTCTCTACCCTTACCCCATTCATGCTCTGTGTCTGTCTCTCAAAAATAAATAACATTAAAAAAATTAAAACCAACTCTACTGCACCAAGTGGACATGCTCACAGAAAGGAGGAGAAACCATAGCCAGGGGTGGCCTGGCTTCTGGGAGCTGTTCTCCAGCAATCACACAGCAGAACATATGCCCATGTTGTGCATAGTTACAGTGCCCTGCTTACTGCCTTGGTAAGATCAGCCTCAAGAAGATACTCTCTGCTTGTTATGCTAAGTGAAATAAGCCATACGGAGAAAGACAGATACCATATGTTTTCACTCTTAATGTGGATCCTGAGAAACTTAACAGACCATGGGGGAGGGGAAGGGGGAAAAAAAAGTTAGAGAGGGAGGGAGCCAAACCATAAGAGACTCTTAAAACCTGAGAGTAAACTGAGGGTTGATGGGGGGTGGGAGGGAGGGGAAAGTGGGTGATGGGCATTGAGGAGGGCACATGTTGGGATGAGCGCTGCGTGTTGTATGGAAACCAATTTGACAATAAGTTTCATATAAATAAATAAATAGATAAATAAATAAATAAATATAAAAAATTTTTAAAAATTAAAAAAAAAGACAAAGATATGCTATGGAAATATTCTGGATTAAAAGAGACTAAAAAATTCTGACAACTAAATGCAATACCTAACTCTAGACTGCATCTTTGTATTGAAGGCATGAAAATATTACCATAGGCTATTATTAGGTCAAGTGACCAGAATATGGATAGTAGCTCAAATAAAAATATTACATCAATGTAAAACAAAAAACATACTCCCTGCTATGAACTCCCACCAGCACAGACTGTTCTCTGCGGGGGTCCCTCTGTGCAGTTTAAATGTTACCAACCATGCCATATAGCTTCCTGTGTGTTGCCTTCCACTGGGACCATAGTTCATCTAAGCTCTGGTTGAGTTGCAGAGCAGCTGAGGCTATTCCCAAGCAAAGGGCAGCCAGGAAGAGAGAAGGATGCATGTTTCAAAACCTAGGAAAGCAAAACACATGAGTTTCCAATTAAACCAAACTGTTTAAAAGCTATCTCCTTTCTTCTGAGGTGTTAGAGCCACCCTGATAGAGAAGAAATACTCCCAAGTGTTTGCACAGGGCTGGGGAGGAAGGCTGAGGACGTGCGATTTGCAGGAGACTTGCAGGACTGCTCCCCACCCTGCAACCATTTCCATTTCCAGGGCATGTGGACAGGGGCACATGGCATGGCCATCCACAGCCCAGTAGGTGGGGTGTATGATGGGGCCAGGCTCAAGGACAGCACCTTCTGCGAGCTCTGAACCTCTAAACCAAAAGGTGGTGGCCAAGCTGGTTTGGGAGTGGCCCATCCCCTCAGGACTGGCCCTGCACCTCACCTGTGCCAGGCGCAGCCCCACTGAGCTGACAGAAGGATCTGCCCTGAGCCACCCCCCCCGCCTTTCAGGCCACATTCTCCATGTGGAAAACCTTACCAAGGTTCCCAAGGGAATGGGCAGTGGTGCTCACAGGGCTTTCATAGTGACAGGACACAGTTATGCTAATAAATGAAGGTACATATTTGCCTGTCTTGTTTTGTGTAAATAAAGGCTATTGCCAGCAGGTCTTGAAAGCCAAGAAACCACAAAACTCAATGGGCATGGGTTGAGCATTTAAAGGCTGCTAGAGCTCTGACCATCTCAAAGAGACACCCATGATGGCAGAAGGTGGTCATAGAACAGGTTAGACAGACACCAGGTCACCTGTCAGCCTCAAGAAAATTTTCCGATAACTTGGTACCCTGTGACACAGCACACAGCCCTCAACCCCCTGACTCCTCTCTTTCAGGTACTAGCTTGGCTCCACAAAACCCAAAGCCGTAACTACTGGGATCCTTAAATTCTAGAGTCAGGTGTGCTAGCTTTTCACACACCTGCTTACTTTCTGTCTAAGAACTGTAGTCCCAGAAGGTACAGATATCTAGAAAGATGAAAACATTTATTAAAAATAACCTAGAATTATAGTGGCCATTATGGGGAATTTCCAGTTGGACGGAACTATTCACTTAAGATGTATACATGAAAGTCAGGGTTCTCAGTTTAAATAAACAGAATGGGGTACTTATTTTAATGCATATGCAGAAGACTCCAAAAGCCTTCAGTATTCCAAAATAGCTGCATTGAAAGATTCACTACAAAAGGCTACTGAACAATTAGAAACACAAGAGGTGCTTAAGACCAAAGACTATAAGACTGACTTACGTCCTCCACCTCCTCAGCCCTCCTTGCCCTGAGTGCTGCATCTGCTACTTTCCTGTCCTAGGTGCCTTTCCACCTGAAGACACACTCACCTTTTCACAGGACACCACCTGAGGTTACAGGTGATCTTCCTGAGAGGCCTTTCATTGTTGGTCAAGGACTGAACTGAGGCCCACAGTAAAATATTTCTTTTTTTTTTAATGTTTATTTATTATTGAGAGACAGAGACAGAGCATGAGCATGGGAGGGGCAGAGAGAGGGAGACTCAGAATCTGAAGCAGGCTCCAGGCTCTGTGCAGACAGCTCAGAGCCTGACATGGGCCTCGAACCCAGGAACCATGGAACCTGAGCCAAAGTCGGACATTTAACTGACTGAGCCACCCAGGCGCCCCGCCCACAGTAAAACATTTCTTAAACCTGAGCAGGGCCCCCAAGAGTTTTTAGTTTGTTTGTTTCATATTTATTTATTTATTTATGTATTTATCTATTTGTCTGTATGTGTTTGTTTCATTTTTTAAAAATGTTTATTTATTGATTTTGAGACAGACTGCACTTGAGAGCCAGGGAAGGAAAGAGAAAGAGGGAGAGAGAGAATCCCAGGCAAGGTCCATGCCAGCAGCACAGAGCCTGACTAGAGACTTGATCTCACGAACCATGAGATCATGACCTAAGCTGAAATCAAGAGTCTGATGCTTAACCAATTGAGCCATGCAGGCGCCCCTTTTTCTTTCATTTTTAAATCAATTCCTCCTGAGAAATAAAAATTCACATTATCCCTTCCTTTCCAAGTCCAGTCTCATTAGTTATGGATCCTTTTTTCCCAGGAATAACTATTTCCTTCTTGTCCATTTGGCTTTACATCCTAAGAATGTGGCTTGCCTTTCCACTTGCCTGGGCTCTCTCTTCAGCTATCTTTGGGAGTGGCTCTAGATCTTGTCAAAGTAGTACTGTTTACACCCTTTTGGAGGATGTCTTTCAGGTCCATGATGTTGTTTAATACTGCCAGAAATGTTATTGGTTTTCCTGGCTAAAAACTGATAATATATTTTTAAAAATTTTTATAACTCTATAAGAAAAACTTACACCAAAATTAAAGTTGATCATCAGAGCCTGCTGGAATTTTTTCGTTTTAATTTTTTTCAGTTTTTAATTTTTAGGCCTTATTCTACCAAACAGAAAAATAAAAACAGATCCAAAGTAAAAAGTTTTTTTAAGATTTTATTTTTTAAGTAATCTCTACACCCGACATGGGGCTTGAACCAACAACCCAGAGATCAAGAGTCACATGTTCTATCAACTGAGCCAGCCAGGCTCCCCCAACTAGTAAGTTTTATACCTATTTCATGACAGTAATTTTACACCAGAAGCTATAAGGTCTGCGACTCTGTACATTCACGTTCATATTTTTATGTGTTGTAAACGCTTCTACATTCAGATGGCATTGCTAAAATTCCCTTGTGAAGACCTCTATTTACCTGGTTCGAAGGCAAATGACAGTAAGCACTGGGCATTCTAAAACTGCAAAAGGTAGAGACCAACCCAGATACTTTCAAGTTCAAAAGATCTAAGAAATTATTTGATAAGTTACTTTAAGTTTGATGGTTTAATTAACACAAACACATCTTTAGAGTTATGAACAGTAAATAAACAGACTTGTATTCTACCTGAGTTTACTAACCAAATAAGTTATCTCTTATAAGATCTTACAGCCACAAAAAAATAAATAAATAAAATAATAGCCTAGGATAAAACTTACTTTGTCTAATGCCTAATAAAGCTTTGTAAGTAATCTGCACAAAATTGTTAAAAACAAGTAGATGAAATCTCAAGTTTTGGAGTAAATTTTTTAAATGTGGATCCAGGGGCCAAGTGCAGGCTGATCCAAGATGGGCCATTTTGGCAAAAAGATTGTTTTGGAGTTAAAAGAAACCAAAACCCAGCTGATTCAGGAAAAACTCTTTACCTCTCCCCTTAACTATCTGTCTGTAGAAGGAAGGGTACATTAGCCTACAGATTGCCCCTTCCCTAAGAAACTAAACTACACAACAGGACATTGTTTTCCAAACATCCTGCTTGCCAATGGTCTCCCTCCTCTTTGTATCCCCAGCCCTGACCTTTCTCCTTATCTCAGGATGTCCTGTGAGCCTCATGTTGCCTGTCTTTGGAATTCCATGACAACATGGGTTCCCTGTATGTATGAAACTAAATTTGATTTTTCTTCTGCAACTGTTAGATTCTTAGCCCAACTCAAAGGGCAGAGGAAATTTTTCCTCCTGGTAACTAACAAAATTCAACCAAATAAATTTGGAGATCTAAGTGGCTTTCTGAAATGCTTCATGAATCAGGCAGGACCCCACTAAGCATATAGAGATGTGCATCCAGGAGTAGTACAAAATGGAAGACTTTATAGAAGGGGGTGTCCAGAGAGTTATTAGCAAAGGAAAAGGATTGCTCCTGGCAGTGCTCTTTCTAGGGGACAAAACATGTTTCTACCTCGCCTCTTTGAGGGACGGAGAGGACCCAAGTGGCAGACTCATTGGACTAGATTGAAAAATTCATGGCTGACAAGTTAATATTACATTGGTGGGGTAGGTGGAAACTGCAGTTAGGTTCTATATTAAGAACCACTTTGAGGGGCTCCTGAGTGGCTCAGTCAGTTGTCTGACTTTGGCTCAAAGTCAAGATCTCACGGTTTGTGGTTCAAGCACCGCATTGGTCTCTGTGCTGACAGCTCAGATCCTGGAGCCTGCTTCAGATTCTCAATCTCCCTATCTCTCTGTCCCTCTCCTGCTCATGTTCTGTCTCTCTCTGTCAAAAATAAATAAACATTAAAAAAAAAAGAACCAGTTTGGGAACTTAGCTGAAATGACATTCTGGATTTAAAATGACTACTTTTGAAGGGTATTGCAAAGATTATAGAGGATAAGTTATATGGCAGTCAGCATACAATCCCTAGCATATAGCTACTATATTATTCTTCATGATGTTCTGGTATTTAAGAGGGCCCTTATCATCAAAACACCCTTGTTAGGGTCATATCTTAAGATATATCACTGAAGATTTGAGAACTGTCAAACAGTCCAGAAATAATAGGACACATGACAAGCCCTTGAGGTCTGGGGAGAGAAAAGCACCTGAGGTCACAGGACCCAACAGAGATAGACAGAGGATTAGGGTCAGAAGGCCACAACTCTCTCAGCTGGAGCCATTCCAACACAGTGTCTCAGGTGTGCTCTCTGCTCAAGGTTGGATGGAGAATAAAGGACTAAGGTGCACTTGGAGTCTCTCAACCAAACCAGCTTCCATCATCATAGCTTTCTGCCCAGATTTTCCTTGCTTAGTGGGTCCCCAAATGGGCATGATGCACTGAAAGAGGTCAATCGTGGGTAGATCTTTGGGCAAAATGCAATGCTGCCTCCTGGACTCACCTCAGTGAATCTCGCTCATCAGTGATCAAGCTGGTGTTCTTCCCCTCTTTTCTTGCGCATTCTCAGAAAAATAATCAGCAGGTCAAAAACTACTTTCTCCACTTCTAGTGGATTCACTTTCTAAACTGGACTTGTCAGAAAACATGAGTCAACAGTTGCCTTAAAATTTCAGTGTCTAGGTCTTGACCTATTTGTAATCTAATGGAAAAGGTAGTGGGTTTTTGTGCAAATACAGAGTATGTGGATGTTTAATTATCAAGTGGAACAACTAACCAAACCAGCGACCTGGCTCGTGAGCAATAGTGTCACATGTTGCTTACATGGTCGTCCTGGGGATGGGACAGGAATGCCTCATTTCCCTGGCTTGTCTCCCCCCATTAGAGCTTTCATGAACAACTTGGCAGGGGCTGTTTTTAAGGATTCTCAGAGGGACCTTGGCCATTGTCCTCCCAACAATTTCTTCTGTTTTTTAATTAAAAAAAAAACAAGTAGGGAGCAACCTGGGAGAAGGAGGGCCAAGATGGCGAAAGCAGCAGAGTCTTCGGGAGAGCCAGGGACAACGTGGCCCAGGCCCCTGTTTGCAGGCCTTTCTGATATATCCATCTCACAAGACATCCTCGTGGAAGGAGAATTCACCATTCCTATGAGATCTCACATTCGGGAATTTGACAGCTCCACGTTAAATGAATCTGTTCAGAATACTATTATGCGTGATCTAAAAGCTGTTGGGAAAAAATTCATGCATGTTTTGTACCCAAGAAAAAGTAATAGTCTTTTGAGAGATTGGGATTTATGGGGCCCTTTGATCCTTTGTGTGACACTTGCATTAATGCTTCAAAGAAGCTCTGTAGATAGTGAAAAGGATGGAGGGCCCCAGTTTGCCGAAGTCTTTGTCATTGTCTGGTTTGGTGCAGTTACCACCACCCTCAACTGAAAACTTCTTGAAGGAAACTTATCTTTTTTCCAGAGCCTCTGTGTGCTGGGTTACCATATACTTCCCTTAACAGTGTCAATGCTGGTTTGCCAGTTGGTCCTTTTGGCTGAGCAGGGACCAATAAACTTCATGGTCTGGCTTTTTGTGGTGATTGTGATGTTTGCCTGGTCTATAGCAGCCTCTACAGCTTTTTTTGCCGATAGCCAGCCTCCAAACCGCAAAGCCCTCGCCATTTATCCTGTTTTCTTGTTCTAGTTTGTCATCAATTGGATGATTCTCACCTTCACTCCCAAGTAAATCAGGAAATGGAAATTAAAAGCCAGTGAATTTAAAGCTCATCTGAAGGATATAATTCACCATGGAGCTTTGCCTCTGGCCCTCTTTTGTCTAATTTTGGAGATATTTTGAGATGAAATGGGAGCCATAAAGCACCATCGCCACTTATATAAGGAACTGATGTTTGAAAGGTTGTCCTTTTCCTCTTAATGTCATTTCTTGAAAATACATAGTATACACAGTATAGTGCTGCCTTAAGGCATGATAGGGTCACTGTGGTCCATTTGAGTGACAACCAATGATTTAGAAAGCACATGGATACATCCTGCAAGTTGAGTAGAATTAGTAAGTGTATTTTCAGTTTTGAGAATACCAGTTCAGGTGTAGCTCTTAAATACATTGCCTTATGACTATTAGAATATGCCTCTCTCTTCATAAATAAGAATGGATAGTCTGTATCCATTTTCTTTTATTTCTCTCTTAGGCTTAAAAAGGCAATGACAGAGGTTGGGAAGGGGTTTCATAACTGGGTAGGAGAAAACATGCATTCACCGGTGTTCAGATTTTGACAGGGGAAAATTCTACACTTGTTGCTTTTTTTTTTAATTTTTTTTAACATTTATTTATTTTTGAGACAGAGAGAGACAGAGCATGAACAGGGGAGGGTCAGAGAGAGAGGGAGACACAGAATCCGAAACAGGCTCCAGGCTCTGAGCAGTCAGCACAGAGCCTGACGCGGGGCTTGAACTCACGGATGGGACCGTGAGATCATGACCTAAGCCGAAGTCGGACACTCAACCGACTGAGCCACCCAGGCGCCCCTACTTTTTTAAAAAGCAAAGGGCAGCTAAAGAATTGGCTTCTTTAGTCTTTCCATATAGTCACCTTTCTGCCATGCTTAACAGCACCTCAGTGACACTCTAATTTTTAATCTTACCCCCCCTAGCTCTGAATATGCAAACTGTTCGCAGTTACCATATAATTTTCCTTTGATTAAAGCTCTCCGTGGACCAGTGCTTGAACTTATCCAGGTGGAAGACCTTAGTCCTTCATTCATATTATCATGTGGGCACTTTCTTCTTAACAGTAGGAGGTAGTTTGGATACAGCATAACTCTAAAGAATTATTCTGCGTAGTCTGGCCTCTAACTAGAAAGTAAAGCTAAATCAGAAGCCTGCACTTAACCATGTGAACACGGAGGGATTTAGTGTTCTGATGGCTGGTTCACAGAACAGCTAGATGCTTAGAGCATGACGTAGGATGAGTTAGGTTTACAGCTGCCACCTTTTCATAGTGGCCTTAGCAGTTTTTCATTAGGTGTGCTTGTCGGATTGGGGAATAGCAATATATTTTCTTGGTTTTAGACTTTATTTGTAAATCTAATTAACTCTTCTTTAGACAAGTACTTTTTTTGCACATGTGCACCTGCTTGTATTCTCAGCTATTTATACACACAAGTGTGAGGGCTTTTCAGGGAGCAGAGTGTCTGGAAAGGCTGATTTCTAAGCTAAACTGGGCTCCTTTAAGGTAATATGAGCTACTGCCTTCTATAAATTGCCCATTGAAGAACTCTTAGTAGACAAAAGATTAGGAGTCAGGCAGACAACATCCACTGCATATACAGTTACTTATAAAAATAGGAATTTATTCCACATTTTTTCTTTATCATGGAATTTAAATATTTATTCATTTTGTATCTAAAGACTATCTACACATAGATATATAATTTTAAAAACACACTTTCTCCATTCTCAGCTTAACTAAGAACAATACTAGGACAAATGGGTTCCTGGAGTGATAATAAATTACAAAGCATTACAAAGTTGGTCCCCTCTGTCCCAGCCTTGTCCAGAGTTTTTGGTTATATCTTTATTTCAGCTTCCCTTCTAAATTTCAAAATAAACCCGTGAGCACAAAGCCAATGTTTCAGTATTAAAGTGGTAAAGAAAATATTTTGAAACTGGTTCTAATTGGTCCAAAAGTATCATCCATTTCCATTGTCTGAAATTTTCTAACTTCTTACCAAAAACATCTCTCTTCCAAAGTTATTTCATACTCTGTCACAATGGTTATAATGTAAAATTTAAAAAAATAATACTGTTTCTCAAAAGGGAATTATCTGCTGAATTTTATTCAGGCTAAATATTTTGGTCAGGAATTTTTAGGGCCACAAATGAAGTAGGGGTTGTGCGGGGGTGGGTGGCGGGGGTTATACATATTGGGTGTTAAGGCAGCTTGTTCTGTATATTAACCTGTTGCTCTTTGGTGACTTCAAGAATGGTTTTATTTGATTTAAATGAAGGTGGGTGAAATGGAGATTATCTTTCTCAAAATGAATGATCCATTTTATGGCATAAATTATATTTTCTTAATATATGCAAAAAAAGTGCATTGCTTTCTGTAGCAGAAGACCTGATTATCTGGAAGTTGTAACCCTCAACACAGCTTTCCCTGATTTGCTGCAAAGGCACATGGATAATTATAGAAAAAAAGACTAGAAGAGAAGGGGATTTTAACAAAGGAAACCCTCTTCCAAGAACTGGGAATTTTCATGCTTTAGATGAAACTCAAGTGTGTGAGCATCATTACCAAATGTGGTGGATCATTGCCGAGTGTGGTGCATCACTACTGTCGTGGCTTGTCATTTGCTGCTCCTGCTTCTGAGATTGAGCCTCCACTGTCATATTCTTTAGCAATAGGAAGGGTAAAGACTGGATTTAATCGCTGTTCAGATTATAAAAACTCAACTGATGCAAACATATTTGAATGTGCCATGTAGTCATAAATGTCAGCCATACCATTAATTTTCAAGTCTTTTGCATTTTAAAAGGCTTATTACATGAATTCAATTGGATCTTTTTGTTTTGATGGGGTTTTGTTTTGTTGGGCAAGGTGGGCTTGTCACAGAGCATGGGACTGGTAAGCATTTAACTGTTTACTATATTTGTCTTTTTATAAAGTATTCCCCAGATGTGATGAGAAGGTTAGCAAGCCTTTGTATTTGAAGATTTAATTGTACACTTTTTTTTTAATTTTTTTTTTTTTACCGTTTTTTATTTATTTATTTATTTTTGGGACAGAGAGAGACAGAGCATGAACGGGGGAGGGGCAGAGAGAGAGGGAGACACAGAATCGGAAACAGGCTCCAGGCTCCGAGCCATCAGCCCAGAGCCTGACGCGGGGCTCGAACTCACAGACCGCGAGATCGTGACCTGGCTGAAGTCGGACGCTTAACCGACTGCGCCACCCAGGCGCCCCTAATTGTACACTTTTTATAAGCTAACTACTTACTGTACCTGGACTTCCTGTTTATTCCTGGAGATGAAAATGAAAATCTCCTGTCATTTCAAATCTTTGGGTCATCAAGTCATTGAAATGTATCTAAATGCTATCATGATATGATCAGACATCCATTGCATGCAGCTGTTTTATTCCAGGTAAAATACTGACATTGTTACTCTTCATTAGACTGTTAATTTCTGAGACAATTTGGATAGAAATAAATGTGTGAATGTTAAAAAATAAAAAATTAAAAAACAAGTAATCACTTTGAAAATATGACAAAGTTCTGGTAAGTGAGATTAAAAAAAAAAAAAAAAGCATCCAAAATTCCAGTCTACTTCCTTGTGGCCTCACAAACCAGTAGACAACTGGGATTTATGGCTCACTCAAGGAATACTCTGTTTTGACTGATGGCCTTTGATCATCATAATAACCTTTATCTTATCTTACAGATGAATGAACTAAAGCTTAGAGAGGTTTGGGAACTTCCTTAACAAGCAAGCAGGGAGCCAGGATTTTATCTCAGGAGCTGTAAGCTATAATTTCAGACCAGAAAGCACTTAGCACCACAGGGCTGTGCCAGACCCAAGATGGAAGGCTGACAATCAGTGAAGATAATGGAAGAGAATTGCAAAGGACAATAGTTAATGTTTTATGCTGCAGCCAAGGGACCTCACACCTTCCCCACCACCTCCCCAAAATCAGTACCCTAGGCACAGTCCCTAAAATGATGGTTTGGAGAATTGTTGCCAGGCATGGGAAGACAGTTGTAGAAATCAGAATCCAGTTGTTATGATGATCAGTACTAGAATCTACTATGTACAAAGCTGTGTCTGAAACATATAATCTCTCTATAATCACTTCATTTTTACCAAAGGTAGTCAAATTAATATTATTTGCAAAATAAGTCTAGTTTTGAAAAATACTTGGCCTGATTATTTACCTAAGTGCAGCAAGAATAGTGATTGACATATGATTTCATTCATATGTGGAACTTGAGAAATCACAACAAACAACATAAGGGGAGGGAAGGAAAAGTAAGATAACAACAGAGAGGAAGGCAAACCATGAGACACTCTTATATACAGAGAACAAACTGAAGGCTCCTGGAGGGGAGGTAGGTAGGAGGGTGAGTTAAATGGGTAATAGGAAGTAAGGAGGGCACTTGTTGGGATAAGCACTGTTATATGTAAGTGATGAGTCATTCGGTTCTACTCCTGAAGCCAAGACTACACTGTATGTTAACTAACTTGTATTCAAATAAAAAAAAATAAAAAATAAAAAAAGTAAAGTAAAACAAAATAAAATAAAATATAGTGATTGATGATGTAGGCTCTTTAAAAGCTGCTTTGATGGAACTTTTCATAAGAAATTTCTCAGTTGAACTTTTAACAGCCTCTCAAGGCCAGGAACCAAGCTAATTACTTGCCCTCAGAGTTCATCTGCAATACCTATAGGTTTGGGGGGATTCTTCTCTACTCAAGGTTCCCCAAATATCCTGGGGTTCCTGTACCTGTCAGGAAGCCACCCTCTTTACTCACCTGGTAAGGCTGCTGTGAACTCTGTCACAAGGCTGACATCTTCTTGGGGCTTTATAGGCTCCATAAAGTCAACCTTAGTTCCTTAAAGCTGTCTGGTCAGATCTGAGTCTGTGCATGTCTTTCCCAGGTAGGTAGGACATTCCAGTCAAAGCCTTGGTCATATAACCAGTGTTTCCAATGTGTCCCTGTTCTAAGGAAAACAGATTCTTACTGAATGTATGCAAATAAATACATCGCCATAAAAATATAAGAGTACTCAGTGAGGTTCTGAATTTTGGAGGGTTCAAGTGGGGAGAAAAGACAGCTGTTTCAATCCTGCTTACAACAGTGTAATACATCAAATTGCTAGAAGTCAGTTAGCTTAAAAGAAAATGTTTCCTTAACTCTGGGAAAACAAAACATTTTTTAAGTGAGCATGAAGTCATAAAAATGCTACCAATCCTCCTTGGTTCATTCAGTCCCATGTTATTAAGTCTTGTTCTTCTTGAATCCAGTTTTTCCACTAGTTCTGGATATTTTTACATAGCTCGGTTTTATGATCTTAAGGTTGTCAGAAATCTATACTCAGAGGTTTAGTTTCTGGTTTTGTTTCTATGTTTTATTTTTTTCATAAGCCTCACTGAAGATGAAACACATTGGCAGGAAGCTTTTATAAAAGTATTGAGTAGAAGTATAAATGTCTGTAAATAATAAAAAGCTTGAAAACGGCTATGGCTAAAGAACTGGTGAGAGTTCATGACAATACAATTGACAAGGACATTTGATTGTTTCTATGACACACAACACTTCAATATAATAACAGACCTGGACATCAGGTCTCTGTGGGCTTTATACAATTTTATACGATTTTGAAACACTTATTTTAATAACATCTCTATACAATTATAATCTAACAGAATTTAGCATCACTTACTCGACAATGCTTTAATTTATGTCATTTTTAACACACCAAGAAAGGCTAATTAATTTCTCAGAAAATCTTTTAAATGTTCATATATATATATATATATATATATATATATAATGTGTGTATATATGTGTATATATATGTATATATACACACATACACATCAAAAGGTTTGAGCATTTGATTAAATGGGATCATAGATCATTATGTAACAGTAGTTACGCATTTAACAAAGTGACAATAAAGGATGTCAAAGGCAAAAAAAAAAGAAAGAAAAGAAAAAAGATGTCAAAGTTTATATAGTTATAAGCAAAATTTGTTAAGATTTTTAATAGAAAGACTCAGTTTTCTTAAGTTTTCAAAATCCAGATAGACATAGAAAAGTATTTTCATGGTATATAGAATCTGGTTTTTTGTTTTGTTTTTTTAGCAGATAACTTTGAAGGTAAAGAAAAACCTTTGTTTATAATTTTTTTTAACGTTTATTTATTTATTTATTTATTTATTTTTTGAGACAGAGAGAGACAGAGCATGAACGGGGGAGGGTCAGAGAGAGAGGGAGACACAGAATGTAAAACAGGCTCCAGGCTCTGAGCAGTCAGCACAGAGCCCCACCCGGGGCTGGAACCCACAGACCGCGAGATCGTGACATGAGCCAAAGTCGGACGCTTCACCGACTGAGCCACCCAGGCGCCCCCCTTTGTTTATAATTTTTAATGAACAGCCAACCATTAGTTCAAGCAATATTTGTTCTTTTAACAAAGAGAAACAAATTTTCCACTAGGGTGCTTTTTTTTTTTTCTTTTTCTTTTATATAGTTTGTTTATTTTGAGAGAGAGAGAGAGTGCGCGCGCACACACAAGTGGGGGAGGGGTAGAGAGAGGGAGGGAGAATCCCACTGACAGTGCAGAGCCCAATGGGGAGCTTGAACTCACAAAACATGAGATCATGACCTGAGCCAAAGTAGGACCCTACACCAGGGTGCTTTTAATATCAAAATTCATTTCTGGGGCACGTGGGTGGCTCAGTTGGTGAACCTCGGACTCTTGATTTTGTCTCAGGTCACGATTCCAGAATCATGGGATCAAAACCCAAGTCCAGCTCCATGATATGTGTGGAGCCTGTTTGGTATGATCTCTCTCTCTCTCTCTCTCTCTCTCTCTCTCTTTCCCTCTGAACCTCTCCCCCGCTCACACACACACTCTCTCTCAAAAAAAAAATTTTTTTTTACTTAAATTTATTTTTTTTAATTCTTTTTAATGTCTATATTTTTGAGACAGAGAGAGAGAGCACCACCTGGGGAGGGGCAGAGAGAGAAGGAGAGAGAGGAACCCAAGCAGGCTCAGTGCTGTCAGCACCGAGCCCTATGTGGGGCTCCATCACATGAACTGTGAGATAATGACCTGAGCCGAAATCAGGAGTCTAGCACTTAACTGATGGAACCACCCAGATGCCCCAAGATTAGTTTAATTCTAGCTTGTACTGACCAAACATAAAACTCCTCTCCAAAGATTACTTTTCCATAAACCTTTTACAACTTTCCTTCTTACATTCAGATATTGTCTTAACTTTTTGCTGTTTTGTTCGTTTGTTTTTGCCCCCAATCAGCCTCACATTAAGAGAAAAATCTTCTTTTCTCTAATAAAAATATATATCTCCATCCTAATACCATTTTTTGACAAATTTTGCAATAGAGCTAGCCTGCACTTATTTGAATCTCAGCAAACACACAATAAAAGTCTCATATTTAATGCTGATAATTCTAAAGACACGTCTATTTTAATAAAATCAATAACCTTAAATTACCTTTAGTACCAAATAGAGCTCTTTCACAACTTAATGTTAGCAATACCATCTGGAGGAACAGAAATCATCCCGCATTTACAACATGTGCAGACATATACACAGACAAGATAGTAAAAAAAATACTAATTTTCTGGAGAGGACTTAGGCACATTTTTCAAATATCTCCCTCTATTTTTTTTCTTTTTTTTTTTAATTTTTTTTAATGTTCATTTATTTTTGAGACAGAGACAGACAGAGCATGAACAGGGGAGGGGCAGAGAGAGAGGGAGACACAGAATCCAAATCAGGCTCCAGGCTCCGAGCCCCACGCGGGGCTCAAACTCACGGACCGTGAGATCATGACCTGACCCGAAGTGGGACGCTTAACCAACTGAGCCACCCAGGCGCCCCTACTTTTTTTTTTTCTGATGACACCTTTTTCTCTACAGTTTGCATTTCAAAAAATGGCTTTAGGTCTTGGAGAAGATGGGGGTAGAAAATTTGTATCACAAAGCTGCAGAAAGAGTGTTTTAAGTTTTCTCCAAGGTAGAAATTAAGAGCATATCTTACTGATATCGGAGGTGGTAGAGTGTGGGAAGAAGAGCCCTTTTAGCAGTTTGTATTTTAAAAAGCTCGCTAAATTAATCAAGTGAGCAAGTAAGCAAGTAAGTAAAATTTTTTGAAAGGCCACTTTCCCTACTTTCCCCCTCCCCCCCCCGCACCCCCCCCCCCCCCCCCCGCCAGGCTCAGATGATTCGGGCTGTCTTTACATTTTAAGACAAGATTTATAATTGTAAGAAGAGAGAAAATAATGTACACTTTTTTTCTAGAGTTTCAGAATAACTGCTATTTAAAATGGATCCTACTTGGGACACCACGAGTAGCTCAATCAGTCAATCAGCCACCGGGTAGCTGACTTGATTTCAGCAGGTCATGCATGATCTCATGGTTTGTGAGTTCCAGCCCCACATCGGGCTCTGAGCTCACTGTGCAGAGCCTGATTCGGATCCTTTGTATCCCTCTTTCTGGCCTTCTGCAGCTCACATTCTCTCTCTCTCTCTCTCTCTCTCTCTCTCTCTCAAAAATAAATAAATGTTAACAAAAACATGAAAATGGATTTTTTTTCCTGAAGTACAGGACAATTTGTTCCCATATCCTGATCTTTTATAACATCCAGAAACATTTTGAGAGGAATAGGTGAGTTTGGAGGATTGGTAAATACATGTGGATTTGGACTTGTTTTTAGAGTTGTACTTCAGGTCTTGCGGAGATTTGGAAGACAGATGGTTGTTTCTAATTTCCCAAAGAACTGGATTATAGATTGAAAGCAAGGGATTGGCCCATCTTTTTAATGAAATGATTTTGTTTCTCTGTTTATATCAGAAAGACTTTTCACTGAAATGGGAATCAAAAGATTTATACCTTTGTAAAGTCTGTGTAAAGCATTTTCACAAAAGCTTTCTTTCTGGGTACCCAATGAAACATGGCTTCTATTAACCCCTGAATATTGGCCTTTTGCAGATCATTTGTAGGAGGGCCTAGGGGAATTTTAGTCCTGTTTCCTCTGTGAAGTTGGGGGGGGTGGGTAGTGAATAGTTATTATCCTATTTAACTTCTCTCCACAGCTGGTAAGATATATTTTTTTATTTATTTATTTTGAGAGAGAGAGAGAGAGAGCTCAAGCAGGGGAGGGGCAGAAGGACAATCCCAGGAAAGTTCTGCACTGTCAGCATAGAGCCTGATATGGGGCTCAAGCTCATGAACAATGAGAACGTGACCTGAGCCAAGATCAAGAGTGGAACACTTAACTGACTAAGCCACCCAGGCACCCCTCTTGTAGGACATTTTAAAACCAGGGGCAAAAAGCTTTATAATTTAAAAGATCTGTTGGTGCCCAGAGGACACCAATTCTTTGGTGGTGGGGCTGTAGGGTACACCTGTAAAGAACATTGGATAAGAATGTCTGACCTGCAGCGCCTGATGATGGAGCCTACAGGCAGGCAAAAAGTGGGCCTTACTGCCGGTCTCAGGTGCTTTTGTTAAATTCTTTTTCCAGCTTTCAGCATTTAATTTGAACCTGGAGATTGGGCCAGAGTGCTCCCTGAAAGTTTTTAGGGCAGGGAAGTAGTAACAAGCAAATGAAGCCCAACCTTAAGAATGGCAGGCTGTCCTGTAGTAACGCCTGGGAGTGAGGAGCAGGGGCTATGGATTTCCTAAAGATGGCTCCTGCCTTAGAATATTCTCCTGTGTGTTTCCCCACCCGCCCCTCACAGGCAAGCTGGTGTGGCTAGATGCAGAGGTGAGGCTGGAGTGTCCATGGCTGTGGGCCTCTTGCAGGTGTGGCTGCCAGTGTTGTGAAGAGCTGGGGGCAGGGGTGGTGGGAGCAGCAGGGAACAAGAGGAATCAGAATTCTAAGCCAGTCCCTCCTTCCAGGTGGTCAGAAGAGTGTATTTGCGTAAGTAGGAGGCAGGACATGTGCTATTTCCCTGTTTGTTTGCTTTAATTTTCTACTTCAAGTATTTACCCAGGAATGGGGGCCTCTGTGTGCATTCCTGCCCATGGCTCACAAAGTAACTGAGTCTGGACAACCCCATCCAAGTGCTATCATAACTCAGAAATGACCTTCTACCTGGTCTCTCTGCACACTGGGAGGGAAATTCCCTAAGTGGGTTCCATCTTGCTCCCACCTGCTGAGCACACCTGGACCAAACCAATCTCCTGATGTAGGTTTGTCAAGCCACCTACCTCTCTGATTAGATCTCCTCAGGCATCGTTCTCCCCCAGACCACCATGCTCAAGCCCTTGTGCCAGGTCTATCCCCCTTCCTTTTGGTGTGTTTCCTGTGACACACCCAGCTCTCTACTGCCCCAGGCCCTTTGCACTCACTATTCCCTCTGCCTTCCCTCAGCCCCTCCTCTGCTGCAGCCTCCCCTCTCTTGTCCTTCTTGTGCTGGTTTAAATGTCATGGGCAGAGAGGGGTCCCCTGAGCAGTCAGTGGGAAGTAGCCCCCCACCCCCTTTCTCTCATTTCACCCTGTTTGAATCCCTGCACTTACACCAGGCCAGCAATCCTTTCTGTAATAGACCAGGTGTTTTCTCTCGTGACGGTCATGTGTCGCTAAACCAGTCATAGACAAGAGGAAATGAAAGGGGTGATTGTGTTCCATAACAGTTTATTTACAAAAACATGCACTGGCTCCTAGGCTGTTGTTTGCCAACCCCTGACTGGCATTTTCCTTATTTGTTTACAGCCTGAGTCTTGCCACTTGGGCGCTGTGGTCTCCCCTGTACCTAGAACAGGTCTTGGCATATCTGGACATTGAATATCTTTTAAGTGAATATCATTTGGTAACTGCATTGCTCTTTGGAGCCCCAGTGAATCTTGGGTTCTACTTTCCCTTTTTCCAGAACATTTTCCCCTGGCCACGTAGCTTCATGCTCCTTGCAAAAGTGACTGAACTTCAGCATATTGACTGGGAAGCACTGTCAGAATCTGGGGACACCAGATAGCAGCAGGGAGAGGACAAGGCTTTCTGCACAAGGCAGGATGCATTTAGACCCAGCAGGGAAGGAGCTGCAACTCTTCATGATGCAAATGCAGTTTATCTGCGGTGACTTTTTAATCCTGGGCAAACTCCCAACTTTGTCCTCTTTTCCAGTATGTTCCTGGGCACCTTCCTTCACTGTGCTCTCTTAGGCTTAGAAAAATAACTGCTTTGATATCAGTGTATGAAGCATCTGATTGGAAGGACCATAAAACTAAATCAAAACAGACTAACTTCTTAACCACTCCCAAAACTCGGATGTTAAAATCAGATCAGCAGGGCAGGTGTGGTGACAATAAACTAGATGCACTCGTGACATCTACCTGTACCCCCTCCCCACCATTCTGACATGCACCCCTCATCTTCCTGGGAGGCAGAATTGGTCTAAGCAACAGCACAGTTCTGGGCAGGTCTGTGCAGCTGTACTGGCCTGTTCACTTTGGGGCGGGGCACAGGGCAGAGTCAGAGGGGCCGCTCTTTTTGTAAGAAGGTGGTTCCCACAACCCAAGCTGTGGCTGTGGGTCTCCTGAGCCCCCAGAGCAGGGGTGGGCTGCTTTGCCAGCTCGCTGGGAGCAAACAAGCCTTGATTTGCAGCACCGGCTGCTTCCTGGGATGCAAATACTGCCACTAGGGCTGATTCCAAGCCCCAGTGTGAGGGCACTGAACACGCAGGTGGGAAGAGACGCATGTGGTAGGCTCTGCGGGGGGGCACCAGAGGCTCCAGCACATGGCTGCCCCCCAATCACTTCGTGGTGAACTGGGTCACAGCACACCTCGCCCAGCTCAGGCCTGTCCCGGCTTCTTCCTTCCCCCACAGGCTCTGGCCTGGGCCACTCCCACCCCACCCTGCCCAGATGTACTGGCTGCAAGGTCTCACCTCCCCGAGGTCAGCCCCCAGAGCTAAGGACACGGGCCAGCTGAGTAGCTGTCGTTGGCCACATTGTGTGGCTGCAATAGGAAGGAAATACCCAGAGCAGAGGGCGAGGGAGTGTCCAGGAGGAGCCCTGCAGGGGCCACGGCTTGCTGTCCCCAGAGAAGATCACATGGGAGGAAGTGTCTTCCGTCCAGGGTGCAGAGGTAGCTTCTCCGTCAGGCCTGTCACTTTTCACCACTAGGGGTCAGCAGTTAGCAAAAATGTTTTCCCAGGATGATTTCAATGTTTCCCTGTGAAATTATTATTTGTATGATACTGTATACAAACTCTATTCTAATCTTTTATCCTCACAATGCAACCAGTGAGCTCTAGAAATACCTGACATTTACCAATCTGATCTGTTCTTGGCAACCACGAGCCCATAGTTCACTAGACAAGTCTGTTCCTGACAATGGTCGTTCCCAGCACAGGATTCATTGCACAGGGAATGGACAAACTCATTCTTCTGAAACCTCATAGACTTTGTCAGACTCGGACTAACATTCTACAGAGAAATACACTGACATGTGGACTACGATAGTGTTGAGAATTGAGTCATTTTGTTTTCTTCCTTACATTTCTGTTTGCCAAGTGTCCCAGTTTTAGAATCAGAGAAACAGGTACATTTAAGAATAAGGGTTCCAGCTTTTCTCCTTCCCCTTGGATATTCCCCTTGTCCATGTCCTCAGTCTGTGATCGTGACCAGCCAGCCAGGACCTTCTGCCTGCTCGTCCTAACTTCTGAGCTCTGAGCCAGCAAGAGTGGGGGAGGCTGTGTATCTTACCTGCAAATGCTTGTGTGCTGTGTAGACTGCTGTAAGGTGCCTAGAGGAGGAGACCGTGGGGCCCACATTTCATGTGTATTCAACCCAAGCCCTGTGTACCTGGGGCGGGATCTTCTCCTGTGCAGGTGATCCTTGCCACCAAGTCTGACCATTCTAGTACCACCATTTGGCACAGTCTCTGTTGGATTTGTGCCCAGACTTCTTGGGTTCCCCTGAGCTCACTAAGCATCCACTATACAAAATCATGGGGAACTGACCTTAGAACAGTTCCCCCTTTGCAACAGGAATGCACACAACACAGGGTGGAGGAGAGTGGGGTGTGGGGAAGGAGTTCACCAGCTAAGACTGAGAAACTAAAATCTGAGCACATATGGCTGATGCAGCCAAAATGGCCTAACCTATTAGAGAGACTCTGGCATTTTCTTTTAATATATGTTAACCTTAATCCTTATTAGTATCTGAGTAGAACTGGAAGTGAAAGTGCATCCACTGGAATCCTAGGACAAGCCTAAGGAGGGAGAGTAAACCTCAATTTCCCAGAATGCATCAACCCCCTGCCACTTCCTTCCATTTTCTGTGAACTAATTAGCCTTTGTCATACTCAACTATGTCTGTAACCCAGACTTTGGGCATAATTAACCTCCACACTATTGAGAACTACCATATTCCTTTATTCTTCTTAAAATCAATGTGACTTAAAGCCACCATGCAAAATCTAGTCTCTTTCATTCATGGAGCCCCTCCTTCTCCCCATGGCTATGCAAGGGTCCTGGAGTTTTATAAACATTCTGTGTTTGCCAGCCCTTGGTCATTCCAGGATGCCTGGAAATCTTCCAGAGCCCATCCTTTCTAGACCAGCTTCACATAGCTTGAGTACAAGCAGGCTACTGTCCTCAGTCTGAGAATCCCCTCCCCTTCTCCCCTCTTGTCCCATTCCACTAAGCAATAGACACTTCATTCCTTGATGACAGACACATTATAGGAGGTATTCTCTCTCCCTGCAATTAGGAAATCTTTTGGTTTTGTTTGATTGTTTGTTCGTTATTTTGTCTTCAAACTTGGCTTTCAGAGCCCTTGGACTCAGGAATTCTAAATGAGACGTCAAGTGCTGAAAAGTGACTCTTTTCCTCTTTGCATTCCTGCTGTTGAAATCCTCATTTTCCATGAGACAAGGATGTCCCTGGCCATAGAGGGGACCAGTCCCTAGAAATGGAATGCAAATGGGAAAAGAACACTGACATTTCAGACAGTACCACTGTCCTGTGACACACATGACACAGGTCTGCAGGTGGCTACAGGGCCCCTCTCAGCATCTGATACAGTCTCCCCTCAGCCCTGACAACAGCACCCAGGACCTGCTCTAGAAGAAAGAACTCAGGAGTGGGAGGTCTTCTGCTAGGAGAAGAGAGTTGTGGTTCCCAGGGGGAGAAGGGAAAATCTCCCCATGAGGCAGTGCAAGTCACAGACACAGGAGGCACTTTCCAGAAATGTTGAATGGACACAGTGACAGAGGGTTAGGGACTGTGCCTGGGGTAATGATGTGGGGCCCCAGGGAGGACTGTGGTGCCTTGGTTGCTGTCCCCAGGACTGCAGCATAAAGCATTGGCTGTTGTCCTCTGCAATTGTCTTTAATGATCTTTACTGACATCCAGCCTTCAATCCCGGGTCTGGTACAGCTCTGTGTGCTGCCTTGTCTGGAGTTACAGCTCCTGAGATCAAACCCTGGCTCCCTGCTCACCAGCTGAGGAAGCTGCCAAGCCTCTCCAAGCTTCAGTTCATTCATCCATAAGATGGGATAAGGGGAATTATGGTGAACAAAGGCCATCACCCAAAGCAGAGTGTTTGTGACTATATTCAGTTGTCCACTGGCTTCAAGAGGCCACAAGAAAGTAGACTGGGAATTTGGATGCATATTTTTTCCATTTTTCTTATTTTATTTGTCTTTTAACTTAAAAGAAAGAGAGAGAGGAAGAAAGGAAGGAAGAAAGGGAGGGAGGGAGGGAGGAAGGAAGGAAGAGAAAAAAAAGTAACAAAGAAACTCTGGAAGGACAAGGGACAAGGTCTCTCTGAGAATCCCCTTCACAACAGCCACTGCCAGTTTGTTCATGAAGGTCTAGTGGCAGGGCAACCTTGCATTATTGCCCCCCCCCCCCCCGCCAGGGACATGACATAAGGAATGTGACATTGTTGCTCATGAGCCAGGTGACAGGTTTGGTTGATTGTTCCACTTGGTAATGAAACATTCACGTACTCTTCATTTTTATAGCAAACCACTGCATTTCCATTAGATTATGGATACGTCCAGGACATAGAGACTGAAATTTAAGGTAATCCTTCACTCATGTCTCCTGGCAAGTCCAGTTTTCCTGGACCGTTGTAGACTGATTCTACTGGAAGCCTACAAAGTCATTTTCACTTGTTTTTCATTTTTCTGGCAACATGCAAGAAAAGGGGGGGGGGGGAGGAACACCAGCTTCCAAGATGGATCACTGATGAGCAAAGTTCACCAAGGCAAAGCCTGGACTCAGCATTGCATTTTGCCCAAAAATCTGCCCACAGGTGACCTATTTCAGTGTGTCGTGCACATTTGGGGGCTCAACAAGCAGGGAAATGCAGGGCAGAAAGCTTTGATGATGGAAGCCAGTTTGACTGAGAGACTCCAAGGGCACCTACTAAGGTGACTTCACTCTTCATCCAACCTCGAGCACAGAGCACACCTGAGGCAGCCTGTTGGAATGGCCCCAGGTGAGTGTTTGTGGCCTCGTGTTGCTAATCCTCTGTCCATCTCTGCTGGTCCTATGACCTCAGGTGCTCTGCCCTCCCCAGACCTTAAACCCTTGTCACATGTTCTATTCTTTTTCTGTGTTGTCTGATAATTCTATAATCTTCAGTGATATATCTAAAAGCATGACCCCAACGAGGGTGTTTTGATGGTTTAAGGGCCCTAATAAATTCCAGAAAATCATTAAGAATAATAGTAGTAGCTACATGCTGGGGATTGTATGCTGACCACCATATAATGTATCCTCTATCATCCTTACAATATCAATCAGAGGTGGGCATTTTTAATCCCCTTTCACAGATGAGAAAATGGAGGCTCTTTAAGGTGAAGGGTCTTGCCAAGGTTATACATGACTAGTAAGAAGCAGAATCAAAATTTGAATCCAGAATTATTTAATTCCAAAACCAGTGGCCTAAATTACTACATATTTATTTGATTATTGTCTGCCTTTGCCTGTGAATCTATCATCATGTTCATGTAGGTCCTAAATAAGTATTTGTTGAATGAATGAACACTATCTCCCGTCCACACCTAAGGAATGGAGGTATAATGGTGGAATGGCAGATTGTTATGACAGCTGAGCAAACAAAGAGAGGACCTACCCCTACTTCCCCTCTTTGCTCCAGCTAAACTGAGTTCTCACCAGGCCCCTACTCGTGAAGTATGAAGTATGGGGTTGCACGATACCCAAAGGAACTACTCGAGTTTTCTAACTTAAACAAACAGCTCTGGGGAACATGTATGAGAAAGGATAGTAAGAGAGTGAGGCAGTGGGGAAAAGAACATAAACTTTTACTAAGATGAATTTCTTGACATGGACTCCTCAAGAAGAGTTTCTACATTTAATGATGGAGCTTGGGGAGTCAGAAAGGGTCTAGCAGTTTCACATGGTTGTGAAACATGGACCAAAATGTGTGTCCCATAGTGACTGAGTGGAAATTCCAGACCGGCTCTGGTTTAATGTAGAATAAGGGATACGGGTGTAGAAAAATTGGAATATTAGATAGGATTTGTCACTTAAGACATTCTTACCCACACTGGGAAGATGCAGAAGACATATTTTGGACCACTCTTGTGAGAAATGAATTTGTAATGGGTCCAGTGGCAGCCCAAAGCAGGGTTGGTGCCATCACTGTGATGGACAGCAAAGTCAGAGCAGCAATCAGAATTGTCTGCTTCACGCACACCTGTGACATTGGCTAGTTGATCACAGTGTTCCTAGAGGTCAAACAAATATGAAGCTGCTAAATTCTTACTAAGCAGAAAAGTTCCAGACTAAGTGAACAAAAGTCTAACCTGAGTCATAAATGAGAATCACATCCCTTAATCAATTCCAAACTTGATCCAGTTTACAGACCCTGGACCATTGAATGAAGGGGAGTCCAGGGCCCCTTGAGGAAGGACCCTGGGACACTAGCAAACATTTTTCCTGTTAATCCCTCTCCAGCCTTTCCTCCAGGCATCTCTGGCTTTGACCAGGGTAAATACATTGGAAATAATCAGACATTTCAGGGACTACTGGAGACTCACTCTGAATCAGCACTAATTCCAAGAGACCCAAAATGTCGCTATGGTCCACCAGTCAAAGTACAGGCTTATGGAAATCAGGTGATCACTGAAGTTTTAGTACAGATCCATCTCCCAGTTGTCCTAGTGGGTCTCCAAACCCATCCTGTGATTATCTCCTCAGTTCTGGAATACATAATTAGAATAGATATTACTGAGCCCTGTGTTTTGCAGAATCCACATATTGGCTCCCTGACATGTGAAGTGAGGGATATTAATGATGGAAAAGTCAAGCACAAGCCACTAGAACTTCCTCTACCTAGGAAAGTAAAACCAGAAGTAATACCACATCCCTGGAGAGGTTACAGAGGTTAGTGCCTCCATCAAGGCCTTGAAAGTCATAGGAGTGGTGATTGTCATTGCATCCCCATTCATCTCTCCTATGTGGCCTGTGCAGAAGACAGTTGGATCCTGGAGAATGACAGTGGATAATTGTAAGCTTAAGCAGTAGGTCACATCAATGACAGTGTTGGACCAGATGTGGATGCATGGCTTGAACAAATAGTGTGTGGCTTTGATTTGGTCAAATGCCCTTTTCTCCATCTCTGCCATAAGTCTAATCAGAAGCAGCTTGCTTTCAGCTGGCAAGGCCATCAATATACCTTCCAGGTTCTATGTCAGGGATATATCAACACCCCAGCCCTCTGTCATAATTTAGTTCACAAGGGTCATGATTGTCCCTCCTTCCAGAAGATATCACAGTGGTCTATTACATGACATTATGCTGATTAGACCTAATGAGCAAGAGAGCAATGACTCTAGAATTGTTGGTAAGACATTTTTTGTGTTAGAGGGTAAAAAAATAAATCAGACAAAAATTCAATGGTCTTCTATTTCTGTGAAATGCCTAGGCACCCAATGGTATGGGGCTGGTGGAGAGACCTCTTCTAAGGAGAAGGATATGTTATAGTATCTCCCCGCCGCTAACCAAAAATGAAGTACAAGGCTTCCTTTGGGTTTTGGCATCTTTGAATTAGGAAACAACATATTCCTCCTGTGGATGTCATGTCATGTCTATTTACTGAGTCCTCCTGTGGATGTCATGTCATGTCTATTTACTATTTACTAAACACACTGCTGGTTTTGAGTGAGGTTCAAAAACAAGAGAAAGCTCTGCACCAGGTACAATAGCTATGTGGCTGTTCTGCCGCTTGAGTCACTTTCAATGGTGTTTGAGGTCAGTGGCAGATAGGGGTGCTGTTTGGAGTCTTTGGCAGTCTCCTGTAGGTAAATCACAGCACAGTGAGGATTTTGGAGGAAATCCATATTCTCCTTTTGAGAAAGAGGTCTTGGCCTGCTCCTGAGCCTTAGTAGAGACTGAATATTTAACCACGGGTCATCAGTTTACAGTGTGACCTGGGCTGCCCGGCAAGCATGGATGTTATCTGATGAACAAAGCCATAAAGTTGGACATGCACATCAACACCCTTCATCAGATGGAAGCGATATATGCACCATTAAGCCCAAGTGGGCCCTGAAAACATGAGTAATTTACCCTAGGGAGCAGCCCAAATTCCATGGCCCCAACCCTGCCTTCTTTTGCCCAGCCTGCACCTATGGCCTCCCTAGGAGTTCTCTACAGTCTATTGACAGAGAAAGATAAGATTCAGGCCAGGTTTACAGGTGGTTCTGTACAATGGGTAGCATTCACTTGGAAGTACACAGCTGCAGCACTACAGTGGTTCCAAGGAAATTTTCAGGGAAAGTATGTGAACAAACCTTTCTTAATGGGTAGAAAGATATTTGTGTCCTGTGCGAATGCTCACCAAAAGGTGAGCTCAGCAGAGGAGGATTTTAATAATCAAGTGGGTAGGGTGAGCTGTTCTGTGAATAGCAGTCAGCCTCTTTCCACAGTCACCCCACCATTGCCCAAAGGACTCACAGACAAAGTGGCAGGGATGGAGATTATGCATGGGCTCAGCAACACGGTCTGCTTTCACAAGGGCAACCTGGCAATGGCCACTGCTGAGTGCCCAATCTGCTGGAAGCAAAGACGAACACTGAGTCTCTGATATGACACCATTCTCCAGGGTGATCAGCTAGCTACCTGGTGGCAGGTTGATTACATTGGACCCCTTCCATCATGAAAGGGGCAGCCTTTTGTTCTTCATCGAACAGACAGTCTGGATACAAATTTGCCTTCCCTGCATGCAATCCTTTTGCTGAAAGGATTCAATACAATTATGGTATCCCACACAGCATTACCATATTCCAGGACCTCACTTGACAGCTGGTGACCTGCAGCAATGGTCCCATGCCCATGGAATTCCCTGGTCTTCTCATGTTTCCTAACATCCAAAATGGCTGGCTTGATAGAATGGTGCGATGGCCTTTTGAAGACTCAGTTACAGCACCAGCTGCATGGCAATATCTTGCAGGACTGAGGCTCTTGCAAGGCTTTCTAGCAGGCTTTCTAGCAGGCTGCATGTGGTCTGAATCAGCATCCAATATGGTGCTATTTCCCCAATAGCCAGACCTCCAAGGTCTAAGAATCAAAGAGTGGATATGGGAGTGGCAGCTCTCACTATTACCCTTAGTGATCCAATTGTAAAATTTATGCTTCCTGTTCTTACCACCTTATTTTCCTCTGCTCTAGATGCCCTAGTTCCAGAGGGAGAAATGCTTCCACCAGAATATACACAATGATTCCACTGAACTGGAAGTTAAGACTGTTGCTTAGCCACTTAGGTTCATCACACCTTTGAGTCAACAGGTAAAAGAGGGAGCTATGGTACTGGCTGAGGTAAATAGTTCTCACTACCAAGGAGAAATTGGACTGCTACTATACAATGGAGGTAAGGGAGACTGTGTCTGGAATACAGGAGATACCTTAGGTTGACCTGTGGTTAAGGCCAATAGAAAATTACAGCAACCCAATCCAGCAGGCTAGTTTGGTCTAAGACCCTTCAAGGATGAAGGTTTGGGTCACTACACCAGGTAAAGTATCATAACCAGCTGAGGTGTTTGCTGAGGGCCAAGGGAATGTAGAATGGTTCATCTCCAGTACCAGGGAAAGGGACAGAGCCTGTGGAAGTAAGTAGTTATAAATACTAGATATGTAGTACTATGTGGCCACTTCCAGAATGAGGGTTGTCATTATCATGAACGTTTCCTTCTATTTTGTCATGAATACACATGTGTATGTATGTGCATAAAATATCTTTGTCTTTTTCCCCCTCTCTTATTCCTTTATCTAATTACATAAGATGTGCTGACTTTGTATCATAGTATTTAGTTATTGTTGATTTTACATCATAGTATTTTAGTTTTGGGGTATCAAAGACAAGAGTAAATAAGGAAACTTATTTCCTCTGTGGAGAAAGGCATTAGTGCATTTTTGGTTGTACAGTTTATTTGGATCATTTTAGGCAGAATTATGACCTTGTCATTGTCTTTATCTGGAGATGAAGTATGGTTTGAGAAGATGTGTGAGTATGCCAAGTATGACAAGGGCTTGAATTGTGAGAGTTAAATTTATGTGTCAACTTGTAGTAGTTCAGAGAATAGTAGTTCAAGTAGTTCAGAGAATACTTGAACATCTGTTCAAACATTCTCAGTGTGTTTGTGAGAGTGATTTGGAATGAGAATAACATTGGATTGGTATACTAAGTAATGCAGACTGTCCTCCCTAATGTGGGCAACCATCTTCCAATCAGTTGAAGGCCTAAACAGGTTTAAAAAAGAAACAACTGACCTTCTCCTGAGTAATGGGGAACTCCTCCTGCTGCCTGACTTCTAGCTGGGACATTGGTCTTTCCTACCTTGGACTTGAAGTGAAACGCTGGGTCTCTTAGGCCTGGAGCCTGCCAGCATTTGGACTGGAACTTGAACCATTGGCTCTCTGGGTCTAACACCTGGTACTCAGGTGGTCCCAGTTGGACTGAACTACCTTGGGATCTTTTGTGTCTCTGGCTTGTTGGCTGCAGATGTTGGGAACTGTAGCTTCCTGAGCATGTGGACCAATTCCTTATCATAAATCTCATTCTCTATATATACATCCTGTTGCTTCTGTTTCTCTGGAGAACCCTGACTAATAAAGACCGCCTGAAGTCTGTCCATGAACCCAAGAGATCAATGGACATCAGATTGAGAAGCCTTGCCCTAGAGGACTTTCGTTCTCAGGATTTGTCTACAAGGCATAGTATACACAGGGCAAATCCAGAGCCCAGAACTGCAGAGTTACAGAGACAGCCTCCCTGCAGCAGGAACAACGACAGTCCACACTGGTCTGACAAGCTAGTCAGAGAAGCCATGAGAGTCACGACCAAGATTGTGTTAAGAGAAAGTAGACACTCTGCTGCACTCCTCTATCGGAAGACACTGCTGAACACCCAGTACTCGTCTGCAGACAGGATCAAGGAGCCATTTTCGGCACGGGTGCCTGTGGATGACCCTGGACAGAACACAGGCAACAACAGCAGCCCTTTTGTTTGGCTCTGAATGAGCTCCTGACATCTGTGCACTATGTGCACGAAGGAAGACTTCTTATCTTTACCAAGGAACATATGCAGATGGCCAATGAACACATGAGACAGTGTTCACTACTATCAGCCGTTGGAGAAATGCCAGTTTAAGCCAGGATGATCATCTTTACACACCTATTAGATTGGGTAAAATACAAATAGCAGCAACACCTAATGCTGGTAAGAACGGGGAGAAACTGGACCACTTAGTCATTGCTGGTGGGAATGTAAAGTGGTACAGCCACTCTAGAATTATAGTTTAGCATTTTCTAGTTTTCTCAGTTTTATTGACATGTAACTGAGATATAACATTGTATTAAAGTATACAACAAAGATTTGATATGTGTATAAATTGCAAAATGATCCACAATAACTTTAATTAACATTCATCACCCCCAAAGTTATAATTATTTTTCCTTGTGATGAGAACTTTTTTTTAAGTTCATTTATTTAGAGAGAGACAGAGAGAGAGCTGGGGAAGGGCAGAGAGAGAGGAGATAATCTCAAGCAGGCTTCAAGCTGCCAGCACAGAGCCCCATGCAGGGCTCGAATTCACAAACTTGAGATCATAACCTGTGCTGAAATCAAGGGTCAGAGGGTTAACCAACTGAGCCACGCAGGCACCCCTATGATGAGATCTTTAAATTTTACTCTCTCAGCAACTTTCAAATATACAGCACTGTTCACCGTAGTCACCACACTGGACATTACATGCCAAGAACTTATTTATCTAATAATTGGAAGCTTATACCTTTTGTCTTCCTGCCCCCATGTCCCCTACACCCAAACAGAGTCTTATAAAAGGAAACATTCTATTACCCTATGACCCAGCAATTGTAGTCTTCCCCCCCCCCCACCCCGACTTACTCACCCCCTCCTCCTTGAGAGTGTTTCAGGTGTCACTGACCAAACCTATCTCCAGGACCAAGCCCAACATCTCTTCCTTCATCTACAAGCCACAGAGATGTATTTATTTTAATTATTTTTAATATAATTTATTGTCAAATTGACTAACATACAGTGTGTCACAGATATGTATTTAAAATGAGCATCTGCTGCAGGCTCGTTAGAGCCAGTGGAACAATTCCAAGACTGTCTATGCTATTCGACAAAATCCTTTCTCTTTTCTGAGGATGTCATCCTTAGAAATGGATAAGTCTATAATGGTCAAGAGTGATTATAAGAAGTCTGAGTGAAGTCAACAGCCACGAGTCAGAGTGGATGGATGGAAGGAACGCACACTGGGCGTGATTACATCATTCATGGAGGCTCGTCCCACACCTACTAAGCTTTGGAATCCAGCTGTGCTTGAAGAGAAACTACCCTGTTTCCCATGCAAAGGCAATATACTATTTTCAAGCCTATTGAGTTAGGTTTCTGTCATTTGAAACTGGAAGAGTGATGTCTAATAGAGAAACTGGTACTTGGAAATAGGGTCTTACAAATAAAAGTCTATACAATGTGGATTGGCTGGGCTGTGATAGGGTGGATACAGTGAGGGTACGTCTCTCCTTACTAAGTAAGCTGAGAAGCTGGAAATGTCAGTTACAAGGTGGTTGACCTATCACCTATTGTCCCTGGGGGTATGGACAACACCTAACCAGGCTGGAATATTTGGAAACTTGGCAGAAAAATGTGAGAATGTAGGATGTAGTTGTTACTCCTTGTTCCCTGCACTAAGCTCCAGCAAGAAACACACTTTCTTTACAGAGAAACTTCTATGCACGCCAGCCCATCAGGAAACAGAAAGAAGAAAAGAAAGCATTGTTAAGAGAGACTCTTTCTATGCACAATAATTGAAGGTGTTTTAGATTCTATGCATTGTTTTACCTGCAGGGTTAGAGGCAATAAATTCTCTGCCCCAGGCTAATGTTGGAATTAAAGAAGGAACAGAAGGTAAGATACTTTTTTTTTCCCCCTCAGGCTTCTTTTTTTCTTTTTGTAATATCCTTTACTTTTTGACCCCCTTCCCATTTCTCCCACTCCACAGTCCCTGTGTCTGCCAACCACTAATCTACTTTCTGTATCTATTGGCTTATTTTGGTTTTTTTTGTTTATTTGTTTTGCTTGATTTTTGTTTTTTTGCTTTTTGTTTTGATTCCACATTTGACAGAGATTATATAGTATTTACCTTTCTTTGTCTGACTTATCGCACTTAGGATAATGACCCTCAAGGTCCATCCATATTGTCACAAATGGCAAAATTCCATTCTTTTTTATGGCTGAGCAGTATGTCAGTGTATATATATGCCACATCTTCTTTGTGCATTCATTCATTGATTGACACTTAGGTTGTTTCTATATCTTGACTCTTTTATATATAATAATAGTCTTTTAAATAATACTGCAATGGATATGTAGTACATATATCATTTCCAGTTAGTATTTTCATTTTCTATGAATGAATACCCAGAAGTGGGAATTATTATAGTAGTTCTACATTTAATTTGGGGGAACCTCCATACTGTTTTCCACATGAGCTGCACCAGTTTACATTCCCACAAAGTGTATACAAAGGAGTCTCTCTACAAAGTTTCTCTACATCCTCACTATGCTTTTTATTTCTTGTCTTTTTGATAATAGTAACACTAACAGGTGTGAGGTAACATCTCAATGTGATTTTTATTTGCATTTCCTGGTGATTAACAATGATGAGCATCTTTTCATGTACTTTTTGGCCATCCATGTGTCTTCTTTGGAAAAATATCTATTCACATTCTCTGTATATGTGTGAGTTTATTTCTGGACTTTCTATTCTATTCCATCCATGTATGTGTTTGTTTTCATTTAATTAAGAAGGACATGGGTTTTCTCTGTAGTATTTCTTACAATTGCATGTGACTACAATTATCTCAAAAGAAAACATTTAATAAAAAGAAAAAGCTTATCTGTATCTTGAGAAGCTAAATGGGGGCTGCCATGTTGAACAAAGGCTATTTCTTAGCCACCAGCATCCATTTCCTCTTGTCTTGGTAGGAACAGCGTGCTCTCGTTTGTGGTTTCTTCTTCCCCATCACATGCAGTCTTGTGGGAGAGGGGGCTCTATTAAGATGCCTTTCCCTCCCTTAGACACGGGATGAAATACTGACAGACATTGTCTTCCAGGTTTTTCAATCTGGAAGCAGAGTGGATGCAAGGATGGAGGAAACAATGTGAATTCTTTTATTACAGCAACTGAGCCCTGACCACATTGCTGACTAGTTCCTGCTGCTTAGATGCCAAATTTGCCCTGGATTCCAGGTGTTTTGGTCCTGACATCTATTTCTTAGCATTGCTATGAACTCTGTCAATATCCCAATATCTTCTCCAAAATTCTATTAAAAAAAAAAAAAGAATATAATTGGTTTGGATTACCTGTCTTTTGCTCTTCAAAGATATCTTAAAATACCTGAGCTGTCAACTACCCTAGTTTCACATCATGTCATTTTTCTTACTCTTTGCATATGGACTAACTTAGAGTTTGCCAACTCCAAATTTTCATCATTGGGACGTGCAACAAGGATTCAAAGACTCTTTCAGGCAGAAGTCACTGTGAAAGGAAATAGAGTGATATATTTAAGCCATGTAACAATGCCTAACATATCACAAGCTGTTGACAACTACCACAAAGGTGATGATGACGATGATGGTGATGATGTTGGTTTCCTGGACTGTAGAATGTCTGAAGCAAAAGTTGCAAGTAACTTGTTCTTATTGTTGATAAAGTGAAACCAAGTAGACTGATGATCTTAATAAGTAGCTGATATACTTGTAATAATCTGGCCATCTGAATGCAGATAATAATACTAACCATGTTATAAGCATTTTTTTCTATTAAATAATTTAAAACATTTTCTGCACTTGCTTGAACATTAGTTTATTCATGATATTCTTTCTTAATATATAGTGTGGAAGGAAAATTCTCCTGCCTTGGGTGAATTATCACAGATTAAAGTTGGAAAAAGAAACAGAAAAATATATAAACATAAATGTGAATATTTCAGCTCCATTTATTCATTTTTAATGTGACCAAAATGAGAGCAACTTTATGCATGGATGTACTTTGCAAATAAAAAAAAAAAGTCAAAATCTAAAGGAACTGAAAGTCATAATTTGGTTCTGCTGCCCATATTTTTAGTGCAACGTGCAACCTTTCTTATTAATCAAGCACCTGCTTACCCAATCATTGAGATTCTGGGTTCAATGGTGTAATAGACATGAACATGACTTTGAGGAGCTCAGCCTAGCCAGGATTACCAAAAACTTATAAACACTGTAACAGGCACCCTGAAAGCTTTGAAGTCCAGAAGCTCTGGAGACACAAAGAAAAAATCCATTTACTGGCTTTTCATAGGGGACTGGAGGGAAGAGCAGGATTCCACCAGACATTTAAGAGGTGGAATGGAAAGGAAGAACATTCCAGGGGGAAGACACAGCTTGGCAAATACACTGAGGCACAGGAGAGCTCCTCAGAGTAACATCAGGTCATCAGAGTAGCGCGCTGATGGACTGCACTGTTTATGGCATTGAGGCAGGGATGAGATATGAGCCTGGAAATGCCATTTAGGGCCAGCAATTAAAGAATGGCAGAAAACAAAGATTATGATGAGGGTGATGGTACTCCTTCAGAATGGGATAAAAAGACAATGAGCCCAGGGATAACACTGTGAAGGACTAAGTAGTCCAACAGTCATGGACAATTAATCAGAAACCACTTGCTATGACTTTATACCATGTGAATTAAATATTTCCTGCTTGTATTGCATAAAGGTTGGGGGCACTTGGCCTGTTACAGTGACATCAACAGTGCACACTGTGACCTTCTCTTCTACTTCCTGTTAAATTTCCCTGAAGCGATGTATTTCTTCTATTAAAGGATCATTCTGGTGCTACCTGGAAGATGCAAAATATTTGGAAACTATAATGAATGTGATATAAAATAAAAAATTGTGAATTTTTAAAGGACTCATAGTCTCCATAATTTGGAGTACTGAACCAGAAAACTACCCTGAATAAATGTTGACTGAAGTAATATTTTTTTAAAGAAAGATTTCCCCCAGAGCATAAACATATTGTAAATCCTTGAACACAAGCACTATTGTGCAGTTTTTATTTTGTATGAAATGACAGGAGCATATACTTCAGTAGAAATGAGGTCCTCACATAGAGAAACAGGCTTTACAAACAGAAAAGTCAAATACAGAAGTAAAACCAGCTTTTCTCCTGAAGCAAAGTCAGTTCCCACATCTCCCCCTCTTCTGCTCCTTCCCAACAGGTGCACACGTCTTTGCTTCCCTAGAAGATGTTCTAACGGTCTACTTTAGAAACACAGACTAAGAATCTGGAGGAAACTTTTATTGTTTTACAAATAAATGCGAAATCAGTAACTAATTGTTCTCTTGCTGCTTTAAAAGATTAAAAATGCTCCCTGGGGCGCCTGGGTGGCTCAGTCGGTTAAGCGTCTGACTTCGGCTCAGGTCACGATCTCGCGGTCGGCGAGTTCGAGCCCCACGTCCGGCTCTGGGCTGATGGCTCAGAGCCTGGAGCCTGCTTCGGATTCTGTGTTTCCCTCTCTCTCTGCCCCTCCCCCGTTCATGCTGTGTCTCTCTCTGTCTCAAAAATAAATAAACGTTAAAAAAAATTAAAAAAAAATAAATAAAAATGCCCCAAATGTCCATCAGCTAATGAATGGATAAAGAAGATGTGGTATGTATATATATATATACATATATATATATATATATATATATATATATATATGTATGTATAACACACACACACACACACACACACACACACACAATGGAATACTACTCGGCAATGAAAAGAAATGAAATCTTGCCATTTGCAACAACGTGGATACAACTGGAGGGTATTATGCTAAGTGAAATAAGTCAGTCAGAGAAAGACAGATATCATAGATTTTCACTCATATGCGGAAGGTGAGAAACTTAACAGAAGACCATGGGGGAAGGGAAAGGAAAAAAACAGTTACAGAGAGCAAGGCAAACCATAAGAGACTTTTAAATACAGAGAACAAACTGACAGTGGTACGGGGTGGGGAGCGGGAGGGCAGGGAAAATGGATGATAGGCACTGAGGAGGGCACTTGTTGGGATGAGCACTGGGTGTTTTATGTGATGAATCACAGGAATCTACTCCTGAAACCAAGAGCACCCTGTATACACCTTATGTTAGCTAACTTGACAATGGAAATTGTCAAATGAGTCAGGAAATGAGTCAGGAAAAAAAAAATAAAGATTCAACATGTTATTTAAGTCCTGTGTCAGAGTATTTTCAGAATAATTCACAGAAGAAGAGAATAAGGGCCTCATGGATGGACAGGCTTCCCAGGATCTCATCCTGAGTTCAGACCACTCTGTCCACTGAGAGCTGCCCTGTGGCTTCAGGTGAACCCAGGCTGCAGGCACTGGTGACCCAGAGAAGCTGGAGGTCAGGCTTTCCTTTCACAGCTGCTTTTCCGAGGGAGTCTTACTGTCGCTGCTTATTTCCACCACATTAACAAGCACAGATAGTAGTCTTACTTGGGGCACAGCTCTAGGTCAATAGAAAGATTTGGCTACTTTCTACAGATTTTTTTTTTCAGGGAAAAGTCAGGAATTTGCTCAGTATCCTGACAAAACATCCATGTTTTACAATTTAACTTTGTGGGTTTTTTTTTTTTCTTTTTGCTTTGATCTCAAATTTTATCCTAACAAAGTTTCTATTGAGGTAGAATTTTACATAAAATGAAATTAATAGATCTTAAGTATATAGCTGAGTAAGTCTTGACAAATACACGCACCCATGGAACTATCCCCCAGATCAGGGTATAGAATTTCCCAACATTCTGGGGCACCTGGGTTACTTAGTTGGCTAAATCCAACTCTTGGTTTCAGCTCAGGTCATGATCTCACAGTTTATGCATCAAGCCCCACATCTGACAAGTGCAAAGTCTGCTGTGGATTCTCTCTCTCCCTCTCTCTGCCCCTCCCTTGTTCTCTCTTTCTCTCTCTCTCAAAATAAATAATAAAAGAAACTTAAAGAAAAAGAATTTCCCACATTTTAATGAGTTCTCTTTTGCCCCTTTCCAGTCAATAATTCCCCTGAAAGTAACTACTGTTTTGAGATCTATCACCACAGATTAGTTTTGCCTTTTGAACTTCATATAATACATGTAGATATGTACTTTTGAACATGTGCCTTCTTTTGCTTGACATACTGTTTTTAAGAATCATATACTGTTCAGGGCGCCTGGGTGACTCGGTTGGTTAAGCATCCGACTTTGGCTCAGGTCATGATCTCACAGTCGGTGAGTTCGAGCCCCGCATCCGACTCTGTGCTAACAGCTCGGAGCCTGGAGCCTGCTTCAGATTCTGTGTCTCCCTGTCTCTGACCCTCCCCCATTCATGCTCTGTCTCTCTCTGTCTCAAAAATAAACATTTAAAAATTTTTTTAAAAAAAGAATCATATACTGTTCTTTTTTAAATGTTGAGTAAGAATGTACTACAGTGTGTTTATTCATTCTCCTCTGGTTTCCAGTTAGAACTTATTGTGAGTAAAGCTGATGTGAATATTCTCACTTGGGTAGATCCTAACACTACAATTGCTGAGTTAATGGTCACGTGTATAGTTACTGTTATAAGCAAGTGGTGAGCCACCGTCCAGAGTGGTTTACCATCTACATTCCCACTAGTAATGTATGAGAGTTTCAACAGTTCCACACCCTCACCCACATTTGCTATTGCACCCTTGTCAATATTACCCATCCTGAGGAGTATGAAATATCATCTCGTTGTAATCTGAACAGCTTGTAGAAAAACTTGAGCCACCTTAGCACACTCAGATGACTGCCTAAATTCTAATAGGAAAGAAAAAAAGCTATCTGTAATTTAAAATGTGATATCATCTCTAGCATAATGGGTCAAATGAGAGACAATAGATTGTATTTTAGGTTCCGTGGGTATAGTTAGGATATGTATGCCTCATTTATCAGTTTGGGAGTATAATTCAAGAATGTTAACCAGATGTAGCTTGGCTTTTTAATGTATAGGTTTACTTAACCACTATAATTTATGATTCATTTCACTAAACTGGTGACCTGGTTCACAGGAAGAAAAGAAGTCAATAGGGATTGCCTATGTATCAAATTCTCAAATAAATACTTTCTGAATGAAGCATGACCTTTGGAAGGATTTTCTGTGACCTCACAAGGAAGTAGTATTAAATTAGCCCTACTCTATGCTCGTGCCTCACATGTATTACCTCATTTAATCTTCACAAGAATCCTCTAAGGAAAATCAAATTATTGCCCTATGTCTTCACTGAGGAAACTGAGGTTAATAAATACCTTTTTGCTTGAATTAAATGTCTTTCTGAAACTTTTAAAATTAAATCTGAAGAAAAACATGTTGGATACTGAGAAACATACTAATCCATAAGACAGACAGTAGGCAGGGAAAGGGTGTTTCTACATTCTGCCTGTCCTCCTTTTATTAAACCATATTATTCTGGAAATAACTCTTTTCTGTCAGTTTTGAGAAAGGCTTGAGAGGGAAGAAGAATCTCTACCTGGGGGAGGCAGGACAGGAGAATTAAAAAATGCCATGCCTTCTCCATACACCCCTCCCTTCTGCCCCTTTCCCTGAAAGGACTTGAGCCTTGCCCAGCACATACCCTGCTTGGGGAACTGCCTGCCCTCTCCAGACTCTTCCATAACCCAGGGGCATCCCATCCTGACACACTTATAACACCTCCCCATGTGGGCTCTGCACCCTCCACCTGCTGCACCTTCGATCGGAATAAACAGGAACCACTAGACTAGATTATCCTGTTCTCATCCCTCCAGGAGATTTTAACCAAAAATCCTAGGACTAAAGGACAGGCAGGGTCCTTAAAAGCCAGTTGGGGTTCCCTGTAAGTTATTTTCATGAACCATCCGCCAATGCATAAATTCATGGTAATTATTTGATGTGGGTCCCCAGGGAGGCGCCGGACCCCCTCCACAGGGCTGTCCCTGGTTCCCCAGCTCACCTCCCCCTGGGGCCACTAAAGCAGGCACAAATTCCCCTGGGATAATTAGGGACCCAGGCATCACATGCCCAGAGCTCCAGGGCACAGAGGCCCCGCCCACAGGATGGATCAGCCAATTGCAGGGCACGCAGGTGGTGGGGGCAGGGCTGGTAGGGCCAATCTTAGACCTTAAATGGGCAGCCTCCCAACCATTGCCAGGCCTCCTGGACATCCCCTGACCTGAAGGTGTGACTGAGCTGCACAGCTGCACCTACCACAGGTGAGATCCCCAGAACTGGCATGAAGGGTGGGCCACCTCTGAAAACACTGGGGACAGCTGCCTTGGGGGTTTGGGGCTCCCAGGAGGCACTTTTCCAGGACCTGACCCTTCCAGACATGGCAGCTTGCCCCCCCTCCCCAACCCCCCCCCCCCCCACCACCACACCAGGACTCAGGGCTCCTCACTCCCTGCACTGCCATTTACATGCTTTGGAACCAGTAGGCAGGTCACAGAGCAGGGAGTGGGAGCACTGCACGTCCCACATCCTCAGCCTTCCTCCACAGCCCTTGTAAACACTCAGGAGGATAAATTCAATCTTTTTGCTCTACTTCAGTGGCTCTAACATCTCAGAAGGAAGAATGGCTTTTTAGGTGGTTTGATCTAATCAGACACTCATTTTTTTTCCTTTCCTAGGTTTTCAAACATGCATCCTGCCTTCTTCCTGGCTACCCTTTGCCTGGGAATAGCATCAGCTGCTCCACAAGTCAATCAGAGCTTAGATGAACAATGGTCCCAGTGGAAGGCAACACACGGGAAACTATATAGCATGGTTGGTAACATTTAAACTTTCCAAGGGACTCTTGCAGAGAACATTCCATGCTGGTGGGAGTTCATAGCAGGGAGTAGCTTCTTGAGGTTATTCTTACCTAGGCAGTAAGCAGGGCACTGGGACTGTGCACAACATGGGCATATGTCCTGCTGTGTGGTTGCTGGAGAACAGTTCCCAGAAGTCTCAGGCCATCCCTGGTTGTGTGGGATATCCTCCTCTCTGTGAGCACATCCACTAGGTGTAGGTCATTAGGTTGTTTTATTTTATTTTTTTCACATTTATTTATTTTTGAGAGAAAGAGAAAGACAGAAATTGAGCTGAGGAGGAACAGAGATAGAGGAAGACACAGAAACCTAAACAGGCTCCAGGCTCTGAGCTGTCAGCACAGAGCCTGACACTGGGCTCGAACCCCAGACCACGAGATCATGTCCTGAGCCCAAGTTGGATGCTTAACTGACTGAGGAACCCACACGTCTCAGGGCAATAGATTTTAAATAGGACAAAGATGGTAAGTTATATGTTTGTCTCCAGGATGAAGAAGGACAGAGGAGAGCAGTGTGGGAGAGGAATATGCAAATGATTGAACAGCACAATCGGGAACACAGCCAAGGGAAACACAGCTTCACAATGGCAATGAATGGTTTTGGTGACATGGTGAGTGTGACACGGATTGCTGAACGTTTCATGCTTCCTCTAAGTACTTTTTCAAAACACTCATGCTTGTCAACATTCTGTTTCCTTTTCCTTGAAGACCAGTGAAGAATTCAAGCAGGTGTTGAATGACCTTAAAATCCAGAAACACAAAAAGGGGAAAGTGTTCCAAGCACCTCTCTTTGCTGAGATCCCTTCATCTGTGGACTGGAGAGAGAAAGGCTATGTGACTCCTGTGAAGAATCAGGTGGGACAATATTCAGCAGATCCCTCTCAAGAGTAAAGCCAAAAGGAATCAGTGTTGTTGCTTTGGAAATAGAGGCACAATATGCAGTTTGTTATGTTTTAGAAGAGTTTTAAGATTTATGGGCTGTTGTCAAAGCCTTGCAATTTATTTTGTAGGCTCAGAGTGTTTGCATTTTGTTTTCAGGGTGACTGTCATTCTTGTTGGGCTTTTAGTGCAACTGGTGCCCTTGAAGGACAGATGTTCCGGAAAACTGGCAAACTTGTTTCACTGAGTGAGCAGAACCTGGTGGACTGCTCTTGGACTCATGGCAATAAGGGCTGCCATGGTGGCCTAATGGATAAAGCCTTCCAGTATGTTAAGGACAATGGGGGACTGGACTCAGAGGAATCCTATCCATATCATGCACGGGTAAGTGGAGTTCCTTATCTTTTATCAAAGTTGAGCATTTCAGTAGAAACAGATCCTGTAATTAGAATTCTTGTATTTGATTATTGACTCTATACCTGCAAAGGGTCAGAACTGCCATTAAAATGTATTAGCCTAGCACAGCTCTCTGATCACCTCATTACCATATAGCTGTTCCTACAACTATGTTACATGGTGTCACAAACACCATCTTATATACAGTACAGGTCTCCAGAGTGAATACTTTATGAACGAGTAAACCCAAAGAGTGTCTCATTGGATAGACACTGCTAATTTTTCAACTTCAAAACAATCAAACCCATTTTATGTCCTGAGATGCCTTATAACAAACTTGACTTGGAAATCATTCAGTTGCAAACAATTTTGCACTCCTGTTCCCCTGGAGGTGGATGGTAGTGATCAAGTCTCTCCCCCTTTACCTTTGAAAGAACGAATCCTGCAAATACAAGCCTGAGAATTCTGTTGCCAACGTGACTGCCTTCTGGAGTGTCGTAAACAAGGAGGATGGCCTAATGACCACAGTGGCAACTGTGGGGCCTGTCTCTGCTGCTGTAGATGCAAGCCTGAATTCCTTCCAGTTCTATAAAAAAGGTCAGCATATGTCTACGTAGAAAAGTAGGCAGGACAAATGGGGAACCACCATCATATAAGGCAAGATAGACTCTTTGTTGTGTACAGATCAGGAGGGTATGGACTTCACGTAGTTATTCCTTCAGCACATGTGATTTTGTGCCTGTTGTTCAGCATGTTGACATGACTTCACCCAAATTCCCCTCTTTCAACCACTTCATAAATATATTTAAATGGCTACATAATTTGATTGGTATAGTTTAACTTACTTTAGTTCTTCCCACCTGTTAGACCTGGAAGATTTCCAAAGAGTTTTACTAGTGAAATGGACGCTGGAAAGAAGCCCTTGGCTCAAGTGATTTTGTGTTTTTCTGCTGCTTCCCAATGCTGACATGGTAGAATAGAATGACAAAGTTTCAGCGAGTGTTCTTCTATGCCTTTTGACTGTTCTTTACAAAAGAGATTGTGATGATGTGTGTGTGATGATGTGCATGAGAGCCTTGCTAAACAAAAAGAACTGATTTCTAAATCTTATTGGATTTATATTCCACCTGAATTCTGAGATGCCTCCTTTACTGCGGTGACTCGGTTATTGTTAGATGTTATCATGTTGCTTTGATGTCCCACCTTGGAATTGAAATTTACTTTTCCAGGCATTTATTATGATCCAAAGTGCAGCAATAAACGCCTGAATCACGGTGTTCTGGTGGTTGGCTATGGCTTTGAAGGAGAAGAATCAGATAACAAAAAATACTGGATTGTCAAGAACAGGTATAAAAAGCCAAAAATATTTATCTTTGGAATTGAAAAGGAAATCCTTTTTGCAATCAGTGTTTGGATACAGATCATCAAACCCTTGAGCCCACTTCTGAGACCCCAGAAGTGTTTGCCCCACTTAGCGGGAACAGAGACATATTCATTTGATGACATTAAGCTACTGTTTCAAACTTGCAAGGGTCCTGCTATAGTTTGAGTAGTACTGCATCTGAAACACATCTGACCCAAGACTTTCCTTTTCCTGTCTCTCATTTTGCAGTTTTGTGAAAGGTTTGGGGATAGATTTCTCTGCTGGGTTAGAACTCAACCATGAGCAAGGATGGCCTCTCTTGATTCTTCCTGAATCTGTCCTGGCCTCAGGCACTGCTGAGTATCAGGTGTTATTGCCCATAAAGAGAAATGTGTTTCTTCCTCTGTAATAAATGAAAAAAACCATTTTTTTCAGCTGGGGTGCAAATTGGGGCAAACACGGCTACATACTCATGGCCAAGGACCGGGACAACCACTGTGGAATCGCCACCATGGCCAGCTTTCCTATCGTGTGAGATGATGGTGTAAAGAAGACCTTGACTGGCAACAAATTATCCAGAAAATGGGTTTTATTTTCAAGCCTACCACACCCTGCTGTGTGGGGTGAAACACTTGAATCATTTAAAAACCAAGTTGTGATTTGATTGTGTGACATTTTACACTGTGAATATTACCACTTCACTCATTATTGCTGTAAATACTTTTGTATGAGTGACTAGTCTGGTAACTTTTGAATTTTCAAGTTTCTTTTAAAAATGTATGAAATTTTACTTTTTAAAAGTAAAACAACTGCAGGGTGCCTGGGTGGCTCCGATGGAGAGTGTCCAACTCTTGATTTCAACTGAGGTCATGATCTCATGGTTCGAGGGATTGAGCCCCTCGTTGGGCTCTGTGAGCTGACAGTTTAGGATTTTAATTTCTTTAGAGAAACCCACAAACGTGGCCTAGCTACCATTAATGTTTTCCTCCACCATAAAATGTTGGAACAAAAAAGAAGGACTTGAATAGTGTGTGATCTCTAACTAAGCTTTAGTGATAATGATTGAAATATCAATGGAGATTTCTTCACTCTTCTGAGTCCTTTGCTCCTAAAAGAACCAAGTGTTGTAAGTACACACACACACTTGTCCAAATTCCACTTTCTAATTTCTGAATCATTTGCTTCCCTTGCAATTTTTTTTGATAGAAATTATAAAGGTCTATGGAATGTAGGAAACACTGGTCATTACTTTATGATACATGCAAGATTTAGGGAGGAGTCAAAATTTTTTTCTGCTTTATTTATTTCATGTCTATAAGCTTCTCTTAGAAATAGGATTTTTAAGTTTTTTTAATTTATTTTGAAAAACAAAAAGGACAAGCAGTGGAAAACTCAGCGAAAGAGGGAGAGAGACAATCCCAAGCAGGCCCCACACTGTCAGTGCACAGCCTGACATGAGACTCAATCTCATGAACTTGAAACCATGACCCGAGCCAAAATCAAGAGTCTATTTCTCAACTGACTGGGCCACCCAAGTGCTCCTCAAAATAGTTTTATGAAAGATGATTTGTGATTTTCCAATTTTTAAATAAATATGAATGGCTTGTAAATTACAGAAGCTTCTAATATCTGCTGAATTGTTCACACATCAGTCAGATCTACCCACTTTCTGTCCCATCGGCACCTGCACATGTTCTCAGAGTCTTGGGCTGAACTCCCAGGATGGTGTGGACAGCAGTCTGAGCGAGCCTGTCATGGTGAAGCAAGATGACTTTTACAAGGAGTCCTTTCTAGGGGATGTTCAGAGACTGACTATGGCAGACTGCATGTTCCGAATGGACCCAGCCTTGTCTTCCATCCCACACGCCCCTCTGCTCAGTGGCTTTTCCTCTCCCCATCATGAGGTGGGGTCTCAGCCCTTGCCTGGATCCCTGGGCATCCCTGGTGACAGGCTCAAATACAGTACAGCAGCAGAGTCTCCCTGGGGACAAAGGCCAGGTCATAAGAGCCTGGAGCTCCTTGTGGGCATCCTGGCACACTTGTTATTAGGATGTTGCACAAAGGTCTTTGTTTTCTTAGACTCTTTCAGGAGTAAACTTTGGATCATGGGGACCTCTTCATCCATACCCTCTCCAGAAACATCCTTACATCCATGGTAGAGACTTATTCTAATCCTGGAAAGTTGTCGCTGAGTCCTTTCATAAAGAGGCTTCTTGGATTGAGTCACGATTAAAATAAATATATTAATGGTGATCCCACTGGCCATTAGCAGACAGCAGATCTTTCAAATTAGAAAATGTTCTATATTTAGAACATTTCTTAGTTCTCCTTCCTAGCAGCTGCCTTCTTGGTATGTAGGGGAGGATCAAAATGAAAAGAAAACACATGGGAATGCAAGCTGGTGCAGCCACTCTGGAAAACAGTATGGAGGTTCCTCAAAAAACTAAAAATAGAACTATGCTATGACCCAGCAATTGCACTAGTAAGCATTTATCCACGGGATACACGTGTGCTGTTTCAAAGGGACACATGCACCCCCATGTTTATAGCAGTGCTATTGACAATAGCCAAAGTATGGAAAGAGCCCAAATGTCCATCCATGGAAGAATGGATAAAGAGGTGGTATATATATATACAATGGAGTATTACTTGGTAATCAAAAAGAATGAAAATTTGCCATTTGCAACTATGTGGATGGAACTGGAGGGTATTATGCTAAGTGAAATTAGTCAGAGAAAGACAAAAATCATATGACTTCACTCATATGAGGACTTTAAGAGACAAAAAGATGAACATAAGGGAAGGGAAACAAAAATAATATAAAAACAGGGAGGGGGACAAAACAGAAGAGACTCATAAATATGGAGACAAACTGAGGGTTACCGGAGGGGTTGTTGTAGGGGAGATGGGCTAAATGGGTAAGGGGCACTAAGGAATCTACTCCTGAAATCATTGTTGCACTATATGCTATTTGGATGTAAATTTTAAAAAAGAAAAAAGAAAATTAAAGAAAAAGAAAAGAAAACACAAACCAGTATAAGGCTAGCCTTAGGGAGTCTCTTAATAAAAGAACAAAAATCAGAATAAGAATCAAAAACCAAATCTGACATCAATCCCCCTTCTTATATCTCCTTCATCCCCATGCCTCTGTCCCTGACCCTCCAGGAGATCTTTTGGATCTCTGGGCTCCTGGTCTAGAAACTTTCCCTTCAAAACCAAGCCCCAGCTCTTCAGCCAGTTCCCTTAAATACAAAAACTCCAACTCTCCCAGAAAAATCCTGAACGCCCAGCTCCTTATTTTAACTATTGTTTCTTTACAAGATTTATAGAGAGTACCTCAGCCTGGCCTCCTGGCCTGGGAAATACAGTTTGTTCCTGTAAGTGCTGAGTGTTGAGAAGTACATCTAGCAGGAGTGGCCAGGATGGGCGGTAAATCTCATGCTGCGGTCTATACAATTGCTCAGAGTCTCGAGGGCTTTGTGATCAAGCTCTGCCAGTTCCAGGCATTCCTGAGCAATGTCCTTGAGGAGGGTTTCCTGGACCCCTGTCACAAAGAATTCATGTCCCCTGGACAGTGACAGACCTTCTCAATTATGAAGTCCCTTTACCTCTACTCTCAGAAGATCCTACCGAAATTACAGAGAAATTTTAAAAATTAATACCTTTTTACAACCCAACTCACAGACACCTTCACTGGCTGCTAAAGGGAGTCCTTCCAGCCCATGAGTATATGGCTGTTACCAGGCAGGCCAAACAGCCTCCCTCACAGGGGACACAGAGGGCCACAGCCTCTCTCTGGCCCTCCTGGGAATGACCAGGAGAAGGCTCAACTGTTCAAGGGTTAATAGGAGCAACGGAAGAGGCCTGTTCCTCCAAAGTGAATTGGTCTACGGATGAAATATACACTCAGGAAGAAGAGCGTCTGTTAAGCATTTTATACAAACTTTAAAAAGCACACTGTATTCAATCCGGTAGCCCCAGAACATAAAATTCTTCTAATTTCTGCTTCTGTGGGAAATTTCCTCCCCGATATTAAAAAAACAGGGGCACCTGGATGGCCCAATCGGTTAAGCATCTAACTTTGGCTCATGTCATGATCTCATCTTTTGTGCGTTCAAACCCCCCGTTGGGCTCTATGCTGACAGCTCTGAGCTTGGAGCCTACATCAGATTCTGTGCTTGTCTCCCTCTTCCCTGCTCGTACTCTCTCTCTCTCAAAAATAAACGAATAAACATTTAAAAAATGGTTAAAAAAAAAAAACAGCTGACAAGTCCATGATAGTGTGGTTGGTGGGAGGCGGCAAACACCAAACAAAATAATGGAGACAGCTACCTGCATCTTTGAAAATAGCTCGCAAGAAAGCCAACAGGAATAAAAGAAAGGAACAGAAAACAAGTCTTGCCTTACAACTTGAATCTTTGGAAAGGTGAAAGCATGATGGAGAATGACTCCAGCCCACTCTGATGTGTCCCCGTTTGCCTCCAGACAACTGCAGATATTGCAAATAATACAGGACATTGGGGGAGAAATTGTCCTGCACTTAAGAAAAAGGAAAGTCTAAGAAACAATTTCCCCTAATCCCTGTAACCCTGAAAAAATTCATTTTTCTCCAGAGGGACAATTCCCCCTTTAAATGATGGGTCAGCCAGTACTCAGTCAACACCAGGACCTTCCAGAAAATTTTAAACAGAGGCTCAGGAACTAGATTTCTTGAGTCGCATTGGTGTGATTTTCTCTCCCATCTGCTCAGAAGATTGATCTCTACCTGTCTCCTGACTCTGTTCAGGCTCTCAGAGTCTCGGGGCGACCCGTCTTACTGCCCATGTCCCAGCCCAGCCCAGATTCTTCAGGCCCTGTTCACACTCCCAGGCCCTGCTGCTTCCCAGGTGTTAACTGGCAAACCTTCTTGGTAAAGATTTCTTATCTACATTTAATGACAATGTAAGTTGCAATAAGAAAAGTCACTTTTGTTTCCTCACCTTCAGGTCAAGCTCCAAGTGTCCTGCTGTCTTTACTGCAGGTTCATCCTGAGATAAATTCCTCTGAAGAGGATGGATGTTTAAAAGATGCCCGAGTCAGTCTTTGGGCTACACACACGGTTGAAGTTGTTAGGAAGTGGGAGCCTGGGTGCATTTCTCGGGAGAGGGACCCACCCTCGCCCTCGTGGCCCAGCACCCTCCCTCTAGAGACTCGGAGCAAGTGATACCCCTGTAATAGAGTCTCTCTTGAACCACAGCATCCTTGTCTTTACCACCCGACCCTGTATCTCCCCAATCTTGCCCATAAAGAAAGAAGGCAAATGTGACTCAGAGGGAAACCAAATCCATCAGTTTGCACAGGATTTAGAAGCCATAATCTCTTTCATAATTTCTCGGCATCCTGTGCCCTGCAATCCAGCTGATAATTTTCATCATTCCTGCTGATGCAACCTGGTTTACAGAAATGACCTGTGAACAGCTTCCTTTTCAATTCCTCTGCACCCTGACTCCTGGTTTCTTGTGCCTTCACAGTTAAAAGGAGACCATTCACCTGGCCTTGCATACCCCAAGGATATTTGGTGTATGCAATATTTTCCCAAGTCCTTAAAGTCCAGCTAGACACTGTAACTTCTACCCAAGGCTCCCTGCTGGTACCCTTTACTCTATAAACAAAGCAAGCTGGGAGCTTTTATGGACTCCCTTATTCTCTTAGGGGCATTAGCTGAACAAGGCAGACAGCTTATACAGCTCTACATCTAGACTCCAAGAGATGTAAACAACGGTTTTCTATTTAGGATGACGTGACCTGTTTAGGACATGCCTCAGGGCATTCAAAATCTCACTCCAAATATTCTTGAATCAATTATGTCCATCCCTCTCCCCAAAATGAATACACAGTTACATAAATCTTAAGGGGCAGCTGGCTACTGCCTCCAAAGGGTCCCTAGTTTGCAATGTTTGATAAACCTTTGTATGCTCTTCTCTCAGATATCAATGGACTTTAGAGGCATTAACCTCCTTTGAAGCCTTAAAACTGGCTCTGTCCACACCCCACCTCTTAGCTTACCTAACTTTGACAAGCCCTTTCATTTATACTGAATGAAAGGCATGGTGTTGCTGCATGCTTTCTGGGACAGCCTTTTGCCAATCAGATACAGCCAGGAGCACATTTCTCATGCCCATCAGACGCTGTGGCATCAGGTATGTCCCCATGCTTTCCTGCGGTGGCCACAGCTGCCACCTGATGGACAAAGCCAGCACTCTGACATTAAGCTCCCCTATTCACCTGTGTGTCCCCACGTGGTGCCTGCTGTCTTACAAGTTCATAAATCATAGCACCTCTCTACAACATGACAGACCCATTACAAACAAGCGCTTTTAACTAACCCTCCGTCATCTTATTTCCGTTGCTAAAAGGCTTATAATTGCTGACATATTACAACTATTCACCCTCCTTCTAAAACCATCATTGTTCACTGTTCAGCACATACTAAGACAGCTGATGTTGCATCTTTAGAAAATGATAGGGTTGGCAGAGCTGTAAGTATGCACCCCAAACAGGCCCCCTTGTTCTTTCTCCACCCAGTTGTGAACCCTGCCTTTATCCCTGACTGACAATATTCATTACCCGGCAAATGCCCCATAGTCTACAAAAGACAGTCAGATACAAAAAGGTGTCAAACAACTATCAGATGGATTATACAGTGGGCCAAATGGACTTCCTAGAGCACCCTTTCTTTTGACCCTGTGGCTTACACTTACCACCCACCAAATTGGACACAAAGATAATGAAGGACCAAAAAGACAGTTGGATTTGCCCAGGCATCCACAACATTCCTGACCACATGCTTTCCCAGTGAATGATTTGTAAACCCCGGGAAATCTCTGGAAGAAATCAGCATACCCCAGGAAGGCTTCCTAGGCCCACCTGCCCTCTGTGGTTGTATAGACGGATTTGATAGATTTTCCCCAAGCCCTGTGCTATTCTGTTTGGTCACTGTCTGCATGCTCAGCAGATGGGCTGATGCTCTCTGACTAGATGTGCCACTGCCACAGCAGGTAGTAAGGAATTTAACACCTCCATTTTTTTTAATGTTTTATTTATTTTTGAGACAGAGAAAGACAGAGCATGAACAGGGGAGGGTCAGAGAGAGGGAGACACAGAATCTGAAGCAGGCTCCAGGCTCTGAGCTGTCAGCACAGAGCCCGACTCGGGGCTCGAACTCGCGGACCATGAGATCATGACCTGAGCCGAAGTCGGCCGCTTAACCCACTGAGCCACCCAGGCGCCCCCATAATGTTTCTTTCTATAATCACCCTCATTTTTACCAAGGACAGCCAAATTAAGACCAATTTGTTTGCAAAGTGTAATAGTTGCTTTTTTTTTTAACTTGGCCTGATGATGAAACTGCTGTAAATCATAGCTTATGAGAAAAAGTTTCTTAGGATTCCTTACTAATTAACAGTCTTCTTACTGCTCAATCCAAACTGGACTTCTCTCTCCACAGTCACCTGCTCAGCTATTTATTATATAAACTTTCAGGGGAGTTTCAGAGGAAGAAACTCTGAGCCCCAGGGAGGCCACCCCAAAATGTGCCACCATGGCATATTGACTATCTTGAGTTGAAGCTACTTGGGATGCAACCGGTGCAACAACACCCAGGCTGTCACATGCCCCTCCTGAAAGCAGGAAATGAGTGGCCCATATGAAAGGTCCCCTCCATGTGCTACGACGTAAAGAGACATCCTTATCAGCAGAGATGGGGCTTCAAAGCTGAGAAAGCTGTAGAAACAAACCTTGTTACTTTTTCACTCATATACAAACTCAGCCCAGATGCCACTTGGAATTCCTACAATTTAAAGATCCCACACACCTCTTTTTCCTGTCAATTCCTCACAAATTATTGTCTTTGTCTAAAATATATAAGACTGCCAAAAAAAAACACCAAAACCCTGCCCAACTTGATCATTTTTTGGGCGGGGGGTGGGGGGGTCGGTATTCAAACTCATTACTGGGCCTCCCTGCCTGATAATAAAATTTTGAGGCTTTTTTTCCTCCCATTGACCCATGTCATCTCAATTAAATTCTTAAACCACTTGGAAATAAGGAAGGAAATTAGGAGGAATACTGGAGGAAATAAGGACATTTCTTCCTCTCCACAAAACCTTTGCATTTTTTACTATAAAGTAGTTTATGTATTAAAAACAGAATCACACCTCAGCATATGACAGTAAATTTTATTTTAAAAGGTAAAACTTTCATGCAACCTTTTAAAACATGAAATTCAAAAGTTATTAAGCAAGTTAACCACACACCACTGATTAGAGCAGGGATTAAAGAAGTAGTTTCATCACTAGTGTGAACGGGCACAGAATCCAATCACAACTTGGATCTTCGGTGATTCAAGTGTTTTATCCCGCACAATAAGATGTGATCGACTTTAAAATAAAATTTATTTTCTGTATATTCTGTTGCCAATCAAGGCTTTCTTTATCACCATGATCTTACACGATAGGAAAGCTAGCCATGGTGGCGATTCCACAATGGTTGTCCCGGTCTTTTGCCATTTTTATGTAGCCGTCCATGCCCCAGTCAGCACCCCAGCTGAAAGAAGACAGGGTTTTCCAATTGTTACAAATGGTAAAACACGTTTATCTTTATGAATAATAACACTTGATACTGAACAGTGCAGCAGAGACCAGGACAGATTTAGGAAGAATCAGGAGAGGCCGTTCTTGTTCATGGTTGAGTTCTAACCCAGCACAGAATTCTATCCCCAGACCTTTCACAAAACTGCAATGTGAGCAGGAAAAGGAAAATTTTGGGACCCAGATGTGTTACAGAAATTTTTTAAAATTCCAATTTAGAAATACAGTGGTACCAAAACTATATTAGGACTCTAGCAGGTGAGGCAATATCTTAACGTTGTCATTATATGACTATGTCTGTGTTCCCCCCTAGATGGGGTAAACACTGCTGGGATTTCAGAAGTGTGCTCAAGGGTTGGGGGACCTGCGTCCAAATACTGGTTCCAAAAAACATTCCTTTTTCAAATTCAAAAGTACGTATTCCTGGATTTTCATACCTGTTCTTGACAAACCAATATTTTTGGTTATCGGATTCTTTTCCTTGAAAGCCATAGCCAACCACCAGAACACCGTGATTCAGGTCTTCACTGCTGCACTTTGGATCGTAATAAATGCCTGGGGAGTAATATTCAACGCTGGGGTGAGGATTCCCACGTGACATGTCATAGTAACCCAGCCTATCAACCACAGTAGGGGAGGCATTTCAAAATTCAGTTGTGATATTGATATGAATTCAGATGAGATTTAAAAGTCAGATATTTTTGTTTAGTGGGAAGGGGTGGGGATTTAGGCCCTCATCTCACACCAGGAGAAATACTAACTGTCACAATCCCTTTTGAAAATAATAGTCAAGGGTCATTAAAAAAATCACCCACTGAAACCTTATTATTCTACTTGTAGGATGTCAACCTAGGGAAACAGCAGAGAACATAAAATTACTTGAGCCAAGGGCTACTTTCCACTGTTAATTTCAGTAGCAAAATTCTTTAAAAGTTACTAAGGTCTAATATTTAGAAAAAAGTATGGGGGGCCTGGGTGGCTTGGTCAGTTAAGTGTCCGACTTCGGCTCAGGTCATGATCTCACGGTCCGTGAGTTCAAGCCCCACGTCGGGCTCTGTGCTGACAGCTCAGAGCCTGGAGCCTGTTTCAGATTCTGTGTCTCCCTCTCTCTCTCCCCCTCCCCTGTTCATGCTCTGTCTGTCTCTGTCTCAAAAATAAATAAACGTTAAAAAAAATTTTAATATTTAGAAAAAAGTAAAGTAAGCCATACCAATCAAATTATGTAACCATTTAAATATATTTATGATATACTTATCCTCATGGGGATATGTCAAGTCATGGCATATGGAAAGAGCAGGCATAAATATTACATGTACAGAATGAACAACTATGTTAAGTCCACACACCCCTAAATTCTACATTGAGTTCTACATACCAAAGTGTCACTCTTGCTGTTTCTTAGGGTGGTTTTCCAATTTTTCTACCTAAATTTCTACATCGACAAATGCTTACCATCTTTATAGAAGCGGAAGGTATCCAGGCTTGCATCTATAGCAGCCGAGATGGGCCCCATATTTGCCACTGCCATCATAAGGGCCTCCTCCTGCTGAGGGATGTTCTCGAAGGCGGTGACATTGGCAGCAGAATGCTCAGGCCTGTATTTGCAGGGTCCATCCTTTGAATGGTAAAGGAAAAGAAACTTGATTACAACCATCCACTTCCTGGGGAACATGACTTCAAGGCAGCTTACAGGTAAAAGATTTCCAAGTCAAGTTTGTTGTGAAGCAACCCAGGAGGTGAAAGGGTATTTATTGTTTTGAAATTGAAAAACTAACTGGTGTGAGGGGCCCTGGGTGGCTCAGTCAGTTAAGTATCCAACTCTTGATTTTGGCTCAGGTCATGATCTCACAGTTGTGAGATGAAGCCCCATGCTCTGCACGGAGCATGGAGCCTGCTTGGGATTCTCTCCCTCTCCCTCTCTCTCTCTCTGTACCCCTCCCCCTTTCATGCTCTGTCTTTCTTGCTCTCAAAATTAATAAATAAATAAACTTAAAAAAAAAAGCAAAGCTAACTGGTCTGGATTCAATGAAACACTCGTGGTCTACCTGTCCATAAGAAGTTTTTCACCTTGGAGAAATCTGTACCCTATATAGAAAGGCATGCATATCTCCATGTGATGTAGAAATAAAAACAGCTATGTGGTAACCATCTAAGCAGAGAACTATGCCAGCCTAATACCGTTTAATGACAGTCCTGACAGGCTGCAGATAGTCTACAATTGAAAATGCGAATGTTAAATATGGTGTCTGTTTTCTTCAAAAGCATTCAGCTCTAAGGGCAGAGCTGGAATGGTGACAAGTGAGGAGCTCCACTCACTCTTGCAACATATGGATAGGATTCCTCTGTGTCCAGGCCTCCATTGTTCTTAACATACTGGAAGGCATTGCTCATTAGACCACCATTGCAGCCCTCATTGCCTTGAGGCCAAGAGCAGTCCAGGAGGTTCTGCACACTCAAGGAAACACGTTTGCCAGTTTTCCGGAACATCTGTCCTTCAAGGGCACCAGTTGCACTAAAAGCCCAGCCAGAAGCACACCGACCCTGAAAACAAATTATCAAGGTCTCAGTCTACAAAACCAATAGCAAGACTGACAGCAGTCTATGGATCTGAAAACTCTTTTAAAATATAGTTAACATGGTAGATGGTTTCCACAACAGGAAACCATAGCAAGGGGGACACTTTCTTTTTGGCTTTCTTCTTGGAGAGAGACCTGATGATTGGTCATCCTTGATACTCACAGGACTTACAGCAGGTGTCTGTCTCCTGTCCACAGGTACATAGATATCAGCAAAGAAAGGTATTTTAAACATTTTCCCTTTCTCATCCTTCTCGATTTTAAGGCCATTCATCATGTGTCTGAATTCTTCATTGGTCTTCAAGGAAAAGAAAGTAGAATGTTGACAAGCATAAGATTTTTTTGGCAAAGTACTGAGGAGAGAGAGAACAAAACATTCAGCAATCCGTGCCACACTCACCATGTCACCAAAGCCATTCATTGCCATCGTGAAGCTGTGTTTCCCTTGGCTTTGTTCTCGATTGTGCTGTTCAATCATTTTCTTATTCTTCTCCCACACTGCTTTCCTCCAGCCCTCATTCTAGAGGCAAACATATGACTTATCATCTTTATTTCTGTTTAAAACCTACTGACCTGCGCCAAGTGGATGTGCTCACAGAGGGGAGAAGAAATCACAGCCAGGGATGGCTTGATGCTTCTGGGAGCTGTTCTCCAGCAACCACACAGCAGGACATATGCCCACACTGTGCGCAGTCACGGTGCCCAGCTTACTGCCTTAGGAAGAGCAGCCTCAAGATGCTACTCTGTGCTACGAACTACCACCAGCACGGACATTCTCTTTGGGTCCCCTGGATAGTTTGGATGTTACCAACCATTCCATATTGCTTCCCATGTGTTGCCTTCCAGTGAATCCATTGTGCATCTAAACTTTGATCAAGCTCTATAGTAGCTGAGGCTATTCCCAAGCAAAGGGCGATCAGGAAGACAAAAGGATACATGTTTCAAAACCTAGGAAGGAAAAAGAAATGAGTATCTGATTAGACCTATCTGTCTAAAAATCCATCCTCCTTTCTTCTAGATGTTAAAATCACTATGATGGAGTAAAATCCTTGAATTTATTCTCCCAAGTACTTACCCAAAGATTGTACCAGCCCCACCGGGTTGCTCACCTGATCATGTAGCTGTGCAGATGCTGTCAGAAGGTGTAGTCCCAGGGATCTCTGATGTTGGGCAGTGGCTTTAAGGCCACCCATCTAAAGCCCTGGGGTTTGGCCTCACTGGCCCTGCCCACACCAGCTGGGCACACTGTGATCTTGTTTGTTTTGCTTTTGTTTTCCAAGCTGATGGCTTCTATTCTGAAGTTTTCTTGATGATTATATCTTGTTTTTAGCAGAACAAAAACTTCTAGACAATCATGTGGACTCATGTCCCCCCCCAAATCGTCCTTAATTGGTTTGACTAAAACAATGAGCTCACAGTGGTCCAGCTGACAAAAACAAGTATACGCATATTCAGCAAAGAAAAAGATGTCCACCTCCAGTTAATTGATGTCATTATAAGATGGGGAGGACGTGTGTTATAAAGACACATTGGAATACAGTTAGTGATCAGATGCTATCAACTGTGGATCTAACACTGTGATAACTACATTTTTTAGACGTTTTTCTCACAACTCAGGTCAGATAAGTGTATTTTCATTTTATAGATAAAGAAGAGAGATAAGAGAAATTTTGGTCACCCATTCAAAAGAATAAAGCCAAAGTCAGCTCACTGACAAGTTTTAACTGTAAAAGTATGTTGAAGGTGGTCATTCTGAATGGAGGCAAAAGACAGCACAGGCATCCACAGAGATACTGCCACTTCAGTTCCAGACCACTGCAATAAGGCAATATCACAATGAAGTGAGTCAAATGAACTTTTTGGTTTCCCAGTGCATATAAAAGTCATGTTGACACTACACTATAGTCTATTAAATGTGCAATAGTATTTACGATCTTTAAAAAAATGTACAGACGTTAATTAAAAAATACTTCATTGCTACAAAGTGCTACCCATCATCTGAGCTTTCAGCAAGTGTGACCTTTCTGCTGGTGGAGGGTCTTGCTTCAATGTTGATGGCTGCTGACTGGTCAGGGTGGTGGATGCTAAAGGTTGGGGTGGCAGAGGCAGTTTCTTAAAATAAGACGACAATGAAGTTTGCTGCAATTGACTCTTTTCTCATGAATGACTCCTCTGCCACACGCAATGCTGTTTGTTAGCAGTTTACCCACAGTAAAACTTCTTTCAATTTTAGAGTCAGTCCTCTCAAACCCTATATCTGCTTTATCAACTCAAGATATGTAATATCCTAAATATTGTGTTGCCATTTCAACAATCTTTACAGCATCTTCACCAGGAGGTCAAGATGCTTTTCCATCTCAAGAAACCATGTTCTTTGTTCATCTATAAGAAGCAACTCCTCATCCGTTCAAGTTCTACCATGAGATTGAAGCCATTGAGTCCCATTTCCAGGCTCCACTTCTAATCCTAGTTCCCTTGCTCATTCCACTCCACCTGTAGTGTCTTCCTCCCACTGGAGCCTTGAGCCCCTCAAAGTCATCCATGAGGGTTGGAATCCACTTCTTCCAAACTCCTCCTCATGTTGGTATTTTCACCTCTTCCCAGGAATCATGATGATGTATACCTACATCTGTTTTGAGCTCAAATATTTCCACATTTACATATGAAAAAATAAAATGCAGACCATCCTGCATTTAGCAGAATTTGCTCTGAGCACACATCCCTCAGCACTCGTAGACAGAATATTTTCCCATATATTTTCTCCAATATTGTGTTCTTCATAGAAATGTCAATTGGGAGTACCAAGAATTTCAAATTTATTGACCAAAAAATGTAAATTTTGAGAAATATTCTAGGCAGTCTGATGAAAAATTAAAACAAAGTCAATATTGAGAAAAAACATATTCCTTAGAAATAATAACAGTGATAAGCTATGAGATAAGATAGCTAAGGAAGTGCGAAATTGTGTGAATATATAACAGAAATAATTACTGTGTTTATATTATTTTTAATGCTTGGGTAACCATTATAAGTGTTTCATTTTCCTTTAAAGCATATATATATATATATATATACACACATATATATTAAAATATATAAAATAATTTTATTTTTATAAGTATTTTGTATGAAATATTATATTTTCTATGTATACCATAATAATTGAAACTAGTGTTAGTGAATATTTCAAAATTTATATTATTGGAATTATTTTCATGTTTTTTTCCACTCTCAAAACTATACCAATTTGAACTAAAGTTGATTTGGACAAAATAATTAAACAGGTGACAGCATTATTTTTTTTCTTTTTTCCTTTTAATACCCTTCACCCATTTCTCCCACACCCCACTCCTCACTTCTAGCAACCACCGGTCTGTTCTTTGTACCTATGAGCTTGCTGAAGTCCATGTGCCCAAAGTACAATGAAAACCAGTGAATGGTCCCACCTTCCCTGTGCTTTGGGGGATGCTAGAAAATGGAAAGAACTCCTGGACTCCCCCTCAGACAGACCCAAGCATTTACCCTGGGAAGCTGATCAGGAAGAAATGAGAAACCAAGAAGAAAGGGGTTCTCTGATCACAGGCTAGAGATCCCAAAAGTTCTTCCATCCCCTGCTTATGGAAGGATGGTCACTCAGGCACCATTCCACCAATGTCCTCAAATCTTTGATATGTGGCTTCTGAGAATGGAGTGGGGGAGTCCCAAGCTCTTCCCAGCTCCCTGTTTTGGGATTTCACTTGAAGGGACCCAGGGCCTCAGCTTGAGGAAAGAGGCATATGAATGGTGCATGGGTCTTCCCCTGAGTGTTCACCACATTCATCAAAGCAACACACACCATGACCAAAGGTGCTGTCTCTCACCTCTGTTTCCAGCAAAACCTTATCCTCATGGCTTTGCAGTCTTTAGACCAGGTGCTGTACACTCACCAAATTAAGGTATTCCTAAGAGATTTTGAAGATTTCAGTTGGAATCTTTGAGGTGCACATTTCAGATAACGTCTCTAATAAAGCATTAATAGCCCATTGGTTAAAATCAGAATGTTTCTTGAAAAAGAAAATTGATGTTTCCTTTTGGAAGACTGAAAATGTCAAGTACATATTAAAATTCTGCTGCTTCTATTACTGCTACCAAGCCATAGTTAGCTGAGGAACAATCCTGGGTCCTGAATTATACTCACCCTGAACTCTGCATTGGGTTGTATGAGCCACCCTGCCCAAGGCTGCAGTAAGAAAGGAGAGCATGGCATCCTCTGATGGCACATTCTAGCCTGTACATCCCTACCACTGTTGCCTTACTCTAATGCAAGACTTCAGTGGATTGTCTGATGTTGAGTCACTTTGAATCCCTGGGTTAAGCCTGATGTTGTCCTGGTGCATCTTTGATTTAGATATTTTGGGGTTTGATTTGAAAGTATGAGCTCTAGGTGCTTATTCCTTGTTGGTTCAGTGATGAGGCAAGCTGACTCTCAGGTCTGGTCAGGAGCCTCTGTATGTGAAGCCTTGTGGTTAGCAGGTGGGGGGGGGGGAGGGGGGAGGGGGGTGCAGAGTCCAGCTTAGATTGGATGGAAGGTCACCCAGAGAGTGCTAGATGGCCTCTCAGGGTACCTTCAGTGTTCAGCATCATGGTAAGGAACCCACATCTCAAGCATCAACTTGACTAGATAGTTTGCTGGTGTTTAAATGACCTTTCCTCTTGGCCCTGAGACTGAGTTAACTCCCACTGTTTGCATCCCCATAGCATCCTGCACTGCCATTGAGATAGGAAAGACAGGAGTTTGTAAAAGCAAATGAGAAGGCACATGTAGACACTTAGAAAGAAGGCCATGAAAGGCTCCTGGACCCAATTTCAATGTCTTACACAGCACCAATCCATTCTCAGACCCCAGTGGGGTATCCAAAAATTCAACTCAATTAAAGACACCCTATGCAGAGATAGCATTAGACCCCCCAGGTTAGTGCTCAGTTCTACAAGACTGCCCTTCCTGCCCACTTCAGATGCCAGTCACAAGCCCCGACTCTTGTCTGGGCTTCTGACCCACTGGCTATGAGTCAAAGATTCCCAAGATGCCCTCTCTGGGTTCAATTAATTTGCTAGGGCAGCTTCCAGCTTTAGTTACTGACTAGACCACAGTTTTTTAATAAAGAATATAACTCTGAAATAGGCATATGGAAGGGTTACACAGGGCAAGCTATGGGAAAGGGCACACAGCTCCCCTGCCCTCTCTAGTCCTGCCAGCTTTCCCCAAATCTCCACATGCTAATCAACCTGGAAAACTCTTTTAGGGGCTTTAAGGAGGTTCATTACATAAATACAATTGACTAAATCATTGGCCATTGGCAAGTGATTCAACATCCAGCCCCTCACCTCTCCCCTTCTGGTCAGAGGGCGAGGCTGAAAGTTCCAACCCTCTAAACAGATGGCTGACTCTATTGGCAACTAGCTTCCATCCTTAGGCTCCTTCCAAAAGTCACCTTATTAACATAACAAAAGACACATTGATCACTCTCAACACATAGGAAATCCCAAGGGTTTAGGGGGTTGTAAGCCAGAAATTGTGGACAAGGACCAAACAAATATTAGAAATATATTTTGGTCATTGAATGAGCAAATACATGTTTCTTATAAATCACAATATCACAGGTCAGAAAAGAAGTGGACATACGCTCAGGAGAGACCCATGCCAAGAAGGAGACAGTAGCCAAGGGACCCAACACTGCCCAGGGATAGGGTCAGAAGAACTGGACAGTGTGCTCCTGATAGAGTGGATGGAGTCATATCTGGCAGCCTGAGGTGGTAGCAGGAGATGAAAGACAGTCACTGTAGACAGGCATCCTAGACTCCAGGATCTACCTGAAGACAGAGATAGGGCAGTGGCTGGAGGAAAGTTTTGGGATTTATAAAGTAATTTTGGTTATTTCTTAAGACCAGAGAGTTCTACCTGTTATTAAAAGCCAGTGAAGCCAGGGGGAAGGATTGCTTCTCCTCCAGCCATGAACCAGAGGCCAGAAGGCCATGGAGAGGGTGCCACCCTGTGCAGAGACTGCAGGATCATAGCTCAGAGGAAGGACAGAACTCCGGTCAAGGAGAAATCAGTGGGAAGGAACCCTGGTTTCATACACAGAAAATGTGGTCTTTCTGATGGTTGAATGGAGCTGTTTCAGAAGCATCAATGGTGAAGACTAAAGATTTTAATTAAAAACCTTCCACTTTTCTGGGGCACCTGGGTGGCTCAGTCGGTTAGGCATCTGACTTCAGCTCAGGTAATGATCTCACAGTTCGTGAGTTCGAGCCCCGTATCGGGCTCTGTTCTGACAGACCAGAGCCTGGAGCCTACTTTGGATTCTGTGTCTCCCTCTCTCTCTTCCCCTCCCCTGCTCACGCTCTGTCTCTCTCTGTTTCTCAATAATAAATAAACGTTAAAAAAATTTTTTTAAAAAAAACCTTCCACTTTTCTAAAAGAGTCTTTCAAGCTCATGCTTTAGAGCTGTGGTTCCCACAGTAGCATGTCTTAGAATCACCTGGAATCCTGACTCTGGAGGCCCAGAGTTTCTGATTCTGTAGGCCTGGCCAGATTGGGGGGGGGGGGGGGGGACAAGTATTTGTGCTCCTGACAAGATTCCTGGGGATACTGATGCTGCTGGTCCACTTTAAGAATCTGCTCTGGGGCCTGGTTCTTTAGAAATCTGAAAATAAAGCCAATTTTTTGAATACACCCAAGTCAGATAAAAATGTAATTAGTTGCACCAAAAAAAACCTATTAGAAAGAATGCAACATTGTGAAAATAACAGATTACTAAAGGGAACATGCCACTTAAAGAAAGGTAAGATTAGGTTTTACAATGAACTTTTTAGGGTATTGCTAGCAGAGAGCAGACTGGCCCCTTATTCCATGACATTATTGAGAAGGGCATTGTTCTGTTTCCTATTTACATAATCACCAGTATGTCCTCAAAATTTTAAAGGTATTTTGCTCACCTCCATCATTTTGTAATTCTCTGGAATTTTCTGCTCAGCAGGAAATCAGAACAGAGCATCTAATTAAACAGCTGAGGTAGCTGTGCTAGCAAACAAGACACAGGAACTTGAATGACTCAGAAGCAGTGAGGCCAGCAGTTTGTATTTAACCCTTGCACATGGAGCACTATACTCCTTGGGTATGGTGGGCTAAGAAGCGTGAGCTTGGAGCCTCAACTTGTCACAGATGTCATAGCCATGGGCTCTGGTCTGTGAAGCTGAATCCATTTTCATTTTCTGATTTGAAAACTTGACTGAAGTCTGCTCGCTCACCTCTTCTTCAAAGCTCCCTCACATCTGCCATATAAGGGTACAGAGCCTGCCCGAATGTTTGTCCAGAATTCTCCCCCATCCCTGACGGCTTTTCTGGGTAGTCAGAAGCCCAGATGAAGGTGGGGAAAGAACTCCTCTCCACCCCGACCCCAACTCAGCTCCTGACAGCCAAGGCCAGAAGTTTGCTACTCATTTTTCCAGACTCATAAGTTTTGATTTACTTGCCTTTTAGAGCACAAGGAGGTAGGGAGGAAAAGGAACCTTCAAGAGGTATTGGGGAAAGTGAGTTTTGAAATAGAGTGTCAGTTGCAGCTCTGTCCCTCCATTGAGAATGTTCACTGCTCCTTCCTAAGCATCCCCACCTGTCCTGTCTCTCTGAATTTGCACTCATACCTGCACTGCTGCCATGGCGAAGGGAGAGGCTTTCTGAAGAAAATGTTCCAAACTGTAGACATGGGCTCAGTGTAGGGGGGGGAGGGTATGAAGATGTAGGTGAGGGGCAGGCAAGGACTAGGTGTTCAAGGTACAGCATGTGGAACAGGGAAGAGCCCTGGGCCAGGCTGCCTGGGCTTGACTCCACCTCTGAGGCCTCTTGATGTTGGGTGAGTTATCTAAACATTCAGACTCTGAGTGTTTCATCTACACAATGGAGATGATAAAGATATTTCCCTCGGAGGGCTGGTGAGTACGTACAATGAGATACGGCACAAAATCAGAGCTTAATGACCTTGGTTGTTAGAACAGTTAAGGAGCATGGCTTACAACTATGAAGAGAGGCTATGGTTTTAGCATCTTAGGTGATTTCTTGGCAGGATGCAGACAAATGTGTTCAGAAACAAGGGAGAAGTCCAAGAATGGCCTTTGCAAAATGGCTCAGGTAGAACCATTTGTTAACATGGCAGCTCATTCCCTCCAGATGCATGACCTTCAGCTCAAAATCCTGAGAACTGCACTTCCTTCAGTGGTCCAAGTAGATCTGAAGCCCACGCCTCTGGCAAAGGGTTCTGTCCAGAGACAATAACACACCATGTTCCTCTTTCCTCTTCTGCAGACCTCAGAGGATGAGTCTTTGAAAAAAAAAAAAAGTCCTGTAGCCAGGATACAATATCAGTCAATGGGCTATGCCCTCCGTGTAGTACAACCTGGTGGCTCTTTCCACTGGACAAGGAAAGGCTCTCATCATGCTTGACCCAGGGGTACCCAATATGGCAGAATGAGCACTTGGGACTCCATTGGCCTCTATGCTTTAGTTCCAGTCCCCTGGAATAATTTCCTGGTCATTCCTAATACTTGAATTGGGGCCAGAGAGTCTACTTTGGGGAGCCAACACCATCATCAAAAAACATTAAAGACTTTGCAGAAGGTAAGGCATTTAGGGGTTCTATAAGGTCATTCTCAGCAACCCAGGCCCTGTCCTTAAAGAGTTTGTTATCCAAAAATGCATTTGACCTCTTTGGTTTATGGGAATACAGTGATTTAAGAATCCCACTGCTGCCAATTTTTAGACAGAAACAGATTTTTTAGAGCAGGACCATCCAATAGAACTTCCTGTGATGATGGGTATGTTTTGTAGTCTGTGGTGTAAGACAGTAGCTACTACTTCATGTGACTAACGAACACCTGCAATGTGGTTAGTGTAAAAGAAGATTCAAAATGGAGTCTTCTTAGCTAGGCTAGAAGACTAGCTTTCAAATGGAACAGGAGCGGTAAGGAAACTGAGACTTACGCATGTCTTCTGACTCAAATTCTCAGAATTGTTGCTGACCTCAGCTAAAAGACAAAGCACCTGCTGCCTGTGAGAATGGACATAAATGGACTTTTTGCCTAGTTCTAACCCTACCAACCAATCCCATATGCATTAATGTAAACAAAGACAATAAATCTGTCAGGATAAAAATACAGGATAAAAAATAAAAAACTTAACTCTGGGAGCTTCAATTAGTAGGGAATTCTGAAAAAAATTGGGGCTGGTGGTAAATTGGTAAAAAGTAACAGGGCTATTTATAACAGCCTTCTTGGCTCTAAATTTCCCATCTCTGGTCATCTCTGTCAACCTCTTGGTAAAAGGAAGGCACTTTTTACATGACAGATATATTTACTACCTTTAGGGGAACAGAGGGGGAAGTGAGTGCCCTTCCTTGCACAGGCTGTCTGTTAAATAACTTTATTTAAAATAATCAATATGCCAAAGTGGCCCATCTTGGGGCAGCCTGCCTTGACCCCTACAGTTCCCCCTCTGAAACTTCCCTGGAAGTTTTACACATGCAAAGTTGAGCTGGTGTCATTCCTTCTTTAAATCTTTTTTAACGTTTACTTATTTTTGAGAGGGAGAGAGGCAGAGAGAGAGGGAGACAGAGAATCGGAAGCAGGTACGAGCTCCAAACTGTCAGCACAGAGTCTTGAGGCAGGTCTTGAACCCATGAACAGTGAGATCATGCCCTGAGCCAAAGTCGGACACTTAACAGACTGAGCCACCCAGGTGCCCCTCATTCCTTTTCATTTACCCAGCCTCTTAAGTCAGTTATGATAGAAGGTCACTTTAGTTCAATATTTTAGAAGGCAATGAGGTAGGTGTTTTCAAAGTTAGGGCTATGGTTTAAGCAATCAGGTACTAAATCAGAGTCATCGCAATAGAAACAAAAGAAAAACAGTGGTTAATCACTGGATCAAAGTATAAACCAGTTTCTGAGTTCTTAGACCCAGCCAGTCAAAAAGTCTACATGTCAGGGAGGAAACACCATCAGATACGGTGAGGACAGGCAGTGGCAGTCTGACAGATTTTACTTGGTAGCAGTTCAAATGTCTAGCCCACAGAGCGACAGGCATGGAGTGTGTCTATACATGAGCTGTTGTGATTTCTCTGAAGTTTATATCTAGTTGTTTGTATTAGTTTTCTGGGCTTCAAGAAAAAGGGCAGCTTTGGTTTCAAATGATTCCAAGTTAGAAAGCAGGGAGAATAATCAAAAAGTAGTTTGAGAGCTGCTTCCAGAAACTGGAGGTAGCAGGATTGGGGCACCTGGGTGGCTCAGTCAGCCAAGTATCTAACTCTTGATTTTGGCTCAGGGCATGATCTCAGGGTTTCTTGAGTTCCAGCCCCGCTTGGACCCTGTGCTAACAGTGCAGAAGTTGTTTAGGATTCGCCCTCTTTCTCTGCCCCTTCCCAGCTTGCACTCTCTCTGTCTCTCTCAAAATAAATAAATAAACTTAAAAAGAGAGAGAGAGAGAAATCAGGATCAACTCTAGTTTGGAATCTAATATTTACCCAGGTGTGTTATTGGAACTCAATTTTTCTTTCTATAATCACCCTCATTTTTTTTTTTTTTACCAAAGATAGCCAAATTGAGACTAATTTGTTTGCAAAGTGAGTCTAGTTTCAGTAAACTTGGCCTGATCGTTTATATAAGTATGGCAAAAGAGCAATGGACCTTTAGGTTCCTTTAAATCTGCTTTGTTGGAATTTTTTTATAAGGAATTTCTAGATTAGACTTTTAAAAGCCTCTTGAAGCAGAAGCCAAGCCAAATACTTTCTATCAGAGTTCACCTGCAATACCTATAGATTTGGATAAATGCCTCTCTTCTCCAGGTGCCCAAAATATCCTGCAATTCCTGCACTTGCCAGGAAGTGACTTTCTATAAGGTCAATAACAAGGACAAATAAGCCTAATTAGGGTAATGTCTTCTTTTATAAGGACACCAAAATCTTCTGGAATGTTCCATAGGCCCTCTGGACCTGATAAGGCTTCTGGGAACTCTGTAAGTAAGGTACTGGGCTGACATCTTCAAGGGGCTTTATAGGATCCATAAAGTCAACCGTACTTATTTAAAGAAGTCTGGTTATACTTGAGTGGGTGCATGTCTCGCAAATACGGATTTTAGTCAAAACCTTGGTGATATAACCAGTGTTTTCAATGGTGTCCTGTTACAAAGAGAAAACATTCTTATTGAACTTATGCAAGTAAATACATTGCCATGAAAATATAAGAAGACTCACTTTGACTCTCTGAGTCCTAGAGGGAGAAAAAGAAACATTTTAATTTGTTCACAAAGTATGTTTTGTCAAACTGCTGTCAGCCTAAAAGAAAAAGTTTTCTTAAATTTGGAAAAACAAGACATTTTTAAAATCAGCAATGTTTCAAACATTAATGTCATAAAAATTATAATTTTCCTCCATTCATTCAGTCCCATGTTATTAATTCTTGTTCTGCTTGAATCCAGTTTTTCCATTAGTTATGGAATTTCTTACCCAGTTCAGTTTTATGATCTTAAGGTTATCAGAAGCCTGTATTTGTCAAAAATTCTTTCCATGAATTTCTCTGAAGATGAAGAATATTTGCAGGAAGCTTTTGTAAAAGCATCTGAGTAAAAGTATAACTGTTTATAAATGACAAGAGACTTAAAAATGGCCCTGGCTAAAGATCTGATGAGAGATCATTACAACGGAGTTGACGAGAAAATTTGGTTATTTGTGTAATACACAACACTTTTAGGTAAAAACATACCAAGACATACCAGATTCCAAGGAGTTTTACACAATTTCTAGAACACTCATTTTAATAAGTTGTATCTACACAAATGTAATTTGAGTGTTAGTATCACTTATTTGACAATGTTTCTCATATAATTTAGCATAACAAATAAGCCTAATTAGGGTAATATCTTCTTTTATAAGGACACCCAAATCTTCTGGAATGTTCTATAGGCCCTCTGGACTATTTCAGTTAAATCGTGGTCAAAAGACTTTATTTTTAGAATTTGACTTTAGGAAGTATGTCAAAAAATATCAAAAGGTTTGACATTTCATTAAATTGGATCACAGATCATTATGAAACAATATTTATTTATTTAACTCAAGTGACAATAAACGATTTTAAAGGCAAATGCAGAAGGTTATATAGTTGTAAACAAAATTTAGCTCTTAATATTAAGACTCAGTCTTCTTGAATAATCAAAGTTTTGCTAAAGACAAAAGAAAATCTTTGTTTTTCTTTTTTTTAACGTTTATTTATTTTTGAGACAGAGAGAGACAGAGAATGAACGGGGGAGGGTCAGAGAGAGAGGGAGACACAGAATCTGAAACAGGCTCCAGGCTCTGAGCTGTCAGCACAGAGCCCCACGCGGGGCTGGAACTCACGGACCGCAAGATCATGACCTGAGCCGAAGTCGGACACCCAACCAACTGAGCCACCCAGGCGCCCCCCCACTTTTTTTTAAATTTTTTTTGAGAATCTTTGTTTTTCTAAGCTGATTACATTAAAGGTAAAAACAGCAACTTTGTTCACAATTTCTAATAAAAACCTGAGCCCATAATCTAAGAAAACTTTTTTTCTTTTAACAGAGAGAAAAAACAAATTCTAATTTTGCTTCAGGGTTTTGATGTTAAAACACATTTTGAATAAATTTATTCTAATCTTAGCTACTACTGATCACTCATAAAATCATTTTCCAAAGGTTTTTTTTCCGTAAAATTTTACAACTTTTTAAAAATTTTTGTAAACATTTATTAATTATTGAGAGACACAGAAACACAGCATGAGCAGAGGAGGGACAGAGAGAGGGGAAGACAGAATCTGAAGCAGGCTCTAGGCTGTCAGCAGAGAGTTCGATGTGGGGCTCAAAGTCACAAACCGGGAGATCATGACCAGGGCCGAAGTCAGATGCTTAACCGACTGAGCCACCCAAGCACCCCAACTTTCTTTTTTACCTTTAAATTTTGTCCTTAGCTTTCCCTCTGTAAAAAATTAGCTTCACTTTAGGGCAAAATTATTTTCTTTTCCCTTAACAAAAATGTTGTTTTATTCCTTAAATCTTTTTCTTACCAAAAACACATCTTCATTTCTTTGCATACTGCTGTTTCCCTTGTTACTTTTAGTAGTCCTAATGACATTTATTAGAATTCTTAACTCGTAGAAAATTCAGTTTCTGGTGAAAACTAAATAGTAAGCAATTGTGAACTGTTACGTTGAAATTCCTTAAATTGGCAAATACATTTTATAATACATTTTCTAATTTAGAAAGATGTTTCTTCATAGTACTACCTTTTCATAAAGCACAAAACATGTTTTGCTGACATACCCAAGTTTATCATTAATTTCTCAGTAATAAGACAAAAGTATATAATCCTATGTTTAATGCTTAATGGTTTGTTATTTTATCTTATTTGGAAATAATCTAGATATTCAATGAATTCAACCTAACTCGTTACTTAGCCAAATGTGGTTTAGGTTACCAAAAGGATTTGAGGAAACTATTTGTAAAATTTACCTAAACACTTCTTTTTTTATTCACATCTTTTCAACTTACCTATTCTTAACAATTGTTTAGACTACCCTAAAACTTCATGAGACATTAGACAAAGTCAATCATTGTTCTAAGTAGGTTTGTTTCTGATAAATTTGGCAACAGAGATAGCATGAACTTATTTGAACTCTCAGTGAACACAGGCAGAATAAAAGTTTTAATTTTAATGGCCATAACTTTGAAGACATGTCTACGTTATTTATACCAACAACCTTAAGTTAGCCTTAATATCAAATAATTTTTCAGATCACACAAACTTGGAAAACATTTGGATGAGTTTCTAGCTTTCTGAGTTTTTAGATTGCCCAGTCTTTACAGTGCTTGCCTTTAAACCAACTAAATAGAGCTCTTTTACAAATTAATTTCAGCAATACCATCTGGAAGTAGAGCAAATATCTCACATTTACAACATACATATGGACACAGATATGTACACATGGATATAACTAAAAATATTATAGTATTTTTACTAATATTTATGGAAAGGACATTATAGGCCCAGTTTCCAAATACCTCCCCCTGTTTTTTTCCCCTCTGAAGAGAAACTTTCTCCTAAAATTTGCATTTTATTTATTTTTTTTATTTTTTTAAATGTTTATTTTTAAGAAAGAGAGAGAGAGAGCAAGCAGGGGAGGGACAGAGAGAGAGGCAGACACAGAACCTGAAGCAGTCTCCTTGGGCTCTCAAAGCAGGACTCAAACTCACTCAAGAGCTATGAGATCATGATCTGAGCTCCACCAACTGAGCCATCCAGGCACCCCCTAAAATTTGCATTTTAAAGAATGGCTCTTGGGTTCTAGAAAAGGGAGTGGAAAATTTGCATCACAAAGGCATAAAGTTTTTTTTTTTCCCCCCCAAGATGGACTTCTTAGGACATAGTGGCTTCTTCTCAGAGGTGTTAGAGCCTGGGCCCAAGAGCCCACAGGGGCTGAGAGCAGGTTGCCCCAAATGAGCCACTTCTGCCTGTGAATTATTTTGAGCCAAAGACAACTGAGACCTTGTGGGCTCAAGAGAAACTTTTGCCTCTCCCTTAACTACATAGAGGAATCTAAATTGTAGGATCTTTCCAGAATAAAGGTTATTACCAGAGACAAATTTTATCTAAGTAACCCATCACATTTCTTTACCAAATACTTACTCTTTGTTTTCTTGTGAAGTGCATTCCTTCCCTTTGAAGTCCCAGTCCCCTACCTCCTTCTCCTTAGCTCAGAATGACCTGTATGCCTTATTTTGTCTGTCTTTGAAATTTTCGTATCTGTGTGTATCCCCATACTTATGCTATTCTACTTGATTTTCTTCTGTTGAACTGTTCCATGTCAATTTGACTCATAGTCCAATTAGAAGGACCTTTGAGGAAAAAGGAATTCTTGCTCCCAGACAAGCCCTTTTGAAGTTTGTATTATAAAAAGGCTTCTTCCCCCACCCCCTTTTTTCCCCTTCAGGCTCAGGTGATTATGGGCTGCGTTTTGAAGGTAATAAGAGTTATAACTTTAAGGGACAGAGAAAGAATGTAATTTTTTTTTCCTTTCTATAAGGTTTCAGGGTAATTGTGATTTCAATTTTACCTTTTTTTTCTTAAGTACAGGACAATTTGGTTCCAATATCCTGAACTTTTGTAATATCCAGAAACATTCTGAGAAGTAGAGGACAGGTCTGGGGATTGTTGAAGAAGGTGGGGTTTGACTTGTTTTCTAGAGTGTGTCAGTGAGGGAGTCCTTGCTCTGTCCTATGGTCCCAAGAATTTTGAGGCTGCCACTTCAAAGTATGTGCAGAAAAAAAAATTCCTGAGGTGAGTGAAGGAAGCCTAAGGCAGGAACCAGTACAATGCTGCCTCACTGGGTCTCTGTTTGGGTCGTGGCTTTGGGGGCCTGGCTGACAGAGGTAGGTGCCACTTGGCTCTGGTTGGTATGAGAGTGTGGACTCTGTCCATTCTTCATAAACAGGCAACATCTTTTACAGCTAAAACTTAGTTGCTTAAGATAATATTCCTGGGGCACCTGGACGGCTCAGTCACTTAAGTGGCTGACTTCAACTCAGATCATGATCTCACTGGTTCGTGAGTTCGAGGCAGGTGTCAGGCTCTGTGCTGACAGCTCGGAGCCCAGAGCCTGTTTCAGAATCTGTGTCTCCTTCTCTCTGCCCCTCCCCCACTCACACTCTGTCTCTCTCAAAAGTAAACATTTAAAAAAAATTTTTTTAAAGATAATATTCCCCAGCTAGTTTTTCCCAGGAAAAATTGTTTGTTAAAAAAACAGATCACATTTTCAAAGTTCAGAAGTTCAGGCCTGAATCTCTGAGAGTCATTTGTTTGCTGAGCTACCACCTATGTAGATTCTGGTCACTCCTTATATTTGCTTTTAGATGGAATAATTCTATTTGAAAGTCCCATTTGTATGCCCTAATATCAGGGCCTTGTGTTTACCCCAAGCTTTAGGACATTCTTTGTCTCTCAACAGGATTACCATGTTCTGGACTTCATGTGGCTGTTAATACAGCCCAAACACTCCAGTCAGTAGAGTCAAAGAATTTCCAGATCAAGTTTGTAAAGTCTGGTTTAAGCTGGAAGAGGAGCACAAGCTTGTTTGCAAGTGGGACCCTCTCTCACCAAATTCTGGGGGTGTCATTATTGACACCATTATCCTGTGATGGATAATGTGGTGTGGTGTTGTGTGGTGCCAGCTTGGCCATCCCCAGAAGTCCTCATGACCTCCAAGGAGAAAGAGCTCATGATTCCATGTGACCGAGTGGCAGTCAATGAACAGGATCCAGGGACCTGCCTTTACTGCCCCAAACTGAAACTTCAGACAGGTTTCTTCTTTCTTTCATTTGTTTCCTAAATGAAATTCTCAAAAGTGCAGTTTCCTGTACCTCTCCGAGGGTTGCATTTTGTCATCCTGCACAAACCATCCGACGTCTTGAGGGCAAAGTCACAGGATGTGAATTGTGAGGTTGATAAAGTTAAAATTATGTACATGCTCCCAAGCTTGGAGATGTTTCATAGTGGCTCCATTCTACGCTTAAAAAGTCCTTCTGGAGAGCCCATGAAGGAAGATATTTATGTTACCACTAATAAATAAATAAACAAATAAATAAATAATAAATAACTAGATAGATAGATAGATAGATAGATAGATAGATAAAACTCCTACATGAAAAATACCATAAATCTCTTTGAAGGAGAGGTTTCAAAGACGGAAAAAGTCATCAGCCCTGAATGACCGGCAGCAGGTAAACAGGCTTGACCACACGAGGACCCCTTGTCAATCTTACCACAGGATGAGCTCCCGAATAGAAAACCAATGAAGGGAATGACCACACAAGCCAGGGAAGAAACACAAGTGTCTAGCCAGCAAATGGGAAAATGTTAATAGAAAGGGAACACAAATTAAAATGCATAAGAGATCGGCAAAGTTTAAAAGATGAATATGCTTGATGATGGGGAAGGAGGGAAATAAGCACTCTCATGAAACGTTAATGGAAATGTGAATGTCACAACCTTTCCAGGGGACAATCTAGCAACATGATTTCAAATATTAGATACCCACAGCTTTTGACTTAGCAGTTTATCCTGAATTCCCCTAGGAATTTATCCTAAGGCAATAATAGTTCAACTAAAAGAAAGATAAATGCACAAAGATATGTCATTGCAGAATTGTTTATAACAAGAGGAACAACTGAAGTATCCATCCATAGGGGCTGGTTAATATCTTCTGGGATATCCACGATACTCTGGGTACATATTGTGCTGCACAGCTGTTCATTCATTAGAAAGATTATCCTTCTTGGGGCGCCTGGGTGGCTCAGTTGGTTGGACGTCCAACTTCGGCTCAGATCATGATCTCATAGTTCGTGAGTTCGAGCCCCACGTTGGACTCTGTGCTGATAGCTCAGAGCCTGAAGCCTGCTATGGATTCTGTGTCTCTCTCTCTTTCTCTGTCCCTCCCCCACTCATACTCTGTCTCTCTGTCTCTCTCTCTTTCAAAAATAAATAAACACTGAAAAAATTTTAAAAAGAAAGGTTAGGGGCGCCTGGGTGGCTCAGTTGGTTAAGCGGCCGACTTCGGCTCAGGTCATGATCTCACGGTCCGTGAGTTTGAGCCTCGCGTCGGGCTCTGTGCTGACAGCTCAGAGCCTGGAGCCTGTTTTGGATTCTGTGTCTCCCTCTCTCTGACCCTCCCCTGTTCATGCTCTGTCTCTCTCTGTCTCAAAAATAAATAAACGTTAAAAAAAAAAAAAAAGAAAGTTTATCCTTCTTCACACATCAATAGCAAAACATGGCCACAAAATATTGAGTGAAAGAAAAACGTTCCAGGAGTATATTCTCATATATACAAGCATAGACGTGTGACTATTTATGAACACAAATATGTATATGCATATATTAATATATACATATATAAACATACATTCAAGTATATATACTACATGCAAATATGTGTGTATGTATACATACACTATATATATGTAGTATATATATGCATAAAGCTTCTTCTAGGAATGTGTCATCTTGATAGAGATTTCTAGAAGTTGAGATTATAGGGTTGTTCACGTCCTTGCATTGTGTGAATATGTGCAATGACCATGTGTTATTGAAAATGGATCATTCCAATTCTCTCTATAGAAGCATTGTCATTTGCAGACACAGAGAGTATGCAACCAAATAAATTAACAAGAGAAAATCTGTCAGGTAGTTGATTAACAAAAATAGTGTACTCTTTTTCTAGATTTTATAATGTTTAATATAGCATTAGCTTTTTAAAAATTATAAAATGTTGTGATTTCTTTTTCTGCTTTAAATAAATATTCACCTTTGCACCAAAAGTAAAAAGAAAGAAAATAGATCATTCTGTTTTGAAAAAGAAGTCTCCTTTCTCCCTTCACCCTCTCCTCCCCTCCTGTTTCCGGATAGCACAGACCCCAGGGGTTGGGAGTAAGGGAGGTCCTCCTGGATCAGTGTCACCCAGAGAGGGGGTTCCAGCTGGAAGAGTCAGGTCTATGTTCTAGTCTCACTGGGAATCGGGCAGGTGACACTGTGCAGTCCCTTCACCTCTCAGTGAAACTGGAACTCTTACAAGATATTTAAGGTCTTTCCCAATTCCATTTTAACTTTCTCTCCTCCTAAATAATACTCTCTGATCTTAAAAAAAAAAAAAAATATATATATATATATATATATATATATATATATATATTTCTCTCATATCCTTTCTCACAGCCCAGCTTCTCTGGCTAGAAGAAAGACACTTATTCTAAGGTAAAACTACACTTTGTAACTTTACAAAGCAGAGCAGAAGCAGTTTACGGGGATCTACACAGTTTCCCAAGAATAAGAAAGATCCATTAGGCTAGTATTTGGAAGAATTTTGATTGTGGCTATTAATAACAGATGCTTTTTATATCTAATTCAGAGCATATGTGCACAAGCACACACACACACACACACACACACACACACACGCACAAGCCCCACCAAAACAAAAATAAACTGCCTGTCTACTGTGTTCTAAGATATATTTTTCATTCTTTTCTGTTCAAATCTATTCTGTTCTGTTCTGATCTGATCTAATTCACTCTGTTCTGTCCCATTCCATTTATTTAGATGCATTTCATTAGAAAAACAAAAAAAGCATATTAGTAATGACCCACTAAATGGATTTTATGGCCCGTTAAAGGATTTCTATCCACCCTTTGAAAAAGTGCTGCACTGGGCAGCTTCATAGACATTTCACTAGATCATAAAATTAATCTATGGGTCCAGAATGGAGACAGTGAAATAAAAATAAAGTAAAGGGAAGTGTATATGTTAGATACAGAATAGGTTAACGTTACTCAAATACCCCTTAAATAGCTGCCTCAATTTTTCACCCAATACATGGAACAGGTGGGATGTGTGTGGTATGGTCTAGACAGCAGGTTATTCTGATCTCTCCTCACCCTGTAACATTTGGTCAGTGGACTAGTCCCTCTTAAAAATAGAAAGTCGGTGTTCTCTTGTCATAGAAATGTTGGAATACTGAGCCCAACATATTAATCAATATTCCAATACTGATTCAAAAGTGAGACCCTTCTGTTTTCCTCTTTTTAAAAATTAAGAATTCTCAACAACAAAGGAAAGTACATATTCCCCAACATAAAGCAAATCTCCAGAATTCACCAGTTGTTTTTTGACATGAAACTTGAGATTTAATATGCATCTGTTCCTAGAATAGAAGGAGTTGTTTTGTCTTTTGGAGGTTTTTGTTTTGCTTGCTTGCTTTTACATAAAATCCCTTATAAGTTTCATAAATTGAAGACTAGGGATTAGTCAGTTCTGGCCCCAGAAACTTTAGTCTACATTTAACAAGAGGAAACCAGGGTGAATGCTTGATAATTTTCTCAGGAAATGCTTGAGAGTCCAGGGAGAGACTTTTTTTTTTTTTGATGTAAAAACAATGATTATTTTGACTAAAATTCTGGATGGTGTTAGGAGTATCCAATTCTGACTGATAAGACAAACAGAGATACAATGAAACCCAAAATTGGTTTCTAGAATTTCCACCTATATACAAAAGGATTTTGATTTTGTACAAATGGGGATACCCTTCACAGGGGGGTGGGCATCCTCCTGGCTGTGGTGGAAATTTGCAGTGATCTCTTAAAAAGACTAAAAGGAAACTAGGGAAAATAATCTGTGCCCCCTTCCTCAGAAAATCTCTGTGAAGAGACAGTGGCAGAGATGAAAGCAGGAGAGGCTGGCCTGGTGGGCATTGGCGTGAAACTGTTGCTTTCTTTTATTAAGTACTCTTAATTGCTATTTTTTAATACAGAAAGAAAGAGGAAAACACTAAAGAGTCTATAATGTTTCCAACTGATTAAAACTGTAATTTCCATTCTTGTTAACAAAAATTTTAAGGTAATATATCTCAAAAAATTAAACAGAATTACCATATGACCAAGCAATTCCACTCCTCGGTATATACCTCAAATAATGGAAAACAGATATACAGAAAAAACTTGCACACAAATGTTCATAGCAACATTATTTGCAATAGCCACAGGTGGAAACAAATGAAATGTCCAACAACTGAAGAGTGGATGAATAAAAGGTGGTACATCCATACGCAGGAGTATTATTCAGCCATAAAAGGAATGAGGTACTGATGCATACCACAACATGGATAGATCTCAGAAACATTTATGCTGAGTGACAAGAGCCAGATGCAAGGACAAGGTCAAGGTATAAATACAGAAGGCAGATCACTGGTTACCAGGGCCTGCTGGGAGAGGGGAGGGCAAGGACTACTTAATGGGTGTAGGGTTTTCCTTTGGGTGATGGAAATGTTCTGTAATCTGACAGTCATTGTTGCACAGCATTATGAATGTGTACTAAATGCCACTGAATTTTGCACTTTAAAATTGTTAATTTTATCTGATGTGAATTTTACTTCAATTTTAAAATGTGATCTAAGATGAGGAAATGTAAAACATACAGAAATATACAAAATTAAAAGCAAAAGCCTCCCCCCTCCCATACCCCCAGTCACGTTGCTCTTTCCAGGGATGACCACTGCTCGGTGTTGCTTCTGTTCTTTGAGCTGGGACAGCGGGAGGGATTATGCACATCCATCTCCATATCTACCCCTCCTCCCCTTCAGCAGATCAGGTAGAGCATATTAGTCTCACCTGATTTTCTCTTTCATGACTTGAAGATTGTTCTACACAAGCACAGACAGATTTGTGGCATTGACTGAAGGTGCTGCCCAGTCTTAGTGTTGAGAGGACAGAATGAGCTAATTCCTTATGGAGAAAAGTTTTGCTTGCCTCTTATTTTCCACCAGGAGACCCAGAGCTGCAATGGAGATGCCCAAATGTGTCCACTCATGACGTTGTGCAAGTAGATGTGCACAGCACATTGCTTACTGGGGTTACTGGATCAAAGTATATGAGCACTTAACATTTGTGTTACCCAATATTCTCCCAGAAAAGTTGCATCAATTTATAGTCTCCAGGACCATAAGTACCCATTTCCCTACATCCCTGACAGTGTTAGATGTGGTGAATCTTTTTACATTTCTGGCCATCTGATGGTAAAAGATGAACCTCATGGTTTGATTTGCACTTGTTCAATTATGATTTATGTTTTACCTTGTATTTATTGAACACCTACTTATTTATTGAACTTATTTATTGAACACCTACTTTCGTCTTGATAAATTTCTGTCCTTGCACGTATTTAATTAGCATTATTTATCTTTTTCTTGTTGCTTTGTATAAGCTTTTAGTAAATGAAGGAAGCTGACCTTTTGTTGTTGTTCATTTAGAAATATGTGTGGGCTTTCAACTTTTTTTTAATGTTTATTTATTTTTGAGACAGAGAGAGAGAGAGAGAGAGAGAGCATGAGCAAGGGAGGGGCAGAGAGAGAGGGACACACAGCATCCAAAGCAGGCTCCAGGCTCTGAGCTGTCAGCACAGAGCCTGCTGATGTGGGGTCAAAACTCACGATCTGTAAGATCATGACCTAGGCCAGAGTCGAACGCTTAACCAACTGAGCCACCCAGGTGCCCCTCAACTTTTTATGCCATAGAGATATTTACAATTTTATGTTAACAGATTTATCTTCCTTAATATCTAATGAGTTTTGTGTACCAAATTAAAAATTAATGTATTCATGTTTCCTTCTTCTGTGTTGTCCAATTCAATAGCTACTAACCACATGCGGCTGTTTAAATTTAAATTAATTAACATTAAATAACATGTAAAATTCCATTTTCATTTACACTTGTCTCATTGCCAGAGCTCAACAATCACATGTGGTTAGTGGCTGCCGTATTGGATGGTCATGATAAAAAGTGTTGCTATCATCACAGAGATTTTCATTGGACAGCCTTATTCTATTTTTTTTTTTTTATTTTCTCCTTTTAAGTCTCTCTCCATCTTGAAGTAATTTGGTTAGCAAGAATGAGGTAGGGATCTTACACACACCTCTTTTCTAAGCAGCTAGCCCAGTGCTATTCTCTAAATAATCCTCTCCCATGCTGATTGAAAGGTCCGGTTCACCATAAATGAATTTCTCATCTATCTTTAGGCCCAGGGCCAGGCTCTATTCTCATCTACTGGTCGGTGTTTACATTTCTTCTTCAATTTGAATATGTAAATATTGTTAGTTCATGATATGTTCTGATATGGTAGAGTTGGGCTTCCTTTGTTCTTCATTTTCACAAATGTTCAGATTTACTTCACCAGATAAATTTAACATCCTTTCTTTCAAGCTTCTTCCCAAAAAGTGTATTGATATTTTCATAAATTGCCAGAATTTATGAATTGATTTAGGAAGAATTAGTATCTCTAAAATAACGTTTCTTCCTATACAGTGGATGAGGTTAACAAGGGCTCCAATTTCTCCACATCCTCATTAACCCTCATTACTATCTGTCTTTTTACTATAGCTTTCCTAATAGGTATAAAATGAAATCTCATTGTGGTACTAATTTGCATTTCTCTGATAGCTAATGATGTTGAACATCTTTTCATGTACCTATTGGCCATCTCTATAACTTCTTTGGGGAAATGTCTATTCAAATCCTTTTCCTATTTCATAATTGGGTTCTTTGTTATTGTTGTTGAGTTGTAGGAATTATTTTGTATATTCTGGCTATTAATCCTTATCAGATATAATTTGCAGTTATTTCCCCCATTCTGCAGGTTGGTTTTGTACTCTGCTGATGGTAGTGTTCTTTGATGCACAAAAGTTTCAAATGTTGATGGAGGCAATTTATCAATATTTTCTTTGTTGTCTGTGATTTTGGTGTCATATCAAAGAAACCATTGCCAAATCCCAAATCATCAAGATTTTCTTTTACATTTCCTAAGAGTGTTATAGTCTTATCTCTTATGTTTAGCTCTTCCATCCACTGTAAGTTAATCTATTACATGATGTAAGGTAAGTCCTTTATCTGTTTATTTTAATTGGGATATTTGTCTTTTATTATAGAATTATAAATTCATGTATTTTTATGCATTTATATATGCTAGTCTCCTGCTTCAGTTGGTGAATTCCTTAGGGCAGAGACTGTCTTCCTGATTTTGGTATCCTCATGGTAACAGACATGGATAAGAAGCTGAAAAATTGAGCTGAGCTTACACAGAATTTCTGAAGAGTACTACTCATGTTCTTACCTAGAAGGGTATATTGCAGATTTTGCATGCCATCTAATGATATTCAGTGTTTGGAATCACCTACAGTACTTGCTTTTTTATTGCATTTCGGTCTCTTTTGTTGGATGAATTTCTCTTATTGGTCTCATCCAAGCTTAAATGCTGCGGGTTTCTCCTTCTTTCCTTAGAAGACTCTAATAGTCACTTTCCTATGCTTTGCAAACCTCTTAAACCAGAATGTGTGGGTCAGAGAGTATCTAATTCAAGTGAGGCCAACCCCAAATATACAGAGATGGCAGTTCCCATGACAACCTGGAGGACATCTGATCTGATGGACAGCCACTGCTGTGGCCACACAAACTCAAATTTTCTGATCTTTCAAATTGGTTTATGTTATGTTATGTTATTTGTTTATGAAAGATTGTCCAAGTTTTAAATATTACCAACTAATTTTTTTTTTGAGCAACCAGATTTCTAAATCTCAGGAGAACAGCAGCTTGTGTCTTTGATCTTGTTGGTATTTACTCAGCTCTGATCCATTACTCACTCTAGCTTGGGTTCCATTCTTTACAACTTATACATTTGTTTTGTCAAACAAAGTACTTATTGTGAAGCTTGCCTTAGCTTGTCACTACTCATTATTTATACCATGCTGAATTAATCCTAAACGCTGTCCAAACACAAAACACTAGATGCCTGCCCTGAGTAGTTTCTGTCTTCCCTTGCACTGTTAGAGAATTATTAGATTAGACAAAGAAATCTTAGATGGGGTACTAAATGGGGAAAAACAAACCTGCCCAAAGGAGCATTTGAATCAGATTCATGCCTTACCCTCTATGCCCAACACTGAGGAAAATCATGACCTTTGACTTATTTCTTTCTGAACAAATATTTTTTCCATTACGGGACTAATGAAATTGAGGTTTACAGTATATTGATCTATTGCTTCGAATGATTTCTAAGTTGTTTTCAAGTTTGCCAGCAGATAAACACTGCTTACAGTAAGTGCAAAGGTTACTATTGTTCAAGAAGTCCTGGTGCCTGGGAAACATAAAAGGGCCATGAACCATAGTAAGCCAAGAAGAAGCTTCAAGGAGCTACTAAACAATTGTTTGTACTGTAGGGCAAGAACATTTGTCCTTTCTTTCTAGGTACTTTGGCTGGCCTAATAAGTAAATGTAAGACAGATTAAGAGGAGAAAATCAAATTTAATTTTCTGTACACAGGAGACTCAAAGAAGTTATCAAAGCAGGCAGCTCTTATACCTCTTAGACAAAGAAACAATAAATTTGTGAAGAATTAACAAGACAAAGAAGTTTGGGCTTGGGGTAGCAAATTAGTGAAGTAGCAAGTTCTGTTTATACAGCCTTCTTGGCCCTGAAGTCCCTATCTCTGGCATTAAAGATGTTTCTCTTCTTCCTGGTACACAGACAGTATCTTTCACATGGGAGATTTATTTCCTGCTTTCTGGGGGACAAAGGAGGGTCAAAACATCCTTGTACTGACTGTTTCTCAAGTAACTTGAATTCAAAGTAATCAGTATGTCAAAGTGTCATATTTTGGAGTGGCATATTCTGCTCCCCTTCATTTATTTTCCTCCTTCTCCTCCTCTCCCCCCTTCTTCCCCTTCCCTTCCACTTCCCCTTCTCCTCCTTCTCCTCCTCCTCCTCCTCCTCCTCTTTCTTCTCTTCTTCTTCTTCTTCTTCCTCTTTTCTTCTTCTTCTTCTCTTCCTTCCCCTCCTCCTCCCCTTCCCCTGTTCATCCCTTCCTCCTCCTCTCCCTCATTCTTCCCCTCCTTCTTCTTCTTCTTCTTCTTCTTCTTCTTCTTCTTCTTCTTCTCATCCTCCTCCTCTTCCTCCCCCTCTTCCTCCTCCTCCCCTGCTCCTCCCAGCCTCCTCCTCCCCTGCCTTCTCCCACTTCTTCTTCTTCTTCTTCTTCGTCTTCTTCTTCTTCTTCTCCTCCTCCTCCTCCTCCTCCTCCTCCTCCACCTCCTCCCTTTTCTCTTAAGTTTGTTACAGAATGCTATCTCTTACTTTAATTAGTTTTGTATTAAATGAATTCAATCACTGGGTCAAGATTTGGGGGATCTTGTGAAAGAAATGTTCACTTACATAATCTTTCAATTCCTAAGCTAGTTGCTGGAGCATACAGGACCCTAAGTTAATGATAAATGGAAACAGTGGTGATGAGTAACAAACAGCAAAGCCCCTGAATCACACCCATGAAAGGCAGCAGCGAACTGCTCATCACAGGTCCAGAAGCCAGAGGCAATTCTGTTCTCAGTGTGAAAGGCTCAAAATAAAAATCCACATGTGAAAAGAACAACTTTGACTTGTCTTCTCTCATGAACAGTACATAATAGGGATGCAATTCCAAGTCTGTCAGCCAGGGAGTTGGCAGCTACCTACTTGGGGGCAAAAATTCCAGAGATTAGTTAAGAATTTGTCTTAGTTTGCCTAAAATTTGAAACTATTGTCTTATCCTGTAGTGATTCATTTCCTTTCCCATGAAATGGACACATATATTTAATATATATGTTTTCAGTGTATTTAAATATATATGGTTAACTGACAGTTACTTCAGAGAGCTTTTGTTTTATTTTGGATAAATTTTGAATTAGAAATATCATGGCTATAAAATTCTAAAATTTTGGCTTGACCCTTTTTTTGGAAGCAGTAACTTGGAAGACCAATGACTATTTGAAAGGGGAAATGTGGTCACCTACTGACAGTCAAATACTAAACAGAGTTCACATTAAAAATCAATACCTACTTTTTTCAACCCCTTCACTTTGCATTAAAGCTAAAGCTGTTGGCTTAATTAAACTAGACATGTCTTTAAAGTTATCAGCATTAAAAATAAATCTTTTGTCAGGGTGCCTGGGTGGCTTAGTCAGTTGAGCATCTGACCTCGGCTCAGGTCACGATCTCATGGTTCATGAGTTTGAGCCCCATGTAGGGCTCTGTGCTGACATCTCAGAACCTGGAGCCTACTTCAGATTCTGTGTCTCCTCTCTCTGCCCCTTCCCTGCTCATGCTCTGTCTCTATCTCTCAAAAATAAATAAACATTTAAAAAAATAAAATAAAATAAAATAAATCTTTTGTCCTGTTTGGGTTTACTTAAAGTCAAATAAATGGATGTCATCTCCATTACAAAAGTTTATAATAATAAACAAACAAAGAAACAAAAGCATAGGAGGATGAGTGACTTCCTGTGGTGTCTCTTGAAGTTGTTATTGGTGATCTGAGCACAATTGTTGAAAAGAAGTAATGAATAGATGTCAATTTCGAAAAAAGGTTGTAGGTAAACTTTTGAAAATAGTTTCTCAAAATATTTTTGATAACCTTGGGGTTTTGCTATGTTGTGTGGTTAATTCATGAAACATCTAGGTCATTTGCAGATAAGATAAAATAACAAATATTAAGTATCAAACATAGGTTTATTAACTTTTGTTTTCCTTATTGTAGAGAAACTAAAAATAAATTTGGTTTTGTTAGCAAACATGTTTTGTGCTTTATTGAAAGATTCTACTGTGAGGAAGCACAAGTTTCTAGAAATAATGAAATATATTGATAAATTTACCAATCTACAAAAATACTGGTGACACAGTTCACAAGAGCTTACTACTTATTTTTCACTAGAAACTAAAGTCTCTGAGAATTAAGAATTCTAAATTCATATATAAGGTTAAATCTACTAAAATAATAAGAGAGACAACTCTGTATGCAAGGAAAGAAAGATGTACATTTTTGGTAAGACAGTACGGGAAATAAACATACATTTTTGTTGAGACAAAAGAAAATAGTTTTGCCCTAAAGTAAGTCTGGTTATTTAAAGAGGAAAAAAACATAAAATCTGAGTGCAAAAAAGAGTAAGTTATAAAGGTTTATTTAAAAAGAACTTTTGAAAGGAACTTTATGTGTGGTCACTTGTGATAAAAATTATAATGAATGTATTTAAAAATAAGTATTAGTTTCAAAAGTACACTGGTGCAAAACTAGAACTTGGTTTTTCTTTCTGTTAAAAGGAGAAAGCATTGCCTTAGATTATTGGTTTGCTTTTGATAAAAAGTTGTGAACAAATTTTCTCTTTACCTTTAATGTAATCTACCTAGAAAAACAAAGTATCTATGTTTTGACTTCACATCTTTAATTATTCAAGAAAACTGAGTCTTGCTAACACTAAAATAACTACGTTTTGTTCACAATCATATAACCTGTATTTGCCTTTAAAATATTTTATTGTCACTTGGGTTAAGTATTATTTCATAATCATCTGTGATCCTATTTAATGAGATGTTCAACTCTTTTCATATTTTTTGACATACTTCCCAAAATCAAATTCTAAAATAAAGTCTTTTGATGACAGTCTAACTGAAATTGTCCAGAAGTCTCTGGAGCATTTCAAAGATTTTGTGAGAAATTAAACTAATTAGGCTTATTTGGGAAGGATTGTCAAATAAAAGATTATATTTGTGTAGATACAATTTTGTAAAATAAGTGTTCTAAGAATTATGTAAAACTCCTTGAAATCTGATATGTCCTTCTATGTTATTATCTTGAAATATTGTGTGCCAAAGAAATTTCCAAATGTCCTTGTCAATTGCATTGTCATGAACTCTCATCAGATCTCTAAACATGGCCATTTTTAAGTCTTTCACATTTTACAAACAGTTATGCTTGTATTCAGACGCTTTTACAAGATTCCTGCAAATGTGTTTCCTCTTCAGAGAAATTCATGAAAAGGACATTTGACAAATACAGATTTCCGATTACCTTAAGATCATAAAACTGAACTGGGCGAGAATTTCTGGAACTGGTGGAAAAACTGGACTCAAGTAGAACTGAATTCATAGCATGGGGCTGAATGAACAGTGGGGGATGATTATAGTTTTTATGACATTTGTGTTAGAAACAACACTGATTTTTAAAGGTTTATTTTTCCACATTTAACAAAACTTCTTCTCTTACACTAAGTATGACTTACAACAATTTGATAAAATGTACTTTCACACCTTTGTGAACAAATTTAAACATTTATCTTTTTCTCCCTGCCTGATCCCTCCAGAAGTGAAAAATTCTCCTTGAGTATCCTTATATTTTATGACAATATATTCATTTGAATAAGTGCAATAAGAATCTTTTCTCCTTGGAACAGGACACAATTGAAAGCACCAATCACATTACCAAGGCTTTGGCTGGGATGTCATATTTCACAGAGATATGCGTATATTGATAGGTGGCCACACAGCTTTCAGGAACAAAGATTGACTTAATAGAGCCAATAAAGCCCCTTAACAAAAATTTAAAACAATAACAACAAAAACTCAAAAAACAAAAATCTAAAACCAGAAGCTTGATAACCATACTAGGTGAGTAAAGAAGGTCACTTCCTGACAGGTATAGGAACCTCATATTTTGGGAACCTCAAGAAGACAAGAATTCACCCAAATCTGTAGGTATTGCAGGCAAAATCTTATGGCAAGTATTTGGCATGGCTTCTGGCCTTGAGAGGCTATAAAAAGTTCAATCTAGAGATTCTTTATGATCACTGTGATCAATACTATTGATCAATCACTATGCGATCAATCATTATTCTTACTGCACTTACGTAAATAATCAGATCAAGTTTTTGGAAACTGGAATTATTTTGCAAATTCCTCTTAATTTGGGTATTTTGGTAAAATGAGGGTAGGGTAATTATAGAGAGAAAAAATATGTTCAATGACATACTTTTATAGATATTATATTCTAAAAGTTTATTATAAACTGGACTAGATCCTGATTTCCTGTAGTTTCTGCCAAATTTTTGGCAAAATTTGGTTACACATCTCCAAACTAACATTTTCCATTTTTTTCCCATCCTTTTGACTTGGAAATATTTGATAACTAAAACTGCTCCTTTTCCTGAAGCCCCACAAACTGAATAAAAACAACTGAACGTAAAAGTTGTTTCTTCAGAGAAATTAACACAAGAGCTCCTATATAAGACCATGTTTCTCTGGAGGCCACTCAAAAGGATCATCAGAGACATTCAAACCACAAGCCAGATCTGTCAGATCGCCACTGTCTTCACTCTATGAAGGTTGCTTCAAGCCTGGTATCTAGACATCTTCTTGATGGTCGATCCTCAGAAACTGGGGTTTTGTTTGTTTGTTTGGTTGGTTAGTTTTGTTTTTTTGTTTTTGGGGTTTTCTGTTTGTTTTTTAAGTTTATTTATTTATTTTGAGAGAGAGAGAGCATAAGTGGGGGAGGGCAGAGAGAGAGGGAGAGAGAATCCCAAGCACGGACAGCATGGAGCCCAATTTGGGGCTCAAACTTATGAGCAGAGCTACCCAGGCACCCCCAGAAACTTGTTTATAATCTGATTCAATCATTAACCACTGGTTTTCTTTTGCTTTCCTACAAATGCCTCTTATTTATAACCTGGTTATTTAAACCATACGCCTAACTTTGAGAACACACCTGCATCACTACCTCCTGAAATGAGTTTAACTGAACTGACCTATTGTCAGACCAAAGAGACTGGTTCAAGGAGAGGGAACAATACCAGCTCAATTTTGAATGTGTGAAATTGTAGCAGAATTCTGGCACAGAGAGTCATGACACTGAGGCTTTTCTTTCTTTATTCTTGCCGGCACCCCTTAAGTTGGGTTCGTACCCAAAGAACAGAGCCCCGAACACCACATGGCATAGCTTTTTATATATGTTTTTTATTTCTCTATCTCCCATATATGGTAACATATAGACATGTAGTCTGATTAAGTGGTCTCATGTAACAAGGTCATGAGGGATGTTGTCATGTATGCATATAACCAGGTTGCCTTGAAGTTTGTCTTTTTTTTTCCTTAAAGAGGGGACCCTACCACATTCCCCCCTTTGATGCCCAAAGGGGGGAAATTTGGGTCAAAGAGCATAATTTTGGTTTAGAGGCTTATATTTTTATAACATTATTACATGAGTGGTCATCCTTTTTAAGCCATGGCCTCAATCAGACTGGAGACAGATCAGGGGAGTTAAGCAAGGTAGGATTAAGCAACCTCCCACAATTAGGAGGAAATTTTTATAAGAGTTTTGAATCCCCTGAAAGTTGAAAAATATTTTCTAAATAACTCCCTGGGTTTTTAACCATTCCAGGTCTGGATGGGGACATGAGCAGTCTTTTTCATTTGATTTGTATCTCTTTTATGACTTTTTTTCTTATCTATCTGTAGGCAGCAGTTGCTTAGATTAAACTTTTTACAAACTTTTTCCTCAGAAGCAAGTAGGTAATCTAAGGCCAAGTGATTTTGATAGAAAGCATTGTGCATTTTGGTTTATTGCTTGGCTAGTAAGTTAAGAGCTCTGGCAGTTTTATTGGTTATAATTTTTATAACTGCTTGTAGTCTTATTATGCGATTTAGCATGTAAATGGGAGTGCAGTAGCCCCAGGTGGCAGTGCCATAATATTGGATTACATTGGAGACCATTTATCATCTTTTTAATTGTCAATTTGTAAGGCACACAGCTTTTTTTTTTCTTTGAGTCCCCTGTCCCCATACACTTGGAATGCCAAATGTTTCCCTCTGGCAAGTGGGAGCAGGAAGAAAGTTTGACGAATAGTTTCCAGCACATATGACCCTGACCAGACTGAGGGAAGTACTATAGAGGCTGTCCTTCCACATATCTAGTATAGTCCACCTAGGGCTCGCCATTTGATGGCGGTGTTGACATTGTACCAGGCCTCTCAGAGATGAGAGAAGTTAGACAAAGGGTGGGGATCTGACTCAGGGTGATCTGGGGCCTCCACCATTGGATTTTTCGGACAGTTGAGTTATAAAATCTTTGGCCTAGGCATGTTAAGTTTTTAACAAAGACAACGATGAACTTTTTCCCCACTAAGCAAGATAGTTTTTCCCAATAATTGAGTTTCTGAGAAGCCAAACCCTGGTAGTAGGACTGGGGTATTTTGTTTTACTATAGGTTTGTGGGGATCTAATTTTCTAGTCTCTTATCGCCATTGTTTCCCCATGTTGGTACCAACAAAGTATCCTATCCACAAAAGGAAGATGAGTGTTAACAGAAACCTGTTACCACATTTCCAGCTGGCCACGGTGGCCCTGGCCAATCCTATGGCAAAGAGTAGATCAAGAATCACAATAATAGTGAGAAAAAAGGCGTGACATTGCCTCAAAGTAAGGAAACAGATCTAGAAAATAAGGAACAGTCTTTTGTTTCATCAGACCGCCGATTTCTCAAGCTTCTGCCATGCGTAGATTAGTCAGCTTCCAGAGCGACTAAAGCAGAGCCACAGTCTCCTGGAGCCTCTGGAGCTGCAGGTTGCTTTTCCCATATGGTAAGCTTGCACAGCATTGATGGATGAGGAATGCACTCCCAGTTTCAACATGCCAGCTTCACTCTGCTGTAGTGAATCCAGGGACCCACTTAGGCTACTGCAATAGAGGTGGACAAAATGACAATGAACGGACCCCTCCAGAGGGATTTTAGGAGTTGGACATTTCACTCCTTTATCCATATTGCATCTCCTGGTTTAAAGGGGTGAGCGTCTGTGGTCAGAATGACAGGTAATCATTCCCTGATCCAGTAGTGTAAGGTGGTTAGGGTAGAGCGAGAGCCCGCATTTGTTGCCTTAGAGTTAGATTGTCTATCTCATTTATATCCTCCGTTTATGCCCTTGATAATGGGGGGAGGGTGCCTATAAAGGATTTCATAAGGGGAGAATCCTATCTGCTCCTTTAGCCTCCCACTTGTAGCTGCAGTCTGCCTCCCTGAAGGTCCCTTATCTCTTCCTGCTTAATGTTAACCCTTTCCTATTTATTTCTCCCCTGGAATCGGGCCTGTAACTGCTGTTAGGGAACAGGGACAATGACCATTCTGGCTTCTTCAAACTGATAAGGGATGGTCAGCAGTTGGAGTCTACCCAAGGGTCGGTCAAGTGGCCCAAGGTATAGTTCTATAGGAAGGCTGACAGGCATGAGCAGACACAAAGAGAAACACAAAGCAAAGATTATATTGATCAACAAGAGGGTATCTAAAGATAATGTCCCCAGTTTTCAAACCTGTCAAACAACCCAGGAGAGACCCTGACCTTGTAAACAACATATGTCAGAGAATCTCTCATAACCCAGGTGATGGAGGAGCAGGAGCAGTAAGTAATCCGTGGCTGCTCTATTTCCAAGAGTTTGGCCCTAACTGAATTAAAAAAAAAATTTTTTTAAGCATCTAATGCTTGTGAGGTGTTATTTAGAGTTTTGCTGAGTATAAGCAGACAGTCTGCTTTATTTTGAGGTGTAAAACTTTTCCAGGAGCCAGGGGTTCTACTAGAGAAAGAGTCAAGGCAGCCATTTACCATTATTAATTTGTAAATTTTTAGGTAAGCCAAACCTGGGTATTATTTTATAAAGCTGAACTTTTATTAATTTTTGTGCCTTTTCTGTCTTGCAGGAGAAGACCTTTACTCGATTAGTAAAAATATTAATCCATACCAACAGATGTTGGAATTCCTTTGACATATGAGTGAAACCTAATTGTTAGTCTTTCCTGGATAGTTTCCAGTTCCTTGACTGTCTAGGAGAGCAAGTTTGTGGTTGAAAGGATTGTTTCTAAGACATACTTTATAGGCTGATACTACTTGCAGAACTGTCCTTGGCAATTTTTTTTCCAGTAAACATCCTTTGGGCCATTTAATAAGTTTTGTCCCTCCCTAAATGAAAGGTCTGATGCTGTGTTTTAATGATGTTTTAGCTCTGTGAGTTGGTAATAGTAATCGTCCTGCTCTGTTTGTAACCATTCCAAGGGCTGGAGACAGTGTCTAGGAGTCAGACCCCAGCTTATTTATTTTTTTGTTGGGAGGGGGAGTAAGTGGGATTGAGTCTCCTTTAATAACTGATATAGCAGGCAAACTATTTTCCTGAATCCTGGTATCTATAGCCTACAATATCCAGTAACTTCCCAAAACTCACATAATTGTTTATCTGTCCTGGAGGTAGTGGCACCATAGTCTCTAATTTAGTTATAATGTTCTTTCTAGCAAGGGAGTAAGGCTCTATGGCATTATCAGGAAAGACTGAGAAAAAATTAGGTTTCCCCTGGTTTCTCCCAGGGGCTGAGAGAAAAATTTAGTTAGAAGTTTTCCGAAGATGCCTCTAATCGTCATGCTGTGTTTGGATAGTTGGCCTGGAGTGGAAAGGAGGACAGAAAACGTAGCTCTGGTGTTAAGCAGGAAATCAACCAGTTTTCCTTCTATATTTAGAGTACCTGAGGCTCTAAGTCTCTGATAGACAGTTGGTTTAGGGGAGCCACCGTGAAGAGTCCAGGCCCTGGTTTGTCCCTTCCAGGGACATTGGTTATCTGAGCCCTCACAGATAGAGGTACCCAAGGGCATTCAGATCTCCAGTGATTGTCTCTACATAAGGGGCATGGCTTATGGGGTTTTCATTTTGGTTGTCCCCTCTGAGGACATTCTCATTTTAGTGCTCTGAAAGGCCATATAAATGGCATTTGGTGCTAGGACCTCAGGAAGTCCGGTCTGACATAATACGCAAGGCCACACTAAGGCCTCAGATTTTTTTTTTTCTTTAAAGCCTCTTTTTCTGTTTGTTTGTTTCCCTCTTGATCTTGGTTGTAATATACCCAATTGGCAGCTTGTAAGAGCTCCTCCAGGGTCCCTTCAAGGCCAACAGCCAATTTTTGCATTTTCTCTGAATATCTAGGGCTGATTCAGTGACAGATTTGTCCTTTAAAATCATCTCAGCCTTAAGACTGATAGCTATATATAGGGAGATAGCTATATATTTAGTGAGAGCCTCCCTCAACCTCTCCAGGAAGGCCATTGAGCTCTCATTTCGTATTTGTAAAATAGTGGCTAATTTAGCATAATTTAAGGGCTAAATCTTAGATTTCCCTAATTTTTTCAAAACATCTGTCTCATTAAGAGTGCGATTTAACAAAAGCATTATATCTTTCCAAGTCAACTCGAAAACATACATAACCTTTATATACTTATCCGATCAGAAAATTTACCCAGATCTCCTTTTATCTGTCTTAAATCTTGTAATGTAAAGGTTTTTTCTTCTGGCATTCTAGCTTCTTGTAAGGGAAACATGCCTGTTACATTACAGGAAGGGCCTGGATAAGGTGGGTAGCAAGGAGCTGAACTGTAATTTTTTTTATATATAGATTGAGGATCCGAGGAGGAGGAGGTTGAGGAGAAAGACTTCCCTTCCTCCTTCTCTAGGTCTATTTTGGGTACAGGTAAGGGGCCCTTAATTGTTTTCCCTCCTGATTGCTGGACTTTAGAAAGGGTTGCTATTAAATTAGGATCCACCTTACGTTGCTTACATATATCTCAATTTTTTTTCTTAAGGTACAGAAACAATGAACATAGGGGAATTCTCCCCATTTCCCTTCACATTTGTAAAACAAATCCAATTGTAGGATAGTTTTGTCATTGATATTTCCCTCTGGCGGTCAGGCTCCCTCTTCCAATTTGTGTTGGGGCCAAGCCTTTGTGCAAAAGAAAATGAATCATAATTCATTCCAAAGGAGTAATGGCCCTGATTGGGAATTACCCATCTATAGGAAAAAGGAAGAAAGTTGTCCCATACCCCAATTTCCTATAGCTGGCCAAGAGATGAGTTTTCTCCTGGCTGTCTATGCAACTGGCAACCAAAAGCCCAGTCAATCTCGGAGGTGTTAGGAGTAGTCATTCTTACCCAAGCTTGACCCCACCTCCGAGAGTTGACCTGGTCTTTCCTTTTTTTTCTTACTCCTCCATTTCTCACCTGCAGGACCGTGAAAGTATGGACCGTGACCAAACAAGACTTTTCTGGTTGTTGTAGGATGTACTAATTTTATTTTGGCCCAACAGTAACTTACATATTGATCATTGGCCATTGAGGGAGGGGGTGAAAGGGCCAAAGTCAAGGTCTATTCCCCTGTCTTTTTCAACAATGCCCACATAAACATGTTTTAGCCATGCGGATATCCATTTTTGGCATGCAATGGGATAAGTGTAGTAAAATGGCTCCCATGTATCTTAGTAAAAGCCCCTCACAGATCATACGGCACAGGTATCCAGTCCTCTGGAGTGTCCCTCATACGGCAGAGGTATCCAGTTCTCTGCTAAACAGAAACAACACAACTGTGGAGGATTTGGAGGCCAGCACCAAGGTTAAAATCCATTTATTTTAACCTTAGTCCATCCTGACCACACATAAAATTTCTTTTTTAAGAATTTCCTTCAGAAATCTTCTACAACTTTTCTTTGCTTTTAGATTTTGTCCCAAGCCATTTCTCTCCAACCAGTTTCATTTAGGACAAAATTACTTTCTTTTACCTTTAACAAAAATATATTTCTATTTTTTATATCTTTCTTTTATTTCTCCTACTTTTCTACATACAAAGTTGCTTTTCTTATCAGTTTTACTACATTTAGCAGAATTTTAAGCCTTAGAAACCTTAGTCTTCAGTGAAAACTAAGTAGTAACAAATTGTGAACTCTATGTTATGTCAGAATTTATTTATTTATTTTTTTAATATGAAATTTATTGTCAAATTGGTTTCCATACAACACCCAGTGCTCATCCCAACAGGTGCCCGCCTCAATACCCATCACCCACACGCCCTCCCTCCCACACCCCCACCAACCCTCAGTTTGTTCTCAGTTTTTAAGAGTCTCTTATATTTTGGTTCCCTCCCTAACTTTTTTTTTTCCTTCTCCTCCCCCATGGGTTTCTGTCAAGTTTCTCAGGATCCACATAAGAGTGAAAACATATGGTATCTGTCTTTCTCTGTATGACTTATTTCACTTAGCATTACACTCTCCAGTTCCGTCCACGTTGCTACAAAAGGCCATATTTCATTCTTTCTCATTGCCACGTATTATTCTATTGTGTATATAAACCACAATTTCTTTATCCATTCATCAGTTGATGGACATTTAGGCTCTTTCCATAATTTGGCTGTTGTTAAAAGTGCTACTATAAACATTAGGGTACAAGTGCCCCTATGCATCAGCACTCCTGTATCCCTTGGGTAAATTCCTAGCAGTGCTATTGCTGGGTCATAGGGTAGATCTAGTTTTAATTTTTTTGAGGAAACTCCACATTGTTTTCCAGAGTGGCTGCACCGGTTTGCATTTCCACCAACAGTGCAAGAGGGTTCCCGTTTCTCCACATCCTCACCAGCAACTATAGTCTCCCGATTTGTTCATTTTGGCCACTCTGACTGGTGTGAGATGGTATCTGAGTGTGGTTTTGATTTGTTTTTCCCTGATGAGGAGCGACATTGAGCATCTTTTCATGTGTCTGTTGGCCATCTGGGTGTCTTCCATAGAAGGGTCTGCTCATGTTTTCTGCCCATTTCTTCACTGGATTATTTGTTTTCGGGTGTGGAGTTTGGTGAGTTCTTTTTTTTTTTCTTAATGTATGAAATTTATTGTCACATTGATTTCCATACAACACCCAGTGCTCATCCCAAAAGATGCCCTCCTCAATGCCCGTCACCTACCCTTCCCTCCCTCCCACCCCCCCATCAACCCTCAGTTTGTTCTCAGTTTTCAAGAGTCTCTTATGCTTTGGCTCTCTCCCACTCTAACCTCATTTTTTTTTCCTTCCCCTCCCCCATGGGTTTCTGTCAAGTTTCTCAGGATCCACATAAGAGTGAAAACATATGGTATCTGTCTTTCTCTGTATGGCTTATTTCACTTAGCATTACACTCTCCAGTTCCATCCATGTTGCTACAAAGGGCCATATTTCATTCTTTCTCATTGCCACGTGGTACTCCATTATGTATATAAACCACAATTTCTTTATCCATTCATCAGTTGATGGACATTTAGGCTTTTTCCACAATTTGGCTATTGTTGAGAGTGCTGCTATAAACATTGGGGTACAAGTGCCCCTATGCATCAGTACTCCTGTATCCCTTGGGTAAATTCCTAGCAGTGCTACTGCTGGGTCATAGGGTAGGTCTATTTTTAATTCGTTGAGGAACCTCCACACTGTTTTCCAGAGTGGCTCACCAGTTTGCATTCCCACCAACAGTGCAAGAGGGTTCCCGTTTCTCCACATCCTCTCCAGCATCTATAGTCTCCTGATTTCTTCATTTTGGCCACTCTGACTGGCATGAGGTGATATCTGAGTGTGGTTTTGATTTGTATTTCCCTGATGAGGAGCGATCTTCAGCATCTTTTCATGTGCCTGTTGGCCATCTGGATGTCTTCCTTAGAGAAGTGTCTATTCATGTTTTCTGCCCATTTCTTCACTGGATTATTTGTTTTTTGGGTGTGGAGTTTGGTGAGCTCTTTATAGATTTTGGATACTAGCCCTTTGTCTGATATGTCATTTGCAAATATCTTTTCCCATTCCGTTGGTTGCCTTTTACTTTTGTTGATTGTTTCCTTTGCAGTGCAGATGCTTTTTATCTTCATGAGGTCCCAATAGTTCATTTTTGCTTTTAATTCCCTTGCCTTTGGGGATGTGTCAAGTAAGAAATTGCTGCAGCTGAGGTCCAAGAGGTTTTTTTCCTGCTTTCTCCTCTAGGGTTTTGATGGTTTCCTGTCTCACATTCAGGTCTTTTATCCATTTTGAGTTTATTTTTGTGAATGGTGTAAGAAAGTGGTCTAGTTTCATTCTTCTGCATGTTGCTGTCCAGTTCTCCCAGCACCATTTGTTAAACAGACTGTCTTTTTTCCATTGGATATTCTTTCCTGCTTTGTCAAAGGTTACTTGGCCATACTTTTGTGGGTCCAATTCTGAAGTCTCTATTCTATTCCATTGGTCTATGTGTCTGTTTTTGTGCCAATACCATGCTTTCTTGATGATTACAGCTTTGTAGTAGAGACTAAAGTCTGGGATTGTGATGTCTACCGCTTTGGTCTTCTTCTTCAATATTACTTTGGACATTCGGGGTCTTTTGTGGTTCTATACAAATTTTAGGATTGCTTGTTCTAGCTTCGAGAAGAATGCTGGTGCAATTTTGATTGGGATTGCATTGAATGTGTAGGTAGCTTGGGTAGTATTGACATTTTGACAATATTTATTCTTCCAATCCATGAGCATGGAATGTTTTTCCATTTTTTTATATCTTTTTCAATTTCCTTCGTAAGCTTTCTATAGTTTTCAGCATACAGATCTTTTACATCTTTGGGTAGGTTTATTCCTAGGTATTTTATGATTCTTGGTGCACTTGTGAATGGGATCAGTTTCTTTATTTGTCTTTCTGTTGCTTCATTATTAGTGTATAAGAATGCAACTGATTTCTGTACATGGATTTTGTATCCTGCGACTTTGCTGAATTCACGTATCAGTTCTAGCAGACTTTTGATGGAGTCTATAGGGTTTTCCATGTATAATCTCATCTCATCTGCAAAAAGTGAAAGCTTGACTTCATCTTTGCCAATTTTGATGTCTTTGATTTCCTTTTGTTGTCTGATTGCTGATGCTAGCACTTCCAGCACTATGTTAACAGCAGTGAGAGGAGACATCCCTGTCGTGTTCCTGATCTCAGGGGGAAAGCTCTCAGGTTTTCCCCATTGAGGATGATATTAACTGTGGGCTTCTCATAAATGGCTTTTATGATGTTTAAGTATGTTCCTTATATCCCGACTTTCTTGAAGGTTTTTATTAAGAAAGATGCTGAATTTTGTCAAATGCTTTTTCTGCATCGATTGACAGATCATATGGTTCTTATCTTTTCTTTTATTAATGTGATGGATCACACTGATTAATTTGCAAATGTTGAACCAGCCCTGCAGCCCAGGAATGAATCCCACTTGATCATGGTGAATAATTCTTTTCATATGCTGTTGAATTCGATTTGCTAGTATCTTATTGAGAATTTTTGCATCCATATTCATCAGGGATATTGGCCTGTAGTTCTCTTTTTTTGCTCGGTCTCTGGTTTAGGAATCAAAGTAATGCTGGCTTCATAAAATGAGTCTGGAAGTTTTCCTTCCCTTTCTATTTTTTGGAATAGCTTGAGAAGGATAGGTATTATCTCTGCTTTAAATCGCTGGTAGAATTCCCCAACGAAGCCATCTGAGACTCTTATTTGTTGGGAGATTTTTGATAACTGATTCAATTTCTTCGCTGGTTATGGGTCTGTTCAAGTTTTCTATTTCTTCCTGTTTGACATTTGGAAGTGTGTGGGTGCTTAGGAATTTGTCCATTTCTTCCAGGGTGTCCAGTTTGTTGGCATATAATTTTTTATACTAGTCCCTGATAATTGCTTGTGTTTCTGAGGGATTGGTTGTAATAATTCCATTTTCATTCATGATTTTATCTATTTGGGTCATCTCCCTTTTCTTTTTGAGAAGCCTGGCTAAAGGTTTATCAATTTTATTTTTTCAAAAAACCAACTCTTGGTTCCATTGATCTTCTCTACCATTTTTTTAGATTGTATGTTGTTTATTTCTGCTCCGGTCTTTATTATTTCTCTTCTTCTGCTGGGTTTGGGGTGTCTCTGCTGTTCTGCTTCTATTTCCTTTAGGTGTGCTGTTAGATTTTGTATTGGGGATTTTTCTTGTTTCTTGAGATAGGCCTGGATTGCAATGTATTTTCCTCTCAGGACTGCCTTCACTGCATCCCAAAGCATTTGGATTGTTGTATTTTCATTTTCATTTCTTTCCATATATTTCTTAATTTCTTCTCTAATTGCCTGGTTGACCCATCCATTCTTTAGTAGGGTGTTCTTTAACCTCCATGCTTTTGAAAGTTTTCCAGACTTTTTCCTGTGGTTGATTTCAAGTTTCATAGCATTGTGATCTGAAAGTGTGCATAGTATGATCTAATTCTTTTATATTTATTAAGGGCTGTTTTGTGACCCAGTATGTGATCTATCTTGGAGAATGTTCCATGTGCACTCAAGAAGAAGGTATATTCTGTTGCTTTGGGATGCAGAGTTCTAAATATATCTGTCAAGTCCATCTGAGGCAATGTATCATTCAGGGCCCTTGTTTCTTTACTGATCCTGTCTCTAGATGATCTTTCCATTGTTGTAAGTGGAGTATTAAAGTCCCCTGCAATTACCACATTCTTATCAATAAGTTTGCTTATGTTTGTAATTAATTATTTTATATATTTGGGGGTTCCCGAATTCAGCACATAGACATTTATAATTGTTAGCTCTTCCTGATGGATAGACCTTGTAATTATTATATAAAGCCCTTCTTCATCTCTTGTTACAGCCTTTAATTTAAAGTCTAGTTTGTCTGATATAAGTATGGCTACTCCAGCTTTCTTTTGACTTCCAGTAGCATGATAGATAGTTCTCCATCCCCTCACTTTCAATCTGAAGGTGTCCTCAGGTCTAAAATGAGTGTCTGGTAGACAGCAAATAGATGGGTCTTGTTTTTATCCATTCTGATACCCTATGTCTTTTGGTTGGCGCATTTAGTCCATTTATATTCAGTGTTATTATTGAAAGATACGGGTTTAGAGTCATCGTGTTATCTGTAGGTTTCATGCTTGTAGTGATGTCTCTGGTACTTTGTGGTCCTTGCAACATTTCACTCACAGAATCCCCCTTAGAATCTCTTGTAGGGCTGGTTTCATGGTGATGAATTCCTTCAGTTTTTGTTTGTTTGGGAAGACCTTTATCTCTCCTTCTATTCTGAATGACAGACTTGCTGGATAAAGGATTCTCAACTGCATATTTTTTTTCTGTTCATCACATTGAAGATTTCCTGCCATTCCTTTCTGGCCTGGCAAGTTTCAGTAGATAGGTCTGCCACTAGTCTTACAGGTCTCCCTTTATAAGTTAGAGCCTGTTTATCCCTAGCTGCTTTCAGAATATTCTCTTTATCCTTGTATTTTGTCAGTTTCACTATGATATGTTGTGCAGAAGATTGATTCAAGTTATGTCTGAAGGGAGTTCTCTGTGCCTCTTGGATTTCAATGCATTTTACCTTCCCCAGATCAGGGAAGTTCTCAGCTATGATTTGTTCCAATACACCTTCACCCCCTTTCTCTCTCTTCCTCTTCTGGAATTCCTATTATATGGATATCATTCCATTTCATTGCATCACTTAGTTCTCTAATTCTCCCCTCATACTTGTGGATTTTTTTTATCTCTCTTTTTCTCAGCTTTTTCTTTTTCCATAATTTTATCTTCTAATTCACCTATTCTCTCCTCTGCCTCTTCAATCTGTGCTATGGCCGCCTCCATTTTATTTTGCACCTCATTTATAGCATTTTTTGGCCCCTCATGACTATTTCTTAGTCCCTTGATCTCTGTAGCAATAGATTCTCTGCTGTCCTCTACGCTTTTTCAAGCCCAGCAATTAATTTTATGACTATTATTCTAAATTATTGTTCCATTATATTGCTTAAATCATTTTTGATCAATTTGTTAGCTGTTGCTACTTCCTGGAGTTTCTTTTGAGGAGAATTCTTCCATTTCGTCATTTTTGGTAGTCCCTGGAGTGGCACGGAACTGCAGGACACTTATCCTGTGCTGTCTGGAGTAACTTCTGTTGGTGGGCAGGGCCACAGTCAGACCTGATGTCTTTCCCCAGCCCACCGCTGAGGCCACAGTCAGACTGGTGTGTACTTTATCTTCCCCTCTCCCAGAGGCAGGACTCACTGTGGAGTGGTGTGACCCCTGTCTGGGCTACTTCCACACTGCCAGGCTTGTGGTGCTGCTTTGATGTGATCTGATGTATTAGCCAGGGTGGATCCGCAAGGTGCACAGGGGCAGGAGGGGCAGACTTAGCTTGCTTTGCCATTGGTAGTCCCCTGTGGGAGGGGCCCTGCAGCACCAGGAGGGAGACAGGCAGACCCGCGGAGGGATGGATCCACAGAGGCACAACATTGGGTGTTTGCCCAGTGCAAGCAAGTTCGGTGATGAGAACTGGTTCCCTTTGGGATTTCAGCTGGGGGATGGGAGAGGGAGATGGTGCTGGCCAGCGCCTTTGTTCCCCGCCCAGCTGAGCTCTGTCTTCCTGGGCTCAACACCTCTCCCTCGAAGTGTCCTCTGCCCCTCCTGCTCTCTGAGCAGAGCTGTTGACTTTTAACATTCCAGATGTTAAGTCCCCCTGGCTTTCAGAACTCATGCAGTCTGGCCCCTCCACTCTTGCAAGGGGCTCTGCCTTGCCCAGTGGGCTGCCCCTCCACCACCCTGGCTCCCTCCCGCCAGTCCATGAAGCATGCACTGCCTCTCCGACCTTCCTACCCTCTTCTGTGGGCCTCTTGTCTACACTTGGCTCTGGAGAGTCCATTCTGCTGGTCTTCTGGTGGATTTCTGGGTTATTTAGGCAGATGTGGGTGGAATCTAAGTGATCAGCAGGACAAGGTGAGCCCAGCATCCTCCTACACCACCATCTTTATGTTTATGCCCGTCAGAATTTTTTTTAGATGGCAAACTTATGAATCCATTAAGCACAGAACATGTTTGCCAACAGATCCAAATAGCCTTAGTTTTTTTCAACGAGTCAAATGCACAGATCTACATCTAGTAATTAGTGCTTTAGCCTCTTATCTCGCTCATTAGATATCCAATGAATTTAATCCCAATTTATTATGCAAGCAAAAACTTTAACATTTTAGGTTACCAAAAACTTTGAAAGCTATCTTAACAATTATCCATGAAAGCTTGAGACAGACAAAGTTAACCATTACTTTAAGTCATCTTTTTGTTAACAAATTGGAACAAAGGAAACTTGGCTATAGTCTTTCCAGCAGTTTCTTCTGTGACTTATTACTATTGTTTAGTTAAAACAACAAATAATTATTATGAAAAACTTACAAAGTAGAAATAAGCAAAATGATAGATAGATAGATAGATAGATAGTAAATAGATAGTAGATAAATGCATAGTAGATAAATAGATGCATAGATAAATGCATCCAAAAGCCCCTGAAATGCCCCCTATCCACAACATTTCTCAGGATGAGGCAGTGAGCACAGTAGTCCTTATACTCTTCTGATTTGGGTTGTTAGGATTCCCAAGTTTGTCTTCAACATTTCAGGAGCCCAGGTGACCCCATCACCTTATGAACAGGTACTCTGCCCAGCACCTGTATAAGTACAGTACTTTGTTTTTGTTTGCCCACTATCCTTGCTCTGCCCCTTTCCCCCAATAACAGAACACCCTTTTTGGGAAGAACAGCCCCTTTGAAACCTTAACCCAGGGTCCCCAGGGCCAGGCCATTATGGACTCCATATCCCTTCCCTCCATGTTTTGTACAAGGCTGCTCCAGGACCCATGTGGGACCAGACACATCCTTCTCTGGGATTCCACATATAGATAGTGCCAGAGACCAATCCATGCCTCTTGGTTCCAGTGGCTTGGTGCCACATTGCTGCCATGTGACACTCTTTGAAGCAGGAGAGAGTGAAGTGACCATTCAGGATGGAGATGACATAAGAGCATCCAAACCTTGTAAGGTGACCACAGCTTTGATCTCAGTGCCATCCTTTCCAGGCATGTCTATGTGTAGCTTTTAGTTTATTTCATTTATTTCTTTTCTCATTATAACATAGATATTGTTTATTGTGAACAATATGGGCAAAATAGAAATAGACTATATATCCCAGTCCCACAGAGAAAATCATGGTGACCATTTTAGTCTTTCTCCTTCCAAACTTTTTCTTTGTCTGTGAATTTTTAAACAGTCTTGAGGTTTTACTAAATGCAGGTTTTGTCACTAAGCACTTCCATGCAGGTCAAAGCTAGCTTTCCAGCACATGGCCTGGGCTGTGGGCTGTGTCTGGAAGGACAGGAAATATGCGTCTTTGGCAGTAGGTTTTCTCCTCCTCTTGCGGGCTGGTCCCCACACCTCTAATCACACAGAGAAAGCTCCCCACAGGCCCGCGGCAGCACTCAAGGATTCCAGTGGTTCTTGGATCAGCTGAGGACAACGGAAGGGATTCCCTTCTTCAAGTGACAACAGTGTGAAAACCATCTGGGCTCTTCCTGCTTCCCCCTACCATCCCCAACTTTAGTACTAATGCCCCCCAAATGAGCCGGGTGTTTCCACACGGGAGTTTAGGTTAACTGACTTTCTGGACTTTACTTTGGTTTTCCCCGCCATGTGGGATTTTGGTGATTGAAGAAAAAACAGAGAAAAAGGATTCCTTTTGAATTAAAGACCAACAATCAAATGCAACAATATAAATAGTTTATTTATATTTTTAAAAAAAGAAAAGAAAAAAAAGAGAACAGAAGAGAAAAACTGACATCTTTTTACTACATTGTATAGATTAAGTAAAAATACCTGTATTCATATATATGTATATACATAATGCATATATATATATATATATATACACACACACACACATATACACACATGTAATGTAACATTAAAATTACATGCTTCTCAGGACAGAAGAATTAGGACATGTTCCCTCACTTCAACTTAAAACTCCATCACAACTTAAAATCACTGCAGGAAATCTTGCTTCCTCGCCTTCTTTGTCGGACTTCACAGACAGGAAGTCATCGAACCAGGATCTACATGTGAAAACCATCTGCTCCGCGCAAATGACAGCGGACTGCCACCGAGCAGGAGTCAGGGGTCTGCTGAGTCCTCCCGCAGACCTTCCTTTCCTGCAGCTGTGTCACCTTCTACCTGAGATGAGCAGGAATGATCAGCGGACACTCTGCGGGTTCCGCGTGGACGCGCAACGTTGACGTTTACACAAGAGCAGCAAGGACGTGTCTTACCATAAAAACAACACTGTGTGTGAAATCACTCTAGAAGAGGATTCCTTCCTCCCCTTTCCGTGTGAAATGAAACACAAAAATTTCTGGAAAAACCGCAACTCAGGGGGGAGCACCTCAGGCGGTGATCAGCAGACAGCAGGGGACACAGAGGGAGCGTTCCCTGGATGGTCTCAGACACAGCCTCTTCTGCAAAGGCCTCACATGTTGTCTGTTTGTCAGTCAGACAGTGGGATTCCACACATGGGAGTCTTTCCTACAAATATCAAAGGGATAAGACGAGGACATGGTCTGACAAGGAAAAGACTATAAGAAATACACATTTGGGATAAATATGTACTTTTTTATAAGAAGTACAATCAATATAGTAATTAAGAAAATTTCACTGAAAAGTTAAGAATTCTAGTAAAATTATCAGTAAGAAGCAAGGTTCTGGAGGATGAGAGATGATCTAGGACACAGAGAGGAGAGACACTGGCTTCTCAAGTGGCCAAAGGACAGGCTGTGGTCTGCTCTGTAAATAGAAGTTTCACACACAAGTCATTGTGTGATAGGGAGGGAGGTAGTGGCAGAGAAATAGGTGAAGCAGGAGAGAGGGTGGCGACGTTCAGGATGTTGGCACAGGGAGGGATGCACCTGAAACCTCCCAGTGACCATCCAGACACATGGGACCCCCCCCCCAAACATGGCCACTTCCCATTAATATGGTGACACCCAACCACTGGTCTTTGGGGTGACTATACACAATCACTTATGTTGTAGGAATTCAGGCTTTCTTTCCCTAATTTTCCTGTCAGTGTTTATTGGGCCAGAAATTCAGCAGAGTCATTTGGGAAGATCCAAGGGCTCTTGTGGGGCCTCCTCTAGGAGCACACGCACTCCTAGGGACAGGACTCTCTAAGTCTGGCAGCTGAGACCTTGGTGTGAAGGGATCCGGAACACAAGCTTGGGTCCTCCGAGCATGGGGAGCGCTGGGAGCCAGACCTGCAGCAGGGAGGGGGCTGGGGAGGAGCCAGGATAGGGCTTTTGGGGTGCTGAGGACACACTTCTCTACCTATGCCACACTCCAGCTCAGCTTGGGGAGCTCAGAGAATACTCAGCGCTTAGGATAGCCAAGTGCCCATGGACATGGACTTTAATTCCACTTCACTGGGCCAGTGGTTCTCCTAGTGGGGTTCCCAGACCAGCAACAGCATCACCTGGGAACCCCCCTGACCTGCTGCATCAGCAGCTCTGGGGGCAGGGCTGCAATCTGTGTCTTCACAAGCCCCGCAGAAGATTCGCGTGCACACTGGGATGACAGCCACTGCTCTAGGTAACACACGCTGATGGCCTATTTTTCATGGGGTTCAGGGTAATAACAGTCTACATGAAGATGTTCCCGGTTGCCATTTTCTGAGCGCCTCCCAGTGCCACTCTACCAGGTGCTTGAATCAGCTCATACGGTCCTCACCTGAGTCTCAAAGAAATTGCTTTATTCCTGCTCTAAACTGTGTCTCAACAAGGCAGGGGCTGGTGTTCAAGTGACATGGGCCCAACTGGGGGCCCCGGGAGCACTAAGGTTTGGGGTGTGACACAGAAAACACAGTGTTTGCTGAAGAAAGTAATCTTCCTTGGTAACTTTTAAAGTTTCAGCCTTTTGGAAACGATTGACAGCAAAGAACACACTTGAAATTTTGCTGATGGAAAAATTGCTTTGTGCCTGGATCAGCATCAGCCTTGAGTGTAGATGTAGTCAAGAATAACTCTTCCTGGGCACCTGGGAGGCTCAGTCAGTTAAGCAACCAACTATAGATTTCAGCCCAGGTCATGATCTCACGGTGGTAGCATCAAGCCCCACCTCAGGCTTTACACGGGGCTTGGAGCCTGAGTGAGATTCTCTCTCTGCTCTTCCCCTACTTGCACGGCAACTCTCTCACATGCACCCGCACATGCTCTCTCTGAAAGAAAGAAAGAAAGAAAGAAAGAAAGAAAGAAAGAAAGAAGAAAGAAAGACATTTGCACACTAGGATTTGTCAAACAGCTAATGGGATTGTATTTTATAAATTTTCTCATCCAAGTGGATGTTTGGCTCTGCCTAGAAAATGTATTGATTTACTCAGCAGTCATTTATTAAGCACTTACTGTGTGCCTGGGGCTTTGCTAGGTGCCCAAGACAGCAGGGTGTCTGGTTTCACTAGGGGTATTGACCAGCCATGCTTCACTGGGTCATCCCCAGGTCACTTTGTGCGGCTCTTCCTCTGTCCTTCGTGGGGCTGTGACACATGCAGTGGGACAGGCCTCGGGGGGGGGGGGGGGGGGTGACTTACAGTCCAGGCAAAGGGACACTGGGCACGCTCCCCTGTGGGGTGGGCGGGCTACTGTACCGTTCAGATAGGCGTTCTGGATGTCGATGGCCTTGGTGGACTGGTCATCGGCCGCGCAGTGCGGGTGCTGGGGCGGGGCCACCACCACCTCTAGGGTCCCCCTGGTGAGACCGGGCTCGAACATCATGCTGCGGCTCCTGATGTTCAAGTGCTCGCAGCCCAGGTACAGGTTGCTGATGCTCACCGAGCCTGCAGGAGGAGAGGAGGCAGTGAGACCCCGCCCAGGGCGGCGTGTGTGCGTGAGCCCCTCCCACCTCACCATGCCTTGCCCCTTCCCACGTTGTCCCCACCCCCTGCTGGGCTGTGTGGACCCCTCCCGTGTGCTATGCGGCAGCGGTTCAGGGATGTTGCCTGGATTCTTTCTGGCTGCTGCACCTCCCACATCCCCTTCCTGAGCTGCTCTAAGCCCCAGAGACGGACCCCACGGGCTGCATCTCTGGGGTCCCCCGGCCACTTGGCTTCTGGTTGGGGTCAACCAACGGAAGGCCCTGGACAGGCTGCAGGGAGAGAAGGCCCAGGCGTCTCTCCCCCCCCCCCCCCCCACCCCATCACTCCCAGCTGCTTCTCTGATTCCAGCTGTGTTTCTGTGACCCTAGACACCCGAGCGGCTTCACCCCTGGGGTCCAGCTTTCCCAGGAACACGATTTCTTCCTCTTGTCTTTACAGCCCGAAGGGAGGTAACGGCTTCCTTCTGTTCCAGGACTTGGATGCTTCACCATCTCTAGAATGAGCCCCTGACTTTTGCCCAGGACGCTGTCCTTCCATTAATGTCCCCACTTTGCCGCTGACGGATGCAGATGAAGTGGTACCACTTGGTGTTACATTGAGTGCAAATTGATTCTGCGCAGTAGCAGGCTAGGCTTGTCCAAGGAGAGCAGAGGGGATTTGGTAAAAGGCAGGCATTCCTACACCTCAGTGAGTTCTCCTTAGGGCAGAGTTTGTATACAGTATTATAAAAATAGTAATTTCACAGAGAGACATGGAAATCCGAGGGAAAACATTAATTTTTGCTAACTGCTGACCCCTAGTGGTGAAAAGTGACAGGCCTGATGAAGAAACCACCTTTGCACCCTGGACAGAAGACACTTGCTCTCACGTGGTCCTCTCTGGGGACAGAGGGCAGCAGTCCCTGCAGGGCTCCTCCTGGACACTCGCTCCTCCTCTGCTCTGGGCATATCCTTTCTCCTGCCGCCCCACACGCGACAGCTGTGATGTTCTGCTGGCCACAGAATAAGTATGTGTGTGGCAGTCAGACAGGCAGTGTGGGGAGGAAACCCGGACCCTGAGCACCTGCAGACAGAGGCCGCCAGGATCCAAACATGCCACCTGGACCTGCATCCTGGCTGCTGGAGCAGCCCTTATCCTCCAACATTTTCAGGAGATGACATAGCAAAGGCCTGGGTCTGGGGCAAACCAACTGCCTACTCTCTGAGTGACATAAACGAGCCCATGTGGGCATCTCTCCTGGGAAAAGATAAAGACCATTCCAGCAAGGGTCATGGGTGTCCAGGGCTGTGGCCTGGGGTGGGGGGAGGGAACATGGCCCCGCAGACACTTGGAGAGACACCATGTGGTGAAAATGCTGTGTGTCTGGAACCGGACCTCCTTCCCTGGGGGCCTCAGCTGCCCCCCGTAGCCTGTCCCCATCCATGAACAGTCTCCCCTGGGAGGCCCTCATGGCACCTCAGATTTGTGGCATGGTCTGCTTTTCTGAGGACTCCCTTAATACTGTTTCATGAGGGTCAAGAAGTGACTGGTGAGCCAGCAGCTCAAGGACTGGGGGGGTCAGGCTCCACGTGCTGTGCCTCCAGCTGGGCCCCCTCAGCCCAGGGCATGCTTGCCCCTCACAGGCAGGAGGAGACCCACTACAGAGCCTGCAGACACAGCTCCTGGCTCTTCCGCGGCCTCAGGCAGGTCTCATTTAACTGCTGATGCGTCTTGTCACTTCCAGGGACTGTTTGGAAGGAGACCCTCCCCACCCAGCGGAGCTCACCGGCCACGCAGGCGTTAAATAACACCATCCCTGTGGGGTTTCCTCCCTCCAGCCTTGCCTGGGCCTCCAGGAGACCGCCTGGCTCTGGTCCTCAGGTCTGGGGATCAATTCCATCTCTGAGATAGAGTAGGGGTGACCCTAGCCCAGGGTCACACACTCCAATGCATCCCCGAAATGTCATTTCTGTCACAGGACACAATTTCACACATGGGGGTGGGGGCAGCCTGCTTCTGAGCTCTCTCTCCTGGTCGATCAGACTCAGGGAGAGGTGGTGAAATGCAGAGACTGAGCCCCTCTGTCTGGGGCACCACCTCCCTGCTCCCCGCTAAGCAGCCTCGGGCAGGAATATGAATCCAGTGTGGCCAGAGCTTGTCCACAAGAGGCCCAAATACCCAACTTGTCCAGTGACATCTCTTCAAGTGTGAATGTTGGCAGCAAATCCAGTTTTCCTCCTCCCTCCCTCACCCATGTACACAGCACTGCCAGACCCTGGGTTTCAGCCTCTGCCTTCGTCACAGGCACATTATGTCTCTGAGCCCCGGGTTACTTCTCCCTGAAGGGGGTTTATCACACAAGCTCACCAAGTCCAGAGAATCTGGTGAGATGACACGTGTGTGGCACCTGGACCAGGTCAGCAGCCTCCCCGGGAGACCCGCTGCATCGCTGTGCTGATTGCAGCTGGGGCGGCTCCTGGGTCCAAAGGGTACATCCTCCTGACAGAACCTTCTGTCACCAGGCCCCAATACCCAAGTCTCCCTAAGCAGTGGCTGAAGGATGCTGCCACACACAAAGACACTTGTGGATAATCCCGCCACCCTGGGCCACATTTTATTAAGACGCCACTTCCAGTTTCCTCTAGATGTGGAAGATGAATGGAGACATTACTTCTGTGGGGTAAGGGTTGAGCAGAAAATAGAATGAATCCCTTCCATGTAACCCACTTGACATGTGGCTGGTTCAGTGTAGCTCCTGGGCTCCTGGGGCATAATCTTCATACCCAATGAGGACTTGTAAAAATTCCAGAACACAGATCTGAATAGATCTCTCTCTGTCTCGTTCTCTCATTCTCTGTCTCTTTCTCCCCTCTCCAAATCTCTCCCTGTCTGTCTCTGTCTGTCTCTGTCTTCCTTTCTCTCATTCTATCTCACACACACACACACACACACACACACACCATCTCATTCCACCACGTTCCCTCCCTTAGTGCTTGAGACTGGAGTGACCCTGACCCACAGCAGAAGAGAGCTGACTCCCTCCAGCAGTGACACCAAAAACTGCCTGCAAAACTGACCTTGCTGAACCTAATCATCACATGGGGAAAACAATTGGCTTCAGAGAAGCTGTAACCTATCTTACATGCCCAAATTGATCAAAATCACAGTGGAAAATGGAAAATATGTGCATGAGAATGCCCTTACTCAGACAGAGTTAAGACTCTTCAATAAGCCCTGGCTCGGGAGCCAGACACATCATGAAACGCCAGCTGTGTGACGTCAGGCAGCCGACTGGACCCCTACGGCTTCAGTAAAAGGGTGATGAAGATACCCCTTAAGGCTGTAGTGTGGTTTAAATTAGGTGTCACACGTACCATATGGTCCCGGGCTCCTGGCACACAGCTAGTGCTCAGTACGTATTTGAGATATGTGTTAGCAATATTATAATCATTCTACTTGTAAATTCATGTTGGTTCATACTTCTTCCCCAAGCTTCCATTGTACTCTCGTATTCAGAGAAATTTTGAAATGACCATGTTAATCTCTGTCAACTATCCCCCCACATCCCAACACAACCAATTTGGATATATAAGTAAGTACAGCAGAAGGTTCTGAAGTCTCTCCCTGACTCCAGGTGGGTGGCGCGTTTTCTCTTGTCACCGCTGGGTGGCAGCACAGGGACTGGTGGGGCCCAGAGCAGTGTCCCAGGGAAGGCAGCTGCCATCACCAGACAGGCGTGATCTCCAAGGCTGACTGTGGTTCTGACGCAGAGAGGGCCTGAGGAAGACAGTGAGTTTGCCCCCCCTCCCCCTGCCCCACAGCTCTGAAGGTGAGAGAACACCAATTTCTTTGGAGGGAGCACACAAGTCCCTCTGTGGTCTCTACCTACCAGGAGATCCAAGGCCACCTGTGCCCTGGTGGCCACAAAGCCCTGCCTTTTCAGACCTTCCTGCAGTAAACCCAGAGAGTGAGGAGCTGGGACTATGGTGCTTCCTAAATTCTGGTTCCTGCTTGGGAATATCCTCTCGTGTGTCCCCCCTGCCCTCCCCAGGCAGGTAGTTGTGGTTAATGCAGAGGTGAGGCCTGGGGTGTCCATGGCTGTGGGCCTCTAGCAGATGAGGCTGCCTGTCTTATGAAGAGGAGGGGAAAGCACCAGGGAATCCAAGGATCAAAATTCTAAACCAGTCCTGCCTTCCAGGTGATCAGAAGGTGTATTTGTGTAAGTGGGAGGCAGGACATGTGCTATTTTCCTGTTTGTTCACTCTAACCTTATACTTTAAATATTTACCCAGGGACGGGTGCCTCCATCTGTACTCCTGCCCACAGCTCACAAAGTAAGTGAGCCTGGAAAACCCCATCCGAGTGCCATCATATCTCACCTGGCCACCAAGATCACCTTCTACCTGGTCTCTCTGGCTGGGCAGCCTGGGGTGGGAAGGGGCTTCCTAAAACCAGAGTCAGATCTTGCTCCCACCTGCAGGACACCCATGGACCAAATCCAGTCTCCTGACCTGGCCAAGCAGCCAAGTCTGTGATCAGATCCCTCGGGCACCATTCTCCCCCAAACCACCATGCTCAAGCCCTGGTGCCAGGCCCCATCAACCCTCCTTTTGATCTGTTTCCTGGGAAACCTAACTCTCTACTGCCCCAGGCCCTTTGCACTCACTATTCCCTCTGCCTTCCACCAGCTGCCACTGTTTGAATCCCTGCACTTACAGCAGGTGCAGCAAACCTTTTGTAAAGTGACCGGTGGTCTCTATTGTGACTGCCACGTATACCACACCACGCATAGACAGTAGGAAGTCAAGGGGTGATTATGTTCCAATAAAAGTTTATTCACAAAAAAAGGTGGTGGGCTAGCTTTAGCTCCTAATCCATTGTTTGCCAACCCCTGACTTACCCCATCTGGCATTTTTCTTATTTGTTTATAAGCAATCTTGCCTCTTTTGTTCACTGTGGTCTCTCCTGTGCCTAGAACAGGTCTTGGCATATCTAGACACTGTGAATATCTTTTGAGTGAATATTGTTTGGTAATTGCATTGCTCTTAGAAGCCGTGGTGAATCCTGGTTACTAGTTTCTTTTCTTTCTGCACCTTTTAGGAATTTAGCTCCACTTTCTCATCAGCAAAGATGACTGAACGTCAACAGATTGGCAAGAAAGACAATCAGTATCTGGGAAAGGCAGATAAGAGCGTGGGGAGGGCTCATCGCTTTCCACAAGTGGTGGGATGCAGTTAGACTCTGCCCTAAAGGAGCAGCAAATCTTAATTATGCAAATGCAGCTTATTTGTGCTGAATTTTAATTTGGGGAAACTCCCAACTGTATCTCACTTTCCAAAATATTCCTGGGCACCTTTCTTTACTATCTTCATCTTCAGATTAGGAAAAGTAACTACTTTTAATATTAGTTTATGGAATATTTAATTAGAGGGACAATCACACAAAATAAAAATTAGCCAAATCCTCATCCTCCTCCCTCAAACTAAGATGCTAAAATCAGATCGGAAGGACACGTGCAGTGATAGTAAAACTAGATGCACACGTGACATCTACCTGTACCCCCTCCCCAACATCCTAATAAGCACCCCTCGTCTTCCTGGGAGGCAGAATTGGTCTGACTAAGCAACAGCACACTTCTGGGCAGGTCTGGGCAGCTGCACTCGCCTGTTCACGGTGGGGGCGGGGGGGGGGCGGTTGGGAGGGGGGCCACAGGGCAGAGTCGGAGGGGCCGCTCCTTTTGTAAGAAGGTGGCTCCCACACCCCAAGGTGTGGCTGTGGGGCTCCTGAGCCCCCAGAGCAGGGGTGGGCTGCTTCGCCAGCTTGCTGGGGGCGAAGAAGCCTTGATTTGCAGCACCGGCTGCTTCCTGGGATGTAAATACTGCCACCACGGCTGATTCCAAGCCCCCAGTGTGAGGGTACTGAACACGCAGGTGGGAAGAGACGCATGTGGTGGGCTCTGCCGGGGGGCACCAGAGGCTCCCGCACACGGCTGCCCCCCAATCACTTCGTGGTGAACTGGGTCACAGCACACCTCGCCCAGCTCAGGCCTGTCCTGGGTTCTTCCTTTCCCCACAAGCTCTGGCCTGGCCACCCCCACCCCCACCCCGCCCAGATGCACTGGCTGCAAGGTCTCATCTCTCCAGGATCAGCCCCCCTGAGCTGTCTCAGGACCCAAGTAGCCTCTCTCTGTGCTCTGGCCAGTCCTTTGCTGCCCCCTGCAGGTCAACAAGATGACTTGGGTTGTATTTCTGGAACAGGAAGCCCATGGCTTCTTCAACAATGTTTTTAAAAGATACATTACTGACTCTTCTACGTGATTAGAGGAGAAAACAAGGGGGTGTTTCTGTTGCTAATTTGGCCCACTGGGAAACCTATGGAATGGTCAGGCAATTTAAGGCCACCCCCCCCCCCCCCCACACACACCCGCTGTGCAGATACAAACTTCTCCCCATGAATATGTTTAGGATCCAGGAAAGGGGGTCTTACAGAGGGTAAGGAAATGTGTAAAATCAGTTTTTGAGTTCAATGAATGGGGGGGGGGAGACTATAACTGGAGCTGCTTGGGGTCCTCATGTCTTACAAGGACAGGAAGTCCCACTCACCCCAAAATGCCCACTGCACCCTGGTGAGAAAGACTGGGAACATCAAGAAGAAATGACATGGAAAGGAAATTGGTGACACGATGCTCCTATGTACAGATTGCCCTCTTCCTTTCCCTTATCCGCGGATCCTGGTGTGATCACTCTCCTCCAGGGACCCTACTTATAAGTGCAAATACATCTACTGTCTTGGCTTCTCTGTAGGTATCACCTGCTCCTCCTGACAACCTACCACAAGTCCTTGCTGACATATTCTCCAGGGTCGCTCCTGTGACGCCTCAACCACTTTCAAGAACCAGATTCCAGGACCAGGTGTCCCCAACTCCAGGCAGTTACTTATTTGAGAATATATTTATTTTATTAAAAAATTTTTTTTAATGTTTGTATTTATTTTTGAGACAGAGAAAGACAGAGCATGAGCAGGGGAGGGGCAGAGAGAGAGGGAGACACAGAATCCGAAGCAGGCTCCAGGCCCTGAGCTGTCAGCACAGAGCCTGAAGAGGGGCTCGAACTCACGGACCGTGAGATCATGACCTGAGCTGAAGTCAGACGCTTAACCGACTGAGCCACCCAGGCACCCTTTGGATGTATTTATTTTAAAAAACACGAATGTGGTTAGAAATACATGGCAGCCAACTTCTCCCTTTCTGCTTCATCAGGAAGCTGAGTCTAGAGCCTTCTGAGGGAATGACTGTGGCAAACAAATCATGGGTCTCAGTGAACATGGAGTCCAGGAGACTCCGCTGAAGGGAGCAGGCTGTGGGGACCCCTGGAAGGAGATCGGGCTCACCGCACAGCAGGTGAGCTCAGCACGGGGATGGACCCCCACCCCACAGCTGGTGAGGAGTTGGCACTGAAGCCCGGAGCCCACTGAAGGCCACAGGACATTCTTATTTCAGGAGTGACTCTGGGCGCTGCACTGATGAGCGTTTGCGTAGCCTCACTGAGCCCCACTTTCCTGCAGGAACGTCTCCATCTTTGGGATGTTGTAAAATCACAGCACCTGCCACACATGGACGGTTGAATGATGGCTGTTGTAACGCTGGCTCTCAAGGGGGCCCACTTGCCTTGTTGACACTCCCACATCTGCTCCTGGGTGCTGGGTCACAGGAGGGGCCACCACAGGGAAATCCTTATGTTTTCCTGGGACTCAGAGATTGGTTTGCAGGCTACCAGCAACAACAGCAAACACATGGCATCAGGCAGGGAACTTATATGATGCACAAAGCCATGAAGTTGGATACACACAGCAGCACTCCAGCATCAGGTGGAGGTGGTATGTGCACCATCCAATCCCTGTAACCCCTGAAGGCACAGGTAAGTTACCTTAGGAAGGGGCCCACACCCCACCCCCACCCTGGACTTCTCTTTCCCAACCTGCTCCTATGGCCTGATAGGGAATCAATACAGTCTATCGACAGAGAAAAGAGAAGACTCAGGCCCGGCTTACAGTTGGTTCTCCACGATGGGCAGATGCCCCCTAAAAGTGGACGAGTGTGGCACTGATGTCCCTCTGGGTCGTCTCTGAAGGACAGTGAAAAATGGAGATCCTAACCAGGGGCAGAACTTCTAGCTGTGTACTTAGCTGTTCACTTGGCTTAGAAGGAGAAATGGCCAGACATGGGATCATATTCTGATTCGTGAGCTTGGCCAATGGTTTGGCAGGATGACCAGGGACTTAGAAGGACAATGATTGGATAATAGGCTCCAAGGAAATTTGGGGGGAAGTATGTGGATAAACATCTCTAAATGGGTGAAATGTGAAGATATTTGTGTCCCAAGAGAATGTCACCAAGGGGTGAGCTGAGCAGAAGAGGATTTTAATAATCAAGTGAGTAGGGCGACCCATTCTGTGAATAGCGTCAGCCTGTTTACACAGACACCACTGCCATCGCCCAATGGGCCCATGGACAAAATGGCCATGGTGGCAGGGATGGAGGTTAGTCATGGGCTCAGCAACGTGGACTTCTGTTCACAAGGACAACCTAGCAATGGCCACTGCTGAGTGCATGGAGACCTCCCCAATGTCTAAATGATTAAGCAGAAGTTAGAAGTTCTTGCATTTTTCAAAGACATTTATATTTATTTAAACTTGTGAAAAGTCCCAGAGGCCATCATGCATAGAAGCACATTGAAAAGAAGCCAATTGCCATGAAATAACACTGAAAACAAATTTCAATTTTAAAAGTCTTGTCTGAAACCTAACAATAAACTTACTGTCAGAGCTGAAGAGGCAAAGATACCCCCTGAAGCTCTCAGAGGGTCTATAGCCCTGCAGACACTTTGGTTTGGATTCTGGCCTCCAGACTGTGAGAAAACACATTTCCTTTACTTTAAGCCACTGGGTTTGTGGTCATTTGTTTCATCAGCCCCAGGAAACAACCATACCTGGTCTACACAGGGAGCCTTGTGCTCTTATCAGCAACCCAGGAACACAACTAGACTCATGCAGTCAAGATCAGCCTTGACAAGTAGGCTCACTGAACATCCAGGTGGGAAGAGTAAGACACCTGTCAGCTCACAGTGGTTCTCAGCCACCCATCGGGGATGCAAGACCATGTTATATCCCCACAGTCACAGTGGTTCTCGGCCACCCATCAGGGCCGCAAGGTTGTGTTATACCCCCACAGTGTCCACCTAGATCTCAGGAGTCCACAAGCTCAACAGGATGCTGGGCTCCCAGGGAAATCAGCAGGCCAAGGTAAGAGAAGTTTAAGAAACCCACATGGCTTACCAGAGGTGTCACCAGAGCAGTGGATTAAGGATTTGCCAAGCAGAAAAGGGAACTCCAGAAGGTTTGCTACCATTTCCCTCCCTTGCCAGTCATCTGTCATGTCAGTGAGGCCCCAGCCAGGGTCCCACACCAGAGACAAGGGACACCTGACAGAGAAGCATTCCCTCACACACAAACATACACTCCAAACATGTTTTGCTTCCTTCTCTTTTTATTTAACTTGTGATTATTCACATGTTCTTTACTCTTCAGTGCCACTTTCACTCGATGACATCAAGTGTCCCCTGTTTTTCCCTGTGAGGGAGAAAAGAGCATGAGAAAGAGATGGGGGGAGACCCGGGAGACCATGGAGGTCTTGGTTGTGGCACCAGACCCCTCCTCATACTAGGGATACTGATGGCCTTTTGTCACTGACGTCCTGACTTCTGACAACAAGTCCTCTTGCTACAGGGCTGGCCCCCAGAGTCAGGTCTTCTGGGGCAGCTTGGCTCTCCTTTGGTCACTCAAGTGCAGGAGGGTAGTCCTGGCCTGTACTTCCTGGACCACCATCCACATTGTCCCAGGAAGTCTGGGATCCTTTGTCACATGATCATCACACTGCCCTGGGTGTCAACCTAACTTGCAGGACAAATGAAGCTTCCAGGGACATGAGCTGCATTTGCAAACAAAAAGCTCTCTGGTGCTTGAGAAGCTCTTTTGTTGGGGAACAGGCCAGAAAACAGTCTCAGGTGGGGTCAGCCATTCACCAGGGAGGGGGGCAGCCCCCCTTATCTTTTCCTGCCCACCTCTCCAATGTGAGTCAGACCATTCCTAGAGGTGGCGAGAGTGAGATCCTAGAAAAGGATGCTTGATATCTTGTATATAGTATTTTTTAATGTTTAGAAACATTCTTTTAGTTTAAATGCCCTTTTTATGTATTTTCTGTTGCTTCCCTGTCAAGATGTATACAAGGCTTCACACCTCCGTCTGACCTTGGCTGCAATGTTACCCTCTCCAAGAAGTGTGTCTTTGCCCAGAATTAAAATTAACACAACCTGTCCTGGTACTGCTCTCCCGTTCCCCGATTTGTTTTTCCCATAGCATGGCCGCCATCTGGCATAATGTTCCATAGTGTTCCATTATGTTTGTTCAGGCTGCTATTGTGTCTCTCCACACAGCAGCACTGAATCTATCATGAATCAGATCATGAATCTTTGTTTTGTTCACCTCTCCGTCCTCAGCACTCGGACAGGACCTGGCACAGGGTAGGCACATCATAAAATCTGCTGCCCAACTGAATTAATAGATGATGTACACAACTTATATGTGAATACATTCTCATAGTTTTAAGAGTCAAGCAGCAGAGATAAAGTAAGGATCCCTTTCTTTTATTCTACCCGCACCCCTCCAAGAAACTATTAATTATCCTTTTTCTTTATCTATGCATGTACTTAATTATGTGCTTTTTTTTTTTTTTTTACTTTTACAAAAGTGGTGCCACATCATCTATTTGTAAAATGCCTTTTTCATGGCTCACTCATTGCAACACGTTTGCCAGTTTTCTGGAACTTCTGTCCTGCAAGGGCACCCGTTGCACTAAAAGCCCAAGAAGAACCATGCTGACCCTCTAAAACTCTCAGTCTACAAACCAAATAGCAACACTTTGACAACCCATTGATCTGAGAACTCTTTTAAAACAGCAAACTGCATACTGCACCACAGTGTGCCATAGCAGAGGCCACTTTCTTTCTGGCTTCACTGTTGAAGAGAGACCTGATCAGTTGTTACCCCCAATTCTTCATAGGACTTACATCGCCCATCTCTCTCCTGTCCACAGGTACAGAGATACCAACAAAAGAAGGTATTTGAAACACTTTTCCATTCTTACCCTTCTGGATTTTAAGACCATTCATTGTGTGCCTGAATTCGTCATTGGTCTTCTAGGAAAAGAAAGAACAATGTTGACAAGCATGAGATTTTTTTTGGCAAAGTACTGAAAAGAGAAAGAACAAAACGTACAGCAATCCATGCCACACTCACCATGTCACCAAAGCTATTCATTGCCATTGTGAAGCTGTGTTTCCCTTGATTGTATTCCCGATTGTGCTGTTCAATCATCTTCAGATTCGTCTCCCACACTGCTCTCCTCCATCCTTCTTCATCCTAAAGGCAAACATATAACTTACCATCTTTATGTCTTTTTAAAATCGGCTCACCTGTGCCAAGTAAATGTGCTGACAGAAAGGGGGAGAACCCACAGCCAGGGATGGCCTGATGCTTCTGGGAGCTGTTCTCCAGCAACCACACAACAGGACATATGCCCACGTTGTGCGCAGTCACGGGGCCCTGCTTACTGCCTTTGTAAGAGCAGCCTCAAGAAGCTACTTTCTGCTACGAACTGCCACCAGCACAGATTGTCCTCTGTTGGTCCCCCTGGACAGGTTAGATGTTACCAACCACATTATATATTTTCCCATGTGCCGCTTTCCACTGGAACCATTGTGCATCTAAATTTGGATCGACTTGTGGAGCAGCTGAAGCTATTCCCAGGCAAAGGGCGGCCAGGAAGAGTGAAGGATGCATGTTTCAAAAACCTAGGCAGCAAAAAGAAATGAGTTTCCTATTAGACCAAACCATCTAAAAAGCCATACTCTTTTCTTCTGAGATGTTAGAGCCTCTAAAGTGGAACTGCATTTATCCTCCCAAGTGTCTTACAGAGGGCTGTGGAGGAAGGCTGAGGGTTTGGGATGTTCTGGGGGCCTGCTGCCCTCCTCCCCACCTGTCACCTTCCCGCAGCTTTCAGGGTACTTGGATCTTGACGCAGGGAGGGGTGGGCCCCGCAGCCAGTCGTGTGGGGATAAGGCTACCGCGTCTGGTAGTGCCAGTCCAGAGGACAGTGCCTCCTGGGAGCCCCCGAACCCCCGACCCCCAAGGCTGACCGCCATGCTGGTTCCCAGAGTGGCCCCTCTGCTCAGGCCCGGCGTGGGAAGATCACCTGTGGCAGCTGCAACTGGACAGGCACAATCAGAGGCGCAGATCCGAGGGTCTCACAGCCTGATGGTGGGTCCTAAACCTCCCATTTAACGCCCGGAATTCTACCCTGCTGGCCCCGCCTCCACCACATTCCTTCGCCACGATTGGCTGAGCTGGCCTGTGGGCGGGGCCTCTGTGCCCTGGAATTCAGATCAAAGGACCAACATACTGGATTCCACCTGGTCCCAGAGCAGCCTGAGCCTGCCTCAGGGCACTCAGGGGAGTCGAGCTGGGGGACCAAGGACAGCGCTGAGGCGGTGGAACAGAGGATCCAGAGCCTCCCTGGGGACCGGATTTACTAGTTACCCCGAATTCATGGGATCTGCCGGTGGTTCACCGAAAAGAAGCTTGCAAGAAGTCCCAAGTGGGTTTTCAGCGTCACTCTGCGTGTCCTTTAGTCCTAGAGTTTGGGATGAAGATCTCTAGGAAGGCTGAGAACAGGATAATCTAGTCTAGTGGTTTCTGTTTATTCCACGCAAAGGTGGGGCAGGGAGAGGAATGCAGCGCCCACCAGGGGGAGATGTTATCAATGTCTCAGGATGAATGCCTCTGGGTTATGGAAGAATCTGGAGTGAAGTGGAAGTCCCCAAAATACAGGACGCCAGGGGCAAGACCTAATCTTCGGAAGGAAAGTGGTTGGGCAGAAGGGGTGTCCAAGAAAGGCGTGGCATTTTGTTATGCTTCTGTCCTGCCTCGCCCAGTCACGGATTCTTCCCTCTCAAGCCTTTCTCAAAACCGACAGAAACAAGTTATTTACAGAAAAATCTGCTTAATAAAAGGAGGAAAGGCAGAATGTAGAAACTGCTTTTTCCTCCCAACTCTCTGTGTTATGTTCCTCAGTATCCAATGTATTTTTTCAAAGATTTAATTTAAGAACTTTGCTTTAATGACTTCGACTTCAATGATTTTTACTCTAATTTACAATTAATGTCAGGATTTATTTATTTTTTACAATTTTATTGTGAAGAAATATACATAACATTTATCCTTGTAATATTTGCAAGCATATACTCAGTGGCATTAATTACATTCAAAATTCTTTTTTTTTTTAGATAGCAAGGCTTTATTTATTAGATATGAATTTTTACAATCACACAAAAACAGTTCTACCCACGTTGATATAGTACTATGTGGACACATTTTGATTAATGTCAAGATTTAAATGACAATCTGTGAAAACGTTTTAGATGGAGGGAAAACATATACAATAAATATTAATTTATATAATTAGGAATTTAAGGAACAAAGCCAGAAACATACATGTTTGTCCTTTTTTATTACTTAAAAGATAGATTTATTATATAAAATACCCATAAGAAAAAGAATCATCATGACCTCCCTTCCCTTCCCACATCACTTTTTTCTCTGTGCAAATTTTGAATTCTTCTGATAAAAATTGAGTCATAGTTTATGTGGATTAGTAATCTAATTTCCGTTTAAGATTAAATTAACAAACCTTTTAGAAGTATAATCATGCATATTTTTTTACTGGGGTAATATGTACATAACATTAAAATATCCATTTTAATTATTTTCAAGTGTACATTTCAATGGCATCATGTACACTTACATTGCTGTGCAACCATCCCCACCATCCATCTTTAGATCTTTTTTATCTCACCAAACCGAAAGTGTACCAGTTAAACAATAACTCTCCATTCACCAGTCCCTGGTACCCCCATGGCATTTTCCATCTCGATGAACTCGACACATGTACCTCACACTTAAGTGGAATCTTGTACTATTTGTCCTTGCCTGAGTTCTTCACTTAACACAATATCTTCAGCGTTCATCCATGTTGTCACGTGTCTAAATTTCTTTTATTTTCGAGGTGAGTAATATTCCATTATGTGAATGTGCCCTGTTTAGTTTCTCTCGTCATTGCTGCGTGGACACAGGGGTTATTTCCACATCTGGCTACTTTGAATAACGTGCTGTCAATGTTGTGGTACAAACGTTTGAGTTCATGTGTTGAATTCTTTGGGGTATAAATCCAGAAGTAGCTTTCCTGGATCGGATAACTCTGTGTTTCATTTTTTTTCCTGTGTTCCACAGTGGATGCACCCTTTGGTACTTCTATCAGCATTGGACAGGGCTCCAGTCTGCTATCATTTGCAAGGATAGTCTCAAAGTCTGTGAATTCCCTTTTTCATCAAGTTGGTAGTGTCCCTGGATGCACAAAAGTTTTTAATTTTGATGAAGTACAACTTCTCTATTTTTTCTTTGGTTGTCTGTGCTTTTGAGTGATGTCCAAAAAATTAATACTAAATCCAAAATCATGAAGCTCATCCTCTATGTCTTTGTCATAGTTTTTTATCATTTTCCCTCTTACATTTGGGTCTTTGGTCGATTTTGTATCAATTTCTGCAGTGGTGTAAAGTAGGGGGTCCAACTTCATTCTTTGGTATGTGGATATTCGATTTCCCCAGCATTATTTGTTGAAAAGAGCATTCTTTCCCTACTGAAATGTGCTGACAACCCCATATGATTTTTTAAAAATCGATTCATTAAAAATTTCATTTTAAGATCTCTGAGGAAACAGAAGCTCTTCTTCCTCAAACATACTTGAGGCTGAAGTTCTTTTTATTTTTTTAAGTTCATTCATTTATTTTGAGAGAGAGAGGGAACGTGAGTGGGGGAGGGGCAGAAAGAGAGGGAAAGAGAGAAACTCCCAAGTAGGCTCCATGCTGCCAGTGCAGAGCCCGACATGGGGCTCAAACCCACAAACTATGAGATCATGACCTGAGCTGAAATCAAGAGTTAGACGTTTAACCAGCTGAACCACCAGGTGCCCCAAGGCTGAAGTTCTTATGTGATTACAAAAGTACATTGCATTGAAATGACTAGAGGCTCAAAAATGTTTTTTCTGTTTAATAAAAGTACTTAATGCTGCCCAAAAGTATAAAAATACAGTAGGAATAGCAATACAGTACAAAGTAGTCTCTCCTGATTTATTTCTTTTACATCTTTCTACATTTCATACACACATTAAAAAACTTACGAGTACATCCACTTAGAGGGCTCTGCAAAGTCTTCTGCTGGTGGTGTTCTTCATTCCCTGGATGTAAAGTTTACTTTGAAAACAGGCAAATGGGAGGCAATCTACAGGTAGGTTCCGGAGTCTGTTTCTGGTCTCTGCACATCAATCGTTCAAAATTTATAGCTGCAGAATATACTCAAGTAATGACCATTTAAGTGTCTATCCATCTTGGCCTGACCATGTCCAAGTAAGTAGAGTAAGGAGAATTTTCTCCAAGTAGGGAGAATTTTCCTTCAAATATATTTTTAGGGAAAACTTCTGTTTCTTTGTTTTTCTTTTTAAAATTGGGAAAAATTTTTCCTTTACATTCGGTCTCATTAGCCTCTGTTTCATCTGCTGCATCTTTGGAGCCATGTTAGTTTTTTGTTCCTCTTGACTGTGTTTCTGTGGAACACTCATGCTGTTCTCCTCTGTAGTATCCTGCATTTTAGAGTTTAGTCCTGTATACCTGTTACCTGTCAGTTTTTCTTCTAGGCCTATCCTATTCCCTCTGTATTTTTCAGTCATTATTTTGATCGGTGAATGATCAAAAGCAGGACATGTCTTCCTTAGAAAGTTCTTTCTACCGTTTCTGTACATTTGAATCTCCCTTTATAAATTTTGCTCCTTCTATGATAGTCACATATGGAAATCTGAGTTGATCTGGTGGCTGAATAAGTCCCACTGAATATTTTCTCACATTTAGTGACAATTATTTCTGTAACATCATCTCCTTTTTCCATCAGAACAAGACAAGCATCTACCAGAGAAAAGGTGCCTGACCGCCCAGCGCCTGCACCACAGTGGATTACTGCAGGCACGTGTTCAGGATTCAAGGAACCACATTCTCTCACTTTAAATATGAAATTGAGAGATGAGGCTGTTGATTAAGAGACACCAAAATCTGGCCAGGTAGTATAATGACAATGAGGTATTGCTCTGGTTTCACCGCTATTGATAATTTCCAGTTGCAGTAACTGTACTGCATAACAGGACTTCACATCTTCTGACTACAACTTCACACTGAAGCCTGTTTCTTTAAACAACATCTCTCGGTTGTCTTTCAGGGACAATACCTCCATCTTGCCATTTTGGCTAAGTTTCTGTCTCTTGCGTGTTTTAAAAACTCTTGATGCTTCCTGCACCTGGAAGTAATGCTGTATTAAAAAGGGGTCATAGGGGCGCCTGGGTGGCTTGGTCGGTTAAGCTTCCGACTTCGGCTCAGGTCATGATCTCACGGTCTGTGGGTTCCAGCCCCGCGTCGGGCTCTGTGCTGACAGCTCCGAGCCTGGAGCCTGTTTCAGATTCTGTGTCTCCCTCTCTCTCTGCCCCTCCCCTGTTCATGCTCTGTCTCTCTCTGTCTCAAAAATAAATAAACGTTAAAAAAAATTTTAAAAAAAGGGGTCATACACTGTCCAGGGCCTGGCACTTCAGGAAGTGTTTCTGGCATATGCTGTGTGCACTCTGCTGTTGTGTTTTTGCTGCTCTATCCCACTGGTCAGTCCTCTGCAGAGCTCTTCCTTGCTTGCAGTGGAGAGTGTTTGGACCTTTAATAGGTGTGTTTTGATTTGTTTGTCGAAGTAAGCCTGGAAAAAAGCGGGGGGAGGGAGCCTGATGCCCAAAAACAAGAAAAGGAAAGAGAACAAAAAATACCAAGCAAAGAATCAAAAAACTATAAAGCTGATTGCAAAGAAAAAGAAAGGGAAAAGAAGAAGGAGGAGAAGGAGGAGGAGGAGGGAGGGAGGGGAAGCGGAAGAAAAAGGAGAAGAGAAAAAAGAAAGAAAAAGAAAAGAATAAAAAAGCCGATCAAAAAAAAAAAGAGAGAGAGAGAGAGAAAAGGAAATGAAAAAACCAAACAAGAAACTATTTGCCTGGGGTGCCTGGGTGGCTCAGTCAGTTGAACATCGGACTTCGGCTCAGCTCATGATCTCGCGGATTGTGAGTTCGAGCCCCGCATCAGCCCTGTGCTGACAGCTAAGAGCCTGGAGCCTACTTCAGATTCTGTGTCTCCCTCTCTTTCTGCCCCTCCCCTGCTCATGCTCTGTCTCTCTCTCTCTGTCAAAAATAAATAAACATTAAAAAAATTAAAAAAGAAAGAAAGAAAGAAACTATTTGCCAGATTCCAAAGGGAAAAAAAAAAAAAAAAAAAGAATAAAAAGTAAGCCTGGTCCTATTTCCACCAGAAGTGCAGGTATCATTTTGAGACACTTGATTTTCTGCATACTTGGGGCATGCGCGGTGCTGGCTGTGCTGGTCTGGAGGAGAGATCCGCTGTGTTGCTGCCTCCGCTCAGAGCAGTCTTGCCCCAGTAACTAAGCAGTTGCCAGGCACGGGGTGGGGGGCAGGGTTTGGTGTAAGCAGATCCTCCCTGCACTGGGGGTTCCTGCCTGCCTTGGGGGCCTCCGTGTCGCTCTCTGAAGTTCCACCATGCTGATATTGGGGGGGAAATGGCACCACCCCAATCTCTCCTCCCAGGACCAGGGATCTTGACACCCACCCCCCAGCTATTCAGGCAGCCCTCACAGACCACAACTCTCCTGCATTTTTTCTTGGGCCCACAGCTGGAATTCAAAACCTGAAGTCTTAAAGAACTTGGCATGGTGTGGATCCACTCCCCTCTTCCAGAGTAGAGCCTCTCCACGCTGTCCCCATGCCTGCACAGTGTGCAGAAACTATGGTGTAGCACTGCTGAAAGCAGCAAAGGTTGTATTCCCTCTGGGTGCTGATGAAAGTCCTTTGGCTGGCGCCTGCGGGGTCTTTTGTCCCTGGGAGGCAATAACCCCTCTTCTAAAAGCACTCCAGGAAGGGGACTGTTCTCTCCCAGTGCACCCCGGAGATTTCTAGATTTCTAGATTTCTACACTCCAGGGCTGGCTCCCTCCTCCCCAGGAGCGCATGCCACAATCCCCTCCAGAGAAAGTCATGCTCCAAAACCTCAGAGTTTGAGCTCCAAATGCTGTGTGAAAAACACAAAAAACAACAAACAAAAACAAAACAACACAAAAAAAACCCTGCAGACACTCGGTACTTCTTGCTCCCCATTCTATGGCCCAGAGAGATTTTCCTCTTGTGCAAACTTGGTGCCACACTTTCTCAACTCTTCTCTTTCTCTCCCTTTTGTCTCTCCACAGAAAGGCTTCCCTCCCTCCACGGCACCGCTGTTTTTCTCTCCCCCAATGCACATCCACACACCTTGCATCTGCCACACTGTCTCCCTCCAACTGTGGAGATCCTTCTGCTGCTCCACAGATATATTCCCTGGGTGTTCCATGGGATCTGACCTCAATATAGCTATGTTTGGGGATGAGGAAAGCCCAGGGTCTCCCTACTACTGCACCATGTAAACTCTGTCTCTCGGTTGTCTTTTTTTGGCCAGTACCATGCACCTTTCACCAATTCCTTCTGCACAACTCAGTTTAGCATGACAACTGCTTTAGTGCTACCAAACCATGAGCCAGAAGTGGATCCTGTATTAGGAAGTGAACTCTATGTGGAGATGTAAGTCCTTCGCACCTCTTCTATGTCAACTAATCTGCCATAAATATAATCATTTTCAGAATCTTGCAGCTTAACACGACTGTGATCATATGCACTTACATCTCTGCATATGTTTCAATTTCTGTGTTCTGGAAACATGGCCACTCTATGAGGATAGTCATGGGACTCATCACCAATTTCCAGATACAGATGCTGCCAGCAATTTGGAGCATCCAACTCCTCAAACTCCCACTCAATGGAGGCAGACACAGAGGCAGGAGCGAGCTGGCATGAACAGACCCGTGCCAGTGGAGAAGTTCAGGCCCCACATAATCCCAGAAGCATAAAAATTTTTAATGTACCATGGACTTCAACACATTCAGTCATTCAAGATCTCTAAGTACACGTGCTGATACATGGGTTTTACAGTTGTCCTTATAACCCAGCTCCATAAGATTGTACAGGGGGACTAAGCTGCCACTGTATGAACACCCGCACGCCTAGGCAACAGCCAGACAAGAGGCTGGGTGGCAGGGGCTGCTCCAAAGAATGGCCTTCCTTGTTTCTTGGAATGTGATACAAATGCACTGGAGACAGTATGGCCTCTTTTTATACCAAATGTGCCCCACATCTAAAATTAGGCCAAGAAATATCCAATCACCCCTCTGGAAGCTGGTGGGACAGGAAAATGTGGAGGTCCAGCTGAGGGCGCCAGCATGGCTCACCTGTCTTCTCCTTTCAGCCTGATGCCAGGTGAGCAAGCATCAAAGTCCAAGTGGAGAGCCTGGCTCTGGGGAGTTCGGTGTTTTATCTCATTATGACCTCAGTGCTCACCTGAACCTGTAAATGGATTTGAAATCCCCCCAAAAAGGTGACAGAATTGTAAAACATGTTTCCATTCCATCCCAGGGGAAGTGGTAGGTGTGAGACAAGGATCTTGAGGAGTTGAGACTTAATTTACACAGCAGGGGTCAAGAGTGCCAGGCCTGACCTCAGAGTGACATAAACAACTGGCCCTTGCTCTTACCAATAGCTCTCTAGCCAGATCTGCAGGACTGGGGGTCCTCTCCATCTCTTCCTTTGCAAATGACCTGCACTCTGTTCCTCCTGGGGATATTGCGTAAAGTGTTGGAGAAGGAAGGGCAGGAGCTCAGGATAATGACAGTACAATGACTGGGTGCAGGAAATGATGTTTTGCCATTCATTCATTCTATGAATCCTTATTGAGTCCCTTTTATGTCTAGCCCTGCACTAAGGAATCAAAGAAGAACAAACACTGACACATTCCCTGCACTGGGGGAGCTTGCATCCAGTGGAGCAGCAGGCAAACATTCCCTTTAGATAATATATAGCTCTACACTTTCTTTCCGCAGCATTGACCTAAAATTTTGGCAGTTTCTCACTTTGTGGGTCCCCAGGTTTCAATGTAGCCATCCCATCCCCCTGATAGGGTGATAGGGGGAGCCTGAGAAAGGCTCCAGATTTTATCAAAAAAAGAGAAGTCCTGAACCACGTGAAATAGAAGACATTCCAACCAAGGCTATTCAGTGCCCTCCCTCGTGGATCAAATGTGCCACAGGACCCAGTGTCTGCCACCTGGTTCAGCTCTAGCCCATTCATTTGTTACCTGCTGTGTGGTCTTAATTTTCAAGTGAAGGGACTCCTTGACCCCCTCACCCACCCAGTGAGTCCCTGTGGCGACCTCACTATTCACCTTTTGCAGGTCCCTCTGTGTTCACAGAGAAAACAGGGGCTGATATTCTGATCCTAGAGGACAGGCAGTAGCATTTGGTGCAGGCTTTGAGGTCCTTTTTAAGATTTTATTTTTAAGGAATCTCTACACCCAACATGGGGCTCCCACTCAACCCCAAGATCAAGAGTCGCATGCTCCACCAACGGAACCGGCCATGTGCCCCTCAGTCCTTGAAGGTTTAGTCAAACACCATCACCACCTTAGAGTTCTTTCTCAGGGGGAAAAATGTTCTTTTGAACATAATGGGTACAGAATCCATCTCCCACCCACAACTGAAGGAATTAGCAAAATGTCTAGGATCATAAATGGTATCAATTCTACAAACTCTTCCATTTCAGATCCAGTACTATAGCATGGACATCCTTCCTGGTCCATGCTCTCTCTCCATCAGCTCAATACAGAGAGCATTCCTTTAACATTCTCCTTTTCACCTCCTGATGAGCATTTAGATCATCTTTGTTCTTCCTTTGCAACACTATAATGAATATCTTGCACATGTATCTTTGTAGATGTGCACAAATATCATTTAAAAACAATTTTAAAATGGAACTACTTGCTGAAAGTATTTATTCCAATGTGCACTCCCAACTGTAGTAATTGAGAATGTCCATTTCCTCACAACTTGTAAACCAGTTCATTTGCATATCTTTGGAAAGTGTTCTAATTTCAACTTTACTATCATAAAATCCAAGTATTATTACGTCCACCATAGTGTTCATAATTATCATGTTTATTACCGTAAATGTTGCTGTTAACATCATTTATGGTATATTGAGAACTCATGCACCAGGCACTCCACATACAGGGTTGATTTAATTTAATTCACTCCTTGCAACAACCATGTGAGGTAAGAATTACTCATCCATTGTACAATTGAAAACCGAGTGTGACTAACTTGTGTGCCCTCAGGCATGTAAGTTGAGCTCTCTGTGCTTCTATTCTTCCAATAGAAAAATGAAAATAATACTATATAATAATACTATCTTCCTCCTCTACTATACGTCAAACATTAAGGACTATGTATCTGCCAGATATTTTATGGTGCCTGTAACTTGTTCGGGTGACAATGTGAGACATGACATGATCACAGTTTACATGTGAAGGGAAGGATGGCAGAAGAGAAAGGCTAATAAGACACAAGGTCTGGGGAATCCAGATGTGGCTTGACCACCAGCAGGACATGTGATTTTAAGTCACGTCTTCTCTCTCTGGACCTCCATATCCACATTCATAAACTACAGAATATAACAGGAAGGACTTGGACTAGGAGTCAAATCTTTTCAAAGGGTTTAAATGTCTAAAATAATGAGTTTGCTTAAATTAAAAATCTTTTCTTTTTCAATGTCAGCTTTACTGAAACATTATGTACAAAGTGTAAAATTCACCAAATTTTAATGTAGCATTTGATGAGTTTTAACAAATGTGTCCAGTGATATATGCACCACATCCATCCCTCCACAGAGTTCCCTCCTGTCCCTTGTCACCCAGCCACAAACCGCAAGCCTGGCCCCTGGCAATCACAGATTTGCCTTCTGTCACTATGGTTTTGCCATTATTAGAATTCTATATAAATGGACTCATATGGTCTGTTTTCTTTTGTACCTGGCTTCTTCCACTTAACGCAACACTTTTGAGGTTCCCATCTTTGATTATTAGTGCATTCTGTTATAATTTCATATTGGTCTTTGGCATTTCTTTAAAGTTAGTGAATAATTTAGAGGTTGACTTTATTTTTTCTAAAGAGCTTGAGTGTCTTTTTCCACCAAAGGGCCCATTTGGAGCCACCGATGGCCACTGATGCTGCCATTCTCTCTCTCTGCCTCCCCACAGGTGCTCATCTTTTCTACCTGCCAGCTTGCCGAGGACATGCACAGGCTGTCCCTTTTCTCAGGGTGCCAGTGGGAAGGTGGGGCCTTGGGAGGGAAAGCAGAGGACAGAGCACCTCTTCTACCCTTGCTCCTTGGCATCCATCTGGGGGTGGGTGGTTCCCAGCTACAGAGGGACAGCCCCAGCCATGTTCATGGTCCCTGAGCCTGTGCCCTCAGCCCTGGGACAAGAGACTGTACGATCAAAGCCTGTATTTGATCAGATGTGCAGCCAAACCTCCTTTTAGTCCTGTGCACTAGGATGTACCTAGTGGTGGGGGAGGTACTGTCACCCTTATCCCCTTCTGCCTCATTACCCGCCACAAACATTCAGGAAACCTCCATACGACAGGATGTTCTCCGCAGTGGCCACTTCCAAATCCTTTATGAAAGGGGAACCCTGTGCAGGTCTGTGGGACTTGGGGAACAAAGGGTGATGGGAAATCTAGACAAGGTCACTGCAGGCCCAGAGGCCACCTGGATGCCACCCTCATTTCTCCTCTTTCCCAGACTACCCCATATTTTTGGGGTGTTAGGCAGAGCCCACATCTCCCACTGCCCCACTCCAGGCAACTATAAGAAGGGAAAGCTTTGATCAACTGCACTGGGATGGATGTGTGCCTGGCTTCCAAGGCTGATCTTGTAGCCCACAGGGGTCAGGTTCTTTGGGTGGCATAGTGTGGCATCACTTCAGGTACACCACCCGGTAAGTGGGCTGTCCTGTACCAGCCTCACATCAGCTTTATTCTTAATAGCTCCCAACTAGAAACACATGGAGAGGTGTCCATCCACAGAAGAATGGAGGAACACACTATAGTACATTCATATTCAAACATTAAAAAGAACAAACTATCAGGGAGCCTTGGTGGCTGAGTTGGCTAAGCATCCCATTCTTGATTTGTGGGTTCAAGCCTGGCATTAGGCTTCATGATGACAGCACAGAGCCTGCTTGAGATCCAATCTCTCCCTCTCTCTCTGTGCCCCTCCCCCGCTCACACACTCACTCTGGCTCTCTTTCAAAACAATAAATAAATAAATAAATAAATAAATAAACATTAAAATATAAAATAAAAATAAAAAGAACAAACTATCTCTACATGCAAAAACACAGAAGAATCTTAAAAATACTATATCAAGAAAAAGAAAGCACATACGAGAAAAAAACATACTATAGAAGTCTCTTAAATGGAATTTAAACAGGCAAAATTAATCTATGGTGATAGATATCAGAACAGCAGTTACTTACAGGGGAAGTATTGGCTGGAAATGAGCACAACAGAACTTTCTAGAATGATGGGGATTTTTATACATTGATGTGGAAGATATAGGTCCATGGGTGTTATACATTTAGCAAAACTTAACAACCTATACATTCAAGCTCTGTTGATTTTACTCTATGCAAATGATAGTTACATCAATAAAAACTTTGTTAGCACAAAATTGTGAAGATCAAGTCAAAAAATGAAAGTTACATTGTAAAAATTGGAAATCTGTATCCGGATATTGAGCAGACACCTGCCTTTTCTATGAAAAAAAAAATCTTTAGAAAGTAGCCAAGAATCTATTGTCCCTAGAGCTGTGCTCCAAATAGACTACTATCTGTGTTTGGTGATGTGGTAGAAATAAGAGGCAACAGTAAGCCTCCCTCTGAAAAGCAGCTGGGAAAGGAAAACCTGACCTCCAGCTTCTCTGGTCACCAGTGCCTGCAGCCTGGGTTCGCCTGAAACCACAGGGCAGCCATTAGCAGACAGAGCGGTCCAAACTCAGGATGAGCTCCTGTGAAGCTCAGGATCTTCCTTACTTTCTTCTGCAAATTATTATAAAATACTCAGCTGACACAGGATTTAAATAGCATTTTTTCGTATTTAAAGCTGTAGAAGAACCATTCGTTACTGATTTCACATTTTATTTGTAAGCCAATAAAAATTTCCCCTCGATCCTTAGTCTGTGTTTCTGAAGTGGAGTGTTAGACCATCTCCCAGGGAAGCTAAGATGTGTGCACCTGCTGGGAAGGAGCAAAAGCAGGGGAGACCCAGGAACAGACATTCCTTCAGGGGAAAAGCTGTTTTTTCTTCTGTATTTGACTTTTCTGTTTGGAAAGCCTGTTTCTCTCCTCTCCTGTGAGGGACCTCATCTCTACTGAACTATATGACCGAAGTCTTTCCATACAAAATAAAAACTGCACAATAGTGCTGGCTTTCAAGGATTTATAATATGTTTATGCATCTTGAGGAAATCTTTCTTTAAAATGTTTACCATTTATTTAGATTACTTATATGGTCCAGGACACCAAATTATTGGAGACAGTGAATCCTTTAAGTAAAATCTTGTTTCTCAGAATATTTTAGAATTTTTAAAAAATGTTAAGTGTTCAGAAATCTGGTATTTGAAGCTGTTTCCTTCATTATACAACTAGTGCATAGTTAAATTCACATTTGTTGGTGTGAGTTGTAAGTAGGTTAGAGATTTTTTTAAATTTTTTAAGTTTATTTATTCATTTACTTTGAGAGAGAGAGAGACCATGAGTGGGGTAGAGGCAGAGAGAAAGGGAGAGAGAATTCCAAGTAGTTTCCAAGCTAACAAAGTGCAGAGCCTGATGTGAGATTCAAATTCACGAGATCATGACCTGAGCCGAAATCAAGAGTCAGATGCTTAACAGAATGAGCCACCCAGGTACCCCTATCCCAGTGCATTCTGAAGGCAGCATTGTGATTACAATTCTATGCTATGGTGTCTGTAATCCTTCTACCCTCCATTCCCTGTATCTCCCATACCACCTTTATAGATTTGCCAGACAAATGAGGCTGAGCAAATGCTGTCATCTGGCCACTCGATGGGGGTCTTATAATCCTTGATCACTTTCTTTGTAATTTATTCCCTATTCTAAAACAATGTCTAGTGAGATGGAAATGCCAGCCACACGGCTTTTCTCTTTATGGCTCATTCACTGAGAAAGTACAGCAAAATTGCTGGATTCCATCATTTGGAATGAAGGGTACATGATCAGGACAATCAATTCCTGCTGAGCAGCAGAGAAGAGATCAAGTACCCTGAAGGGAACACCTTAGCAATTTAAATTAAATCTCAATTTGACCACCTAAGAAAGTTGAAGGTAGCTGTGACTCAGAGACTTCACCTCAAATTAATCTATTCTCAGTTTTGTCCCAATGCTTCCATCAAGCAGAGACCATTTCTGTGGTGCACTGTTCACTGGTGTTTATGTGCCTGCTTCGTGATGGCTGACACACTTGTGTAGGTGTCTTACAACACAATCAGCAGGGCTGCTGGATAATTCTGCTCCAAGTGCTCAGTTGTCAATTTTGAGTTGTGGTCAATTATATAAATGCCTTTCAATATTTAATTCCAGAAAACTCAAACACTAACAAAACCTGCAGACTTTAAGTAAATTTGGGTGGACACTTAGTCCAAATCTGAAAGGAATGTAATTTCCATGACAGACACTTCCTTCAGGCCACTCGGCACAAATGTGTTTCCCCAGGTGACGGAACTTCAGGTTTTGTCTGCCTCTCAATGACTGCCTTCGTCTCAGACTTTCAGCTTCTAGAACTTTGAGAAAGAAAGTCTGTTCTTTATAAGCTCCCTAGCCAATGGTACTCTGCCAACAGCCCACTTGCACAAACTAAGACAGACTTTATGCATGGCTAAGAGATGAGTCCTGATTTCCACATATGGGTGCAAGCCTCCGTAGGGCTGGATGCACAGACAACACTACTCTTCTGGGCTTCCCTTTTGAGGCCCAAGAACAGGATTGTTTGGCGTGAGAGGTGAAGATGGCTGCTCTTCTCCACCAGACAGGATAGAAGCTGAAAAAACTTGAAGGGATTCTGGACATCAAAGCTTAACTTGGAGCAGCAGAGGGATTAGTGGAAATCAAAAAAAAAAAAAAAAATAGCCTGTACAATGTTTATCAGGCTTTTTTTTCTATGTAATCCATTGCCTAAGGAAGGAGTAAATTAAACTGAGTGATTCCTTTTTTCATGTATATCAGATTAAAACTTATATGCCACTTACTTTCACTCAATCATATAGCATGTTCATCCTTTATGTCAGTACATGTAGATCTATGTGGTTCTTTTATATGGTTATGTGGAATTCTACCACAGGGACATATCTGGTGGGGGATGTTGACCTGTCCTCAGATTGATATTTTTCCAATATAAGTGTTGTACAAATATTCTTGTCCATGTGTGTGGATACTTCTTTAGATTCTTGGGGAACATACTAAATCAATTAGTATTCCCATTAAAATTTTGCAGATATCTTCTAATTGCCCTCTAAAAATCCTAAGCCAATTTATACCTTCACACAGTGTGTGAGAGTACTCCCCCACACACCCATCCTAGCCCACACTGGATGTGTTAGTTGGGAATCTACAGATTCAAATTGTTCTGAGGACTTCTCTGTGGTAGAACTCAACTCATTACGAGAGTTTTTGCTTTGTCTTTAATATTTAAAAAAAAAAAACAACAACAGATTAGTACTGTCTATAATGACCTGTAGTGGGTAATCAATTCTTAAAATAGAATCATGTGGCATGTCACTTTTTGCCACAAGTGGCCATGTACAAACCAGTCTAAGTGAATAGAAAGCATATAGTCTTCCTCTTTTCCTCCTTGTCTCTATTTTAGATGTATACAGGTTCAATGAAGAACAACTCTTTAGCAGTCTCAGGAAAATATGAACTGGTGTCATTCTTCCTTCACATCCCAATCACATGATTTTTTTTCTGAGCACAAATGTATTATTGCTTATTTATTATTAACTGTGAGCACAGATGTATTATTGCTTATTTATTATTAACCCCCCAGTGAGGTATCCAGAAATCAGACTGTTAGCAATATCTCCACATCTGCAGACAGCAATGATAGTCACATGAAGACTGTCATTGCCATGGGCCTGTCACAAGGCTCTGTCCCCTTAACCAATACTGAGAAGAGCCTGCAGTGAAGGAGGGGGCCTGTAGGCAGTCAGCTGGGTCATCAAGATGGCAGGGGGCTAGAATGGCAGCAGCACAGAGTGAGATGATCCCCAAAGCCAGTTTCTCCTGCAGGTTTGTAATATCATAAGCGTCTGTCTACCACAAATGAGCATAAGGTTTGTAAGGTCATGTGGCCCTGACCTCAAATCTGTGCCTGGGCAGGAAAGCTTCCTGGAATATGAGGCATAATTCTGCCTAACATGGCTCAACTAAGCTGATGCAACGAAAATGCACTAATTCCTTTCCCCAAAGAGGAGATAAGGTTCTGGAATGATATGTATTTATCTCCTTGATAAGTAAATAGTATAATGAAAATCAACAAAAAATACCATGATATATGATATATTCAAAGTGCTGAAAGGAAAAAATCTATAGTCAAGAATATTCTATCCAGCAAGGCTATCATTCAGAATAGAAGAAAAATAAAAATTTTCCCAGACAAACAAAAGTTAAAAGAATCCATAACCACTAAACCAGACTTATATGAAATGTTAAAGGTGACTCTTTGAGTGAAAAGGAAAGACCATAAGTAAAAGTAAGAAGTGGAAAGCGCAAAAGCAGTAAAAAATTAGTATATCTGTAAAAATCAGTTAAGAAATTCACAAAATAAAAGGGTGTAAAGTATGACACCATATACCTAAAATGTGTGTGGAGGGAGAGGAGTCAAGAGTGGGTTCAAATTTGAGCAACCATCAACTTAATATGAACTGCTATATGCAGAATAAAGGTAACTACAAATTAATAACCAGTAATAGATAAGCAAAAATTAAGAGAAAGGAATCTGAGTATATCACTAAAGAAAGCCAAATACTCATGAGAGAAGAGAGCAAGGGAAGAAAAGAACAGAGAAAAACAGCAACAACAAAACATAAAATAAGTAACAAAATACTAATAAGTACATATATATCAATAATTACTTTGAATTTAAATGGAATAAACACTCCAATCAAAAGACATAGGGGGACAGAATGGATAAAAGAACAAGATCCTTCTATATACTGCCTGCAAGAGACTCATTTCAGACATAAAGTCACCTGCAGATTGAAAGTGAAAGGATGGAGAAACAATTATCATGCAGATGGATATAAAAAGAAAGCCAGACAAAATAGACTTTAAAACAAAGACTGTAACAAGAGACAAAGAAGGATACTATATAATCATAAACAGAATAATCCAACAAGAATATACTAACAATTATAAATGTATATGAACCCCACATGGAACACCCAAATACCTAAAGCAGTTAATAACAAACATAAAGGAACTAATTGATAGTAATCTAATAATAGTGGGGAACTTTAACACCCCACTTACATCAATGGACAGATCATCCAAAGAGAAAAATCAACAAGGAAACAGTGGCATTAAGTAACACCTTGGACCAGATGAATTTAACAGATATATTCAGAACATTCCATCCTAAAACAGCAGAATACACATTCTTCTCAAGTACACATAGAATATTCTCCAGAATAGATCACAAAATATGTCTCAACAAATTCAAAAAGTCATACCATGCATCTTCTCTGAAAACAATGCTATGAAACTAGAAATCGATAAAAAAAAAAAAAAAAAAAAAAAGCCCTGGAAAGACCACAAATACATGGAGTTTACATAACATGCTACTAAACAATGAACAGGTTAACCAAGAAATAAAGGAGGAAATTTAAAAATACATAGAGAAAATGAAAATGAAAAGACAACATTCAAAATCTCTGGGATGCAGCAAAAGCTGCTCTAAGATGGAAGTTTACAGCAGTACAGGCCTACATCAAGAAGGAAGAAAAATTCCAAGTAAATAATCTAACCTTACACCTAAAGGATCTACAAAAAGAAGAACAAACAAAGCCCCAAACCAGTAGAAAGAAGTAAAAAATAAAGATTAGAGCAGAAACAAACAAAATAGAAACTAAAAACAAGGAAACAATAGAATAGATAAATGAAACCAGGAGCTGGTTCATTTAAGAACATCAACAAAATTGATAAACCTTTAGCCAAACTCATCACAGAGAGAAAGAGAGAGAGCTCAAATAAACAAAATCAGAAATGAAAGAGGAGAAATAACCACCAATCCCACAGAAACAGAAAAGATTGTAAGAGAATATTACAAAAAATTATATGCCAACAAACTAAACAACCTAGAAGAAATGGATAAATTCCTAGAAACACATAACCTCCCAAAGATGAATCAGAAAGAAATAGAAAATTTGAACAGACCAATTACCAATAATGAAATTGGATCAATAATCAAAAACTCCCAACAAAGAAAAGTCCAGGACCAGACAGTGAATTCTACTGAACATTGAAAGAAGAGTTAAAACCTATTCTTCTCAAATTATCCCAAAAATAGAAAAGAAAAGAAAACTTCCAAATTCATTCTATGAGGCCAGTATTACCCTGATACCAAAACAAAAGACACCACACACATAAAAAAAGAACTACAGATCAATATCTATTATAAACATATGCAAAAATCCTCAAAAAAATACTAGCAAACCAAATCCAACAATACATAAAAACTCATTCACCATGGTCAAGTGGGATTTAATCCTGGGATGCAAAGATGGCTCAATATTCACAAATCAATGAATGTGATACATCACATCAAGAAGAGAAAGGGTAAAAACCATATGATCATTTCAGTAGATGCAGGAAAATCTTTGACAAAGTAAATCTATTCATGATTTAAAAAAAAGAAACCTCAAAATAGTAGGTTTAGAGGGAATATATCTCAACATAATAAAGGTCATGTACGAAAACCCACAGCTAATAGCATTCCTAATGGTGAAAAACTGAGAGCTTTTCCCTTAAGGTCAGGAACAAGACAAGGATGTTCACTCTCACTACTTTTATTCAACATAGTACTGCAAGTCCTAGTCACACCAACCGGACAATAAAAAGTAATAAATCAGTAAGGAAAAAGTAAAACTTTAACTATTTGCAGATGACATAATAAAATCCTAAAGACTCCACCAAAAATTACTAGAGAAATGATAGATGAATTCAGTAAATTCACAGGATACAAAATCGATGTACAGAAATCTGCCATATTTCTATACACTGACAATGAAGCAGCAGAAAAAGAAATTATGGAAACAAATTCATTTACAATTGCACCAAAAACAATAAAATACCTAAGAATAAACTTAAGCAGGAGACGAAAGACCTCTACTTTGAAAACTATAAAACATTGATGAAAGAAATTGAAGATGACATAAACAAATGGAAGATATTCCATGGATCAGAAGAACAAATATTGTTTAAATGTCCATATTGCACAAAGCAATCTACAGATTTAATGCAATCCCATCAAAATACCAACAGCATTTTTCACAGAGCTAGAACGAACAATCCTAACATTTATATGGAACCACAAAAGACCTTGAATAGCCAAACCAATCTTGAAAAGGAAAATTAAAGCTGGAGTATCACAACTCCAGATTTCAAGTTATACTACAAAGCTGTACTTATCAAAACAGTATGGTAATCAAAACAGTATGGTACTGGCACAAAAATAGACACATAGATCAATAGAACAAGATAGAAAGTCCAGAAACAAACCCACGATTATATGGTCAGTTAATCTTTGACAAAAGCAAGAACTTGCAATGAGAAAAAGAATCTCTTACAAATGGTGTTGGGAAAACTGGACAGCAATATGCAAAAGAATGAAACTGGAACACTTTCTTACACCATATACAAAAATAAACTCAAAATGGATTAAGGACCTGAATGGATACCAGACCTGGAACCATAAAAATCTTAGAAGAGAGCACAGGCAGTAATTTCACTGACATTTTTACATATGACACCTGAGGCAAGGGAAACAAAAGCAAGAATAAACTATTGAGACTACATCAAAATAAAATCTTCTGCACAGCAAAGGAAACAATCAACAAAACTAATAGGCAATCTATGGAATTGGAGAAGATATTTGCAAATGACATATCCAGTAAAGGCTTAGTATCAAAAATATATAAAAAACCTACAGAACTCAACACCCAAAAAACAAATAATCTGATTTAAAAAATGGGCAGAAGACATGAACAGACACTTCTCCAAAGAAGACATTCAACTGGTCAACAGACATGGAAAAAAATGCTCAACATCTCTCATCATCAGGGAAATGCAAATCAAAGCTACAAAGAGATATCACCTCACAACTTACCAGAATGACTGAAATCAAAAACACAAGAGACCACCAGCGTTAATGAGGATGTGGAGAAAAAAAAAACACTCATGCACTGTTGTGTACTGCATCTTCTTTATCTGTTCACCTATCAGTGGACACTTGGGCTGCTTCTATTTTATATATATATTTATAATATGTATATAAATACATACATAATATGTATAAATATAAACTTATATATATGGATGTGTGTGTGTATATATATATATACATATATGACTCAAGATATGTATATATTAAGTCATAATATATTGAGCCATTAAAAAAGAATGAAATCTTGCCGTTTACAACAACATGGATAGAGCTATAGAGTATAATGCTAAGCAAAATAAGACAGTCAGAGAAAGACAAATACTACATGATTTCACTCATATGTGGAATTTAAGAAACCAAACAAATGAACAAAGGGGAAAAAAAGAGACAACCCCCCCAAAAAGATTCTTAACTATGAAGAACAAAGAGATGGTTACCAGAGGGGAGGTGGGTGGGGGGGATGGTCAAATAGGTAAATGGGATTAAGAGTACACTCATCTTGATGAGCACTGAGTAATATACAGAATTGTTGAATCTCTATATTGTACTCCTGAAACTAATATAACACTGTATGTTAATTATACTGGAATTAAAATAAAAATTAAAGGGGTGGCTGGGTGAGTCGAGTGACCGACTCTCAATTTCAGTTCAGGTCATGCTCCCAGGGTTGTGGGATTCTCTCTCTCTCTCTTCTTCTGCCCCACTCCCACAATTGCTCCCTCGCTCTCTCTCTAAAAAATAAAATTAAATTAAATTTTAATATTCCATGCTCACACACATATACACAAACAGAAATGTATTCATAACAAAATAGAAAGGAAATTCTCATGACAATTACAGTCTCTATCACTGGCACTGGTCACGTGGTCCTACATAGCTGGTATTTATAACTACTTTCTTCCATTAGGCATTCTGTATTTCCTTAACCTTCAGTTTGCACCTGAGCTAGTTGTGGTTCTTTACACGATATGGTGACCCTAAACTTCATCTCTTATGGGTCCAGGCCATTATTAGTCCTGCCTAGATTGGATTCTTGTAATTTTCCATTCACCTTAATCATAGGCCACCCAGAGAGATCTCTTGTATTCCAGACATACCCTTTCTTACCTCCACTGTGGAGTAGCAAGTAAGGAACATTCACACGAATGAGCTCCTTCTTTACCTGTTGACTCAGAGGCATGAGGAACCCAAAGTGGCTGGGAGGTAGTATTAACTTCCACACCAATAGCTTCACTGTTGTGTGGCTTCACTATTTTCTTCTTCAACTAAGATATCTAGGCCAGAAGAGTGTAAGGTTATAAGAACAATAAACAAAAATTTACTAGTAGGTCACTAGAGGTAATAGTGAGTGGTACCATTTCCATTTCCACCCCTTAATTCTCAGACCTTTTTATCTTGTTTGTTGGGGAAAAAGCACCATATTGGATGCTTATTCACACCACATACAAACTCCTAGAGAACCTTACCTTAGCTTTAAATGTATTGCCACCATGTTGGCACTGTAATTGAGCCTTCAAAAGGTCATTCCACCATTCTATCAAGCCAGCTGTTCTGGATGACAGGGAACATAATACCAATGAGTTCCGTGAGCATGGGACCATTACTGCACTTCATTGGCTGCAAAGTGTGGTCCTTGAACACAGAAATGCTGTGTGTAATACCATGACTGTGGATAAGGCATTCTACAAATCCATGGATGGTAGTTTTGGCAGAAGCATTTTGTGCAAGGAAGGCAAATCTGCTGTATTCAGACTGTTCCAGGAAGAACAGAAGACTGCCCATTCCATGACAGATGTGGTCCAATGTAATCAACCTGCCACCATGTAGCTGGCTGATCACCCTGGAGAATGGTGTCATATCAGGGACTCAGTGTTGGTCTCTGCTGCCAGCAGATTGGGCACTCAGCAGTGGCCATGGCCAGGTTACCTTTGTGAGTAGAAGTCCATGTTGCTGAGCCCATGCACAACCTCCATCCCTGCCACCATGGCCACTTTGTTCATGGGCCTGTTGGGCAATGAATGGGGTAGCTGGGGAAAGAAGCTGAATGCTATTCATAGAACAGGTCATCTTACCCACTCCTCCTATTAAAATCTCCTCTGCTGAGTTCACCCTTTGGTAAGCATTCACATGAGACACAGATATCTTCATATTTTCTACCCATTAAGAGAGGTTTACCCACATACCTTTTCCCTAAATTTCCTTGGGGCCATTTATCCAATCATGGTCCTTCCAAGTCTCTGGTCATCCTACTAAACCATCAGCCAAGCTCATGAGTCAGAATATAATCCCATGTCTGGCCATTTCTCCTTCCAAGCAAAGGAAAAAACTACATGCACCACTAGAAGTTCTGTCCACAGATAGGATCTCCCTTCCCCACTGTTCAAATATGTCCCAAAGGAGCTTCAGTGCTACAGTTGTCTATTTTTGGGTGGTGCTTGTCCATCATAGAGAACCAACTGTAAACTAAGCCCCAGTCTTCTCTTTCTCTATCAACAGACTATAGACAGATCTCATTGAGGCCATAAGTGCAGGTTGGAAAGAGAAGGCAGAGGTTGGGTACATGGGCATTTGGGTCCCTTCCTAAGGTAAATAATCTACTTGTGCCTTCAGGGCCTACTTAGGCCTGATTGTGCACATACCACTTCCATCTGATGAAGGAGTGTTGATGTGCATGTCCAACTTTATGGCTTGGTACATCAGATAACATCCATGAATGATAGGCATCCCAGGTCCCACTGTAATCTAATGACCTGTGGTTAAACTTTCAGTCTCTACTAAGGCATGATAAGGTAGACCAAGACCTACTTATCAAAAAGAGAGTAGGGCTCTCCTCTAAAATCCTCAGGGTCTGTGCTGTGATTCACCTATAGGGGACTGGCAAAAGTTCCAAAGAGCACCCCTATCTGCCACTGATGCTTCAAGCACCATTGGATGCGACCCAAGAGGCCAAGTGGCCTGAATAGCAACTGAACCTTATTCTTACCTCACTCACAGAAGCAGTATTTTGGGTCACTATGCAAATAGGCTGGAGTAACATATCCAAATGAGGAATATGTTGCCTCTAAAATCCAAAGGTAACCTTGTACCTCTGTTTTGGTTGTAAAAAAAGCAACAACTTATCCTTCCCCTTAGGTGTGATATCTCACCCTGCCCCATACCACTGGACAGCCAGAAATTTCACTGAAGTAGAGGTTCTTGATTTTTTGTCTGATTTATTTCCCATCCTCTAACACATAAAAGTCTTATGAATATGTCTGGAGAAGTTGCTACTTCTTGCTCAGAGGTCCAATCAACATAATGTCACAGGTGTAATGGACCACAGCGGTATCTTCTGGAAAGGAGGGGTAATCATGATCCAAGGAAACTAAATTATGACACAGGACTGGAAAGTGTACACATCCCTTAGGTAGGACACACTTAGTGTATTGCTGACCTTTCTAGCTAAAAGCAAGCTGCTTCTGGTTGGTCTTATGACAGGGATTGGAAAAAGGGCATTTGGCCAGATCAAAGATGCTCACCAATACCAGGAGTAGTGTTAATTTGCTCAACTAATGCAAGCACATTTGGTTTTCATTGCAACTAAAGCCACCACGTAGTTAAGCTTATGATAACCCATGTTCTCCAAAATACATGTGTCTTCTCCACAGGCCAAATAGGAGAGGCAGATAGGGACGTGGTGGGAATTACCACACCTGCACCCTTAAATTACTTGATGGTGGCACTAATCGCTGCAACCTCTCCAGGAATGTGATGTTGCTTTTGGTTGTTTTCTCAGGTAGAGGCAGTTCTGGTGGCTTCCACTTGACTCTCTCACCATAATCATCCTCACTTCCCGTCAGGGAACCAATGTGGGGATTCTGCCAGATATATGGCTATATATATCTATTTCAGTTATGCATTCTAGCACCAGGGAAATAACCACAGGATGGTTTCAAGACCTATCAGGCCCAATGGGAAATGGAACTGTGCAAAACCCCATTGATTGCCTGACTTCCATGAGCCTATACTCTATTGGACCATGGTGATATTTGAGGTCTGGAATTAGTGCCAATTCAGAGTGTCTAGCAATCCCTGGAAGGTCTAATTATTTCCAATGTAGAGTTATCCTGGTAAAATGCCATAGGTACATTGGGGATAGCTGGTAGAAAGATAAACAGGATAATTTTTGGTAGTGTACCAGTGTCCTTCCTTAGGGGGACCTAGACTCCCCTTCATTCAAGGGTTCTGGGTCTATAAACTGACTCAAGTCTGGGAATTGATTGAGAGGTATTATCTTCTGTTTTGTGATTCAGGGTAGTTTCTTGTTCACTTGACTTGGAATTTTTCTGCTTCATTAAAATTTAGCAGTCTTTTTATCTATTTTAGTTCTAGGAACACTGTGATCAACCAGCCAACGTCACAGGTATGCGTGAGGCAGACAATTCTGATTGCTGCTCTGACTCTGCTGTCCATCACAGTGATGGCACCGGCCCTGCCTTGGGCTGCTGAGTGTTGCCACTGGGCCTGTCACAAATTCATTTCTCACAAGGTGGTAAAAATATGTCTTCTGCATCCTCCCAGTGTGGGTGTGAATGTCTTAAGTGACAAATCCAATCTAACATTCCAACCTTCCTATACCTGTGAATCCCTGCCTCTACATTAAACCAGGGCAGGTCCGGCATTTCCAACTCACTCACCATGGACATTTTGGTCCATGTATCACAACCAACCAAACTGCTAGACCCAAGCGGCAACATTAAATGCAGAACCTCTTCTTAGGGAGAAGAGATATGAATTCATATCAATGAATTCATTCTAATCCAAGTTTATGTTCTTCTTCCCACTGCCTCACTCCCTTAAGATCCATTCTTATACATGTTCCCCAGAGTTGGTTACATAAGTTAGAAAACTCGAGTAGTTCCTTTGGAGTATAGTGCACCTCCTCATGCACTTCATACCTCACCTTTAGGGGCCTGTTGGGACTAGACTCTATTTACAGGTCTAGAAGCAAAGAAGGGAGATAGGGGTGGGTCCTTTCTTAGTCTTAGCCTGTCTTAAACTGTCTTTGGCTAGCCAGGCTACCATAACAAAATATCACAGACTGGGTGGCTGAAATAATAGAAATTTATTTCTCACAGTTCTGGAGGCTTGAAAGTTCAAGCTGAATGTGATAGAGGATTGGCTTTATGGTAAGAGCTCTCTTACTGTCTTGTACATGGCCAGCTTCTTGTGGTGTCTTCAAATGGCCTTTCCTTGCTATGTGAGCTAGGAAGACACAGATTGAGAGAGACAGAGATCTGTTTCTGTTCATGTTCTTACAAAGTTACCAACCTATCATATTAGGACCTGACCCTATGGCCTCATTTGACATCAATTACATCTTAAAATGCTTTATATCCAAACAAGGTCACATTGGGCATTAGACTTTAGCATATGAATTTGGGGCAGAATACTATTCATGACAAAGGCCATGAATTTGTAGGGAAGAAATGATTCTTTTTACTGTTCTTGACTAAAAATTACCATTCCCTTCAACTATATATGTCACCAATAAATCAGAGTAATATTTACAGTACCCATGACTTTGTCATCATAGGAAATCAGATATTTCATATCAATTATGGTTGGTCTAGATATCTTATAAAAGTATTTACTCTTGTCACTATTTTGAAGTTAGAACACTTAGAAGATCCCCCACTGGAGGTACACATATAATCATGTTACCCAATTTGATTGATATATTTTGATAAATATATTTCAATATCCAGTTACCTTGTTAGTACATGTATTTTATTTCAAACATTTGAGAGCATTATTGTGAGACAGGACCCATGGGTATCATCTGATTGCCAGAGGTGCCAGGGCTGAGAGGCCCCCATTATGGTTGTTGGATTTGGGGTCACACTCTGCTGGTTAACAACTATCAGGATCACCCAGGATTGTCTCAGAAGTGATGTGTGGAAAGGTGAGCTGACATTTAGCCATGAAGTCCCACTGAAGACAAAGAAGTTTAATGATCAAGGCCTCTAAATTCAAACTTGAGAGCATAATATTTGATAGCCAGTACAGCACAATCAGGGTCAAGAACTCTGGAACTATGTGAAGGAGTCCTGAAGCCTTGAAAATAAAGATAAAAATTACCATCATGTTGATAGAATATTAGCAACCTACCTTCTCTCATAGAATTAATTCTGCACTAGCCAGCACATAGCACATAGCACCACACGGTAGTACCAGCCCCGGGATTGAAGGCTGGCCGTCATTAAAGATAATCAAAGAGAATGCAGAGGACAACAGCTAATGCTCTATGCTGCAGTCCTGGGGACAGCAACCAATGGACCACAGTCTTCCCTGGGGCCCCATGTCATTACCCCAGGCACAGTCTCTAACCCTCTGCCATTGTGTCCATTCAACATCTCTGGAAAGTGCCTCCTTTGTGACTTGCACTGATTCATGGGGAGATCTTCCCTTCTCCCCCCAGGAACCACAACTCTCTTCTCCTAGCAGAAAACTCCTCCACCCCTGAGTTATTTCCTCTAGAGTAGGTCCTGAGGTGTGGTTGTCAGGGCTGAGGGGAGACTGTATCAGATGTTGAGAGAGGCCCTGTAGCGGCCTGCAGACCTATGTCATACATGACAGTGATACTTTCAGAAATGTCAGTGTTCTTTTCAGGTTTATGTTTCTTTTCTGGGGACATGACCTCTCTACAGTCAGGGACATCTTTGTCCCACAGAAGATCAGGATTTGAATAGCAGGAACAAAAAGAGGAAAGAGTCACTGTTCAGCATTTGACATCCTGAATACAATTCCTGAGTCCACAAGAGTCTTGAGCACCAAGCTTTGAAGAAAGAAAAAGGGTGTCCTAATCCCAGGGCCCAAAAGGAAAATGTCCTTTAAGGTCACTGTCATCAAGGTATGAAGTGCCCATTGTCTATGGACGAGAAGGGAGAAGGGTCTCCCCAATACTGGGAAAGGGCAGGGGGTTCTCAAAGGCCAAGGGCAGGAGTCTGCTTGCATTCAGGCTGTGCATGGCTTGGGCCTAGAACGGGTGGCTCTGGAAGATTCCCAGGCACTGCCTTTGGCCACAAAATGATCAGGTCACACATCCTGGGATGACAAAGGGCAGCAAATACAGTTGTCCCTAAGACCCCAAGACACTTGTACAGGCATGGGGAGGAGAAGCTCCTTAAAGAAACAAAGAGACTAGATTTTACTTGAGTACTTACAAGTCACATTTTAAGAAGAATAGTGAAATATGATAGTTCTCTTCTAGTTCTACTCAGCCATTAACAAGAATAAAGGTTTACAAACAATTAAAGAAAATGTCAGACTCTCTAATGGGTTAAGACATTTTTGTCATACCAGCCACGTGCGCTCAGCTTTGGGTTCCTGTGTCTGGACTACTTCCCCACCCTCTAGTCTCCTCCACCTGACTTGTATGCTTTCCTGTTGCAAAGGGAACTGTTCTCAGTTGATGCCCCCTGATTCGCATAGTGGAGGCTCAATGAGCTCAGGGAATCCCAGCAGCCTGGGAAATATCCAATCCAAGCTGTGCCAAATGGTGTTACTAGAAACGTCAGTCTTGGTGCCTATGATCACCTGTACAGGAGAAGATCCCGCCCCAGGCACACAGGGCTTGGGTTGAACACAGGTGAAATGTGGGCCCACAGCAGCCTTTTCCAGGCACCATAGAGCAATCTACACACTGCACATGCATTTCCAGGGGCCGGACAGGAAATATGCTGTTGTAGGGAAGATACACAGCCTGCTGCACCCCTGCTTGCTCAGAGCTTGTGATCCAGACAGGTGGGGCAGCAGAAAGTCCCAGCTGGCTGGTCACACTCACAGGACTGCACCAGGGAGCTGGACCCCAGGAGGTCAGCACTGCCCTCCTGAGACCACACGCCACCATCATGCCCGACTTGTTGCTTGTTCTTTTTCCAGGAGAGAGGGAAACAACTTCCCACATTCACCTGCTCACTGGGAAGCAAGTTGAATTGTTTTTTACCGTGGTGAAATACGCATAACAAAATTGACCCCTTTTAACCATTTTCATTTAGTGCAGTCACATTGTTGCAACCCTCACCACCATCCATTTCCAGAACATTCCTCATCTCAAACTGAACTCTGTCCCCATGAAACACTAACTCCCCACTCCCCTCTCCTCCCAGCCCTCCAATTTCAACTGTGATGAGGGTAACATTTTTGGAAGGCTTATGTTCATTTTTATTGACTTTATTTTATGCAACCCACCCTTGATTCACCAGAAGCATCCATTGCCTTGGGAAGTGTAGTAAAGGAGAGATGAAAATAAGAGTCAAATATTCAGGCTTTGAGCTCTTGCCTTTCAATAAAAAGCCAGGCTTTATGGAAGGACAAACCATCCTTCCAAATGCCAGAAGCTCAGGAGAAGCTGGGTGGGACCTAGGCCATCCCGACTCACAATCGTTTTGTCTCCCACTGTGCTCATCTTCAGGAAATGAAAGATGTCAGCAAGCAGCATGATAACTGTGTTAACAAATGTTTACGTGGCTATCGTGGATGAGGATTCCAGGCTTCTATGTAATGTGGAAGGAAGGACAGGGATGGGAAGTTTAGACGGCAAGTGTCAGGATACTCAGGGATTAAAACCTGTTCTTCCCATTCTCCATCCCTGTGTCTATGGAACAGAGACGCACTGACCCCTGTGTTTCATGACAGGGCCATGGTCTGACATGTGCATGACTCCAGGTTTCCTACTAACGCTGAGATCTGTGAGCACGTTTCAAGAGCAGCCAGAATCACTATGCTTCCCAAAGTGAGGTCCAGCCTGTGGGACAGGAGGTGAGTTTTATAGCATCAGGTGATGGAATCCACATGGCCTCTAAATATTTCATGGGAATGGGCCTGTGGGGCTTTCTTTGTACTTCTATACACCGCTTTTTCTGGAAAAAGCATAACAATAAAGTTTAAAACCACACTGCCCAGAACAAACTGGTCACAAATCTAGAAAACAGAAATAAGAGCCACTGGATTATTTTTTCGCCCACGATTAAATTATTCACTTAAAGAAAGAGCCAAGTATCCCCAGACTCTAACTTTCCTCATTTTTTCAATCTATTCTTCTTTTTTAAAGTGACATTATAAATAATTAAATAATTAACATAAAATTAATTACTTTAAGTAATTAAAATTAAACATGCTTTGTGATGACAAAAGAAATAGGAATTGTTGCTCTTCTTTTTTTTTTTTAAATGTTTATTTATTTATATTGAGAGAGAGAGAGAGAGAGAGAGAGAGGGAGCAGGGGAGGGGCAGAGAGAAAAGGAAACAGAGAATCCCAAGCAGGCTCTGCACTGTCAGCACAGAGCCCGACACAGAGCTGGACACGGGATTCAATCGCAGAAAACTTGAGATCAAGACCTGAGCTGAAATCGAGTCAGACACTTAACCGACTGAGCCCCCCACACACCCTGGTACCCGTTGCTCTTTATAAGCAGTCTTACTTTGCAAAACGAAGTCTCAGTCTCCATGTTCTTCATGAAATTTTACTATTCCATGAAAATCCCAAAGTATGGGAACCTCTGACACACAGGAGGGCTGCTCAGGGTTCCAGAGTCAGTAAATGAGAAGCTCATCTTTATTGGAAAACAGGCTCAAACTACACACTTTGGGAACTGAAGTAGTAAAATTTATTTGTGTTTATCTTCAGGACAGCATCTTGCCAAAATGATGAATGACACCTAATCAAGTCGTAAGTGCACTTTGTCCAGTTTATGGGGCGTAAGTTAGATGTCACGAAGAGAAACAATCGGAACATTCTAGAAGATAACCAGTTTTGCATGTTTGTCCTAGGACTGTGTGTTCTCTATATGGAAGGGTCTTTCGTGGGGTCCTCACTATTCACTGCCCCTGTTGACCAATAAAGTCTTCCAGTCATTTCTCAATGGGAGTGCGGGCAGGGCCCAGCTGGACGGCAGGCTCCCAGATGCAGAGACATGAGGAGGCTGGAGAAACAGGGACCTGAGCCAGGTGGCAGGGGAGTCTCATATGGAGAAGAGCCCAGAGCACTAGTGAAAATGCATCCCCAGCGAGGGGAGCCCGCAAAGGATTTCAGCCCCTCAAACCAGATGAAGGACACAAACCCCCATAGAGTGGTTAATGAGAGTCAACAATAATGAACACTCAGAATAGGTCACTAGATGAGAAATCTTCACATATCTGAAGATTCTAAAGCTTATGTATGAAAAAAATATCTAACTTGATAGAAGTTTTCCAGATTTGAAAAAAATCTTCAAAATTCTTACAGTATTACCAATAGTGAGTTTTGAAGCTGGAGGTATTCAAAAAGATCAACAACTATAATATTGACTAATCATTTTTGTCTTTCATCATGGTAGGAAGATTGAATTTTCTTTCCATTCCTACTAAAACTTCACATTATAAAAGCTGTTATATGGTAAGATAATGTAGCAAAAAAGCATTATAAAGTGTGTCAACAGTTAATTAACAAATTCATATATTTTTAGAAAAAGTTCTCGGGGTGTTCTATTAGTCACCCTGACTGTGGGAAATGGGCACTCATGGATAAATCAGTGAGGGTCACAGCTCTTGGCCATGAGAACAGGTCTTTAGAGCCAGAAAAACCCTTGACTCATGAAACACAGACACAAAACACACACACACAACACACACATGCATACACAAACATTTATAGACAAATGCACACTTATGCATACACACTTTCACAGTATTCACATATAAGTGTACACTCAACACACACACACACACACACACACACACACACACACACACACTACATTACCATATAAATACTTAGCACAGGAGAATAACAGGCCCCCAGGTGTGGGAAGATGGCCTGACACTTAGTCTGAATTGTTAGTAATTGATGGCACAATTTTGTCTAAATCTCTTAAACCCTTTGTCTCCAGATCCCAAGACTGAGTTGAAGCAAACCATCTGTAAGTCTCTTTCAGTTGTAAATTCTGTGATTTCAGGAGGACAAGGAACATCATCTACCCAGAGCTGGCCTTAGGCCCTTCTCTGCCCTGACAGGAGCCCTGCAGGCTGGAGTCACAGCCTTGGGCACCAGCCAGGCCCCCTCACCAAACAGCAGTCCCTAAAGGCAGGGCACATCACAGCCCCGTCTGTGGGGAAACTCTGCTCTAGAAACTTGTGGAACTTCTTTCCTGCCCCTCCTCCCTACGCCCACAGTCTTCTTCATTCCTTAGGAGCAAAGACTTGGCCCTGTGAGCAACAGTCACAACCAGCAAGCAACTGAGGCTGGGGTTTGGGGAGATTAGCAGCTGTCCCCTGGTTCATTTCCTGCTCCTGCCACACACATTTCCAGAGGTCCCCATGAGAGGGGCCTGACCATTCCTTAAAATCCCCTTTTAGGGGCTCCTCCCTCTCCCTCCTCCAGGGTGTTCATCAGGGACTGCGCTCCCATCCCTGTCCTGGCCTGTGTCTGGAAGCTGCTAAGTCCCAGGCCTGAGGGGGTTGAGGCCCCAGCCTCTTAGCAGCATGTGACCTTTGGCTGCAAACATCAAGTCTGATCTTGCTCTCAGGTGGCCACCCAAAATACAGCTCCAATCCCTGAAAATAACCCCCCAGGGCCAATTTTTCAGGTAGCTGTGGAGTTGAGCCCCAAAACTGGCTCTGTGAGCAGGTACATTGTCATCCACCTTATGTCCCTGTCATGAGCCCGGGGCTGGTGCCCATGGTAGGTGCTCAGCAAATGTCTAGGGACCATGAATCAGACAACCTCATAAGCAATTTGGCCTGATTAAGTCCTCAAGAATCCAAAGTCTTTATGGCCTTTATCCCATGTATGCATTCAAACAGGGGGGCGGGGAAAGATTCACAGCAAACAAAAGATAAAGAGGCCAAACAAAATTCTTACCTTCTTTTCCTACAGCAACCACTTTAAAAGTTGTTTCTGAAATACCAAGTTCTTCCAAAACAGCAATCTATCATTTTTTCTATCCCCATCCCCCTTCTTTAGGGGTCCTGCTTTGTTGGATTCTCTAAACACAACAGGCAACCTTGCATATTCCTCCACAAGCTAAAATATTCCCGGATACTTTTAGGTTTCAGCTTTATCTTTTTTGACTTCATTTTTTAAAAACTGTGGTAAAAGAAGCATAAAATAAGATTGTTCATTTTAGCCATATGTACCTGCGCGGCCCAGAGGCAGCCGGTACGTGGGCATTGCTGTGCACCGCCACCACCAGCCGTCTCCAGAACGTTTCTCATCTTGCGCAACTGGAAACGTCGTTTTATCCTTCAAGGAAGGCATTCCACTTTGAGGCTCACTTCCCCTGACATCCCTCCGGGTTTTACAGCCTCGCTGCCATCTAGCGGCTGCTTATGCAGGAACAGCCAGGCCGGCCCTTCCTGTCGGAGGGGCTTTTCCAGGGTCACGCCATGAAGGTGTAGGGGCCAAGGGCAGCTGCCAGAAATGTGTCACTTTGGCATTTTGATTATTATAAATAAAAATTACTTAAGACACTCATACCCTCCCCCATTCCCCTGAAAGCAGGAAAGAACTCTCCCTGTGGCAGGCGCCCTCCCTGCGCCAGGAGGCAGAGACGTTCTCGTCACCAGAGAAGGGGATTCAGAGCCCAGAAGGCTGTATAAACAACCCTGTTACTTATTTCTAATTTCTCACCCAGTCCAAATCCTGTTCAGAATTACTGATTGAATCTCCTGGAGTTAAATTTTCCTGATTTTTTTCAGTTCCTCAAAGATCCATTGTCTCTCTGGGAGAAAACATTTATAAATGACATATCCAATAAAGGGTTAATATCTAAAATATATACGGAACTGATACAACTCAACACCCAAAAAACAAATTATCCACTTAAAAAACAGGCAGAAGACATGAACAGACCTTTCTCCAAAGAAGACATCCAGATGGCCAACAGACACATGAAAAGATGCTCAACATCACTGATTATTAATGAAATGCAAGTCAAAACTACAATGAGGTATCACCTCACACCTGTCAGAATGGCTAAAATCAAAAAACACAAGAAACAACAAGTGTTGGCGAGGATGTGGGAAAAAAGGAACCCTCGTGCATTGTTGGTGGGAATGTAAAGTGGTGCAGCCACTGTGAATGTTACTCAAAAAGTTAAATCCAGCAATCACACAACTGAGTATTTACCCCAAGAATACAAAAACACCAATTCAAAGGGATACATGCACCCCTGTGTTTATAGCAGCATTACTTACAATGGTCAAATTAGAGAAGCACCCCAACTGTCTATCGATAGACGAATGAGTAAAGAAGATGTGGTATATATACAATGGAATATTATTCAGGCACAAAAAGAAATGAAATCTTGCCATTTGCAACCACATAGATGGAGCTAGAGAGTATTATGCTAAGCAAAATAAGTCAGTCAGAGAAAGACCATATGATTTCACTCTTATGTGGAATTTAAGAAACTAAACAAAGGAAAAAAAGAGATACAGGGAGGGAGAGAGACAGAGAGAGAGAGAGAGAGAGAGGAATCAAGAAACAGGGGTCCTTGTAGGCTTGAGACTGTCCTCCACCTCATGCACTCCTGAGGGCTTACGGGGTCTCTTAACTTCCACCTTCTCCTTATACTTCCTGAGTGGGAACTTGACACTTTTGAACACTCAGAGAGCAAATTAAACTATGTGCTTCTTTAGCCTGCAGACTGTAAGCAATTTGTCTTCTTTTAATAAATTCTGAGGTTAGGTAAATTCAACCTCAGATGATCACTTTGGATGCCGTCACCTTTCTGCCACCTCTGAAACCCCAGCACTATTTCTGAATCCACCCCTCATGTCTAGGGGCTTACCCTCAATCCTTGTGGACCCACAACACAAATACCTGGCAATCCGCTGTGTTCGGTCCTTCCTCACCTGCAAAGTACTGACGTAGTCTTCACTAGCAAGTGGGGACGATGTACCCAAAACTGACTCTATGACATCCGTCCTGTAACTTAGCTGGGTTGTAACCATCTAAGGTCAAATGACCATGATATCTAGTGCACTTTTTTATTTTGGAAATCCTGTGTGTGTATTTACTTTTCTAAAATGTGAAGTTTTTTCCTTATTAAAATAGTGTACCTTTGTGTTTATAGATCATTGGTCACATTTTGTTCCATTTAAGGGTTGAATCAAACAGTGAAAGAGCAGCTGACATGAGATGTGCATATTTACAACTGTAAGAGCCAGAGGTCACCCAGCCTTTCCCCTAGTGGACCCCTGGCACATTCAGTTATATCCCTAGAGCCCAATCACATTTTTGACTTTACAAAAAGTTATTAGAAACTTCCCCACTACCACTTTATTTTTAATTTTGCCTCAAAAGGTGACATTTATTCAAAGGAAAAGAAAAAAGAAGAAATGATAAGATGTCCATCACTTGGCTCCCTTCTCTCCCCCCCTCCTCACTACTACTCAAGTGTCTGACTTCAGCTCCGGTCATGATCTCAAAGTTCGTGAGTTTGAGCCCCATGTCAGGCTCTGTGCTAACACCTGCTTCCAGTTTTGTGTCTCCCTCTCTCTCTGCCCCTCCCCCACCCTTGCTCACTCTCTCTTTCTCTCTCTCTCAAAAATAAATAAAGAAAAATTTTAATTTTTTTATTTTAAAAGGTAAAACTTCATACATCCTTTTAAAACAATAAAATTTCAACATATTAGACAAGTCGATCATACAAAGCTGTTTACAGCAGTAATAAGCAAAGTAGTAACATTTTACCAGTATAAAATACCACAGAATCAAATCACAACTTGTATCCTCAAAGGTTCAAGTGTTTTATCCCACATAATAAAGTGTGGTCAGCTTTAAAATTCATTTTCTGGATGTTTTGTTGCCAATCAAGGTCTTCTTCCCACCATCATCTCACACGGTAGGAAAGCTGGCCAAAGAGGCGATTCCACAATGGTTGTCCCGGTCTTTGGCCATCTTTATGTAGCCATCCATGCCCCAGTCAGTACCCCAGCTGAAAGAAGACAGCATTTGCCATTTTATTCAAATAAATCAAATACATTTGTCTTTATTAACAATGGGACTTGATACTGAGCAGTGCACCAGAGGCCAAGACAGATTCAGAAAGTATCAGGAGAGGCTGTTCTTGTTCATGGTTTACGTTCCAAACCTGCCCAGAAAGCTATTCCCCCAACCTTTCACGAAACTGCAAAATGAGAGACAGGAAAAAGGAACTCTCAGGGCAAGATGTATTTCAGAAATAAGAAAATTTTCAAGTTTAGAAATGCAGTGGTACCAAAACTATAGCAAGGACCTTAGCAAACTTGAGACAGTACCTTATTAGTATCAGCCAATGAATATGTCTGTGTTCCCCCCGTGTGGGGTAAAGACTTCTGCAACTTCAGCAGTGTGCTCAAGGGTTTGAGGACCTGCATCCAGACACTAATTCCAAAAAGGATTCCCTTTTCAATTTCAAAGATAAGTATTTTTGGCTTTTTATACCTGTTTTTGATAATCCAGTATTTTTGGTTCTCTGTCTCTGTTCCGTCAGCACCATAGCCAACCACCAGAACACCGTGATCCACATCTTCACTGCTACAGCTTGGATCATAATAAATGCCTGGAAAAGTAAAATTCAATGCTGGGGTGACATGTGGCTTATCAACCATGCTGGTAGGCATATCAAACTTCATTAAATATTTAATGAATATTTAAATTACATATTACATAAATTACACTAAATATTGAAATAACATAAATCCAGAGAGATTTTAAAAACAAGATTTTTTAATATGCTAGAGATTTAGGCCCTCATCTAATGCCACCAGAAATACAAGTTGGCACAAACTCTTTTCCAAATAACTTGCCAAGAAGCATAAATGACCGCTTATTGATGCCTTGTCATTCTACTTTTAGGATGTCAGCCTGGGGATACAGCACAAAATACAAAACTATTTGAGCCAAGAGGTTTTTTTTTCTAGTTTCAATTATATTAATACAATTCCTTAGAAATTTCGAAAGGTCTGGTAACTAAAAAAATGTAAATTGAGCTATACCAAATCAAATTCTGTAGCCATTTAAATATATTTATGACAAGCTTAAAATCATGAAGATATGATTCAAGTAATGTCACACAGAAACAACAGGCACAAATACTACATGTACAGAATGAACAACCATGTTAATCAACACACTCAAAATTCTACATTGTATTCTAAATACCTACTAGTCAATTATATGGTGCGTCATGGTACCATTTTTCTACCTAAATTTCCATATGAACAAATGCTTACCTTCTTTATAGAAGCGGAAGGTATCCAGGCTTGCATCTATAGCAGCAGAGATGGGCCCCACAGCTGCCAATGTGATCATAAGTTCATTCTCCTTACTAGGGACGTCCCAGTAGTCAGTGACATTGGCAACAGAGTTCTCAGGCCTGTATTTGCAGGAGTCTCCCTTTCAAAGGTAAAGGGGAAGAGACTTGATTACTACCATCCACCTCCTGGGGAACATGAGTTCAAAACAGTTTCAAACTTACTGAATTCAAGACAAATTTGTTATAATTCACCCCAGGAGCTGAAATGCTATTTATTGGTTGTTTTGAAATTGAAAAATCAGCAGGTGTATATTCAATGACACACTCTCGGTCTCCTTGTCCATAAGAAATTTTTCAATCTGGAGAAATCCATACCAGTATACAGAATGGTATACTGTACTTACCTCCACAAAACATAGAAGTAGGAACAACTATATGGTAACCATCAAGGCAGAGAACTATGCCGGATTAATAAATTTTAATGACAGTTCTGACAGTCTGCAGATACAAAGTCTACAATCTAAAATGTGACTATAAATATGGTAGCTGTTGTCTTTGAACCTGTTCAACTTGGATAACAAGACAAGAAGCTCTCTTTACCTGTGCGTGATATGGATAGGATTCCTCTGAGTCCAGGCCGCCGTTGTCCTTAACATACTGGAAAGCATCATCAATTAGGCCACCACTGTAGCCCTCATTGCCTTCAGTCTGAGAGCAGTCCACCAGGTTCTGCTCACTCAGTGAAACAAGTCTGCCAGTTTTCCGGAACATCTGTCCTTCAAGGGCACCAGTTGCACTAAAAGCCCAACAACAAAGACAATAACCCTGAAAACAAAATTGAAAAGCTCTTAGTCTACAAAATAAATAGTAAGAGTTTGACAACAGCCCATAGATCTAAAACTTCCTAAAACAACAAACTACATATTCTTCCTCAACATCCATAGCAAGGACACTAATTCCTTTTGTCTTCTATTCTTTTTTTTTTTAATGTTTTATTTAATTTTTGAGAGAGACAGAGACAGAGTACAAGCAGGGGAGGGGCAGAGAGAGAGGGAGACATAGAATCTGAAGCAAGCTCCAGGCTCTGATCTGTCAGCCCCATTGTGGGCCTCAAACTCACAAACCACGAGATCATGATCTCAGTCGAAGTTGGACACTTGACCAACCGAGCCACCGAGGTGCCCCTGTCTTCTATTCTTGAGAGGGACCTGCTGAATATTGTCACACCTGATCCTTCACAGGAGTTACATAGCCTTTCTGTCTCCAGTCCACAGATGAGGGGATCTCAACAAAGAAAGGTGCTTGGAACACTTTCCACTTCTTGCGCTTCTGGATTTTAAGGCCATTCATCACCTGCCTGAATTCTTCATTGGTCTTCAAGGAAAAGGAAATAGAATGTTGACAAGCGTGAGTTTTTTTTTTTTTTTTAAGTGCTGTGAGGAAAATAAAAAAAAACAAAAAATAAACAAATAAATAAACAAATAAATAAACAAACAAACAAATAAATAAATAAATGATATTGTGAGGAGGACACACATAACATTCAGCAATCCATGCCACACTCACCATGTCACCAAAGGCATTCATTGCCATTGTGAAGGTGTGTTTCCCTTGACTGTATTCCCGATTGTGCTGTTCAATCATTTTCATATTCCTCTCCCACACTGCTCTCCTCCATACTTCATCCTGCAGAGAAACAAGTATCTTATCATTTTGACTTCTATTTGAAAGCAAATCACCTGCACCAAGTGGATGTGCTCCCAGCAAGAAGGAGAAACCACAGCCAGGGATGGCCTGATGCTTCTGTGAGCTGTTCTCCAGCAACCACACAGCAGGACATATGCCCACGTTGTGTACAGTCAGGGTGCCCTGCTTACTGCCTTGGTAAGAGCTGGTAAGAGCAGACTCAAGCTACTCTGTGTTATGAACTCCCACCAGCGTGGAACATTCTCTGCAAGTTTCACTGGGCAGTTTAGATGTTACCAACCATGCCATAGAGTTTCCCATGTGTTGCCTTCCACTGGGACCATCGTGCATCTAAGTTCTGATAGAGCTGTGGAGCAGCTGAGGCTACCCCCAAGCAAAGGGCAGCCAGGAAGAGTAAAGGATGCATGTTTCAAAAACCTGGGAAGGGAAAAGAAATGAGTATCTGATCAGGCCAAGCTGTCTGAAAAGCCAACCTCCTTTTTTCTGAGATGTAAAAGCCACCCCGGTGAAGTAAAAACATTCAATTTATCCTCCCGAGTATTTCCACAGAGCTGTGGAAGGAGGAAGGCTGAGGATGTGCGATGTGCGGGACACTGCCCTGCGACCTCCCCTTCTTCCCTTCTTCCAGGGGACTTGGATCTCAGGGAAGGGGGTGGGGGGAGGGCCCCGCAGCGAAACCTGCGGGGATCAGGGGGCCGCGGCTGGAGGGGCCAGACCTGCAGATAGAGCTTCCTAGGAGCCCCAAACTCCCGACTCCCAAGGCTGGAGGCCGCGCTGGTTCCGAGAGTGTCCCTCCCTACCCCCTGCTCAGGTCTTGCGCTGGAAAATCACCTGTGACAGGTGCAACTGTGCAGGTGCAGTCACAGGTGTGGGTCCGGGGGCTTCCCACTCTTGCCAGGGAGAAGAGTGCATCCTAGGTGCATTTAAGGCCTGGGACTCTGCCTGGAGGGCTCTGCCCCCATCACCTGCTCCCACCGCGATTGGTTGAGCCGATATGTGGGCGGGACCTCCGTGCTCTGGGACTTCAGTCTTGCTACGTGGCTGGGTTCATGCTTGACCTACCTAGGGAGGTCTTAACCATCTCAGTGGTATCCTGGCCAGGAGAGCTGGGGGACCAGGAACAGGACTGAGGAGGGACTCCAGTCTTGCTACGTGGCTGGGTTCATGCTTGACCTACCTAGGGAGGTCTTAACCATCTCAGTGGTATCCTGGCCAGGAGAGCTGGGGGACCAGGAACAGGACTGAGGAGGGAGGGCGGAGTGGTGGTGTATGGCGCCTGCCTGGGGACCCGAATGAACTAATTACCCTGAATCCATGAGCTGGCTAGTGGCTCACGAAAAGTAGTTCATAAGGAAGCCTAAATGGGTTTTCAGCGTCACCCTGCATGTCCTTTAGTCACCGAATTTTTGGTAAAAATCTCCCAGAGGATTGAGAACAGGATAATCTAGTCTAGTGTTCCTGTTTACTCCAGGCAAATGTGGGGCAGGTAGACGAAGTGGCTAATGCCCACCTTCGGATGTGTTATCACTGTTACAGGAAGGGATGCTCTGAGTTTGGGAAGACTCTGGAGTGGACTGGAAATGAAAACTCGGGACGCAATTGGACAAGGCTCAAATCCTTGGACAAAAAAGGGGCAGACGGGAGGGGTGTCCAGGGAAGGCGTGGCATTTTGTAATGCCTGTCCTACCTCTGACTGTCAAGAATTCTTCTTCCCTCTCAAACCTTTCTCCAAACCGACAGTAACATATTATTTATGGGGGGGGGGGGGGGGAGAATGGTTTAAAGAAATGGAGGAAAAGTAGAATCTAGAAACTACATTTACCTCTTCAGTATCCAACCTGGTTTTCTTGAGATTTAAGAACTTTAAGAAAAATTAGCAAAACAGCGTTTATCAGGAAACCATGAATTTGCTGTCTGACGACCGGTTTTGCTCTCCTTAGAAACACGATTCTATATGTCTACACCGCCTACTTCTCTGGACCTATGTCAATGATACACCCTAGTGACCTTCCTCACACATCTTCAGGACTTCTCTGCTCCCAGACAGCCATGGTCAAAGGGATTCTGAACACCGCCTGGAGTCAGGGTTGGGCCAGCATGGCCATTCTGCAGCTCTCTCCATGTGGGCCCCTCAGGCCCTGCAACACCCTCAGCCTGTTTCTTCAGTGAGGACATGAGGCAATAACTAAATTTTACTCAGAGGATTAAATGAGATAATACATGTCAGGCATGAGCATAGAGTAGGGCTAATTTAATACGGCTTCCTTGTGAGGGCTGTTGAACAGAAATCCACAGGCCCAAAATGGTGTCACTTAGGTTAAGGGCCCAAGTCAGGAAACCAAGACTTAATACCTAACCCAACTGCAGGTTCAACCCCTAGCAAGGTAACCCTGAAAGAGTCAATTTCCTGGTCCACACTGGGGAATTTACTGAGAGCCTTTCTGCTCTCATTAGCAGGGCTACCTTGTCCAAACAATGCATTCTTTGCTAATAAATTCCATTCTTCTCTTTTTGTTATTCCCCTGCTTCTTATTTATTTTTAAGATTTTATTCTTAAGTAATCTCTGCACCCAATGTGGGCTCGAACTCACAACCTCGAGATCAAGAGTGGCATACTCTACTGACTGAGCCAGCCAGACTCCCCTGCCCTGTCTTTTAAAATCTTTCTTTGGTTTAGCTCAGCTGAGTTCCCTTCTACTTGCCAGATGGGATACTGCCTGATTCATGGGTTGTCTAATAAAGCCAATTACATCAAGCTTACTTGGCTGAATTGTGCAATTTAACAGATTTGGAACAGAACAGGAACAAGCTCTGGAGTAAACTTCCAGCAGCATTCAGGACAAGGAGAAATACAAGGCATGGTTTCAAGGTCTTCCTTCTTTCCTAACACTGTGGGTAAGCTCCTCTGGGTCAAAGGTCCATTCTATTTGTCTCTAACTTTGCCTTGAAGCTCCTGATCCCATTAACCATCCATTACAGGTCAGGTCAGCTTGAGCTGCAGATGGTTATGCCAGGAGCCCAATGGTGCTGGTGTGTTTGCCAGGACTTCCACTGAGCTGACAGAAGGGTCACCCTGAGGCAACCCCTGCCTTTCATGCCACATTCCTCAGCAAGAGGTTCCCAAGGGAATGGATGGTGGTGCTCATAGGGCCTTCTTAGTGATGAGACACAGTGCTGCTGATATATGAAGGAACATGTTTGTCCTGTTTGTGTAAATAAAGGCTATTGCTAGCAGGATCTTGGAGGCCAAAAAGCCACAAACATTGGTAGGCAAGGCTCTAGCATTTAAAGGCTGCTAGAGCTCTGGCCACCTCAAGAAGTCTGCCATGATAGAATAAGTTGGTCATAGAATAGGTTAGATGGACACTAGGCCACCCTCCAGCTCAAGAAAACTTCCATGCAATAAACATACACTGTAAAACACACACTATCCCCAGTCCTGTGGCACTTCCCTCTTAGGTATTAGTTCCCCTCTGAGAAAGCCAAATTGAAGGGATCCTTCAATTCTAAAGAGTCAGGTGTGCTAGCTTCCAGCACACTTGCTTATTTCGTGCCTAAAAACTATGGTCCCAGAAGTTATATCAGCAAGATATATAGCTTTCTAGATATCAGTAGATAGCAACAGATATCTAACAAAATGGAAAAAAATTCTTAAAAATAACCTAGAATTACAGTGGCCACCATGAGGAACCTTCCAGTTAGGCCAGATTGTTCATTTAAGAAGTGTACATGAAAGTCAGGCATCCCAATCTAAATAAACAGAGTGGGGTGCCTACTTTAATTCATATGCAGAAGCCTCCAAAAGGCTTCAAGATTATAAAATAGTCCCAGTGAAAGATTCACTACAAAAGGCTACTGAACAATTAGAAACACGAGAGGTGCTTAAGACCAAAGACTGTAAAACTGACTTATGTCCTCCACCTCCTCAGCCCTCCTTTCCCTGAACTCTATGTCTGCCATTTTCCCATCCCAAGTGCCTTTCCACCTGAAGAGACACCCACCTTTTTTACAGGACACCACCTGAGGTTACAGGTGGTCCTCCTGAGAAGCCTTTCATCCTTGGTCAAAGACTGAACTAAGGCTCACAGTAAAACATTTCATAAACACAGCCAGGGTCCTCAAGAGTTTTCATTTGTTTGTTTATTTGTTTTATTCTTAAATAGATTCCCCCTGAGCCCAGGTGAGAGAAGGAAATAAAAATTCACATCATCCCTTCCTTTCCAACTCCAGACCTATTGGCTATGAATCCTTCTTTCCTAGGAAAAACTATTTCCTTCTTGTTCCTTTTGTTTTACATCCTAAGAACATGGTTTGGCTTTCCACTTGCCTCAGCTCTCTCTTTGGCCGTCTTTGGGAGTGGGTCTAGATTTTGTAAAAATAGTATCTTTTACACCCTCTTTGAGGATACCTCTTGGCTCCATGAAATCATTTAATACAATCAGAAATCTTTACCGTGTTTTGGCTAAAACCCAACAAAATATTTATTTTTAATTTAATAGCTTTATAATCAGAAATCTGGCCCAATTAAAAGCTGATATTCAGAGCCTGATAGATTTTTGTTTTTTAGCTTCTCCCTTAAAGCAAAATGCACTCAGAGGAAAAAGAAGGCTTTCTACAGGCAGATGGGTGTGTCAGTCCTTTGATATTATTTAGGCAACAACCAATTGTTTGAGAAACTAAACACTGCTGTCCCTGTGAAACTGGGAAAAATACTAGCAGAGAATGGAACAGAAGGCAGATTTGTTAAGCTACACGTAAGTCACTATTGATCACTGTGGCAGAATTTTAGCTATGTGTTGTTCAAAATAATTGTAGTTATAAACAGAGAACACTTCCACAATCACATAAGGTAACAAAATACTATTGATAAGATCACAGGACATATTGCCCCAGTACACTACATTTTATTAACTCACTGACGTACAATAGAGACTTTTTGCAGAGTTACAGTCTTTGAAGTAGAACAGACCCCCTCCCAATCAGACATGGAAGCAAAGAATAGAAGACAGCATCTTAAGAATGTGACTTCATTCTCCAACAGTCCTTGAATGCCACTCCACCCGGAGACCCTGGCTGTAATTCTTGCCCTTAAAAATCCTCATTTGTAAGTCAGGGGACAATTTGAGACCTTGAGCATTAGCTCCCTGCTCTCCTGGGTGACAACACACCAATAAATAGCCTATCTTTCTTCACTGCAACAGCTGGGTGTTCCTTTACTGGCTTGCAGTGCATTAGGCGGACAAACACTCTTTAGTTCCATTATACTTCTTTTATGAACCCAGGCTTTACAGGACCAGAGGTGTGCTTTCAAAAACAATTCAAAGACCACCAATCCTTTTTACCAATCCCAACACCTCCCTTATTTATTTTAAAAGGCTTATAAGTACTGTAAAGAAGAAACGTCCTTCTAGAAAGTGTTTGTATTTTTTTCCCAGTGCCTTTACAATGTAAATACTTAGCTTTCGGCCTGGTCTTCTCCAGGAACTCCTTATGGCCCATCTCTTTAAGATAAAAATTCCAAGAAGATATTTCTTCTCAAGTAAAAACAAGGAGGAAAGGCCAATGAAAATTTGACCCTCCAAATAGAAATACAATTTTAAGTTTCTTCTCCACAAATTTTTTTCAAAAAATAGCTTTAGCCATCTAGACCAATAACCTTAACTTATTCCATCCACTAAAAAACCCAAACCCAGATCCAGCTTTTATAACTAGTAAATTTTGTACCTATTTTATGGCAGTAATTTTAAAACAGAAGGTGTAAGGTCTGTGTCTATATATTCAAAAAGCTGAGTGAAACTCAGACAAGATGAACTCTGTGCTCAGAGACTCACTCTCAGCCTCCCAGAATGGCAATGCATACCTACACGTCACCTCTTCTTGATGTATTCATTTACCAACTGACACTTGGGCTGCTTCCATAATTTGGCTACTGTAAATAATGCTGCACTAAACACAGAGGTGAATATATCCTTTTGAATTAGTGTTTTTGTACGCTTTGGGTAAATACCGAGTAGTGCAATCACTTGTTCATATGGCAGTTTTATTTTTAATTTTTTGAGGAACCTCCATACTATTTTTCACAGTGGCTATACCAGTTTGTATTCCCACCAACAGTACATGCACTAGACTTCCTTTTTCTTCACATCTTCATCAATGCTTATCATTTTTTGTATTTTTTATTTTAGCCATTATGACAAGTGTGAAGTGATATCTCATTGTAGTTTTGATTTGCATTTCCTCCATGATGACTGATGTTAAGCATCTTTTCATGTGTCTGTTGGCCATCTGAATGTCCTTTTTGGAAAAATGCCTCTTTGTGTCTTCTTCCCTTCTCCCCCCCCCCTCCCTTTTTTAATTGGATTATTTGGGTTTCTAAGTGCTAAGTTTATCAGTTCTTTTTACATTTTGGATATTAACGTTTTATTGGATATGTCATTTACAAATATCTTCTCCTATTCAGTAGGTTGTCTTTTAATTTTGTTGATTGTTTCTTTCTTTTTATTTCTTTTTTTTATACCTTCTCTCTGCCTTTTAAAATGTTTCTTTTGCTTAGTTCAGTGGAATTTCCCTCTATTTGCTAGGTGGAATGCTGCCCAATTCATGAATCATTTAATAAAGCCAATATAGGTCTTCCAATTTACTTGGCTGAATTGTTATTTAAGAGGTCAAAGACAAAATCTTTCCAGAGGCCTTGCTTATTTCAGAAAATAGTTATTCAAGAATTTCATACACAGGCAATTCCTACTTACTTTTTACTTTCCACGAGCCAGGTCACAAGATTGGTGAAATGTACCATAAAGTATAGTGGTAAGCAAGCTTGTATGTTACAAGCCAAGATACAGCTAGTAATATTCTTAAATTTGGCTTCCGAAATGATATATTACTCATACATGTCTTAGGACTACACTTACAGAACCTAAAATAAAATTCATTGTCTCCTGTTTTACCCATCATGCTAGAGATAATGTTCTATTGTAAATTACAGATAGCTTTTCTTGCCTATTTGAATTTAGGAGGTCATTTGAGGGTGCTTAGGTGGCTCAAGTTTCCTTAAAAATGATGAGATTGCAAGGAGATGACATTTCATACCCAGCAGAATTGATGAAATTGACAAGGGTGCAATACTAAGTGTGGGTGGAGATGTGGGACTGTAACTGAAATAACATGAGTTCGCTCCCTAGTGAATTACAGGTAGAGACTACAACAAGTGGAGTTGTTACCACAAAGAAAACTGTGTTTGCATCAAATAAGGAGATCACAGGAAGTCTTTTTGTGAAGCCATGAGTCCCTAGGTGGGGATAAAAGGGTTTCTTTTATGTAGGGTTAGGATGAGCATTCAGAAAAGGGAGTTTTGTTTTCCATGTAAAGGCAGGCAGATGGTTGCACAGGTGTACTTAAAATACCTATACATGTTATGTTAATGAAGCTTGGGTGGATATTTTAACATTATAATGAGGTAGAGGTAACTGCTGGACACCCCAAGGTCCATCCACACAGATATGAGTCTGCCATTGATCAAGCCCAAAGTGGTCTAGGCCAGCTAAAGCTCTTTCTGTTGTTTGCCTATAAAAGATTAACATGCCTGTGAAGAATGAGGGTGAGTGGGTGTCTCCATGTGACAGTTTTAACTTTATAAACACTATGGGGCACAGTTTCAGAACCACAGGAACTCTCAGACATTACTAGTGAGTGTAAAAGGTAAACCACTCTGGACAGGGGCTCATCAGCTTCTTATAAGGGTAATTATACACCTGCCCACCAGCTCAACAATTCCAGTGTTAGGATCTGCCCAAGTGAGAATGTTCACAGAAGCTTTACTCATAATAACTTCCAACTGGAAACACATGGAGAGGTGTCCATCCAAGGAGAGTGGGTAAACACATGGTAGTATATTAATACTCAACAATTTAAAAAGAACAAAGTATCTCTATGTGCAGCAACAAACATGAATCTCAAAAATACTATGTCAAGTAAAAGAAGGCACATATGAAAAGAACATAGTATACGAAGTTTGAGCAGGCAAAACCAATCTATGGTGATAGATACCATAACAACGGTTACCTGCAAGGGAAATATTGACTGGAAAGGGGCACAAGAGAACTTTCTAGAAGGATGGAGATTTCTATATTGTGATCCTGGGGATAGTTACGTGGGTGTAGATACTGGTCAAGGTTGACCAGGCTATTCACTTAAGATATGTTAATTTTAATCTGTGTTAAATCCTACCTCAATAGAAACTGCATTACCATAAAATTCGTGAGATCAGGGCAAAAATGGAAAGTTACATTGTAAAAAATAGAAATCTGTATCAGGATATTGAGCAGATTCCCACCTTTCTATGAAAAAAAAAAAAAAAAAAACTATAAAAAAGTAGCCAAGATCTTTCTATTGGCCCTAGAGCTATGCCCCAAGTAAGATTACTGTGGTTGTTAATGTGGTAGAAATAAGAGGTGACAGTAAGCCTCCCTTGGAAAAGCAGTTGGGAAAGGAAAGTCTGACCTCCAGCCTCTCCGGTCACCAGTGCCTGCAGCCTGGGTTCACCAGAAGCCACAGGGCAGCTGTCAGCAGACCCAGTGGTCCAAACTCAGGGTGAGCTCCTGGGAAGTCTGTCCACTCATCCGGGCCTTACTCTCTTCTTCTGTAAATTATTCTAAAATACTCAGCTGACGCAGAGTTTAAATACCATTCTTTCATCTTTAAAGCTGCAAGAGAACAATTAGTTACTGATTTCACATTTATTTGTAAAACAATAAAAATTTCCTCCAGATCCTTAGTCTGTGTTTCTAAAGTAAAGCATTAGAACATTTCCCAGGGAGGGATGCCTGGGTGGCTCAGTCAGTTGCGTGTCTGACTTTGGCTCAGGTCATGATCTTGCAGTTTGTGGGTTCAAGCCCTGCATTGGGCTCTGTGCTGCCAGCTCAGAGCCTGGAGCCTGCTTTGGATTCTGTGTCTCCCTCTCTCTCTGCCCCTCCCCTGCTCATGCTCTGTCTCTGAATAATAAATGAATGTTAAAAAATTTTTTTTTTTAAAGAAAAAAAGAACACCTCCCAGGGAAACTAAGATGTGTGCACCTGCTGGGAAAAAGCAGAAGAAGGGGAGACACGGGAACTGACTTTCCTTCAGGGGGAAAGCTGTTTTTTCTTCTGTATTTGACTTTTCTGTTTGAAAAGTTTGTTTTTCTGCTCTGCTATGAGGGACCTCATCTCTACGAAGCTATATGCTCTAAATCATTCTATAGAAAATAAAAGCTCTGCAATAGTGCTTGCTTTCAAAGATTTACAATATGTTTATGCATCTTGGGAAAAAATTTATTAGTCTAGCCAACCATTTATTGAGGGTAGTTGTCTAGTTCACTATTCCAAATTATTGGAGATTACAAGGCCTTTAAGAATTCACACTATTATTTTATATCACATCCATTATAGTTTCCAAATATTTCACATCTTTCTAGTAGCACCAGAATGATCCATTGATAGGGGGGAAAAATCACTTCCAGACAATTTAACAGTAACTGAGAAAGATATTCACAGTGAGCATTTGTGACTTTACTCTAGCAGGCGACTTCCCCCCAACCTCCGTAAGATATGGGCAGGAAATGTATTTTGACTGGTGTAAAGTCATAGCAGCTGGTTTTTCATTAATTGTTACTATCTGCATTCCAATGACCAGAAAATTACAAGTGTATCATTGACCTACTAAAATAACCACTTCACTTTGGTTTCACTTTATCAGCAACAAGAACAAGTTACTTGCAACTTTTAATTCAGATATTCTACAATCATCATTATCATCACCACCTTGGTAGCATTTGTCAACACTTATGATATGCTAAGTATTGTTAAATAGTTAAAATATATCACTGCATTTGTTTCCATAGTAACTTCTCTGTGAGAGAGCCTCTGAACACTTGCTCCCTTTCCCAATAATCTAAATTTGGAGGGTGGTGGGGGGTATTCTAATTTAGTGTATGCAAAGAACAAAAAATCTTTGAGTTTGAGTTAGTGCTGAGTGAAACCTGAGTAACAGCTCAAGTGGTTGTGAGCTCTCCTTGAAGACCACATGAAAGGTAAGCCGAACCAATTGAACTTCTTCTAAAAGGCATTTGGGAAGAGATATTGGGATGTTCACAGAATTGACCTCAGGCTGGAAAAACAAATGTCAGGACCAAAACAACCAGAATCCAGGGCAACGATGGCATCTGAGTTGCAGGAAATATTCAGCAGCGTTGTTGGGGCTCAGCTGTTGGAATGAATAGATTCACACTGTTTCTTCCATCCTGCATAATTCTGCTCAAGATTCAAGATCTGGAAGACGACATCTGTTAATATCCCATCTGCATCTGGAGAAAGGCATGCCACCTTGATTATAGCCCCAGAAAGACTGCTTATAATGGAGAAATCATATAATGATTTCTCAAAAAGAAATTAGAAGAAGAAGAGAAGAGAGAGAAGAGAAGAGAAGAGAAGAGAAGAGAAGAGAAGAGAAGAGAAGAGAAGAGAAGAAGAGAAGAAATTGCACTGCTCCTACCAGGACAAGAGGAAATGGATGCTGGTGCCTAAGAAATAGTCTTTGTTCAACACAGCAACTGCTCCTTAGCTTTCCCAACATACAGGGAAGCTTTTTCTTTCATTAAACTTTTTCTTTTGAGATAATTATAGAGTCACATGCACTTGTAAAAATAATATAGAGAAATCCCATGTCCCTTTTGTTGGCATAAAAATAGACACAGATCAATGGAACAGAATAGAAAGCTTAGAAATAAACCCACGAATATATGGCCAATTAATTTACAACAAAGAAGGTGAAAATATACAATGGGGAAAGAATAATCTCCTTGTAAATGCTGTTGGGAAAACTGGGCCACCACACCAGAAGAATGAAACTGAGCCACTTTCTTATACCATTAAAAAAATCTAACTCGAATGTAAGACCTAAGAGCATAAAATTTCCAGAAGAAAGCAGAGGCAGCAAGCTCTTTGACATAGGTGTCGGTGATGATTTTTTGAATCTGACTCCAAAAGCAGCAAAAGCAAAAACAAACAAGTGGGAAAACTATAGAAAACTAAAAAGCTTCTGCTCAGCAGAGAAAACCATTAACAAAATGAAAAGCCAGCCTACTGAATGGGAGAAAATATTTGCAAACCACACATCTGATAAGGGTTTAATATCCAAAATATATAGAGAACACATACAATTTAATAGCAAAAAAAAAAAAAAAGGTTAAAAAATGGTCAGAAGATATGGACAAACATTTTTCCAAAGAAGACACACAGATGGCCAACAGGCACATGAAAAGATGCTCATAATCATTAATTATCAGGAAATGCAAATGAAAACCACAATGAGCTATCACCTACACCTGTTAGAACAACTATTTTCAAAAGGACAATAATTAAGAATCATGGCAAGGATGTTGAGAAAAGGGAACTCTTGTGCATTGTTGGTGGCAAAGTAAACTGGTGCAGCCACTTTGGACCTGTGGAACACAGGGTGAGTTTTATAGTGTCAGGGGATAGAATCCACATGACCATGAAATATTTCATGGGAAGGGGCCTGTGGGGCTTTCTCCACACTTCTGTACACAGTATAGAGCTTTGCCAGGACAAACAAAACAATAATAAACTTGAAAGCCGTACTGCCCACAACTAAGTGGTCATTACTGCAGTGAAATATAGAAATAAGGACAAATGGATAGGTTTTTTTCTGAGATTAAATTATTCCTTTGAAAGAAACATCCATTATCCTAAGACTATAACTTTTCTATTTTTTCTTTTAAACTTTCTTTCTTTCTTTCTTTCTTTCTTTCTTTCTTTCTTTCTTTTTCTTTTCTTTTCTTTTCTTTTCTTTATATTTAGAGAGAACATACCTCAATATAATAAAGGCCATATATGACATACCCACGGCTAACATCACACTCAATGGTGAAAAACTGAGAGCTTGTGCCTTGAGGTCATGAACAAGACAAGGATGTCCAATCTTGCCACTTTTATTCAGCATAGTTCTAGAAGTCTTAGCCACAGCAATCAGAGAAGAAAAATAAAAGACATTCAAATTGGAAAAGAAGAAATAAAACTCACTATTTTCAGATGACATGATACTATATATAGGTAACTCTAAAGACTCCACCAAAAAACCATTAGAACTAATAAACAGATTCAGTCAAATTTCAAGATACAAAATTAATATACAGAAATCTGTTGCATTTCTATACACTAATAATGAAGTAGCAGGAAAATTTTTAAGAAAAAAATTCTATTTATAACTGCACTCCCCAAAAAATAAAATAAAATAAAATAAAATAAAATAAAATACCTAGGAATAAATTTAACAAGGAGGTAAAAGACCTATACTCTAAAAACTATAAGACATTGATAAAGAAATTGAAGACAATGCAAACAAATGGGAAGATATTCCATGCTCATGGGTTAGAAGAACAAATGTTATTTAAATGTCCCTACTACCCAAACAAATCTACAGATTTAATACAATCCTTATCAAAATCTCAATAGTATTTTTCACAGAACTAGAACAAATAATCCTAAACTTTATATGGAACCACAAGAACCTTAAATAGCCAAAGCAATATTGTGAAACAACAGAGCTAGAGGTATCATAATCCCAGATTTCAAGATACACTACAAATGTAGAGTAATGAGAACAATATGGTACTGGCACAAATATAGACACAGAATTCAGTGGAACTGGATAGAAAGCCCAGAAATGCTTATATGGTCAATTAATCTATGACCAAAAAAGGCAAGAATATGCAATGAAGAAAGACAATCTCTTCAATAAATGGTGCTGGGAAAACTGGATAGCTACCTGCAAAAGAATGAAACTAGGCCACTTTCACACACCATACACAAAAATAAACTCAAAATGAATTAAAGAACTAAATAGCTTTAAAGACGTGAAATCATAAAACTCCTGAAAGAAAACATAGGCAGTAATCTCTTGGACATCAGCCTTAGCAACACGTCTCTGGATATGTCTCTTCAGGCAAGGAAAACAAAAGCAAAAAGAAATTATTGTGACCACACCAAAATAAAAAGCTTTTTCACAGTGAATGAAACCATAAATAAAAGGAAAAGGCAACCTATTTAATGTGAAAAAAAAGATCTGCAAATTAGATATCTGGTAAGAAGTTGGTACCCAAAACATGTAATGAATTCATACAACTGAACATCAAAAAACACACAAATAATCAGAATTAAAAGAGGACACAGGAACTGAATATACATTTTTGCAAGGATGATACACAGATGGGCAACAGATACATGAAAAGGTGCTCAACATCTCTGATCATCAAGGAAATGCAAATCAAAACCACAATGAGATATCACCCCATACCAGTCAAAATAGCTAATATCAAAAAGACAAGAAAGAACAAGTATTGGTAAGAAAAGAAAACCCTCATGCACTGTTGGTGGCAATGAAAACTGGTGCAGCCACTGTGGAAAGCAGTATGGATGTTCCTCAAAAAATTAAAAATAGAAATATCATATGATCCAATAATTCCACTACTCGGTATTTACCCAAAGAAGATGAAAACATTAATTTAAAAAGATATATACACCCTTATGTTTATGGCAGCCTTATTTACAATAGCCAAGGTATGGAAGCAGCCCAAGTGTCCACTGATGGATGAATGGAGAAAGAAGAGGTGACATATATACACAATGGAATATTACTCAGCTATAGAAAGGAATAAGATCTTGCCATTTGCCACAACATGGATGGACTTAGAAGGTATTATGGTAAGTGAAATAAGTCAGGCAGAGAAAGACAAATACCATATGATTTCATTTATGTGTGGAATCTAAAAAACAAAACAAATGAACAAACAAGCAAACCAAAAACCAAAACAGGCCCATAAATACAGAAAACAAGTCAGCCGTTGCTACAAAGGAGGAGGTGGGGGATGGGAAAAATAGATGAAAAGGACTAAGAGCCACAAACTCCCACTTACAAAATAAATACCTCACCACAACGGAAAGTACAGCACAGGAAATATAGCAATAATGTCGTATTAACTTTGTGTAGTGATAGGTGAAGTACACGTCCGGTGGTGAGCATTGTATAATGTACAGTATGGTCAAATCACTATGTTACACACCTGAAACTAATATAACATTGTGTGTTAAAATTATAAATTTTTAAAAAACTGGATAGAGTTTCCCCAGATTGAAAAATAATCTTAAATATTTATATGGCACTACCAATAATGAGCTTTGAAGCTGAACGTTTTCAAAACTATCACTAACTATATATTAACAATGATGATGGTGGAATAGTGATATTCTCAAAGTTGTTATATGTAGCAAAAAACTGTAGTGAGAGTATTATAAGGTGGGTCAACAGCTAATAAAATAATGTTTTTCCAGGGGGGAAAAAACAGATCTAGAGAAACACACATGTAATTTTGTGCACAGCAATAAATGCTTCTCTCCTTGAATTTTAATTGCTTTGCTACAACCCATATACACAAAAGGAGTTCCATGTCCAATCAAAAATACAAAAAAGGAAATTGTGCGGACAGATGTTGATCCCATCTTTATTTATAACAGGGAAATATGCCTCAGTGTTTCCTGGTCGGGAACAGTTACGTGAATCGAGATAAGGCAACACCATTGTCCTATGTGCCATAAAAACTGGTGTTTCTGGAGAGCTTCCAATAACATTGAAAAGTAGCTGTCATGGTGTCAGGTTTAAAAAAAAAAGCAGTATATATAATTGTACATTTTGCATGATTTCAGTTATATGAAAATATGTCAGAAAAAAAAAAGATGAAACTTTTTTTTATCTTGGATAAAACTTCCATTGCATCAAAGGGCCCCGAAAGCCAAGAGTGTTGCCTGAGCTTCAGAGATGGCCAGTACTGAAAGACTTTGGTTTGCTGACTTGCAGAGGCAGGACTGTCACCAAAAATGCCTGGCCTCTCCTTTCCACGAGAGTACAGTCACGGATTCACATGATTCATCGGAGTCAGCACGGGCCTCGTTCTCGGGTGACTGGCCTTCCCTTCTTGGAAGACAGAAAGATTATCATCAGCACTGGCTGTGATGCAACCCGAGGGTTCTGCAGGACCCCGTGGGGCTCACACAGGGGCGGGGATGGTGGGGAGCTGGGGGGAAGAAGACAGTCCTCACCTGCTCTGTGAGTCTCCCTAACTGTGTGGAACAGGCACTCGTGGATGGATCGGTGAGGGTCATGGCTCTTGGACGGGAGAACAGGTCTTTAGGGACAGAGAATCCTTTACCTCATGAAAACACACACACACACACACACACACACACACACACATTTATACACAGTACACACATCACACACATATATACACAAAAACACAAACATATATATATAGGCACATATACCCTTACCCATAGGGACACACACACACAGTTCACATATGCACATGTGCATACACACTTACACACACATACACACACTTATGCACATAAGACACACATGCACACGTATGCATACTCAACTTTCACAGTATACACATATAAGTGTACACCCGTGACACACACATGCACACACACACTACTTTACCATATAAATACTTAGCACAGGAGAATAACAGGCCCCCAGGTGTGGGCAGATGGCCTGACACTTAGTCTGAATTGTTAGCAACTGATGGTACAGTTTTCTCTAAATCTCTTAAACCCTTTGTCTCCAGACCCCAAGACTGAGTTGAAGCAAACCATCTGTAAGTCTCTTTCAATTGTAAATTCTGTGATTTCAGGGGGACAAGGAACATCATCTACCCAGAGCTGGCCTCAGGCCTTTCACTGTGCCCCTGACAGGAGCATCGCAGGCTGGAGTCACAGCCTCGGGCACCCGGCCAGGCCCCCTCACCAAATGTCAGCCCTGAGAGGGAGGGCACATCACAGCCCCATCTTAGGGAAACCTCTGCTGTAGAAACTTGTGCAACTTCTTTCCTGCCCCTCCTCCGTATGCCCACACTCTTCTTCATCCTTTCTGAACAAAGACTTGGCCCTGTGAGCAATAGTCACGACCAGCAAGCATCTGAGGCTGGGGTTCTGGGAGATTAGCAGCTGTCCCCTGGGCCATTTCCCACTCCTGCCACACACATTTCCGGAGGTGCCCATGACAGGGGGCTGACCATTCCTTAAAATCCCCTACCAGGGGCTCCTCCCTGGCCCTCCTTTCCAGGATGTTCAGCAGGGACCTGTGCTCCCATCCTGGTCCTGGCCCCTGTCTGGAAGCTGCTGAGTCCAAAGGGGTTTGAGGGGATTGAGGCCCCAGCCTCTCAGAAGCACGTGACCTTTGGTTGCAAAGATGAAGTCTGATCTAACTCACCCAAAATATAGCTCCAATCTTGAAAATAACCCCCCAGAGCCAATTTTTCAGGTACTGTTGACTTGAGCCCAACGATGGGCCTGGGTAAACAGCCATATGGTCTCCTGGCTTTGTGCCCCTGTGCTCAGCAAAGGTCTGGGGGATAATGAATCAGATAACCTCACTCCTCATAAACAATTTGGCCTGATTAAGCCCTCAAGAATCTAAAGTCTTGAAAAGACTATGGCATCATCTCATATATGGATTAAAACTGAAAAAAAGAAAATTAAACAGCAAACAAAAGAGAAAAGAGCCAAACCTCATCTCCCTATGATAACCACTTTAAATATTTTTTGAAATAACAAAATATCATGAAGATGCTTCCAGTTGCCATTTTCTGAATGCCTCCACTATGCCAGACACTCTACCAAGTGCTTGAATAAACAAGGACTCATACAGTCTTCATAGATGAGTCTCAAAGAAATTTATTGATCCCTGCTCTAAACTGTGTCTCAACAGGGCAGAAGCTGGTGTTCAAGTGACATGGGCCCAACTGGGGTTCCTGGGAGCTCAGAAGGTGCAGCACCAAAGATTCAGTGGTTGATGGAGATAGTAAACCTTCCCTGGTAACATTTAAAGCTTCACCCCCTTGGAAATGATTGAGAGCACTTGAAATTTTGCCTGTGGGAAAAAACTGCCTGGCTTGTATCACAGCATCAGCCGTGAGTGGAGATGTATTCAAGAATCACTCTTCTCATACTTGCATTTGTCAAACTGCTAATGGGATTATATTTTATAAGTTTTCTCATCCAAGTGGATTTTTGGCTCTGCCTAGAAAATGTATTGATTTACTCAGCAGTCATTTATTAAGCACCTACTGTGTGCCTGGGGCTTTGCTAGGTGCCCAGGACAGCATGGTGTCTGGTTTCACTAGGGGTATTGACCAGCCACGCTTCACTGGGTCATCGCAAGGTCACTTTGTGCGGCTCTTCCTCTGTCCTTCATGGGGCTGTGACACATGCAGCGGGAGAGGCCCCCTGGGTGGGGGGGGGGGGGGTGATTTACAGTCCGGGCAAAGGGACTCTAGGCGCGCTCCCCCGGTGCGGTGGGCGGGCTACTGTACCGTTCAGATAGGCATTCTGGATGTCGATGGCCTTGGTGGACTGGTCATCGGCCGCGCAGTACGGGTGTTGGGGCGGGGCCACCACCACCTCTAGGGTCCCCCTGGTGAGACCCGGCTCGAACATCATGCTGCGGCTCCTGATGTTCACATGCTCCCAGCCCGGGTACAGGTTGCTGATGCTCAAGGAGCCTGCAAGCGGAGAGGAGGCAGTGAGACCCCGCCCCACGGCGGAGTGTGTGTGTGTGTGTGTGTGTGTGTGTGTGTGCGCGCGCACGCGCGCGTGCCCCTCCCACCTCGCCATGCCCTGTCCCTTCCCAGGACACTCTTGTCCCCATCCCCTGCTACTTGGGGCTGGGCCTTGTGGACCCGTCACGTGTACTGTCCAGAGTAGACTTCATCCTCAACAGAATCTTCTGTCACTGAGCCCCATGACCAAGTCTCCCTCAGCACTGCCTGAAGGACGCTGCTATACACCGTGACCCTGGCTGATAACCTGGCCTTCCTGAGCCTCATTTTATCAAGAATCTACTTCCAGATTCTTACAGATGTGGAAGATGAATATAGGGGATAAAATCTCACCCTCCTGGGAACCCACGTGTCACTTGATGTGTAGCTGATTGAGTGTAACTCCTAGGCTTCTGGGGCATAATCTTCATACCCAATGAGGACTTAGAAAAAGTCCAGATCATAGATCTAAATAGATCTCTCTCCCTCTCCCCCACCTTCTGTGTGTGTGTGTGTGTGTGTGTGTGTGTGTGTGTGTGTGACACACACACACACCATCTCATAACTGCCCCCACCCCCACCCCCACCTGTGGTTGGGTCTGGAGTGAACTTCAAAATTGACATTGTGTGAGAAACTCTCTGAAGGCCTCTATTCTTATCTTTACAAAATGGAATTCCCTCACTAGGGGGATTCAGGAAAAATAACTTCCCAGGTGGCACAATTCCCTCTTCGTCCCTGTGGATGTTTCTTAGGCATCCACGGGCAACCCTACAGTTCTGGATGTGAACCCACCCATAATCGTGTCTGCAGAAGGAAGGGAAGACAGCAAAGCCAGCCTCCCAGGCAGGCTCCATGCATGTGCATGGACCATTTGTGAAATCATTAAGGAGCCTTTCAAGACCACCAACCAATTTTGAGACACCCAGGAACGTGCTTCCACAGGAACCCAACTGTGCTGCTCTCTGCTCTCAAGTCACTGGATGTGCCCAGAATTCCAAGAAGAAAGCCTAAGGGGAGGACCCATCCTGGGGCCAATATTGGGGATCTGTGCAATCTGGAAACTGTGCTGTCCAAGTTCGTTGTGTCTTCTGGGGGCCAATTCCCCAAGAAGAACCCAACACCATCTGCGATTGGCAACATTGCAATTTGGACCCTTGCGACTATGACCGTGATTTCGGTGAGGCCTTGTCCTTGCTATTGCAGAGGCATCTTCGATTACAGGCCAAGAAGGGCCCAACATGGGGCTGACCACACCTAAGGCCACCAAGGTAGTGGGACTCAGGTGACATGAGCCAAGCAACCAACACAAAGCCAGCACTTCTCCTAGACTGTGCCAGGAGACAGCACAAAAGCAAGCATGGAGTGGAGAGAAAGGAGCCAGGGAGGAGGCCCCTACTCGCCAGCTTGGATTGTAGGGGTGAGGGTGGGAACCTTGTGGAGCTGGTAGAGGAGAGTCTGGGTCAGCATCTTCTGAAGAAATTTTCAGCAGCCCACACTTGAGAGATCCTCCCAGAGTGGTCTTCCCAGACCCCTAAGGGCCCAGCAGCTTCACTATGACTCAAGATTGGAGGTTCTATGTGGGTCTCAGCTGCTGGACGAAGGGTCCTCAGTATGTATCCTAAACACAGGTGACAGAGGGTGTATTACTCACAGAAAAAGAGAAGGCCCTGAGCAGATTGTCATTGCTGATTCTCATGTTTGGAATCCCTGGCTGCTTCCTTCCTGGTCTGCAATTCTTTTTGTCTTTTTTTAAAGATATTATTGACATATAACATTTTATTTGTTTCAAATATGCAACATAACGATTCAGAATTTGTATATATTGTGGAATGATCATCGTAATAAGTCTAGTTTACATCTTTCACCACACATACTTAGAAACATTTCTTCTCTTGTGAGGAGAACTTTGGCGGTCTATGCTCTTAGCAACTTTCAAATGCGTGGCACAGTATTACCTGTAGTTCCCATGCTGTACATCACATCTCTAGACTTACTTGTTGTATTTCTGAAGGTTTGTACCCTGGTCTGCGATTATTACCCATGTTGCAGATATGTTCTATTCTGTCCCATTGCATCAAAAACAATGCATGCAAAGTGCACATAACAGGTAATTGACCGTTTTAGCCATTTCAGAGTGGACGGAAGCTCTGAGGCTTTACTACATGCACAGTGTGTACACACAACACTCACTGGGTTCCAGAGCATTTCCATCCTCTAAGGAAGCTCCGTAGCTATAACCAGTCACCCCCTCTCCCTGCCTGGCCCCTGGCAAACACCAATGTGCTCTCTGTCACCAGGGATGTGCCTGCGTCCAAAATATTTTGATACACCAGGAGGAACTCCCATGAAGCCCTCAATTTAAAAGGCACCCAGGGTCAGCCTGTCAGGGTAGTCCAGGGACACCTGTTCCTCTGTGTGGAGGGGTCCTGTTCTGTCATGACACCGTGATGGCACCAGATGCTCAGAAGAGGCATCAGGAAATACAAACACGAATGCTGTGGTGGGGCCGGGGACCCCATAAACTTCCCACTGTTCTCTCTCAGCCCTACAGGGAGAAGCAGGATAATTCATAGATTCACTCACTCGCTCACTCTGTTCATAAGAGGCTCATGAGATTTATAGAGAGACTTGGAGAATCTGAACGCAATAGATTTTGATGCAGAAGTACAACAGAAGGTTCTGAAATCTCTTTCCCACTGCAGGTGGTGGCACAGGGACTGGTGGGGGCCCAGACCAGTGACCCAGGAGAGGTAACTGCCATCCACCTGACAGGTGTGCTCTCCAAGGTAGACTGTGGTTCTGATACAGAGAGGGCCTGAGGAAGACAGTGAAGTGCTCCCAGCTAGCTCTGAAGGTGAGAGGCACCGATTTCTTTGGACGGAGCACAAGTCCCTCTGTGGTCTCTACCTACCAGGAGATCCAAGACCACCTGTACCCTGGTGGCCAAAAAGCCCCTCCTGGTTAGACCTTCCTACAGTAAACCCAGAGAATGAGGAGCTGGGACTATGATGTTTCCTAAATTCTGCTTCTTGCCTTGAAATATTCCTCTGTGTGTCCCTGCTCCTCAGGGAGGCTGGTGTGACTGGAGGCAGACATGAGACCTGGTGTGTCCATGGCTGTGGGCCTCTAACAGGGGAGGATGCCAGGCTTGGGAAGAAGAGTGGAAAGCAGAAGAGAACCCGAGGATCATTCTAAACCAGTCCTGCCTTCCAAGTTTTCATATTGGTGTATTTATGTAAGTGAGAGGTAGGATATGTGCTATTTCCCTGTTTGTTCACTCTAACCTTATATTTTACATATTTACCCAGGGATGGGAGCCTCCTTTTGCACTCCTGCCCATGGCTCACAAAGTGTCTGAGCCTGGATAACCCCATCCAAGTGCCCTCATATCTCACTGGCCTCCAAGATCACCTTCTACCTGGCCTCTCTGAGCAGTGGAAGGGAAATTCTTAAAACCAGAGTCAGATCTTGTGCCCACCTGCTAAACCCTCCTGGACCAAACCCAATCTCCTTACCTAGGTATGTAAGGCCCCCTACCTTTCTGATTAGATCCCCTCAGGCACCTTTCTCCTACACCACCATGCTCAAGCCCTGGTGCCAGCCCCCATCAACCCTCCTTTAGGTTTCTTCCCTAGGTGACACCCAACTCCCTACTGCCCCAGGCCTTTTGCACTCACTATTCTCCCTGCCATCCCCAGCCCCTCTTCTGGCTGCCTCTTCTTTCTTGTCCTTCACATGTTGGTTTAAATGTCACCATTAGAGAGGTGTCCCCTGAGTAGTCAGTGGAGAGTAACCATGGCCCCAATCTCTTTCTCTCATTTCACCCTGTTTGAATCCCTACACTTATACCAGACCAGCAATCCTTTCTGTAAAGTGACTGGTGTTCTCAATTGTGAATGCCATGTCTCCCAAACCACTCATAAACAATAGGAAATGAAAGAGGTGTTTTTGTTCCAGTAACACTTTATTAAAAAAAAAAAAAAAAAAACAGGTGGTGGGCCAGCTTTGGTACATAGGCCACTCTGCCAATCCCTGACTTACCCCGTCTGGCAGTTTTCTTATTTGCTTATAGGCTGTGGTCTTTCCTGTGCCTGGGACAGTTGTTGGCATATAGTAGACACTGTGGTTATCCTTGAAGCCCTGGTGAATCTGTTTCTTCTACTTTTCCTTTTTTTCAGTGCTTTTTCGCACTGACAACTTAGCTCCACTTTCTCATTAGCAAAGGTGACTGAACCTCAGCAGACCGACATCAGTATCTGTGAAAGTCAGAGGAGGCATGGAGAGCTTACATTGCTTTCCCCACAAGGCAGGATGCAATGGGTCCCAGCATGGAAGGAGCAGCAACTCTCAGTGATGCAAATACAGCTTATTTGTGCTGAATTTTAAATTTGGGGCAAACTCTACACCTTGTCTTATTTTCCAAAATATTCCTGGGCACCTTTCTTCACTGTGTTGTCTTAGGCTTTGAAAAAGTAAGTACTTTAATATCAGCTTGCAAACAATCTGATTAGGAGGATAATCAAACAAAACAAAAATGAGCTAACTTCCTAACCCCCTGAAACTAGGATGCTCAAGTCAGATCAAAGGAATAAGCCCACTGCCCCAATCAAAGGAGGGACACAGAGACCTGGAGCACAGTGAAGCGAGGCTTTAATCAACATTCTTGCAGGAGTGGGTGTCTGATGGACAGGCACACTCAAGGCAGTCACAACAATTTATCTCCTAGCATGTAAGTCCCTCCCCTGGTTCCTCATTGGCTGAAGACTACAGAGGTTACACCCTTACTCAGATGTTGCCTTTGCATATGTAAGGCAAAAAGCAGTCTGGTTAGAACAAATGTACATTCCTTGAGGTGACACAGAGACTTCAGTTTTTTGGCGCATGATCATTGCAAAGCCCACAAAAATAAGCCCCCGAAATGGAGAGGGGAGGAACCAGAAGTGAAGTGTCTAAGGATTTGGGACTCCATTGTGGGGGGACAGGGTTCGTACATATTTTCAATACGCTGTAAACCTATTGTTAATTAGACAACAGTTTTATTTGGTATTTCTGAAAATGAATCGTCTCCCTTACTTCTTACAATCCCTCCTCTTGTTTTCTACATTAATTCCATTTTCATATATAGGTTATTTTGAGCATAAGACACAGACATTTGCTTCTTAAGAGGAACCTTAAGCCCAAGACAGTCTGCTGTGGTCAGAAGCTCCCAGCATTGTTGCAAAATTTGTTTGTTTGTTTGTTTGTTTGTTTGTTTTTTCCACTCAGGTCCTAACCTTTCTCTTTCTGCCTACTGAACCCCATCCTTTCCTATCATATTCCCTCTTTGAACACATGACTCCTAACTACCATTAGGAATTGAGATGATGACCAATCTTAACTGTTTCCTGCTGAAAGGGAGCGATAACAGGGGCACAGCAGTCAGGGCAGGGTCAGAAGTCAATCCAGAGGTTCAAAATAATGGGAGGGTATTTGGAACATCTGGGCTAGCAAAATTTTCTTGGATGTCTTATTTTTCTGGCATATGTGACAGCTTCTACAAATGACATATAAAAAGAATATTAAAAATGAACTATTGGGACCTCATCAAAATAAAAAGCTTCTACACAGTGAAGGAAAGGAAACAATCAGCAAAACTAAAAGGCAACCGATGGAATGGGAGAAGATATTTGCAAATGACATTTCAGATAAAGGGTTAGTATCCAAAATATATAAAGAACTTATGAAACTCAACACCCAAAAAACAAATAACCCAGTGAAGAAATGGGCAAAAGACATGAACAGACACTTCTCCAAAGAAGACATCCAGATGGCAAACCGACACATGAAAAAATGCTCCACATCACTCATCATCAGGGAAATACAAATCAAAACCATGATGAGATACCACCTCACACCTGTCAGAATGGCTAACATTAACAACTCGGGCAAAACAGATGTTGGCGAGGATGAGGAGAGAGAGGATCTCTTTTGCACTGCTGGTGGGAATGCAAGCCGGTGCAGCCACTCTGGAAAACAGTATGGAGGTTCCTCAAAAAATTAAAAATATAACTACCCTGTGAACCAACAATTGCACTACTAGATATTTATCCAAGGGATACAGGTATGCTGTTTTGAAGGGACACATGCACCCCAATGTTTATAGCAGCACTATCAACAATAGCCAAAGTATGGAAAGAGCCCAAATGTCCATCTATAGATAAATGGATAAAGATATAGTATATATATACCATGGAGTCTTACTTGGCAATCAAAAAGAATGAAATCTTGCCATTTGCAACTATGTGGATGGAACTAGAGGGTATTATGCTAAGAGAAATTAGTCAGTCCGAGAAAGACAAATATCATATGACTTCACTCGTATGAGGACTTTAAGACACAGAACACATGAACACAGGGTAAGGGAAGCAAAAATAATATAAAAACAGGGAGGGGGACAAAACATAAGAGACTCTTAAATATGGAGAACAGAGGGTTGCTGGAGGGGTTGTGGGAGGGGGGATGGGCTAAATGGGTAAGAGGCATTAAGGAATCTACTCCTGAAATCATTGTTGCACTATATGCTAACTAATTTGGATGTAGATTTAAAAAAATAAAATTAAAAAAATAAAAATTAATTAATTAAAAATAAATAAATAAATAAATAAATAGAATATTAAACCAACAAACATTAATATTCCAAATGCAATGTTTCCAAGGAGGAGGTCACAACATCATGGAAGGGAAAGTTGCATTGTAGCCATCCAGAAAGTACCTGACATGTCTAGTCATTTTCTTTTTTTTTTAAGTTTAACTATAGTTTTTCCTCCCTCTTCCATATTTATTTGGATATTGTGATATTGTTGGTTAGAATAATTAAGGATTTGATCTAGTTTTGGTTCTCAATCCTCAAATCTTCCTTTGCCCATCCAGTTTCCATAGGAACAACTCCATGAGGTGCATTTAATTTTACCTCAAGGAAATATCGATCTTCCATACCCAGATTACTATAAGTGCAGGCAATTGTTTATCGATCCGGAGCTAGTAGCACTATAGTCCCTAATTCAGTCATCTTAAATCTCACAATGAAAAAGCTACTTATCATGGTGTTGCCTCCCTCTGTTTCTCCTTCTGACCCTGTAGCTTCTTATGGGGACTACATGCCTGTTACATTACGGACGGGGAGAGCCTAGATAAGGTGAGCAGCAGGGAGGAGAAGTCCATGTTTTAAGTCTGGATATATATAGATCTAGGACCCAAGGAGAAGAAGGTTGAGGTGGAAGTCTTCCCTTCCTCCTTCTCTAGGTCTGCTTTGGGTACAGGCAACGGACCCTTGGTGCCCTCCTTTCATCATTGTGAACCCTTGAAAAGGGTTGCTGATAGGCCAAGATCGACCTTATACATATGTCAATTTTCTCTTAAGATCCCCAAAACACGGAGCATAGGGGACTTCTCCCAGTTTCCCCTCAGATTTCCAAAACAAGTTAAACTGTAGCATAGCACTGTAATTGATATTTCCCTCTGGTGGCCAGTTTTCCTCCTCCAGTTTGTATTGGGGCTGAGCCTCGGTGCAAAAGCAAATGAGTTGCTTTTTCTTTAGGATTGTGGATCAAAATCATCCCAACTTTTCAGAATGCATACCGAAGGAGTATTGGCCTTGTTTGGGGAATTGCCCATCTATAGGAAAAAGGAGAAAAAGGCATCCTTTATCTCAATTTCCTATAGCTGGTCAGGAAAAGCCTCATCTCTTGGCCCTGCATTTTGACTGGCAAATCGACTGGTAGCCAAAAGCCCTGTAAATCTCTCGAAGTGCTGGGAGTAGTCCCTCTCACTACCTCTGAGAGCTGACCATCTTCCCTGGTTTCTCCTACCCCTCCATTTCCTGCCTGCGGGACTTCGGGGGTATTGCCTGTGACCAAGCAAGATTCCCTTGGTTGTCAAGGGAGACATTAATTTTATTTTGGCCCAACAGTAATTTACATATTGATCATAATCAAACTGTTCCTGTTTACAAATACATTTTTTTTAAATTTTTTTAAATGTTTTATTTATTTTTCACAGAGAGAGAGAGAGAGAGAGACAGAGCATGAGCAGGGGAGGGGCAGGGAGAGAGGGAGACACGGAATCCAAAGCAGCTCCAGGCTCTGAGCTGTCAGCACAGAGCCCGACGCGGGGCTCAAACTCACAGACCTCGAGATCATGACCTGAGCGGAAGTCAGATGCTCAACCAACTGAGCCACCCAGGCGCCCCTTTACAAATACATCTTAAAAGGCTGGCAAAAACCATTTCTTTTTCCTAAGGATAAAATCAGCCGTTGAGGGGGAACTAAAAGGGCCAAAGTCGAGGTTTATTCCCCTGCCTTGTTTTGTCAATGCCCGCATAAATATGTTCCAGCCATGTGGGTGTCCATTTTAAGGTCTCTAGATTGGTACAAGTCAGCATACACTGGGCTGAGTGTAGCAAAATGGCTCCCATGTATCCCAGTAAGAGTCCTTCATATATCACAGTCCTCCATTCCTCATATGCCACAGGCATCTATTCTTATGCCTTCCAGAAACAACACAAATATGGAGCATTTGGAGGCCAACAGCAAGGACAATGCCATCGTCTCCCCAGCCTCTGGATCAAAGGGGTGGGGGGGGGCAATTTCAACCAAGCCTTGAGCAAAACAACTCAAAAGGGCATATTGTCCTGCCCTTTTGGTTTAAATCATAGTTCTTTCCATCTTTTTGGGCAAAGCAGAAAAAAAACCCTTTACCTTTTTTATCAAAAACAGACCAGCAATCCAAGAAAACTTTGTTTTTTTTTTTAACAGAGAGTAAAGGATAATTTTAATCTTATATCCGTGTACTTTTAAAATCCATAAATTTTAACCTTAGTCCATCCTGACCACACATAAAATTCCTTTCCAAAGATTTCCCTTCACAAACATTCTACAACTTTCCTTTGCATTTAGATCATGTCTCCAGCCATTCCTCTTCAAACAACCAGTCTCATTTAGCACAAAATTATTTTCTTTTACCTCCAACAAAAATGTATTTCCATTATATATGTACATATATGTATATATTTTTACATATCTACTTTTACATACAAAGTTGCTATTCTTATTTCCATTGTTATGCCCAAAATTCGTGATCCCCAAAGACCACCAGGGAGCCAAGTCTGATGCAAAAGCAAAGAGCCTTTATTCGAGCTAGCTGGAGCTCAATCCCCTACCTGCGACACAGCGGTGAGATACTGGAGAGAGCGAGTTTCAAAAACACAAAGGTTTTATAGGGGTCTAGGGGTAGTCAGTAAGGTAATGGTCGTGGCCTTAGCCGATTGGCTGGGGAAGGGTCAGAGTCCCATTACACAGGTGCCGGGCGTGGTTTGATCGGGAAGTTACTCAAGGGGAGGAGGCATGGTCTGAGGTTTGAGTGGGAATTTCTTTCTGTGCATGTCGGGGACATAGTCACTCAAGATGGAGGATACAGAACAAGATGGAGGACACAGAACAAAATGGAGTCGGCTGGCCTAGGTCTTCTCTTTCACCATCAGTCTTAACTGCATTTAGCAGAATTTTAACTCTTAGAAACCTTAGTCTCCAGTGAAAACTAAGTAGTTACCAATTGTGAACTATTACATCAGCGTTTTTTAAATGGCAAATTTATGGATCTATTAAGCACAAAGCATATTTACCAACAGACCCAAAAGGCCTTAGTTTCTTTGCAATAAGAAATTAAAAACAAATCTATGTTTGGTCATCACTGCTTTAGCATTTATCTCATTAGATATCCAATGAATTTAATCCCATTTATCATGCAAGCAAAACTTTAAAGTTTCAGACTATCGAAGACTTTGAAAGCGATCTTACAATTACTCATCCATAAAAATTTCGAGAAGCCATCATTTTAAGTCATCATTTTGCTAACAAATTGCAACAGAGATAACATGAGCTTATTTGACCTTCAGAAAACCTAGGTAATAAAACAAAAACATTAAGACACCAAGGCAGCCATGAGTTCCTCAAGGAAGGTCACGTTCTGCATGTTTTCAGGTGTCTATCAGTGGGCTGCAAGCTGTAATGAGACTTATTTAAGCTACATTTCTCTTGCCTTTGTTTTCCTCATCATTTTTCTCCCCAAGGGGGTCCTCTACTTCCCCCTTTCCTTTCAGTCATCTTCTCCACAGTAGTTACCGTAATCTTTGCTTTCTGTTTTTGCCTCTCTTCATCCCTTTTATCTTTTGTGCCTCCCTGAGCAGTTCTTCTATCTGCTTCTCATTCCATCCATCCATCTTCTGTAAATTTCTGGCAATATCAGGCCAACCTCTAGTGGCAAAATTAACCTTCAGGAGACCCTGCCCCATTGGACTTTCTGGATATGGACCTGAATATTTCCTCATGTGATCCCTAAGTCTCTCTAAGAAAACAGTTGGGGTTTCTTCCTTCTCTTGCTATATCTCAAAAAGCTTGCCAACATTCTGATATCTTGGAGCTGATTCCCTGATTTCTTTGATTATTAGCTCTCTTACATCCTGCATCTTAATCCTGTCCCCAGGATCATTATTGTCCTAATTAGGGTCTACATTGGGAAACTTTTATTCAGCTGGCTGACCAACCTAGCCAGGAAAGTAAGTCTCATATTTAATGCTGGTAACTCTAAATACATGTTTATCTTAATTAAACCAACAAACTTAAGTTAGTTTAAACATTGAATATATTCCACTTGCATCCACTTAAAAGTGAATCACTTGTTCCCCATTGTCAGTTTTCCTGGGACACCCTTGGGGGAATCTGAAGTAGGCAGTCCAACTGGGTGCTCTTCCCTCCTTGACATCCAGGATGAGAGGAGCAGCCAATGGTGCCTGAGGCACAGAGGAGGGTATGGAATCAGTTATGCATGGCCACACCCTAGGTGGTGCAGAAACAGGAGGAGGGGGAAGGGAAGGCAGAAGAGGTGAGGTGCTAGCAGAAAGCAGAGAAAGAAGATTCCCAGTTCTAAATCTTGTTAGCTCAGACAGAGGAGCAGACGCCATGTTTTTTACCCACCAAAGTGGAAATATGGAGTCTATGTCAGGCCAGAGAAGACAGGGAATTTCCCCAAAACAAAAGGAAGGAGTTTGGCAGCTGCTTGGGAATATTCCTTAAAGTCTCCCTCCTGAAGTAGACTAACTAGAGACAGTTGGCTCCAATTATCATAGTCATTAACCCAGGAAATGAATGAGGGAGAAGTCCCCACATACAGCTAGAATAACTTGAGTCTATCAGGAAGGAGGAACAGTGAGAGTATCAGAGTCCCCTTCATTAGGGATGCCCTGTGTTTACTCCACCAACCTGGGTTTATTCAGAGGAGGCCTGTTTAGACAATCATAACCAGCAGAGAGCCCCTTTTCTCCAGTGTACTAGAACTTTTGTCATTCACATAAAGAACTAGAGCCTGATAGAATCAGTCTTCCTCTGAGCCAAAAAGCAGACTGCCCTTTAATTGGGTCTTTAGTCCAAACAAAGCAACAGAATTTGATTATTTTATGTTTGTTCTTATTCCTTGTACAAGAAGCATCCTCCCAGTACTGTAACATTTGCCCCAGAGGACTCTCTGGGAGAATCTAAAGAGACCCGACCTCTTTCTGTGTATCTCTTCCCTTACCCCTAGGCCTAGAATTTTTGTTCCCCATCTTCCACCAGGCTAGTTCCTGCTCCTGAGTTTCCCTCAACCCACCTTAATGGAGGTTTCTTGCATTCTCCAGAGCCTGCTTCATCTGTCTCCAGCCATTTCCCTTGCAGGAGAAAGGAACTGCAGATCGAGACACTGCATTCCTTTCGTATCTAGGATACATCTCAGTCACACACACTCAGCCTGAGGATTTCTGACCACAAAGGCACTACTTAGAGTCCAATTTTCCTACCTTGGTCTATGCACAGAGTTACCAGGTCGCTGCAGTGCCTGTCTTTTACTCTTTCCGCAGTGTCACTTATTCTGTCTCCAAAGGAAAAAAATCTCAAGCTCCACAGACCCCACGGAGGACAGGGCCCTCCCACAAAAGACCACCCAAACCAGGGTGGGATGTGTCTCTCCTCTTACAAGAGGACCTGGACACTGCAGGTCAAGGTCCATCCTGGACAAGCCCCCAAATGTGAGAAATAAGCCCACTGACCCAATCAAAGGAGGGACACAAAGACCCAGAGCACAATGAAGCAAAGCTTTAATCAACATCTTGCAAGAGTGGGTGTCACCTAGACAGGCACACTCAAGGCAGTTACAGCAGACAATTTATCTCCTAGCATGTAAGTCCCTCCCCTGCTTCCTCATTGGCTGAGGACTACAGAGGTTACAGCATTACCCAGACCTTGCCTATGCCCATGCAAGGCAAAAAGTAGTCTGATGAGAACAAATATACATTCCTTGAAGTGATGCAGAGACATCAGTTTTTTGGAGCATATTCATTGCAAAGCCTGAAAAATAAGCCCCTGAATCGGAGAGGGGAAGAACCAGGAAGTGAAGTGTCTAAGGGTTTGGGACTCCATTGTGGGGGAGTTCTGGGCAGGTTTGGGCAGCTGCATTGGCCTGGTCAGTTGAGGGGGTGGTGGGGAGGCACAGGGCAGAGTTGGAGGGGCCGCTCCTTTTGTAAGAAGGTGGTTCCCACAACCCAAGTTGTGGCTGTGGGGCTCCTGAGCCCCCAGAGCAGCAGTGGGCTGCTTCACCAGCTCCCTAGTGGTGAACAAGCCTTGATTTGCAGCACCGGCTGCTTCCTGGGATGTAAATACTGCCACCAGGGCTGATTCCAAGCCCCCAGTGTGAGGGCACTGAACACGCAGGTGGGAAGAGACGCATGTGGTGGGCTCTGCGGGGGGGCACCAGAGGCTCCAGCACATGGCTGCCCCCCAATCACTTCGTGGTGAACTGGGTCACAGCACACCTCGCCCAGCTCAGGCCTGTCCCGGCTTCTTCCTTCCCCCACAAGCTCTGGCCTGGCCACCCCCACCCCTACCCTGCCCAGATGCACTGACTGCAAGGTCTCATCTCCCCAAGGTCAGCCCCCCTGAGCTGTCTCAGGACCCAAGTAGCCTCTTCCTGTGCTCTGGCCAGTCCTCTGCTGCCCCCTGCAGGTCAAGAAGAAGGGGTCTTTCTGTTGCTAATTTAGCCCACTTGGAAACCTATGTTATTGGCCACCCCCCTGCTTTGCAGATATAGACTTCTAGCATGAATGTGTTTAGGATCCACAAGAGGGGGTCTTACAGAGAGTAGCTCCCCCAAGGGGTGTCAGGAAATGTGTATAATCAGTTTTTGATTTCACAGTGAATGGCGAGGGGCGCTATGATTGGAGCTGCTTGGGGTCCTCATGTCTTATAAGGACAGGAAGCCCCACCCACCCCAAAATGCCCACTGCACCCTGGTGAGAAACACTGGGAATATCAAGAAAAAGTGACATGGAAAGGAAATAAGTATAAATTGCCCTCTGCCTTTCCCTTAGCCATGGTTACTGATTGTGATCACTCTCCTCTTCCAGATGGTCTGAGTTATAGCTGCAAATACATCTATTGTCTTGGCCTCTCTGCAGGTATGGTCTGCTCCTCATGACAAACTACCAGGGAGTTAGCACCTGGCCCAGGGGCACACAGTAGAGCAAGGCCAGAATGCAAACATTCAGCTCCTACTCTTTTTCTTCTTGGACAGAAAGTCAGGGAATTTGGGGGGAAATCTCAGCTCTCTTTTTCTATGCCTGACACTTTGCTGGTTCTTTCCACTCGGTTTTCTCTAATCTGCTCAAGTATGTGTGTTGTGAGGGTGTCTGTTTCCATTTTACGGGTGAAGAAGCCCAGGAGGCCGAGTGACTGCCACACAGCTGGTGAGGGGTACATTCAGGATTTCAACCTACTCCTTCTGACTCCAAAGTTCAAACTTTCCACTACACTGACAGGCCTTTCTTTTGGGAGCCTGAGTAGTGTCTCTTAGGGCACAGTGTTTTGCAAACTATAAAATGCTGGGCAAGTGGAGGTCATTTGGTTGATGTTGGCTTTCTTGTCATTGCAGAGGCTCCATGAAAGACCTTTGTCACTGAAGTTCCTCTGCCTGTGTACCATGCAGATCTTGGGTCTCCAAGAGAAATGTTATCACCAAAAACACCAAAAGACAACTTTAGTCAAGGCTCAGATTTTTTCAATGGGAACAGTGGTTCCCAAAGTTTGCCACACGATGGAATCACCTGGGAGCACTCACAACTGCAGTGTCCAGGTGGCATCCAGACCTAGGGAAGCAGAGTGTCCAGAGGGAGTGGACATGTGCAGGCACAAGGAGGTGCTAAGGACCCCAGCGATTCCAGTGTGCGGTCAGATTTGGGAACCACTAACCTGAAGCCTTTTCTTATGTCAGTAAGGATCTGGGCAGTTGGGCATGAATTCCTGGTCGGGCTGTGGTGTCCGACAAGATCCCTAATTGACCCCAAAGCAAACGAGAAGCCCTCACCTGCCCGTTGGAGACACCTGGGGACTTTAAGGGAGAGCGAGAGATGGGTGGGAGACTGCCTCCCCGGAGCACCCACGTGAGCTTCCAGCTTCGGCCCAAGGCAGTGGTTCTCAACCGGGGCCATCTCGCACCACCCAGGGAACGCTTGGCAATGTCTGAATGTTACTGGGCCCCCAAGACCAGGTTTTTGAGTCTCAACCCTAAACTTGAGAGAAAGTAGGCAGGCAGAACTTATTAGAGATAGCCTGTGTACGAGGGAGCCAACAAGCAGGAGGAATGTTGCTCCCAGAAGGGACAGCATGCAAGGCTTATAAAGGCACGTTTCCAAAGGGTGAGAGCAAGCAGTGGGGAAGCATCCTTCAGTCCCACAGTCATTATCTTGTGGTTGTTACTTTTTAGTGGATACAAGACAATCACAGGATGCCTTTCCCCATGTTCAACGTTCCTTTAGAACTTCTGGAAAGCAGAAATACTTGTGCAAGGAGCCTTTAAATTGCTACTTTAATTTTGCCCAGACCACCGTTACTCCCCAATGGCTCTTATCTCTCCCTTGTTCTCCCTTCCAGAAGGAGATTTTTGTTTCTAAGCCTATGGAAACATTTAACCCTTGCCTTAGGCCAGTGGCTTTATAGGAGTTAAGTCCCTTTTGCTTTCCCTATATTGTCTCATGAAGACACTTTGGGTTGTCACGTGTTTGGGAAGGCGATGCTGCTGGCATCTGATGCCCAAGCCAGAGATGAGCTAAACATTCCGCATGCGCAGGACAGCCCCGCCCACACAGTAGAGATTGATCTGGTCCCAGACGTCAACAGTGCTGAGGCTGAGAAACGCTGGTCTCATGAAACCCCGCGCATGGCTCAGATTATGACTCGAGTTGAGTAATTCAAAGATGTGTTAATCAGATTCGGGCGTCCGTGAGCTTCCGTGGGAATGGAACTTTAACTGTTACTGGTAAACATTGAGAGAGGGGCTGAGATGCTTCTAACTCTTGTTGAAAAGATACTGTTTGTATTGGCATGGAAATTGCAATTTTCTACTTTTGAATTTGTAATGACTTTAAAACTGCAGTCCCTAAGCCTCCATTTCCTCCTTGGGGGCACGTGAGCAGCCTCCGTGCCTGCCTCCCCCAGGCGACTCCCAGGGTCAGTGCAGGCACAGCCCCGAGAGCTGGACCAAGCGCATGATATCGGGAGGTGCTCCCTACATGTTAGCCGGTGTTGTGCTTATTCATGGCACAGAAATGGAAGTGAATTTGCTCGCTACGAAACTGCAGCCCTATGAAAATTCTCTAATTGAAAGGTGCTGCAGACTCTGATGTCCTTCTTTTATGTTCACTGAAACTCTTTAGGTCAAAATGGTCTGAAAACTAAGCCTTTTCTTTGAAGTGCACAGTTATTACCAGCAGCTAGCCTCAAATGAGTGCTGAGATTTGTGCATACACAGAATCTAG